>NC_079492.1:132420526-133741360 GCF_020520425.1 Spinacia oleracea | reverse complement strand
TGTCAATGTCTTTCGACTTGAATTAACACTTAGTGACATTTAAGCTATGATCTCTTTCCTACCAAGTGACTTTCGTATTGAACTTGATAGGGAGATAGAAACCCGTCACTTAAAGCACGCAACTGAATATGTATGACATTCTGACTCCGCGAATAAAGTGACGCCTTATACTGGCCATACGTCCGACCTGGATATGCTCATAGGTGCTCTAGAGAATAGCCCACATCGCAATTCTCATAGGAAGCGGCCACACTTCCACACCTACGTAGGTGAATCCCATCAAGTGTGAGCTACATTCACACCACCAAACATATGGTATGGGTTCATTAAGAGCCGTATGCTCAACCTCTTTCCTATTGTAGCAAGCACATTATAACATCTAGGGGATGGACAAAAAATAAAATTTTGTGCTTCCGAATTATAACAATAATGTCGTCCTTTGAACTCTGTGAGTAGGAGTTCATTATTTTACAATTCATTCAACGGGCTTCAGGCCCATCCCTTCCGATGTTTCCAAAACTAGTTTTCTACATAGGCCTTTCGTTAACGGATCCGCAATGTTCATTTCAGACTTTACATAGTCTAGTGATATCACCCCACTTGACAACAATTCTTTGATGGCCTTGTGCCTCAAACGAATGTGCCTTTTCTTCCCATTGTAGGCATGGTTGTTTGCCACAGCAATAGCCGCTTGCGAATCACAATGAAGTGCAACTGAAGGAGCTGGCTTCCCCCACAGCGGAATATCTGCAAGCACATTTCTCAACCATTCTGCCTCATGACCTGCCAATTCAAGAGCAATAAACTCAGATTCCATGGTAGACATAGCAGTACAAGATTGTTTACAAGATTTCCAAGACACAGCTCCACCCCCTAGGGTGAAAACATAACCACTGGTAGAGTTAATTTCATCATTGCCAGAAACCCAGTTAGCATCACAATAGCCTTCCAAAACTCCTGGAAACTTGGAGTAGTGCAAACTCCAATCCATGGTACCCTTAAGGTACCTGAGAAATCTCTTCAAAGCATCCCAATGTTCATGACTTGGGTTATGAGTATACCTGCTTAATCTACTCACAGAATAAGCAATGTCAGGTCTAGTGTAGTTCATCAGAAACATAACACTACCAATAATCTTAGCATATTCAGATTGGCTAACAGGATCACCATTATTTTTCCTTAAGTGGATGCTTGGATCATAGGGAGTCCTAACTGGATCGACGTCAAAAGAGTTAAATTTTTTAAGTAACTTTTCAACATAGTGAGCTTGGCTAAGACAAATGCCATTTGGAGTTCTCTTGATTTTCACTCCTAAAATCACATCTGCCTCACCCATATCTTTCATTTCAAGCTTAGAACTTAGAAAACTTTTTGTCTCATTTACTCGATCCAAATTAGTCCCAAAAATTAACATATCATCCACATAAAGACAAATAATCACACAACCATCAGAATCATGCTTAGAGTAAACACAAGAATCACCTTCATTTACATGGAACCCATTACCTGTCATAGTCTTGTCAAATTTGTCATGCCATTGCTTTGGAGCTTGCTTAAGCCCATACAAGGACTTGACTAATTTACAAACCTTATTCTCTTGACCAGGAACAACAAACCCTTCCGGTTGAACCATGTAAATTTCCTCATCCAAATCACCATTTAAAAATGCAGTTTTAACATCCATTTGATGCACAACAAGATCATGAATGCAAGCAAGAGCAATCAAAGTTCTAATAGTAGCAATTTTAGTGACAGGAGAATAAGTATCAAAATAATCAATACCATGCCTTTGGCTGAATCCCCTTACCACAATTCTAGCCTTATACTTGTCAATGGATCCAGTGGATTTCAATTTTTTCCTAAAGATCCATTTACAAGTAATGGGCTTGCAACCCCTAGGCAGATCAACCAACTCCCAAGTATTGTTACTTAGGATTGACTGAAGTTCACTATCTATTGCCTCTTTCCAAAACACTGCATCAACAGATTTCATAGCCTCTTCATAGGTCCTAGGATCATCTTCCAAAATAAAGACATAAACAAAGTCATCATCAATCAAGTAAGGTTCAGTTAAGAAAGCAGTAATAAAATCATCACCATAACTGGTTTCCTTTCTTGCCTTCTTGCTCCTCCTTGGCTCCAATTCAGAATTCACATCAGAGGTGGGAGGAGCAACAACAGGCATACTAGAAGAAGTGCTAGAAGAAGGCACATCATTGATACAAGATATTTTCAAAGGAAATACTGTTTCAAAAAACTCGGCATCTCTTGCCTCAATGATGTTACCACCTGCATAAGAATTGTTAGCACCTTTAACAAGAAAACGATATGCAGCACTTTGGTAAGCATAACCAATAAAAATACAATCAACCGTTTTAGGACCAATCTTGTCCTTTTGAAGCTAGGTATAGCCACCTTTGCTAGACACCCCCACACTTTCAAATAACTTAGGTTAGGTGCACGACCCTTCCATATTTCGTATGGAGTCTTGTCTAGCTTCTTGTGAGGTATCCTGTTTAAAACATGACAAGCAGATAATATAGCTTCCCCCCCACATGTTATCAGAAAACCCAGAACTAATAAGCATAGAATTCATCATGTTCTTCAATGTTCTGTTCTTCCTTTCAGCAATCCCGTTCTGCTCGGGTGTGTAGGGAGCCGTTGTCTCATGAATGATCCCATTCTGCTCACAAAATGCCTTAAGAGTGTTAGGGTCATATTCACCACCCCTATCACTCCTAAGTCTCTTGATCTTCCTATCAAGTTGGTTCTCCACTTCGGCCTTGTATTTGAGGAACATTTCCTCAGCCTCATCTTTTGACCTGAGAAGATAAACCATGGTGAATCTTGAGCAGTCATCAACAAAAGTAATATAATACCTTTTACCACCCCTGCTCTCATAATTTTTAAAATCCCCCAAGTCACTATGAACAAGCTCTAGTACTTTAGTTTGTCTATCTATTGATTTAAATGGCTTCTTTGCAAACTTGGCCTCAACACATACTTCACATTTTGCAAAATCAGTTTTAGAAAAACTGGGGATCAAGTTAAGTTGTTTAAGCCTTTTAATTGAAGCAATGTTAAGATGACCCAACCTTGCATGCCATAAATCAATAGACTCAGCAATATAAACAGAAGAAGTACTAGCATTCTTATTCATAATTTCAAGTTTGACATCAAGAGTAAATAAACCCCCATTACAGAAACCCTTTCCCACAAACTCCCCATTATGAGTAATAACAAGCCTATCAGAATCAAATGAAAGCTTCAATCCAGCCTTAATTAGCAAGCTACCAGAAATCAGGTTCCTACGCATTTCTGGAACATGCAACACATTGGTAAGAGTAATAAGTTTTCCAGAGGTAAGAGTGAGAACAATCTTCCCTTTGCCTTGAACAGTTGCAGAAGCTGAATTACCCATGAAGACATTTTCACCATCAGTTTTTTCGTAGGTAGTGAACATGTCTTTGTTGGTGCAGATATGTCTCGTTGCTCCAGTATCAACGATCCATTCAGCAACATTACCTGTCAAGTTAGCTTCTGAAACAACAGCAACAAAATGGTTAGGATTAGAAACTTCATTAGCTTCAGCAAGGTTGGCTTGGTTCTGATCCGACTTCTTCTTGGATCTGCAATCTACAGACATGTGACCAGTTTTCCCACATTCAAAACACTTGCCCTTGAACTTATACTTCATTGGTTTCCCTTGAGGCTTGAAAGGACTTCCCTTTCCCTTAAACTTTTCAGAATATGCATGAGGCTTAGGTTCTACAAGGTTAGCCTTAGCAGACCCTGAAAACACAGATTGACCCTTATCCTTAATACGATTTTCCTCCTCAATTTTCAGGTGACCTACAAGCTCCTCTAAGGTAAGGTCCTTTTTCTTATGCATTAACTGATTACGAAAATCTTTCCAAGAGGGTGGGAGTTTCTCAATTAAAACTATAGCAAGGGTAATATCACAAATACTCAAACCCTCGGCAGCCATAGCAATGCAAATATTTTCATAAGCATGAATCTGATCAATAATTGGTTTATCATCTTGGACTTGAAAAGCTAACCACTTACTGACACAATAACGCTTAGTACCAGCATCATCAGTTCCATATTTCTTTTCTAATGCATCCCAAAAATCCCTAGCATGATTAAACCCCATATAGATATCAAGCAAAGTATTCGACATATGATGCAGCAACATGCCCTTACATGTCCTATCATCTTTAGCAAATTTCAACTCAAAAGCATGCAATTCAGTTTCATCATCAGGTTCGACAACATCATCAAGCACATAAGCAATCTCAATTTGTTCTAAATAGAATCGCATCCTAACAGCCCAACGTTTATAATTCTTGCCATCAAGAGGTTCTAACTTAGACATATCAGGAATCATGAATTTGGAAGTCAAAGCCATAATAATCGTCTTTTAGATTGTTGCGATTAAAGCGAAAATTAGAACAAACTTATCTGATTCGATGAACTGAACGAAGAACAATTGTTGCGTCGTGGACACCCACTGTCCTAAAAGACGATTTCGCGCTACCTCCCGGTGCAGTAGAACAGAATGCGGTCGCCCTCCAGGATTAGCGCAACTCCGACGTTGTGTGCACTCACAAAGCCGGATGGAGTCAGAACGTATGCCCAAAACCGAGAGCAATTTTGTGTGAGAGTAAGAATGTGTTTTCGTATTTTGTGTGTATGATTTTCTGTGAGAAGGGAACTGAAACTCTGATTTAAATAATTAGAAGGAAAGCATTGCAACAGACAAAAACGGCTGAGGGAATAAATGTTGCAACAGCCAGAAAACGGTCAAAAACATTGATCATAGTAACGGACGTAATTAATGGCATTTAATCCAACGGTTACGTAATCAATACAGATTCCCGTAACAGTGACTTGCGCAAACCGGTCCAGTTACCAAAAAGAACAGGGTTGACCCACAAAACCCACCCCACGCCCGCGAACCGCATTCCCAAGGCCCAAGGCCCGAGGCCAACGGCCCGCGGCCCGCGCCCGGCCCGACGCGCGCGCGCGTGTGTGTGATGTGTCCACCCATACCATTCTCACACTTTCTTAAACAAGAGTTACACTCATTCCCCAATTAATAAACAAGAGGAATATGAAGAGTTTTTCCAATGTGGGACTCTTAAATTTTCACTCACCCTTTTTTCCTTTGTGTTTCCCAATGAGAATTTCCAACAATCCCCCACAGGTTCGAATATGCGGAAAAGAAAGAAAAGAAAGGAGAAGGATATTGGTTTTGGGCAAAACAAAACAATTGAATAGGTGTCAATGTCTTTCGACTTGAATTAACACTTAGTGACATTTAAGCTATGATCTCTTTCCTACCAAGTGACTTTCGTATTGAACTTGATAGGGAGATAGAAACCCGTCACTTAAAGCACGCAACTGAATATGTATGACATTCTGACTCCGCGAATAAAGTGACGCCTTATACTGGCCATACGTCCGACCTGGATATGCTCATAGGTGCTCTAGAGAATAGCCCACATCGCAATTCTCATAGGAAGCGGCCACACTTCCACACCTACGTAGGTGAATCCCATCAAGTGTGAGCTACATTCACACCACCAAACATATGGTATGGGTTCATTAAGAGCCGTATGCTCAACCTCTTTCCTATTGTAGCAAGCACATTATAACATCTAGGGGATGGACAAAAAATAAAATTTTGTGCTTCCGAATTATAACAATAATGTCGTCCTTTGAACTCTGTGAGTAGGAGTTCATTATTTTACAATTCATTCAACGGGCTTCAGGCCCATCCCTTCCGATGTTTCCAAAACTAGTTTTCTACATAGGCCTTTCGTTAACGGATCCGCAATGTTCATTTCAGACTTTACATAGTCTAGTGATATCACCCCACTTGACAACAATTCTTTGATGGCCTTGTGCCTCAAACGAATGTGCCTTTTCTTCCCATTGTAGGCATGGTTGTTTGCCACAGCAATAGCCGCTTGCGAATCACAATGAAGTGCAACTGAAGGAGCTGGCTTCCCCCACAGCGGAATATCTGCAAGCACATTTCTCAACCATTCTGCCTCATGACCTGCCAATTCAAGAGCAATAAACTCAGATTCCATGGTAGACATAGCAGTACAAGATTGTTTACAAGATTTCCAAGACACAGCTCCACCCCCTAGGGTGAAAACATAACCACTGGTAGAGTTAATTTCATCATTGCCAGAAACCCAGTTAGCATCACAATAGCCTTCCAAAACTCCTGGAAACTTGGAGTAGTGCAAACTCCAATCCATGGTACCCTTAAGGTACCTGAGAAATCTCTTCAAAGCATCCCAATGTTCATGACTTGGGTTATGAGTATACCTGCTTAATCTACTCACAGAATAAGCAATGTCAGGTCTAGTGTAGTTCATCAGAAACATAACACTACCAATAATCTTAGCATATTCAGATTGGCTAACAGGATCACCATTATTTTTCCTTAAGTGGATGCTTGGATCATAGGGAGTCCTAACTGGATCGACGTCAAAAGAGTTAAATTTTTTAAGTAACTTTTCAACATAGTGAGCTTGGCTAAGACAAATGCCATTTGGAGTTCTCTTGATTTTCACTCCTAAAATCACATCTGCCTCACCCATATCTTTCATTTCAAGCTTAGAACTTAGAAAACTTTTTGTCTCATTTACTCGATCCAAATTAGTCCCAAAAATTAACATATCATCCACATAAAGACAAATAATCACACAACCATCAGAATCATGCTTAGAGTAAACACAAGAATCACCTTCATTTACATGGAACCCATTACCTGTCATAGTCTTGTCAAATTTGTCATGCCATTGCTTTGGAGCTTGCTTAAGCCCATACAAGGACTTGACTAATTTACAAACCTTATTCTCTTGACCAGGAACAACAAACCCTTCCGGTTGAACCATGTAAATTTCCTCATCCAAATCACCATTTAAAAATGCAGTTTTAACATCCATTTGATGCACAACAAGATCATGAATGCAAGCAAGAGCAATCAAAGTTCTAATAGTAGCAATTTTAGTGACAGGAGAATAAGTATCAAAATAATCAATACCATGCCTTTGGCTGAATCCCCTTACCACAATTCTAGCCTTATACTTGTCAATGGATCCAGTGGATTTCAATTTTTTCCTAAAGATCCATTTACAAGTAATGGGCTTGCAACCCCTAGGCAGATCAACCAACTCCCAAGTATTGTTACTTAGGATTGACTGAAGTTCACTATCTATTGCCTCTTTCCAAAACACTGCATCAACAGATTTCATAGCCTCTTCATAGGTCCTAGGATCATCTTCCAAAATAAAGACATAAACAAAGTCATCATCAATCAAGTAAGGTTCAGTTAAGAAAGCAGTAATAAAATCATCACCATAACTGGTTTCCTTTCTTGCCCTCTTGCTCCTCCTTGGCTCCAATTCAGAATTCACATCAGAGGTGGGAGGAGCAACAACAGGCATACTAGAAGAAGTGCTAGAAGAAGGCACATCATTGATACAAGATATTTTCAAAGGAAATACTGTTTCAAAAAACTCGGCATCTCTTGCCTCAATGATGTTACCACCTGCATAAGAATTGTTAGCACCTTTAACAAGAAAACGATATGCAGCACTTTGGTAAGCATAACCAATAAAAATACAATCAACCGTTTTAGGACCAATCTTGTCCCTTTTGAAGCTGGGTATAGCCACCTTTGCTAGACACCCCCACACTTTCAAATAACTTAGGTTAGGTGCACGACCCTTCCATATTTCGTATGGAGTCTTGTCTAGCTTCTTGTGAGGTATCCTGTTTAAAACATGACAAGAAGATAATATAGCTTCCCCCCACATGTTATCAGAAAACCCAGAACTAATAAGCATAGAATTCATCATGTTCTTCAATGTTCTGTTCTTCCTTTCAGCAATCCCGTTCTGCTCGGGTGTGTAGGGAGCCGTTGTCTCATGAATGATCCCATTCTGCTCACAAAATGCCTTAAGAGTGTTAGGGTCATATTCACCACCCCTATCACTCCTAAGTCTCTTGATCTTCCTATCAAGTTGGTTCTCCACTTCGGCCTTGTATTTGAGGAACATTTCCTCAGCCTCATCTTTTGACCTGAGAAGATAAACCATGGTGAATCTTGAGCAGTCATCAACAAAAGTAATATAATACCTTTTACCACCCCTGCTCTCATAATTTTTAAAATCCCCCAAGTCACTATGAACAAGCTCTAGTACTTTAGTTTGTCTATCTATTGATTTAAATGGCTTCTTTGCAAACTTGGCCTCAACACATACTTCACATTTTGCAAAATCAGTTTTAGAAAAACTGGGGATCAAGTTAAGTTGTTTAAGCCTTTTAATTGAAGCAATGTTAAGATGACCCAACCTTGCATGCCATAAATCAATAGACTCAGCAATATAAACAGAAGAAGTACTAGCATTCTTATTCATAATTTCAAGTTTGACATCAAGAGTAAATAAACCCCCATTACAGAAACCCTTTCCCACAAACTCCCCATTATGAGTAATAACAAGCCTATCAGAATCAAATGAAAGCTTCAATCCAGCCTTAATTAGCAAGCTACCAGAAATCAGGTTCCTACGCATTTCTGGAACATGCAACACATTGGTAAGAGTAATAAGTTTTCCAGAGGTAAGAGTGAGAACGATCTTCCCTTTGCCTTGAACAGTTGCAGAAGCTGAATTACCCATGAAGACATTTTCACCATCAGTTTTTTCGTAGGTAGTGAACATGTCTTTGTTGGTGCAGATATGTCTCGTTGCTCCAGTATCAACGATCCATTCAGCAACATTACCTGTCAAGTTAGCTTCTGAAACAACAGCAACAAAATGGTTAGGATTAGAAACTTCATTAGCTTCAGCAAGGTTGGCTTGGTTCTGATCCGACTTCTTCTTGGATCTGCAATCTACAGACATGTGACCAGTTTTCCCACATTCGAAACACTTGCCCTTGAACTTATACTTCATTGGTTTCCCTTGAGGCTTGAAAGGACTTCCCTTTCCCTTAAACTTTTCAGAATATGCATGAGGCTTAGGTTCTACAAGGTTAGCCTTAGCAGACCCGGAAAACACAGATTGACCCTTATCCTTAATACGATTTTCCTCCTCAATTTTCAGGTGACCTACAAGCTCCTCTAAGGTAAGGTCCTTTTTCTTATGCATTAACTGATTACGAAAATCTTTCCAAGAGGGTGGGAGTTTCTCAATTAAAACTATAGCAAGGGTAATATCACAAATACTCAAACCCTCGGCAGCCATAGCAATGCAAATATTTTCATAAGCATGAATCTGATCAATAATTGGTTTATCATCTTGGACTTGAAAAGCTAACCACTTACTGACACAATAACGCTTAGTACCAGCATCATCAGTTCCATATTTCTTTTCTAATGCATCCCAAAAATCCCTAGCATGATTAAACCCCATATAGATATCAAGCAAAGTATTCGACATATGATGCAGCAACATGCCCTTACATGTCCTATCATCTTTAGCAAATTTCAACTCAAAAGCATGCAATTCAGTTTCATCATCAGGTTCGACAACATCATCAAGCACATAAGCAATCTCAATTTGTTCTAAATAGAATCGCATCCTAACAGCCCAACGTTTATAATTCTTGCCATCAAGAGGTTCTAACTTAGACATATCAGGAATCATGAATTTGGAAGTCAAAGCCATAATAATCGTCTTTTAGATTGTTGCGATTAAAGCGAAAATTAGAACAAACTTATCTGATTCGATGAACTGAACGAAGAACAATTGTTGCGTCGTGGACACCCACTGTCCTAAAAGACGATTTCGCGCTACCTCCCGGTGCAGTAGAACAGAATGCGGTCGCCCTCCAGGATTAGCGCAACTCCGACGTTGTGTGCACTCACAAAGCCGGATTGTGAGAGTAAGAATGTGTTTTTGTATTTTGTGTGTATGATTTTCTGTGAGAAGGGAACTGAAACTCTGATTTAAATAATTAGAAGGAAAGCATTGCAACAGACAAAAACGGCTGAGGGAATAAATGTTGCAACAGCCAGAAAACGGTCAAAAACATTGATCATAGTAACGGACGTAATTAATGGCATTTAATCCAACGGTTACGTAATCAATACAGATTCCCGTAACAGTGACTTGCGCAAACCGGTCCAGTTACCAAAAAGAACAGGGTTGACCCACAAAACCCACCCCACGCCCGCGAACCGCATTCCCGAGGCCCGAGCCCGGCCCGGCGCGCGCGCGTGTGTGTGATGTGTCCACCCATACCATTCTCACACTTTCTTAAACAAGAGTTACACTCATTCCCCAATTAATAAACAAGAGGAATATGAAGAGTTTTTCCAATGTGGGACTCTTGAATTTTCACTCACCCTTTTTTCCTTTGTGTTTCCCAATGAGAATTTCCAACAGGTTATAAACTTTAACTTGCTTCCTATGGTCAGTATGAAACAATAAACTTTCTACTAGCTAATACATACAGACATACAGTACAATACATGCATGCAGAAACTAAAACGCATTTTTAGCTATTCAACATAATAACAATTATCAAATACGAAATATATGTTCTATTAAAAGGTAATGCTTTTTGTTTAAAAAAAAAAAACAAAAGTAGATGCATGTAGATAAATTGAGCAGAAGAGAGGTAAGCTCTGAGAAAACAGATGTCCTGAAAGAAAGAGACTAAAATTGACCATGGGTGACAGCTGGCGAACCCACGGCTAATTTGAAACACATGTAAGATTAAGGTTAAGACAGAATAGCAATGATGTTGGAGTTACGTGTCTGTTATTCAGATGCTTTATACTCAAAGTCTTTACAAATACTTACAACTTCCCTTCTTGTTTCTTCTTGATGCATGCTCGATCATATTGGAGACCATATTACATACTTTTAAACACTGTTTTTCTGCTAAAACTTCATTCAGCCTTTCTTTGTTTCTTCTGCATACAAATTTTCTCCACCAATTTCGGACCAAGATGAAGGTACTTTTTTGTGTGTCTTTTAACTTTTTTTGTTGTCATTTTTGTGAATGATTGTAATTTCTCAATTAATGAACTTATTATGCATGCATAAGTTAATTGATAACTACTTGTAGCAGAGCCATCTATATATGATACACCCATACACATACGCGGTCGCACGGTACAACCGAGTCTATTTTTGGCTCATTTTAGTACTACCCAAATGAGATGAAAAAGGCAATTTTTTTGACGGAATTAAACAATATATATTATTAATAATCAGTGGTACAATAACCAATTGAGGTTGGCATGAGTGGTTAAGGGCCTCTTGCTCCTTAACCAAGGTCTCGGGTTCGAGCCTTGGGAATGGAAAAAATCTCAACTGGGAGGGATCCTACCCATCGAGGTACCCATGCAAACTCCCACGGGAGATTACCTCGCCGAAGGCGGTGGGAACTCCTCGTAGTAGAACCAAAAAAAAAAAAATCAGTGGTACAATCTCTACGAAGATAAAATAAATACTTCGTATCTTATTTACTAATTTAGAGAAAAAAAAAAACATAACTGGTGTTATAGTCAAATAAGGAAGATGGCGTGGAACATAACCGTTTGAGGGTTTAATATGACTTCACCGTAGAAATTGCCGTGGTATCACGAATTCACGATAGGAGCATTAAAATCAATTTAATTCAGCTCCTGTTTAATATTCCTATTCGTCCAACATTTAGACAAAATAAATAATTGGTTATTGTAAATTGGAGCAATTTTATTTTATAATTTTGATGTGAAAGGGTTAAATTACAAAGGAGTAATTATGAAATATGATTACGCTAATTGAGGAAAAAGGTGGGTTGATTTGATAAGAAAAAACAAAAAATAAGAAAATGTAATTGGAAATGTAGGTTGAGACTCAGACGAGATCTCAAGGGCATGATCATGGGGAAGAAAAGATGAAGACAAGGAAACAGAAATCGCACGAGCAAACCGATCAACAGACACCGGTAAAGAAGACGAAACAAGAGAATGAAAATGAGGACAGGAAGACGAATGGGAAAGCAGCAAGTTCTAAGGAGTATGAGGAGTTCTGTAAAGCTATAAGGGAGAATCTATCTCCTGATCAAATGAAGGCTATTCTTCAGTTTAATGGCCAGGACCCTACTGGACTTGATGACTCCGTCATTTCTAGATGGTATGCATCTTTTTATTTGTATGTATAGGGTTTGTCAGTATACAGATAGCCAGATTCATTGGCCTGTAACCAAATAATTGTATCTAACTTGGTAATTTTATTGCTGAATTTGTGAGTAGCCAAGACCTGTTATATTATGGAGCATTGTTGGAATGTAAAGTGTGTGGAGGCAATTTGGAGTTCATTGGAAATAGTTATTCTTGTACTGGTGAGTTGAGTGAATGGGCTACTTGCACCTACAACACCAAAAATCCTCCTAGGAAGCAGGATCCTATCAAGCTTCCTGATTCAGTCCTCGATTCTCCAGTTTCAGATGTAAGATTCCTAGTTATACTCATTACATCAATCTATAAATGTCTATTCTTATATTTTGGTTTTATGTGGGTTATAGTTGTTGAAAAAATACCAAGATCCGAGTCAGCGTCATCAAAAGGAGATACCTCATCATGCTGACAAGCCTTTCACAGGCATGGTCATATGTTTGTCTGGCCGCCTTTCTCGAACTCATGTATGTCATGAATTCGAGTTTTTTTCACAAAGTTGTTTCATAGATGATAGTTATTCATTAGTTTGATATAAATTTTGGATGTTACAGCAATACTGGAAACAAGAGATTGAAAAGCATGGAGGCAAAGTAGCCAACACAGCTATTGGTAAATTTTGGTAAATTAGGTTTTATGTAATCATTGTAGCAATGTCTTCAATATTGGTACTGATATATACTGTAAATCGTATTGCAGGTGTGACTTGTTTAGTCGTTTCTCCCATGGAAAGAGAACGTGGTGGCTCATCAAAAGTGTCTGAAGCAGTGTTAGTATTAAACTAAAACAACTACAAGTATTACTGTATTAGAGACTGATGTACGTTTAACTGATGAACTTATCTTAATTCTGTTGAGCAGAGAAAGAGGCATACCAGTGGTGCGGGAGGCATGGTTAGCAGAGAGCATCGAGAAGCAAGAGCTACTTCCTTTAGAGGCTTACGACTGTATATCTGATCGATCTTCTTACGGCAAAGGAATCGCATGGGACAAACAGGATGCGAGTGAGGAAGCGCTTGAATCCCTCAATGCCGAGGTAACATCTTTGTTTTTGTGGTCTTTTGATTCTCGGCTGTTAATATACTGTTGTAATTCTGTTGTTGATCAGTGTCTAAAACACTAAAAGTTGCTTCTGATGTATTTTCCAGCTTAAAATGTATGGAAAGAGAGGTGTCTACAAGGACACCATGCTTCAGCAACAAGGAGGGAAAATCTTGGAGAAAGATGGGTTGCTTTACAACTGCGGTTTCTCTCTTTGTGACCAAGGCCGCAGCATAAACGAGTAATTAGTCCTTCCAAACTACGTTGTTTTCTTGTCTCTGATTTTTCCTTCATTAGCCTTATTAAAAAAAATTAACTTCTTTCCTTCCCTCGTTTGTGAAGGATTGCTATTACTCAACTGATCACTGTGCCTAATATGAAGCTGCAACTCTATTACAAGAAGGGTAAAGTAGGGGATGATCCCAAGGCAGAGGAGAGGATGGAAGAATGGGATAGTATGGATGATGCAATAAAGGAATTTGCACGGCTTTTCGAGGAATTAACAGGAAATGAGTTTTTGCCATGGGAAACAGAAAAGAAGTTTCAGAAGAAACCTCAAAAGTTCCATGTGATAGACATGGTACAAGTTGCATAACAGAACTTCAATTCATTATGGATTTTTGAGGTTAAAGAGGATATTAGATTTATTGTTCTCTGCTGTTGCAGGATGATGGAGTTGAGGTGAGGTACGGTGGGTTGGGTGTTCGGCAACTTGGAGCAGCCGCTGCTCATTGTAAACTGGATCCTGTTGCTGCAAATTTCATGAAGGTTTTATGCAGCCAAGAGATTTATAGGTACTTGGTTTTGTATATTCATATCCATACAATAATATAAATTTTCTTGTTCAAGTTCTGAGCTATGTATTTTGGAAACAGATATGCTTTAATGGAGATGGGTTTGGACTTGCCTGATATGCCAGTTGGAATGGTCACTGATTTGCATGTGAAAAGATGTAATCTACATCATCTAGCATTTTTTAACATATATTTGGAACATTTAGATATATGCCGTCTTCTTGTACATTTATATCAAGCGTAACTTCTATGTCAGGCGAGGACGCTCTTCTGCAATTTATAGAGGATATGAAGTCGCAGGAGCAAAAAGGGCCAAAGGCTGAAGCGTTGTGGTCTGAATTTAGCTCCAAATGGTTTACTCTCATGCATTCTACTCGTCCTTTCATCTTCAAGGACTTCCAGGAACTTGCAGATCATGTAAAACTTCGTGCTACGTACACCACTAAACATGTCCTCCCAAGTTATTTCTTGTTCTGTTTGCTAATGTGGGAAATTTGTGCAGGCTGCATCTCCTCTCGAGGCTATCAGGGACATAAATGTGGCTTCACGTTTGATAGGTGACATGAGTGGCTCGACATTGGATGACCCGTTGTCAGACCGTTACAAGAAGCTCGGGTGCAAAATAACCCCATTGGACAAAGAATCTGATGATTACAAGATGATCCTCAACTACTTAGAGAAAACCTATGAACCAATTAAAGTTGGTGAAGTTGTAAGAAGACGAACCTTATCTAGTTTTAGCACTGTTAGATAATAAAATTATGTTACGGCTTATGATCACTGATGTAATCAAAATTTGTTACAGGGTTATGACATATCAGTTGACAATATCCTTGCTGTTGATTTGAGCGCTGGACCATCTTATGAGGAGATAAAGAAGTTGCCAAACAAAGTTCTGCTATGGTGTGGTATGGACGTTCTGCTCCTTTCTGCCTATTTTATGCATCAAATTTTTCAACCATTGCCGTGTTTTGTGGTCATTATTGTTTAATTTTGTGTGTAGGAACTCGAAGTTCGAATCTGCTAAGACATCTGCAGAAGGGTTTTCTCCCTTCAATCTGTTCTCTTCCTGCTCCAGGCTACATGGTACTAACACTAAGAAGAGAAAACATATTAGCACATCATTTATAGTAATACTTACGTTTGTGTTTTATCTACAACAGTTTGGGAGGGCGATTGTATGTTCGGACGCTTCAGCTGAAGCTGCAAGATATGGATTCACGGCAGTGGACAGGCCAGAAGGCTTCCTGGTACTGGCAGTTGCGTCTCTTGGGAACGAAATAATCGAAGCTAAGAGCCCACCAGAGGACACTAAGTCCTTAGAGGAGAGGAAGGTAGGAGTGAAAGGGGTAGGGAGGAAGAAAACTGACGAGTCGGAGCATATTGTTTGGAAGGATGATATCAAGGTGCCCTGTGGGAAACTAGTTCCAACATCCCCTGAACCAAAGGAAAGTATCCTTGATTTTAACGAGTATGCTGTTTATGATCCAAATCAGGTAACAACACAAGGCTTTAGTCAACCTGAATTCTCAGTCTGTCTGTTTGGTTAATCTGTTCTGGTTCTGACTATTTGGTTGGTTATGATGTTGATCCAGGTTAAGATAAGCTTCTTGGTAGCAGTCAAGTACATAGAGAAAGATGCAGTTATGGAAGCAGCTGAGTGACACGGTGACAGGTTTACATAAGCTTCTTGGTAGCAGTCTAAGTAGATAGAGAAAGATGCGGTTATGGAAGCAGCCGAGTGACAAGGTGACAGGTTTACGAAGTTGGTGGCTGTTTAAGTATGTGTAGGGTTTCCTTTTGTTGTCGGAGTTAGGGGAGGGTAAGCACACAAATACATCCTCCCTTGGCCGTGGTTCCCTCAGATCTCCATATGTATCTTGATGGGTGGATTAGTGTAGCATTTTGCTGTGTAAATAGTTACATGCCCAAGGAATTGCATTTTGTGTTGCAAGGGAAGTAGAATGACGATGAACAAGTATAGTTTTGTAAGTTCCTTGTGTTAAAATGTATAATTTGCGCCATTTTGGTTATCTTTTGCTTGATTACAGGTTGATCTTTGACTTTGTATCTATACCAAGTACTTGGTATCCTTTCCATATTTTTAAGGATTGAATGTTCTCACTTTGGGAAAAAAAGGAAGTTGAGTTTAGTTAGTTGAAAGCTACTACCTTTGCTTAGACAACTGAAAATGACGTGTAAAATAACAGAAACCTGTAAATTGCACATAATAATTATGAATAGAGCTGTAAGCTGGTCCCTTCATCTTGAACCTGACCACTTTGATGACAGAGATTTTTTTGGTCAATTTGTGTGTGAAATCAAAACAATAATGTGAAGAACTTTCTACAAAACGGGCACAATACATGTGGGAACTGTATCCATGATTTTTTACTCTTGTGCGAGAATCGTACTTCATATGGTCCATATATAATTCACGGTGATAGGAAGAGTAAAGTATGGCACTATAGCCTAGTAAAAGTAACAGAATGGTGAATCGGAAAAACAAAAAGAGCACATTTGAGATACCGAAGAAGGGTTTAATAAATCATGAGCTAAATACAGTTGGACACTCTCATGGAAGCGTGGAGAGATTATAAATTACATCAAAGTATTACCCCAACAAAATTCTCTTGGGGTTTTCAGTATCAAGCCAAGTTTGTCTTAACATCAAACTGTTTTCTGTTTCTGTTTCTGTTTCTAAATGATTTGGGTACGAGGAAAAAAGTTACAATCAATTAAATCCACAAAATAGAGATAGAAGCTTTCAAAAGACATGTGAATGTCATCGATGGATTACCACAGGAGGGAAGTGGAAGTTGTTGGAGATGAATGGTACTACGCGAGGCCTCTTGACTAAATCGTTATAAAAATCATACTCAGCCAGGTAATCGTGCAAGGTGAGCTCCGCCTTTTGATTTGTATGGTAATGATGCTTTGCATCAGTTGATTTCCCGAACCCAAAAAGGCTAACTCTATCACATACTCCCAATGCCAGCATCACAGCTTGCATACCTGAAGAGTAATGGAACATAGACCCACCATGAGCAGAGTTCCATTGCTCTAGAGTCTTGTTTCGACTATCTGCAAACCGTTTTAATGAGTAATACTTAACAATCCTAGCACATAACATATCAAACCTAGGATCCGTCACAATCAAGGGTGGTTTATGAGACGAGTTGCACACTACATAGTCTAGGAATTGGGCGGGTTGGCACATGTACATAACAATGGGTGTATTAGTCCCATATGGGTGGCAATAACAATCATCCCTTCTTGCACAAAGATGTAAAATGTTACTATTTACGAACGATAAACTTGTTTTCGAACCCACATTCTTTTGATAGGTTTCAATCCTAGCATTGTTCAACCGAATCACACCTTCATGGCTATCAATCAAATTCCCATACTCTTTACCTAATAAAATTCCACTATTTCCCACCACAGCACAAGATGAATACTTCCTCTTCTTTTTAGCATCTACAAACAATCCATTATGCTTATCAATAGGGACTTTCACAAGCTCAACCAACTCCTCCATTACACCAGGTTGAAACCTATTCTTCCTAAACCAATCACCCAAACACCTCCTAAACTTTGACCAAACCTTTGAAAACTCCGGTGACCGAGGACTCACCGGCATCCCCCTTGATGTTCTAGCTCGTATACCACCACTACTAAAGAACCTCCGCCACGTGGCAAAAGTCCGAAGACGAGCAACACTTCCATAACCACCCTCCATCAATTGCTCAACCTCCTTTTTCAATTGAGCCTCACCCACATCAACTTCAGCTAATCTAATCAATGTGGAGTTAAAAACAGGCAAATCCAAGGGTGGGAGTGGGACAACTTTACCAATTGAATAATCACCCTCACTATAAATAGATCCAAACCCATTTCTAATCGCAACCCGGCAACCAAAAGTTGCAGCAACAACAATCACCAACAGCAAACTAAACACTGGTCTCACCGACCTTTTCATTGGTGGAGACGAAAAGGCGGTAGACCGGATTATATTATGTGCTAGAGTTTTTGGTGAATCATAATCAGAATAGATCTCCCATATACTGGGTTTTGATTTTGAAACATATCCTTCATCTTCTACACTTTCTAACATTCAACTAATCCTCAAACTAACCAGGGTTAACTAGAGATTAAGCTAATTGGGAAGGAGATTAAGCTGAAAGATTGAAGCTTTAAATCACTATAAACTCAACCATAAATTCATGCTACTAAAAAGATTGAAACTTTAACCATAAATACAAAGATAGAAAGAAGTTTGCTATACATACAGATTTCCAGCAAAATTGTTGACAATGGAGGCTGCTAGGAGGAGAGAGAAAGGTTGAAGATGGGTTCTTTGAGGAATATTAGTGTGGGGTTTGTATTTTTAAAGCAAGAATATGTTTTGAGGAGATTTATGAATATATAAATACTCTTAATTGTGCACAGTAGTTCATATGCAGTAGGATTAATGACGACAGATTCCAGAACTAAAAAAAAATATTAAAAAAAAAAAAAAACAGAATAAGAAGTCTGGCTTAAGATAAAGAGGATAAAAGAACAAAGTGAAAAATACCCAGATAAAAAGAAGAGTTCTGCAGGTTTTTTTACTTTGTCAATGACAGAAGATACGGGGTAAAATAATCTCAAATAAATTACACTTTATGTGGCGCATCACATTATCCATTGATGTGATTTTTTTTATACTAAACGTCTAATTTGATTGGCCCAACAGTACTAATACGAGTAATTTCTTGTGTGAACGCATCACATCATTAATAGACTTTTTTTTTACAAAGTAGGAACACAATTACACAAGTTACTTAGATTAGATATGTTCTCTCGGCCTAAATTTCAAGTACTTTTTTAACTATAATTCAGATATTGCCTAAGGTTAAATTAAAAAATATCCACTAGGTGTGACTAATAGAGAACCGTCCAACATTTGTATTATTGATACAAATTTTCCTAATTTGTGTTTATGTTCTATACTTTTTTTATTATTATTATTGTACATCCTATATAAGAATGGGATGATCTTACATAGTATCATCTCTAAGAGTGAACTTATTCGATTAATGTGCTCCGAAAAACTGAAAATTATTAGATACATCAAGGTGCACAACCGTATATCCTAAAAGTTCTCTATTGTCTTTTTTTATATTTAAAATAGTGTGAATAATGTCTAGCTTCATTGGTGTATTTGAGGATGATATTCAAATTATCAAATCAAATATCCTCACTATAAAAAGATAGAGTAGATAAGAAATGCCTCTTATTCTCTTAATAAACCTAAAGTTGCTTTAAAATGCCTCTAGTAGGCAAAAAACCGTTATCATAGGTTATTATATTATCTAAACTCTTGAGACCCTAGTTGTTTATGAATATTGGCCTTGATAGGGGAGTCATTTAAAATGTGTTTTTGCAATTCTAACGAAGTTTTAGTGTTATTAACGGTCTTAACAAACTTTAGGTCATGTAAAATTGATGAAATAAGTAAAAAAGTTTTACATTCTCATCATTAAAGACACAAATAAGGTGAATAGAAGGAAAAAAAAATCTACTCCTATTGAAATCATAGTTCCCTCCTATCGGCGCGGAGGAAACAAGCAAGTATAAATCCATGAGTAATACCGATTAGGGGTGAGTAAAAAGTCAGAATACCAGTATACCTTGAATTCGAACAGAAACGTGTTAGGAACATGTACTTTCATAATTTGTTGTTCAGGTTTCAGTTCCGGATAACAAAATTTAAAACTTTGTTACAACATGATCCAATTCCAGTTCTCAAACTTTTAAAGCGGTACCTAGTTGGTACCTTGTAAACACCAACAATTTCGAGTACCCGATATATAAAACCAAATCAAACAAAATACTACATATGCCCAAAGCATAATACAATCTAACCTCATCTTTGTAAAATATATAAATGTAGAATAACAATTTATGTTCAAATTATGGAACAATTAAAGTCCGAATCATAATTAGATTTTTGTAAATAAATTGACAACATTTTATTTAAATTTATAAAATGAAAGAAAATACTGAACCGGAAGTTTTGTTGCCGGTTCCTAAAATTTTGACATGGTACCATATTTCGCTTACGGCTTACCCATAATACTGAATTACCATTCATTTTGTAAAATGACTTAAATAAATGGTAGATCTATTAACAAAAGGAAGAAATAGAATGATGGTTCTTTAAATAACTTCTCAAAAACAAAATCTCCACACTATTACTTAAACTAAATTTTAAGTAATTCTAGTAAAAAGCATTCAAATCACATCAATTAAAGTAGCTCTACCTTGTTTTTTGAGCGTGTGTAATGGTGGCAGAGTCGGTCAACCCTCAACTTTGAATTAAAGTAATAAAAATTGAAGTAATACTCCGTATTCTACTTGGGATGAACCGGAAAATGTTTGGTTGACCCTAAGGATTGGCAACCCCTAAGATACATATAACATAAAATAATATATAAGTACAATTGATTGGAGAGAGAATGTGTTGTATGTAAAGCTTAAATTCATTTGTAACCAATCAAAACTCAATATTAAAAGGGTTATCAACTCTTAGGGCCACTCTATCATTGCGGATGAACCTTACCATAGATTTGAATCTTGAATGATAAATTTTCCCTAAATTTTTATTTTCTTTTTTTCTTTTTCTTTTTCTTTTTCTAAACATGTATCAGTTAAGCTCCCTTAGAGAGATGCAATGAGCTGATACGTTCGTGAATAACTCGTGAACAAGCTCGGTCAAAGCTAAATAGACGAGTCCACATAAAATTTTGAAACTCGTATAATAAATGATACTAGCTCGAACAACTTGGTGTTCAGTTCGTTTATGTTCATTTATAACCTCATCCGTGTTCGTTATAAGCTCGTTTAGAACTCGTTCAAGTTCGGATTTTTAAGTTAGAACTAAGTTACAATTATTTGGTTATACATCAGTTTTTAGAATATTTTTATTTTACTAAATTATAAAATAGTACTCCGTATTAAAATATACTATGCAAAAACATTATTTGAATTGATTATTTTACAATATTTAAAATAATATTACGTTTATTAATATGTTGTTTAAATTCGATTTTGCTCGTTTATCAACGCTCGTTTGTGAAAAGCTCATTTATATTGATATAGCTCGGCTCGGGCTTGAATTTAAACGAGCTACTCGAGCTAAGTTCGAACAATGAAAAACATAAACGAGCCAAGCTTGAACAGGAAAAATGAAAGCTCGGTTAAATTCGGTTCGAGCTCTGAAATTTCTGATCAAGCCTAGCTCGAACAGATAAATACTCGACTCAACTCGGCTCGACTTGTAGACGTCCCTATTAAAAAAATATCATGGATTCAGTTTACACGTTCCAATTTAAGACTTTTTATTGTTCATCATACAAAGCTAATACTCCGTAATCTTTAAATCAGTAAATTCGTAAAACATATACGAACGAAAACATAATCTTGCGGAGTACCACGTTGTCTAAGGAATATTCTTGCGTGGACCTGGTCTACAATAATATTAGTGTGGACCCAAAATCAATAATTTTCACTAGCACATTTTTACACTCATAGTGACCTTTATTGTTTATATAGTACCTATAATAAATTAAACACCAACATTTTTAGACATAGTAACCATTTTTTGAAGCATAGTAACCCTATATTTTTAAAAGCGAATTAGGACTTAAAATCACATTATTCAAGCACAACATGTATCAACGACACTAATTAGATATTTTTTTTCCCATAATAATCCTAATAAAATGCCAAAATAAATTAGGTACAAGTTATTAACTTTATTTTAAGACATGGTCCACAATAAATTTAGTGTGGACCAAGTCCATTTAAAAATTATACGTTGTCTAATACTCCCTTCTTTTCCCCTTAATTATCGCCTACACTAAAAAAATAAAAATCATACTTGGAATTATATGTAAACTTCTATAAAGTTTTAGATGTAGTATAAATTAAAATATGTATTTCCAGTCTAAAAAATAAATAAAATTAAGACAAGGAAGACAAATGCAATATAACAGTGATGATTCATGGTGGAATACAATTTCCATCAATTAGACGTGCTCCTACGCCACTCATTATTTTAATTAACATTACTTAAATTAATAAAATTCTTATCAAGTTGATCAAGAGGAGTATAATTGAAAAGGGGATTATTAAAGCCACGTCATTATTTATAAAATATTTTATTCGTTTCAAATTAGATACATCTACAAATTAAGGAAGTAGTTCCGGGTCAATATTCCGAGCTAGCAGGCTGCTTTTAACTCTATTCGGATCATTTGCCAGTGTCTGTTGTGGGGCCCATACTTCTCTAAGCCAGCCTTCAAATTTTGGTGTTGAGATTCCTTTCAGCCCACTACCATTTTGCCCCTCTAAAGGCAAGCCCCCCTCAATTATCACCCAGTCACCTTTCCACTTATAATTGATATTTGTCATAAACTTATCAGATACTTATCAAGTTTTAATAATGAGTCATGTGTTGAGGAGGAACGTAAAGTCAACATGGTGCAATATTTAAGGAATGGGGAAAGTAGAAGTTGCCTAGTAAAACTAGGATTGATCGTCAAGTAAAATTATGTCGTATGCTTAACAATAAGGAGTTAGGATTATGTGACTATCATATCTATATCTATATTAATATTTAATAACAAGAAATCTGGAGTAACACGTGTCATTCTTTGAAAACATCTTCCTATTTTATTTCCTTTACATTTCATGCCTCTTCCTTCTCCAATTTCATGTATGTTCACCACCAACAATAATTTATGTCACTTCGATCACCTCCAATAAGTTTCATGCCTCTTTATCTTTTAATTTTTCTACTAATATCTCTATTATATAAGCCAGCTCCTGAGGATTTTTTGGTAAATTAACTTTTCGTGTCCACCTTAAAAAATACTAAAATACCCTATTACATTAAACCCTTTCCCTCTATCTCCCCTCAGACAGCCAGTCCTCACTCCTTACCAACCCCGGCTTCTCCTTCCTTCACGCCTCTTCTCCTCACGAAACAAGAGCAATTAAATCTCAGAAAATGGAAAACCCCAAAACTTTCGAATCTACACAAATCAAATCTCAGAAATCAAAATCACAAAGAGAGAAATATCTCAGAAAACCTTCGAATCTCACTCGATCTCCAAAGTCACCTTCTTTGTTTTCCCCAAATTTGATCGAAACGACGAACAAGGTCAGTAATCGTGGAATTTCTAACAAATTAAGCATATTTTCATTAATTTTGTCGATTTTTGTTGATTTTCTTTTTAACCTTGATTTCGTATATTCTTTCTTGAATTTCATAATTTACTTGATTATTGATTTTGATATTTGGTTTAATTTGGTGCTCAAAACCCTAACAGAGGAATCCCTAGGATTTGTTCGAGAAATTTTATTTATTTGTGCGATTGATGATACTTACGAATACAGGTATGGATTTTGAATTTGAATAATCAAATATTTGGGGAGTTTTTTGCTGTTTTGATAATTATTAGGATTTTTAATTAGGTGTTGATAATTTAATCAGAGATGGATTCACACTATTTTCTGATTAGCTCAGGTCTCCATTTCTCTTATGTTTTCGTTTTTTTGGTCAATTGATTTGCGTATGCTTGGTTTTGATCCGTTGTTTGTGAATTATAGGGAGGAGTTTAGAGTGACATTCAAGCAAAAGCACCCTAACAACAAATATGTTGCTGTTGTTGAATTGAATTGAATTTTGAGGTGTTGCTTTTGGATTTAACAAATTGAATTGTGAAATTTTAAGCATGTGTAAAATCAACTGAAATTTTAATTTCAGTTAAATGTGTGAGCATGTGTAAATTAAAGCTATGGAGAGGAGAAGGGAGTAGTGGGAGGTATGATTGTAGTGTATTTTCGTGTGCCTGGAAGGCGCCTAGGACTCTTACTGGTTCATTTAATTGATTTGATTTTGATTTATTCCACTAAATTGATTGATGAAGCAGTTTCGAAGATGGAAGAGGATCTTCATCCTCTTTCTTCTCTCACTTCCTGTATTTTCTCCTATAGGTGGGGATTCGACGGTGCAGGGTTCGAGGACGACTGACGGCAAGGTGGAGTCTGGATCAGAAAGAAGGGGTTAGTATTATTGACTGTATTCTGCTTTGTGATTTGATGATTTGATGATTAGATGATGATTATGATGGGAGAACTGTTAATGATGTTACTGATTTTGCATTTTTAGGGACTCAACAAAAAAATCTGATGTTACTGAAGATGACTGGGAAGTTGTTGAGCTCAACGCTCAGAGTGCTGAGGCTACTATCTTGAATCAGGTTTTTTCTCCCTTTGTTTGTTTTTCCTGGTTCTTTTGATAATAAATAATAGGTTTCATATTAAAAAGTAGGTTTTTGCACAGATTGTGTGGTTCAAGTTGTTATGGTTTTGGGTTTTATGAATGATCATTGATACCCTAATACTAATAGGCATGTCTTCTCTCAATAAATCAAACAGTTATATATAAAAAAAAACCTTTGCCGTCTTGATGCAAGAACCTCCCATGAAAGTGTTGGCATCCAACTTGATGATTTTGGCGCGATCCTGGCAGTTCTGCTACTGCTTTTGTGACAATGCTGCGGATTTATAAAAATATGTATACAACTAAGATTTCATGATTATTGATATGTAGTTGCCTCTTTTAATTTCCGCAACATTGTATACAACTGAAATATCGAATTACAAAGTGGAATCTTTATGAAATATCGAATTACTAATCTGAATTTTTGTGTGTTTGATTTTGTTTTGTTTACAGAAGCTGAAAAGTGGCGCAGATTTTGATTAACCCAACTTCTAGGTATCATTTCAATCTCTTAAAGACAGGTATTTATTTATTTGGTTAATTCCTTTTTTGTGAGTTTTTTCATAAATTTGATAATATATTGTGTTGGTTTATCAGTGAATTGAATGATTCAAGAAATTGAATTTCTGCACTTTGATGTTTTTTTTATTGATGTAGAATTTCTAATTAGGTCATATGTTCTTCATTATTTTTCTAATTATTTTGTTTTCCTCAGAGAATATTGGGTATTCCCTTATTTTATGTATAGTTCACTGAAATTAGGGTTTATATTGTTCAATTGTACATGAAATTGCCAAACAAAAGTTCGGGAATTTCCAACATTTTCTTGAATTCAGTCACCTAATTCCTCTAATTTTGTTATGCCAATAGCTTGATTGAGTTTGTAGTTCACATTTGTGACGTTTTGGTGATTGGGGTATTAATTTTATGCATCTGAAATAATTGTAGGATGCTAAATTTGATTTTTCTGTCTTGGTAAGCTGTCTCACGACTCTGGTGGTTGCCAAGCGCTTAGTAGTAGGTTCTACAGTAGAAATGAGTGGGACTTTGTGCTCTCTTCAACTTATTTGAAAAGCATTTGAACTTTCAAAATCCACAATTTTATTTTTCCTGTCTTAGATCCCCTAACCTTCCTCCGCTGTCTTTCCCTACATTAGTTGAGAAAAAGTTTCTTTACTTATTATGTCCTCTCAAATATGCCAGGTTTCTAGATCTCCCTTTATTTCCCAATTCACGTGTTCTTTTTTCTTATCAACAAATAATCTAAGCAATCCGAACTCTTTCATTAACTAAAACTTTTATACATTGACTTCATGAGTGAATTAACTATTATGTGCACAAAATTTCAGTGAATCTTCGGTGCTTGGATATTTCACAGAATTAGTGTTTTCTGATTAGTAAATCGTCATTAGAAAATTGTGGAAAACACATAAGCATGATATTCATTAGACCACTAACACCAAATTTTTCTTGAATTTAGTAACCCAATTCCTCTAATTTTATCGATTTGGTTATGTGCCAATAGCTTGATTGAGTTTGTAGTTCACATTTGTGACGTTTTGGTGATTGGGGTATTAATTTTATGCATCTGAAATAATTGTAGAATGCTAAATTTGATTTTTCTATCTTGGGTAAGCTGTCTCACGACTCTGGTGGTTGTCAAGTTCTTAGTAGTAGGTTGCGAGAAGACAGCTTCATATTGAAGTGGCGTAGGATAATGAGAAGTTAGTTCAAGACTTTCCTGTTAATTGTTTCTGTTTGATTATTTTGAATTAGGAGTGAGTTATGGTCTTACATTTTCACAGGTTCTGTTAATTGTTAGACCCTATATTTGATTCATTTGTTTTATCACTGCAGATTACTCTGCTTTTATCACTGTACCGATGATATGCTTACTAACTTATTGATATTGATGCAGCTCTTATCCCTTTGGCGGAGTTCAGACAACCCTAAGTTATGAAGAAGTACGAGGTTCTGCCTGACATTGAAGTTCTCATGGTAGCTCCTGAGGCTGGTATATCTTTTTTGTTCAATATTTTCTGTTAGCCAAGTTTTGCCAGCCACATGTCTTCACTTCTCTGCATTTGAAATATTACCTATACTGCTAACACCATGGAAGAGTAGGCAAGACCCCCATTTTGCCCAAATTCCGACTTTTATATAGTAATTGTGAGTGCAGGTAACCCATAGTTTATCCCGTTTAAATCAAAGGGCATACAGAATTTGTAGCTTTATCAAAACTGTAATTGATTTACTCTTGAATTAGTCATGTTTAGGGATCTTTACTTGATATGACTTGAGATACTTAGGGTTGACTGTGTAACTTGAAGCTGGCCAGCATCAACAAGAACTTATATCTTGAGAAAGAATGAAGCGGCTCTTTCCCTAATTTGTCTCCACTTTGAATATCTCTAGCTTTATTGGCTCGCTCGTTCAACGGTTTTGCAGACCACAACTCTCCTGTGCGGAGGAGCTTAAGAAGGGTTCATTCGTATATACTTCATAGGATTTTTTTTCTTTAGATGATCAAACTTTGTAAATAATTGTTTCTTGCTTATTATTTGTGGTGATTAACTGTAGTAACGCGATTTTAATTTTTTTTATTATCTCGCATGCATTGCGTGCATATAAGATTTATATATGTAATCTCGCACGCATCGCGTGCATATAAGACTAGTCAAGTAATATACCAACTTATGTTACTATCTTCACTGGTTTCTTAGTGATCCATGAAATCTAATACATTTACTCTTTTTTTAGTCATGTTATCAATTGAAAAATTAAACTCATTTAAAACATAACAAAAGTCATACATAACATGGGGTCAATACTAGTTATCTTCGTTGCGAGAGTCTAAACCCTAAAGTCTGAAGTGGGGAATGTGTATTTTGAACACTTTAGCTTTCAAAGATAGATCTAAAGAATACTCCAAAGTTGTGGAAACCCTTCCTAAAATAGGGATAAAGCTTAGAGCATAAATGTAGGCATGTAGTGTGGGCATATGGGGGAAGGGAACATCTCAATTCTCACCTCCCTCAACTTGCTTTATTTAAATCTGTATTTCATGCCTTTTTCAAGTTTCCTCTATTTTAAATGCCTTTAAATTTCTACTAATCATGCTTTTAGAAAAGAAATTAAAAGTGTTTTTATATGGATGGGGAGAAGAGAACTAGTAGAAGAACATTCTGAGTGCATGCTATTACGCCGTTGATCAACGTCGGAAGGCGGATAACTTCGGCCACGCAAACGGAAGGATCAGATTTGAAACTGGTCCTGGTTAAGGGACTTTTAGCAACCTGGATGATGAATATGGTGCTGGAGAGTAAAACTTCCAACATAGCAGAAACTTGTGTTGAAAACCAAACCCAAATGAGTATCTATAAAGTAGTGCATTATCTAGAATGATATATTGGCCAATGCTTCCCCCCTATGTCTGAGTGTTTAAAACATGCCTGCTCAAATGAATACAATTTGAGAATCCTAGGGTCCAAAGCTTGTTTATGAGACATATTGAGCCTCTAGGCATTCAAATCTTTTTTCGGTTACAAGAAGAACACACATCAAAAATCCACTAAACTAAAATACTGGACTCCTGATTCCTGATTCTAGGTTAGGAGATAAAAACAAGTAGTGCTTTTCCAATGAGTTTTGCAGGAAAGAAAGCGTACCACTATCCCTCCTGAAGTGAATTCTCTGCATTGCAACTTTTGCCAATGTGCTGTATAGATTTGAATATATACTTAAGCCACAGCTACAATATAGGCATTCCACGCATCTTGTTGCTGAAAACTTGACGCCTCTTCGTATTTATCATCTCGTGAGGTGCCAAATCCCCGAGTGCTTCTGTTTCTCTCGGTGTCCGGCATCTCTCTAATCCAAAAATGGATAGATCCAAAACCAGCTTCTTCCAAACAGTCCCTTATCTCAGGCAATGACCACCTGTATTTAATTAAGAAAGTAAGCCATAATCAACCTTTTCAAAGCTATGCATTGTAATTGTATAAAGAGCAAATTGATGAAACTTACAGCCTCCAGCTATAAGAAAAGGCATTGCGAATTTTTTTCTGTGGTTTGTGAAGCTGATAGTGAAGACTGATTCTGGTCTTCCGCTGAATAACATCAAATTCCGCTTGCTCCCAAGTGTACTGTACATGATATAAACATATGCACTGTGAAATTTTCTTCTGTGGCTTGAAAAGTTGTGATAAGAAACCAAATAAGATTACTACACCTTACACTGCAGTAGAAATATACACGGAAGAATAGCTATAGAAGTAAATATGGGCTATCAATTACAAGTACACAAAAGAGATAATTTTCAGTTATCAAAAACACATTTACGGCCCGTTTGGTAGATGGTAATAATTGACAGTAATGGTCACAAATCAATATGTACTTCATATCTTTTCTAGGAAAGTCCCACACCAATGCAATTCCATCACCAAACATGTGTTTCCCCTGTAATTTTTCATTAGCACTCAATAACCACCTCTAATGTGGTAAAAGAAGAAAAAGAAAATTTATGAAAAGGGAGGATATTTGTGGGTGCACAAGCATTGCCATGGACATTGTCATGTGACTTTCTTTAAAAATTGCATATATGTTCATTACCATTACTAGTTTACCACCAATTATTACCGCCTATCAAATGAGCAGTTAGAGCCTTCGAGGCTTAATTTCGAAGGATCTAAACCCTTCTTATAACCAGCCAGCGCAAAGGAATGCCCTATATGTTTTTTGCATATTCAAGCACATTATGGCATTTACACTCTCCTAAATAGCAGAACCAAGCAGCCGGAATTACTGAGAAGCCAATCTCAAGGTTCTTCCTAACTCACAGGCGAAAGATTATTTGTGGACCATTCTTATACCACAGGACCTGACTATGCTATCATCATATTCAGTTACAGGTCTTCGTGTATTGACGTACAAGCTTTAATTTGTAGCAACCAAAAAGGACAAATTACAATCCTTCCTTATATTACTCTTACAAAAAATATAAAGAATGCTACTAGTCCACTAACAATAGCTATCCAGAAAATCTCTATATCTTCAAAACAAAAGAGACAACCAACCTCGACACGTTGAAGGGTACTAGTCTGAGTTCCCACAAAAGTGATGAGTGAAAATAAGTTACTAGATTGTCTGTGGAAAATAAGCCGGCATTCTCGATTCACAAGTTACCAGTTGTATTCTATCACTTACAAATCTATTCTCTCTTTTAAGTATGAAAATTCAGCACATCTGAAAGTAGCTACATGTTATAAACAAAACAAAAAAAAACAGTATACAAGGAGCTTGACACCAAGTATCAATCGTCAGGAAAAGGCAACTGGAATAAAAAGTTCTCCCTTTCAATTTAACTACATTGCAAGAGTATTAACACAAACGCAAAGTTGTAATAATACACCAAAGTCAATATCCAGCATATATTTTGCGAAACGTACCGTAAAATTGGGAAATTTCCTCTGGAGCTTTATTTCGTGCTCAGATGAAGTACCACCATATAAATCCATGACAAATATACCACCCTTCTTGGACAAAGCATCAAGGGAAAATTTGAAATATGCAACAAGCTCTTTCCGCTTATGCAGGCAGCAACAACTGTAATTAAAAGCACACACAATATCCCTTGCAGGCAGTGAGAAATCCTTCTTAAAAATTCCACCACTAACTGAAGCTGCCGATCCCAGAGAGTTTTCCGCTGGGATTTTCAGCGTGGCATCATTACTCTCTTGGATAGTTACTTTCTGAATGAGATCCTCAGGATCCAATTTGACAAGTCTAGCTTCGAGAGGCTGCAAAACGTTTCCATGAAAAAGAGAGATTCCCGAACGGATGTCGTTGCCAACTTTGTCAACATTGTTTTCCACGCACCACATGAGTGCCTCGAGGTCAAAATCTACGCCTATAGCAGTCCTCCGAGGGTCAGTTCGAAGCCACTCTGTACTGTCAAAGACATTGTGTAACACTCAGATTAGATGGTAATATGAAACATTTGGAAATTTTGATAGCACTTGAGTCAGCTAAGGCACATATTTCACAATAGAATGAAATTAACCTTTTTAATCAAGAAAGTAAGGTTGAAGCGACCAACCTGCTTGGTATGGATACAAATTAAGGGAATGATAGCCAAATTTTGTGGGTAATTTGGTACATGGATGCCCAAGATCATGGAATTTGAGTAAAACCAATACCTCCCCCCCACCCACCCACCCACCCACAAAGCCCCAACTCATTACCAACAAGTGGAGCTGTGGAGATAATGAAGAAAGGGACATATTTGCAAGTGTAGACGCATTGCCTTGGACATTTCCAAGATACTCTCCACGCCATAATAGTGCAAATAACCAATACCAGTCCCTTAATGTACCACCTCTTACCAAACAGGCCATAAGAATAATGCCTTGAAATTTGTTCAGGATGATATTTGGCATACTAGTAGAGCTCGCTATTTGTGCACAACTGAACATAAATTACCACTTCAGCCTATTGATTCCATGTCAATGAGCTGATGATACAATTTACACACACAAAAAAGAATAAGCTGTTTGCATCCACTTGAGTCATTGTTTTGTTTAGCATGCCAGGTAAAGGGCAACCACAATGAGCGTATAGACACGAACAACAAGACATGACACGGAACAAATAGCAGTCACGAAGATTATTTAGAATTTTAGATCATGTCTGATAACATGTAGCAGTATGAGCACTTTAGAGTTTAGACTTTAGAGAAATATCACAGCTGCTTTTGTGAAAACGGTTATAATATGTATACTTGAAGAGCCAAGACACCATAGTTATCCCAGTTCCTAACACCAAAATGCATGTGAGATAAGGTGGAATGCTCTTACTGCAAACAACACAGAAAACAATACAAGCAGAATGGTTTTTGGGAAATGTGGGATCGATTTCTATTGCTCAGAAATGTCGGTTTACAAAAGGGGGGGGTGACTTTAGGTCACTAGTCTCAAAGGACAGCTTCAGGCTGTCAATCTCTAGATAATATTACTCACAAAATGCCTGCCTCTCTTCATTCCTTCCTTCCCTTTTATTTACACCCCTTTTCCCACCTACGTGTTACTACTCTTGTCTTATCCTTGCTGATGTGGTCTCTCTCCCTGCTGCTCAGAAGTTTCCTTTTTCCCCTTCTTGTTTTGTCTTCTTCTGGAGTACGTGAAACGCACAGCCGGCCTGATTCTTATCTATTTGGGTTCGTTACATCAGTCCCTTCCTGGAGATTCACCTTGTCCTCAAGGTGGAAAAGTGGAAATCTCTCCTGTATCATCACAGCCTCTTCCTAGGTGGCCTCAAACTGTGGTAAGTGTTTCCACTTAATCAAAACCCAAAGCTGATTGGTGTTGCCCACAGTTCTGCTCTTCACTTCGAACACTTCTTCTGGTTCAACCACGAGCTCCAAGTCTGCAGTAAGTTGCTCTGGAATTGAGAGTGAGGAGGGCTGATCACCAATTGCTCTCTTAAGCTGAGACACATGGGAGATGGGATGGATTTTGCACGATAAAGGAAGGTCTAGCTTGTAAGCCACCTCACCAACACGCTGCAGCACAGTGTATGGGCCATAAAACCGAGCAGCAAGTTTCTAAAATGGCCTTCTTGCCAAGGAACGTTGTCTGTATGGTTGAAGTTTGAGGTACACCCTGTCCCGTACCTCAAATTGTTCATCTCTACGGTGCTTATCAGCATTGTTCTTCATTCTTACTTGAGCTCGCTTGATATTGATGTACAATTCATCCAACACCATGTCTCTCTCTTGCAGTCATTCCTCCAAACTCCCCACTTGAGTGTTGCCAGCCCCTTGCCGTAAGAGTTTTGGGGGTTCCCTCCCATAGACCACCTTAAATGGAGTCATTCCGGTGGAACTATGCACTGATGTGTTGTAAGCGTACTCCGCCCATGCTAACCACTTGGCCCACGATTTTGGCTTACCACCCACGAAGCACCTAAGATAGGTCTCCAAAACTTTATTCACATTCTCGGTCTGCCCATCCGTCTGCGCGTGATATGCAGTGCTTCTTTTCAGGCATGTGCCTCGCAAACGGAAGAGTTCCTTCAAAAAAATGCTCATAATAACCTTATCTCGATCAGAAACAATTGTTGCAGGAAACCCATGGAGGTGCACCACCTCTTTTACAAACAACTCTGCCACACTCACAGCATTGAAAGGATGTTTCAACCCCAGAAAATGCGCTGCCTTAGAGAATCGATCTACCACCACCAGAATAGTATCCCACCCCTTGGAAGTAGGTAACCCTCCTATGAGATCCATGGATAGTTCATCCCAAACTCTCATTGGAATAGGTAAAGGTTGTAATAACCCTGTTGGGCACTGCTGCAAATACTTGTTTTGCTGGCAAGTAACACACTGGTGAACATAATCCCCAACTTCTTTCCTCATACCTTGCCAATACCATTCTGAAGCCATTCTCAAGTAAGTTCTGGTCTCGCCCATATGTCCCCCAACTACACTATTATACTCCTGTAACAAAAGAGGAATGAAAGAGGAGCTTTTAGGCAAGGCTACCCGTCCTTTGAACTTCAACGTTCCTCCATCGCAGGTGAAACCCACATGAGCCTCTGGATTACAAGTAATCTCCCTTGTGATGCGCTGCAAGAATGGGTCTTGTTGTACTTCGTGGTCTAGCTTGCTCCAATCTACTGCATACTGAGTACTAAGTGTTCCCAGTTCCACTCCTATGTTCCCCTTGCGAGACAAGGCATCAACCACCTTGTTAGAGGCTCATGGTCTGTACTCGACCTCAAAACCAAAACCAATCAGTTTCCTCATCCAACGTTGATAATCCCCTCCCACTTTTCGTTGTTGGGTTATAAATCGTAGGCTCTGCTGCTCAGAATATATTACAAAATGGCAGCCCATCAAGTAATGCCTCCATTTTTCCACGGCCAAACTAATGGCCATAGTTCCTTTTCGTAGATGGATTTTCCTTGAGCTCTTGGCCCAAGCATCTTGCTGAAGAACGCAACCGGACGTCCTCCCTGCATAAGCACTGCCCCTAGCCCGTACCGAAGCATCCGTTTCAAGAATGAACTCTCTGCTGAAATTTGGCATAGCAAGAACTGGTGCAGTGGTCATGGCTTTCTTAAGCTTTTCAAAAGCCATGGTGGCTTCTTGTGACCACTCGAAGTTATCCTTCTTTAATTGCTCAGTGAGGCAGAGTGAGGCAGAGAGCTATCTGCCCAAGACAAAGACAAACTTGCGGTAATACCCCGTCAAGCCCAAGAACCCCCGAAGTTCACGCAAGTTCCGCGGTGTGGGCCATTCAAGAACGGCACCTTCTCATTATCCATGGCCACTCCTCCCTTGTATATGACATGGCCACTTCTCTCTTGCCAAAATCACATTTCTTTCGGTTCACACACAGCTTATGGGCTGCTAATATCTCAAAAAAAAGCCTCATGTGCTCACGATGTGCGTGCTCATCAATGCTGTAATTAAGAATATCATCAAAAAAAACCAACACAAATTTTCTCAAGTAGGGACAAAATACCTCATTCATCAAGGATTGAAAAGTGGTCGGTGCGTTGGTGAGCCCGAACGGCATCACCAAGAACTCATAGTGGCCCTCATGAGTTCGAAATGCTGTTTTGTGTGTATGGTTGTGTTTCACCCGAATCTGGTGGTACCCAGATTTAAGGTCCAGGGTCCAGCTTGGAGAAGATTGCAGCCCCATATAACTCATCCAACAACTCGTCGATCACCGGAATAGGGTACTTATCGGGCACGGTTTCCTTGTTGAGGGCCCGGTAGTCCACACAAAATCTCCATGACCCATCCTTCTTCTTGACTAACAGCACCGAACTAGAAAAAGGGCTGGTGGACGGCTTGATAATCCCAGCCTCAAGCATGCATCTCCCTGATCATTCTTTCTATCTCACCCTGTAATGGCAAGAAATCCTCCTAAATTTCAACCCCACCATCTAACTCTACCCTCACTCCCTTACACATACCTTCCCCTTGAATTTCCTCTCCATTGCCCAAGGATACCCCAAACTTGCTGGAATTGAGAGTTGGAATGCACAATTCAACTACTAACCTTTGCGATATGAAGTTGTGTGTGGCCTCTAGGTCGATCATCACCACCACAGACCGCCGCACAACTCGACCTCGAAGCTTCATGGTTTTTGGGTCGGAGATCCCCACCACAGAGTATAGTGAAATTCCGGTGGGAACCACCTCCTCCTCTTCAATTTCCGCATGCTCCTCACTCTCAATCTCCTCTTCCTCGCCGGCGGCAGCTACGAGCACACTCAGTTCTCTCCTCTTACAACGATGGCCCACTCCCCATCGTTCGTCACACTTGAAACACAACCCTTTGCCCTCTTTCCCGCCAATCTTGCTCTGTCAGCCACCATGTACTTCCGTTTCCACCACCACTCCACCAGAAACGGTGGAAACCGACCTTGGAGAACTCGCCGACGCCTGTGATTCCGTTGGAGCCTTCGGCCAACTCCTCTGAGAAGTCGGGTTTGTATTGGGTACCCCAAATGTGGATACTAACCCCACTGACCCACTCCTTTGAGAGTTAAGTGTTAGGCTTCCTTTACAAGGCCCACCTGGATTTATGCCCATTCCTTTTTTTGGTGACCCGACCCGCAATTTCTCCTCGATCCGAACTGCCATATCCATGGCTTGATCCAGATTGTAGGGGTTTAAAACCCGAAGCTCCACCTTCACCTCCTCCTTCAACCCAGACATGAACCTCCCCATCATCACGTTCTTTGTGACATCTTCCAAGGGCCCTGTCAGCTGGATGTATTTCCGGCGATACTCTTTCACGGTGGTTGTCTGTGTCAACGACATCCACTGCTCATGCAACGACCCTTCATTGGCCGACTGAAACTCCTGGAGTATTCTCTTCTTGAAATCGGCCAATTTGGTGATGGTGTGGCGATGATTCTCCCACCGGTACCACTGGATCGCGTCACCCTCCAAAGCCAACACCGCCTCCTCTACCCTCTCTTCTTCACTCAAACGATAAAAGTTAAAATACGTCTCGCCCCGTAAGATCCACCCATCGGGGTCCGATCCATCGAACACTGGCATTTCCAGTTTCCGGTAACGCCAAGAGTGACCACCACCCCTTTTAAACACCCTATCCTCCGACCTCCTGTCATTCACCCTCGTCTCTAATATATTGTCAACAACCCTCGTCTCTAATATATTGTCAACCACCTCGTAAACTGGAGCTGTTTGAGGTGGTGGGTTTGGCGGTTTCTCCTGGAATCCGGCTAGCACGTCTCGGATCTCTTGCTGGAACTTTTTCTGGTTGGCTATATCCGCCGCCACTTGGTTGTTGTGGTCCTCCCTGAGCCGTATGACCCTCCATTCCAGCCTCTCCGTCGCGACGGCTATCACTTCCTGGTTCTTCTTAGTCTCAGCTTCAAGTGTCGCAAACAGCTGTTCAGCCAATAATTTTTGCGTCGCCGCCACACCTTCCGCCACCGCCTGAGACAGGATTGGACTAATCGCCTCCTCTTGTGAGTTTTGCAACTCAGTGATTATGTTTTCCAACGCATCAAACCTGCTACTCACATTCTCGGTAAGACCCTCCACATTTATTTCGAGCGATTCGATTCTCTGGGTGTGACTTTGGCCCACCATGTTTCTTCCGCCGGTCTCCAGCGTCGACCGGCTCTAATACCACTTGGAATGCTCTTACTGCAAACAACACAGAAAACAATACAAGCAGAATGGTTTTAGGGAAATGTGGGATTGATTTCTATTGCTCAGAAATGTGGGTTTACAAAAGGGGGGATGACTTTAGGTCACTAGTCTCAAAGGACAGCTTCAGGCTGTCAATCTCTAGATAATATTACTCACAAAATGCCTGCCTCTCTTCATTCATTCCTTCCCTTTTATTTACACCCCTTTTCCCACCTACGTTTTACTACTCTTGTCTTATCCTTGCTGATGGGGTATCTCTCCCTGTTGCTCATAAGTTTCCTTTTGCCCCTTCTTGTTTTGTCTTCTTCTGGAGTACGTGAAACGCACAGCCGGCCTGATTCTTATCTGATTTGGGTTCGTTACAAAAGGAAGAATGAACTGCAATGAAGTCTAACCTAAATCGAAGAACATTTGAAAGTAAATTACGTGATCGGTCAAGACAAATATTTCACGTTCTTGTTAATGTGTAGACCATAGATGAGAAATTAGCTTCATAGCTCACCGTATCAAATTATTACAAAAGATCAATCCAAAAGACACCTAAAGCATTCAAGTAGGAATCGGAAATAAAAGGCAGAAACGGAGTGAACTACTTCAAGATTTGAATAAATAGGTAGTTGTATGGAGAGAAGTTAGAAAAACTGCACAACACCAATAAGTAAAAAAAAGCAAACCCTCTAACCATAGGTCTCACTTCCTAGTTCCCACGTGATCTTTAACAAACCATATCCCAAGTAACACAATATGTGAAATGCTCAGGTGTAAAGGGAAAAGGTAACATGGCCAAATTGACACTTCTCACACTATATATATACTCAATGTCCAAAAAAGGTTGAGCAGCATTGTCATTGTCATTGCCATTCCCATTCCCAAGTACCTTATTAGTACCTTATAATAAGGGAGGTTTTAAGTCGGATCATGCCAAGTGCTTAATTATGTGGAGTTCGGACAATGTGATTTGAATAGTTGAATATCCAGTCATAAGGGTGCATTATATGGATTACCTCAATGTACTCATATAACCTCACAAAATCGGCCCATCATATTTGTTCTTTCTCTCCTTTAAAGTATGAGCATTACTAGTTCCACAAATAGAGACAGTGATGACGATGAAGATGACAATGACAACGACAACAACAAATCCTCCATTAGACATAAAAATCATACATGATGAAGAAGTAAAAATTTTACCTAATAAGAGCAGTGCCACAAAAATCCTCCTGTAGATGAAGAGGAGCCCTCCCACCAACATACATCAAGAAAAACTTCTGCAAATAGCTTATATCCCCTTTTGGTGACTACATTTGAAAACAACAACAATAACACAAAATACCTAATTAAAATCATAACAAATTAACCATAATTAACAATTCTAGTATTCAACTAAAAGATATTTGTTAAATTGAAAGTACCTGAACAGATTGTTGATAGAGAGAAAACTTTGAAGGAATTGAATCATCGGAAGAAGGGGTTTGGTGAATTTCTGGTTCAGGTTCTTCTTCTTCTGGGGTTTCTTCTTCGCTATTGGGGAGAGAAAGAGGAGGGTAATGTTCATCTTCTGGAGGAAAATTAGAGTTTCTTTGACGAGCTAAAGGTTTCTGTTGATGCCTCTGCTTCTTGCTGTTCTTCCCCATTTTTTGCTGCAGGTTTAAATTTCAGAGCATTTTTTTTTTCTGGGTTTTGTCACTCTGTGAATGAATGAAACTGGTTGCAGCATGTAATTGTTCATTATTGATTTTTCGAGTCGCGGCAGGCAAATAGGAGAAATTCCGAGTTAATCTCAGTGATTGGAAAACTTTTTCAATCAAATGGCATTTTCGTAAATATTTTGCTTGAAAATTGTAGTTGGTATAATGTTAGGGGTTGACTGTATATTTATAGTTATTGACTGCATATTACTCGGTGTTGATTGTATACAACTTACCGTTGACTGTATATTTTATGATTGTTGATGAACTACTGAAATGCAATATTGTTTATTGGTAAGTGGTTGACTGTATATTTATAGTTGTGGATTGATTATTAGTAGAAGTTTATTGTACTTTGCGAGTTGTTGACTGTATATTATATAATTTTGATGTATTATGAAAATACAATTATGACCGTACATGTGGCCCATATTTGATGACATGTCACCCACATTTAATGGCATTTTCGTAATAAAATCATCAATTATTTACGAAAATGCCATTTGATTGGAAAAAATTTCCAATCACCGAGATTAACTTGAAAAGGCTCGGCAAATAGCTTGATTAGCTTCCAATATATAGCGGGGTTATTTTCGTCCTTTCACATGGAGTACTAATGCCTTATTCTTTAGGGAAAAGAAATGATTCATACTTCTCCCGATTTTTAATACCATAACGTTTGCGATTTCTACACTATTCACATACTTCCTTCGTCTTTTAATACTCGCAATGTTTGGATTTTTGCCACTATTCATATAGTATACTTTGACTATTCGTAATCTTGTTAGATTCGTGTCAATGAGTATTTTCAAAATATCAACTTTTTATAATTTTTGCATAAAGAGAATTTAAGATATAAATGATCAAAGTTGTGCATTGGCATGCGTGAGACTTACAAACGTTGCGAGTATTAAAAGACGGAGGAATTATTATACTTTGATCATTGGTGGTGATTTATCATTTATACGTAAGATAAAACATAGTCATGTGGGATCTTGTTAATGTGTATTTTCAAAATATTAATTAATTTTCCCAAGAAAAGTCCAAATACAATGTTCTACAGAGTATTACTCCCTCCGTCTCTTTTTATTCTATACGTTTTCCTTTTTGGTATTTCAAAAGGTTTTGTACATTTTCTTTTATATTATCACATAAATGACTTAGTATTCTATCAAAATTTGTGTCCAATTATTATTTTAACCAATTAAATTCATTGGGTCGTTTAATCTCTCATACTTTTCCATTGAGACATTAAATTTTTCTCATTTCTCAATATTAGAATTTTGATAAAAGTGAAAACATTATAAATAAGCGTAATTTATCTTGTTTAGATAAAAAAAAATTGAGGAATCTCGATGTAAATTAATTAATCGTTAAAACGCGTGAAAAATACCAAACGTAAAGAACAAAAAGAGACAGGGGGAGTATTAAATTGCAAGTTTGCAACACAAGGAAAGAAAAAATAGAGATCAGTGACATCGTCTTTTGCTTAGGCGGAAATTTTTTTCATGTAAAAGCGCCACATGTACAGTAGTGATGTCAGTTGGGGTTTCTTTTAGTATCTATTACTATTACTATACTATATACTAAAAGACATACCAAGAATAACACATGTCACGCCCTGATGAGTCCTTAGTATTTTTCTTTTAAAATTATTTTTTATTAAATAGCTATAATATCGAATATAATACTAAAAAAAATAGATAAAATTCAGTTTACAAAAGATTGTTTATAAAAAAAAACAGTTTACATTTCATATAGCACAATAAAAATTAGATTCCCTAAAAAGTAGCATAGAAAATAATAAAAAGAAATCTAAAAATAATGTGTAGCTGCAGTATCTAAAATTTAGGAGGGGGGATATATATTGCTGAGATAAATTCGTGATATAGTATTCAATTTTTAGCTTCCAAAAATATAGGAAACCACATCAGCCAATATATTTACATGAACAAATATGGATAAAACACCTATTAGTCTATTACTATAAAAAAAATACCGTAAAAAATATGAATAATATATACATATAAAATCAGCCCATAAAATACGGATGGCAGTAGGTAACAAATAAATAAATAAAATTACAAAACAAAAATATTTCCTAAAATCAACTACGTAAAAAAATATACATATAAAAGCATCCCATAAAATACGGATGGCAGTAGATAACAAATAAATAATAAATAAATAAACTTACAAAACAAAAATATTCCCTAAGTTCCCTACAAAGTAGGGAACAAATAAAAAAAATATTCTACAAAACATAAATTTTCCTAAGTTCCCTGCAAAATAGGGATGCATAGAAAAAGATAACATAAATATCTTTGAAAAAATTAAGTAAAAAATCATAAAAAAAAAAAAAAAAAAAGGTAGTAATCCCTAGAATCCAGAATAATCGCAACAAATTAGGGTAATGGAATTCAACCGTATATAAGCAGCATTGTATATACTCCCTACTCATCCAACAATAATATCAAGCATATATTAAACCTAAACGTTAATTGTGAGGAAAAAAAAAGGGCCCAAAATTTTAGTCTCATACACACTATTAATCCGTCCATAAAAAATATAATGATACAAGCAAGGGTTATCCGACTATGGACAGTTCCTATAAAATTTGTATACATAATGATGGATTGTGGTGTTGTTGAGCATGTTGTTGGTGAAGTCAAAACTATGTGTTTCTTGGAAGAATGCCAATGTATATATACTCCCTCCGTCCCCTTAATACTCGCACCGCTTTCCTTTTCGGGCTGTCCCTTAATACTTGCACCGCTTCTATAAATAGAAATCTTTACCAATATTATATTATTTCTCACACTTACCTATTACCCCACTTACACCCCTACTCCCTACAAAAAATCATTTAAAAACCCACACCCCTCACTCACCACTCCCCAACCCTTACGGGGTCGTTTTTTCGCATATCTGATATGTGTGGAAACACACATATCAACTAAAAGAAAAAAAAGGAAGTACCATTCATGTAAAAAGAGTACCATTCTGTAAAGAAAAGTACCATTCTGTAAAAAAAAGTACCATTTGTGTTTAGAAAAGTACCATTTAATTTTTTTTTTGTCCTTTTTCCTATTTTGTCTTTTGTTATGATATGTATTTGCCCATACATATCTGATATGTATTTGTACTTCCTCAACCCTTACACATTTCCCACTAACTATATTAAAAAAAGTACCCCACTATTAACTAACACCTATTAAATTAATAAGTCAATTTAAATGTCTTAAACTCCGCACTGGTCAAACCGATGCGAGTATTAAAGGACTGAGGGAGTAGTAGTTAAGGACTTAAGGTATGAAATTGCCATTTTTGGCTGTATTATTTGTAATACCACGTAGGCATGTAGTATTATCCACCAATTCCTTTTTTATTTTATTTTTTCTCAATTTATTTTTGGGTTGATATTCTTCCTTCTTTTGCTTTTCTCTTTTGCTTATGTTGCTAAGATAATACACAAGGTTGAAGAAGAGAAGAACTTCTGTATTTCTATATTTCAATGTTCGTGACTGCTACAATATCTATAATCTATATATGCACAAGCTATTAGGGTAAAACCTAGGTAACCCAAAAAGATTAGGAAACTAAATACAAAGGATATCCTAATTATGGTACATAGAATATTTACACGCTAAGTGTCCTTATTACTGTAATATTCCGCTAATACTCCTCCTCAAGTTGGAGCATGGAAATTTCGAATGCCCAACTTGGGAAGAAGGATTAGAAATTGCGGTTTACCAAGTGCCTTGGTAAATATATCCGCTAACTGATTTTCTCCTGTTCGAAAATGGGATGTAACTATATTCCCATATTGGATCTCATCTCGGGCGAAATGACAATCCATCTCAATGTGTTTCGTCCTTTCATGAAAAACCGGGTTTGTGGCTATATGTAGGGCCGCTTGAGTCGCTTGACTGTCGCGATATAGCCTCATAGGTCGTTTGTGTCGAACACCTAAACAAAAAAAATGGACTCCAACCATTTCAACTCAGACATAGTAGTAGCCATAGATCGATATTCCGGCTCTGTCTAAGATCGTGAAATTAACTGTAATTGACTCTTTTTTTTCTAATGAATAGACAAAAGGAGAAGATGAGTGGGAGTATTTTTTTTCCCTGATGAATGGGAGTGTGAATGAGGTGAGATATGTTGGTGGAACAATGAAAGGATGAGAAATGAAATGGCAGTGGAAGTCAGACTTCTCAATTTCTCATCTTCTCATTTTTTTTTCAATTTTTTTTGAGACCTATTAAAAAAAAATTAGAACATTACGCAAAATTTTCTCATGATCTTGGATTTTGGGATTAGGTATCTATCAAATTTATTAAAAAAAATATTATACTCTTTTCTTTTACTAATAAAATATCCACTATTTAGTATATTAATAAAATAAAAATAAATTTGTTACATTCTCATGTATATATTCATGTTAGTAGATATATTATTCACCCATGTACGATAAGAACATCTCAAATTAAGAAGTATTTGAAAAGTGGAACATTAGTGGTATGGAAAAATTAGTTTGGATACGAATTATTTGAAAAGTGGAACTTTAATGGTATGAAAAATTAGATGGATACGAATTATTTTTTAACAATATTATGTATACCATGTCAATAATTTTGGATTACCATGCATGGCACGGGTTCTATACTAGTTAGTATAGATTAGCGATTATGCGAAGGTTGCTAGTCATGATTTGAAAATTAATGGATTGTCTACTATATCAAATGTTGCATGATTTTTTTTTTTTTTTGGCTTTTTCAACCTGGAATTTGGAAGGAGGCTGGAGGCTGGGACTTTGGCACTTGTGTAAATGTACCATTTAGAAAGAGTTAATCGGTGGTAAACTAGCATCCATGCCTTATTTTTTTTTTTATATAGAGCCTAGGGTCTATTAGAGTATTAGGTGCATCAATTGCACTATTTCCTTGTTTAAAAAGATGTCTATTATTACGGTTTATATTCTTGTGTAGTTGGGCTCTATTGGCCCACCTTGTATTTAGGCCTAGCAATAGTACGCAGATAGTCACAGTTGTATATATAAACCAATTGAGATGGAAATACAAATCAAGAAAACACAAAACCTAATTAAACTTATCATGGTATCGGAGCTAGCAGCCTAGCAAACCCTAAACCTAATATTTTTTTTCTTCTTTTCCTCTTTTGCAGTCAGACTTCATCAGCGTGAACAGTCTTGATTAGCCATGGACGGTGATGGAAAAATTGATCCCGTATCTCCATATTACCTGAGTTCTGGAGATCAACCAGGCACTATCGTCACTCATGTGTTACTACGGGGTGAGAACTATTTGGCGTGGGCCAGGGCAATGCAGCTTTCCCTATAGTCACGTCGTAAATTCGTATTCGTCAATGGCACGATTACACAACCTACCGACAAGAAGAAGCAACTTGATTGGGTTACAGTTAATTCAATGCTTGTTTCTTGGATGTTGAGAAGCATGGAGCCCAAAATCGCTGCATCCATTCCTTTTCATGACAATGCTAAAAAATTGTGGGATTTTTTGGTAAAGAAATACTGTATCGCGAACGGACCGCGACTACAACAGATCCGTGGTGAGATCATGGCTTGCAAGCAGGGTAAGGGTGTCACCATGGAGGATCATTACACAACTCTCACAAGGTTGTACGATGACTTAGTGCAGTTTAAACCATTGAGAGTATGCGAGTGCGGTAACTGCTCGTGCAACATGGCTGGGAAACTCGTTGCAGACAGGGATGAGGAGATTTTGCATCAATTCTTGATCGGTGTTGATGACGAACTCTATGCTACAGTGAGTACTAATCTTCTGTCCAGAGTGCCCATGCCCACATTAGATGAGGCTTACCTAGCGTTTGTGCAAGAGGAAAGATCCAGGGACATTGCCACTATACAAGCAGCGAAGGAGGTTGTTCAAACGCAGTCTATCTTTGCCCTTCAGGCTGAACGTCCCAAGCCCCGCATCGACAGACCTGACCGCTCACAGCTCACGTGTACTCACTGCAAACGTGATGGCCATGACACTAGTACGTGCTTTAAGCTCCATGGTTACCCGGAGTGGTACGAAGAAATGCAAAGTCGTCGGGCTCGGGGAGGCTCGGTTAAGGGGGGTACTGCCTCTGTACTTGTATCTCGTGGGCGTGGAGTGTCTGCTCGTGCCAACGCCATTTCTGGCAGCAATTTGGGTGAAAGCAGCCACGCAAGAGGTTCTGAAAATGGTGTTCCCGTTGAGTTTACTCCTGAGCAAGTGCGTGCCGTCCTAAATATGCTCAACATCAGTTCTTCCTTAGATAAAATGACGGGTGAGTGTTCCGCCCTACCTTGGATTATTGACACAGGGGCGTCGTGTCATGTTACTAGTGATTCTTCACGGCTGACCCATATTCAATCTATTTCTGCTTCGCCCCTAGGTCTACCGGATGGGAACCACACTATTGCTACCAAGGAGGGTCGTGCGGTCCTCTCTCAAGAATTAATTCTTGGCAATGTCTTATTTGTTCCTACTTTATGTTGCAATTTAATATCGGTGTCGCAATTAATTGATGATTCTAACTGTTTAGTCCAATTCAATGACTCTTTATGTGCTATACAGGACCAACGTTCGGGGAGCCTGATTGGAGCTGGTGAACGGAAGGATGGACTCTACTATTTTCGGCCGATTCCTTAAGTGTATGCGGTGACTGTTCCTGAAGTGTCTACTTTTGAGTTATGGCATCGCCGGTTGGGGCATCCGTCGGACAGAGTTCTCAAGTTAGTGCCTGCAATTCAAAAATGTTCTCATAATATTACGAAGAAATTAAATAAGGCTTGTGGGATTTTCCCTCAAGCTAAGCAACATCGTGATAGTTTTCCTGTTAGTGATAGCAAGGCTAGTAGAATGTTTGAATTAATACATTGTGATTTATGGGGGCGTAACTCTATTCCCTCTACTAGTGATGCTCATTATTTTTTGACCTTGGTAGATGATTTCTCTAGAGCAGTTTGGGTGTACTTATTGCATTCAAAAACCGAAGTTTATAAAGCTTTCCGTTCTTTCTTTGCTATGATTGAACGTCAATTTGACTCCACTGTGAAATTTGTGCGTAGTGATAATGGCACCGAATTCAGATGTATGTTTGACTATTTTGATGAAAATGGGATTATTTTTCAAACTTCTTGTGTTAGTACTCCGCAACAAAATGGTCGTGTTGAACGGAAACATCAACATATTGTGAATGTTGGTAGAGCATTTGTAATCCCCCGTAATTTTATAAATCTTATTAATATATTTTAACGTATAGTTAATTGTATTTAAATAGAATTTACGAATTTTAGAAATAAAAATGTAATTAACGAATATTTATTTTTATACGTTCTAAATATTTTAACGATTTATGCAATCAAAATTAGTTTTTACAATTATATTTTGAAAGAATTTGAACAAAAACATTTCTAATCGGCCTTGGATTCAAACACTAGAACACAATTCTACTCCTAGCCCAATTAGTAAAGCCCAAGTAAATAAACTCTCAAACCCACATAATTTTCTAACTTCTCTTCCCTCTCTTTCACGTGTGCCTTCCCTTCCTTCTCTTCACATTCCTCTTATTTTTCTTCTTCCCTGCTTAAGCCAATATCCACCTCTGACAACCCTCCACCACAGACCAGCGCCGTCGCGCCGTCGACCATCTACCCCGTCGACCGCTGCACCAGCCGTCGCTGCAGTCAAGCCTTCACTTTTCTTCTCCTCCTCCTTGATTCTCCTTTCCCTTGCTTCTCTCGCAAGGCACCACCACCACCACCACCGGTCGGCTCTGTTGCTGCACTGCCTTGCTGCACCGCCGTCGGCCGTCACCTACACCAACAGTCGCCGCGTCCCAATCAGGTCGACGCTATTCTTTTCTCCCTCTCGTTCTTTTATTCTCTTTCTCCTCTTCGTAATTGCCTTCCCTTCCTCACGTCGCTGCAGCTTCCCTCCGACCACCGTTCTGCAGTGCCGCCGCCAACCAACGTGCACCGCACTACCGCCGCCGTTCCTCCCTCCGGCCGGCGCCCTTACCTCTCTCCCTTTTGGTTATTTCTTTAACCCTAAAACTATTAAATGCTTTAATTTGGTTTTAGTAATTTAATTAATATTTTCATATTATAAATTTATGGTTTTAATGATGTAAATATAGAATTTAGATTTCATATTTTGCCTAATGAATTTAATTTCCAGATTTATTAATTTTGTTAAATAAGGGTTTTAAATTATTAAAACATGAATTTTTAAGGTTTTAATAGTTTTAAAATCATATTAGGATGATTATAAATTATGAAAGTTATTATTTTTATGATTTTAAGCATGTTGGATATATTCTGGAGTAGTTTGAAACTATTTTATATTGCTGGAAATTGTAAATTGCGTGTTATATATGAATTTATGATAATTCGTGATCGTTAGTGAAGTAATTAATATGCTAGGAGATTTAGTAGTTAAGTTTGGTTGTTGAGGAATGTTCTAAACAAGTTTAAATGTATTTAGAATACTTGATTATTGCTGTGAATTATGGGGAGTTGATGGGAACCTTTATTGGTTGTTTTAGGCGGGAATTTCTGCGTAGGCGACTTTTGAAAGTGTTAAAGTGGTCTATCAGTTTGTCTACACATACCTGTGTGCTTGGAATGTGTGTTATCTGTTGAAACCAAGTTGAAATTTGTTGATGGACTTGATTATGTTGGAATTTCATGTTTAATATTGTTGGATGGACATGTTGAACATATATATTTCGTTATGAGGATTATAACATGTTAGTAGATGATTGATGCTAACATGTTTGGTTGGGAACACTAGATTATTTTATATATATATTGATTCAGATCGATTGATCGTTGTTCCCTTTTAGCTTTTCACTACTTTATGAGGGCCGAGGACCTTGTTTAGTAAGTTGAAACCTTATACCCATATAGAGGGGTTGATCAGTATTAAAGGAAAGGTTGGATTTAATTGGAATGAGTCTTGTTTGATACCTTTGTGATCACTTACTTAATTCCAAGATAAAAACAGTTGTGAATAAATGTGGATTGTATGCCTTATGTGATTGTTGAGTCATAACAGGGTTTCAATTTGTAAATCATGTAAAGTGAAACTGAGTAGCAATAGCTTTAGAATGTGCACGTCTAAAGTGACGGACAAACAAGAGTTGGGGTTCATGGTGGTAGCCCATCTTTGGGGTGAATGCATTTTGGGTGCGGTTTATTTAATTAATCGAACCCCGTCTGGCTTGTTGAAAAATAAAACTCCATTTGAGGTCTTATTTGGCAAAGAACCCGACTTGGATCATCTCCGTATTTTTGGTTGTTGATACACTCATATTTTATATAGTTTTTACCCCCGTCCCGTATGCACTTTTCATCTCATTTGAGCTCTTCGGAGCCTATTTTAGTGCTAATGTGTGTTGTGTACTGTCTGTTAGTTGCAGGGCTGTTTTTGATGATAATTGATCTTTGGGGGCCCGTTTCTTATCACTCTTGGATGACTACACGGATCCCGAGGCATTACGGGATGATCTAGCTAGATTCAAAGGGGGCACGAGCGTCAAACTTGGCCCAAAGGAGTTGGGCATGGGCCTCAAGTTCAAACTCAAGGCAAATGCGTCAAATTGAGCTCAAAACCTGTGGCCCCGGTTTTCGAAAACCGGCAGGTTTTGAGAATGGAAGGAAATCTCTCTTAGGTGCGAAACCGGCAGGTTTGGAGAAACCTGTGGCCCCGGTTTTCGCTACCTGATACTTTTGGAACGCCTGACTGGGCCGAAAACCGGCCGGTTTCTGGAAACCGGGGTGCCCGGTTTTCGGTCCCATTACGTTTTCTTTTGCTTAAGTTACTCCGTAGGATTAAGGGGAGGCTTATATATTTATTTAGTGTTTTATAGTACGTCTCTCTCTCTCCGAAACTTCGTATTATTATTTTGCTTAGCTTAAAACTTTGATTTTTATTCTCCAAACACTCAACTTTAGATTAATTAAAGATTCAAACTTTCAGTTATCGTTCGTTCTTCGTTATTAGGTATTTCTTTATTTCAGATTTTATCGAGAGAGCATGCTAGTCTAATTAACTGTTTTATTGATTATTATCGATTGTTGTCATCCTAGAATGTTGTTCATCGGTGAACCTATGCCCTAGACCTTTTAATATCCGATTTTTCCCTATTTTATTATCGTCCTAGTTATATTATACAAATCAATCCATATTCTTGTTTCCCAATAGTCTAGAATTGCCGATTAATAGTAGAAAGAACATTGTTTCCCTGTGGATACGATCCCTACTTCCCTTGCTATATTTTTAGTTGGTGAACGTTAGGTTTATCTTTGATAGGAGTGCGATTTAGCCTGTCAAATTTTGGCGCCGTTGCCGGGGAAACGGTTTTATTTTCTGTTGTTAATTGCTTATCCTAGATTATTGTTTGTTACTACTCAAGGAACTCACGTTCCTTGAGGCCGGATCTCACATTGTTTTGTAGTCTTTGTCTATGCCCAGGACCGTAGGTACTAGTAATCTTACTCCGTTCGAACCTGAGCCCGAAAGAACCTTTCGTAGACGAAGAACTTTCATTGCACAGTGTGGGAATTACTCTGATTATGATCATAATATTGGCGATCTTTTTCCTTCAGATACAGATTCAATTTCAGAGATAGAGATGGGTGACGAAACTCTACTACCGCCACCTACCCCACGGCTTACAGACTATTCTAAGCCAAGTCTGTCCGTGCTACCAAAGGCAATCATGCCTTCTATTGCAGCTGAGACCTTCAAGATTGAGCCTGCAATGATTAACATGATTGAGAGACGCCAGTACGGTGGGGAACCAGGTGAAGATCCGAATCTTCACATACAGTCCTTCATCCAATATTGTCCCACCATCAAGCAAAAAGGATTGACTCCGGAGCAGACTATGGAGATACTTTTCCCGTTCTCTTTGAGTGGGAAAGCTAAATTGTGGATTAATGGGTTGAATCGGGCGAATTTGAAAATCACTAATTGGGAGTCCTTGGCTCTTGCTTTTTATGTTAAATATTTTCCACCTGAGAAAACAGCTCGTCTAAGGGGTCAGATATTGGGTATCTCACAACAAGCAGATGAGAGTTTGTTCGAGGTCTGGGAGAGATTCAAGGATTTGCAAAGAGAGTGCCCGCACCATGATTTGGAAGATTGGTTCTTGATTCAGCAGTTTTATAATGGTCTGGGAAATGAGTCTAGATGTTTGTTGGATTCAGCTGCCAGTGGGAGATTCATGCAACTTGAGGTGCCTAGCGCTATGGAGGTGATTGAGGAGATAGCCATTCACAATGCCCAGTATGGGAATCCTAGAGGTTTATCTAATAGGGGTGGTAAGCATGATTTAAATCCTATTGAACAATTAACTGCCCAATTGACTGCTTTACACTATAAGTTTGATAATATGCAAGCAGCCAATGCTCAATCTGCCCAACCTGTTAGTGTAGCTGCTATGAGTGCCCAACCTGCTACTGTTTGTGAAAGTTGTGGAATGTCTGGTCATTATGCACAGGAATGTAGGATCTTTGTTGAACAATGTAACACATTTCAATCCTACAAACAAAATAACCCATTCTCCAACTCTTACAATGAGGGCTACAAAAACAACCCTCTACTATCCTACAGGAGCAACAATATCCAGAACCCTCACCAAGTCCAACATCCACCACAACAACCATACCAACCCCCACATCAACAATCCTACCAACCACGGAACAACTACAACCAACAGTCTAGTGGACCACCTGGGTTCCCTAGACAACACACACCACCCCTACCACCACAACCTCAAGCCACACAGCATGACCCTATGCTAGTAGAGATGAGGAACATGATGCTACGAATGCAAAAATCTCTAAGTGAAAAGGATGCAAAGATCGATGCTCTTACTGCTCACAACAAGATCATTGATACACAGTTGGCAAAGATGGCTACTACTATTGCAGGGAGGCCACCAGGCCAATTTCCTTCACAGCCCGAAAATAGGGAAACTGCTAATGCAATTACATTGAGGAGTGGTAGGGATTATGATGGTCCTTCTATGCTGGTTGAGGTTGATTCTGGGGTGTCTGCTAGTGGTCTGGTCAGTGAGGAAATCCCAAAGATAGTTATGGATGGTAAGGAAGCTGAAAAGGTAGTCAATGAGAATGAGGCTACAACTGAGGTTAAGAAGGAGACAGATATGTTAGGTTATGATACATATGACAATTCATAAATCATGCGGAAAAACCATAAAGCCAGGAAAGCATATTATTTACACATAATCATTTAGCATAGTTTAGATGCATACACTTTGTTGCGTGCCTTCCCTAGCTGCGCCCGAACCGAACAAGAACAAGTCTTTAGGACTCCAAGTGTCGTCCCTCCGTAGATAGTTCACAGCACGTCCGGATCCGCCTTAAGCTTGACCAACTAGGATCGCACTTAAGGTACTTAGAATTTTCGGCTAATGTAGGCAATTATATGACTGAATTTTTGCTCTCAAAAATCACTTTGAATACTTGAATACTCTCTTCAAAATAATGACCCTAGGCCTTTATTTATAGAGGTATGGAAAGGGAATTGTAATCCTATTAGGATACGAATTAATTAAACTAGAATCCTAATAGAATTCTTATTTAATTAATTCATCCTTTTAGGTTTAGGAATTTAATCATATGTCGAAACCTGATAGCTTTAGGATTCGTATAGCACACAAACACACATACGCACGCACAGCAGCCAACGAGGGGCGCCATGCGCGCGCGCGCAGCCCGCGAGCTCGCAGCCCATTGCCACGAGGCCCACACGCTGCCGCAGCGTTGGCGCGCGCTGGGCCTGCCTTGCGGTGGGCCTGGCGCAGCCTTGGCTGGTGCGTTGTGGCGCGCTGGCTTGCTGGGCGATGGCCCGGCTTCGTGCTGGGCCTTCGTCTGGCAGGCCTCGTCCGATGCTAATTCATACGATACGCTTCCGATTAATTTCCCGATTCCGGAATTCATTTCCGATACGAACAATATTTAATATTTCCGATTCCGGAATTAATTTCCGTTTCGAACAAATATTTAATATTTCCGTTTCCGGAATTATTTTCCGATTCCGATAATATTTCCGAATCTGACAATATTTCCGTTTCCGGCAATATTTCCAATTCCGGCAATATTTCCATTTCCGATAATATTTTCCGATACGTACCATGTTTCCGTTTCCGGCAACATCTACGACTTGGATAATATTTATATTTCCGATACGATCCATATTTCTGTTTCCGGCAATATCATCGTTTCCGGAGTATTCATTTCTTGCCTGTGACGATCTCAGCTCCCACTGAAACCAAGATCCGTCGATTCCGAATATCCATAGATGGAGTATTTAATGCCATTAAATACTTGATCCGTTTACGTACTATTTGTGTGACCCTACGGGTTCAGTCAAGAGTAAGCTGTGGATTAATATCATTAATTCCACTTGAACTGAAGCGGCCTCTAGCTAGGCATTCAGCTCACTTGATCTCACTGAATTATTAACTTGTTAATTAATACTGAACCGCACTTATTAGACTTAACATAGAATGCATACTTGGACCAAGGGCATTATTTCCTTCAGTCTCCCACTTGTCCTTAGGGACAAGTGTGCATTTCCTAATTCCTTTGTCGCTCGATGCTTGCTCTTGAACATAAGGTAAGAGTTGTCATCCTTATTATGTCCAGAGGTGTTCCTCGGTTTCAGAGTTCAACTGATCAAATAAACAGATAATCATAGCCTATGATTCATCCGAGCACGGCCATGCATTTCACAGTTTCTAGCTCTCCGAGTGGCCTTGTACAACTTTTAAGCATCTCATCCCGATTTGTGGGAGGACAATCCCAATCTTGCGATCTTGAGATTAGACTTCGTTTGATAGGTGATTACCTGAGCGTTGCCTTTATAGCCTCCTTTTACGGTGCGACGGTTGGTCAACGTCAAAGCAACCAGTTCTCAAACAAGTAATCTCAAATCACTCAGGTATTGAGGATTTAGTGTCTAATAATTTTAATGAAATTTACTTATGACAGATTTTCATCTCTTACAGTAAAGTTTCATAGGTCTTGTCCGATACTAGTCTTCCCAAAGTAAGTATCTATGCAAATGATTATGACATTGCCATGTCCACATAGTTCAAGAAACAGAACTACTAGTCATCTTGCATTCTAGTCGTCTAACGTTTTCTATGCGTCCAATTTTATAGAAAACTCCGACCAGGGACCATTTTCAACTTTTGACATTCAAGTTCACTTGATAGACATTTCTTAGTCACAGGACTGGTCCTGACAGTCTATCTTGAATATTTCGTCAAATTGAAGGGACTCATCATTTAATACTAAACCAAGATTAAATGGAATATGAAAATACATTTCATATATGATAAATGTTCAACCCCAATGTTTTACAACCATGGGCCTCTAACCCATCTTTAAAACATTTCATGGAATTCAAAGCTATGCTTGATTTCCAGTGCTACAATGTGAGTGTTGCTTCTCACTTGTTGCATAGGTTTAGTTATCATGCTTTGCTAATCTTAATATCCTTTTCATCGAATGTTCTTCGAGATATGATGATAAGATCTTTTGAGTATGTTTATTTTGTGATCTAGTCTTTCTTGCTACATTAGTGGTTCTACGCATTTTGCAATGAAGAACCATTAAGTCAACAGACATGTGATCTTCCCAAGTTCAATGAAGAACTCATATAAACAACTCTATTTTATTGCTTCTTAGGCAATAATTACTTTTACTTCAACTGTATAGGTTGCTAGTGATGCTTTGTTTGGATCTACTTATCCAAGCAGTTCACAGATATGTGGAAGACTCTCCAACTATATCTTAGAACATAGAAATTATTATTTTAATTTCCCACGCAACAACTCATGGTCTTCAATCCATGTTGCCATTTCAAAACACGATGCTCTTTAGCTCGTCCTTGTCAATGGTTAACTCCAAAGGGTCTTGCTTGATCCTTTGCCAGTGTTTATGCGTGTAGCATCAATATTTTGCATATCTTTATTTCCTTGAATCAGGAACTATTCCTATGTACCTTTTCAAGTACCATAAGTGTTCTTGATCTCAATCTAGTTGATCTTCACTTAGATCAATAGAGATTGGTATATGTTCGTCATGCCTAAAGTCATACGATACGTTTTTGGCGATCCTCAGATTATATCATATATATGATAAATTCTTTTGCAGAATAATTCCCAATTGAATTCTATTCATGTAACTTTAGCTCATTCAGTTTCAGTAGATACTGAATCCAACTAAATTCTTTGACATATAATATAGGTGAAGAATCTCATTAGATTCTTTGATGTTTAACTTAGTAAATGCTTATACATAGTTCAAACATTCATTACTTAGATTTATTCATATGGATCGAATATCTCCAATGGAGTCTTTCGTGTTTGATTTAGTAAATGCCATTACTAAACAATATCATAAGATCTTTGTAAATAGATCTTAATACCCAGTATGTACTAAGTTTCGCCTTGGTCCATCATTGATGAATAATTTCAAATCTAAGTCATTAGCATTTGAATGTTATTTCACAATAGAGAGATATGTGTGTGATACACACAGGACCAGTTAAGTTTTTATGTACTCCCACTAAACTTCTTATATATCTATAAGAATCATGTACATTTTATGAAACTAAAATACTTATTAGCTTCACTAAAATATAGTTCTAATTCCCAATTGCTTGCTTAAATCTGTACTTAGATTTTATAAACTAGCTTTTCTTTTCAAGCATTTATTTGGATCCACAAATCCTATGACATACCATGTACATAGTTTCTTCCAACATTTGACTGAGGAAGATGTTTTGTCATCCAATTGCCATATGTACCAATATGCAATCATTGCTTGAATTATAGACTTAAGCATTACGATTTTGCATGAGGTTTCAACACAATCCACATCGTGAATTTGCTTGTAACCTTTAGCAACTAATCTAGCTTTGTGTGTGAACACTATTTCATGTTTGATGGTTTTTATCCTTAAAACAAACTTGCAACCAATAGGTGTGAAACTATTCTTGCAAATCAACAAAATTTCAATTTTGTCATCAAAACATTGGTTATGTTTTATGGCCTTTAACCATCTAAAACATTTGAGTCTATATATGGCCTCTAACCATTTTAGGGAATCTGGGTTTCGTCATAGCTTTCTTACAAGTCACAAACTCATTAATCTACATGATAATAGTTTGACTGCAAGTTGTAGGTTTCTTCACTATCTAATAGAAGAATCTCATAGTGACTTGAACTCTATGCCTACATGGGATTAGAACATCAAACAACAGAATATCAATAGCCACTTGAAAGTCCTTTGAATATTCTGTTCTCCTTGAAGCACTTGTAAAGTCTTCTAAGAGATATATATTCTTTAAAGCCACTTCTAAAGTCCTCAAAGAATAAGTGTTCGGATTTTCTAAAGAACTTCGAAAAGCCTCCAGAATGTCCGTTTATGTTTGTTGTTCGCCTCGAAGACTTTCGAGGTCTATTTTCTCCCACTTGTCATTTTGGAAACGAATCTCCAAAAGGACATTATTTCGAGCAAACAAACATTATGTTCTCAAAAATTTGTGGTAGAAACAATACCCTTGTGTCTCATTTGAATAAATCACAATATATCTATACTTGGGCCTTAGTTTGTTGAATAACAAACACTAAGCTCCCACTGAGTTTAGGAACTCTTTAGATATATTATGAAAAGATATTCTGAAATTACTTTTCAATAGCTTTGACGAATTTGGTTTAGTTTGGTGGTAGTTGAGCATTTTGTTTTAGAAATTATAGGAAAGTTCTTTATGATTCATCATTGATCGAATCAAGTACCAATTGACTTCGATCATTCCAACTAAGATATGCCATATCTTATGGACCTAGATTGTGAAATTACAACACACAATCATTGATGATCATATTTGGTCTCAAGTAATCATCAACATGATCTAACCTATATCTTTATGATTTCTTGCCAAGTGGATTTTATACTTCTGGATCTTTGAACTAGCCAAACAGATTCAACTTATATCACATTTGAGTAAATAAACCTATATTCACTCAAATCAATGTGAAATAATAAAGTCATAAAACCTTTCTTTAGCTTTGAACTCTATCGTCTAGGCGTTCTAACAATAGTTCATATTCTTTGTTACTTTCAACAAGTAAGACTAGCTTGTCTTAAGTTGATCTAGAAATCAACCAACTTTCAAAAGTCCATTAAAATAGAGCTTGTGAATGTTAACTTGTTGATATGGTCTAAGCAACAATGCCAAAGATTAATGGAACTCAAATCAAGGGTTTGATTTGAACCTAGTAAAGTTTTTATTTAAAGAGTTGTTTGTTTTAATCAAGCATATTGACTCAAACCGTAAATGACCATTTCATTCAAATAAACAAACAAACAAGCATTGTTTTCGTTCTTCTGAATGTGAGTCTTTCTGTGTTTGAAGCAGAAATTTAGGTATGCTGATTATGGAACAAAATAGCCATTAAGTTCCAGCCTTTGAAAGGACTTAAAACAAACTAGATGACCCTACAACTAATGTAGAATTGCCATGCTTCATTTCCCACTTGTAGGTCATTAGTGTATCCTAGCTTCCATTGTTTGAGTTATTACCGAAGTAAGAACCTCAAGCGGTATATGATACCAAGGAAGTTTGATTGCTAGGTCACTTCTCTTTAAACATAAACTTATAGGTAGAAACGGAATCGTAAATTCCTTTCATTTGTTCCTTGTTTTCCTATTTCTTGTACCCTTTCTTATAGTCTTAAGAATTGAATTCTTTAGTGTTGACTTTTATACTTTGTTAGACATGTCCAATGTCGCTCCAACAAGGTTCTTACTATTTTATGTTGAATATTAAGTTTCAACTAGATGATCTTACCAGAAGCTTCTAAAGTTCTCTAAGCATCTATCTATTCGAATGTCTAGGGACTAGACTCATTCGAGAATTAAATGGACAAAGATATTAGGTTGTTAACCATTGGTAAAGCTGAGCGTTTAAACTCAATGATTTATGATCTCAAAACTACATTGTATTTTGAATTCACAAGCACCAATCGGTTTGCCATTCGACTTTGATATTCGAAAACAACCATAAAAGTCGCTAAAAGAAACGTACATTTTAAATCGCTCATTTTCTCTCATTTCCGTGAATCGTTCTTGAATTCACTACCAATCGAGAAAATTTACCGTTACCTTTCTAAAAGGGTTTAGTGCAGTGCAAGATATTTAATTATAAACAATAATTAAAACATTAATTGAAGCATGCAAAGTCTAAGCATTTATCATGAATATAACTTGAAAATTAAAGCAATCATGCAATTCAAACAAGTTATTAGCATTTTATTCGAATTTATTGTTCCAGCAGGTGTGAATAAAATGATTCCAAGATCCTAAAATCATTGAAGAACTAAGCTCAGTTTGTCGACTTAATCCTAAAACATCTTAGGTAAGCAAAAGCCTTTTTCTAATAGTCTAGAAACTATTCTTGGTTGATAGGTACGTCTAAGAACTTATTAGGTAAACCTATCGATTTTGCCACGACATAAAAGGACTCCTTACTTATATCGTTGAGTTTCACCAAAACTAACATGTACTCACAATTATTTGTGTACCTTGCCCCTTTAGGACCAATAAGTAACACCTCGCTGAGCGAAAACTATTACTAGATTGATGTAAAGGATATCCAAGCAAGTGTATATTTTGGCATGGCACCTTTTAACTCAATTTTTAAGTTTGGAACTTAAGGCTCTTACTATGTTGGTTAGATTTTAAGTGAACTAAAATCCTTAATCATGCAACATAATCAAGCTTTTGATCTCATGCATTTTAAGACATATTTAAAAGCAATAAATAACTTAAAACATGCATAAGATAAATGTGATCTAGTATGGCCCGACTTCATCTTGAAGCTTTAACTTCAAAGTCCGTCTTGAAAATCTCCGTGGGAGGCACCATTTTCTTCAAATAGGATAAGCTATAATTAAAAACTAATTACAACTATTTGATGGTACGCAGACCATATTTGAATTGAAAAAAAACTTTGGTACTTTAGACCAATTACATTCAAATTAATGGTACGCAGACCATATTTTCTATCCTATTTGGGCCATACTAGTCACTTCATAACCTGCAAAACAGTACATATACAATATATACCATTCACCCATTCATTATCATGAATGGCCCACATAGCTGGTTAGTAAAACACATTATGCATCACATAAACATTTGCAGCAATTAATCAAGGGCACCAATAATCTACAAATTATTCAGTCCTTATTAATTCTAATCAAGTTGTTTTAACCTTAAGGATTTGTAGACCTAATCAAGAGTTTATGACTAAAAAGGGCTCCCACTTAAACCAATAAATTCATATGCTTTACTAATTTTAAACATAAAAATGTATTTCTAGTCTAACCGAAAACATACAAATTTAATTAAAATTTAAAGCTCATATAAATTTATAATTGAATCCAAAAATTTTAATTTAATTTCAGTCGTATTTAAATTAATTCATGATTTTAATTTTAGTAAAATAATTAGAATAAATAAAATTTATTATAATTACAATATTCAAAATTAAAATCCAAGAAAATAATTTAAATTATTAATTTTAAAATTAATTAAAATTACGTAAACTGAAAATTTCAAATTAAAATTTCAAAACGATCTAATCGCAACGCAACAATCCCACACAACGCACGCCCATGGGCCACACGCACACAGCCATCGCTGGCCATGTGCGCGCAGCCCATGTGCTGCGTCGCATCGCTGCTGCTCACCATCGCAAGGCATCACGCGAGCTGGTGCTCGCTGCGCGCGCCAGCGCTCGACGCAACAAGCATGCTGCCGCAGCCCATCGCTGGGCGCAGCGCTCGTCGCACGTCGCAACAAGCAAGCTGCTCGCCGTCGCTGGGCGCAGCGCTCGTCGCACGTCGCAACAAGCACGCTGCACGCCATCGCTGGGCGCAGCGCTCGTCGCACGCACACTTGCGCTCGCTGCGCGCGAGGCTCCACATGCTTGCGCGAGGCAGTGCGCGCTGTGGCGCAGCTCGCTTGCTGCCCACACGCGACTGCTCGTTCCTTGCTCTCGCCCTCGCCCATTCGCCCATCGCACACAGCCCACGACACAAGGCAGGGCTGCTGCCTTGTGCTCGTGCACCATGGCCTTGCTCATTGCATTCGTACCGCATGAGCGACGAGCTCCCTTGCTCGTCGTCACATGCCCGCACTATACAACACCCCTTAAGGGTAACACGTAGCGTCCATTGCTTTGTGCGTGCAAGTTATATGAGCGAATCGCATAAAAATTTAAAATTTATATTCAAAATTAATGACAAATTAATAAATAATATTAATTTATTTTTGTGAAAATTTTAGAATGCCTTTTACATGCGGAATTGACACAAAAATCACTCGATTTGGATGAGTAACGAAGAAACTGCCGAAAAACTGCGTACGTATAATTAAATAAACGCAATTTGCAATTAATTAACAATTACGAAAATTAATCACCCCTTTTTAATTCTTGCAAATTTGTAATATTTAACCATGTTTATGCAATTTAGATTATGAAAATAATAAGAGGCTCGTGATACCACTGTTAGGTTATGATACATATGACAATTCATAAATCATGCGGAAAAACCATAAAGCCAGGAAAGCATATTATTTACACATAATCATTTAGCATAGTTTAGATGCATACACTTTGTTGCGTGCCTTCCCTAGCTGCGCCCGAACCGAACAAGAACAAGTCTTTAGGACTCCAAGTGTCGTCCCTCCGTAGATAGTCCACAACACGTCCTGATCCGCCTTAAGCTTGACCAACTAGGATCGCACTTAAGGTACTTAGAATTTTCGGCTAATGTAGGCAATTATATGACTGAATTTTTTCTCTCAAAAATCACTTTGAATACTTGAATACTCTCTTCAAAATAATGACCCTAGGCCTTTATTTATAGAGGTATGGAAAGGGAATTGTAATCCTATTAGGATACGAATTAATTAAACTAGAATCCTAATAGAATTCTTATTTAATTAATTCATCCTTTTAGGTTTAGGAATTTAATCATATGTCGAAACCTGATAGCTTTAGGATTCGTATAGCACACAAACACACATACGCACGCACAGCATCCCACGAGGGGCGCCATGCGCGCGCGCGCAGCCCGCGAGCTCGCAGCCCATTGCCACGAGGCCCACACGCTGCCGCAGCGTTGGCGCGCGCTGGGCCTGCCTTGCGGTGGGCCTGGCGCAGCCTTGGCTGGTGCGTTGTGGCGCGCTGGCTTGCTGGGCGATGGCCCGACTTCGTGCTGGGCCTTCGTCTGGCAGGCCTCGTCCGATGCTAATTCGTACGATACGCTTCCGATTAATTTCCCGATTCCGGAATTCATTTCCGATACGAACAATATTTAATATTTCCGATTCCGGAATTAATTTCCGTTTCGAACAAATATTTAATATTTCCGTTTCCGGAATTATTTTCCGATTCCGATAATATTTCCGATTCTGACAATATTTCCGTTTCCGGCAATATTTCCGATTCCGGCAATATTTCCATTTCCGATAATATTTTCCGATACGTACCATGTTTCCGTTTCCGGCAACATCTACGACTTGGATAATATTTATATTTCCGATACGATCCATATTTCCGTTTCCGGCAATATCATCGTTTCCGGAGTATTCATTTCTTGCCTGTGACGATCTCAGCTCCCACTGAAACCAAGATCCGTCGATTCCGAATATCCATAGATGGAGCATTTAATGCCATTAAATACTTGATCCGTTTACGTACTATTTGTGTGACCCTACGGGTTCAGTCAAGAGTAAGCTGTGGATTAATATCATTAATTCCACTTGAACTGAAGCGGCCTCTAGCTAGGCATTCAGCTCACTTGATCTCACTGAATTATTAACTTGTTAATTAATACTGAACCGCACTTATTAGACTTAACATAGAATGCATACTTGGACCAAGGGCATTATTTCCTTCAAGATATTCAAGTACCACCTATTGCACTCCCCTTCTCAAACCGGCAACTCAAGAATAAGCTAGACAAGCAGTTCGGCAGATTCTTGGAAGTGGTCAAAAATTTGCAGGTAACGGTTCCTTTTACTGAATTAATCTTACAAGTTCCTGCATATGCTAAATTCATGAAAGATATTTTGACCAGGAAACGTGCTTTTTGTGAGGTAGAGACTGTAGCTTTTACTGAGGAATATAGTGCTTATTTGCAAAAAAGTCTCCACCTAAACTTAAAGACCCCAGGAGTTTTTCCATCCCATGTAACATTGGCACTGTATTTATTGATAAAGCTTTATGTGATTTAGGTGCTAGTGTGTTTGTCATGCCTTTGTCTGTCTGTACTAAACTGAATATGGGTGAGCTTAAGGTTACTAATATCACTCTGCAAATGGCCGACCGTTCTATCAAATACCCCCTAGGTGTTTTAGAGGACGTCCCTGTTAGAGTAGGTAAATTTTATATACCTGTAGACTTTGTGGTACTAGACATGCAAGAGGATTCTCAAATTCCCATAATCTTAGGTACCGGTAGACCCTTCCTTCACACGGCGGGGGCAGTCATTGATGTTAAAAGTGGGAAATTGACTTTGTCTGTTGGGGATGATAATGTGACTTTTAATCTGAATAGTGCCTTAAAAAGTCCCATGCTAGAGGAAGAACAATGCTATCAAATTGATGTGGTTGATTTTATTACGCGTGATAACGTCTCCCAAGTTTTCGAAAGAGATCCTTTGGAGGCAGTGCTTTGTTGTGAATATTCTGCAGGTGATAGTAGTTCTTGGAGTGCTGAAGTGGATGCTCTAGAGTTGGCTCTTAATGGTGGAGAATCTGAGCCGGAGAGCACCAAATTGAAGAGGTTAGTTCGGCCAGTTTGTCCTGTTAAAGAGGTAAAGAAACCCAAACTTAAGCCTCTTCCTTCTAACCTTAAATATGCGTTTTTAGATGATGGACAACTTTGCCCTGTGATCGTCAGTAATGCACTTGATGCAGACCAGTTATCCCAACTTCTTATTGTGTTGAAAAAGCACAAAAGGACCATTGGGTACAGTATTGATGATTTAAAGGGTATTAGCCCTGACTTTTGCATGCATAGGATACATCTAGATGAAAATCATAAACCATGCATTCAACCCCAGCGTCGTCTAAACCCTGTCATGCAAGATGTTGTAAAAGCTGAAGTTATGAAATTGCTTGACGCGGGTATTGTATATGCTGTGTCTGATTCTAAGTGGGTGAGTCATGTTCAGGTAGTGCCTAAGAAAGGGGGGACAACTGTGGTGAGAAATGAAAAAAATGAGTTGATACCAACTAGGGTAGTCACAGGTTGGCGCATGTGCATTGATTATAGGCGTCTTAATGTTGCTACTAAAAAGGACCACTTTCCCCTTCCCTTCATTGATCAAATGTTAGAAAGGCTAGCCTGTCACAAGTTTTTCTGTTATCTGGATGGTTATTCTGGTTTCTTTCAAATTCCCATACATCCAGACGACCAGGAAAAGACCACCTTCACCTGTCCCTATGGTACCTTTGCATATCGTAGGATGCCTTTTGGTCTGTGTAATGCACCGGCTACTTTCCAACGTTGCATGATGAGTATCTTTTCTGATTTTATTGAGTCTATCATGGAAGTGTTTATGGATGATTTTAGTGTCTATGGTACTTCTTTTGATTCTTGCTTGCTAAATCTGACTAAAGTTCTGAAAAGATGTGAAGAGTGTAATTTAGTCTTAAACTAGGAAAAGTGTCATTTCATGGTTACTGAAGGGGTGGTCTTGGGGCATTTGATATCTGATAAGGGCATTCAGGTGGATCGAGCTAAGGTCCAAGTGATTGAACAATTGCCCCCTCCAGTTAATGTGAAGGATGTTAGAAGTTTTCTTGGTCATGGGGGGTTTTATCGCCGCTTTATCAAGGATTTTTCTAAAATTGTTAAACCACTTACCCAACTCCTCCTCAAGGATGCCCCGTTTGTGTTTATTGATGCTTGTCTTGAGGCCTTTGACAGGATTAAACAGGCACTGATTTCGGCTCCTATCATTCGTTCTCCCGAATGGGATCTTCCGTTCGAGATAATGTGTGATGCAAGTGATTATGCAGTTGGGGCAGTTTTGGGTCAGAGAAAGGAAAAGGTTTTGCATGCCATCTATTATGCGAGTAAGACTTTAGATGAAGCTCAGGTTAATTATGCTACTACTGAGAAAGAGCTTCTAGCCATAGTCTATGCCTTGGACAAGTTTCGCACCTATCTGATTGGGTCCAAAGTGATAGTCTATACTGACCATGCGGCTCTTAAGTATCTGCTCTCAAAGAAAGAAGCCAAGCCAGGCTTATTCGTTGGATACTACTGCTACAGGAGTTTGATCTGGAGATTCGCGATAAAAAAAGGAGCTGAGAATGTTGTTGCAGATCACCTGTCTAGATTGAGATATGATGATGGTAAAGTATCTACACCGATCGATGTTTCATTTCCGGATGATCATTTACTTGCACTTGCCAGTCATGCAGTCACCATGGTTCGCATATTTTGCTAACTACATTGTGGGGGGAATTCTTCCGGCCGACCTTACATATCAACAGAAGAAGAAATTCCTACATGATGTCCGGTTCTATTTTTGGGACGACCACTATTTGTTTCGTGAGACTGCTGAAGGGTTGTACAAGCGTTGTATTCCAGAATGGGAAGTTTAAGGTATTATCAGTAGGTGTCATTCTTCACCTTATGGTGGTCGCCATGGACCGTCAAAGACTAACTCTAAGTTGTCACAATGTGGTTTTTACTGGCCTACTATGTTCAAGGATGCACAGGCTTTCATTATGGCTTGTGATGCGTGCCAGAGGGCCGGCACTATTTCGAGGAGGTATGAGATGCCACAGAACGGAATTCTAGAGGTTGAGGTTTTCGACATGTGGGGAATTGACTACATGGGACCATTTCCATCGTCCAAGGGTAATCTGTATATCCTTGTTGCTGTAGATTATGTGTCGAAGTGGGTGGAAGTCGTTGCCTCACCTACTAATGATGCTAAAACGGTCATTTCTCTATTCAAGAAGGTCATTTTTCCTAGATTTGGGGTTCCGCGAGCTTTGATTAGTGATGGAGGGTCACACTTCCATGAGAAGCATCTGGATGCGCTCTTGCGCAAGTATGGGGTTTATCACCGCACTGGGCTAGCCTATCACCCTCAGACGAGTGGGCAAGTTGAAGTCTCCAACCGGGAGATCAAATCTATCCTTGAGAAAGTGGTGGCGAAGTCTAGGAAGGATTGGAGCGATAAGCTGGACGATACTCTGTGGGCATATAGAACTGCCTTTAAGACACCTATTGGTACCTCCCCGTATCGGTTGGTGTATGGCAAGGCGTGTCACTTACCAGTAGAAATGGAGTACAAGGCTTATTGGGCAATCAAACAGCTCAACATGGATGCAAAGTTAGCCGGTGAGAAGCGGTTACTTCAATTGGGTGAGCTCGATGAATTCCGACTACAAGCTTATGATAGTGCCCGGATTTATAAGGAAAAGACCAAGAAGTGGCACGATAATCACATTCTGCATAGAGAGTTCGCGGTAGGCGACAAGGTTTTACTATTCAACTCTAGGCTTAAGTTGTTTCCTGGAAAACTTAAGTCTAGGTTGTCTGGGCCGTTCACCGTGACTATGGTAAGTAAGTTTGGGTCAGTTGAAGTAGAAAACAATAATGGTGAGCGATTCAAAGTCAACGGGCAACGTCTGAAGTTGTACCATGATGGGGCTACTGTAGGAGTGGTTGAGGTTCATCACCTCAATCCCTCCGCCTCATGAGCTGCATATTTGAGGTAATGAGGTCGAGCGGGACCTAGAACTAAACCAGCGCTTTGCGGGAGGCAACCCGTATTTTATTGCTCACTTTGGTTTGATTTTCAGTTTATGTCCTTTAACTTTGTTTATTATTGCTTTCGTGTGTTTTTAGTTTAGATTCTATAGCTTTAGAGAGGTGAGGAGAGTGGAATTTTACCACTTGGTCGTTTGAGTAATGTGCAGATTTTTATACCAAGTGTGAGAAATTTGAAGGATTATGGGCGTTTTAGAAGGCAAGGAAAACCGCCCGGTTTGTGAAAGCCTGCCGGTTACGAGCTTAGCATCATATTCATGCCTTAGAAAATTTTGGAGTTCATTGGTCGTAAGAAAAAATTATCAGCGAAAACCGGCCGGTTTTACCAAAACCTGCCGGTTCCGTAAGCGCAGCAAGAAATCAGCGTCCAAGAAAATTTGTAAGGAAAAGAAGAGAAAAATAGCGAAAACCAAGGTGGCAGGATTTCGGAAACCTGCCGGTTTCTTAAAGATCAGAAGCTTGGTGGAAATCCGAAAACCGACAGGTTTGTGAGAACCTGGCCGGCCGGTTTTCGGAAATCTTGGAGTCAGCCAATGCCAGTTTCAGCGAAAACATGGGGGGCAGGTTTCGCGAAACAGGCCGGTTTCGAGCAGAAGAGAAGACTTCCCTTTTCGCGAAAACCGGCAGGTTTGTGAAAACCGGCCAGTTTTCGGGAAAAATGCCGAAACTGAATAGCAGCAGCAGCAGTTTCCCACGGGCTCTCACTCTCTCAATTCATCTTCTTCCTCAATTTTTTCCCCAAAACTCCATTAAACCTCAAAACCCTAACTCTTCAAATCCTCATACCACCTTCATTACTCCACCAAATTACAAGTTTCTTACATCAAAATCATCCCCATCCCCTCCTCTTTCATCTATTGGTATCAAATCCTCATTTTTCACTCAGATTTTTGAAAGAGGAATTTCACCCAAAAGCTTGAAAATCCATCAATGGCACCAACTAAAAGGTCAATAGCAGAGGCAAGTACGAGTAGGGCACCTTCACCACCTCCTGAAGTGCAGCTTGAGCAAGACACAACTTACCCGGATGTGGTGTTCGAGTCCTACGATCAACAACACCGGTTTAAGCTACTCAAAGGTAAACCCATCCATCCCACTCGTTGGTTGCATAAGGAAAGTTTGAACAAGTTAGGCATTAATAAAGAATTGAAAAAACTATTTCAACATGCTGGTATAGGTAGAATGTATGACATTTGTGGTAGAAAAACCTATGCGCGTCTCACTCTCGAATGCTTGAGTAGTTTCAATGTAGAAAAAGGGCGTGGTAGTGAAATTATGCATGTATCTTTCCGAATGTTCAATCAGAATTACCGCATGTCTATGAGAGATTTTGCCCGAGTGTATGGTATGAATGTAGGCGGACCTAAGGAACCCCCCGCTCCCTACAATGTTTTGGAATTATGGACCGCTTTAACAGGGGAGGTAAAAGAGGATGTGCAACATCTCCATGCCACTTCCTTCCAACACCCCTTGCTTAGGGTAGGCCAACGGTTCTTCGTGTTGACTTTCTTTGGGAGATTTGAGCCTAATAATGTCCGGAGTACTGAGTTGATGATTTTGGGAAGTTGGGTGTACAGGGGAGCTAATTTTTACAAGATCAATGTAGCCCACCACATGGCCCTACATTTTCAGGCTCTCGGGAAGCAGTCATCCACCCGTCCCATTGTGTTAGGAGGCATGATCACACACCTAGCTATGAGTGTGGCAAATTTTATTCAGCCAGAGACTGGGCATGTTGAGGGTGGTAATGCCATGACACTTCTCTATATGGAGAGGCAAGGGTGGATTAGGCCCTTAAACCATAGTCTAGTGCCTGGAGAGATTCAATGGATGTTTAATGGGAGGCCTCTTTTCACACTACCTAATACTGCTCTCACAACTTTTATCCCCGATCAGGCTAGCTATCTTTATGACATCCCCGTTGAGCAGGTTCCTGTTCAGCAACCTATACATGAGCAAGCCTATTTCAGAGATGCAGCACGGGCTGCAGGCCAGCCTGGTGAGCCCGGCCCCCTAGACCCAGAGATCATATATGCTAGATTCCGGCAACTCGAGGTTAACCAAGAGGCTCTCACTTCCCATTTCAATCGATTTGAGAGTCAATTATGGGGCCGATTTGACCGGCTTGAGAGTCACTTCGAGAGCCGGTTCGATCATTTTGAGAGCCAACTGGCGAGTCGATTTGCCCATGATGGTGGGCAAGGGAGTTCTAGTGCGGGTCCGAGTGGTGGACAGGTGGGTGGCGATGATAATGGTGATGATGATGATATTGGTGACGATTCCATACCCCTTTGAGACAATGAGGACATTGTCCGATTTAGCTTGGGGGGGGGGGTATTTGCTTCTTGTACATATTGGTATGTTTTCCCTTCTTCTTTTCTATTATTGTTTGTGTGTGTGTGTTTATTTGCTTCTTTAGGATAATTTTTGTTTGCTTTGAAAAAAAATACAAAAATACGTGTTGATCAATGAGATTTAGACAATTAATTCCCTATGCCCCTTTGGTTCGAAATTGTATTTTGATGATTCAAGCTGATAAGACAGGTGAGCATATTAGATTGACTGTTTGATGTATGAACTACAGTTGTATTGACTCTTGTCAAAGGTCAACTTTGTCCCACTTTTCATATGTATAATGCTGGATTGTGGTTAGCTGTGAGGTCTTGAGCCTTGATTTTTCAGAGTGCTTAATTCCTGGTGTTGCATTGATCTGAGTTTTTGGTTTTCGACTATTAGTATGCTTAACACACTTGCACTTTGCGTATGATGAAAGGCCATTCTTTAGGAAGCTTTCAGACGATCTTAGATACATCTGTTCCTGCTTTTTCTTTCCCATGTTTAGCCTTGATCGTTTTCTTCAATTAACTCCACAAAATAGCCCTTATTAGCCCCGTTGGTTACTTATCCCGAGTCTAGCTTGGGGGAGCTATCATTTGTTAGTATCGGTTTATTTTGTTGAGATGGTTGGCTTTAAAGGCCTATGTTACTCAAGGTTGTGTTTCCGTGTACTCGGGAAGTTAGCAAAGAAAGAGGTGTATTCATTAGTTGGCACCTAAAAGTTTGTGGCTATGGGTATACAGTTTGTACATATCTAGCTGTTTATTTTCGTCGTTATATACAAAAAAAAAAAAAAAAGAACAAAAAAAAAAGAACAAAAAAAAGAAAAAAAAAAAAAAAAAGATCAAAAATATGTCATTTATTTTGTAGTATTAGAAAAGTAAGGAAAAGGGTAGAAGTTGGTTCATACTTCGAAATCTATTGGTTACTTCCTCCCTTATGGTTATGTTTTGGTTATTGATGAGTTAGTTTTCGGAGATGATTTCTTTGGTATCATTGGTTGTTTTTGCTCCCCAAGTTAGACTTTATTACTCACATATCCAGAATATTCCTTACCCCTTGTTTATACCCGGCCAACGTTACAAGCCTATATAAAGACCTTTTTGATCATTGTGCAATGTGTGTATAACAATAGGTTGAAAATAGTCGTTTATCAAGGGCCAAGGAGCATATGCGCATTTTGAGTCGACTCCGGTGTAGGTCGAGTGCTTAGGAGAACCTTCAAACACACTAGTGTTGTGAGTTGGGAGGGGCTACTACTCATTCGGTAGTATGCATGCTCATAATGGGAAGGTGAGTGAACGGGCCACATTTGGTTCGCTTAGCCCGCCACATAACGAGAATAGTGATTCACTTGGTGTGTGATTTTATACGTATGACTTGTGAGCCTTGCTTGAACTTTGTACCGGTTTGATGTGTAACTGTGGGGATTAGAGATTTCGGTCATGATAATTGCTTACCTTGATTTGACTTGTTTTATCATCAATCTTTTTGCATAGATTTTGGGGTGAGTTAATCGTTTATGTCTCATTGATGCTTTTTGCTTAGGGACAAGCAAAGGTTTAGCTTGGGGGAGTTTGATACACTCATATTTTATATAGTTTTTACCCCCGTCCCGTATGCACTTTTCATCTCATTTGAGCTCTTCGGAGCCTATTTTAGTGCTAATGTGTGTTGTGTAGTGTCTGTTAGTTGCAGGGCTGTTTTTGATGATAATTGTTCTTTGGGGGCCCGTTTCTTATCACTCTTGGATGACTACACGGATCCCGAGGCATTACGGGATGATCTAGATAGCTTCAAAGGGGGCACGGGCGTCAAACTTGGCCCAAAGGAGTTGGGCATGGGCCTCAAGTTCAAACTCAAGGCAAATGCGTCAAATTGAGCTCAAAACCTGTGGCCCCGGTTTTCGAAAACCGGCAGGTTTTGAGAATGGAAGGAAATCTCTCTTAGGTGCGAAACCGGCAGGTTTGGAGAAACCTGTGGCCCCGGTTTTCGCTACCTGATACTTTTGGAACGCCTGACTGGGCCGAAAACCGACCGGTTTCTGGAAACCGGGGTGCCCGATTTTCGGTCCCATTACGTTTTCTTTTGCTTAAGTTACTCCGTAGGATTAAGGGGAGGCTTATATATTTATTTAGTGTTTTTTAGTACGTCTCTCTCTTTCCGAAACTTCGTATTATTATTTTGCTTAGCTCAAAACTTTGATTTTTATTCTCCAAACACTCAACTTTAGATTAATTAAAGATTCAAACTTTCAGTTATCGTTCGTTCTTCGTTATTAGGTATTTCTTTATTTCTGATTTTATTATTCAATTTCAATCATGCTTTTATTTAATATGTTTATTTGGTTTAATTTAAATACGTGTGAGTAGTTGATTTTCTAGGGTTTTGGGAATCCACGAACGAATGTGAAGGGATGATTAATTGTTGTTGATTGTTGGTTTAGCTGTTAATTCCTATTTATTGCCCTTAATTACTTTGCAATTAGATTTGCGCAGGTTTGATTGTATTAGTTTCGCAATATCAAATTAAGATTCGAGAGATGCAATTTGATGTTTAGGCTTGTGTCAATAGGTGGAATTGGGATTAATACGTAGCGAGAGCCCGTTAATTCTAAGTCTATGACTAATATCGATTCGAGAGAGCATGCTAGTCTAATTAACTGTTTTATTGATTATTATCGATTGTTGTCATCCTGGAATGTTGTTCATCGGTGAACCTATGCCCTAGACCTTTTAATATCTGAATTTTCCCTATTTTATTATCGTCCTAGTTATATTATACAAATCAATCCATATTCTTGTTTCCCAATAGTCTAAAATTGCCGATTAATAGTAGAAAGAACATTGTTTCCCTGTGGATACGATCCCTGCTTCCCTTGCTATATTTTTAGTTGGTGAACGTTAGGTTTATCTTTGATAGGAGTGCCATTTAGCCTGTCAGTTGTTTGGGCTACGCATTTAATCACAAATCTATGGGTCATAAATTTGTCTCTAGGAGTAGAAAATGTGCATTTGTTGGTTATCCAAATGGGAAAAAGGGATGGAAAATGTACGATATGGAAACGTCTGAAATTTTTGTGTCTCGTGATGTTAAATTTCATGAAAATGAATTTCCGTTTCATAATGAAAATGATGGCACTTTTAAGGATGACACTGTGATATGCAACGAAAATGTTCCTGTTGATGTTGGTTTTTTGGACGACATGGAACAAATCTTGGATGATAGTATTGCACTAACAGAAGGGCCCACGGCAGAGCTGCGGGAAAATGAACATGATCACACCTTGGTTGTGGACCACGCTGTAATTGAACAACAACCCATTTCAGCTCCAGCCGTGGCCCAACCAACTATTGCTCCCCCAGCAAATCCCTCTTTATCTACTCTTGGCCCACCGTGCTCTCCTTTGGCCCAATCCTCATCAACCCAATCTCCTTCTACACAGGAGTTTGGGCCATCTTCACAGCAGGCCCAGCAGCACTCTTATGAGTTGGGCGCTGATTCCTTGCCCACCGACGCCCCTCTTGGTCTAGGCAAAGGTTTGCGCCTTAAACGACCGTCTTTTCTGCTCAAGAATTATGTCGCACACACTATATCATCACCGGGTCCGTCCTCCGTTTCATCGCCCTCCACTAGCTCTTCAGGTACTCCCTATCCTATAACACATTTTGTGAATTGTGATAAATTTTCAATACGACACCGCATATTTCTTGCAGCTGTAATTGCAGGTCTTGAACCTAGAACTTTTAATGAGGCCATGAAAGATGCTGGTTGGAGGGAGGCTATGAAAAAGAAAATTGGGGCTCTGGAGGACAATGAAAATTGAATGGAGGAACTACCACCCGGAAAGAAAGCTCTTAGTTGCAAGTGGGTCTATAAAATCAAGTTTCATGCAAATGGAACAATTGAGCGGTTGAAAGCTCGATTAGTCATCTTTGGGAATCACCAAGTTGAAGGTATTGATTACAATGAAACTTTTGCCCCGTGGAAAAAATGGTTACAGTTCGTGCCTTTCTTGCAGTTGCGGCGGCAAAAAATTGGGAATTGCATCAGATGGATGTTCACAATGCCTTCTTGCACGGTGACCTTGACGAGGAGGTATACATGAAATTGCCACCAGGATTTACTGTGAACAAGCCCGGTATGGTATGTCGTTTGAAGAAGTCTCTCTGTGGTTTGAAACAAGCCCCTCGTTGTTGGTTTGCTAAGTTAGCTGCATCTTTGAGGAATTATGGTTTTCTTCAGTCCTATTCCGATTATTCACTCTTCACTTACACTAAGGGAATTGTTCAGCTCAATGTGCTTGTATACGTCGACGATTTGATCATTGCTGGTAATGACTCTTCCGCTATCTCTTCTTTCAAGCATTATTTGGGCGACTGTTTTCATATGAAGGATTTGGGCGTCTTAAAGTATTTTTTGGGTATTGAGGTGGCTCGTAGCCCGGACGGCATCTTTTTGTGCCAACGAAAATATACTCTTGATATCATCGCAGAGATGGGCTTATTGGATTCAAAACCGGCAGGGTTTCCAATTGAACAAAATCACAACCTCGCTCTTGCGAATGGTCCTCTTCTTGCCGATCCGGAACCTTATAGGCGACTGGTAGGTCGTATCATTTATTTGTCGTTCACACGCCCTGATTTGGCCTACACTGTTCACATCTTGGCCCATTTTATGCAAGACCCTCGACAAGAACATTGGGATGCCGCTATTCGAGTTGTTCGTTATTTGAAAGGGTGTCCAGGCCAAGGTATTCTTCTTCGCTCTGAGTGTGATCTCACTTTATCGGGATGGTGCGACTCTGATTGGGCGAGTTGTCCTTTAATTTGACTCGACGATCTCTCACTGGCTGGCTCGTTTTCCTTGGTTGTTCCCCTGTGTCTTGGAAAACCAAGAAGCAGCACACGGTTTCCCGCTCGTCTGCAGAGGCTGAGTACAGGGCTATGGCAACCATTACTTCGGAGTTGAAGTGGCTTAAGGCATTACTTCGGAGTCTCGAGGTGGATCATCCTACCGCCATGCCCCTTTTTTGTGACAGTAAGTCTGCTCTTCACATTGCTCAAAATCCCGTTTTCCACGAACGCACAAAGCATATTGAGATTGATTGTCACTATGTACGGGATGCGATACAAGAGGGTATCATTACTACTAGTCATGTATCTACGGATGAACAACTTGCCGACATCTTCACGAAAGCATTGGGCAAGCGCAAATTTTTGTATTTACTCCGCAAGTTGGGCATTTGTGATCCGCATGCTCCAACTTGAGGGGGGTATTACGGTTTATATTCTTGTGTAGTTGGGCTCTATTGGCCCACCTTGTATTTAGGCCTAGCAATAGTACGCAGATAGTCACAGTTGTATATAAACCAATTGAGATGGAAATACAAATCAAGAAAACACAAAACCTAATTAAACTTATCATCTATTGTGGGTATTATCACTGATGCAGAAGCCTATTTATGTATATGGCTACTCTTTGTATATTACGCGGAGTTTGTGTTTATTAAAATGTTTGCTTGTCGTTGATACTCTATTTCTTTTGAAATCTTATGGCGTTGATACTCTATTTCTTTTGAAATCTTAAGGTGTATGTTTAGATAACTTGCAGTCTGAAAGAATTAACTAGATTCCTACACACACAATTACACTTCACTCAATGCTTTTATACTTTCAATCCCAAGTTTATAACCCTAATCTTATCCAAAAAATGTTAGACAAAGATCAATCGAGAGGAGCGCCAAGGAATCGACCTCCAGATAAGATATTAAGAATCAACGCAGCTTCTTTATTTTTTCAGATAAAGTTCAAAATATTTTTTTGTTTTAGGAAATGTTACTGAATGATCAAATATTGTGTTTTTCGCATTCTTCAGATAGACATTTTTTCTCCTGAAATCTAGTGCTTTAATGCATTTTTGCATTGTGTTTAATAGCACCCTCCCTTTATATAGAGTTGGTTTTATAGGATATATGTCTGGTTAGATTTGCTTTTTTTGTATCTTTAAGGGCTCGTTTTGTATTTTTAACTCTGACTTTGGCAAGGTTTTGTTTCTGTTTTTTCTCAGTGCAGGGGTTCAAATGTTTGCTTTTAATACCAGTATGAGGGGTTGTTTAGATAGATGGCCACGGGTAATTAATTTTGCTGAGGGTACAGGAGGGGAAAGGATATACCAAGTTATTAATTGTTTGAATTCTTTAAGGCTTTGTTTGGTTGAGGGGATTTGGGAGGAAAAGAAAAGAAAGAAAATGGTTTTATTATGTTCCCCATGTTGGTTAGATAAATTTACAGAAAATAAAATCTCTTTCCCTTCCCGTCTCTTCCTTTCTTTTCCCTTTCTTTCTTTTCTCTTCCTTTCCTTTACTAATAATGAACCAAACAGGGTTTGATGCTTTTGCAGGTATCCAGTGGTATTGTTTCAGCTTATTTTCGCTCTCTATGCTATTTTCGACTACCTAATAATACATGGTAATATATCTACCATTCTTGTATTTTCTTTTTACTGGCATTATTTTATGGTGTTTGTGTTAGAAATTTGGGTGCGAAAAAATTGGTGGGTATTACGTAGTATATGTCTATGTTTAATATGGAGAGCAAGAGTGAGTATAAGACATAATGTTATATTTTTTCATTCCACTCTCTGTGGCAATGCATACAAGAGATATATATAGGAGTGATGTGCTCTAGATTCTTCTACTCCGATCCCCTCATTTATCTAGATTTTTCTTAGGATAATTCTAGTTATTTTAGTTACTAGATTTTTCTAGGCTAGCTCCTAGATATTTCCTAAGATTATTCTAGATTATAATTTACAATCATGTTTCTAGATTTTTCTACACAATACATTTCATTATTAATATTTACAAGTGTATTATCTAGATTTTTCTAGATTAATATTTTAACAGTTTGTAGTGATGTGTTTCTTATTCCCCTAAAGTTATATTTTGCAGTGGGACAGCCAAATTGTCAGCAGAGGAAGAAAGCCATGCGAACCATAGTTCGACGAGCTTTGAATGATGGAATACAACTGTCGTGAATTTCTGCCGGCATTGTGCTCTAGTCAGCGGCGAGCAATGGCGGACCTACCCTATGACTAGGGGTGGCACGTGCCCCCCTCCTCCCGGGAAAAAAAAACTGTTTTTGTATTTTTTTTAAAACGCAGCTATGTGTAATGGTTTTTTATTTAATTTGTAAGTTCTATCATAAATAAGTTGTTGATGCATTGGTAAATTTGCTGCGCTAGCCATCTCCCTTTGGACTTCATCGGTCCAGGGTTCGAGACTTCTCCAATCAAGTTTTGCTTCACATTTTATCATTTTTTCGTTCTATCTATCTTTTCTTTTAATTTTTTTTTCGTTATTTTTATGATAATTCAATTTTTTTTATCAATGAAATAGCATTACTATAAATTAACATTTTACTTGGTTATTTATGTTTTTTTTAACTTTTTCTTATCCCTTTTATGATAATTCAACATTTTTAATCAATAAAATAATTCGTATATAATACGGAGTAATACATTACTACATACAAATTAAATACAATAAAGTTATTTGAAGGGTTTGTTTTTATAATTTACTAGATTTGGACCTGTGTAACGCACAGTTGAGATTAAATTTGTTTACGGAGTATAACTAATTACTCGTAAATAATAATTTATAAATAGAAAATATATTTTAAGTAAATAAAATTGATTTATATTCGCGATGTGTGTTTGAGAAAATATAAGGTACAAATTAAAAATAACGACTTAGTAAAATTTAGAATTTTTGTAAAACATAATTAGTTAAAATTAACCACTTAAGCATGGTGTTATACTACTTACGTAAAATACAAATTTTAAACTTGTTATTTTTCATCTTATTTTCATTCTTCCGGGAGAAATTGAAGAAAAATTATGTTATAAAAAATTAAGTTAAGTTTAAAAAAGAATATGAATTACATGATTTCATCTCGAAAAGAATCTTTTCCAAGATTGTCATGGTAGAAAATTCTCTGTCAACGATGTTACTGTAATAGCCCGCCCTTAACGAGTTGCTTGCAACTTCAAATTTAACTTGCTAAACAGACTTAACTTCTCAAATAACTTCAAAAATAAAGTCACAGGCTTAGTCTGTCTTAAAGACACTAATTAACTTAACTTTAAGCTTTTAACTATTAAAGAAAAATTCGGCAGCACTTCCCCTAAATATGGACAACTTAAAATATTATTTAGGAAATTACGTCAGCTCTTTCTTTTACCTGCTTCAATTACATCATTCTAACATATAATGTTTCCCAAAAGATCACCAGGGTAACATTAACATTCCATACTTAATGAGTTATTTCTAGGCACACTTAACCTTCAGCCAACAAGCTTAACTTAAATACAACTCTAACACGAATATATAATTCATAATTATAAACCAAAAGCTTTAAGAAGAAATTATACAGCCCATTAACAAACCCTAGAAAACTTAATTACATTTGGCGAATCTATAATCCAACCTTGGACATAGAAGGCCCCTGGAGAACTCTACGCACCTTGAACCTGAACTGAGACTCGATTCTTGCTACCTGCAAAATATCTCAACTCTGCCCCCACCAGGACAGGTTTAATAGAACAAAATCAGGGAAAACGAGTACACATTATCCAACCTAAAATGCATTTGATAGGTGGCTCAAAATAGTTTAGTTTTTGTTTCATGTTTATTTTTGAAAGCACTTCATTTATTCAAATCACATTACTTTGAAACATTGTTTGATAAAAACTACCTAATTCCCTTGAAATTCATTTCACAATTGCACAAATTCATTATCATTCAAATAATAGTTTAGAATACGAAATATTCACATATCATAACACTTATTCATTACGACAGCGCATATATTTCTCCAAAAGTAACCCTTCTCATACCATGAATTATTCCACAAGGTAAAACTCATAATATATATATACATTCTTAACTCAATGCAACACTCATTGTCACAACATTGCCAAGTTTTGCTTCCTAAAATTCTTACAGACACAATCCAAGTGCATATCACATATTCATGAGAAATCAATTATTCAACGCGAAAACCATCGCAACAATATTTTGAATTCATAAGGTTTTCTTTAAGGTATTCTCATAGACATAAATTCAAAGTAATTATTCTTTATGATTCAAAGCTAAGATACATATTCCTTTGGGAAAAGAGAACATGGATAGGGTCGGGTTACCGTAACCTCGCTCCCTATCTTGGTGGGGGTCGTCACCCTCCCAGAAATCATATGCTTGCAAGACTTAACCGGGACATGTCCTTATATACAGAGCGCCATGCTCTAAACATACAGTCATACTGAGCGCCATGCTCTAATCATAACACATGTATGTTCATCACTGGTGTATGTGAGTGTCGTACTCAACCCATACACAGCTTCTTTCCCCTTAACTCGGGTAACATAGATATGATAGTTTATTAAATACTTATTGGCAATTTACTTGAATTTCACTCAAAGACATAATATTTCTCACCGAGCCTTGAATATTCATTTAAGACAGTTCATCAGCTTTAAACTCCCAAATATCAGACACTAACGTATGCCTTAAGGTCTTCCATATCTTGATAAATTAACATACTTCTTTACCTTCATTAATCATCCTCGGGACTTGTCTTACACTAGTTGAGGCATACACTCTCATTGACTATTTCCAGATTTAACTCCTTAGGAATGAATTCATTTGACTTTAAGTGAAATATTGATTAAACTCGTCCTATTATTCAAACTTTATTCTCCTTAACTTCTCCTTAACTTAAAATCACTCCTTATCCTTAGTTATACTCTTAGACCATTGACCACTAATTGACTGTTAGTAATTGATACTCATTTAAGATCCTAACGTTATTAATAGATTATACTTTTCTCAAATTCGAATTCATTCTTTTATAACTTAGTGTGCCTGAAATGTATTTTAGAAAATATTTGGATAACTCTTTATATTAAAAGAATCTTTGCTGTATAAGAAAATTAACTATTGGTTTCTCTTAGAATTACTAGTTTCAAATACTCCTTAATTTAATCGCATTTCCAAACTATTTAACATTCTTAAAATCATTTCGTCATTCCTTAAATAGAAATCCTTTCGTGAAACTTTATTGAAAAACTATTTTTCTTTATGAAATCATTATCATTTAATAGAACATGTTCCCGCTAAGATATATATATATATATATATATATATATATATATATATATATATATATATATATATCAATAATCGTTGTTCAAATAAATATGCTCTTTAAAGATCTTTATCGACATTTAAACTATTCTTAATTTGTAATTCAAGATTGTTGGAATACGTTTGTCTTTTAGGAAACTCAAATTTGATGTGGTTTTATAAAATAAACTTTTAAGAACGCTTCCTAAAGGAAATAAGAAATATGTTAAAACATGCTTTTTTTTAGTTCATATTCAAACGACATTTTTAATTCCATCATTATTGACTTGGTTAGAATACAACGACCCACGATAGGAGTTGATGCAACCTCATGACAATTTGAGTTTGACCTCCATCTAAGCTAACCATTAGTATTCTTAATTATAATTTTCTTATTTTCAAAACTCTATTTAGACCTTTTAATTCATTTACATACCCCACGATTAACCTTATCATTAATTTATTCTCAATTTCAACATCAAGAACTCTTGATCAATTTAATTATCTAGTCTCATACCCTCTTGACTTAAACCATATCTCATATGAATTCCCAATCGACGCCAATATTTATTCAAAAGGATAGAGATTCTTAAAACACTACAATCTAACTTGTAAAGCATAGTTCAATTCAAAAAACGTAATTTAATTTGCAACGTAATTCAATTTCCCAAAGCACAATTTGATTTGCGGAGCACACTTCAATTTGCAAAGCACCATTCAGAATTCAAACACATATACATACATAATAGTTAAACACAAAATATAATTTCAAACATTTATAGAAGGTGGTTGGACAATGTGTACCTTCAATAACCATTCATAAATCCTAAGTTACCTATTCAATCATCATTCTTCGCTTAACTTCATGATTCGATTCCCCTTATTCGTTCTCCATCAAATAACCTCAACAAGAAAGATTTGAATCAATAGCTACTCCCTCAAATCATCTAGAACCTTAATATCTTAAAAGATTTATCGAAACTAACATGGAACATATTCTACCTTAAGAAAACCAAATTGGTTACTAGACACGGATTATATTTGAAATCATATTTGTAATATTTATTTGGTTAATAAAATAATTTTAGAAAACTCAATCACATTTCCATACTAGAAACCCTTCTTTGTGGCAACGTTAATTTGACTTACTAAATTACTTTATCAAATCCTGTTTAATTTCAATATCCCAAATCATTTCTATAAAATCAAAATAATTATTACTGACAATTTTATTCTATAAATTCTTACAATCTAATTGAGCTAGGAAACAAAACCATAGGATGAAATAGAATTGGGGGATTGAGTTATACCTAAGGTCTTAGGGAGGAAGGAGTGAGGCAGAGGAGCAGTAACAACACTCGACAACAACATCAATCAACAACAACCACTTGACACAGCGACCTCACGTCGCCGGTTAACAGCCAACCACGGTCCCTGCGGTGGTGGCTACAATTTAGAGGAGGAGAAAGTTAGGGTTTGGAAACTTGGGGATCTTAATTCAATTTGATAAATATTAGTAAATAAGAATTAAAGAGATTACCAATCGAATAATGTAACAAGGAAGTGAATCCCCGAATTTCACCGTCGTTGGCGGCGGCGACGCGAAACACCAAGGGAGGCAAGGAAGGTGGAAGGACAATTCAACACAAACAACACCCACCTTCAGAAACGCGCCGGCGAGGTAGGACGGAGCACGGTGGCGTGTTGGTGATGTGACGGAGCAGAACAGGGCTGGAGGGAGAGAGAAATGTCGAAGGTGAAGAGAGGGACGGTGAGAAGAGAGGGAGGACGGAGTGTGAGGGAGGTCGAGAAAATGAAAGAGAGAGGGGGAGTCTCCAGACTTTTCTGGAGTATTGACTCCAAAAAAAATAAAAATAAAGGTGACTCATAATCCACCTAAGTGGACAAGTGGCACTAGGGACGGAAAGAAGTTGGCACCAATTGACAAATAAATAAAACTTAAAATTCTAAAATTTAGCTTGGTGATTGTTTTATTTGATTAAAAGTATTTCTAATCAAAATAGTTTGAGATGTATTTATTATAAAAAAAAAAAAAAAAATTAGTATTCTTACTTTCTATAACTTTATTTTAGAAACAAAATCTCAACTCTTTGGACATAAATGAAATCTCTAAAACAAAAATGTTATCTTGTGGCAAGACTTCGAGACTCATATAAAGCTAATTTTAGAAGATAATAATAAACCTATAAATTCTCTTGTTATGTTGTTAATAATACCGTAATCTAGATTTAGTCTTAGAAAGAGAATTTTAAGTGCGATTTTAAGAAGATAAATATTTCTAACACGAGGTCAAAAGTAGCTCATAATCGAGACTATTACAGTTACGGAGTATTAAAGAATCAAATGTCATAACAATAGTTTTAAAATGATGTACACGTACATGAAACATGTACATTACAGAGCGCTATTACTCTAATATATACTCGCTCATATCCATGAAAATTTTCCTATTTAATATTCATGCGGCCGTATTTAATATTGAGTGTTAAAGAGGGAGATGAAGTGGAAAATGTTGAATAAATATATGAATTAAATGGTGAATAATAAAATGAAAAATTGTAAATAAAATAAAATTATGCATGGATGAAAGATGGGGTGACACATGTCATTTAATCATCTATGGTTATCCTTTTTAAATACTAGGTATAGATTTGTAGAGGATCACTCTACAAGAAACCTCATGTCCATACTACATTCACCTCCTGTTGAAACTTTTACCAGTTTAACCACGAATTGCCTGCATGAGTCTTCAGACCTTAATTGTCACAAGGTCTATTCAAATCACTATGGCTAGAGTGTTGCCAACATTTCATAAGATTTTGATGAAAACAGGTTGGATTATTTATGACATCAAAATTGCAAGTGTTTGGAGATTTGTGGGTCTATGATTTCCTTCATTTAACAAGAAGGATTTATTAAGAGTATTTATGTTGTGGTTGTAGGCTGTACTTTACGAAAATTAAATCGGGAAGCTTCCTAAGGAGTATCAAGTACAGATTGGTACGGGAAGTGATATTTTGTGGGTCAACTGCGAGTGATCCGGAAAGTGCCCTAAGAAGAGTGGGCTCGAAATATGTTCATCTTATTCATATGTATGTATTTACCAGATTCAAGAACTTGTGTTATCTGTGTTCATGCAATTGCAGCTAAAGATGAATGATTATGACCCGAAGGGTTCAAGTTCAGCGAACTTGGTTAACTATGATGTACCAGGGTACTCAATGTCTCAATCTATGTGGTTGCCAATATGACATGCTTTGTCAATATGAACTTACCTATGGTGATGGGAGCACAACTACTGGATACTTTGTTGAAGATTTTTCAGTATGATAAATCCTCTGGCAATTCGCAACATGGGAATGGTCTATTGTTTTTGGGTAGTAGCTCATTTTGATAAAAATGATATTTTCCTTTGCAGTAAATAAAAAATACTTATATATAAGAAAAAGAATTCACTTTTTTTTGTACGAAGGAGTTGTTTAATCCTAAATCCACGTTTTCCCTTCCTTTCTCTTCCCTTCATTTACTAATGTTGTACCAAAAACGGGATGTTGGAAGTAAAGCTTGAAAAATAAGTCCGCCCGATGGTCTTTGGAGGGTGCCCGATCGAGCGCGCGTATAATGTGAAAATGGGCGAGTAATTCGCCCGATCGGGCATATACCAAAAGACGTCTTTTGGACGTTGGATTTGGTTCCTCGTGATTCCTTTTGTAAATAACTTTTACATATATTAGGGTAACTTTTAAGCATTTTACGTCAACTTTAACTTTGGTGTACAATATTTATCGTACACCTCATGTAAATAAGAATTTGTGATATGTTTATGTGCAAATTTAAAGGCAAATCAGCAGATGTAGAAATATTATTTGGAATTCAATTGATGAATCAAGTTGTACAGAAAAAGTAAGTTGAAACGACCCACAATTGCTTTGTATTAGAAAAGGGCTTCGGTGAGTGCCTGAGTGGTGGACTTGGCCCATGTGGGTTACTGACTTTGGCTTCAAAGAGCCTGAAAGAGTATACTGAAGGAATATGTATCGTTAACTTAGGGAGATGGACAAAAAATATACTTCGTATAACAAATTAAAGTCCACAACAGATTAATATAACAAATTAAAGTCCAGTAATTAATAAACTTGACAATCACATTAGCTATGTAACGTAGGATTCGCTAAGATTAAGGAATACTAGAACCATACATGTAGTTAAGTACATAAATGGCAACAACTAGTAGTTCCTATGCTATAATAATACTTCATCCGTCTTTTAATACTCGCAACGTTTGGACTTTTGCCACTATTCATATAATCTAATTTGACTATTCTTAGTGCTTTTTATATAAGATAAAACATAGTCATGTGGGATCTTGTTAGATTCGTCTCAATATGTATTTTCAAAATATCAACTTTTTATAATTTTTGCATAAAGAGAATTTAAGATATAAATGATCAAAGTTGTGCATTGGCATGCGTGAAACTAACAAACGTTGCGAGTATTAAAAGACGGAGGAAGTATAATACTAGTCGTATATGCACGCGATGCGTGCGAGAGTATAAAAATTAAAAATTGTGTTGTTAGATTTAATTACCACAAATCATAGGTAAGAAAGCTTCCCATAGCCCATCTAAAAAAAATTAAGCGTCGTCTATATTAAAAAAAACATATAAATAGTGCAACAATGTGATACTCATCCATTTACATAATGAAATAAATAAAAATTTACAGTACTAAAGTAAATAAATTAATGTAATAGTTTTGTACTTGCTTATTTTGCTTACAATGTACTTGGGTAATGGTACTAAAGTACTAAAGTAAATAAATTAATGTAATATTTATTTTGCTTACAATGTACGCTTAATTTTTTTGTACTTTGTTAACACGCCCGGGGCTTTGCATAAACAACATGAGACCTGAAGTTGGACAATATGCAACATCGTATATGTCTAGTATATCAGTAATCGTTGTCCACTTTGAATCTTCAGCAATTTGGACAACTCATCATTCTCTTGTACTACCAGTGTTCTTCTTACATAATGATTGCGAAACCATTCAATGTCGTCCCATGGTGATTCAACTTCTATGGTGTGATTTCGTAACCATTCTTCATCTTCTTCAGTAAGTTCTTCACCATCAGATTCTTCATATTCAGGTGGGTAAAGAAGGGTATGGTGGGATGAGAGGGTCAATAAAGGCTGAGTCAGAGGATAAAACAATTGAATTTCCCGATCAAGGTCAACAGTTAAAATCCATTCGCTACCGGTACCATAGCACCTCTTCTTCAAGGTTTCGGGGAGGCTCAAATTGTAGGATATGTTGTTGCTCAAATCGAACAAACTTCTCCTATCAGATTCCTCTTCACCCTCCTTAAGCTTGACAATACTACTATTGTTAGTGTGGTCGTTGGAAAGCACTAACCATGGAATCTGATTTCGTTGCTGAACCACACACGATTTCACCATAGCAGCAGCACGGTGCCATGAACAACAAACACAAGAATACATTACAAAATCCTTCAAATTTCTAACAAGGCACTTCTCTGCAATATTCTCTAACATACCAGCTGGAAGATCTGACCAAATGATTTGTATTGGCAACCATTTTTAGTACCAACATATGATTTGATACCCATTAAACTTAAATTAATGGGTACCAATCGAGTCAGCTTGTGTCCATAGCCACTTGAAACTTAGAGTTTCTCTGCTCAAATGTTGAATCATTAAAACTAATGTTTCCTAAAAGTAATTGAAAAAGTTACTAAATAATATTTCATAATAAACGTTAATGATTCCAAGTTATATATTTAATTATTCGGAATAAAGATCATATCAGAGTAGTTGACTAAGATGTTAAGGACTTGTATCTCTTCGGAGTATCTTATAGCTCTGGTTGCTCTCATGTTTGAGTTTTTACTATACAAATTTTTTGCGTTAGTATAGATAGATAACCACAACGATTATTAGAGGGTTTCTAAACCTCAAGTGGCTTGTGTCCATATGGACACAAGTGAGTACCAATATAGAATATATTTGTACCAATACAAATTATGTGAATACCAATAACACAATACTCACTTGTGACAAAGACTTCCTCACCATTATTACTCCCTAATTGTTTTCAATACATCTAAAGTAACTTAATTATGTTTTGTTCCCAATTCCTACAAGGATTAACAAAAACAAAGGTTACATAATCCAAAAAGTAAAAGACCAAAACCAATCAAATCTTGGTGCAAAAGAAAGAACCTTCCTAAGTTGTCATTCAACTCGACTCTCAGGCTATCTATCCACCACAAGGGTGCGCGTTGCATTGCGCACTTTCCCCTCAATTTGCCAATTCTTCGTCTTCCTCACGCGTCACCCCTTTTGAATCTTCCTTCATCATCAACCCCCAATTTCTCTCTCCTAGGTTTTGCGGAATTCAATTACGAACGAACAATCGATCAACCACAAATCAAATCGAGTCGAATCTAATTTAATAATCGTCTTTATGCATCCCTAACCCTAATTCACTCGATCAAATCAAATCAAAATTCGATAAAATTCAGCTATGTACAGCAATTTCAAAGAACAAGCGATCGAGTACGTAAAACAAGCAGTACAAGAAGACAATGCTGGAAACTACGCGAAAGCTTTCCCTCTTTACATGAATGCGTTGGAGTATTTTAAGACTCACTTGAAGTACGAGAAAAACCCTAAAATTCGCGAAGCAATTACTCAGAAATTTACCGAGTATCTCCGTCGAGCTGAGGAGATTCGAACCGTGCTCGACGAAGGAGGAGGTTCTGGGCCCGCTCCTAATGGCGGTGATGCGGCTGTTGCGGCTCGGCCGAAGGCAAAGACGAAGGATGGGGATAATAAGGACGGGGAGGATGCTGAACAGGCTAAGTTGCGGTCTGGGCTTAACTCGGCGATCATCAGAGAAAAGCCTAATGTAAAGTGGAATGATGTTGCTGGGTTGGAAAGTGCTAAGCAGGCTTTGCAAGAAGCTGTTATTTTGCCTGTTAAATTCCCTCAGTTTTTCACTGGTTAGTTTGGTAATTTTTGTTTTATTTTCCCAATTTGTTTTTGCATTTTGTGCTTTTTTTAATACTGATTTTGTTAGTTTTGGGATGATAATTTTGGGGCTGATATTTGGGGAGGTTTGATTGTTTGGGATTTGATTGGTTACAATTTGAAGGCTTTCATAAATTTGCATGCTCTAGAAGATAAAATTTGACAATTTGTAGAAACTTTTTGGGCGCTTCATGGTTTAATCAAAATTTGGGACCTATTTGCAGTTGTCTCTGGGAAGTTGGGATATGCTTTGGGGTATGGTTTCCTCGATGTAGTAAGTTGTGTATAAGTGAGATTTTGATATATTCACAATTCAGTAGTATTTGCGTAATTGTGTTGATGGGCTTCACTAGTGATCACTGATCACATTGTGGGGATTATTCTGCTTGATTGGGGAATGAAGGGAAATATTAGATTGCATATAGTCTTCATTGGTTTTAGTATCATGTTAATAGATACCAATGCTTGTGTGATAGCCTGATTGCTCTATATGTAGTTCCTTTTGTTTTTCAGTTTGGGATATAACGTGCTTTTATGTGATAACTCCTTTCGAACTTAGGGTGCGTTCTATTTACCTGATTTTCACCTTTTTTATGAAATTATCTTATTGAACTTATCTGAACTCACATGTATCGGAACTTATCTGAACTTATTAGAACTTATTTTAGTTATAAATTGTACTTGGCCAATCCTAATTTTTCTCAAATAAGTGGAAATTAGGTGAATGGAACAAGATCTTAATGAACTTTTCTAAACTTAACCAAACTTATTATTAGTTTGGAATGGTAATCCTCTTATGAAATTACATCAAATTAATCTTTTGAAGGTGAAGAAATGTGCCAGTGTTTGTAGTTTCTGATACTATTGCGTTCCTTGCAACATTAGATTGCATGGTTATTTAATTTAGTGGTTTGATGGATGCTGAGTGTTGTCCTATTGAGCTGTTTAGGTTCTTGAACTATGAGGGGGTCGGGCACTTTATTTATATTTAATATGGGGGGTGGGGGTAGGGGGAGGAAGACATGAAACTGGCTCTTTTATTGTGTAGTTGTGTGTATGAATGGATAGGCTTCTTTGGGTATACACCTCTTGTGTTTACTGTTTTGATTAGTACGGTTTACTGAAACACACTTCAGTTGCTGATCTTAGAGAAGATTGGGGCAAGGATGGTGTTCATGAGAAGTAGTTTGTTGGTTAAGGCATTTGATTCCCAATTGAGTTCATTGTGCTTGTGCATTGGACAGATATTTTCGTTCTCTCAAGTTTAGGCCATTTAGACCTGCTTTTCAAGTAGGTTCTTGAATTTTGACTCTACTCCAGGTCAAAATTAGTGTTTGGTGAAGTAGTGTTCTTAAGTTAGGTTTTAGTTGTTAGGGTAGTTTTTTTGAGCCGCTGGAATTAAGTGGCTCAGAGGTAAAGGAAGCTTTTGGAAGTGGAATATAGTGCATTTAATCTTTTTAATAATCAACAACTATTTTATCAAACACTGATTGCTTAAAATCAATGATACTTGGCCTCTAGCTTATAGGGATTGATTTTTCTGAATAGACCCGTAGTCATACTTGATTTTTAGTTTTGTTTATTTTAAGTTGTTACCTCTTCATTGATATTGGAATCTCATCACCATTCCCATGCGTGTACCAAGTTTGCTTCCGTCTATTTTGGTGATAGACGGATAGCTCGTGAGTTGTCAAAGGCTGCTGACCGATTCTAGATAAATTATCTGTAATGTGTGATAAAAACTTCTTCTTAGCATTAGGTGTGCGTTTTTAGATTATGAAACCTTAGCTTATCTAATGGTAATTCTTATATGAGGTTTAACCGTCGTGTTCTTTCTATGTTATTGTTTGGTGCTTCCCAGCCGATGTAATGAGATCGTCAATCACTCTGTGTTTTGTTGTTGACATATTGTAGTTGTGAACCAATTATTGATAGCATGGTATTACTCTATATAGGTAAGAGGCGGCCATGGAGAGCTTTTCTTCTGTATGGGCCACCTGGAACAGGAAAATCATACTTAGCCAAGGCTGTTGCAACGGAAGCAGACTCAACATTCTACAGGTATCTGTCGTATATTGTGCATGCATATGTATTTCTTCACAAGTGTTTTTGGTTGTTTTATGTCCTTGGATAAAATTTTCCTTGATTAGTTTGAGGTGGAGCCTGGCATGATTGCTTCAATGCTGTACAAATATTTTTTCCTTCATTAGTGGGGGTTTATTTTTCTGCTAAGCGTCTTATCACTCATACCATTTTATCATATATTCTTAGCATTATGCACCATGAAGTACTTAGAAAATAATGTCAAGGAATACTAAAGTTTAGCAATAGCTTGTCAAATATTTGCCCATCGGATATGTTGCTTGTTAGTGGTTTGACGTGTTTCCATATTATTTCTGCATCTGTTCGAAACAGGAAAACAGCCTCTGTAATAATAGTCTTTAGCAAGTTCCCTCAAATAAAATCTAGTAGGGGTAAGGTATCTCCTTCGGCATTGCTATGTGGGATTAATACTGTGTTGTTGTCGTCGTATTCTGTGCTTTTTATGTAACCCTCTCAAGATCGAGCCCCACCTTGTGAGAACGCAATATTATCTTTTAACAAGTAATTGTAATCACATTGCAATTATCCTGGCATGTAAATAGTCCACCCAGATACATTTTAAGAGCTGATGCAGTACCTTGGATAACGTAGCTTTTAGCTTACCAGAAAACAGACTAAAAGACATGGAGGATCTCAGTTTTATTTGCTCATTTATTGCCTATGGTGTTTTATATCTCATTTCCTTGTTGTGATTGTTAATGTTATCCTCTCTTTCTGCCACTATTTTTTAACTGATGTCTGTTTGATAGCTTTTAGGCTATAGAAGTATTACCCCATCTATATTTTGTTATGTGAGTGTGTCAACTGGAGTCTAGAGCTTTGCAGGCACTACTCTTAGTTTTTGTGAATTAAGTTCTAACTCCCTTCTGTTTTTTCTTTTTTTCTTTTGTCCAGTGTATCATCTTCAGATCTTGTATCTAAGTGGATGGGGGAAAGTGAAAAGTTAGTTTCTAACCTTTTCCAAATGGCCCGTGAAAGCGCTCCTTCGATTATCTTTGTTGATGAAATAGACTCGTTATGTGGTCAACGAGGAGAAGGAAATGAAAGCGAAGCTTCTAGACGTATCAAGACAGAACTACTAGTGCAAATGCAGGTGAACTTGCTTTACATTCAGTTGATTAGACTTTTAGACAAGTCTTTCATTTGGTGAGTATTGTTGATTTGTTATGTGAGTGGTACATCTGTTTTTCTGTTCTGGCATGTGCTCCTTTTCCCATTTCTAAACATTTCATCCTTGTTACAGGAAAATCAGTAATTCAGAATTCCATATCTGAGAGTGTGACTCTTTAAGGCTCCCTTTGTTTTGATGAAAGAGATTTTTCCGAAAAATGATTTTCCTATTTTCCTTATGGTTTTGTTAAGGGGTGGAAACCATTTCCCTTCTAAAAAGAAGGAAAGTCATGTTTTTCTCTCATACCCTTGCATTTCTTTGTTCTCATCCCATCCATCTTCTACTTTCCACTTCCGTTCCCTTTTCTCTATAACTTTTCTTGTAAGGAAATAAACAAAGGAAAACTATTTTACAACTGTGTTTTCCCTTGGAAGATCAATGCTTTTCCATTGAAACAAACTTAGTCCAAGTCATTAGTCAGCGCGCTTGTTAATTTTCAGCTGCAAGTTTCCGTTCTGAGCTGTTTTATGGTGTTCTATGCTGATTAAATTCTCCTACCTTTCTCAGAACATTTCCCTAGGTTATCTGTACCTGTTTGCCGTACGCTGTTGTCTCTCATAGAAAACTGCTTCCAAATGCGATCTAGAACCACTAAGTGGTGAAGTATTCTAGTAATAGAAGATCATATCAGAGAGAAGAACTGTAAGCGATCGAAAATAAGAAGAAACCTTAATGTGGAAAACATATTTAGTTTAAAGCTTTAGGCTCTGTTTGTTTTGACGGAAATCTCCTTTTCAGAAAATGATTTTCCCATTTTCCTTTGTTTGTTTAGTTAAGGGTGGAAAACAATTTCCCCAAAGGTGGAAAACAACTTTCTCTAGGGGAAAACCAACTTTCCTTTTGAAAAGAAGGAATGCCACATTTTCCACTCTAACCTTGCATTTCCTTTGCTCTCTTCTCATTTCCACTTCTTTGTTCAATTTCTTTATAATTTTTCTTGTAAGGAAACAAACAAAGGAAAACTATCTTCCCTTGATGTTTTCCCTTTGAAAATGTTTTCCGTTGAAACTTGAAACAAACGGAGTCTTAGATCTGTGTTTATTGAAGATGATCTCTAGCCTTCTAGGAAAGCAAGGTTTATAACATTAGGGATTTTACTTGGTAGGTTGCTATCCTTGCTGGAGGAACTCACATGGAAGCTGAATATCCTTTCTGTTTACTTTTATTCTCTTCTCTAATTCTGATTTTTTTCGTACTGACTAGAAGAAAGCATCTTAGTGGTATCGGCTTTGAGTTAAGGCCCTAAACTAGATCCTACATACTCAATAATGCAGACATACAGATAGGAATGTAGTCCACATATCGGAAATCACTGTAAACTTGAGAATCCTTTCCTTACAAAAAGTTAAGAGAGTAATGCATTTTGACTCAAGAACTACTATCTTCTTTTTAACTTATTTTTGGGTGTGTGCGCGCGTGTTTGTGTGTGTGTGTGTGTGGGGGGGGGGGGGGGGGGGTGGAGGGGGGGGAGTGGGGGAGATGGGACTATGATCAGTACTAGACAAACTATGTCCCAAAAAAATCGGCGAAATACTCGTGTAATTTTCCATTGTGGTGAATTCACCTTGAATTACATATTCTTTTCTATAAGTCTACTAACCAAGCCCACTTTGAGTCTCTGATGCTAATATATTTTATTAATAATGCTTTCTTCCTCTGTCAGTTCTTTTAAGTTTTTACCTTTTTCTTTAAACATGTATGAACTGAACATCTTAGTCAGGGCCTTAATTTTTACTAAAACACGTTCTTAAATATTTTTGCTTGCTGCATGCTATATTACTGTTTTGTTTAACTTTGGAATTTTTACCAAAAGTTTATGATGTTGTATTCCCTAGGGCGTTGGACACAACGATGAAAAAGTTCTTGTTCTTGCTGCAACAAACACACCATATGCTCTAGATCAGGTACTCCCACTTCCATAAGCCACCCTGTCGATCTTGTACTCGGGGACTGTTGCACCGATTTTTCTAAATGGGTGATTTTTGCAGGCTATCCGGCGACGTTTTGACAAGCGTATTTATATTCCTCTACCAGATCAAAAGGCTCGGCAGCATATGTTTAAGGTTCTTAAATGCTTTCATTCTTCTTTCTGCCTTTTGGATTCGCCGCCCTTCCTGTGTTTGGACTTCGGAGACATGTTATGCATTGCATGCTTCTGCTCATTATATCTTTTTCTTTTGTGAACCAGGTTCATCTTGGGGATACCCCACACGACTTGAAGGAGAGTGATCTTGAATTTTTAGGTCGTAAAACAGAGGGCTTCTCTGGTTCAGATATAGCCGTCTGTGTAAGTGTTTATCAATATCCTGGTTCCTATTTCTTAACTATTTTGGATTTGGTGTCCGTTTTTAGTTATACACTTTTCTGTCTGTTTTTTTTTTCTCTTTTAAATTCAAAGTTTTTTTTTGTGACTTTTTTTATTGCCTAATCACAGGTCAAGGATGTACTTTTTGAACCTGTTCGTAAAACTCAAGATGCTATGTTCTTCTATAAGACAAAAGATGATGTTTGGATTCCCTGTGGACCAAGGCATCCAGGTGCTATCCAAACTACCATGCAGGATCTTGCAGCAGAAGGACTTGCTGCTAAGGTATGTGCTAGATTTAAATATCGAGAATGCTGTCATCCTCGCTTGCTTATAGGAAAAGCTGATTACAGCTTACTCAGTCTGTTGTATCAGTGACCACGAAATACTTTTTATTGGCTGTAACTGTTGGTACTTTAGCAAAGTGGACTTCTAAATTGGTGTCTAACCCCTTGATATTAACAGTGTCATTGTCATAACTTCGTATTTCCTTATCCCTTTCACTTCTCCACAAAATAATTAACTTGTAACTTGATTTTCCAACTGGTAATTGTAACTTATAACATAAGATTTTCCAACTGGTAATTATAATATTTTCCGACTGGTAATTATAACATTGTATTTGCTTATCCTCGGTTCCCTTCTCGACAAAATAAATAAATAAATACTAGGTTCTTGTCCCCAAATCAATTGGGTGTTTGAACTTCAAAGAAGACATTGACGATTCAGAGCATGAAGCAATAACTTGAGGTGCAACTTCTTAAGAAAGTAACATGCTAGTTTCTCGAGTTGATTTGAATGTTATGTGAAGTTTTTGATTTATAGGCTGTAGTTCTGAGGATTTGCATCCATTTGTCCCTGCCTATTTGTTTTAATTAAAAATGATATTTTTACTTACTGAAATCCTTGCTTGCTTACCAAAAGAAATAAAAAAAATTGCAAGTCGTGACAGGTTTATGCTCTTATAGTTGGTGCTTAGAAGTTGAGGGTCAGTACTGTCCAGCCTTATCTGGTTTGAGTTTTAATGCACCTTATTGCACTTTACAGATAGTTCCGCCCCCGATTACAAGAACAGATTTTGAAAAAGTACTCGCCCGACAGAGGCCAACTGTGAGCAAAAAAGACCTTGAAGTTCACGAGAGATTCACACAGGAGTTTGGAGAGGAAGGTTAATTTTTCCGATGGAGGAAGGTTAATTTTTCTGATGGAGGAAGGTTGCTATGTCACCACGAGGAGGTCGCATAACTACGACTTAATTATTTGATATTGTTTCTGATGGACTGCTCTTTCCCTACTTCGATAAAGAGTTATGATGTAATGTGCCTCCTCCTGTATTTCAAGTACACTCTACTATTTGATGCTGAAGAAATTGTTTTTTCTGTGGTTGAAACAAAGCCCTATAATTGTGAATTAAGTTGTTGCTCATTTATTGTGTATCAAAACTCAGAAAGTAGCCTGCTTGGCACTTGATGTTTTACCGTCTTTTGTAAGTAATACATGAATATCCAATAGTTGATTACAAATTTATCACAGTTCCGTTCCTTTGCTTTTACTTCAAAATATTTCAAATGCAATGCGTTTGCCTTTGATTCATCAGGATTATTAAAGAAGCGGCAACCATGAGAGGATTATTGCATGAGGTAGATATGGCAAATACAAGTACCTATTCAAAATTGCATGAAAAGATTTTTTATTGGGTTACAATGTAAAATTAAGGCAAATATATTACCCCATCAAATAATCAAAGGCAAAGAAACAAATAATATAAAATAAAACTAAAAAATTCTTAAATAAGAACTATTAAATGAAAGGTCAAGAGAGAATTGTAAATTCGAAAAAGAAAAAATACAAAGTGCAGAGTTATTAAACAATTTATTTTGAATGATCATGTTTCAGACAACTTCGTTACATACTACTCCGTATATTAAAACAAAGGTGAATATTAGTTATACTTATCCGCTTTCAATATGTGACACAAATTCTAAATAAAAATTAATAGTATACACAATTATTCATTAGTATCCACAATAAGAACAATACCCACCCCTCCCAATCCCTTTCTCATGGGGTAAAAAATAAAATGCATCCATGTTCCATCACCAACCCATGTATCCACACCCGTTTCAAACCAACCCAACCATCTAAAACTAACCCACCCTTAGACTCAACATTTTTTTAATAAGAGAGTTTTGAATTTTAAAACTCTAGTGACAATTTGATTATCTGATTAGAATAATTGAGTAAATAAACAAAATATAATAATATGAAGGTTAGTAGTGAAATAAATGTTGATATGTTCATAATCAATTAGATAAACGATATGCGAGGCGGGCAGGTCCAATCTAAAATTCAATTTCACCCCATCACCGGCGACAAACACATTTTGTAATCCCAACGCCCACCAAAGTTTCCTCCATCCCCACCTACTTCGGGCGGAAGTGTGGAGGATCTCCCAAAAATCCCACCCCATTGACAATCTAGTATCCCTATATTCTATTAATAATTCACTTTGCCTTTCAGCTAACTTTCGAATAGTTTAGATAATTATTGTCATATGGTTGTGAATGTTGTGATATTGAAGTAGATTTTTATTTAAAAGATTAAGGAATTATGAAATGAAAGGATAAGAAGAAAATTATAAAGATGGGAAAGAAAAGATATTAAGTAATTAAACAATTTCTTATGAATAAGCATGTTTTAACAACCTTGTTAAAGACTACTTCGTATATTAATAAACGTTTATTATACATATTCGCAATGACATACATTCTAAATAAAAACTGATAATCCATACAGTTAGTCATTTGTAAAAATAAAAAAAATAAAAAATTAAATACTCCGTACATGCTAAAAGATGTTAAATCAGGGACAACAGAGTTCCAAAATTGATGAAAAAAGATTGCATCAAGAAGTACTTTTATTTATATTTTAGATAAATCATTGCCATATGAATGTTGTGAATATTGTCATATTGAATCGAATTTAGTAAAAACCTATTATACTAATAATAAGGTCTTATATCATGTCATTAAACAATAACGACATGAAACATGTGCATAATAATTTGAACAAATTGCCTCAAACAAAATAAATATTTCGTACAAATAGAGAGATAAAAAAATAAGGGCGTAAATTGGGTGCATAATAACTTTTACAAATTGCCTCAAACAAAATAAATACTCCGTACTAATAGAGAGATTTTTTGTATAATTAAAAATTCTACTTTTTATAAGACACCCACGTTGCGTACTTATTTGTTTTACAACCTCATTTAATAAGTTACTTACTCATCATATATTCATTCACGTTGTATATCTATATTGTATAATGTTGTAAACCGTGCATCGCATTGTGGTCTTTGTCATCACCACATCGATTTTCTGATAATTATAGGATTAAATATTTTACTTTTTATAATTATAGAATCAAATAAATATATATACTTCATCTGCTTTTAAATGATAGAGTGATCTTTGTCATCACCACATCCATTTTTTTTTTTTAATATATTATATAGATACATATATTTGCAGGCCAAACACTTGAGTAGGGGAAAGGTAAAGGTAAAGGTAAAGGTAAAGGTAATACCGGTTTTGGAAATGTTGTTTTTAATCAGAAAGTTTCACGAGACTTGGTTCTGAAACTTGTTTGCATCTATTCACTTTGGAACCACCATTATGAGTTTCCCTGGAGAAGTACTCCGTATACGCTAGTCAATATGCGGAACTGCGGACTGAAGAGTCCAATGCACAGTGCATGCGGACTGAAGCGTATTTAGTGAAATCATATTCATTTCAGTGACAGTGTTTGTAAAATGTGAGCTGGGAATATTATGGATTTACTATAAGGGAATTCAGGCTTTTATGAGCAAGCAGCTCTAAAAAATGTCATCTCCTAAGCTCATACATACTCTGAACTCTGAAGGCAGCTTTGTCAGCTATGTTGTCAATTTGTCATGCTCTGTAATCAGCTTTTTAACCATCTCTAGGCCGTTCTTGCACGCAGCCTTCCGTAAAACAGTTGTGTTAGCTGACACTCTCCAGGAGTCAGTGAGAAAATGAATTCCAGATCAGTCTAAACTTTGATTCCTGCAGTCTTACAGCCATTGTGCAACTATGCACATTTCTTCCCCTTTACTGATGAATCACCAAAAGTCACCACATGAACACAATCCTCCTCTGAAGTGATGAAAACGGTTTGAATCCCTAACAGTTATATCTCGATCCTCAATCTTGGATATTATTTTAATAACAGCATGACAATCCCCACAGACTCGCAGATTCTTCACAATTTGTATAGGAGTGCCAGGAGGGGTCGCAATTAGCCCAAAAGCTATAGCTAGTCTTTCACTGTGTTGAGATAAGATAGCTTCCTTATGCTCATCTTCCACATCATGAAGCACATATGTGGTATCTGGACAATACCCTGCATCCTTCAATCGAGTAGACAACTCTTCAAGCTTTGAATATATACTGTCCGACAATGAATGAGAACGATCACCAGCTAAGAACGAGTAAGTCCTGTTCTTAACTTCAATCCAGCTGTAACCAGCTTCCTTTTTCACTTTTCTGTGATCCATCAACTTTCTTACTTTAGCTCTCTCTTTCCAGTCTCCAGTAGCTGCATATATGTTTGATAGTAGAACATAGGCTGATGAATCTTTTGGTTCAATGGATATCAGGTTTTCTGCAGCAACTTTTCCCACCTCTGCATTTCTGCGAACATGGCAGGCACCCAAAAGACTTCGCCACACTGTTGCCCCAGCAGGAAATGGCATCTGAGTAATGAAATTCATGGCTTTTTCAAGCATTCCAGCTCGACTATAAAGGTCCACCATACAAGCATAGTGTTCCATACTTGGATAAACATGATGCTCCTTTACCATTTCGTCAAAGTACTTTTGACCTTCTTCCGATAGTCCAGCATGAGTACAGGCAGAAATCACACCGACAAATGTAATCCCATCCATTCCTATGTTTTCCCTTTGCATTTCATCAAATACCTCAAGCGCCTTGTGTGCATAACCATGTTGTGCATATCCAGAAATCATCGAGTTCCATGAAACTAAATCTCTTTTCCCTTGCCTTTTAAATAACTTACTTGCACTATCAATGTTACCCTTCTTTGAGTACATTGTAACAAGAGCACTACTAACACACAAATAATTGTTGTATGCATATTTTATTGAGAAAGCATGAAGCTGTTTTCCCTGTTCTACTGCTGCTTCAGGGGCAGCACATGAATTGATGACACTACTGAAAGTATACTCATTTGGATAATTGCCTTCCTCTGACAACTGACGGAATACATTAATAGCTCCTTCCGTGTCTCCTACTTGAGCATATCCAGCCAACATCGCAGACCATGCCACAATATCCTTCTGGCTAATATTTTCAAACACTTTGGCAGCTTCAACTACATTTCCAGTCTTGATATAAGCATCCAGAAGAGAAGTCCCAACATTTGGGGAGCTCATATAACGTGTTTTAACTACAAGTGCATGTATCTGATATGGAGATACACAAGAATGAGCAGTAAGGATAGCGGAATAAGTGAAATCGTTTGGTCTAATTCCCATCCTGTTCATATCAAGAAAGATATGAGCTGCCTTTTCCTTACCCCCATTCTGCAAGTACCCACTAATCATGGCTGTCCAGGAGATGACATTTTGACTTTGTTGCATTGTCTTAAACATCTTGAAAGAACCATCCATGTCACCACACTTACTGTAAGCTACCATTAGAGCAGTCCTTATATTAAGATCAAAGTCATATCCACTCTTAATCACTCGACACTGAAGCTGTCTCGTGAAAGAGGATTCCTTTATACTAGCACAAGCTTTAATAACGGTAGCAAAGATCAGCCGTGTCAGCTGTATGCCTTCACATCTCATCTGCTGAAACAGCTCAAGAGCTTCCTTATCAAGCCCATTTGTCACAAGGCCTGCAATCATACCATTCCAAGAAACAACATCCTTGCTTTCCATGATAGCAAAAATATCTCTAGCCTCTCTCACCATTCCAGACTTTGCATACATGTTAATTAAGGAATTCGCCACTGGATTAAAATACTCAAAACCACTCTTTATCACTTCTGCATGAACTTGACTTCCTTTAACAATCATATCATAATCCGATAAAGCCCCAAATACAGCTGCATAAGTAAATGGATTAGGCCTGATCCCTTCCTTTCCCATCCGAGTGAATACCTCTAATGCTTGTTCTACCGATCCATGTTGCACATATCCGGAAAGCAAAGAAGTCCAAGTAACCACATTTTTCACCTCCATTTCATCAAACACACGCTTTCCATCTTTCACATTATCAAACTTCATATGCATATCAACTAAAGAAGTACCCACACTAACATCCACCCCCAAACCCGATTTAATGCAATGGCAATGTAATTGTTTTCCAACAATCCGATTATTCGAAACACCAGACACCTTCAGTGCGCAAGATAGGCTCGACCCATTATTCACCAAACCTAACCTATGCATTTCAAAGAATAAATTCAAAGCTTCCACATTCTTATTACTGCGAGAATATTCAAAGAGCAAGTGATTGTAAGTAACAACATTCGACTCGGACATTTCATCGAACAGTTGGTGTGCATTATGTCCCAATTGAGATTGATGGTCACCAATTGGAATTTGGGGATCATAAGCAATGCCATGTAAGTGGTATGTATTCTGGGTTTCAAACAAAATTTGTGGGTGTCTCAAAAAAATTGAAGCTTGCTTAAATTTGACTTCTGCAAGTCTGTTGTAAGGAGTTCTGAAGAGAAGCATTGTAATGAAGACCACAATTAGCTACCTATTGCACATCATTTCAGAGTAGAGTAATAGATGATGGAAACCCAAGTGGGCAAGAACACACATACAATCTCCAATGAGTTAGTTGTATACATTTTTCAAGCTTACCCTGTTTTTCACCAAATATTCACAGACTCGTACTGAGTGCCACTCAAACAATTTTTTTATTTTTTTTGGTCATCTATTTCTCTCCTACTTTTACCTTTTACTCCAGTACTATATATCTCTTCTAATTTTAGTTCTCAAAAAAAAAATATACGTCTTTTTTTTTTTCTTTACCTTTTGTATTTTGTACGTGTTTTAACGACTAATTAATATACATTAAAATTCTTCTATTTTTTTATTTAAACAAGACAAATTATATTTATTTATAATGTTTTTACTTTTATCAAAATTCGGATATTGGGAAAATGAGAAAAATTAAATGTCCCAATGAAAAAGTGTGAAAGATTAAATGTCCCAATGAATTTAATTGGTTAAAATAATCATTGGACATAAATTTGATAGAATATCAAAGCATTTATGTGATAATATAAAAGGAAATATAAAGAACATTTTGGAACACCCAAAAATGGAAACGTAAAGAACAAAAGGAGACCGAATGAGTATATCTCTTCAAATTTAACTATGCAACTCTCAGAAAAATGTAACTCTAAAGTTATTGTTATTTTTTAAACGTTATTCAAATCGCAACTATTATTGAAGAAAGAAAATTTGGTCAATGGTGACTTAGTGAGAAAGTCAATACAAAAGTCAAGATGCTTGTGGCTTGCGGATTGTGTCTCGTGTCAAACCTGCTTTCTTTTGAGTTAGCTAAGGACCAAGGTAACTCTGCTAAAGACGTGATGACGAATGTTTTCTAAAAACATGCAAGGACACAAGCCTAGCCCACGTGCCACCGTGGCATGCCTTATTGTGCTAGTCAAAAAAATTGTGGTCCTACGCCTGACCTAAGTACCGACAACACTTACACGATTGACGCTATCTTGCTGCTTCGCGTGCCAACAATAGTCAATTTAAATATGAGGGAAAAAAATATGTAGGGGTACTCATCAGAGGATTAGAACGATGCTTCGTGGATTGTACTTGTGATAAGATATCACGGCCAATTTCGCCAGCCTTGCTCTATTGCATTTTCTTTAGCTAGAAACCAAAAAATTCAAAAATTCTACGGTAAATGACTTGTATAATTGCTATGTGCCACCAATTAATAAACGACGTGTATCGCTGTGTACTATAAACCCAATTAATTATTTAATTAAATTTGTGCAACCTTTAAAATTAATGTTTGTGATTAACTAAATTAGTAAGGACTTTATCAAATTTATTGGAAATCTTAGGATCAACTTTTTTTTCCAACATTTATTTTTCCCAACTATTTGCTTCATTTTCCGCTTTTAACAATAATACTAGCTTTAAGCTACAAATACATGTAGAAGAGAACATAGCTTTAAGCTACAAGCCTGGAAGTAGTTTGGGTCAATCTATATTATTAAAGCGGAGTGGTATAGAATGTGATGGCTCCAAACAACCTCAATTTGCATCTCTCATGCACAATTCTTTAAGGCAATGTAATAAATGTTTTGAAAAAAATAATAATAAAATCAACTTAAATGTCTTCAAATTATTAAATTGGAAACTTGAATAACAAAAAATATATGGATTGCTACTTTTAAAACATATTTTAAAACTTTCTAAATTTCAATCATTCTGATAAATAAAGAATTTTTTTATTTCTATAATTAACTTACTTCTACTTTATTCATTTTAATTAAAGTAGAAAATTTTAGTTAAATGGTAGTAAACCATACACTTTATAACTTATAGGGAGTATCAAAAAAATATAAATAGAGTAAAAATAACATTCAAAACTTCTTCTCCCGTTAAAAAAAAAAGTATTGTTGTATTGCCAAAATTACTAGGCACTTCACCAATATTCGACTCATGCCATTTGTAGAATGTAGTATTTTGTTTTAGTTTTTTTTAATAGTATTGTAGAATATATTGTTATAAGAAACACGTAAGAAAATAGATAATATGATATATTTTTTTCATAACTATTTTTTTTTCTAATTTGAATCTTATTTCTGTCAAATTCGGCCTTCACAATTAATCTTTTAGTTAGATCTTTTATGGTCGAATTTGACCATCTAAAGCAAAATTCATGATTCTTTTTGGACTTTAGTGTCCATTTTTTTCGACACGGCCCACGACTCGACCCACCCTATCTTAATTGAGGCAGGTCGTGTGTCAATTATCCCAGATCCACGACCCATCTACGACCCACCCAAACCGCCACATTGGCCATCTCTACCTGTTAGGGATGAAGGAAGGGCTGAAAAAATCTTCAAATGTCATCATCAAGATTGATTTCCAGTCGGCGATACAAAGTATAAGAAACCTAGAGGATAGCAACCCGAATATTCGGCAAATTTTTCGTGAAATTATCTCAGTGGCAAGGGTCGGGCCACCTCTTTTGTTCTTATTCTTAAAGCAAGTAGAAATACAGTCCGCCACGCCCATTGCTTAGCTACAAGGGCGATGACAGGCAATTTAATTATGTAAGTTGTTTTAGTAGCTGCCAAAAAAACATCCCATCCGTTTCTTAAAAAAATACTACTCCCTGCGTCCCTTAATACTCGCATCGATTTCCTTATAAAAAAGTCCCTTAATACTCGCCCCGTTTCTATAAATGGCACACTCTTACTAATATTATACCATCAATCAATACCTAGTATTTAAAAAGCAAAACCAATTACCATTCATTGCCATGTGTCAGTCTGTTAGGTTATGATACATATGACAATACATAAATCATGCGGAAAAACCATAAAGCCAGGAAAGCATATTATTTACACATAATCATTTAGCATAGTATAGATGCATACACTTTGTAGCGTGCCTTCCCTAGCTGCGCACGAACCGAACAAGAACAAGTCTTTAAGACTCCAAGTGTCGTCCCTCCGTAGATAGTCCACATTACGTCCAAATCCGCCTCAAGATTGACCAACTAGAATCGCCCTTAAGGTGCTTAGGAATTTTCGGCTATTAGTGCAAGAGAGTGGCTGAATTTTCTTTCAAAAACTTACCCTTTGAATACTTCAATCGTGCGTATAAATTATGACCCTAGGCCCTTATTTATAGAGGTTTGGAAAGGGAATTGGAATCCTAGTAGGATACGATTTAATTAAACTTAGAATCCTACAAGGACTCTAATTAATTAAATAATCCTAATAGGAATAGAAATTTAATCATACATCAAATCCTAATAGTTTTAGGAATTATGCATGGACACAAACATACACACGAGCATGACCCGCAAGCATGCAGGCCATGCCCGCGCAAAGCCCACACGCCCACGAAGCCCATGCGAGCTACCGCAGCCCACGAGGCTGCCATGGCCTTAGCTGCGCGCTGGGCCTGCCTTGCGGTAGGCCTGCCGCAGCCTTGGGCTGTGTTGTGGCGCGCCATTGCTTGCTTGGCGATGGCCTGGCTTCGTGCTGGGCCTTCGTCCGGCAGGCTTCGTCCGATGCTTATTCGTACGATACGCTTCCGATTAAATTTCCGGTTCCGGAATTCATTTCCGATACGAACAATATTTAATATTTCCGATTCCGGAATTAATTTCCGTTTCGAACAAATATTTAATATTTTCGTTTCCGGAATTATTTTCCGATTCCGATAATATTTCCAATTCTGACAATATTTCCGATTCCAGCAATATTTCCATTTCCGATAATATTCTCTGATACGTACCATGTTTCCGCTTCCGGCAACATCTACGACTTGGATAATATTTATATTTCCGATACGATCCATATTTCCGTTTCCGGCAATATCATCGTTTCCGGAGTATTCATTTTTTGCTTGTGACGATCTCAGCTCCCACTGAAACCAAGATCCGTCGATTCTGAATATCCATAGATAGAGTATTTAATGCCATTAAATACTTGATCCGTTTACGTACTATTTGTGTGACCCTACGGGTTCAGTCAAGAGTAAGCTGTGGATTAATATCATTAATTCCACTTGAACTGAAGCGGCCTCTAGCTAGGCATTCAGCTTACTTGATCTCACTGAATTATTAACTTGTTAATTAATACTGAACCACATTTATTAGAAGTATGCATTCTATGTTAAGTCTAATAAGTGCGGTTCAGTATTAATTAACTAGTTAATAATTCAGTGAGATCAAGTGAGCTGAATGCCTAGCTAGAGGCCGCTTCAGTTCAAGTGGAATTAATGATATTAATCCACACCTTACTCTTGACTAAACCCGTAGGGTCACACAAATAGCACGTAAACGGATCAAGTATTTAATGGGCATTAAATACTCCATCTATGGATATTCGGAAACGACGGATCTTGGTTTTAGTGGGAGCTGAGATCGTCACAGGCAAGAAATGAATACTCCGGAAACGATGATATTGCCGGAAACGGAAATATGGATCGTATCGGAAATATAAATATTATCCAAGTCGTAGATGTTGCCGGAAACGGAAACATGGTACGTATCGGAAAATATTATCGGAAATGGAAATATTGCCGGAATCGGAAATATTGCCGGAAACGGAAATATTGTCAGAATCGGAAATATTGCCGGAAACGGAAATATTGTCAGAATCGGAAATATTATCGGAATCGGAAAATAATTCCGGAAACGGAAATATTAAATATTTGTTCGAAACGGAAATTAATTCCGGAATTGGAAATATTAAATATTGTTCGTATCGGAAATGAATTACGGAATCAGGAAAATAATCGGAAGCGTATCGTACGAATTAGCATCGGACGAGGCCTGCCAGACGAAGGCCCAGCACGAAGCCGGGCCATCGCCCAACAAGCCAGCGCGCCAAAACGCACCAGCCAAGGCTGCGCCAGGCCCACCGCAAGGCAGGCCCAGCGCGCGCCAAGGCTGCGACAGCGTGTGGGCCTCGTGGCAATGGGCTGCGAGCTTGCGGGCTGCGCGCGCGCGCATGGCGCCCCTCGTGGGCTGCTGTGCGTGCGTGTGTGTGTTTGTGTGCTATACGAATCCTAAAGCTATCAGGTTTCGACATATGATTAAATTCCTAAACCTAAAAGGATGAATTAATTAAATAAGAATTCTATTAGGATTCTAGTTTAATTAATTCGTATCCTAATAGGATTACAATTCCTTTTCCATACCTCTATAAATAAGGGCCTAGGGTCATTATTTGTATATACGATTTCAAGTATTCAAAGTGATTTTTGAGAGCAAAAATTCAGTCATACAATTGCCTACATTAGCCGAAAATTCTAAGTACCTTAAGGGCGATTCTAGTTGGTCAAGCTTAAGGCGGATCCGGACGTGCTGTGGACTATCTACGGAGGGACGACACTTGGAGTCCTAAAGACTTGTTCTTGTTCGGTTCGGGCGCAGCTAGGGAGGGCACGCAACAAAGTGTATGCATCTAAACTATGCTAAATGATTATGTGTAAATAATATGCTTTCCTGGCTTTATGGTTTTTCCGCATGATTTATGTTTTGTCATATGAATCATAACCTAACAGTGGTATCACGAGCCTCTTATTATTTTCATAATCTAAATTGCATGAACATGGTTAAATATTACAAATTTGCAAGAATTAAAAGGGGTGATTAATTTTCGTAATTGTTAATTAATTGCAAATTGCGTTTATTTAATTATACGTACGCAGTTTTTCGGCAGTTTCTTCGTTACTCATCCAAATCGAGTGATTTTTGTGTCAATTCCGCATGTAAAAGGCATTCTAAAATTTTGACCAAAATAGTTTTTTTCGGCCGAACCCAGAATTCTCAAATTCGAAGCCTAACTATGACTTTTCGGAGGTTTTAGTTTTTCGAATGCAAAATTTCGTAAATTTAAGATGTTAAATTAAATATTTGCGATTTGTTGATAAATCTTGAATTTTTTATTGACCTACTGTATATGTTTAACAAGTTTGAATGCCTAGCCTTGTTAATTATGCAATCTAATTTGTAATTATGATTAATTTGTTGAAAATTGGAATAATTTAGAATTAATTTGATTTTCATAATTAGTTATAATTTAATTAGATACCTATGATTAAAAACCACCATAAAAATTATAAATTTATGTTAAATTTTAAATTTTTATGACCTAGACTTGAATCCATGTTAATCGGAAATCAATTAGATAATAAATTTTCGATTTTTCGCCCTAAAATTATGAAATTAATATTATTTATTAATTTGTCATTAATTTTGAATATAAAAATTTTAATTTTTATGCGACTCGCTCATATAACTTGCACGCACAAAGCAATGGACGCTACGTGTTACCCTTAAGGGGTGTTGTATAGTGCGGGCATGCGACGACGAGCAAGGGAGCTCGTCGCCCATGCGGTACGAATGCAGCGAGCAAGGGCATGATGCACGAGCACAAGGCAGTAGCCCTGCCTTGTGTCGTGGGCTGTGAGCAATGGGCGTGTGGGCAGGGGCGAGAGCAAGGCACGGGTAGTCGCGTGTGGGCAGCAAGCGTGCTGCGCCACAGCGCGCATTGCCTCGCGCAAGCATGCGGAGCCTCGCGCGCAGCGAGCGCAAGCTCGCGTGCCACGAGCGCTACGCACAGCGTCGATGCCTCGCGCGCAGCGAGCGCCAGCTCGCATACTGCTGCCTCGTGCGATGAGCGCAAGCTCGCGTGCGGGAAAGGCAGACGCGCAGCGAGCGATGGCTCGCATGGATCGAGCGCTGGCAAGCGAGCGCAGCGAGCGATGGCTCGCGTGCATCGAGCGCTGACGCGCGCAGCGAGCACCAGCTCGCGTGATGCCTTGCGATGGTGAGCAGCAGCGATGCGACGCAGCGCATGGGCTGCGCGCACATGGCCAGCAATGGTTGTGTGCGTGTGGCCCATGGGCGTGCGTTGCGTGGATTGTTGCGTTGCGATTAGATCGTTTTGAAATTTTAATTTGAAATTTTCAGTTTACGTAATTTTAATTAATTTTTAAAATTAATAATTTAAATTATTTTCTTGGATTTTAATTTTGAATATTGTAATTATAATAAATTTTATTTATTCTAATTATTTTACTAAAATTAAAATCATGAATTAATTTAAATACGACTGAAATTAAATTAAACTTTTTGGATTCAATTATAAATTTATATGAGCTTTAAATTTTAATTAAATTTGTATGTTTCCGGTTAGACTAGAAATACATTTTTATGTTTAAAATTAGTAAAGCATATGAATTTATTGGTTTAAGTGGGAGCCCTTTTTAGTCATAAACTCTTGATTAGGTCTACAAATCCTTAAGGTTAAAACAACTTGATTAGAATTAATAAGAACTGAATAATTTGTAGATTATTGGTGCCCTTGATTAATTGCTGCAAATGTTTATGTGATGCATAATGTGTTTTTACTAACCAGCTATGTGGGCCATTCATGATAATGAATGGGTGAATGGTATATATTGTATATGTACTGTTTTGCCGGTTATGAAGTGACTAGTATGGCCCAAATAGGATAGAAAATATGGTCTGCGTACCATTAATTTGAATGTAATTGGTCTAAAGTACCAAAGTTGTTTTTCAATTCAAATATGGTCTGCGTACCATCAAATAGTTGTAATTAGTTTTAATTATAGCTTATCCTATTTGAAGAAAATGGTGCCTCCCACGGAGATTTTCAAGACGGACTTTGAAGTTAAAGCTTCAAGATGAAGTCGGGCCATACTAGATCACATTTATCTTATGCATGTTTTAAGTTATTTATTGCTTTTAAATATGTCTTAAAATGCATGAGATTGCGGCTTGATTATGTTGCATGATTAAGGATTTTAGTTCACTTAAAATCTAACCAACATAGTAAGAGCCTTAAGTTCCAAACTTAAAAATTGAGTTAAAAGGTGCCATGCCAAAATATACACTTGCTTGGATATCCTTTACATCAATCTAGTAATAGTTTTCGCTCAGCGAGGTGTTACTTATTGGTCCTAAAGGGGCAAGGTACACAAATAATTGTGAGTACATGTTAGTTTTGGTGAAACTCAACGATATAAGTAAGGAGTCCTTTTATGTCGTGGAAAAATCGATAGGTTTACCTTATAAGTTCTTAGACGTACCTATCAACCAAGAATAGTTTCTAGACTATTAGCAAAAGGCTTTTACTTACCTAAGATGTTTTAGGATTAAGTCGACAAACTGTGCTTAGTTCTTCAATGATTTTAGGATCTTGGAATCATTTTATTCACACCTGCCGGAACACATAACTTGAATAAAATGCTTAATGAACATTGAATTATGCATGTATGCTAGAATTTAAGTTTATTAAGAGAAACTGTGAATGGTTATTTATTTGTTTATTCTTTTCAATTGTAGTTTTAAATATGGCAAACAACAATTCATTCAACATTCGATCAATTCTCGAAAAGGAGAAGTTGAACGGGAAAAACTTCCTTGACTGGCAAAGGAACTTGCAAATAGTTCTTATGCAGGAAGAAAAGGAGTATGTCCTAGAAGAGGCGATGCCCGAAGCCGCAGGCGACGGGGTCACTCAGGCAGCCCTCAATCGTTGGATTGATGCCAACAAGGATGTGAAATGTCTAATGCTCGCCACCATGAGTGCAGACCTGCAGAAAACGTTCATCAACTCAGATGCTTTCACAATCATCAGTGAGTTGAAGAACATGTTCCAAGATCTGGCTCGAGTCGAAATATTCGAGACTCATAGGCAAATTCTTGAGACCAAGCTTAAGAAAGGCGAGCCCGTAAGTCCACATGTTCTCAAAATGATTGGACTCATTGAGAATATGAGTCGGCTGGATCAGGAATTTTCTCAGGAAATGGCTATAGACACCATCCTCCATTCTCTTCATAGCGGGTATGATCAGTTCAAACTGAACTACAGTATGAATAGTCTGGACAAAACGCTCACTGAGCTTCACGGTATGCTGAAGACCGCTGAAAAGACGCTCAAAAGTGATAAGCAGGATGTGCTTATGGTGCGTGGGGGCAAGTTCAAGAAATCTGGAAAGAAGAGGAATGTTAAGAAAGGTGGCAACAAGGCCAGCCCAACTAAGCAAACTGGCGCCAAATCTGTAAAGAGGAAGGTCAGTCAACCCACTTCTGAATCCGAATGCTTCTACTGCAAGAAGAAGGGGCATTGGAAGAGAGATTGCTTGAAGCTAAAGGAAGATCAGAAGAACGGAACAGTCGTTCCATCTTCAGGTATTTTCGTTATAGACTGTATACTTGCTAATTCAACTTCTTGGGTATTAGATACAGGTTGTGGCTCACACTTATGTTCCAATCCACAGGGACTAAGAAGAAGTAGAAAGTTAAGCAAGGGTGAAGTCGACCTACGAGTGGGAAATGGAGCACGGATTGCTGCATTAGCTGTAGGAACTTATTATTTGTCGTTGCCCTCCGGGCTAGTTTTGGAACTGGAAGAGTGTTTCCATGTTCCAAGTCTTACTAAAAACATCATTTCAGTTTCTTGCTTAGATGCTAAGGGATTTTCCTTTTTAATAAAAGACAATAGTTGTTCGTTTTATTTTAAAGAGATGTTTTATGGATCTGCTAGATTAGTCAATGGACTTTATTTATTAGATCACGACAAACAAGTATATAACATAAATACCAAAAAAGGCCAAAAAGGATGATTCAGATCTCACCTATCTGTGGCATTGTCGATTAGGCCATATAAACTTGAAACGCTTAGAAAGACTTCAAAAGGAAGGAATTCTAGAACCATTTGACTTAGAGGATTATGGTAAATGCGAATCATGTTTACTTGGAAAAATGACAAAGCAACCTTTCTCTAAAGTTGGAGAAAGAGCAAATGAACTATTGGGTTTAATCCATACAGATGTATGTGGACCAATGCATGAGTACAAATGCTAGAGGTGGTTTCAGCTACTTTATCACTTTCACTGATGACTTCAGTAGATATGGTTATGTCTACCTAATGAAGCATAAGTCTGAATCCTTTGACAAATTCAAGGAATTTCAGAGTGAAGTAGAGAATCAATTAGGCAAGAAGATTAAGGCACTGCGGTCTGACAGAGGCGGTGAATATCTGAGCTATGAATTTGATGACCATCTGAAAGAATGTGGAATTCTATCAGAATTGACTCCTCCTGGAACACCACAATGGAACGGTGTGTCGGAACGGAGGAACAGAACCTTGCTAGACATGGTCAGGTCAATGATGGGCCAGGCCAAACTTCCATTAGAATTTTGGGGACATGCACTAAATACAGCTGCACTCACTATAAATAGAGCTCCGTCTAAAGCTGTCGAAAAGACTCCATATGAATTATGGTTTGGAAAGCCTCCAAATGTGTCTTTTCTTAAGATTTGGGGATGTGAAGTATACGTCAAACGATTAATTTCAGACAAACTTCATCCAAAATCTGACAAATGTATCCTTGTGGGCTATCCAAAGGAAACAAAGGGGTATTACTTCTACAATACATCTGAGAACAAGGTGTTTGTTGCTCGAGATGGTGTCTTTTTGGAGAAAGATCACATTTCCAAAATGACAAGTGGGAGAAAAGTAGACCTCAAAGAAATTCGAGTCGAACAACAAACTCTAGAGAATGCTCAAGATGACATTCAGGATGAAACTCAGAGATCTTTAGAAGAATCTGGTGAGAATCATGGTCAATCTAGAAATGTTACCCCGCGTAGATCGCAAAGATATAGATCTCAACCGGAAAGGTACTTAGGTATTTTGACGAACGAGAGCTATGACGTTCTATTACTTGAAAGTGATGAACCTGCGACTTACAAACAAGCTATGACGAGCCCTAGCTCCAAGCAATGGCAAGAAGCCATGCAATCTGAATTAGACTCCATGTCTGAAAACCAAGTATGGGATTTGGTCGATTTGCCAGATGGCTACCAAGCCATTGGAAGAAAATGGGTTTTCAAACTGAAAAAGGACAAGGATGGGAAACTTGAAGTTTTCAAAGCTAGATTGGTTGCAAAAGGTTACAGGTAAGTCCACGGTGTGGATTACGATGAAACCTTTTCACCAGTTGCAATGCTAAAGTCTATTCGGATAAAGTTAGCAATCGCTGCATATTACGATTACGAAATATGGCAGATGGATGTCAAAACTGCTTTCTTAAACGGCGTTTTAACAGAAACTGTGTTTATGACACAGCCTGAAGGTTTTGAGGATCCAAAGAATGCTAAAAACGTATGCAAGCTAAAGAAGTCAATCTACGGATTGAAGCAGGCATCCAGGAGCTGGAATATACGTTTTGATGAAGCAGTCAGTGACTTTGGTTTCATCAAGAACGCAGACGAATCTTGTGTATACATGAAGGTCAGTGGGAGCAAAATTGCTTTCCTAGTATTATATGTCGACGACATATTACTTATCGGAAATGACATTCCTATGTTGAACTCTGTCAAGATTTGGCTTGGGAAATGTTTTTCGATGAAAGATCTAGGAGAAGCACAGTACATATTGGGAATCAAGATTTACAGAGATAGATCTAAAAAGATGATTGGACTTAGTCAAAGCACTTATATCAATAAGCTGCTTGATAGGTTCAAGATGGCAGACTCCAAGCGAGGCTACCTACCCATGTCTCATGGAATAACTCTAAGCAAGACTCAGTGCCCAAAAACACTTGATGAGCGTAGACGAATGAATGGGATTCCATATGCATCATTGATTGGTTCAATAATGTATGCTATGATATGTACACGCCCGGATGTTGCGTACGCACTCAGTGCTACGAGCAGATACCAGTCAGACCCAGGAGAGGCGCATTGGACTGCTGCCAAGAATATTCTGAAGTACCTGAAAAGGCACAAAGATGACTTCCTGGTCTATGGTGGAGATGATGAATTAATTGTTAAAGGCTATGCGGACGCAAGTTTCCAAACCGACAAAGATGATTTCAGATCACAGTCTGGGTTTGTCTTCTGCCTCAACAGAGGTGCAGTAAGCTGGAAAAGTGCTAAGCAAAGCACCATTGCGGATTCTACAACTGAAGCGGAGTACATTGCTGCACATGAAGCAGCAAAGGAAGCTATATGGCTAAGGAAGTTCATAGGTGAACTTGGTGTAGTCCCCTCCATTAAAGGACCAATAGCCCTGTATTGTGATAATAACGGAGCTATTGCACAGGCAAAGGAGCCTAGACACCACCAGAGAGTCAAGCATGTACTTCTTAGATTTCACCTTCTACGAGAGTTCGTTGAAAGAAAAGAAGTCGAGATAAACAAGATTGGAACTGATGACAACATATCAGATCCATTGACTAAACCTCTGCCGCAGGCGAAGCACAACTCGCACACTGCAGCTATGGGAATCAAGCATATTGGAGAATGGCTTTGATATCCCTGTTTAATGTTTTAAAGTTTTAGAGTTTAAATCTTTGTAAAACATTATTGGTTAATCATTCACAATAAATGAAAAGAATTCATTTTTCCATTTAATTTGTGGTTTATTAAATGATGAGTCCCTTCAATTTGACGATATATTCAAGATAGACTGTCAGGACCAGTCCTGTGACTAAGAAATGTCTATCAAGTGAACTTGAATGTCAAAGGTTGAAAATGGTCCCTAGTCGGAGTTTTCTATAAAATTGGACGCATAGAAAACGTTAGACGATTAGAATGCAAGATGACTAGTAGTTCTGTTTCTTGAACTATGTGGACATGGCAATGTCATAATCATTTGCATAGATACTTACTTTGGGAAGACTAGTATCGGACAAGACCTATGAAACTTTACTGTAAGAGATGAAAATCTGTCATAAGTAAATTTCATTAAAATTATTAGACACTAAATCCTCAATACCTGAGTGATTTGAGATTACTTGTTTGAGAACTGGTTGCTTTGACGTTGACCAATCGTCGCACCGTAAAAGGAGGCTATAAAGGCAACGCTCAGGTAATCACCTATCAAACGAAGTCTAATCTCAAGATCGCAAGATTGGGATTGTCCTCCCATAAATCGGGATGAGATGCTTAAAAGTTGTACAAGGCCACTCGGAGAGCTAGAAACTGTGAAATGCATGGCCGTGCTCGGATGAATCATAGGCTATGATTATCTGTTTATTTGATCAGTTGAACTCTGAAACCGAGGAACACCTCTGGACATAATAAGGATGACAACTCTTACCTTATGTTCAAGAGCAAGCATCGAGCGACAAAGGAATTAGGAAATGCACACTTGTCCCTAAGGACAAGTGGGAGACTGAAGGAAATAATGCCCTTGGTCCAAGTATGCATTCTATGTTAAGTCTAATAAGTGCGGTTCAGTATTAATTAACAAGTTAATAATTCAGTGAGATCAAGTGAGCTGAATGCCTAGCTAGAGGCCGCTTCAATTCAAGTGGAATTAATGATATTAATCCACAGCTTACTCTTGACTGAACCCGTAGGGTCACACAAATAGTACGTAAACGGATCAAGTATTTAATGGCATTAAATACTCCATCTATGGATATTCGGAAACGACGGATCTTGGTTTCAGTGGGAGCTGAGATCGTCACAGGCAAGAAATGAATACTCCGGAAACGATGATATTGCCGGAAACGGAAATATGGATCGTATCGGAAATATAAATATTATCCAAGTCGTAGATGTTGCCGGAAACGGAAACATGGTACGTAACGGAAAATATTATCGAAAATGGAAATATTGCCGGAATCGGAAATATTGCCGGAAACGGAAATATTGTCAGAATCGGAAATATTGCCGGAAACGGAAATATTGTCAGAATCGGAAATATTGCCGGAAACGGAAATATTGTCAGAATCGGAAATATTATCGGAATCGGAAAATAATTCCGAAAACGGAAATATTAAATATTTGTTCGAAACGGAAATTAATTCCGGAATCGGAAATATTAAATATTGTTCGTATCGGAAAGGAATTCCGGAATCGGGAAAATAATCGGAAGCGTATCGTACGAATTAGCATCGGACGAGGCCTGCCAGACGAAGGCCCAGCACGAAGCCGGGCCATCGCCCAGCAAGCCAGCAAGCCACAACGCACCAGCCAAGGCTGCGCCAGGCCCACCTCAAGGTAGGCCCAGCGCGCGCCAAGGCTGCGGCAGCGTGTGGGCCTCGTGGCAATGGGCTGCGAGCTCGCGGGCTGCGCGCGCGCATGGCGCCCCTCTTGGGCTGCTGTGCGTGCGTGTGTGTGTTTGTGTGGTATACGAATCCTAAAGCTATCAGGTTTCGACATATGATTAAATTCCTAAACTAAAAGGATGAATTAATTAAATAAGAATTCTATTAGGATTCTAGTTTAATTAATTCGTATCCTAATAGGATTACAATTCCTTTTCCATACCTCTATAAATAAGGGCCTAGGGTCATTATTTGTATATACGATTTCAAGTATTCAAAGTGATTTTTGAGAGCAAAAATTCAGTCATACAATTGCCTACATTAGCCGAAAATTCTAAGTACCTTAAGGGCGATTCTAGTTGGTCAAGCTTAAGGCGGATCCGGACGTGCTGTGGACTATCTACAGAGGGACGACACTTGGAGTCCTAAAGACTTGTTCTTGTTCGGTTCGGGCGCAGCTAGGGAGGGCACGCAACAAAGTGTATGCATCTAAACTATGCTAAATGATTATGTGTAAATAATATGCTTTCCTGGCTTTATGGTTTTTCCGCATGATTTATGTTTTGTCATATGAATCATAACCTAACAACATAACCATATCTACTGAAGTCATCAGTGAAAGTGATAAAGTAGCTGAAACCACCTCTAGCATTTGTACTCATTGGTCCACATACATCTGTATGGATTAAACCCAATAGTTCAGTTGCTCTTTCTCCAACTTTAGAGAAAGGTTGCTTTGTCATTTTGCCAAGTAAACATGATTCGCATTTACCATAATCCTCTAAGTCAAATGGTTCTAGAATTCCTTCCTTTTGAAGTCTTTCTAAGCGTTTCAAGTTTATATGGCCTAATCGACAATGCCACAGATAGGTGAGATCTGAATCATCCTTTTTGGCCTTTTTGGTATTTATGTTATAAACTTGTTTGTCGTGATCTAATAAATAAAGTCCGTTGACTAATCTAGCAGATCCATAAAACATCTCTTTAAAATAAAACGAACAACTATTGTCTTTTATTAAAAAGGAAAATCCCTTAGCATCTAAGCAAGAAACTGAAATGATGTTTTTAGTAAGACTTGGAACATGGAAACATTCTTCCAGTTCCAAAACTAGCCCGGAGGGCAACGACAAATAATAAGTTCCTACAGCTAATGCAACAATCCGTGCTCCATTTTCCACTCGTAGGTCGACTTCACCCTTGCTTAACTTTCTACTTCTTCTTAGTCCCTGTGGATTGGAACATAAGTGTGAGCCACAACCTGTATCTAATACCCAAGAAGTTGAATTAGCAAGTATACTGTCTATAACGAAAATACCTGAAGATGGAACGACTGTTCCGTTCTTCTGATCTTCCTTTAGCTTTGAACATTCTCTTTTGTAATGGCCTATTCCATTACAATAAAGACAGCTTGATTTGGACTTGTCCTGCTTTGATTTAGCATTGCCCTTGGACTTTCCACTTTTCTTGAACGGTCTCCCTTTAGCCTTGAGTAAATCTTTGGCTTCACAGTCCAGTATTATCTCAGCCTTTCTGACAAGGTGAACAAATTCTGCAACTGTTTCTTCTCTTGGTTCACTTAGGTATAGTTGCTTGAAGCGACCAAACCCACTGTGTAGTGAATTGAGCAAGATAGAGACTGCCATCCTTTCGCTTATTGGTGTTCCTAGTAGACTTAGGCGATCAAAGTATGAACGTATAAGATCCACATGGAACCTCAGTGGGACGCCTACCCTCTGTTTAGTGCGAAGGAGCTGAACATGTGTTTCTTGGACTTCCATCCTATAACACCTGTTGGGAGAACTAACCTTTAGACCAGACATTGATTCAATCAACTCATGGACGTTCAGGTCCCTGTCCTCCGTGCTTCCACGACAGATATCCCTCAGATTCTTGATGAGCGTAAAAGGTTCATAAGCTACAAACCTTCTAGCCCATTCATCAGGGATATTGTTCAGCATGAGACTCATAACCTTTTTGAGATCCGCATCCCAGGCGGAAAATCTTTTAGGGGTCATGTCTCTGGCATAGTAGCTTGGCATGGGATGTAATAGTACATACTCAAGTCCATTGAGTCTGATTATTTCAACTAGCTTAGCTTCCCATTCAAGAAAATTCGATAAGTTCAGCTTGACCATAAGCTCAGAACCCATGATGATGTTTTGATTGTTGTTTGCCATAGTTAAAACTACAATTGAAAAGAATAAACAAATAAATAACCATTCACAGTTTCTCTTAATAAACTTAAATTCTAGCATACATGCATAATTCAATGTTCATTAAGCATTTTATTCAAGTTATGTGTTCCGGCAGGTGTGAATAAAATGATTCCAAGATCCTAAAATCATTGAAGAATTAAGCACAGTTTGTCGACTTAATCCTAAAACATCTTAGGTAAGCAAAAACCTTTTGCTAATAGTCTAGAAACTATTCTTGGTTGATAGACACGTCTAAGAACTTATTAGGTAAACCTATCGATTTTGCCACGACATAAAAGGACTCCTTACTTATATCGTTGAGTTTTACCAAAACTAACACGTACTCACAATTCTTTGTGTACCTTGCCCCTTTAGGACCAATAAGTAACACCTCGCTGAGCGAAAACTATTACTAGATTGATGTAAAGGATATCCAAGCAAGTGTATATTTTGGCATGGCACCTTTTAACTCAATTTTTAAGTTTGGAACTTAAGGCTCTTACTATGTTGGTTAGATTTTAAGTGAACTAAAATCCTTAATCATGCAACATAATCAAGCCGCAATCTCATGCATATTTAAGACATATTTAAAGCAATAAATAACTTAAAGCATGCATAAGATAAATGTGATCTAGTATGGCCCGAGTTCATCTTGAAGCTTCAACTTCAAAGTCCGTCTCGAAAATCTCCGTGGGAGGCACCATTTTCTTCAAATAGGATAAGCTATAATTAAACTAATTACAACTATTTGATGGTACGCAGACCATATTTGAATTGAAAAACAATTTTGGTACTTTAGACCAATTACATTCAAATTAATAGTACGCACACCATATTTTCTATCCTATTTGGGCCATACTAGTCACTTCATAACCTGCAAAACAGTACATATACAATATATACCATTCACCCATTCATTATCATGAATGGCCCACATAGCTGGTTAGTAAAACACATTATGCATCACATAAACATTTGCAGCAATTAATCAAGGGCACCAATAATCTACAAATTATTCAGTCCTTATTAATTCTAATCAAGTTGTTTTAACCTTAAGGATTTGTAGACCTAATCAAGAGTTTATGACTAAAAGGGGTCCCACTTAAACCAATAAATTCATATGCTTTACTAATTTTAAACATAAAAATGTATTTCTAGTCTAACCGGAAACATACAAATTTAATTAAAATTTAAAGCTCATATAAATTTATAATTGAATCCGCTTATTTAATTTATTTTTCAGTCGTATTTAAATTAATTCATGATTTTGATTTTAGTAAAATAATTAGAATAATTGAAATTTATTATAATTATAATATTCAAAATTAAAATCCAAGAAAACAATTTAAATTATTAATTTTAAAATTAATTAAAATTACGTAAACTGAAAATTTCAAATTAAAATTTTAAAACTCGACAATCGTGACATGACGAGCACTTGGGCTTGCGCCCAAGCCCCGTCGAGTGCACGACCCATCGATGTCCATGGCACAACGTCGCAGCAGCCACGCGCAAGGCAGCAAGGCAAGCCACGCTTGCGCGCAGCCTGCCTGCCCATAGCATCGCAGCAGCTACGATGCTCCTCGCATCGCTCGCTTGCTCAATCGCTCGCTCGAGGCCACGCGTTGTGGTGCGCAGAGCAGCGATCGCTGGGCGACCAGCTCTCGCTCGCTCGCGCTCCCACAGCGTGCCATTGCTTCGCCCATCGCCCGTCGCGCACAGCGCTCGACACTAGGCAGGGCTGCTGCCTTGTGCTCGCGCGCCATCGCCTTGCTCGCTGTATTCGTACCGCGTGGGCGACGAGCTCCCTTGCTCGTCGTCGCACACCCGCACTATACAACACCCCTTAAGGGTAACACGTAGCGTCCATTGCTTTGTGCCTGCAAGTTTTATGAGCGATTGCATAAAAATTAAAAATTTTATTTTCAAAATTAATGACAAATTAATAAATCATATTAATTTCATAATTGTAGGGCGAAAAATCGAAAATTTATTAATTAATTGATTTCCGATTATCATGGATTCAAGTCTAGGTCATAAAAATTTAAAATTTAACACAAATTTACAATTTTTATGGTGGTTTTTAATCATAGGTATCTAATTAAATTATTAACTAATTATGAAAATCAAATTAATTCTAAATTATTTCAATTTTCAACAAATTAATCATAATTACAAATTAGATTGCATAATTAACAAGGCTAGGCATTCAAACTTGTTAAACATATACAGTAGGCCAATCAAAAATTCAAGATTTATCAACAAGAATCGCAAATATTTAATTTAACATCTTAAATTTACGAAATTTTGCGTTCGAAAAACTAAAACCTCCTAAAAGTCATAGTTAGGCTTCGAATTTGAGAATTCTGGGTTCGGCCGAAAAATATTAATTTTGTCAAAATTTTAGAATGCCTTTTACATGCGGAATTGACACAAAAATCACTCGATTTGGATGAGTAACGAAGAAACTGCCAAAAAACTGCGTACGTATAATTAAATAAACGCAATTTGCAATTAATTAACAATTACGAAAATTAATCACCCCTTTTAATTCTTGCAAATTTGTAATATTTACCATGTTTATGCAATTTAGATTATGAAAATAATAAGAGGCTCGTGATACCACTGTTAGGTTATGATACATATGACAATACATAAATCATGCGGAAAAACCATAAAACCAGGAAAGCATATTATTACACATAATCATTTAGCATAGTATAGATGCATACACTTTGTAGCATGCCTTCCCTAACTGCGCCCGAACCGAACAAGAACAAGTCTTTAGGACTCCAAGTGTCGTCCCTCCGTAGATAGTCCACAGTACGTCCGGATCCGCCTCAAGATTGACCAACTAGAATCGCCCTTAAGGTGCTTAGGAATTTTCGGCTATTAGTGCAAGAGAGTGGCTGAATTTTCTTTCAAAAACTTACCCTTTGAATACTTCAATCGTGCGTATAAATTATGACCCTAGGCCCTTATTTATAGAGGTTTGGAAAGGGAATTGGAATCCTAGTAGGATACGATTTAATTAAACTTAGAATCCTACAAGGACTCTAATTAATTAAATAATCCTAATAGGAATAGAAATTTAATCATACATCAAATCCTAATAGTTTTAGGAATTATGCATGGACACAAACATACACACGAGCATGACCCGCAAGCATGCAGGCCATGCCCGCGCACAGCCCACACTCCCACGAAGCCCATGCGATCTACCGCAGCCCACGAGGCTGCCATGCATGGCCTTAGCTGCGCGCTGGGCCTGCCTTGCGGTATGCCTGCCGCAGCCTTGGGCTGTGTTGTGGCGCGCCATTGCTTGCTGGGCGATGGCCTGGCTTCGTGCTGGGCCTTCGTCCGGCAGGCTTCGTCCGATGCTTATTCGTACGATACGCTTCCTATTAAATTTCCGGTTCCGGAATTCATTTCCGATACGAACAATATTTAATATTTCCGATTCCGGAATTAATTTCCGTTTCGAACAAATATTTAATATTTCCGTTTCCGGAATTATTTTCCGATTCCGATAATATTTCCGATTCTGACAATATTTCCGTTTCCGGCAATATTTCCGATTCCGGCAATATTTCCATTTCCGATAATATTCTCCGATACGACCATGTTTCCGCTTCCGGCAACATCTACGACTTGGATAATATTTATATTTCCGATACGATCCATATTTCCGTTTCCGGCAATATCATCGTTTCCGGAGTATTCATTTCTTGCTTGTGACGATCTCAGCTCCTACTGAAACCAAGATCCGTCGATTCCGAATATCCATAGATAGTGTATTTAATGCCATTAAATACTTGATCCGTTTACGTACTATTTGTGTGACCCTACGGGTTCAGTCAAGAGTAAGGTGTGGATTAATATCATTAATTCCACTTGAACTGAAGCGGTCTCTAGCTAGGCATTCAGCTCACTTGATCTCACTGAATTATTAACTTGTTAATTAATACTGAACCGCATTTATTAGACTTATCATTGAATGCATACTTGGACCAAGGGCATTATTTCCTTCACAGTCTACTTTTGGTTGCCATTTGTCAGTCTACTTTTGGTTGTCATGTGTCACTCTACTATTTTGTTTGCCATGTGTTTTTCAACTCTCTTTTAACTGGTCAGTGACCCAATGCACTTCTTGCACTTCACATTCTCTATTTAATTTTTTAATTACAATTCCTCTTGGGCTTCATATTCTCAATGTAACATACTTCCTCCATAAATTCCTTTAAAGTCTATCACTTAAATAATTAGATATTTTAGTTCTAAATTTAAAATTCTTAATTTTGATGTTACCTTTCCAATTTAGATTTTACTGGCTTTAGGAAATTTGGTTAGAATCATTTCTACCTCAAAGCCAAAAGTTCAAGATTTATTCCCGCATGTTACTAAAAAAGGTTTCGCATTAATTTTTTATTTCAACTTTTCGTATTATTGATAAACCATATAATTTTTGCTCTTTTAAGGAGAAGGTGTTGTAGAGGAATTGAAGAGTAAAGGGACAAAGGGCGTGGATGATTTTGCAGCATTTCCCTATTGTAGCTATGCTCGCCATCCGCTAAGTATAAATTATTTTTTATTTGTTGGTCATGTAAATGAAAGAAAATTTTCCCTATTTCATTAGGATTTTTTTTTAATCATACTCCAATATCTACAACAAAGGATTAGCAATCTTGTGATAAAATTCCTCTTCTAATTTCCTAAAACCAAGGTCAATTGTTACAACTTTGTACTTCTCATTTTGAATTTTTTGCTTATTTGATTATTTGAGTTCGATGCTTTATATTAGTTTTTGAGGGAATATTTCAATGTTTTAATTTTAATGTAATACCGTTAATTATAGGAAAACGTTGGCTTTGTTTATATAATAAAGGATTTTTCCAAATTGACAATACATGACTTGGACTCAGTTGAGATGGGTAGCAAAGAATTATATGTTGTTGTAGAAATTGCAAGATTTGGGAATATGCGAGAGATGATATTAATATGTTGTTAAGGATCTCTTAATTTCCTATTTTTTCGTGTTTTGGTTCACTATCTAGACGCATTGTTTTAAATATGACAAATTATGAGATTCATCAACATTGTTGAGTTAACATGCGAAACATGTGAATTGTGAAATTTAATAAATTTGATAGTGATAAATGCAGTACTTGCAGCGGCTACACACGACTAAAACGGGCGATATTACTTTTGGATTTAAGCAAAACACAATTTGATAATTTTATACTCTAAACTTCAACGCGAAAATCGGTTAATCCCTTAACAAACCACGTGGTCTATATTCATACGTATTGAAAGTAAGGTGTTACTTATAATGTGTAGCAATGTCTTTTGGTACAATACTATTTTGTGGATAGAAAATTTAGAAAATAAAAAGGTTGCAAATGTATGTACGTATTGTATACCATTGTTAACGCTAATATATATAAAATAAATTATCAAAAATTACATTTTTATCATTTACTGGTGTCATACATTACCTTATGTTATGCATAACCCGTACATCGTACGGGCCAAAAAACTAGTTTTACTTAATCAATGACCCACTTATACTCCGATTTCCTAAAAAACATTAAAACATTTAACCCCCACTCATCTTCAATAAAGTTTGACACATTTCCCACTAATTATATTAAAAAATTCTCCAATATCAACTGCCACCTAATAAATTAAATAGTCAATTATATTGCCAAAAACTTTATGCCGATCAAACCGGGGCGAGTATTAAGCGACAGAGGGAGTAATAATTATGGAAGCATATTTCCCCAACCTTATTCTTTGATTACTCCATGACAAATTGAAAGCCTTTTCTTGTCTACAAAGGAAGAATTTCTCCGTCTTCTACATCTTCAACCATAATAATTTTGGATTAGAACAAGCGTATCTATATTACTAAAGCAGAGTAGTGAGGACTGTGAGGGATCCAAAACCTCAATCATCACCTCTCATGCAAAGCTATTTAAGGAAATGTAATAAATGTTTTGCAAAAACACAATAAAATCAAATTAAATGTCTTCAAATTTTTAAATTGGAAACTAGAATAACAAAAAAATTATGGATTGGAAATTTTAAAACATATTTTCAAAGTTGATAAATTTCAATTAATCTAATAAATATAGAAAACATCACATTTTTATTTTTTAATTTCTATAATTAACTTACTTCTACTCTAATCATTTTAATAAAAATAGAAAGTTTTAACTAAATGGTAGTGCTTTTTTTTTGTGTGTGTTATCGCCCGGTTCACCCTTAAGGCTAATCCAGATTCAGGGCGAGTTCCGTGTGAATAGGTTTCAGTCCCCTTCCAATTGTTGTTGCGGGGGATCGAACACGGGGTCATCCCTACCAAGTTCAGCCACAATCACCACTGAACCAAGATGCAATTGGTAACTAAATGGTAGTTAACCACACACTTTGTAACTTATGGAGATTTAAAAAATAAAAAAAACTAGAATAAAAGTAACATTTAAAACTCATTCTCTTTAAAAGGAAAAGAAAAAGAAAAAGAGAGTAGTGTTGTATTGCCAATATTACTAGGCTCTTCATCAATATTCGATTTATGTCCTTTGTAGAATATATTATTTTATTTTTTGAAGTATAGTAGAATGTGTTTTTATGAGAAAGTAGATAATGATTTTTTTCATAACTATTAGTTTTATAATTTGAATCTTATTTCTGTCAAATTTGATCACATATTAAACAACCAAATGACACATAAACATTAATGCCAGTCAGTATAATATATTTTTCCTTTTATAAAAAATAGCTACAACCATAAAATCATACAATACTATTAATTCAGAAAAGTCATTACCAACGGTTATAAAATAAATTAGGTTATTATTAGAGAATGACAATGATAAATCCAAGGAAGAATTTCACTTCTTCCAAGTTCTTCCAAGGAAATCAACTTTAAAAAAATGGGGATTTCCTTGGAAGAAATAAAATTTTCCTTGGATTTATAACTTCCCCACATTTTATCTTACACATCTAACACCAATTTAATTATCTAACATCGTTGAGAGTACATTATATAGCAAATAAATGTGTACATCCTTGATTAATTTCATAACTAAAGTACTTCATTTTTATTATCATTCCCATCCTACGGAGTATATAGTAATTCGTAATTTTTTTTTTAATCTAATACTATGCATTATTTTAATAGCATTTTTATTTTATAAAAGTCCTATGCATTAGCACGGACACAAACTAGTATGTATTAAATGAGAGATCCAAAACTTGCGCAAGATCTTGATTGCCCTTGGTATCTTCACCGCATCAATGAATTGAAGAGAAACTATAAGAACACATTTGGAAAAGTGATATAGGATCGGATTTCAATGAACGGTGGTGGTTAGGATTTGTAGGTATATTTATTTGCATTTTTTTTTATATTTAATGCATTGGATAATTAAGGATGCGCATTATCCTAAATATAAATTTAAACTGAAAAATTTATATCAAAGCATTTAAACTGTTTTCTGCTTGTTGTAGTATTGATATTTTTTAAAACATTATAATTTCAAGTCTTCATGAATTTTGTTGGCTTATGCATTTTATAAGTACTCTTTATCTAATGAATTCAACCTATACATTTAATTAGGTATTACGTACCAAAATTAAATATAGCAATGTTCTTTTTGGTCATCTTATCCAATTGAACAACTAACGGCTAACCATTATATAACCGCCTAATGCAAACATATGGTCAAAACAGGTAATACAAACAATTAGTCAATTAGTTTAAACAATTAATAAAAAACGCTACAACAAACCGCTATTTGCCAAACATGACCAATTAGTGAATTAGAGCAACCCTCAAGAGCAGAATTTACTAATGTGACGGCAAAAAGTTTGTACATTTTGTAACCCTTATTGGTTCTTGCTTCCTTTCGATCTCTACTCTCTCATTGTTTTGCATCTCCCTCGATCTTCTCTTTCTTGTCAAACCTTCCAATTTGCAATCAAAGTTTCACTTTTTTTTTAAGGTCTTTACTCTTTCTTTCAAGTTTCACTCTTTTCACCCAAAAACCTCCTCCTTCTCGACCGTTACAGAGAAAAACCCAGCAAAAGAGAAGGGAAAAAGAAACAGAAACAGAAACGAAAAGGGGAAGAACACTTCAGCCTCAAGTTTCTTTCTTCACCGTACCCACCTAGGGTTTTTGCATTCCTAGGTCTAGGGTTTTTTCTGGGTCATTTCAATTTGTAGTAAATCCCAATTTTATTAAAACCAAATTCATGGGTTTTTGAGATTTTTAGCAAATTAGGCAGTTTTTTGGGTAATAATTAAGTAGTTAGTAATTAATAAGATGATTGCTGAAAAACCCAGTTGGATTAGGCATGAGGGTATGCAGATTTTCTCTATTGATATTCAACCTGGTGGCCTTAGGTTTGCTACTGGTGGTGGGGATCACAAGGTGCACTCTATTTCTCTCTCTTAATTTCCCTAATTTACTATTTTTTTCATTGCTTGGTCGAGTTCTGTAATTTCAGTTTCATAAAGTGCAAATGCTGAGTAAGATTACTGTCTTTGCTTGGGAAATTGTACATTTGTGAGCTTTATTCTCCTGTGGATTTCTATCTATCATGTAACAGAATTCAATTCTGGAACTTGTTAGCTTGTTGTTTGATTTGATATGTGTTATAGTTCGTATTCGATTTTTAGTCAGACTGTGTCGCACATTGGTATTTCTGTGATATGTGAACTGCCTCGACTGTATAAAGCGCGGTTATACTATTGTGCTGTACTTGTTTGTGAAGCCAGTTGTTGGAACGTTGTAAAGTTCTTTCCTTTGGTTTCCTGAATCTAAGTTGGGGACTGATGAAAATGTTCATTGTCTGGTCTTTGATTTGGAATATTTGGATAATCTTTTTTATGTCGAATATTGTTGCCAGGTAAGAATATGGAATATGAAATCTGTTGCTAAAGATTCTGAAAAGGACGATCAAACACGCAGGAGTCTTGCAACTCTCCGTGATCACTTTGGTTCAGTTAATTGTGTCAGGTGGGCCAAACATGCTCGGCATGTTGCATCCGGGTCTGATGATCAGGTGATTTTAATTCATGAAAGGAAACCTGGTACCGGTACCACTGAATTCGGTAGTGGTGAGCCTCCAGACATCGAAAATTGGAAGGTTGTAATGACTCTGAGGGGACACACTGCAGATGTGGTAATTATACATGCTTCCTCTCTGGAATATAATTTTTTTATCATAACAGTTTGTGTTTGGCATACACTTTGTTCATACACTGAGTCTGTTTAACCTGAGTGTTTTTTCATGCATGAAGTAGGTGGATCTTAATTGGTCTCCGGATGACTCAATGTTGGCTAGTGGAAGTCTGGACAATACTATTCACATCTGGAATATGAGCAGTGGAATGTGCATTGCAGTTCTTAGAGGACACTCTAGTTTGGTTAAAGGTGTTACTTGGGATCCCATCGGTTCTTTTATAGCTAGCCAATCTGACGACAAGACTGTTATTGTTTGGAAAACAACTGATTGGAGTCTTGCCCATAAGACAGAAGGCCATTGGGCCAAATCCGTATGATATCTGACCATTCTTGAAGTTCTCTTTTCTATAAACTTTTTCGTTGATCATCCAAAATATATTTGCAGTTAATGTGTGATCATTTACGAGGATTTTTTTTTTTCCAGCTTGGGTCAACATTCTTTAGGCGGCTTGGGTGGTCTCCTTGTGGCCATTTCATAACCACAACTCATGGTTTCCAAAAGCCCAGGCATTCAGCACCTGTGTTAGAAAGAGGCGAATGGGCTGCTACTTTTGACTTCTTGGGACATAATGCCCCAATTATAGTTGTAAAGTTCAATCATTCGATGTTTAAAAGGAATTTCTCCAATGCTCAGGATGTTAAAGCTTCATCTGCTGGATGGGCTAATGGGACTTCAAAGGCTGGAGGAAAAGACTCACAGCCATATAATGTTATTGCCATTGGTAGTCAGGATCGTACTATAACTGTCTGGACAACTGCAAGTCCTCGCCCTCTCTTTGTGGCAAAGCATTTTTTCACACAAAGTGTTGTTGATTTATCTTGGTAATGCCTTGTATCCTTTTCAGTTCTCCCTAGTTCGATCTTTGGAAAATTTTCATTTAAGGTTATAACTGTTGTTTCTGTTTAGCTGTCATTACCCATCACTGCTCTGCCTCTCATATCATTTTCCTTTTGAAACAGGAGCCCTGATGGATACTCACTTTTTGCCTGTTCCTTGGATGGCTCAGTAGCCACCTTTCATTTTGAAGTAAAAGAAATTGGTCAGAGGCTAACAGATGATGAGTTGGATGAATTAAAGAAAAGCCGTTACGGGGATGTTAGGGGCCGACAGGCTAACTTAGCCGAGAGCCCTGCTCAGCTGTTACTTGAAGCAGCTGCAGCTAAGCAAACCTCAAGCAAAAAGGTTACCTCGAATGTGCAGCAGGAGCAAGTAATTTCTAAGCCTTCGTCTGATTTGGGGATCGTGACAAAAGTCTCTGAGCCCCATCTTGATAATGGAAAGAAAAATGGAGGAATTAGCTCTGATGGTTTAAATAAGGTTGCTGCTTCTGCTCGTGTTTCTAGTCCTGTGAAGCAGAAAGAATACAGGCGGCCTGATGGTAGAAAAAGGATCATCCCTGAACCAGTGGGTGTGCCTCCCCAGCAAGAAAATATAACTGCTGTGTCTCAATCTCAAGCCCCAGATCTATCTCTAGCATCTTCTGATGGCAGAAAGGATGGTAGTAATGCTAAAGTTAGGAGAACCCTTGAAACCGGCTCGGATGTGAAGGAACGTAGTGGGGTCACGGCAAAGGCTTGCTTTAGTGATAGTTTGGTCATTGAAAGAGTTCCAGCTGCTTTAAGTAGAGATGAGCGTATTGTTGTTGAATCTTCTAGCAGTGCAAAGGCCACAAGTTCTTTAGCAGCTTGTAACACTACTCTTGCAATAAAGGTTGTAGATAAGAAGGAGGGTACAGATGCAATGCCACTTACATTGGAAGCTCGCCCTAGAGAGCATGCTGTTAGTGACATTGTTGGAATGAGTAGTATGTCATTGGTGAAGGAAACAGAAATTATTTGTTGCAGAGGATCCCAAACTTTGTGGTCTGACCGTATTTCTGGGAGGGTTTCGGTTTTGGCTGGGAATGCCAACTTCTGGGCTGTAGGGTTTGAAGATGGTTGCCTGCAGGTAATCAAACTTTTCAATAGACGTTTTTTGTATTTGAAGAACTTGGCAATATATATTCAGTCTATCCTGTTTATCTTCAAGTGAATCTGTCGTCAATCATGTAATTCAAATTGCAAAAGTTGATAATCTCAGAGCTTTTGAAATAGATAACATTCCCATAATATATTATATCATCACATAAGTCAAAGATGATACAAATATTGCGATAGAGCAGGACTGAGTGGCTTACACCATGATATGTTGTCTTTAATCAACTGTTAGTGGCATAGGAGAAGTTGTAATTTACCTGTGAGGAAATATGGGGTAAAAAGCTCCCTGACTAATTCATGATACATGATCTAATAGTTGACTGGGTCCTTTTCTTACAAGTCTTTCCTTATGCCTCTTAGATATCCGCTATTCCCTGCTGGAAAACTTAAGAGATCCACCTTCCTGGCTGCAAACTTAAGATATCTGCACACTTTATTTAGAAGGTCCTCTGAAGTTTGTAGCTATGACCATTGCATTTGGGAAGGTTAATATTAAATTACTGTATGCTTCAGTAGTTAAGTGGAGGTAGACTACTTGGAGGGCAATGTGGATGTTTCACATATATTCTTGCACTGTTGGTGACATAATATTAGTGGAAGCACCTCATCATGGTGAAAGTAGAACTGTTCATTGGGGATGATGGGAGCGCTTACAAGGTTTCATTGGCTTAGGGTGATACAAGGGAGAAGAAGACACACTGGCCAGGGAGCACTTATCCACAAGGGGTTATGGGAGCACTTACAAAGTTCAATTGGCTTAGGGTGAAATAAGGGAGAAGCAGTATTCTCCTTTAGGCTATATTTGGTGTCTTTGGCTTGATAGAAATTTTTAATTGTTTATTTGGTTTTTTTCATCATACAGGTCATCTTTGGGGATTAGTACATGCCTAGCATCCTTATGGGCCACGGAGCAACAGTGGTTAGGGCATAAAATTAAGTTCTTACTGCAAAGTTGGTGTAATTTGTCACTAGACTAGGAGAATTTCTTATCCTGTTCGACTGTACCTCCACTCTTCTTTTAGTACAATTCCTTACGTGTCCAGGCCAAAAAAAAAAAAAATGCTAAATGCTGGATCCATAGTTGTGTGATCGTTGTGGTTTTTAGTTTTACATCAGCTGATATAGGATTCCATATTTCATCTGGTGATCTCTAGTTACTTTTTGTTGTTGACAGAAGAATGATTGTTATTGCCCTGATTGTTTGTTTTACCTGTGCCCTTTCCTTGATAGCCCTATGTATCATGCCGAAATATGTTCACATAAATGGTTTTTGTATTTAGCTAAATATTTGAATAATTATCCTAAGTTGACATTAGCTAAACTTCATCTTTGAAGTCAAAACAACATTCTAAATTTCTAATCCAATCTTTGTTTCTGGGTGATTCTGCTCATTTTGCTGGATAAGGTGTACACAAAATGTGGAAGACGTGCCATGCCAACTATGATGATGGGTTCTGCCGCGGTGTTTATCGATTGTGATGAATGTTGGAAATTGTTGCTTGTCACAAAGAAGGGGACTTTGTATTTGTGGGACTTATTTAATCGAAGTTGTCTTCTTCAAGACTCATTGTCATCATTGATTACTGCAGATCCAAGGGCATCCTCTAAAGACACAGGTAACATAACATAATCTCTATTATTGTACTTCTTTAATGAAAGGAGAACTTAATGAAGTATGGTAATTTTTTCCTATCCTTAGGAAAATTTATTATGTTCATTTCCGATGGAGCCAAAGATTCATTTGTTCTTTTGGTTGTGGGATGTAATGGGCTAAATCAAAATGGCTCTTAAAACCTATTCGCTTCTATTCCATGAAGTAGAAGATGGTCGTCCCGTTATCGCTTTTGGGTTAATTGGAAACCTCTCTGCAATTGCAGGGGTAAGGTTGTGTACACCCGACCCCCTCTCACCCCGCTTCTCGTGGGAGCCTCTTTGAGGCAATGGGGTAATGATAATGAATGACTTCTTAGGAAAATTTATTGTCATTTGTTCGAGAGGTTGGTCTGAGTAAACCTTGGCAAATTTCATTTAAGATTCTGACGCTTTGCATGATCTTTTCAGCTACTATTAAAATAATTTCCACCAAGTTGTCAAAGTCTGGTTCACCTCTTGTTGTATTAGCCACTCGCCATGCCTTTCTCTTTGACATGAGTCTGAAGTGCTGGCTTCGAGTAGCTGATGATTGCTTCCCTGCATCAAACTTTGCAAGCTCCTGGAATTTGGGTTCCTCTCAGAGTGGTGAGCTTGCAACACTACAGGTGGATGTAAGAAAATTCTTGGCGAGAAAGCCAGGTTGGAGTAGGTAAGTTTTTAAATAAAAAGTGTTAAAAGTTTCCTTTTCATTTTAGTTATATCAGCCATTGTACAGTCATATCTTTGGCTGACAGCTGGATATGTTTCTTTTTACTACCAACACAAAATTTATACTCCGCACCTTTTTTTAATAGGATAAGTAGCATCATGAGTCTGTTTAACATTCATATGTGGGATGCACTTTTGCCTCGTTACTGTGTGTAGGCGTTCACTTGATTGTATGATGGTCTTGGAATGATAGCTCTGAATTTCGTTTCTACTTATCTATTGATCTATAACTAAGAACTCAACCCCTTAACTCTAGTTCTCTCCCATATCTCATTGCCAAACCACTCAAAGGAAAAAGGGGTATGAAAAGAACCTTTTGAGAGAGCCATAATGCAATACAATGTTTTTTACATGGAAGAGAAGTATTCTTGCCACTGCATGAGGAGTCACGACATAAGAGGAGTCAAATGACATGGTTCCCCAAATCTCATTGTGATGATTGTTGGGTTGTTTTGTGATGGCTCTTTACTACTTGTTGTGAAGATACTGGAAAATATATTGCATGTAAGAACTTGAAGAATTTTGGTAGATCACAACCAGTCATATAAATATTTCCTTGATGAGTAGGCAATTAGGCATTGGTTGTTGGTGTGTCTGACATGCAAAAGTGCTGACCAATGGAAGATATCATTTGTGTCTGTGTGTCAGTGTGCGTATGTAATTTCATTGTCTGGAGTTAACTCTGATACTAAGAAATATGGGAAGGGGTAACTTAATAGACATAAGCTGCAGCTCATGGGTGCACATTTTGGATTTCGGAATGATTAGTTAGAAATTCCTTTTTATGCCGGTGTAGCGTGTTTTAGAGGAGTAGTTATATGTTGATACCTCTTACTTCTTTTACTACATAATTCTCTTTCTCTTTGTGCTTCTCCTTATCCCTCTTTAGGGCCAAAAGAATGGTGTGGAAAAAAGTGAAAGAATTTCTGGTTTGCTGAAGAATGAAAGAATTACATCAAGAATGGTTTTTTTTTGAGCGAAGACTCTTTCCATCAAGAATTAACAGCTAATTTAGAGGATGTATATATGAAGAGAAGTGCTGCAGTGGGAGCAGGCAGCAGCACTTGTCCGTTCTTTTTCCCTTTTTTAAAAATATGGCAGTTCTTGTCTTTTCTTGATTGGGTGCATTGTTTGATACATGATAGGCAGAGCACATAATTATTTTTCTTTACTCTTTTTCATGTTTGGTTAATGTCCCTTGGTTCGTTGTTACTATCATTCCATTCATTCGTATGACTTTTTAAAATAAAGCACCCAGTTCAGTTTTTCAGAAACCTGTTCTGTTTTAAATGTATTTCATTAAATTGTTATTTCTATTGAACATTTGGTTCTGTTACAAGTGCCTAAGCTTGAGTTCAAGCTTAATAATGGGATTTGGAATCCAGATTTTCTGTTATGCGTGAACTTCTGAATACATGCATCTTCGCTCTTCAGACATCATAACTGGTTTGGATGATCTAGTCCATACATCCTGCGAAAGGAGTATGCTTTGATGCTTAAATTTAGGGGTGATAGGAACTCGGAGTTGTAACTAAAAGAATCGATTAAAAGGCTAAATTTGTTGCTTAAGAAAAAAGGTAGTCTGTTTCATATTTTCTGGATTTTGTAGGGTGGCTGATGATGGTATGCAAACTCGTTCACACTTGGAGGCTCAGTTAGCATCAGCTTTGGCATTGAAATCTCCAAATGAATATCGCCAATGTCTTATGTCATATGTCCGTTACCTTGCCAGGTTTGTTGGCTTGCTGCCTTATAGGTTTGCTCTAGTAGAGGTTTTAGTTAATTACATTATTTCTCGAATTTTGTTTGTTGTTTTTATGCTCTTTCATCACCTCATTCATTCATTGTACTCCTTATCATTGAAAAGTAAGGTTAAAGTGGATCTCGCAGCTTTTACTGTTACATGCTTTTATTGTTGACAGTCATTTTATCCGTCTGTAAAAATATACAGGTAATGGTTATTCTGAGGGATGTGCTGCATTCGTTTTAGGGAGATGAGTTGTTTTATGTAAAGTGTCCACTGGGGGTCTTTGCTGACTCTTTTTTAAAATTTTCTAATGGTGAAATTCAGTTTTACATGTCTGGTTTCTGCCTTTTGGTATGAATGTACCGATATGTTAATACAAACATCTACATCCAGTTAGGTTTCGCTATTTTCAATCCTTAAAGATATGTTTTAAATTAATATGGCTTCTGGATAAATTGGGGGCTATAAGCAGGGAGGCATTTGTCTAGTTATGCTGGTTTCTTTATGGACTTTATTTAGTTCTCTCATGTCCATTATGCTATCATTCACATTAGTGTTACAAACTGTGACATCCCCCCTTGTTTCTGGATTTACAGAGAAGCTGACGAGTCTAGACTACGTGAAGTATGTGAAAGTTTCCTTGGACCTCCAACTGGGATGGGCGGTGCTGCAATAACAGACTCTAACATCGTGTGGGATCCTAGTGTTCTTGTAAGGCTTTATTTTTTGTTGTTGCATACATGATTTTAATGCCAGTTGTCCTCTTATTGTCCCACCCCCAAAAAGGTTTAAAAAACCCAAAGAAAAGGTCAAAGTTGTAGCCTTTTGAACTGTCTATCCAGAGATCTATGAGAAGGCGAGAAGGGTGTACTTTCTATCCCTTGTGTATAATCATTTCTCAATATTTTCCTCAAAAACAAATAAACCTGAAGTATGAAACTTGAAGGGCACTTCATATTGGTACAAAAACATGGAAAAATTCTCATAAATTAGCTGAGCTTGATACTTGGACAGTTATCCGTGTCTGGTACAAGTACCCTGAATTTTAAAGGGTGATATCTTAATTTCATTTTGCTGATGCATTGGTTGGTGGGTTGCAGGGATTGAAGAAACACAAACTGTTGAGAGAAGACATCCTTCCAGCTCTGGCGTCAAACAGGAAAGTACAGAGGCTTCTGAATGAATTCATGGATCTTCTTTCTGAATACGGAAGTGCTGAAACGCATATGGAACAAAATAACTCAGTCCTGCCAATGACAGCAACACAGGCTACAGTCCGAGTAGACATGATCAATGATCAACCTGTAGCAGATCAAAAAACAGATCTAGTTCCTAGAAAACCAGAACAAGAGGATATTGAAATAGATAGGTCTGCTGTTTCAACAGATAAAATAAATCAAACAGTAGAAGAAGACCGAGTGACCATAATCCAGAGAAAGGATGATGTGAATTTAGTGATGAACCAGTTACCGTCTCCTGTGGAGGCAGGTAATGTAGACACACCAAAGGCAGAGAAGGTAGTAGTGGCTCTTCCTGCCAAGGGTACGACTCTTAGCGTTATTTCATCACAGTAGTTTTAGCCGGTATGTATTTTTCGAGGTTGTTACACATATTCGGATATAACTCATATATGATATGGATGTCATCGGGCATGTTATGTTAGCAGGGAAACAAGGGGAACGTGTATATAGAAACGGAAATGAATCATTGCTAGCAAGTCTATACTGAGTGTCTCCCATGTTGGTGCCGAAATTATTGATGTTCTTACACGGGCAATTGTCCCTGAGCTTTTGTAGTAGTCCTCAATTATCAGTCATCATGTAAATATATTAAATCCCAAGCTGGATAAGTGTTCAGCTATTAGTGTTTTTCTTAATCTTTCTGTTATCTTTATAATCCCAGATTGCGAAAATTCGGAACACTCTATGTTTTAGTTAAAAACGTACATGGATATTTTTCTTAATTCTTTCAAGTGTGTTTTTCAATTTAAATCGGTTATGGCCCAAATTATACAAGAAGGCATTCATCGTATGCTCTTATTACGGAGTGTTATCTTTATTCAATGTCTCAAGTATTCTCATGAATCTCAATCAATATCTAGAGTACATAGATGTCATACTTCAACATTTAACTAGAACAATAATAAACCTGTGTAAACTCTAATTCCCATTAACACTAGGATAGAATTGTATTTTATACTCCTAATTTTATTGTAACATCCCCTTAAGGTGGAGCATGAATATCCCAAATGTTTATTTTGCCTATAAAAAAACTCAAATTGTGTCTTCTCCAAATCTTTGGTGAAGATATGATGGGTAAACGAGACCCTTTCCCTCAGATCTTGCTTAATGGGCTAAATCTGTCAAAATTTTTTTTGAAAAATTAATGGATTTTTCATGAAATACCCCCGAGTTTTGCCTTAATTCACCAAACGCCCATCAAGTTTCAATAATTCATAATCCCTAACAAATGACTTAATACCCCAAATACCCTTCCACGCCATCTTTAATTAACTCAATTATCAGCTAATTAACTCACCCATTTACCCATTTTTCCTAATTAACCCATCTTCTTCCTCTCACTTCTCCCGCCACCACCCCTTCTTCCTCTCCCTTCTTCCGCCACCACATCACCCCTGTTTTCTCCCTCCTTAACCCCATCACTGCCGCCACCACCTCGCCCCCATTTTCCAAATTATGATGCAATATCCCTCTGCAATTAAAAAAAAAGTTAGTTACACTCCCAATCACCTTGAAAACCCAATCAAACGGAATAGTATTTTGTATTTTTCTCTCTCTCTAGAATTGAGAGTGTTTCTCACGTCACGTGAGTGGTCAGCCCAAGGGTTCTTGGTGGTACTGTAGCATGCAAGGTCATTCTTGAATTCAAACCTTTCCCATTCTTCATCAAACCAATCAGATTGGTGCATCAATTCAGGTCCCCAATAAATTTTCATGCAAAAGTGGATTGTCTTTCCATATCCCTTCTAGATCTGTTCATCCGAAATTCTTCCAAAAATCTTTGATACTCGTGATGCCCAATACAATTAGAGCAGTGATTACACTCAAGTTATCTTGAGCTCCGGTTTTTCTTTGTTCCTAAGGTTTTTCAAAACCTTTGTTCTTTCTGCCTCCCACGTGGTATTCATGCATTTCAATCTCAACAGAAGTTGAATCATTTTTCCCCTATATAATTGGGGATTTATTGCTCTGATTTTTCATTATTCACTCCTCTTTCCCCTCTTTCCATTTGGTTTCTTTGTTTTTTCAGTCAATTTTCTTTGTATCTTTTTCTAATTCCTTATCACTCCTTGAAAACTCAAAATGCTTAATAATAGCCCTAAAAATAGTAATCATCAAAACCCAAGATCGAATGGGGGTGTTCATCATAATGGATTTGTGCTACCAAATCCGTATTATAGAATGGGACCTCTAGTTGTTCCTCCTCTAAACTTTAGCACACAAGCTGGATTAACTTCAATGCATGTGCAATTGGGGTTTTTGTAGGAATTAATCCACCCTCAGAAGTCTTTGTGAAGCACATTGTTTGTTCAAGGTGGATCAGAAGGGATGAAATAAGGGTGCAAAGATCTGGACCTTATTTTCTGTTTGAATGCAGAAATCGCTATGAGTAGGAGGGGCTGATTAGCCAGCAGACGACTTTCTTTGATGGTCGTATTATCAACTTTAGAAGGTATCATTCTACTTTAGTTCCTCGGCAAATCTTGTTTAGTACGACTCTTTTGTGGGTTAGAGTGTTTGGCTTACCTCTACCCTATTTGACTGCTAGCTGGGCTAGGCAAATTTTTCCTCATGTTCGTATGATAGATATTCTAGAGCATAATGAGAATGGTCTTCCTTATAATTCAGAGCTTAGAGCTCGTTTGTTTGTTGATATTTCTATTCCTTTGGTGCCGTTATGTTCCATTGGAGGATGGTAGGGTCATTTGGGTGTATTTTAGGTATGAAGGGGTCTTCAAGTTTTGCAAAACATGTGGCTGTGCAAGTCATTCAACTTGTAGATGTGTGACTCAGCTAGAAGTGGCAGTTAGGAATCTAAGAAGACGTCTAGATGCTGTTCACGAGGAAGGTCTAAGAGTGTTGCATGGCCCATTGAATTATCCATTTTATACCAACAATATTATTGGCCTTGCTGATCGATTCGAAAACAGAAATTCTAGTTTGAATTTGTTAAGATACGGAGAACGGAGGACATTCCATTAGCTGAGAGATTTTGGGAAATGAATCCGGATCAAGATAATGGTAGCTCAGAGGATAGTCCCACTTACTCTCCTGGTGGTGGGAATTCTGAAAGATACTTCACAGGATCTGAAGACTTCAATGACGAAGACATGCAAGAAGGAGGGGAAGCAAAATTGCGGTCTCCGAAAGTGGAGAACATGATTGTCCAGTCGCCAGGGAGGAGATTTGGACTCTTTAACGATCCACATGCCCAATATGTTCAACCTAGAAGGCCGATGAGTCGAACTCCAGGGAGGGTTGAAGGGAATGTTGGTGAAAATCTAAACCCTAACTCTAACTCTAACCCTAATCCTAATTTAATCAGCAATCCAAACGTGAGAAGTCCAGGTGTCATTGGTCTAATAAGAAGTGAAGGGTCATCGGGCACAGTTTCAATCCCATTTCGAAGTGGGCCATACTTTGATATAAAGAGAGCAGTTGCTTCTCTTAACTTAGATGTGGAAAGGTTACCTCCAATAACAACAAGTTTTCGAAGTACAAATTTTGAAGTTGGTGAGTCCTCAAACCCCCGAAGAGCTGAAACTCGTAGTGAACCATCAGGCAATCTCTTTCATACTTTGGGAATAGAAGATTGGACGGCGATAACGTTCAGTACAACATCAATGTCATGGATTCCAGAGGGAGCTGAAACGGGTTTATTGCAAGATGTTACAAGGCAGAGGGTGAGAGCTCCTTTGCCCACTCAGTTACCGGATCCAAGTCAATGACACCAAGGGTGGTGAGAGAACGTGATAATGTTGGCAGATTGAACTCCACATCTAGGAATTTTATGGAAGCTAGCATAAGGCTAGCTCAATCTTTATGTTCGTTGGGATGTTATCAGCGTGCAACAAGGGTCTATCCAGAACCCCATGTGGCAAGATCTTCCTTTGTTCTAGTTTCTCTGAATTCTTTTGGGGGCAATCTTCCCAATCTCCCACTTACTGAGTTTGATCCTCCTAACTCCCATGTTTCGCCTTTTAGTTCTATTAATCTATCTGTTTTTTTATAATGATGATGTGGAGAGTGCTCTGAGGAAACGCAAAGCTAGGAAAGAGACCAAGGAGTGAGGTCATGTGTGGAATTTCTTGTCAATGGGGAAGGTAGTGAGAATAATTTGGTTAATGACATTAGAAGGAGTGACTTCCAGTTATATTGGGTGGGTTCTAAGAAACAAAAAACACTTCAAAGATGGTCAGAGAAAGGGGGATTTAATTTGTGGAATAAAGAAGGTACAAGTTCAATTAAGTTTGTTTCCAAAGCATTTTCAGATGTGGATATGGCTAGATGTTGGGGAGTGAAGGCCAACAAAAGGTTTGCAGGTAAAGGTAAAAAGAAAGTCTCATCAGGTTCTCATCGAAAGGGGAAAACAAAATTACGGTCAGCTGAGTTATCAAAGAGAAAGAAGAAGAGATATCAACCATCATCTTCATCTTCGATGTCAAGCAGAGTTAAAAGGCAAAAGAGTGAGAAAGTTTTATCTCGCTTTAACTCACAATATGGGGAGATGGAAACTGATCTTCAGACAACAATTATGGCTTCAGTGGAGGGGGAACTCAAGTTGTTTAAGGAGGCTGAACCAGATCAGCCCCCAAAGTAAATATGAAGATTCTAGCCTGGAATTGTAGGGGTCTTAACAAACCACACACCCCTGCAGTTCCCTATCTAGTGTGGTTAAGTAGAACCAAGTTACCTAGTTTCTTTTTCTTTCCGAAACCAAGATGTCTTCTGTGGATGTGGCTTGTAAGCTTAGTGTTCTTAACCCTACTTCCTCTTTTGGTGTAGATTCGACTGGAAGTAAGGGTGGTTTAGCTGTTTTTTCTTGGACAGGGGCATCTGTAAGCCTTGTGTTCTCTTCTCAAAACATTGTACTTTGTAGCATTTTGGAAAGTAATGGAATATGTAGGTATGTTGTGTATGTGTATGGAGAACCAAAGGTATAAAATAGGCAAAGAGTTTGGGATTTTCTGGCTCACTTGATCCTAGCTTACCCTCATTGTATTTTGATTGGGGATTTTAATCAGGTAGGAAATATGGATGATAAACTGCGTGGATCTCCTATAATCAAAGGGGAGGGGAGTTTCAATGATTGGTTAATTGACACAAATGTGTTGGATGTGCCTTTCTCGGGACCACGTTATACTTGGACTAACAAAAGAGAGGGAAGGAAACTAGTTTTGGAAAGACTGGATAAGGTGTATGTTTCTCCTAGTTGGTTTGATGAATTTCCAAATGGTAGAGTTTTTAATGAGCCAATTGTGTGCTCGATCGGATCATGCTGCAATATTGTATAAGTCTGATTGTGCCACAACTTCTTCTAATAGGCCCTATCAAATTGAGGCTTGGTGCCTACAATTTCCAGAAGTTAAGAATTTAATTGCTTCCTCATGGAATGATGAAAATAGTGGCTCAAACATGTTTAGATTATCTACCAAATTGAGGTCCTTAAGCAGCAAACTCCAACGATGGTGCTTAGATAACAAGAAGATGTGGGGGGTGAATTGGAGGGGGTTTCTAGGAGTATAAAAAATTAAGCCTTAGATGTTTCCACAATTGATCAAGGTGTGAGATATGTGATCAAGGTGTGAGATATGTGGAAAAAAATTAATGAGTGGCTCCCTAAGTGCGTTTTAGAGTACCAATATTGGCGTCAAAGGATGAAGGAAAATTGAATCAAATTTGGAGATTGCCCGACTTCAATGCTGTATCGTAGGGTCAAGCAAATGAAAGAAGGAATGAAGTGTTGACTCTAAGAGATGCAAATAACAATTGGGTAGAGGGTCAAAAGGAGGTAGATGGATGAATTGTTGGATCGTTAAAGAGTGTGTTTAACCCTGAAATCCAAAACACACACTTAGAGGATGTGGACCTTTTGCTACGACAACTTGACCTTCCTAGGCTTCCGGAAGAAGGTCAGGCCATGTTATCTGAGAAGATCTCCAACAAGGATATTAGGAAATAATATCACCATGGTGGAAGACGCCTGTAATTTCCATAACCACCAAAGTGGTAACGACCTGAATAGACACTGTATATCTTACTTGTCTCAGAGTATTAGTTACATATATGCAACATTAAATATCAAACTTGTTGCATAATTGATTGATGTTGTCTTATACTTGCCCCGTTCTTATTTAGTTGACACAATTTCTTGAGCTGATCAATGTTTATTTGTTAGAGCAACTCCAATGGTTGTATCTAGAGATTTGCTTGCAATTTGCAAAAGTATCAAGCTACTAGCTTAACCATTGAAATGATTTTGATTAAATAATTTGGCCAAGAAAATTAGCTTGGACGGAAAAATCTGCCCAATTGGAATGCATGTTATAATTAAAATAAAGGTAAAATTAATCAAATGATTAATTGAAAAGTGAACCTAATTTAATAGCAAGCTAGTTTGGTAAATTAGCTTGCCATTTGGACACAAACTAGCTAGAAAATAAATTAGCTTAAAACCTTAGGTGTCATGACAAGCTAATTTAACAATTAGCTTACCAATTTACCATGCATTGAGGTTGCTCTTAGAAATGTAGAACCAATGTTTGTGTAAGGACATAAAAAACTTTCTCTCTCTACCCAACAGTCTCTCCCCTACTGAAACCTAAACACAAAGTCTTCCTCCTGCCGCCGGTGGCCTAGGCAACGGCTAGCAGACTGATATTTAGGGCCATAAACTCAACTTTGGTAGTCGGTTAGCAAGGTCGATTCTCAGATCTGAGTCCTTCTCTTTAGTGTCCTATTTCCAGATCTCGTTCGCTGCCGTCGGAAAAGTCGCCGGTAAAGGAAAAATTCGAGTTAAGGTTTCTTTTTTGGGAACAATAGGTGCTTCTTGAGGGATTCAGATCTGTTTATAAGGGGATTTTGGCTTCTATAAATCGAAGCTAACCCCATCGCCGCCGTCTTGTTGTTTCGGAAAACACCGATCTTGATGGTAAAGGTAAAGGTGGGGTTAGGCTTTCTCTTCGGTATAGGAGTTCGTTTGGCCTTTGTCTCGTACGGTTGTTTGTCTAGTTGAGTTTTATCCTTCTGTTAGTTTATTTAATTATTTTGGTGTTATCTTAATTATGTCATTCCTAAGTATGTTTTATTATTATTATTATTATGCTTCCTTATGCTCTGTCAATTTGTTGGCTGTATGTGGTTGCATTAGTTTATGAAAGGGGTTCTTTGTGCGAGTTTTGGTGTGTGCTTGTGTCATGGTTGGGATGACCAAGTTTATTTTGACTTGGTTCAGTTGAGTCTTTGTTCTAGTCGAAAGAGGGTAGATGAAGGGTGCCAAGGTTTAGGTGGTAAGCTTTGGCAGGTGTCGGGAGTTCTAGCTCAAGGAGAAGGTGTTTCCCTGGTTGGGTGCGGGCAGGTGAGAGGAAATGGTCTTGGAGACAAGAGTACCTTCAAAGGTAAGACTCCAAGACCTATGAAGATGGAAGAAGTGTCTACTTGGTTTTGTGGAAAGGAGATGATGGTTGAAGCCTCTGATTTTTGTAATCGGAGGTCCATGGTCATTGTTAGTTCTTGTTTCGCAACAATGGAAATTGTTTCTTTCTAATACCCATATCCGAAGGAGGCTCCCCAACTGGTAAGTTTGGGGGGTTCATTGCGCTCCAAGTTTTGTCGAGTGCTTCCGTTGTGGGAAGCGTCTGTGTGTACCCACTCTAGAGGGTACCGAGTCACTAGAAAGAGTGGCTCATGGTATGATATTGAGCCAAAAATCCCATTTGTGTATGACTTCAGGTCATTGGGATTGCTCATTAGGCAAGTTAAGTGTATTGCCTACAAATTATCTTCTTCCACATCTTCCATCAAAAGTTTGGTCCGGTTTGTCAATCTCGTCCCAATGGTTCCCTCATCTCAATGGTCCCTATCCGACGTAAAAGGAAAGCACAGGTTACAAGATGCATGATCAAGGCCCCCACCAAGTGTTCTTTGTTGCAAGTGTTAGTTTTTTTTTTCTATTCTCCAAGTATGTAAGAGCATGTCAAGCTGAAGGAGTATTTATTTGGTACTTAAATGCCAATATTGTAGTAGTATAAAGACTACCCAAAGTCTGACATCTAATGTTAGAGAATGGAGGTAGTCTGTTTTGTGTTTGTATTTGTTTGTTTGAACCGCTGTCAAAAAAAAAAAAGAGGAAACGTAGAACCTCTCTCGGTAACTCTGTGTTTTAGTTGTGCATGGAATTTGAGTAGCCTTAAATAATTGCACGTAAAGAAGGACATTAGACTAGATTCAAGGATTTGTTTAGCTCTTATTTAAGAGCTTTATCACTTATTATTTCATATGAGAATGGATCAGATCAATAAAGTAAGTTTTCATCGTATCAGGTCAGAAAAAGTTGTGATCAAATAAAATCACAACAAGATGTTCATAGTAGATCATGATCATAACAGGACAACAAAAATGTTATGATAAAATAAAATCACAAAAAAGTTCACAAAGCCTAAATGAAGGATATATATTACTCTGTATGTAAAATTTTAATTGACCAACCTGCACACTTGTCATTGTGTTACCCAGACTATCGGGTAAGTATATTATTTACTTTCACACTAGCTAATATGACACAAATTTGTGTGAAACATCAAAGATTACGTACTTCTTTTAATTGTTCATTTCTTGTGTTTGGAAAAACAAGTTTATAAATATTTCTTGTGTGTTTTGACAAACAAGTCTATTAAACTAACCCATCAAATGAAATGAATTTTTTTGGGGTGTGGACGAGTCTCAATGACCATTGCAAATAAATACAAAGAGGGAGGGGCATCCTACACACAAACAATTTTAATTTTGGTACTTTAAGCCAGGCCTTGTCCTGTGGAGACAATATTCAGGCAAGCACTTACGATGTGCACTAAGCTCTTTTGTGGTAATTTAAGTTCCTGCCCCGTTAAAAAAAGAAAAAAACCAAATTGATTTTATTATATTTATCTATCATATCTACTCCGTATCATACGAAGTATGATCCTATGAACAATAATAAAACCACCCCCACAAAAAAAAAAAAAAAAAACATTACTTGCGTGTACTCTACCTGCTTTAATTAATTTATTATATGTAACCCTCTTCTGCTTCATAATATATTATACTTCCTCCGTCTTTTAATACTCGCAACGTTTGTTAGTTTCACGCATGCCGATGCACAACTTTGATCATTTATATCTTAAATTATCTTTATGCAAAAATTATAAAAAGTTGATATTTTGAAAATACACATTGAGACGAATCTAACAAGATCCCACATGACTATGTTTTATCTTATATAAAAAACACTACGAATAGTCAAAGTAGATTATATGAATAGTGGCAAAAGTCCAAACGTTGCGATTATTAAAAGACGGAGGAAGTATATAGTACATTATTTTATGATGAACGCATAATTCGCCCTATAAATTTAGAAAACGCCTTCTCTAACTCAATAATTCTTCTGTTCTGGTTCTTTTAATTTACTATTCTCTACTTCTCTCCCTCCCTCCCTCATTTTATCTGCTTCCTTCTCTCTCTAATGGATCAAGATAGCATTTTGAAGTTTCTGGATAACAAGGCCATTTTAGTCACTGGTGGTGCTGGATTTTTAGCAAAGAGTAAGTTTCTGGATAACACTTTTTTTTTTTTTTTAACTATTCGTTTCAAACGGGCTGGTCAGTAAACTTCTAGCTAGCTTTTAAATACATTTTCTCTACTGATCATCAATCTCGTTTTAGTTACGTTAGATACGTGCTTTTTTTCTTCTCAACCAAATGAATTTTTGGTAATTGAATTTTTGTTTGTAGTATTTACGGAGAAGGTGCTAAGATCTCAACCAAATGTCAACAAGGTCTATCTTCTACTAAGAGCTCCTGATAACAACTCAGCTTCACTAAGGTTGCAAAATGAGGTACTCTATTCTTTTTCGTACTTAGTAACTAATTATTTTATTTGTTTAGGACATAAATTAAATTTACTTTGCACTATTTTATTTAAAGGAAAAGTTAGGCTAGGCATTTTTTCGATTTTGTTTTGTTGGATTCTTTTTACAAAAAAACAGATTTGTAACTATATATGAAATGTTGCTTAATGCCGCGTTAATGATCTATCATACCTACGTTAATACGTTATTCATACTCGACCATCTAACAATCTTTCTATTTTGGTCCATGTTTTTCACTAATGGATAAAAAACAAGAGAAATAGTAGTAAACTTTATTACTTTCCTCTTCTACTAACGTTATTTCATTTATGATGTATTAATTATTACAGTATCCATGATTTTTTATAGTAATTTCTGTAGTACAACAAATTTAATAGGACTTCATCTTTTGTAAATTTGGCTTAGGCTCCTAGCTTGGGTCAGTAAGGTAGTTGGCTTCAATAACTTCTATTACTATAACTATACTACGTTGTACTGAATAAATGGAAGCAAAAAAAAAAAAAAACACAGTTTAATTTATTACCTTCTATTTACTAAATTAATGTTATTTTAGGAAAAATAAATAGATTTTTCATAGCATGAATGATTCAACTTTCATGAACATTTAGATTAGGTTATTAGTCTTTGTCTAGAAATGTTTGGAATTTAATTTGTCATGCATATATCTCCCTTTCTATTTTTATTTATAAATAGTACGTCTCCTATATATACCAGATTAACAAATCTAATCTAATTTAAGAAAGTGTCTTTTCTTTTTGAGCAAAATTTATACGAAAGCTTATTAATGGTATGGTTAAGCAACTAAAGTCTTTCCAATAATTCACATGATCAAATTACTCATTTACTAATGAATTAAACACCATAATCGAACATTTCCGGCCATCTTTTATTCCATAAGGTATTAGTTGGAATATTTGGAAAGGGAAAAACAAAAAGTTGTTAGTTCCACATGGTATTAGTTGTTACATGCATTATGCCTCGTAAACAATCACAACATAATCCTAAGAAAGGTAATATCCTACAATATAATTACTAATTCAATTTGTATGTACACGTAGTACATACAATCTACGTACGTAGTTTGTTCTTCTATCATTTCTCTTTCCTTTATATCGTTTGTTTTGTTTTGTTAAATTAATTAGGTGATTGGAAAAGACTTGTTCAAAGTTTTGAAGCAAAAGTTTGGAGCAAATTTCAGTACCTTCATAGAAGAAAAGGTGTGTGTGGTGCCAGGTGATATTACTTGTCAAGATTTGGGAATTAAAGAATCTAAATTAAAGGAGGAATTATGGAGAGACGTTGATGTTATTGTTAACCTTGCTGCAACCACCAACTTTGATGAAAGGTACACTTAACTACACCAATTATTTATTTTTAATTACTTACGTAGGACTCCGTATTTTTTTAATTTAATACATAATTACAAAGTATTGAGTGCGTACATTTTTATATAAAAAACAAATACTCCCTCTGTCCCTTACACTACAAGAAATTGTATATTAACGACAGGAAATCCCGTTGCAAAAGGCCAATAATCGTTGATTAACGACGGGATTTCCTGGCGCGAACCCGTCATAAAAGGGGGCCGTTGTTAATAGAAAATCCCGTCGTAAATCCGTCGTACACCCGTCGTAAAAGACATTTGCGACGGTTATTATTCCCGTCATTGTTTGGTTGTTAGCCCCGTCGCAAAAGGCTTTTGCGACGGGATTTTTGACCCGTCGTAATTAGGTTGTCGTTAAAGACACAAATTCTTGTAGTGTTAATACTCGCACCGTTTTGACTTTTTGCACTATTCACATAATTCACTTTGACCTTATTTTATTTCTAATATAAAAAAAATGGTTAGTATATAATATAGTGTTGCCTTCATCTTAATATATATTTTCAAAATATTAAATTTTTTATAAGTTTTTATAATATGTAGTTAAAGATATTGGTGGTCAAAGTTGTGCATCGGCATGCGTGTCCAGTCAAAACGATGCGAGTATTAAGGGACGGAGGGAGTAGCTCAGTAGAGTTCGTAGTTGCGTACTAGTATAGGGAATATATATTTTTTTTCATTTTATATTGCATATAAAAGACTATAAATAAGGTTAAATATAATAAGAGTTTAAGAGACTCTCGCGAGGGAAACTCTTAAGAAATTAATGCGGGGAGTAGTATAAAATAATATGTTTTCTTGTTAACGTAAGTGAGATTTCTTCTTTCACACTACAAGAAATTGTACTAATAACGACGGGAAATTCCGTCGTTAAAGGCCAATAATTGTTGATTAACGACGGGATTTTCCGTCACGAACCCGTCATAAAAGGGGGCCGTCGTTAATGGAGAATTCCGTCGTAAAAGACATTTGCGACGGTTGTTCCCGTCTTTGTTGGGTTGTTATCCCCGTCGCAAAAGCCCTTTTGCGACGGAAATTTTACCCTCGTTATTAGGTTGTCATTAAAGATACAAATTCTTGTAGTGTCAGTTGAGAATGACCATAGGGATTAACTTAGCTTCTTTGTCTAAGAAAAAACCTAATTGGCTAGTTATTACTTGCTACTAATGTTAATTACTGGCTAGTTAATAGTGCTAATAATATTGGCATATTGCTAATAATGTATGGATAAATTGTAACAGGTATGATGTATCACTGTATATCAACACTTATGGTGCTAAGTATGTTTTGGAGTTTGCTAAGAAATGTGCTCATTTGGAGGTGCTCGTCCAAGTTTCAACTGGTTAGTACTTATCTTAGTTAATTACTTGCTTAATTTTTATGTGAGTATAAAATGAGTCGAGTTAAGCCCACACTACGTAGAAAGTACTAACTACACTCCGCTTGTGTTGTGTGTTGTGTGTTGTTAATCATTATTTGTACGTGGTGGAAATTTCAGCGTATGTATCTGGTGAAATGAGTGGACTTGTAAAGGAGAGTCCTTACTTCATGGGTGACACACTAAATGGCAGACCTGGCTTGGACATTGATTTAGAGAAGAAACTTATTGAGGAGAAATTAGATGAGCTAAAAGCCGAGGGAGCCATGATGGGAACTATCAAGATATCTATGAGGAACATGGGTCTTGAGAGGTACGTATGCCAAACCAAACTCTCATTCAAGGGGTTACTATTTCGTTTGTTGTTAGTCGCAACATTTGTCCATGAAGGTCGATTTATAATTAATGTTTTTTCTAAATATTGTTATGTGCACTTGTTAAATCTCATTCACAAACTACCATATTAATTGGAGTATGTATTTTTCAAAAATCTCAAAATAAAACTGATAGTATAGTACCTATTTTTTTTCTTTTGTTTACCTTACAAAGTACAAGTAATTGCCTTCAACAGATGAAGATATGACATGTGGAACCTTTAAACACATTTAACTGGCCCAACAACTTTTCTCTTCGTTGTTCCTTAAAAGTAAGGTTCTCGTACTAGCTAGCTAGTTGTACGTACTAATGAATTGAAGGAGGCTAATTCAATTTAGGTCAAAACAATCGATTATTTATGCTTTCTTTCAGAATGTTTGAATTCACATCAACTTTTTTATTACTCCTACATTTTGACTTCCTTTGGTAATTAAATGTTTTTATGAAAAACGATTTTCTTCTTTTCAATCATTTTACCTTGTTTGGTTGAACAATGGATGAAAAACATATTTTCATAACTTCCTCGAAAGTGGAAAAACATTTTCCATTTGAAAAGGAGGGAAACCACTTTTCCTCATTTCCTCCTTACTTCCTTCTCCTTTCTTCCCCTCAAATTGTAGGAACATATAGATGCATAAAGAGGAATTTCAGGAAACAATTTCCTAACATCTATCATAGGATCACATGCATAACAATAATATAGATCAGATTAAGTCGAAAGAATAATCACCTTCGCAGCGTGTTCTCCCGTTCGTATGCAAGCTTCAAAGATCTTAGAGCCCCACTTGTTGCTCCTCTACTTAGTCCACAAGCACCAATTGAATCCCACGTATGCTAGTACGGAAGAGAACGATCACGATCAATCTCCTGCTTTGTTTGGGAAGAACTGCGTTTAGAGAATAAGAGTTAGGGTTTTTTGTGTTTTCCTTTTTGTCAGATATTGAATTACGTAATTTCTGAATCCCTGACATTATAACTATTATAATGTTAGGGCTTTTAGGTTAACACAAAGCCCAACCTTATTTCTCTTAGTAGGCCGGTTGCCATAGGACCTTTTGGGCCCATTCCAATTAGTGCTTATATGTGTGACCTTATAGGATTAATATATTTTAGTTGTAGGTCCAATCAATATTGTCCTACTAATCACATTTATTCTCTAGCAAGCAAATATGATTACTAAAATAATTAACTTATTATCTTCATAATTAATTCCTATTTATATTTAGTAATTGCCGGAAATGTCTAAGGAACATAATTCCTTCACAAATTTCACCATCTTCTCCCATTTTCTTTTAAAAAACCAAACAAAGGGAAACTAGGTTGAAAAATATTTTTCATGAAAAATCATTTTACAATGAAAACGTTTTACACAAAAACTAAACAGAGCCTTCATTGCCTCGATTCCTAAGGTAAACTTATCATTTGGCTTTCAAAAGTGTATGTTGCAAATATTGCCTGTTACTCCCTCTGTATTTATTTAAGGGATACACTTGCCTTTTCCGGCCGTATTTATTTAAGAGATACACTTGCGATTTTTAGTAACTTATCAACCCCACCATCTATTTAAATAATATATCTACACCCCACTTCCACTCTCCCCTCCCTAAAATGACATGGTCCCCACTTATTTTTCTTATTAAAATATCTACTCAACCCCACTTGTTTTATTACTTTATTTCATTTAATTTTTTTTCTTAATATCCGTGCCCGACCAAGTGTATCTCTTAAATAAATACGGAGGGAGTATGACATTACGGAGTATTTATGGACAAAAGAAATACGAGTAGAATGGTGAGTAAACCTAAGTTTGTCTTATCTGTAGTGAGTGGGCATTCAAGTGATTGTCAATTTGTCATCACAACTAGGGGTGTCAAATCGGGTCATCGGTTCGGTTTCGGTTCGGGTTCATCGGTTCGGGTTGAAACCGGTTCATTTTGCTATCGGTTCGGTTCGGGTCGGGTTGAAAATTAAACGGTTCGGTTCGGGTTCGGGTTATGTAGTGCGGGTTCATATCAGGTCGGGTTCATACCGGGTCGGGTTCATATCGGGTCGGTTTCATGCCGGGTCGGTTTCATATCGGGTCGGGTCATATTTGGTCGGGTCAAAAACGGGTTAAGTCGGTTTCATATCGGTTCAGGTTCATATCGGTTCGGGTTATAATCGGGTCGGGTTCATATCGGGTCGGGTTCATATCGGATCGGGTCAGATCGGGTCGGATTGTAGTCGGGTTGGGTCAATTCGGTTCGGTTCGGTTCGTTAACGGGTTTAGCTGGATTGTAATCGGGTCGGGTTTATATCGGGCCGGGTTCGTGTTTAGTCAGATCAATTCGGATACAAATTACAAAAAATGTCGGGTTATTATTAAAATCACAATTTTCAATGCGCTTATATTATAATATCTACATTATTGAAGCAAAGTGAAAAGGTAAAAGAGCCCATACAATTTGATTACGTGATTTATAACTAATTTTATTTTCTTTTTTGACGAACAACTAATGTAGTAATGTTCACTATCCAATTAATTTCATAAACTTAATTAAGAAAAGTCAGTCGATGTCTTTTATTATGTCCTGTAGTATTTACCAATCATATTATTCAAATGGAATCAAAATCATCTATGCCCTCCCCTACCATGTCAGAGTATTATGAAACATGTATTGATGAACTAAATACTAATAACGTAGTAATTAATAATGGACAATGATGAATTAATACGTAATGAATTTGTAAATTTTGTAAATACAAGTTTGTCATACATTCATATTGGTTTAAACAGCAATGAGCCTAACATGTTCAACAACGGAACGAGACAAACAAGTTCAATTGTTAATGAATTAAGTCGATTCAATTAAAACAACATACCTTTTTTATTAGTTCTTGGGTTATAAGCTTATAAGTTGGTATTGAATTAGATCAATATAGTTTAATGATCGATTAGACGATTAGTCAGTTGAATACGAGTCAATAAAAGAGTGCAAGACTAATAAAATACAAATTCATGAGTTTTATACTTTTATAACATTGTCAAGAATTAAGGAATATAACATTCTATATTTTATTACTCTAATAAGCTAATAACTGATGAATTGATGATTATAATTATTTTGAACTAAAAGTCCACAGAACTATAACTATGTAAGGATATAAATCTGTAACGATATAGTGTAATTATATAAGTATATAACTTTATGAGATTATTAGTTTAGAACTATCTAATTAATTCGATATATTTATGGGATTATAAGTTTACAAGTATATAACTATGTATGACAGTAATTATATAACTATGTGAATATATAAATAACTTTATGAGACTATAGATCCGTTTACATCTATTTAATTGTACAAGACTATAACTATACAGTTAGGGGTGCTAACGAGCCAGTACGGCTCGCAAACTATTCGGATTTGGCTTGGTCAAAGCTTGGCTCGGAGGGGGTTGATTCGGTTTGTAATCCAATTTGGGCCTTAAATAATACTCCACTATACACTAAAGTCCCACATTGGTTAAGAAAACAAGCACCAATCTAATTTTCTTTATAAATAGCTACTACTCCTCCCCTAAGCTTAGAGTTTGATTTTGTACCACATTGGTTGGAAAAAAAACCTTATACTCTATTTTCTTCACAAAAGGAATGAAGTATATTTTAAAATATTTGATTATTCTTGAATTAAACTAATTAATAATTTATTATTTAAATGCACTTAGAGTCTTGTTGTTATAATAATATTTCATTTCATTGTTTGAAATTTTTTAAATAAACATGAAGTCCCACATTGTAACTTCAGTGAAGTTAAGAGTGGAATCAAGTTATATAGGAATATGTGGGGTGAATTTTTCTCTTAAACAAACATGGAGTCCCACATTGAAATTTTAGTCAATGCTAAGAGGGAAACCAAGTTATAAAAACATACCAAGTATGTAGGATGACTTAAACAAAACATGGTGTCCCACATTGAAAACATAGCAATGCTAAGAGAGAAACCAAATTATAAAAGCATATGGTGGGTAGCTTTAGTTTTTGACTTGAGCCTAAGCCCAACTTTTTCAAACTAAGTTTCGAGCCGGGACTCAAGCTCAGCTTGGACTCAAGCCGAGTCCAAATATTGGAGGCTTGTCGTGCTTAACATCCACTAGTTTCGAGCCGAGCCGTGCCTTAGCATGTTCGGTGTTGGTTTGACTTGTTAACATCCCTACCATACAGTAATATATCCTATTGAAAATATATGTTCAGTTACTCGTTTGGTTGATTAACAACCGTTCAAACAAAATCTAATAATTTTATTATAACACGTAAAAGAAACAAAATCTAATAATTTTATTATAACACGTAAAAGAAATTTGTAAACTGTAATCTTTTAATTCCAATCATCATAATTTTATTTTTTTTTCTTGATTTTTAATTTAGTTATTTTTATTAATATAATTATCTCGCATTAGGAATTAAGACATAAATATTCATTCCAAGTGCAGCAACACAATAAAGAGCTTGCAAGTTGGTGACAAAACTCGTAATTAGGACTTCATAATACGGAGTAATTGGCTGATGAATTCGTTTAATTCATTTGATATCTTAGCATTTCGGCTCTGTTTGGTATGGCGGAAAACATTTCAAGTTAAAACTTATTTTCGAGGCGGGTTATAAACGGTTTGAATTAAACGGGTAGTAAACGGGTTACGGGTTGTAAACGGTTCGGGTTGTAAACGGTTCGGGTTGAAACAGTTCGGGTTGTAAACGGTTCGGGTTGAAACAGTTCGGGTTGTAAACGGTTCGGGTTGATACAGTTCGGGTTGTGAACGGGTTTTTCCCGGGTCGAAACGGTTTGGGTTGAAATAAATCGGGTCATTAACGGTTTTCGGGTCCATTCGGTTCGGGTAGGAACGGTTCGGGTTGACGCGTGGCGGTTTGTTATCGGGTATCGGGTCTTAATCGGGTTAATGTTTTCGAGACGGTTCGGGTTCGGGTTGAATATTATCGGTTCGGTTTAGTTTCGGGTTCCAATTAACGGGTTATTAACGGTTCGGGTTCTTAACGATACGGATTAACCCAACGGGTTCAACGGTTCGGGTTGAGAATTGACAGCCCTGTTGCGATCTGTGATCGTTAGATTAACTAGGCTTGGGCGCTAGGGGGGGCATTGGGCCGCCCCAGAAGCATCTTAATGTGATCGCTAGATTAATTGTATAACACCATACTTTTGAAAACTAAAATAGTTATGATATAAAAAATTGTATGGATAGCTTAGTATTCACTCAAACCACTCTTTTTTATATTTTCCATTTTACCTTGTTCGTTTATTGACCCGCCCTATCAGCCCGTTATTTACCCACGACCCGCCCACTATCAGTCTGTTATTTACCAACCGCCTGCTTTGGCCCGCCTCATATTGACTCGCTAAAATTGATCCTTTTATTATCCGGCTCGCTTATAACCTGCACTGATTTTGACCCGACCAATAAACAGATCTACACGTATGTAACCCTCATGGGCCATGGGCCCATTACCACATAAATAATAAAGGAACCTATATCGTTGGAATATGGACCATTGGAAATTAGCCTTGTGGAGTCTACTAAATAAAACGTGTATAAAAACACTTTACGACAATTAAAAAACCGTATTTGTCCTGAATTCCTGATGCTATCGCTAGATACTTGGTCTTGGTACTCCGTATTAGAGAGGAGTAACATTGACGACCAACTACCAATTGCCTGCCTTTAAATAAGGGGGTTTTTATTCGACGTCCTATTTCGTTAAAAACGTCCTCATTTCAAAGACAAAATTACACTGTTACCCCTAAAAAATTAATCCCCTCTCTTCCCTTCCCCTCTCACCCCAGCCGTATTCCAGTGCTGTAAATCACCACCACCACCAGAAACCGCACCACCACCAGAAACCGCGCCAGTCCACCACCACCACCATAAACCGCACCACGCCACCACCACCATCACCGCACACACTGCACTTGCGACGCATCAGTGCCACTACTACCCCCGCAACTTGTCGATGGTCGAGGAAACCGCTGCCCCCTGTCGCTGCTCGAGAAAAACCCAACCACCGCGTCGGTTCGGTTGCTGCGTCCCAATTACCGCGCCGCCCCAACTATGGCCCAGCCTCCGCCTGCGACTCTGCGAGGGGTAAGTTTTTGATTTTATTTTTAATTTTTTCCCAATGCCGCCCATGAATGGCGGAAGGGACCATGGTTGTGCCGCCCTGGAATAGCGGTGTCGGCCATGGTTCATCCGCCCAATATGGGCGGATGAACCATGGCCGACACCGCTATTCCAAGGCGGCAAAACCATGGTCCCTTCCGCCATTCATGGGCGGCATCTGTTTTTTTTAAAAAAATTAAAATTAAAATTGCCTACTACTTGGTCGTCGGTGCAGGTGGATGGTGGTGCGGTGAAGATCAGCATGTGAATGGGTGGTGATGATGGTGAAGGGACTGTGAGGATGGTGAAGAGGCGATGATGGTGTTTGAAGATGAAAGGTGGTGGTGGTGGAGATGGTGAGGTGAGGCAGGGCTGCCGGATTTTGTCGCCGGACGGACTGCCGGGATAAGGAGGAGTGTGAAAGCTTGAGGTGGGGTAGAGCTTTATAAGGACACAACAGTCCTTTCAAGTAAAATACGCGGGCGTTTTTAACGAATGAGGACGTCGAATAGCGATACACTTAAACAATCGGTGTTGAATTTCTTTATTTAATTATACTCCGTATTAATTACGAGAAAGCTTTTCAATGGGTATAATAAAATAATAGCCACTATAATTATAACGAATTTCAACCATTCGAATTTAAAAATTTAATCTTACCCGTTTATTAGATTAGATCTCGTTCGCGCATAGATATTTAGATTATACGGAGAATTAACCCTCCATCCTAGGTAAGAGATAGAATAGTTACGTACCAATAATTAACTTGTGAATTTATCTTAACAAATTATAGGGCAAGGCACTGGGGATGGCCAAATGTTTATGTGTTTACAAAGGCGTTAGGGGAGATGGTTCTACTTCATGAAAAAGGAGATGTTCCTCTTGTTATTATTCGTCCAACCATGGTTACCAGCACTCTTAAAGAACCTTTCCCCGGTTGGGTTGAAGGTATTAGGTAATTAACTTCCATAATTCTCAACTTAATTACTGTTATTAGCTCCATAATTAGAGTTTTTTGTAACTTAGTTAATTTTTGCAGGACTATTGACAGTTTAGCTGTTGCTTATGGAAAAGGGAGGTTACCATGCTTCTTGGGTGACCCTGAGTCAATTGCTGATGTGGTATGAGACCGTCTCATACGTTATTTATTACGACACATATATATATATAAGGACCATACGAGTTATATACTGTATTGATACAACTAGTATGTGCAGATACCAGCTGATATGGTAGTCAATTCGATAATAGTAGCAGCAATGGTTCATGCAAATCAACCCGGAAATCCAAGGATATACCAAATTGGATCATCAGTTAAAAATCCGGCATCATTAGCATCACTGCACGAAATGGCATACGAGTATTTCAAGAGGCATCCATGGATTAACAAAGATGGAAAACCAGTCATAGTTGGCCATGTTAGGGTCTTAGGCTCCATGGATAGCTTCAAGAGATACCTTACTCTTCATTACCTTCTACCCTTGAAGGTACCATTTATCGCCTTAAACTTTTTTATGTTTGTTAAATTCGACACTTGGGCTCCGTTTGGTAGGGGGTAAAACGTTTTCGTGAAAAACAATTTTCCCCTTTTTTTTTATCATTTTACGTTGTTTGGTTGTGTAAGGGATGAAAAATAATTTTCCATGACTCCCTCAAAGGTGGAAAACCCTTTTCCCATTTGAAAGGGAGGGAAACCATTTTTCCTTCTTTCCTCCTTACCTCCTCTCTTTTCTTTCTTGCCCCTCAATCTTCACCATCTTTTCCCATTTTCCTTTAAGGTACCAACTATCAAACAAAGGAAAACTAGTTTGGAATTGTATTTTTCCTTGAAAAATGTTTTACATGAAAATTATTTTACAATGGAAACGTTTTACGCCTTTCCAAACGGAGCCTTTATACCCCGTTTCTACTTATTTACTTTTTGAGTGTTTTTCCTAATTAGGCCTTGCAAATAGCAAACATTGCGTTATGTCAGTACTTTCAAGGCACATTAAGGGAACAAACCAGGAAGATCAACAATGTGATGCGGCTGATAGAAATTTACAGACCATATTTATTCTTCAAGGGATTGTAAGTCTCTCTGAGTTTGGAATTAATGGTCACGTAGATAGTGTAACTTAAACTAACTAAAACATGAATGTAGATATGATGACAGCAACACGGAGAAGTTAAGGGTGGCAGCAAAAGAAAGAGGATTGGAAACAGATATATTCTACTTTGATCCCAAACTTATTATCTGGGAAGACTACTTCATCAACACTCATCTTCCTGGTTTAGTCAAATATGTCTTCAAGTGAAACCCATTAACAGCAAACAGCAGCCAACAACATTAATGAAAGAGAGGAAGAAATTCGGTCCAAGTGTTTAAACAAAAGATAATTTGATTTGTTACAAAATTCACGATTGAATTATTATGTGATTTGAGGGTACGTGTAATCAAGTTTGAAGGCCTGAAGCCTGATCACAGTCGATGTAATCTACTGTCTAGTAATTCACTAATTGGTGTTAGGGTCCTGGGATTTGGATTTGGGATCGGACCATAATTAATACTCAATCTGTATTATTAGATATATTGTGTTGTCTGCCACGAAAGGAATAAAGGGCACCTGTTGTAAGGGGGTCGAAAGATAGGACGAGCGTACTTTTCCTAAGAAAATACCTCGAACGCCTCTCCCCTCGGGATGCGGCAATCATATTAAAGCAGAACTAACTATGAACATTAGCCTCTTTTTACTAGTTTTCAGTTTTACAACTAGAATGAAGAAAACTGACAAAACCCGGTTATCGTGAATTCGTGACATGCCCGATAGGCGGACATATTTGATCACAATGGCAATAGGTTCCCTTGTCACCCCTGTTATAGAGATCGCTCAATGTACATCCAACGGAGTAGAGATTGAGAGTTCGGGGGATGTTTACTAATACGAGGAGTGCCCAACATTAGCCCACGCGACGGTCCTTACTAGTTCAATGTGACGATGAAAGTGAGATGCGTTAGACTACATTACTAATCTGAGTTGGTTTTAATGCACAAATAATTAACTATCAATCGTCAAAATAGTGATTTAAGTTAATTAAAGGTGCCTAGCAGTAACATGTTTGTCCAAGAATTATCTAATTAGTCGTAATCAATATAGCAGGTTTATATGAACAGTCTTATAGTGGTGATGAAAACAATAAAATTGTAGATAGTATAGCGTAGGCTATACTACGGTTCTCAGAAACACTAACCACTTATCTCTACTAACAATTTGGTGAGATTCTTCCAGAGTTTAGGCTGAGAATTTGATCAAAACTTCGGCAGACCATTGCGAATACGGGACAGAGTGCAACTTCGATTAATCCTCATGATTAGGGTGTATGGTTGTAATTTGATAGTAAATGGTAATTGGTGTCTTTTTCCGGATTCTAGAGGGTCATATTTATAGTGTAACCAGTAGAAATAAGATAGACATTTGAACAATTTGAGTTTTTGTGAAAATCAAATGGGTTGCGCTAGAAAAAAGTGGCGCTGACCTTTTATACGCTAGAATATTGTAACGCTGAGCTCTGAAGCGCCATATTTTTTTATGCTAACTCATTAACAGCTCATCCAAAATCCAACCTGGCAACCTCCCTAGTAGTCCCTCCCTAGTTGTATTTCCTCAGGTTGGCGAAGGTCTCAGCCAAGTCTTTGATGTGATCTTCTTCTTTCACGCTTTTTACTATGGAATCATCCACATAAACCTCGACGTTCCTTCCCTTTTGATCGGCGAAGACGTGATCAACTAGTCTTTGGTAGGTCGCTCCGGCATTTTTCAATCCGAAGGGCATCATTATGTAGTTGAACACTCCCGCGCTTGTGATGAAGGCGGTCTTCGCTCTATCGTCAGGGTGCATGAACACTTGGTGGTAACCTGAAAAGGCGTCCATGAAGCTCAGCAATGCATGACCACTGGTTGAGTCCACTAGCTGATCTATCCTCGGGAGGGGATAGCAATCTTTTGGACAGGCTCGGTTCAGATCAGTGAAATCGACGCACATGCGCCATGAGCCATTCGCTTTCTTGACCATGACCACATTGGCCAACCACTTGGGGTACATGCATGGCTCGATGAAGCCTGCCTCTTGCAGTTTCTTTACTTCTTCGGCGATAACTTTGTTTTTCTCCAAGGAGTAGTTTCTTTTCTTCTGTTTGATTGGCCGAGCTTCGGGACTGACATCCAGCTTGTGACAGATCATCTTCGGATCTACCCCTGGCATGTCAGCCGCCGACCACGCAAAAATGTCTTTGTGATCCCTCAGCAATTGGATCAACTATATTCGAAGTCCCGAGCCTAGGCCTCTGCCTATTCGGATACTTCTGTCTGAATCACCCTCTAGGGGAATATCTTCCATTTCTTGGTCTGGTTCGGGGGAAAGGGTCTCTGGTCGAGCATCAACCTCTACGGGCTTTACCAGACTGCTCGGCTCTGCCTTTCTCCTCTTGGCCTCTTTTTCTCCACCTGGGGGAGGGCTCTTCTCATCTTCGTCCTCAGGACTGTCTCCTAGCTTCGGCTTTCGGATGGCTGTGTGACAAGTTGATCTTGCCACCTCTTGGCCGCCTTTTATCCGCTCGGCGAAGCCTGCATCCGAGACGTACATCATCATCTGATGGTATGTGGATGGGACTGCTTGTATTTTGTGGATCATGGTTCGTCCCATGATGACGTTATACACTGAGTCGCAGTCCATCACCAGGAATTCTTCTCGGACGTTTCTCGCCGCCAGGCCTTGGCCGATTGTGACGGGTAGGGTGATCTTTCCTCGGGGAATAGCTGCGGATCCGTTGAATCCGATCAATGGGTAGCTGACCTTGGTCAGTGACTCTTCTCCCTCTTCGAGGATGAGCTGCTCGAAACAGTTCCTGAAGATGATATTGACGGCGCTTCCTCCATCGACTAGTACTCTGTGGACATTGTAGTTGTTGAGATCCATTTCGATCACCAACGGGTCGTCATGTTTGTACTGGGTCCCGATGCAGTCATCAGCAGTGAAGGTCATGTTCGGGGGGGTAGGCTGGTTCTCCCCAACATTGCTGAAGTTGACTCGGTGGGAGAGAGCTCTTAAGTGTTTCTTGCTGGCGTGGCCGGACCTCTGTCCTCCGAACACCACGAGAATTGGTTTCTTCTTTTGCCCCTCGGTCTCATGGACTCTTCTCTGGGCTTGCTCTTGTAGCTTTCCAGATGTTGCTTTCTCTTTTTCTTCCCTCTCCGTTCTACGGTCGAGCAAGTATTGCTTTAGGTAGCCTCGGCGAATGAGGTCCTCGATGTTGTCCTTCAGCGAGTTGCATTCCTCAGTGATATGGCCGAAGTCATCGTGGAACTCACACCACTTGTTCTTGTTCCTACGGAGGGGGTTGGATCTGAGCTTGTCTGGTAGCTTCCACTTTTCATCATCTTTGTGGAGATTGAAAATTTCTCTTAGGGGTATGGCGAGTGGAGTGTAGTTGGTGTATTTGGGTTGAAATTCACCCTTTTTCCCATCTTTCTTTGGGCTCGCCTCTCTCGCACCCACCTTCTCTTTCCCCTTTCTCGAGTTGCCCTCGGGCTTACTCTGATTTGCCTTGTTATCCTTCGGATCCGCGGCTCCTCTTAGCCTTGCTGCGGCCTTGTTGAACTCTTCCGTTCTGATGAACGCATCTGCCATTTGGAGCACGCCCGCTATCTTGGAGGGGTTTTTCATTGTCAGTTTGTCTCGGAATTTTTCCTTCCCGTAGCGCGTGCTTCAAGGCGAAGATTGCCACGTCTGGCTGCAGGTTCGGAATGTTGGTGGATTCTTTCATGAATCTGGCCATGAAGTCTCGCAGGCTCTCGTCCCTTTCTTGCTGTATAGAAGTTAGCTCGGCAGTGGTTCGTTCTGGGCGATTGTTACTCACGAACTGCACACAGAACCTCTTCTTCAGCTTCTTCCAACTTTTAATCGATCCCTTCGGCAGCGATCTGAACCATTCTTCCGCAACTCCTGTCAGCGTGGTTGGGAAGTATTTGCACCAACAGGCTTCGGAGTAGGGACTTAGAAACATCTGTTGTTCATAGGAGATGACGTGATCCCTCGGATCCGTAATCCCGCTGTATGTCAAGTGTGCTGGCAGCCTCACTTTGGGGATCGTCTCCATGACAATGTCATCCGAGAATGGGGACGATGCTGGAGTCATGATCCTCTTTCCTAGCCTCGCCCTGATACCTTCGCTCTTCGAGTTCCCTCTAAGGGATTGCTCGGGGGCGTGTAGGGGGCTAGGAGTTCGGTCACTTCTCCTTCTCCTTCTCGACTGGCCACTGCCTTCGAGTTGTCTACTGGACCCACAGAGGCTACCCAGCCTATCGTGAACTGAAGGTCGCAGTCTGCTATGGACCGAGCTTCGGATCCGAGTGCGATCACTTGCCCCGCTTTGGAGAGCTTTGCGGTGTTGGAGACGGCGTTGCGAACCACTCTGGCTGTTGTGCAGCCCTCTGCTGCGTGTCCCACGTGCTCTCTCTCCACATTGTCATCAGGTGTGTTCATGACATTGTGGAGAGATCTCGCTCGGGCCTCACATTGTCCTCGTCAGTCGAGGGCATGTTCAGCAAGACCTGTCGCCTAGCTCTCCTCGCCTCTCGGCGTGCTGCTGCCTGGGCTTGTTCTTTCTCGTTGAAGAGGAAGTTCTGCATGATGGTCATGGCTGCATCGAGCTCTTCTCGAGAAGGGAGTGGTCAGCTGGTTGTGGCGGTGGCCCTTGTTGGCTGCGATCTCGCCACTGAGTGCAGTTGTTCCCCTCCATCAGATTCCGAATCCGTTTGGACAAGGACATCCCCCACCTGGTTGTCATTGTTGGGAATTTTCATTTTTTACGTGAAAAGTGAAGTGTTTTTCGGAGCTTTCAAGTGTTCTTCCCCACAGACGGCGCCAAATTGTTCCGGTGTTGAAGTGGGTGAAACAATGGGCTTCGTATGAAGGCCCTTTTTGTGTATGTTGAAGGTCTTGCTAGCTCGAAAGCGTCGTGTCCAAGTTAACCTGCACAATAAACAAGTTACTAGCCTCGGGGGTGTTTCCGAGGAAAGCCCCTCCGATGCCTAAGTAAGAACAATGCTCGGATTATAGAGAGAAGTTCTCTAGAAGAGTAGTCTTGAGGCGTGAAATGGACGTACCTTGGTATGTGAGCCCTGGCGGCTTATTTATAGTGTTTGTACAATAAATCTCCTTAGGTCATTTATTGCAAGTGGGCCTTGGGCCTTGATTGGTGGCTGAATAGCCTTTTTGGAATGTAGTGTTTGTGGGTTTGATGTTGATGTATTGAGCCATTGGGCTTAGGACTTAGTGGCCCAATTGATAGTTAATTGGGAGCCCAGACATGCCCGATAGGCGAACATATTTGATCACAATGGCAATAGGTTCCCTTGTCACCCCTGTTATAGAGATCGCTCAATGTACATCCAACGGAGTAGAGATTGAAAGTTCGGGGGATGTTTACTAATACGAGGAGTGCCCAACGTTAGCCCACGCGGCGGTCCTTACTAGTTCAATGTGACGATGAAAGTGAGATGCGTTAGACTGCATTACTAATCTGAGTTGGTTTTAATGCACAAATAATTAACTATCGATCGTCAAAATAGTGATTTAAGTTAATTAAAGGTGCCTAGCAGTAACATGTTTGTCCTGTAGGAAAGAATACTGTAAAATCCGAAAATGAGAATAAAATGTGGGCCGAATATTTGATGTGAATAAAGCTGTGACGTGTTACGAAACACTGTCTTAGAAGCAAAATTCGCCCCGACTATGGTGCAATCGTAATAGGCATTGCCCCCAAGATTTTACACAGCAACTCGTTTTAACGTGCACTCGAATAAAACGAATTAGGAACTCATATTATGCTCAGAATAAGATAGAGGGTAGAATGATTTTTTCGGTGTCTCAAAACTGAACTGCCCAACTGATTTTATAGGGAGTCCAAAACTGTAACCGAAATTGAGAGTTTTAATTAGAGAATAAAATCAGAATTTATTAGTGAATAAAATCAGAATTAATTGGTGAATAAAATCAGATATTCAAAATCAAAACTGAATTAAAGCGGAAGCGGAAATCATGGAACCGTTTTCGTAATAAATGCGACCGTTACGCTTTAATTTAAGAATGTGGTGTGAGCTACGTAACTGAACGGTCTCATAATAAGTGGACCGTCAGTGACGACTTGGCCCAAAAAGAAGGCCCCACCACACCGTGCCACGAACACGAACCGGCCGGACGGACAGCGGCGGTGCGCGTGTGGGGATTCCCTTTGAAGGAAATAATGCCCTTGGTCCAAGTATGCATTCTATGTTAAGTCTAATAAATGCGGTTCAGTATTAATTAACAAGTTAATAATTCAGTGAGATCAAGTGAGCTGAATGCCTAGCTAGAGGCCGCTTCAGTTCAAGTGGAATTAATGATATTAATCCACAGCTTACTCTTGACTGAACCCGTAGGGTCACACAAATAGTACGTAAACGGATCAAGTATTTAATGGCATTAAATACTCTATCTATGAATATTCGGAATCGACGGATCTTGGTTTCAGTGGGAGCTGAGATCGTCACAGGCAAGAAATGAATACTCCGGAAACGATGATATTGCCGGAAACGGAAATATGGATCGTATCGGAAATATAAATATTATCCAAGTCGTAGATGTTGCCGGAAACGGAAACATGGTACGTATCGGAAAATATTATCGGAAATGGAAATATTGCCAGAATCGGAAATATTGCCGGAAACGGAAATATTGTCAGAATCGGAAATATTACCGGAATCGGAAAATAATTCCGGAAACGGAAATATTAAATATTTGTTCGAAACGGAAATTAATTCCGGAATCGGAAATATTAAATATTGTTCGTATCGGAAATGAATTCCGGAATCGGAAAATTTAATCGGAAGCGCATCGTACGAATAAGCATCGGACGAGGCCTGCCGGACGAGGCCCAGCACGAAGCCAGGCCATCGCCCAGCAAGCCAAGCGCGCCACACAAACAGCCACACCAGGCCCAGCGCAAGGCCAGGCCCAGCAGGCCGTGGCAGCGCGCACAGCGCGCGCAGCGCGCGCGGGTGCTTGCGTGGGCTTGTGGCTCGCGCAGGCCTCGCTGCGTGGGCTGCTGCTCGTGCGCACGCATGGGCGGCCCATCGTGGCTGCCGTGTGTGCGTGTGTAAGTGTTTGTGTTCGTGCACGTTTCCTAAAACGTGCAGAGTTCGGTTAATGATTAAATTCCTAATTCTATTTGATAAATTAATTAAATTAGAGTTCTTGTAGGATTCTAGGTTTAATCAATTTGTATCTGAATAGGATTCCAATTCCCTTTCCATACCCCTATAAATATGTGGCCTGGGTTCACAATTTATAACGAGTTTAAAAGTATTCAAAGTGAGTTTTTGAGAGAAAAATTCAGCCACACATCTTGCTCAAAAGTGCCGAAAATTCTAGTACCTTAAGGGCGATTCTAGTTGGTCAATCTTAAGGCGGATCCGGACGTGCTGTGGACTATCTACGGAGGGACGACACTTGGAGTCCTAAAGACTTGTTCTTGTTCGGTTCGGGCGCAGCTAGGGAAGGCACGCAACAAAGAGTATGCATCTAAATTATGCTATATGATTATGTGTAAATAATATGTTGTCCTGGGTTAATGGTTGTTTCCGCATGATCTATGTAATGTCATATGTATCATAACCTAACAGTGGTATCACGAGCCCCTTATTATTTTCATAATCTAAATTGCATGAACATGGTTAAATATTACAAATTTGCAAGAATTAAAAGGGGTGATTAATTTTCGTAATTGTTAATTAATTGCAAATTGCGTTTATTTAATTATACGTACGCAGTTTTTCGGCAGTTTCTTCGTTACTCATCCGAATTGAGTGATTTTTGTGTCAATTCCGCATGTAAAAGGCATTCTAAAATTTTGACAAAAATAATATTTTTCTGCCGAACCCAGAATTCTCAAATTCGAAGCCTAACTATGACTTTTCGAAGGTTTTAGTTTTTCGAATGCAAAATTTCGTAAATTTAAGATGTTAAATTAAATATTTGCGATTCTTGTTGATAAATCTTGAATTTTTGATTGACCTACTGCATATGTTTAACAAGTTTGAATGCCTAGTCTTGTTAATTATGCAATCTAATTTGTAATTATGATTAATTTGTTGAAAATTAGAATAATTTAGAATTAATTTGATTTTCATAATTAATTGTAATTTAATTAGAAACCTATGATTAAAAACCACCATAAAAATTGTAAATTTATGATAAATTTTAAATTTTTATGACCTAGACTTGAATCCATAACAATCGGAAATCAATTGGATAATAAATTTTCGATTTTTTCGCCCCAAAATTATGAAATTAATATTATTTATTAATTTGTCATTAATTTTAAATATAAATTTTAAATTTTATGCGATTCGTTCATAAAACTTGCACGCACGAAGCAATGGACGCTTCGTGTTACCCTTAAGGGGTGTTGTATAATGCGGGCATGCGACGACGAGCAAGGGAGCTCGTCGCCCGTGCGGCACGAATGCAATGAGCAAGGGCGTAGTGCACGAGCACAAGGCAGCAGCCCTGCCTTGTGTCGTGTGCCACGAGCAATGAACGAATGGGCATGGGCGAAGGGCGAGCCAAGGCAGTCGCGTGTGGGCAGCAAGCGAGCTGCGCCACAACGCGCGCTGCCTCGCACAAGAGCGCGCAGCCTCGCGCGCAGCGAGCGCAAGCTCGCGTGCCACGAGCGCTGCGCCCAGCATTGCTCGCGCGCACAGCGAGCGATGTCGCCCGCCCAGCGAGCGATGTCGCGCGCCCAGCGAGCGATGGCTCGCGCGCCCAGCGAGCGATGTCGCGCGCCCAGCGAGCGATGTCGCGCGCGCACTGCGAGCGATAGCTCGCGTGCGATGAGCGCTGGCGCGCGCAGCGAGCACCAATGCGTGCGGAGGCTTGCGATGGGGATGCAGCAGCTATGCGACGAGCGCATGGGCTGCGCGCACATGGCCAGCGATGGCTGTGTGCGAGCGGCCCATGGGCGTGCAATGCGTAGGGTGTTTGCGTTACGATTAGATCGTTTTGAATGTTTAATTTGAAAATTTCAGTTCACGTAATTTTAATTAATTTTAAAATTAATAATTTAAATTATTTTCTTGGATTTTAATTTTGAATATTGTAATTATAATAAATGTTATTTATTCTAATTATTTTACTAAAATTAAAATCATGAATTAATTTAAATACGACTGAAATTAAATTAAACTTTTTGGATTCAATTATAAGTTTATATGAGCTTTAAATTTTAATTAAATTTGTATGTTTCCGGTTAGACTAGAAATACATTTTTATGTTTAAAATTAGTAAAGCATATGAATTTATTGGTTTAAGTGGGAGCGTATTTTAGTCATAAACTCTTGATTAGGTCTACAAATCCTTAAGGTTAAAACAACTTGATTAGAATTAATAAGGACTGAATAATTGGTAGATTATTGGTGCCCTTGATTAATTGCTGCAAATGTTTACGTGATGCATAATGTGTTTTACTAACCAGCTATGTGGGCCATTCATGATAATGAATGGGTGAATGGTATATATTGTATATGTACTGTTTTGCAGGTTATGAAGTGACTAGTATGGCCCAAATAGGATAGAAAATATGGTCTGCGTACCATTAATTTGAATGTAATTGGTCTAAAGTACCAAAGTTGTTTTTCAATTCAAATATGGTCTGCGTACCATCAAATAGTTGTAATTAGTTTTAATTATAGCTTATCCTATTTGAAGAAAATGGTGCCTCCCACGGAGATTTTCAAGACGGACTTTGAAGTTAAAGCTTCAAGATGAAGTCGGGCCATACTAGATCACATTTATCTTATGCATGTTTTAAGTTATTTATTGCTTTTAAATATGTCTTAAAATGCATGAGATCAAAAGCTTGATTATGTTGCATGATTAAGGATTTTAGTTCACTTAAAATCTAACCAACATAGTAAGAGCCTTAAGTTCCAAACTTAAAAATTGAGTTAAAAGGTGCCATGCCAAAATATACACTTGCTTGGATATCCTTTACATCAATCTAGTAATAGTTTTCGCTCAGCGAGGTGTTACTTATTGGTCCTAAAGGGGCAAGGTACACAAATAATTGTGAGTACATGTTAGTTTTGGTGAAACTCAACGATATAAGTAAGGAGTCCTTTTATGTCGTGGCAAAATCTATAGGTTTACCTAATAAGTTCTTAGACGTACCTATCAACCAAGAATAGTTTCTAGACTATTAGCAAAAGGCTTTTGCTTACCTAAAATGTTTTAGGATTAAGTCGACAAACTGTGCTTAGTTCTTCAATGATTTTAGGGTCTTGGAATCATTTTATTCACACCTGCCGGAACACATAATTCGAATAAAATGCTAATAACTTGTTTGAATTGCATGGTTGCTTTAATTTCAAGTTATTATTCATGATAAATGTTTAGACTTTGCATGCTTCAATGTATGTTTTAATTATTGTTTATAATTAAATATCTTGCACTGCATTAGATCCTTTTAGAAAGGTAACAGTAAATTTCCTCGATTGGTAGTGAATCCAAGAACGATTCACGGAAAAGAGAGAAAGTGAGCAATTTAAAATGTACGTTTCTTATAGCGACTTTTATGGTTGTTTTCGAATATCAAAATCGAATGGCAAACCAATTGGTGCTTGTGAATTCAAAATACACTGTAGTTTTGAGATCATAAAGCATTGAGTTTAATACGCTCAGCTTTACCAATGGTTAACAACCTAATATCTTTGTCCATTTAATTCTCGAATGAGTCTAGTCCCTAGACATTCGAATAGATCGATGCTTAGAGAACTTTAGAAGCTTCTGGTAAGATCATCTAGTTGAAACAAAATATTCAACATAAATGGTAAAGAACCTTGTTGGTGACATTGGACATGTCTAACAAGGTATAAAAGTCAACACTAAAGAATTCAATTCTTAAGACTATAAGAAAGGGTACAAGAAATAGGAAAACGAGGAACAATGAAAGGAATTTACGATTCCGTTTCTACCTATAAGTTTATGTTTAAAGAGAAGTGACCTAGCAATCAAACTTCCTTGGTATCATATACCGCTTGAGGTTCTTACTTTGGTAATAACTCAAACAATGGAAGCTAGGATACACTAATGACCTACAAGTGGGAAATGAAGCATGGCAATGCTACATTAATTGTAGGGTCATCTAAGTTTGTTTTAAGTCCTTTCAAAGGCTGGAACTTAATGGCTATTTTGTTCCATAATCAGCATACCTAAATTTCTGCTTCAAACACAGAAAGACTCACATTCAGAAGAACAAAAACAATGCTTGTTTGTTTGTTTATTTGAATGAAATGGTCAATTACTGGTTGAGTCAATATGCTTGATTAAAACAAACAACTCTTTAAAGAACTTTACTAGGTTCAAATCAAACCCTTGATTTGAGTTCCATTAAATCTTTGGCATTGTTGCTTATACCATATCAACAAGTTAACATTCATAAGCTCTATTTTGATGGACTTTTGAAAGTTGGTTGATTTCTAGATCAATTTAAGACAAGCTAGTCTTACTTGTTGAAAGTAACAAAGAATATGAACTATTGTTAGAACGCCTAGACGATAGAGTTCAAAGCTAAAGATAGGTTTTATGACTTTATTATTTCACATGGATTTGAGTGAATATAGGTTTATTTACTCAAATGTGATATAAGTTGAATCTGTTTGGCTAGTTCAAAGATTCAGAAGTATAAAATCCACTTGGCAAGAAATCATAAAGATCTAGGTTAGATCATATTGATGATTACTTGAGACCAAATATGATCATCAATGATTGTGTGTTGTAATTTCACAATCTAGGTCCATAAGATATGGCATATCTTAGTTAAAATAATCGAAGTCAATTAGTACTTGATTCGATCAATGATGAATCATAAAGACTTTTCCTATAATTTCTAAAACAAAATGCTCAACTACCACCAAACTAAACCAAATTCGTCAAAGCTATTGAAAAGTAATTTCAGGATATCTTTTCAATTATATATATCTAAAGAGTTGCTAAACTCAGTGGGAGCTTAGTGTTTGTTATTCGACAAACTAAGGCCCAAGTATAGATATATGTTTCATTGTGATGAGACACAAGGGTATTGTTTCTACCACGAATTTTTGAGAACATAATGTTTGTTTGCTCGAAATAATGTCCTTTTGGAGATTCGTTTCCAAAATAACAAGTGGGAGAAAATAGACCTCGAAAGTCTTCGAGGCGAACAACAAACATAAACGGACATTCCGGAGGCTTTTCGAAGTGCTTCAGAAAATCCGAACTTATTCTTTAAGGACTTTAGAAGTGGCTTTAAAGAATAGACATCTCTTAGAAGACTTTACAAGTGTTTCAAGGAGAACAGAATATTCAAAGGACTTTCAAGTGGCTATTGATATTCTATTGTTTTATATACCCAAGTAGGCATAGAATTCAAGTCACTGAAACTATGAGATTCTTCTATTAGATAGTGAAGAAACATAGAGATCAGGTCAATGAAACTATGAGATTCTTCTATTAAATAGTGAAGAAACCTACAACTTGCAGTCAAACTATTATCATATAGATTAATGAGTTTGTGACTTGTAAGAAAGCTATGACGAAACCCAGATTCCCTAAAATGGTTAGAGGCCATATATAGACTATATGTTTAATTGGTTAAAGGCCATAAAACATACTCAATATTTTGATGACAAAATTGAAATTTTGTTGATTTGCAAGAATAGGTTCACACCTATTGGTTGCAAGTTTGTTTTAAGGATAAAAACCATCAAACATGGAATTGTGTTCACACACAAAGCTAGATTAGTTGCTAAAGGTTACAAGCAAATTCATGGTGTGAATTGTGTTGAAACCTCATGCATAATCGTAATGCTCAAGTCTATAATTCAAGCAATGATTGCATATTGGTACATATAGCAATTGGATGACAAAACGTATTCCTCAATCAAATGTTGGAAGAAACTATGTACATGGTATGTCATAGGATTTGTGGATCCAAATAAATGCTTGAAAGAGAAAGCTAGTTTATAAAATCTAAGTACAGATTTAAAGCAAGCAATTGGGAATTAGAAATGTATTTTAGTGAAGCTAATAAGTATTTTAGTTTCATAAAATATACATGATTCTTATAGATATATAAGAAGTTTAGTGGGAGTACGTAAAACTTAATTGGTCCTATGTGTATCACACACATATCTCTCTATTGTGAAATAACATTCAAATGCTAATGACTTAGATTTGAAATTATTCATCAATGATGGACCATGGCGAAACTTAGTACATACTGGGTATTAAGATCTATTTACAAAGATCTTATGATATTGTTTTGGATTAAGTAATGGCATTTACTAAATCAAACACGAAAGTCTCCATTTGAGATATTCGACCCATGTGAATAAATCTAAGTAAAGAATGTTTGAACTATGTATAAGCATTTACTAAGTTAAACATCCAAGGATCTAAGTAAGATTCTTAACCTATATTATATGTCAAAGAATTTAGCTGGATTTAGTATCTACTGAAACTAGATGAGCTAAAGTTACATGAATAGAATTCAATTGGGAATTATTCTGCAAAAGAATTTATCATGTATGATATAATATGAGGATCGCCAAAAACGTATCGTATGACTTTAGGCATGACGAACATATACCAATCTCTATTGATCTAAGTGAAGATCAACTAGATTGAGATCAAGAATACTTATGGTACTTGAAAAAGTACATAGGAATAGTTCTTGATTCAAGGAAATAAAGATATGCTAAATATTGATGCTACACGCATAAACACTGGCAAAGGATCAAGCAAGACCCTTTGGAGTTAACCATTGATAAGGACGAGCTATAGAGCATCGTGTTTTGAAATGGCAACATGGGTTGGAGACCATGAGTTGTTGCGTGGGAAATTAAAATAATAATTTCTATGTTCTAAGATATAGTTGGAGAGTCTTCCACATATCTATGAACTGTTTGGATAGGTAAATCCAAACAAAGCATCACTAGCAACCTATACAGTTGAAGTAATTATTGCCTAAGAAGCAATAAAACAGGGTTGTTTAAAGTTCTTCACTGAACTTGGGTAGATCACCTATCTGCTGGCTTGATGATTCTTCATTGAAAATGCGTAGAACCACTCTTGAAGCAAGAAAAACGTCTGCTAACTTGATGGTTCTTCATTGCAAAATGAGTGAAACCACCATCGAAGTAAGAAAGACTAGATCACATAATAAACAAACTCGAAAAGATCTTATCATCATATCTCGAAGAACATTCGATGAAAAGGATATTAAGATTGGCAAAGCATGATAACTAAACCTATGCAACAAGTGAGAAGCAACACTCACATTGTAGCACTGGAAATCAAGCATAGCTTTGAATTCCATGAACTGTTTTAGAAGATGGGTGTGAGGCCCATGGTTGTAAAACATTGGGGTTGAACATTTATCATATATGAAATGTATTTTCATATTCCATTTAATCTTGGTTTAGTATTAAATGATGAGTCCCTTCAATTTGACGATATATTCAAGATAGACTGTCAGGACCAGTCCTGTGACTAAGAAATGTCTATCAAGTGAACTTGAATGTCAAAGGTTGAAAATGGTCCCTAATCGGAGTTTTCTATAAAATTGGACGCATAGAAAACGTTAAACGATTAGAATGCAAGATGACTAGTAGTTCTGTTTCTTGAACTATGTGGACATGGCAATGTCATAATCATTTGCATAGATACTTACTTTGGGAAGACTAGTATCGGACAAGACCTATGAAACTTTACTGTAAGAGATGAAAGTCTGTCATAAGTAAATTTCATTAAATTATTAGACACTAAATCCTCAATACCTGAGTGATTTGAGATTACTTGTTTGAGAACTGGTTGCTTTGACGTTGACCAACCGTCGCACCGTAAAAGGAGGCTATAAAGGCAACGCTCAGGTAATAACCTATCAAACGAAGTCTAATCTCAAGATCGCAAGATTGGGATTGTCCTCCCATAAAATCGGGATGAGATGCTTAAAAGTTGTACAAGGCCACTCGGAGAGCTAGAAACTGTGAAATGCATGGCCGTGCTCGGATGAATCATAGGCTATGATTATCTGTTTATTTGATCAGTTGAACTCTGAAACCGAGGAACACCTCTGGACGTAATAAGGATGACAACTCTTACCTTATGTTCAAGAGCAAGCATCGAGCGACAAAGGAATTAGGAAATGCACACTTGTCCCTAAGGACAAGTGGGAGACTGAAGGAAATAATGCCCTTGGTCCAAGTATGCATTCTATGTTAAGTCTAATAAATGCGGTTCAGTATTAATTAACAAGTTAATAATTCAGTGAGATCAAGTGAGCTGAATGCCTAGCTAGAGGCCGCTTCAGTTCAAGTGGAATTAATGATATTAATCCACAGCTTACTCTTGACTGAACCCGTAGGGTCACACAAATAGTACGTAAACGGATCAAGTATTTAATGGCATTAAATACTCTATCTATGAATATTCGGAATCGACGGATCTTGGTTTCAGTGGGAGCTGAGATCGTCACAGGCAAGAAATGAATACTCCGGAAACGATGATATTGCCGGAAACGGAAATATGGATCGTATCGGAAATATAAATATTATCCAAGTCGTAGATGTTGCCGGAAACGGAAACATGGTACGTATCGGAAAATATTATCGGAAATGGAAATATTGCCAGAATCGGAAATATTGCCGGAAACGGAAATATTGTCAGAATCGGAAATATTACCGGAATCGGAAAATAATTCCGGAAACGGAAATATTAAATATTTGTTCGAAACGGAAATTAATTCCGGAATCGGAAATATTAAATATTGTTCGTATCGGAAATGAATTCCGGAATCGGAAAATTTAATCGGAAGCGCATCGTACGAATAAGCATCGGACGAGGCCTGCCGGACGAGGCCCAGCACGAAGCCAGGCCATCGCCCAGCAAGCCAAGCGCGCCACACAAACAGCCACACCAGGCCCAGCGCAAGGCCAGGCCCAGCAGGCCGTGGCAGCGCGCACAGCGCGCGCAGCGCGCGCGGGTGCTTGCGTGGGCTTGTGGCTCGCGCAGGCCTCGCTGCGTGGGCTGCTGCTCGTGCGCACGCATGGGCGGCCCATCGTGGCTGCCGTGTGTGCGTGTGTAAGTGTTTGTGTTCGTGACCGTTTCCTAAAACGTGCAGAGTTCGGTTAATGATTAAATTCCTAATTCTATTTGATAAATTAATTAAATTAGAGTTCTTGTAGGATTCTAGGTTTAATCAATTTGTATCTGAATAGGATTCCAATTCCCTTTCCATACCCCTATAAATATGTGGCCTGGGTTCACAATTTATAACGAGTTTAAAAGTATTCAAAGTGAGTTTTTGAGAGAAAAATTCAGCCACACATCTTGCTCAAAAGTGCCGAAAATTCTAGTACCTTAAGGGCGATTCTAGTTGGTCAATCTTAAGGCGGATCCGGACGTGCTGTGGACTATCTACGGAGGGACGACACTTGGAGTCCTAAAGACTTGTTCTTGTTCGGTTCGGGCGCAGCTAGGGAAGGCACGCAACAAAGAGTATGCATCTAAATTATGCTATATGATTATGTGTAAATAATATGTTGTCCTGGGTTAATGGTTGTTTCCGCATGATCTATGTAATGTCATATGTATCATAACCTAACACCCTTCCCAGCCCAAACCACTAGGGGAAGCACTTCAAGAAGTAAACAACACTTCCCTATATTTAAACAAGGAGAAAGGTTCATTTTCTTTCCATGTGGGACGAAAACCCTTTGCTTTAAATACTTCACTTGAAAAGCCTACTTTTCATTTCTACCAATGTGGGACATTTTCACAATATGGTAAAACTCTTTCTTTGCAGTGTTTCCAACATGTCCAAGAATTATTTGATTAGTCGTGATCAATATAGCAGGTTTATATGAACAATCTTATAGTGGTGATGAAAGCAATAAAATTGTAGATAGTATAGTGTAGGCTATACTACGGTTCTCAGAAACACTAACCACTTATCTCTACTAACAATTTGGTGAGATTCTTCCAGAGTTTAGGATGAGGATTTGATCAAAACTTGGGCAGTATTCAGGCTGGGATGAGCGATTGTGCAGACATGGTCTGCTTAACAGTGTGTTAATGCGACAGACCATTGCGAATACGGGACAGAGTGCAACTTCGATTAATCCTCATGATTAGGGTGTATGGTTGTAATTTGATAGTAAATGGTAATTGGTGTCTTTTTCCGGATTCTAGAGGGTCATATTTATAATGTAACCAGTAGAAATAAGATAGACATTTGAACAACTTGAGTTTTCGTGAAAATCAAATGGGCTGCGCTAGAAAAAAGTGGCGCTGACCTTTTATACGCTAGAATATTGTAACGCTGAGCTCTGAAGCGCCATATTTTTTTATGCTAACTCATTAACAGCTCATCCAAAATCCAACCTGGCAACCTCCCTAGTAGTCCCTCCCCACACAGGCACACACAATAAAGGAGTAACTGATTAATGGAAACGAGAGAAAGAGACGCACTTTAACAATTTATGTCATGGACTCATGGATTCCCCATTGGCCCGGCAATTAATCTTATAATCCCCATCTAATACTCCCATCTCAACGGATATCTGCCATCTACAGATTATTTTTAAATGATTAGTCATTAAAGCGCAAATTTTTGGCTATACCCGGGTACAGCCAAAGCTGGCTGTACCCCCATCCAAAACGACGTCGTTTTGTGTTGTTTAAAATGAACATTAATATACTGGTACAAAAATGAACATTTACTATTTCGGAAATGAACATTTATTTATTTATTTGGAATGAACATTTACTATTTTGGAAATGAACATTTATTGATTTATTTGGAAATAAACTACAAAAATGAACATTTACTATTTCGGAAATGAACATTTATTTATTTATTTGGAATGAACATTTATTTATTTATTTGGAAATAAACAATATAGGCGCTTGTAAAAACATAAAAGACCAATGAAGTGAACAATTTCATTATGAACATTAACCATATATTTATTGTGAACAAACAAATAAACAAAAAAGAACATAAAATTCAACAAAAAAGAACATAAAATTCCAGAAAAAAGAACAACCAATACAACAATTATGAACAATTTTATGATGAATTTTAAAGCCAACATGAAAGAACAAACAATACAACAAGAAATAACAAATTAATACTGGTACAAAAATGAACATTTACTATTTCGGAAATGAACATTTATTTATTTATTTGGAATGAACATTTACTATTTTGGAAATGAACATTTATTTATTTATTTGGAAATAAACTACAAAAATGAACATTTACTACTTCGGAAATGAACATTTACTATTTCGAAAATGAACATTTATTTATTTGGAATGAACATTTACTATTTTGGAAATGAACATTTATTTATTTATTTGGAAATAAACAATATAGGCGCTTGTAAAAACATAAAAGACAAATGTAGTGAACAATTTCATTATGAACATTAACCATATATTTATTGTGAACAAACAAATAAACAAGAAAGAACAAATAATTCAACAAAAAAGAACAAACAATATAAAAAAGAACATAAAATTCCAGAAAAAAGAACAAACAATACAACAATTATGAACAATTTTATGATGAATTTTAAAGCCAACATGAAAGAACAAACAATACAACAAGAAAGAAGAAACAATAAAGCAGATATTTATTGTGAACAAACAAATAAACAAGAAAGAACAAATAATTCAACAAAAAAGAACAAACAATATAAAAAGAAAGAATAAAAGATTAATGACGAGTTTAATTATGAACATTAACCATATGATTATTATAAACAAACAAATAAACAAGAAAGAACAAACAATATAAAAAAGAACAAAAAATTCCAGAAGAAAGAACAAAAAAATACAACAATTATGAAAATTTGATGATGAATTTAAGAAACAACATGAAAGAACAAACAACACAACAAGAATGAACAAGCAGTACAATAAGAATGAACAAACAGTATAATAAGAATGAACAAACAATACAATAAAAAAGAACAAACAGTCGACAAGAATGGACAAATAATATGAGCGTGTCGTTTTTGGGTACAGCGAGAGCTGGCTGTACCCGGGTACAGCAGTTAACGATTAGTCATTAAAGTAGGTGTGCGTATTCAGTTCTAGCCCAGGCCCAGAAGAGGTCTCTGACTCTCTGTAACGGAATCGACATGTTTTTTTTTCTCGAGAAAGGACATAAAATATGACTAAGCTTAGTCCTATTAAAAATAAAAATAAAAAATGACTTAGGGTCTGTTTGGTAAGCAATTTTAGTCACCTTAAATCATTAGGTGCTAATATAATAAGTCACCTTAAACAATTAGAAGTGTTTGGCGGGTAGCTGAAATAAAATATAAGTTGGATAAAGTGACTGATATTGAAACGTTAATCTGATTAACGTTTGAGTTTCAGCTCCTGAAATTATCATTTTTCTTTTAAATAGAAATTGATAATAAAATCTTAAATACTGGAAAAAAAAAAAACAGTCGAGAATTTGCAAGTGTATTTCACCTCTCCCCTAATTCCTCCCAAACACCAAGCATTATCTTTGTTTTTTTACCTACAAAAAATTCTCGTATCTCCTTTCCAAATCTTTGTTTGATTAATCATCCTAACATATGGAAAATAGAAAGAAAAAAAAACCACACAGAAATTTGTGTCCTGGCACAATCAATTTAAAAAAACCAGACCTTTGATTTGGAGTCATCATGAGCAACAATGGCAATGGAACATCATCGAGCAACCCTGTCAATTAAACAATGGCAATGGAACATCATCGAGCAATCCATTAAAAAATTCTAAATAATGAAAAAACCCCTAATGAAACGTTATATTTCATAATTCACCCTTGTCAATTAAACTACTAAAAATTTCAGGTAATTACAAAACTAGTACGTTCTACCAAACAGACAACATAATCAGCTACCTTATCAGTTTCAGCACCTTATCAGTTTCAGGTACTACCTTATCACTTTCAGCTACCTTATCAGTTTCAGCTCAATTTCAGTTAGGGTAGCTTAGTGGTAAATTTTTATCGTTTGAAATTTGAGGTTAAGGGTCGAGTCTACACAAACATTATTTTTATTTTTTAAATGTATGTAGAAAAAGTAAGACCTTTTGGAGAAAAGGGAAGCATTATGTGGTTGATAAACATGATTATAAAGTTGAAGTATATACGAATTATTCTTGCGTGGACCTAGTCCACAATAATATTAATATGGACCCAAAATAGCAATTTTCTCTAACACCATTTTTACATATATAATGACCTTTTTTTTGGCAATTTTTACATACATAAAGACCTTTATTGTTCATTTGGTGACTATAATAAATTAAACAACAAAATTCTTAGATACAGTAGTCATTCCCTGTACCATAGTAACCCATGTTTTTTAAAGTGAGTTGTGATTTAAAATCACATTATTCAATCACAACATATATCACCGACACCAATTTGATATTTTTTTTTCCATATTAATCATGATAAACATGCCAAAATAATTTAGGAACAAGTTGTCGATCTTTTTTTAACCAAATTCCACAATAAATTTAGTATGGATCAAATCCATTTAAAAGTTTGTGCTTAAGGATTATTGGACCAAATCCATTTAAGAGTTAGGTACTTAGGTGCTTAATATAACACTCACGTACTTACTACTTAGAGCAACTCTGATAATACAATTAAGGATCTATTTACTGCAGTATATATTACGGAGATACGGAGTAGTAAAATATGTAGCTACAAAGCTCGTAAAACTGGTGTAGGTCAAACAAGCTAAAAGATTGATCGCAAAAAGGAAAAAACAAGCTCCACTCGAGATGTGTCATTCTCTTGTACGTATTTTCATTTTTATTAGGCAAAATTGTCAAAAAGTACCTTGTTTTTGTCTCAGTTTGTGAGCTAGTACCTTATATTTTTAATTTTGTCAAATAGTACCTTGAATTAAAAAATTGTTTTAAATATGGGACCTTACTCCAACATTCCGAGCAAAATTAACCTTTTCCGGCCATACATTCCGTTTGTTGGCTCATTTTGGGAGGGAAATTAACGCGTGCACACACGCTTTTAACATCAAACCACATTTAAACATCCAACGCCCTTTCATCTTCTCATTTACTCCATTCTCTGCTCCAACACTGAATCCTCAACCACCATTTTCAGTCAACATTAAAAACTCAACCACACCATTTATCACTTTTATCTTTCTGGTTGCTGTCATTGATTCCAATTGCTGCTGTCATCTTCGTCCTTTAATGTGGTCCAAAAACTGACATCCATTCCGTTTGTTGGCTCAATTTAGTTGGTTTCCCCCCAATAAACCTGCTGCTTCCCTCCAAAATAAAATGTTGTAGATCTTAAAGTGTTGTCTAGGTGTTGTTGTTGCTGTTCTTATAAGAGGAAAGCAAAGGCGCGTGAGTTTGTGGCTTGTTTGTTGCACACGCACAATAGTTTGGAGGGAAATTTGAAAAATTGGCCGGAAAAAGTTAATTTATGCCCGGAATGTTGGAGTAAGGTCCCATTTTTAAAATAATTTTTTAATTCAAGGTACTATTTGACAAAATAAAAAATATAAGGTACTAGCTCACAAATTGAGGCAAAAACAAGGTACTTTTTGATAATTTTGCCTTTTTATTAAATATGATAGAATACATAATTTATAATTAATGTAATTTAATTTTTTTTTGTAATTACTAGAATAGCCTTAGTTTAACCCTAATTAGTTATGTATATATTCTGAGAAAATGAATGAGAAAGCACGGGCAAATATTTCTCACAAAATCATCACATTTCTTCATTCTTTATTGTAGTCGTTTCACATTTCACTTTCAAATGACTTGAACAGTTTACATCAAACTTCATACTCATCTGAGTCATCTCTACCGTTGTTTCTAACATTTTCGACTAAAGATATTACTTGCATGTACGGAATATACTCTACTACTTTCATGAGTGCTCTTAAACAGCGTGAATGCTCGATCACCTATATATACTTCGTATTTCATGGTTCATTCGTACAAAATAATTCTTGTCTCTCTTTTTCAAATTTACTGTTCTCCCCCTCCCTCATTTTCCTTTTCTCTCTCTATTTATATTTTCTAAAAATGGAAGTAGATAGCATTTTGGAGTTTTTGGATAACAAGGCCATTTTAGTCACTGGTGGAGCTGGATTTCTAGCAAAGACTAAGTTTCATTTTTTTGAACTAGATGTGTCAAACGGGTTGGTCGATCAGTCAGTTGTCAATTGATCAATGTTAATTACGTGGTTTAATTTTATGTAATTGAATTTGTGTTTGTAGTATTTGTGGAGAAGGTGCTAAGATCTCAACCAAATGTCAACAAGGTCTATCTTCTCTTAAGAGCTCCTGATAACGATTCAGCTTCACTAAGGTTGCAAAATGAGGTGCATACGGACTATATTTTTTGCATTTTATTAAGTTCCATTTAATTACTACGTAAGTTTTGATTCTTATGTTCAAATAATTATTAAAACAAATAATAGCTAATAAAGAACATACTTATTAAGTCCAAAAAAATAAAAATAAAATAAAAATAAAATAAAGAATATATTGCATTATTGCTCATTTTATTCGTCTTTGGGCTCCCAATTGAATACCAATTGGGCCATTAAGTCCAAAGCCCAAAGGCACACAGCAACAACATCAAACCCACTACAGTCCCAAAGGCTATTCAGCCGCCAATCAAGGCTCAAGGCCCACTTGCAATAAATAACCTAAGGAGATTTATTGTACAAACACTATAAATAAGCCGCCAGGGCTCACATACCAAGGTACGTCCATTTCACGCCTTAAGACTACTCTTCTAGAGAACTTCTCTCTCTAGAATCCGAGCATTGTTCTTACTTAGGCATCGGAGGGGCTTTCCTCGGAAACACCCCCGAGTCTAGTAACTTGTTTATTGTGCAGGTTGATTTGGACACAACCACTACAAAAAAAAACCGATATAGCGACAGAAAATATCCGTCTCTAGAAAAACTAATCCGTAGCTGAATAAGGCTAGGGACGGAAATAGAGACGGAATACGTCCGTTGGTAAAAAGCTTGTCGCTAAATGGATATAGGGACGGATGACTAGGAAACCGTCCCTAAAGGAGCGACGGAAAGAAACCCGTCTCAGATTCCGTTGCGAAGACTTAGGAACAGAATCAAGTTTTCCGTCTCTGCTTCTAGAAACGGAAATGATTTTTCCGTAGCTGGATCTAGAGACGGTTTATGGAAATCCGTCCCTAGATTCAGCTACGGAATTTTTTTTTCCGTCTCTGATTTTAGCTACGGAATTTGTTTTTCCGTCTCTGAATTTTTCTACGGATTACATTTCCGTCTCTAACTTCAGTATATTAGATTTCCACCTTAAGCTACAGATTTATAGTTTCTGTCACTGTAATTCAGAAATTAAAATCCTAAATATCGTTTTAATGGAAATATATTTTAAAGAATCACAAGCTTAAATGTACCTAAATATTAAATATTAAAACTAAAACAGAAACAAAAGAAGCTCACAAAATGATAATTGATAATGTTAACAGAATTTTTTCAAGTATTTCCAAAAGTAACATCATGTACTACAAAAGCAACCCCTCTAATTAACTAAGCTTAGAAAGTAGCCAACAAGTGGAGGAGCTGGTACCACTATGCAAAAACAGCCCCTCTAATTAACTAAGGTTAATAATTAGTACCTTTAATTACAAAATATAATGCCTTGAGACCTATGTTAGAAGAACATAAGTACTATGCATGCTAAATAAAATAACATCAGACTTCACAGCATGTACAAAAATTCCACCTTCAATCCAAAAAGCAATCTTCAATCCAAGGTTGCAGTCATCCATCTACGAAATAAGAGGAACTCAAGACAAGGATGTAGAAGTAGGAGTGGTCGAGAGATTGTTGGCTTGCACAATAAGTCGAAATTGTTCATGAAGATCCTCCACAATTCTTTGCGTTTCGGCAAGTGCTTTTTGAGTTTCAGCAAGGTTATCTTGGGTTTCAGCTAGGTTCTCCTTAGTTTCATCAAGCTCCCTTTTTTGTTCCATCGCATAATTTGTTCGTGATTTTTTGGTTCTCCTATCTCCGGGTCTCTCATAGAAAGAGTCAGCAGCTGCCCCCAGACCAAATATCCTTCCCTTTTCACTCCACCCTCCCGTAGCTTCAAGGAACAACTCATCTTCAGTCTTTCGATTCTCAACTTCACATTGTAGATTTGCGGTTTTTCTACTTTTAAAATCATTCTGCCAAAAAACACAAACACCAAGAAACATGATTATGTGTCTGATTATTACTCAATATTTGTAACATCAAAAATAAAATTTAGATGTTGTTCGCTGAGCTCCTAACTCTGATTTCAGCACTAACAGACACAAATAGAAAACTATAACTTAACATTGTTGTATTTTAGGTTTTTGGCTTCACTTCACTTAAATATGGACACAAACAGATGATGACTAGCAAAGTTAAAATATGGATAATTTTGAAACCATATAACCAGGCAGATAGATTTCGGCACCTAGATGACTACTACAACAGACTTTGATTTCACTAAGACCCCGTTTCAAACAACTGAAGCAATAAGAAGAAGATAAATTTGGACTGCACATGGTTATTGCATCTACACTGAGGGACCTGTAACATTAACAACTCCTGCAGAAGATTTATCGCTCGAATTAGTCCATCAAGTAAGCTTTTAGATTCCTGCCTAAAGTTCTCTACATAAGGCTCAGAACTGACCAGGGGCTTCTACATGTGAAGTTAAAGACGTTGCTATCTCTGAGTCTGATATCCAATATAGGCTTGTACAGATATCGAAACATACTCTCAGTGCTATAGTATCCAATTGACTCATTACTTGTAACACATACTTCCCGAAATTTCATTAACAGACACAAAACAGAACAAGTGATGACTGAAATTTTACTAATAGACACAAACAGAACAAGTGATGACTGGAAATTTCGGCAGCACTTCCCTTAAATATGGACAACCTAAAATTTAATTTAGGTAATTACGTCAAATTTAACCTGTTTAAATTTCCAACATTCAATTGATTCACTATCCAATATCCAATAATCATCATCCGGGTGTTATCACAACTTATAAAGTAAATCCAAGGCTAAGACGATAGGAGTACATTCATACTACATAGCTTAGAAGTGGTATCTTAGAGTTGTGTTCCACGATACTTACCCACACAGCTTCTGCCTTAGCATTAACAAAGCGACCACCACTATCCGCATGAGTTTCATAGTAAACCTCGGATGGAGATGGATGATATCCCAGCTTCTTTTCCTATTAAATTGTACAAAAAATACATCAACGCGGCAAAAAGCAAAGAGTAAATAACAACTGAAACCTGGCAGAACTAAAACCATCGTAATAAATAAATTCCAGAACAATACATAACTAAAACATAAAGATTATAACATGAACAAAACTACATAACCAGGATATAAAGATCAAACTTGAACATAACAAATCTTATATAAATTAAAGAAAGATGCACTATGTCTTGGAAAGAAAGCATTACCAATTTTAGCCTCACTTCGTCTGTAGATATGGATCCTTGTCGATGGTGAATCTTATGGTCTCCATTTCCATTCCGATTTTTCTTACATTGCTCTGCTTTTTTTTGGTTCTCCTCTTCTGATCTAATCCGAATCATTTCTTCCCTTACGATACGAGGACACCATTCAGCTTCGTAGCCAGGTTCATTGCACACCTTTGACACTATGCCAGTAAGGCGCCTACTCACCTTCGATTTCCATCCCTTCTTAACAAGCTTAGCTACTGATGGATCCCAAGAGAACTCGTGCTTCAGTTGAATATGCAAGGATGAAACAATTAGGAAGCAATCATTTGATAAAAATGAACATAACTAAATTGACATTAATGTTTATTAAGAGCTTATTTTCACAGTATGCATAATGATTATACATGTAAACTTAAAGGGGATTAGATTAGTTAGTGCTTAGTCAGCTTGTAGAAATATTCTTGTAAAGGGAACAACCTGTTGTTACACCTCTATATCAAATGTAATCCCCACATTATAGATTTATTCCACTCAATACAAACAAGGGTTAATGTTCTTCGGCAGAATTCCATTTTGAAAGAAAGCCTCAAGGTTTTTTGGAATTAGGAGCTGCCTAGTTTGTATTACTATTTAATTCATGCATTTTTGTGGGTTCTACAGAGACTAGGGGACTATTACGACAGACCCAAAGACATAAATGTTAGGGTCAACAAATACAGAAACTTATCAGACCCAAAGACATAAATGTTAGGGTCAATAATCTACTAAAGTCTAAAAAATCAAAAGCCTCCTATTTATATCAACCAGTAGCATAGTTCATAAATCTAAGATAATAAACAGCATGTGTCTCCATATTATTACTCCGTGTCAAATTCATAACCACGTGGTCCTCATACAAATTTTACACTTTGAGAAAACCTGATAGCTCAATCTAAGATGAAGACAATCTGCTTTCGCCTTTAAGTTAAACAAAAAACACCACAGGACACTCACAATTGAAGAGCAACATCCATTTGCATTGTGTACAAGGACTTTGAAGAGGCTAGAAAAAGGAAACAAACGACATCATAATCAACCATCATGCCAGAAAATGTACAGTGGGGAAGGTTTGACATCAATCAGAGCTCATCTTGCTATATAGGATATATGCAGATCAGTTTAAATGGAAGAGGACAGAGTCTGCCCTGTTATTTATGCAGAATTTTACTTCGATATTTTGTGACTTGTAATTAATGTATTTTTAATTCATTGAAGCATTATGCTATGAACAAATGTTAATGTTTTGTTGAAGATTGATTACTCTCGTTTCATTCATTTTATACTATGATTATCATTTCAGTTTAATATCATTGAATTATTTGGCTATATTCTTAAAAAAAACAAACCTTGAAAGCATTCCACCACCTCTGTTGAACATGTAGTGGAGTCATCTTCCAATTGCAATAGGGTCCCTTAAAATATGACTTATAAGATGTAGCAGAAACCTTGTCAACCACAACACGATGGGGGAACCTGTTAGAAGAGAAAATATTAAAACTATCACATTCGCATAACTTACATGTCAACTTTTGTAGAAACTTTTGCAGAACTTACACATGTCACTCTTTTCATTTTAGTCTGTCCAAATTAATAACTTAAGTTGACATAGTAAATTATCACATTAAAATAATAATATTATATATATAATCAATACATCAATCTATTATTTATATACAATTTAATACAACTCACCATAATCCATCAGGGTGCAGCACATGTTCATCCTTATCAGGGTTACCCGTCTCATCAGTTATGTTGGTGGTTACCTCATGATTATTGCCTACATTAGCATTGTTGAGGGGGTTAGTGTGGGGCATTTGATGGATCACCTGGTGGACTGTGTTTGGCAATTGATGAAATGTGTTAGCTGCTTCCATTGTCATGTTTGTTGTTGCCTGGTGAAAAGTGTGATCGGTGCTTGCTGCTGTTTGGTGACTGGTGGTGCTTGTTGTTGCATGGATCACAGAATTAGGCACTTGATGAAGCATGCTTGCTGCTGCATGGTACCCAGGATTACGCACATGATTCAACGTGCTTTCTTCTGCCACATGCCCATAATTATTAGGCCATTAGAACGGTATCACGGAGGTCGAATGATGGCACCCCTCCCATTCAAGCCACCTCTACGCCTATATGACATCTGCATGTTGAAATTACCATACAAAATAACAAGCAAAAAAGTTAATGAATATTACAATACCATAAAACTGCATCACTAAGCAGGTTATAAGCAACAAAGACGCCATATGAAAATAATAGAACGCATCAGAATAACATAACAAATCAACATCACAATAGGAAAATAAATAATAGAAAGGATGAGAACTGAAAGATGAGAACTAACCAAAATCAAACACTAGCAAATCATTAGAACAATGTCACAAAAAATAAGCATAAGTTGCAAGAGTTAAGCAAAGGTCAAATCTTGTAAACAAGAGACAAGTTTCAATGGACACAAATTTTAGTTTAAACAAATACAATAATATCTTCTTCATCAGTTAACATTCATCACCGTCCTCCTGATCATCATCCTCGCCATCAGTAAAGTCTTCTTTTTCCTCTTCCTCCTCTTCTTCTTCTTCTTCTTCTTCTTCTTCTTCTTCCTCCTCTTCATCTCGTTCATCCTCATCAAGCTCAACTTCAGAAAGAGACGGAGAATTTTGAATATCCTCCTCTTGAAAAGCCAATTCATCTAATGGGGCATCAATGGTTCCTCTAGCTTTAACATTAAACACGTATAACCATGGATTTCTCTCTTTTTTTGTAGTAGGACTTGGTGCAAAATATACCTGCTCCACTTGATAAGCTAACACAAATGGATCATATTTTGGGTATTTTCTCATGTGATTGACCTCTACAAGTTTATACTTTTCATGCACCCTAGTACCTTGTCTAGGATCAACCCACTCACATTTGAACAAAACGGTTTTATAACTCTTTTTAGCCCCAATGTAAACCAATTCAATTACCTCTTGAAGAATCCCAAAATAGTCATTTCCATCATCACTTTTGACACAAACACCGTAGTTCGCGGTTGATTTATCCTTACCATAGGTGAATGTGTGAAAATGGTAACCATTAATGTAGTACCTACTAAATTTTCGAACTCTTGTCGAAGGACCAAGTGCTAAAGAATGAATGATGTCGTCATTAATGCCCATATCCAAAACCTAAAACAATGAAAACACTATTAAATTATTCATTTCTAAACATCTATCTTTTACTATAACGTTATATGATTTAGGCGACTTACATGTTCCCTAAACCAATTTGAAAAGTAGTGATCATAATTGGTCCAAACATCTTCCACATCTAGGCAACCATAAGTTCTCACCACATGTTCTTCAAACAAGCTGTTAAACATTTGTTTTAGCACATAATGGAAGAATATAACAAAAAGATTGGAATTTTACAAAACTAACATAGCCTTACCGTTCAAAATTAGAGAGCAGCTCACAATTACCAAGGATGTAACGATGGGCAATATCATAGTCCTTGTCATCAATATAACATAATTGCCCTTGAGATGCACTATAGCCAGTTGTACAAGAGAAAATTTCAGGTAGATTTTGGTCAAGCGACTCTTCATTACCTCTAAGATTGAATTCTAAGTTACCCATTCTTGTGTTAACATGTTCCTCAAAATAATGGGAGCAAAAGTTAGAGATCTCCTCTGTTAAGTAGGCATTGCAAATTGAGGCTTCAACTCGAGCTTTGTTTCCCACCTTTTTCTTCAAGTGGTATAAAAACCTAAAAGAATGAAGTCTATTACCACATGTTTAAATTTGAGATTCATTAAATAAAATGATAAAATTATTTTACCTTTCAAAAGGATACATCCACCTATATTGAACTGGCCCACCAACTTTTGCTTCATAAGGCAAATGGATAGGAAGATGCTCCATAGAGTTGAAGAAGCTTGATGGAAATATTCTCTCCAACTTACAAAGAATTTCAGGAATTTTTTTTTCTAATTGAATCATGTCTTCTACTTTTAAGGACGATGAACAAATATCCCTAAAAAATTGGCTCAATTCAGTTAGAGCATTCCACACATTGAGGGGCAACAAGTCTTTGAAAGCAATTGGAAGTAATCTTTTCATAAGAACATGACAATCATGGCTTTTCATGCCAAAAAGTTTGTAGTCCTTTGGATCTATACATCTACTCAAATTAGATGCATATCCTTCGGGGAACTTCAACCCTTGCAACCATTCACAAAAAACCTTTCTCTTCTCTTTAGACAAGACGTATGCAGCACTTAGCATATTAGTCTCATCAGTGGCATCATCCGGAACTTCCAATTTTCGCCGCTTACAAAACTTCTTCAAATCTTTCCTTGCTTTCAGGTTGTCTTTTGTTTTTCCTTTGACATTCATTACAGTATGGAACACATTATCAAACACATTCTTTTCAATGTGCATGATATCAAGATTATGGCGAATCAAAAGCTTGCTCCAATATGGTAGTTGCCAAAAAATACTCTATTTTGTCCAATTATGAGGAAGTGCAGACTCCTTAAGAAGCTTTAACGCATCAGAATGTGTATATTCACCTGTTTTGGGCAACTTTGAAACACGCTCCCATACTTGTTCACCCATCAATCTTGGTGGAGCAGAAGAATGTTCCGCTTTATTTTTTGTAAAATCACTTTTATTTCGCCGAAAAGGATGGTTTTCTACTAGGAATGGGCGATGGCAATCGAACCAAGTTTGCTTCTTCCCATTTGTGAGAGTAAAAGCCTTTGTATTCTCCATGCAATAGGGGCATGCTAACTTACCAGCGGTACTCCAACCAGATAGCATTCCATAAGCGGGAAAATCACTAATAGTCCAATGTAATATAGCTCTCATCTGAAAGTTTTGCTTTTTAGACACATCATAAGTTGGCACTCCTAACTCCCATAACATCTTCAACTCATCAATGAGAGGTTGTAAAAAGACATCTAGATTCCCTTTAGGACTCTTTGGACCTGGAATAATCAAACTTAAGAACGTGAACTGTTTTTTCATGCATAACCCCGGCGGCAAATTGTAAGGGGTTAGCATTACCGGCCAACACGAATATTGTTGCCCTGACTTTCCAAAAGGAGAAAACCCGTCAGTACAAAGGCCAAGTCGAACATTTCGTGGCTCTTCAGCAAAAGTTGGAAAGGATTCATCAAAGTGTTTCCATGCTTCTCCATCACTAGGATGAGACATCACACCTTCCACTCGAGGATTTTCTGCATGCCATCTCATTTGTTCAGCCGTAGCCTTTGTTGCATATAACCTTTGTAGCCTTGGAGCAATGGGTAAGTGAATCAACACTTTTCTTGGACTTTTTTTGTCTTTTGATCTTGAAGTCTTATATCGATTTGCTTTACAGATAAGACATTCATTAAGATCTTTATGCTCCTTCCAAAATAACATACATCCATTAGGACATACATGTATCTTATGGTGAGGCAGCTCAAGTCCATCGAGTAGTTTTCGAGTTCTAGAAAAGGTGTCTGTCATGTTGTTAATTTCTGGACAAATATCCTTCATCAACGACGCAAAACCGTCTATTGCTTTATTCGGCATGTTGTACTCACATTTGAGGTTGGTTATCCTTGCAGCAACAGATAATAAAGACATCTTGCAGCCATCATATAAAGGCTTCTCAGCAGCTTTGAGCATGTCAAAGAACTTCTTGTACTCAGGAATCGGTTCTTCAACATCAAATGGTTCTTCTAATTCCGATTCCAAATCGTGATCGTTTTGAAATGCATCTAAAACCATGCTCTTATATGGATTAGATGTCTCTCCGACGGAGGTGAACCCACTAGTTGGAATTGCATTGTCAAAATCGTCTTCCCCGTGGAAAGTCCATTTGTGGTAGTTAGGTCGGAACCCATTTTGGTAAAGATGGAACTTCACAACATCGGGATCCAAATACGGAACATTTCGACATTTTGCACAAGGGCATTTCAATAGCCCATCAATCATAACATTATCTTGCTTACAAGAAAATTCGACAAACTCGTCGACTTTTTGTGCATAAGTTGAACTCAAAAAATTTCCATTAACCCTATTATACATCCATTCACGGTCTATCATTGTTATCTTCGTCCTACTACAACATCACTTTCATATTAGTTGGTTTTCTAACTCTTTTCACTACATAAACCTAGCATTCGTTAATAAATAAGATGAATATTTTAGCACTCTTCATATTAAATAAAGAAAATAAAACAAAATCGATAATCAATCCATACGGGGAAAAAAAATCTTTCCATTTCAAAAAAAAATTGTAACCTTATTTCTCGTACACATGACAATATAGATTAACAAATGTCGATTGCCTATTAGTCTTATAGATTAACCTTATTTTTTCTTCTTCTAATTATCTAATGGTAATTAGCTTTTTTCAGCATTGAAATTTAATTAGGCTGGCATATCAGATTGTCAAGAAGGAAAAATCAACAAATTAATTTTACGTTCCTACCAAATTATATAGACTCTTCGACAACGAAATATTTGAACAACCATTCTGCTCTTAGTTTCTCCTTTTGGAAGATCTTGCAAGGTTACTGTTACAGTAGCTGCATTTCACGTAATAATAAACTCTAAAATGGATAAATCTAGCAAATGGATACATATTTGAGTTAGACTCTAGTAGGCTCACCCGCCTAGTAATAAGCGACATAGCTTCTCACAAGTCGCAACAATCATGCACAACCTCCTTTATATTTTACATTTTACATGACTAAAGGGGATAGTGTATGTCCTGCATGATGACATCTCATTCTGGCTCTTATTGTTAAACAAAATGGGTTCATCCCGTTCCACCCTGACAAGTGACAACCTCCTAACAATATTCATAAATTAAAGTTCATTCTTAGTGCTTGGTTTGGTATGGCAAAATTAAAGCTGAGAAATGGAATCAAGTAAGCCAATCCGTTTTTGGGTGTTTGGTATGATTAAAATGTAACTTATTCCGTTATCGGACAGTAATGGAATCCTCCAATATGTTACCCCAACCTTCCCTATGGTAACACAATCCCTTAACCTCCTCTAACCAAAAAAAATTAAAAACTGGAAAATTTTCAAACGATTTAGTTGTGAATGACTGTGATTACCGTGAAGATAAGAAAGAGAACAGGTATAGAGTAGTTGATATTGGCAAGGGGATATTATGATTTTGGTTTCTCCAGATATATTTTTTAATATTCTTTTATAATTACAAAGTACTGTGTTATTTTTTACTTCTCATATAACTGATACCATTCCATTTCCTTTCTCGTGATCATACCAAACATGCTCTTATGCTATTATACTCCATTGAACATGAGAATGAGAAATTTTGTAAAGGGAATAGATATGGGGCCATTTGCGTATTGGCTTCAACATTGATATAAGAAATTTGGGTAAAGATAAGAGGGCAGCTGGTACCTGCAACTGCAGAAGCAAAACTCTAACCCATTACCCAACCCAAGTACATGTTCCTCGTGGTTGCAAAATCAACCCGGGTTAATTATAAAGGACATGGAGCTAGCACATAGCTAAGATTATATGGTCGTTTGATCCGGGTTTAATTTGTCCTATGTCATATGAAAACTTGTTCAAACTCTCTTCAACAATGGTCGTATTTGACAAAATTCACAAACCAAAGTTCATAATTACACTATTAACCCTTTATCACAATTCAAAAACACACAGATACATATGAATATGAAATTTATTAGAATGATATTTGGTAGAAAAACAAAGTAGATAATAGAAAAACAAAGTAGAATGATATTCGGTGGAAAACAAAGTAGATAAAAGATAAACAAACCAGCACCCACATTTCCACAACCAATCAAATACATTAACAAGTTGTACCCAAATTTCCAACAAATCAAGGAAATTTAAAATATTTTCCATTGATTCCCATCCAACACAAAACACGGCAAAAATCATCAAAAGACAAAATTATCTAAAAAACTCAATCAATTGCTGAAATTATCAATTCAAAAGGTAAGTATTATGAAGTAATTGGTTGCATAAAAGTGGAATTTGTCAAAAAAAAATGCACTTGAGTAAGAAGAGTTAACCATACCTGAAGAACAAAAAGGGGAAGCAAGAAACCCTAACACGACGCACAGAGGAGAGCGACAGACGACGTGTTGAAACCCACCGGAATTGCGGGTCCTCGGTGGAGAGAGACGCGGCAGACGGGTTGGTGGTTTTTCGGTGACTTTTCTGAGTATGAGTGAGCCCTAAAACCGAAAAGTATAGAAGCAGGGAGGAAGGAGAGAGAGAGAGAGTGAAATGTTTGAGGCATGTTTGAGCGCAATTTTTTTCAGTAATGAAACAATATAGCGGGCAAAATGAAAAAGTAGAGCGGTTAATGAAATATTTGTTGACTTCCTTTCCTAAAAATAAAAATTATTTAAAAATAAAATAAATTTTGCTACGGATTTATATTCCGTCTCTAAATTTATCTACGGATTTATATTTCCGTCTCTACCTTTCAACGGAAATAAGTATTCCGTCTCTAAATTTAGCTACGGAGTTCCCATTTCAGTCCATAAAATAATCAGAAACAGAATATTATTTTTCCGTCGCTTATCTAGAAACGGATTAAATTCCGTCTCTGATTTTCCGTTGTTATACAGCCGTTTTTTTGTAGTGAACACATTCGAGCTAGCAAGATCTTCAACACACACAAAAAGGGCCTTCATTCGAAGCCCATTGTTTCATCCACTTCAACACCGGAACAATTTGGCGCCGTCTGTGGGGAAGAACACTTGAAAGCTCCGAAAAACACTTCACTTTCCACGTAAAAAATGGAAATGCCCAACAATGACAACCAGGTGGGAGATGTCCTTGTCCAAACGGATTCGGAATCCGATGGAGGTGAACAGCTACACTCAGTGGCGAGATCGCAGCCAACGAGGGCCACCGCCACGACTAGCAGACCACTCCCCTCTCGAGAAGAGCTCGTTGCGGCCATGACCATCATGCAAAAATTCCTCTTCAACGAGAAAGAACAAGCCCAGGCAGCAGCACGGCGAGAGGCGAGGAGAGCCAGGCGACAGGTATTGCTGAACATGCCCTCGACTGACGAGGACAATGTGAGACCCGAGCAAGATCTCCCCACAATGCCAGGAACGCACCTAATGACAAGGTGGAGAGAGAGCACGTGGGATACGCAGCTGAGAGCTGCACAGCAGCCAGAATGGTTCGCAACACCGTCTCCAACACCACAAGCTCTCCAAAGCGGAGCAAGTGATCGCACTCGGATCCGAAGCTCGGTCCATAGCAGACTGCGACCTTCGGTTCATGACAGGCTGGGGAGCCCCTGTGGGTCCAGTAGACAACCCGAGGGTAGTGGCCAGTCGAGAAGGAGAAGAAGAAGTGACCGAACTCCTAGCCCCCTACACGCCCCCGAGCAATCTCTTAGAGGGAACTCGAAGAGCGAAGGTATCAGGGCGAGGGTAGGGAAGAGGATCATGACTCCAGCATCGTCCCCATTCTCGGACGACATTATCATGGAGACAATCCCCAAAGTGAGGCTGCCAGCACACCTGACATACAGCGGGACTACGGATCCGAGGGATCATGTCATCTCTTATGAACAACAGATGTTTCTGAGTCCCTACTCCGAGGCCTGTTGGTGCAAATACTTCCCAACCACGCTGACATGAGTTGCAGGAGAATGGTTCAGATCGCTGCCGAAGGGGTCGATCAAAAGTTGGAAGAAGCTGAAGAAAAGGTTTTGTGTGCAGTTCGTGAGCAACAATCGCCAATCACGAACCACAGCCGAGCTAACTTCTACAGCAGGAAAGGGATGAAAGCCTGCGAGACTTCAGGGCCAGATTCATGAAGGAATCCACCAACATCCCGAACCTACAGCCAGACGTGGAAATCTTCGCTTTGAAACACGCGCTATGGGAGGGAAAGTTCCGAGACAAACTGACAATGAAAAACCCCTCCAAGATAGCGGACGTGCTCCAAATGGCAGATGCGTTCATCAGAACAGAAGAGTTCAACAAGGCCGCATCAAGGCTAAGAGGATCCTCGGATCCGAAAGATAACAAAACAAATCAGAGTAAGCCCGATGTCAACTCGAGAAAGGGGAAAGAGAAGGTGGGTGCGAGAGATGCAAGCCCAAAGAAGGACGGGAAAAAGGGTAAATTTCAACCCAAATACACCAACTACACTCCACTCGCCATACCCCGAAGAGAAATTTTCAATCTCCACAAAGATGATGAAAAGTGGAAGCTGCCAGACAAGCTCAAATCCAACCCTCTCCGTAGGAACAAGAACAAGTGGTGCGAGTTCCACGATGACTTCGGGCATACCACTGAGGAATGCAACTTGCTGAAGGACAACATCGAGGACCTCATCCGTCGAGGCTACCTAAAGCAATACTTGCTCGACCGTAGAACAGAGAGGGAAGAAAAAGAGAAAGCAACATCTGGAAAGCAACAAGAGCAAGCCCAGAGAAGAGTCCATGAGACCGAGGGGCAAAAGAAGAAACCAATTCTAGTGGTGTTCGGAGGACAAAGGTCCGGCCACGCCAGCAAGAAACATTTAAGAGCTCTCTCCCACCGAGTCAACTTCAGCAACGTTGGGGAGAACCAGCCTACCCCCCCGAACATGACCTTCACTGCTGATGACAGCCTCGGGACCCAGTACAAACACGACGACCCGTTGGTGATCGAAATGGATCTCAACAACCACAATGTCCACAGAGTACTAGTCGATGGAGGGAGCGCCGTCAATATCATCTTCAGGAACTGTTTTGAGCAGCTCATCCTCGAAGAGGGAGAAGAGTCACTGACCAAGGTCAGCTACCCATTGATCGGATTCAACGGATCCGCAGCTATCCCCCGAGGAAAAATCACCCTACCCGTCACAATCGGTCAAGGCCTGGCAGCGAGAAACGTCCGAGAGGAATTCTTGGTGATGGACTGCGACTCAGTGTATAACGTCATCATGGGACTAACCATGATCCACAAAATACAAGCAGTTCCATCCACATACCATCAGATGATGATGTATGTCTCGGATGCTGGCTTCGCCGAGCGGATAAAGGGCGACCAAGAGGTGGCAAGGTCAACTTGTCACACGGCTATCCGAAAGCCGAGGCTAGGAGATAGTCCCGAGGACGAAGATGAGAAGAGTTCTCCCCCAGGTGGATAAAAGGATGCCAAGAGGAGAAAGGCGGGGCCGAGCAGCCTGGTAAAACCCGCAGAAGTTAACGCTCGACCAGAAACCCTTTTCCCCGAATCAGACCAAGAGATGGAAGACATTCCTCTAGAGGATGAGTCGGACAGAGGTGTCCGAATAGGCAAAGGCCTAAGTTCGGGACTTCGAATAGAGTTAATCCAGTTGCTGAGGGATCACAAAGACATCTTCGCATGGTCGGCGGCCGACATGCCAGGGATAGATCCGAAGATGATCTGTCACAAGCTGGATGTCAGCCCCGAGGCTCGGCCAATCAAACGGAAGAAAAGGAACTACTCCTCGGAGAAAAACAAAGCCATCACCGAAGAGGTGAAGAAGCTACAAGAGGCAGGCTTCATCGAACGTTGCATGTACCCCAAGTGGTTGGCCAACGTGGTCATGGTAAAAAAGGCCAATGGCTCATGGCGCATGTGCGTCGATTTCACAGATCTGAACCGAGCCTGCCCAAAAGATTGATATCCCCTCCTGAGGATAGATCAGCTGGTAGACTCTACCAGTGGCCATGCATTGCTGAGCTTCATGGACGCTTTTTCAGGGTACCATCAAGTATTCATGCACCCCGACGATAGAACGAAGACCGCCTTCATAACGAGCGCGGGAGTGTTCAACTACAGAATGATGCCTTTCGGATTGAAAAATGCCGGAGCCACCTACCAAAGACTAGTTGATCACGTCTTCGCCGATCAAAAGGGAAGGAACGTCGAGGTTTATGTGGACGATTCCATAGTAAAGAGCGTGAAGGAAGAGGATCACATCAAAGACCTGGCCGAAACCTTCGCCAACCTGAGGAAATACAACATGAAACTGAACCCGAAGAAGTGTGTCTCCGGGGTAAAGTCAGGGAAGTTCCTCGGGTTCATGGTGAGCGAAAGAGGAATAGATGCGAACCCGGACAAGGTCCAGGCTGCGCTAGATCTGCCCAAACCGAAGACAAAAAGAGACGTGCAAAGGCTAACGGGCAGGTTAGCCGCACTGTCAAGATTCATATCGAAAGCTTCGGATAAAGGGGCACCCTTCTTCAAAGCTCTCAAACCCAAGACCCTCCCAGGAGGAGAAGCAGAACCCATCAAAAAGAAAGGCGTCCCGAGGAAAGTGGACCCCGAGCTGACATGGGAACAAGAGCAAAAGGATGCATTCCAGCAGCTCAGGGCCCACCTAGCTCAACTGCCGACGCTAGCCAGGCCCAAAGAAGGGGAAGCTCTATATTTATACGTCGCAGTCAGCCCCGGGACCGTAAGCGCATTGCTCCTCCGAGAGGAGGAAAAGAAACAACAGCCAATCTATTTCACCAGCCGAACCCTGACGGATGCCGAAACTCGGTATCCGCTCATTGAGAAAGTAGCATACGCAGTGGTGGTAGCAGCTCGGAAGTTAAGACCCTATTTCGACTCCCATCAAATAGTGGTGCTAACTGACCAGCCACTGGAGAAAGTGCTAGACAAGATATAAAGGTCGGGAAGATTGGCCGCTTGGGCTTTCGAGTTATCTGAGTTCGGAATCAAGTATCAGCCGAGGACGGCCATCAAAGCACAGGCACTCGCAGACTTCTTGGCCGAATGTTCATATCAAGAGGTGCTAGATGACACCAAGAAAACATGGGAGGTCTACACTGACGGATCTTCCACTGTGAACGGCTCGGGAGCCGGAATAGTGTTAATACCCCCAGTGGGAAAAAGCATAGAGTACGCCCTAAAGTTCGGTTTCAAAGCAACCAACAATGAGGCCGAATATGAGGCCACAATCGCAGGAATAGAGCTGTGCTTATCTCTGGAAGCCGAACATGTTTGCCTCAAGACCGATTCTCAGCTCGTAGCCAACCAGATCCGAGGGGAGTACGAGGCCAAGTGGCCAAGCATGACAGCTTACCTAGCAAAAATCAAATCCTTAACGTCAAAGTTAAGATCCTTCGAAGTCATACTCATTCCCCGAGGTCAGAACGCACAAGCAGATGCACTATCCAAACTTGCAAGCTCAACGCTCACCGACCTAAACAGGTCAGTCCATGTGGAAGTACACCACGAAAGAAGCATTGACATGCCACCCCCCGCAGTGTGCAATGTGCGTCCAGAGCCGAGCTGGATGGACGCAGTCATTGCGTACAAAGAGAGGGGAGAACTTCCCGAAGACAAGCTCCAAGCAAGGAAGCTGAAAAGATTCAACCAATGGTTCATCATCGACGCCAACGGAGAGCTCATGAGGAAGTCATTCTCAGCCCCACTGATGAAGTGCGTAGGCCCAACCGATGCCGATTATATCCTCAGGGAAATCCACCTCGGCATATGCGGAAATCACATCGGAGGCAGGGCACTGGCACACAAGGCACTTAGGGCCGGATTCTGGTGGCCCACCATGGTGTCAGAAGCAAAGGCATTGACGAGGAAATGTGAGAAATGCCAAAAGTTCGCACCTGCAATCCACCAGCCAGCCCAAACCCTGCAAGCAACACTCTACCCCTTACCATTTGCACAATGGGGTTTAGATATCATTGTTCCATTCCCTTCGGCTGTGAATCAGAAGAAGTGGCTGATTGTGGGGGTTGACTACTTCAGTAAGTGGGTTGAGGCCGAAGCAGTCTCCTCCATCACGAAGCAGCAGGTCCGCAAGTTCATTTGGAAAAATATCATCACAAGGTTCGGAATACCGAGGCTACTGGTCTTCGACCATGGGAAGCAATTTGACAACACACCACTGCAAAGATGGTGCAAACAGTTCGGTATCCACCTCGCCTAATCAACAGTGTTCCATCCTCAGAGCAACGGCCAAGCCGAAGCCGCAAACAAACTCATCCTTAATGCACTCAAGAAGAGAGTCGAGGAAGAAAAAAGCAAATGGCTAGAAGAGCTCCCAGGAACACTCTGGTCCCTTCGGACCACCGAAAAGGAAGCCACAGGACAAACGCCCTTCCACCTGGTTTACGGTTCCGAGGCTGTCATCCCTGTAGAGATCGGAACAGATGGCTTAGGGGTCCAGGCGTACAACAGGTATGATGGAGTCCATGGTCAAAGCAACGACCAACTTCTGTCCGAATCATTGGATCTACTAGATGAAGCTCGGGACGAGGCCGGAACTCTGAACGCAGCGTATCAGCAAAGAGTCAGCAAGCACTACAACCGAAGAGTCAATGCCAGACCTCTAAAGGTCGGCGACCTAGTGCTCAGAAACGCTGCTGCAGTTCAGAAGGGAAAAATCCATGGGAAACTCTCGGCAACATGGGAAGGACCATACATCATCCACTCTGAAAAGAGGACTGGCACCTTTATGCTTAAACAGTTAGATGGAACGATCTTGAAGAACCATTGGAATGCCGATGTTCTCAAGAAATATTTTGTATGATCTAGCTTCCTCCCTTTTGTAATCCAAGTAAGTCGTTTAATGAGAAGAGGAAAGCCACTGGCACCATGTGTTTCATTAAACATACCCTTATGTCTTTTTATTCTATCACTATGTTGTTATGTTACATGCAACTTCGGATCTGATCAATCCGAAGCTAAAATCAACCCGAAATAGCCATTTCCTGGGGTCAAAAGGCCCAAGAAATAGCTAATTCGAAACAACCCGCAAGGTACCGTCCAGAACCCTCGGATTCGCGGTACCCAGGGACATTCCGTTCGCTAAAAAGTCTCGAACAGTTATAAAGAGTTCGGCTCAGATCCACGGATCCCCGAAACTCATAGCTAAGTCAGACTTGCGATTTCTTGCCCAGGTTTCCGAACCACAAGAAATCGGAAGAGCGGAAGTAGACATTAAAAGAGCTCAAAAGCAGACTCTGAACACATCTACAAACATTAAAAGAGCTCAAAAGCAGACTCAACAGATCCACGGATCAGAAGAGCTCAAAAGCAGACTCTGAACACGTCTACGTACGTTAAAGAGCTCAAAAGAAGACTCAACAGATCCACGGATCTGAAGAGCTCAAAAGAAGACTCTGAACACGTCCACATGCGTTAAAAAGCTCAAAGGCACTCTCAAAACATATCCACGGATCTGAAGAGCTCGGAAGCCAAACTCCAAGGAAATCAAAGACTAAGAGTCCAGAACTACCGAATCCACCCGCAGAGCCTAAGCAAGACTCGTAACGAGTCTTAGAAAATCTACGGATTGGGGAAGCTCGCTGACGAGGAAACAACTTAGAAAAACGGTGGATTCAAAAGCAAAAACGGTGGATACTTCGGTAATGTACGAAACAACAAAGTCATTTTTATTCAATATTTGGGGGGACAAGTACGATTACACCAGCTAAAGCTCGGATCAAACCGAGGAATCCTCAAAAACTGAAAGCAAAATGACTTAAAAAAGCTAAATCGGCAGCCATCAACAGACAAAACATCGGCCTACCGAAGTACTAAGAAAGCAAAAAAGAAATTATTAAAGTACAACGCAGTGCCGAGGCAAAAAGGGAGGAAATCAAGCGCAAGTTCGAAAGTCCTCAACTGGAACCAACCGACTCTGAGGAAGACGACTGCCCGAGTCCCTAGGGGACGTCACCATCACGTCCCTGAAGAGCAGATTGTGAGGAAGTGCCAGCAGTAGTGTCCCCTTCCGAGGCAACCCTCCGAGCTTGCTGCTCCTTAGCAGCTTCCTCACGCTCCCTAGCAGCGTCATCCCTGTCAGCCTGACATTCCACCAGGTTGTCCTCAGCCTCGAGCCACTTACGCACATGCTCGGCCCACTTGAAATCGGGCATATGCTTGGCAAACATCCGACGAGCGCCGAGGATCCCTTCCCAGTACTGATCCTGGCACTGCTCGGCAGTATACATAAGGGCCTTCTCCTCCTCGAGTCGACGAACCCTGGCTTTAAGCTCATCAGCCTCATGTTCGAGCACAGGAATCCGTTCGAGGGCAGTGGTGAACTTCTGGGCACTCTCCCGAAGGCGTAGGATGACATCATCCTTGCTCTTCAGCACGGCCTCAAAGCCAATCTTCTCCTCAACTTTCTCCTTCTTGGAAGCCTCGTGCTCCCGAGTGTCAGCCTCCATCTTCGACCGCAGATCAGCAACCCCCTTGCCAAAAAGCTCGAGAGTAGCCGTCTGCTCCCGAGTAAACTCAGCAACCAAGCCCCTCGCCTCTTGAAGCTCTGCAAGGAGAGTGTTCATCTTCTCGTTCAGGAGAGGGACATCGTGGTTGTAGCGCTCGTCGAAACGAGCCAATCGTGCCTCGTCGGAGTACTGGCACTCAGCAGCGAAAGAGGACCAGAAGTGCGCCTGCGCAAAAAAATAAGTAAATACCAAGAACGCAGGAACAAAGCTTGCGAGAAGTAGAGTAACATTTACTTTACCTCATTCAAATGAAACTGAGCCATTTGAGTGGGGTGGTTCGCCTCCTCCCCAGGAACCCGCCAGTCAGGAATTCTCCGAAGCATGTTCTCCCTAGCCGCATCGGGACCGATCATGGACTCGGGATGAGCTTCGGGATCTTCCCCCAAAATAGACTTCCGAGCAAAACGGGCCATGGTCTCCCGAACCCTTTGAGGCACCCTCCTAATGGGAACATCGAAGGACGGGTAGGCCAGGCGCTCCAACACCGAGGTAGAGGTGGAGCCCAATGTCTCGCGGAACTTCCTCTTCGCCCCACGCTGGAAAGCAGGCTCGTCACCCTCAGAAGCTGCAACCTCGGCACCCTTGCTAGCCGAAGGACTCCCATCAGCGTTTCCCAAGGAAGTAAGGTCCACTACTACCTTCGGATAAACTAGCAAAACATCCTTAGCCCCAGCAGCAGCTGCATCCTCGGCACCAGGAACCTCGGAGGAACCGAGAGGGGGGTCAACCTCAAACTTCTCCACCATAGGAGTAATATCAGCAACGGTCCCCCCTATCGGAGTCAAAGGCTTCAGAGGCGAGATTTCAACCACCTCCTCGACCAAAGGCTGATTCACAGGCTCGTCCTGCACCAGAATCGCCACGCTCTTCAGCTTCTGGCCTGGGAGCGGAAGCTTGCCACGAAGTCCCTTTGGTGGTGGACCCATCTCTCCTCTTTGCCGAGCCAAGTAACGCTCACCCGCTTCGGCAAGACTTGGATCCTCAGCAACGACCTGCCGAATTCTCTCCTCAGTCAGATAAGGACGACGGCTCAAAAACTCGAGGATCTCAAGACTAGGAGTTACCTTCAACGGGGAAGCAGCCTTCTTCTTCGACTTCAAAGGGGATCTCTCTCTCCTTTGCCTCTTTGGAGAACTTTCCCTCCCCGAAGTCATCTTCTTCCTTAGCTTCTTCGACTCCTGCAAAAGGAGGGAAGGGCACATGAGAAACGTTCAAACGCAAAACAAAAAAAAGCAAACAACAGAAACGTGACTTACCTCGGGGACAGTAAGAAAGGGGGGAGACGAAGCAGAAGAAATGACAGGCGCAGCAGCTGTCACTTCGGGGCCCTAAAACCACAAAGAGAGATCAAAATCAAAACCAAAAGAGCTCACGAAAAACAGACCCTGAACAGAGTAAAAACCAACCGTTACCGGATCAGAAGTAGTTACCAATTCAGGAAGCACTGTTCGCCTCGGGATTGCCTCTCCAGGATTCTGAGAGTCCCAAGGATCGGCGCGAACGTCCCCTAAGTGCGCAAGAGCGTGAGCCGAGAACTGGTAGTCTTCGAGCTTCGGCTGCCGAGGATTTTGCGCCTTGAAGTCGTAAGGAGGGCAGCGAGCAAGAACCCCGTCACCGTTGAGCTGATAACCGAGCACTGCGGGGTCAACAACTTTCTCGCCTTGATCTGCACAAAAGATAAAGAAGATGAGATCCAAAGAACCAAAAAGTGGGAGGCCAACACCCCAACTGAAGCACGATCTCAGCAAAGAAAGCCTCACCCCTGTCATATATCCTACTGACACCAGCAGCAGCGAGAATGACCTCCCGAGTGATATAGTGCAGGTTCGGAAGCCAATACATCGGCTCTCGAGCCGCCTTAGCCTTGAACCACTCCAACTGTATGGCATGATCGGAGTTCGCTCGGTCAACAGGGCCAACTCGCGACATCGAAGGATCTGGCTTCACGAACCACTTCGGAGGAGAGAAGTAGTGAGGATGCTTCGGATCCACGGGAACGCGGACTAACAACCACCGCCCCTTCCACCCATGAACCGAAGAGACATACGGAAAAGCGGTCATATAAAGATCCTCGCCCTTCCGCTTGTCCTTATTTTTGATGGCCCACCAACCAGCCTCAGCATTCGCATTCCTAACAAGCTCGTGCATCTCTTTGAAAACCTCGACTGAAGGCTCGTAGCCGAGGTAGTCGCACATCCAGCGGTACCCCACGATATGGCGCATAGACTTCGGGGTCAGCTGGCCCAAAGAGACGTTGTATTCTTCCAGCACACGAGCAAAGAACGGGTCCAAAGGGAACCTAAGCCCGTAATCAAAATGATGAAGGTATACAGGTATATATTCCGGAGGAGTACGAGTCACCCTCGCATTCTTCTGCTTCGGAAGCTCGCACCAGTAACCCAAGGCATACTGAATGCCATATAAGTCCTCGGCAAGCCGATGATACCTCCCCTGCTTGGCTTCCACTAGCCACATTCCATCGACCGCGACCCCATCAGGACCAGCAATCTCAGTTTTATCCTCGTAAAGGGAAGCTAGCCTCCCCAAGGGGTCAGCCTCTTCCCACCGCCTCGGGAAGAGCGGACGGATAGGAAAGCGACCCGTCACACCAGCCCCCTGGCTCGACTCGGCACGGGCCTCGTTCCCCGAGCTCTCTCCAACATCAACCCCGGGAGCAATCCTTTCCTCCTCATCACTAGAGGAGGACACCACATCGGATTTCTTCTTCCATCTTCCCCCAGCCATGGCGATATAAAGAACGCCGAAGATAAACAGAAAGGAGTAGAAAAAGAAGGAGGCGGAAACGAAAATAAATTACCTTTCCGGAAGCGGAAAACGCCGACGAAGAGAACGAAGTCAAGTCCCGAAGCGAATTCGCAATGAATATGCAAAGATCTGAAGAAAACACCCAAAGAAATCACCGGAATTCTGAAGATATGAAAACGTTTGAGTGAATAAAGTTTGAAATGAGGAAAAAGATGCGGTATTTATAGGCCACATCCTAAAAACCGCCCAACTTCCACTTTCCACACTTGTCACTCATCCACGGACTCGCATCATCTTCCCTTCGAAAAAAGAGAGGACCTTTGGACTTCCCACAGTTGGAAACCCACCCATTTAATTCTAAATGGGCCGGGTTTGGGGGACATGTTGTTTGGGCTCCTAATTGAATACCAATTGGGCCATTAAGTCCAAAGCCCAAAGGCTCACAGCAACAACATCAAACCCACTACAGTCCAAAAGGCTATTCAGCCGCCAATCAAGACCCAAGGCCCACTTGCAATAAATAACCTAATGGCAATTATTGTACAAACACTATAAATAAGCCGTCATGGCTCACTTACCAAGGTACGTCCATTTCACGCCTTAAGACTACTCTTCTAGAGAACTTCTCTCTCTAGAATCCGAGCATTGTTCTTACTTAGGCATCAGAGGGGCTTTCCTCGGAAACACCCCCGATGCTAGTAACTTGTTTATTGTGCAGGTTGATTTGGACACAACACATTCGAGCTAGCAAGATCTTCAACACACACAAAAAGGGCCTTCATTCGAAGCCCATTGTTTCATCCACTTCAACACCGGAACAATTTGTATAGTCATAACCTCACAACAACGAATAGGACGTACATGCAATATTAATGTAACTAGTAAAACCGCGAAAATATTAATATATTATACCGCCACAATATATTTGTAACTTCGTAAAACCGAATATCTATGTAACTCCATACACCTTGGAACACTTCGAAACCACGTCTCAATTTTTCTAGTATTTAGTTTAATTGTGTTTGCAACTCTAGAAATGCATGTTTAAATTGTCATACGTAGTACTCCCGTTCTACTTGTCTGTAAGAATACTCTCCTACTACGACCCAGATCGACAATGATAAATTTCTGGATGGCATTCTTGTACCGTTGTACGTAGTACTTGTATTGTTCATCATTTCGATTCTCGATCTGCTTAATTATTTTCAATAAAATCCCCGAGAAAATGATTTAATTGTATAGCGCTGAAAGTCATACATTTGTTTATGTAAGGTACGGAGTATTCTTATTTTTAATATTTTGACATAAGCTTGTTTATGTTAAATTAATTAGGTGATTGGAAAAGATTTGTTCAAAGTCCTGAAGCAAAAGATGGGAGAAAAGTTCAACAAATTCATACAAGAAAAGGTGTGTGTGGTGCCAGGTGATATTACTTGTCAAGATTTGGGAATTAAAGAATCTAAATTAAAGGAAGAAATATGGAGAGACGTTGATATTATTGTTAACCTTGCTGCAACCACCAATTTTGATGAAAGGTACACTTAACTAGACAAATTATTTATAACTACGTATTAATTACTTATTATTACCTAAATGGCTAGTTAAGGTACACTTTTCATGAAATGTCCCTGAGGTTTCACGAAATTCACTAAATACACCCGCGTGTTTCAAAATACATAGTATAACCTTATTTTTTTTTTAAATGCACTAAATACCCTCAAAGGCTAACGGACGTTAACGTCGTTAGTCATTATCCCGAATCAATCTAAATTAACATCTAATTAGTTATCCATTACCCCTACTTAACTCATTTATTCCTAATTAACAAATTAACCTTAAAAAAACAATCCTTCTTCCTTTTCTTTTTCCTCTCCACTTCCCTGCTTTCACTCTCCTCTAGCCATTACTGACAGCTTGATACATCGCCCCCACCACCATCATCAAACATCATGAACACAGACATTAGTCCTGGTATTCCCCATAAACAGGTAATTACATCAGTAGACACCCGAAATCCATCTCCCAGAAAACCCATTTCTTGATGTTGTTACTCACATTTTCTCTCTCCTACAACAATGGCATCAGAAACTCCTCCAGTTGATTCTTCATCTGAGTATTCAATCCCTTACTCTGAACTCTTCCCTCTTGTTAAATTCACGGGTTTCACTTGCCATTTATCATGATGTCAAAACCAAACCTAAAATCAACCTAGCTAATTAAGTTGGGGGTAGCAATTAATGATGATGAATTGAAACAGGCCACCCATAATTCCACCCAACATTCCATGATAATGATGAATTACGCCCCAGCTACCCACCGCTCTATCAGTTAGATTTGATTTTGACAGTGGGGGGTTATTGTTGTGCTTGTTTGTTTCGTCGATTGAATTTTGTTTATTGCTGTCGTTTGAATCAAAATCCATTTTGTAGGAAAATTAAGTTTGGGTATTTGATTGAATTTGGGAATTAGGGTTCTTGGATTTGCAAAAATTGTTTTGTGTGGATGTTGGCGGTGCAAATTGACGAGGGAATGTCGGAGGTCGGATAAGGGGGAAGTGAGTTGGTGGTGGTTGTTACTAGGCGCAGGAGATCGAAGAGAAAGAAGCAGTAGCTTGTGTTGTTGGTCCGTTGGTGGTGGTGAACGAGAAGGTGGCTGGGGCCTGGGGCGGCGAAGGGTCAGGCGAGGTCAGGAGAAAATGTGAACGGTTGTAGTGGTGGACGGATGAGAAAGAGGCTGACATGGTGCAGGAGATCGAAGAGAAAGGAGCGGTAGTAATTGAAAGTGAGTTGAGAGTGAAAGAATAGAGTGGAAGAAGAGATATTAAGGGAGGGGTAATTTAGTAATTTAGTAGGTTAATTATGGGTTAAGTAGTTAATTAAGAGTTAATATTAACAGAGTTAGACTTCCGTTAAAAATAAGGGTATTTGGTGCATTTTTTAAAAAATAGGGGTATACTATGTATTTTGAAACACACAGGTGTATTTGGTGAATTTCGTGAAAACTCAGAGGCATTTCATGAAAAAACCGTTTTTTTTTAAATATAGTTAGTGGAAAAAGTGTCAAATAAAGAGGTGGGGGTGAGGGTGGGTTGAACTATTTTAATGCTTTTAAAGGAAATAATTAAGAACATGTCCGGACCATGGTTAAGTGAGAGAAATGACAAAATATTAGTAAAAATATGTCATTTATAGAATCGGGGCGAGTATTAAGGGACATATTTATAAGGAAAGTAGGGTGGGTATTAAGAGACGAAGGGAGTATATTATTAAAAAAATTGATATTTGGAAAATTGATATTGATTAATTGACTCCAATGATATCTAATTTGATTATGTTTTATCGTATATATTGTCGTCACTATATATTTGCAATTTTTAGTATTAGAAAAATATATGTGATAATTTTGAAACGAGGGGGGTAAATGAGTAATAATTAGCTTTGATTTACTGAATATACATGTCTATTTGCTTGCATGTGAATGATAGTGATCGACAAATTTATATATATTTTTTTTTTTGATAAAATCGACAAATTTATATTCCACAATGTATATGTAACTTTCTTTTATGTAGTTATGTGAACGGTTGAGATAATTTGATAACCAAGTAAACAAAAAGATGATTGTACGTATTACTCCGTATTAGATAAATTAAATATGGAGTAGGATACACATGGATCACACAGTCACACTTTTCTAATATCACATCATATATAATTAAATAACTATAGACAAAATTATAACCTATTGATCGATAGTTTGGTTGACATATAACTATGGACTGAACTAAATAATAAATAATAAGTAATAAATAATAAGTAATAAATAGATGGAAATTTTGGTAATATTAATCCAACATTTGACCGATTTTCTTTTATTAAGCCTACCTATGAGTTATTTTTAAATAATCCAACCTTTTAGGGGTATCACCTTATATTAGTCCATGACCTGCTAGTAACCAGTTTTATAGGTTAACCATGCCACGTGTCACTCTCTAATTGGTTATTTTTATTTTAACTTTAAAGAAAAACCCACACTTTTTTTTAGCCTACTTCCCCTCTCTCACACGGCTCTCTCACTCTTTCTCTCTCCTCTTCACTGTGAATACCACCACCATTGCTGCTTTCAACCCCCACCTCTGGCAGCCCTTTGCCTCCTGCTACTCAGCTCACCTTTCTCTCTCCCTTGCTTCCAGAGTTCCAATAATCGTGCCTCTGCTTTTCCCGATAAACGATCTTAAAAACTACGACCAAAGCAAAAAAAAAACCTACCCACCATAATTTCATCACCCCATTCTCTCTCATAACCTCTGGAATCCGAGACCAACACTAACATTTACGCGCAGCAACTGACCAAATGTGTACTCCGTAATCATCAAAATCTAACCAAAACCTTTAACTGATTATACAACCAACTGCATAATCATCAAAATCAAACCAAACCGAACACGAACTTTCTAATCAAATTATAGCCCGCATCCAAATCAACAAACGACCTACTTGATCACTACTCAACCGCCAACACAACTTCACGATCTTCACAAATCAAGCCACAAAATTTATTCTAGCAATTGAATCAAAACTGAATCCTTCAATTATACTTCAAATTGAATCGATAATCAAAACCGAATCCTTTAATTATACTTCAAATTGAATCGATAATCAAAACTGAATAAAATCACGATAAACTAGGAAAAATCGATTATCAAAATTAAAAAAGTGATTACAGGAAGCAAGGGGGAGGGATGGTGAAGGTGACTACAGGAAGCAAGGGGGATAGAGAAGATGAAGGTGATTACAGAAAGGCATATTAAAAAAGTAAAAAGAGAAAGGGTTAAAATTAAAGAAGCTACCTGATAGTCAGGTAATCAGTCACAAGGGACCGATATAAGATGATACCCCTAAAAGGTTGGATTATTTAAAAATAACGCATAGGTTGGCTTAATAAAAGAAAATCAGTCAAAGGTTGGATTAATATTACCAAATTTTCCTAAATAGATAAATAATAAATAATAAATAATTAGTGATTTATAATTAATTACTAATAAATAATAATAATAAATGATAACTAATAATTAATAACTAAAGAATAATAAATAATACATAATATATATAATAATAATATAAATAATAAAAAATAATAAAAAAATATACTTCGTGCACTACAAAAAATTGTACTATTCACGACGGGAATTCGCGTCGCGAAAGGCCAATAATCGTTGATTAACGACGGGATTTCTTGTCACGAACCCGTCATAAAAGGGGCCGTCGTTAACCCGTCGTAAAAGACATTTGCGACGGTTATTCCCGTCTTTGTTTAGTTGTTAACCCCGTCGCAAAAGGCTCTTGCGATGGAATTTTTGACCCGTCGTAATTAGGTTGTCGTTAAAGATACAAATTCTTGTAGTGGTAGTAGTAGTAGTAATAATAATAATAATAATAATAATAATAATAATAATAATAATAATAATAATAATAATAATAATAATAATAATAATAATAACTACTTCACCCTACCCCTTTATTTGACACTTTTTCCACTAACACTTTTTCCCTTTATTTGAAACTGAGTTCAATCCTAAACAACTTCTGACCCAAATTAAGATATTATAACCGATCTAAACCGACTCGAATAATGTTGACCCGATATTAACCTATTTCGATGTGGCCCAGATCATTTACAATCGATCCATTGATCTGAGTTGATACCCTTATTTTTTTTAACAATGCAAGTGACCAAGTAGGGTGTTTGACAATAAAGAAATAAAAGTAAAGCAAATAGGATTTTACAATCAAAGAAAAGGGAGTGAGCTGAGGGGTACAATTACAAAAAAACAAAATTAGCTCCTAAAAAATTACAACCATAAATAATAATAATAAATAATAATAATAATAATAATAAAGTACTAAGTTTTATTATTATTATTATTATTATTATTATTATTATTATTATTATTATTATTATTATTATTATTATTATTATTATTATTATTATTATTATTATTATCATTTTATCATTAAAACGATAAAATAATAAAAGGGTTTAACGTACTCCGTATATTGTATGGGTAGGGGTGTCAAATCGGATCAACGAATCAGGTTTGGGTCGGATTCATCGGATTCGGGTTGAAAAGGATCGGGTTGGAACAGATTCATTTGGCTAACGGGTCGGGTCGGATCCAATTGGTAGAAGGTACACCCGGTTGCACGTAGTTCTACGTGTAACCAGTTCATTTTATACTTTTAACCCTTACAAAGCATATTTTTATAGTTTAAAAGCACATATTTACAAAATAAAAGCACTTTTTACAATTTTAAAGCACATTGTTACAGAAGAAAAGCAAAGTTTTGCAAGTAAAAGGAAATGAAAAATATTTAAGTATGTGCTTTTAAATCGTTAATGTGCTTTTTAAGTATGTAAATGTGCCTTTAAACCGTAAAAATATGTGCTTTTAACCCGGTTGCATGTAGAACTTCATACAACCGGGTGTACCTTATAATTTGTGGGTCGGATCAGATAGGATTTAAAACTTAACGGATCGGATCGACCGGGTCGAATTTTTTATACACGTATTCATATCGGATTGTGTTATAAACGAGTCGGCTTATAGTCGGGTTATTGGGTTGGATCGGATCGGATCGGATTGAAACATGACGGATTATTAACAGATTAAGCCGGACTATGGGATTTATTGGCTATGATATTGGAGTTACATTTTCACATTTTTACATTTTATCATTTAGGTGATTCTAATTTTACATTGGCTAATCTATAATTGAGAACTAGACATGCGGACATAAAATAATAAATAATATTAAAAAGTTATAAAAGATGGTGTTATTCATCACTAAAAATAAAATACTAACATTAATATTAAAAAGTCATAAAATATTGTGTTATTCAGTACTACGTATAAACTACTGGTAAATTTAAGTTGATCTTCGGTTTGAATTGATTCGAGTTTTTGATTCAGAAGGGGTTTAGATTAACTTATTTTTTGCAAATATTTTCGCTTCGGGTTACTTCACTTTCTGCTGAAGTTCTGGGCTTAGTTAGTATTTTGGACCAAGTCAATTTCAGGCCAGTTTTGATGTTGATCGATGATGGATTGGATAAATCCGATCACGTAATCAAGTCCGGATCTGTTTTATAGGTCTACTAGCTAATAGCTAGCAACAAAAATACGTGATCGTCCTTAATTTTTTTTCCTTTTTATAATTTCCCTTATTGGTGTGTTTAGCATATGTCTTAAGAAAAAATACAAACAACGATAACACATACTTAGTACTAATATCACAATGAAATTGGTTCACTTGTTAAGAATCTTACTTCAGCCTTAGCCTTGGGCTCTATTTGACACACCAATTTAGGCGTCTTAAATATTAAGGTGCTGAAATTGTATGTCACCTTAAATGATTAGAGCGTTTTGGCAAGAACCTTAAATCTCTATTATATAAAGGAACAGCTGAGGGTATAAGGGTAAAACCACTTTTCGTGTCCCCCTGTAAATTGACGAAATTACCCCCACCCCTAATTAAACCCCCCAGCCTTTCATTCAAAACCCGAGAATTTCCTCTGTTTAAGCGTACATACTTTTCTCTCTCATACTTTCTCTCCTCCTACTCAGCCGTCGCCGATCAACGCCATCACCACCATCAGTCTGGTCGGCCCTCCTTGCTCTTGACCGTCACCACCAACAATCTCACGCAATTTTCTCTATCATATCCTCCAATCTTTTGCCTCAATTTTCTCTCTCCTATGATTTGCATTTCAATTATTTCGTAATTATTCTGGGGTCTTTGTTTTTCTGGAAGATTGAGTTGTTGGTTGGAGATATTGGTTTTGGTTCATTCCTTGATTTTCCATTTATCTGTAAGTTTCTTCGATCCTATTTATTTTATGTTTCCGATCTTAGATTTGATTTTAACTGTTCCGTTTCAATCGTTGTTATTTATAGTTTTTGTTTGATTTGGATCTAGAGTTTGTGTATTTTCGATATCATGCAAATTGTTTAGGGATATTTCATCTAGGATTTTATGCATGCAATCTGTTTATGTATTTGATAATTTTGGCTGTAATTTTCTGTTGTTTGAGTTTTAATTCTATAGATCTGATTTCTTTTGTTGTTTTTGTTCCATTTAAGTTTTTTGTTATTAATTGCAGTCGGAATCTGTGAAATTGTTGAAACATTGTCAATACTGTGTTTACGTTTTTCAATTAGGTATGTTTTGAGAAAATTAATTATATTATTTTTAACGGCAAGTAATTGAATGTGGTGTTTTTGTTTAATATTTGGGCTATTTTCTTTGGTTACCTAATCAATTCGACTAGGTCTGCCAAAGAATTTGAATTATTAGTGAAATTAGGCTATAATTTTTACAATGTCTTCCTTGATCTACTTTATGAAAGCCCGTTGTAATTTGAATAAATATATGTGAAACTCAGTTTTTATTTTGTGAATTTGAGTTTTAATTTCACAAGTTAAGCCCGTCTTCAGTTTACTCTTTCCCTATAAAATCGGCTTTGATATTGATGTTTTATATTATAATTCGATTGGATTTCTGTTTTCGATTGATCAGGGCCTTCTTAAAGATTCTAGGGGCCTGTTCTAAAATTAAAATTGGGCCATTCTCTGAGTATCAATTAGCTCATAATTTAGAAATCACAATAAAATTTAAACAATTTAACAATATTGAAGTGCCATATATAGTAACAAAGTGATTTATTTTCAGAACTTCCTCCAAGGCTCTGCTCCAACTTTTGATTTCTCTTCAAATACACCAGTTATATGTGTACATCATTTTTGTATAATTAGAGTACTGTTATTCTATTAAATATAGGAGTAGGAAAAAAGATTATACATTACTGGAAAAAATCAGAACGTTTGATGAGAAACATTTAATGGGAATTGATTTTTAGATGTTCATAGCCATTAAGAAAAATATGTATTTTTCCGTTGACAATTGGGAGATTAATGGGAATTGGAATACTTTATTTTAGTAATTTGAAGTAGAATTGTTGGAGAAAATGGAAGATCAAAGAAGATGGAAGATTGATGATGATGGCGTGAGAAACAATGAGGAAGCTGGCTTTCCTCATTAGGAAGATAAAAGAGAATGCAGCTTCCCAATGTAAGGTATAATAGATGCAGTAAATTTTTTTGGGCCCTTTTTTTAAACCTTACACCTTTTAAATTTTTGGGCCCTGTGCAGTTGGGCTTCTTGAACTCCCTCATCAACGGGCATGCGATTGATGTTCATAAATTCCTGTTTTCGAGTTTGCAAGGTGACGTATGATTTAGCGTGATTGATGTTTTTATTCGAAGTACTCCTAAATATATCATATTTTTGCAATATTTGCTGACATATGATTTCTGGTTTCATTCTTTAGTGAAGAGTGAATGTTCTAATGGAATCAAAAGGTGGTAAAGACGGTTCCAGTAGTAGTAGTAAATCATTGCTATACGTCAGCACCACTCGCTTACACCATTGAATACGTTCGACCAAAGAGAGGAGTCAAGAAATTCAGATCTACTTCTTACTCAAACATAAGCTAAAAGTAAAATGAGTTGCGTTCTAAGAAGTGAAGTCACATCCAGTTATGGAGACCATCTAGCATTCAATACTGCGGTGCAAGAAGTGAAGCCACAAATTTTGTGGCATACTATTTGTAAGATATGATAACTCTGTATCTTTGCATTCATAGATTAGGAGTATAAATATACAATGTACAATTAAGGCAATATTCTGCCATGATAATCAGCAATCATGTTGCTAATTTACAGCAATAGTATCGCTAATTATGCGCCAATTATGGCTGATTATTCTTGATTGATATCCTATACATAGATATCATATATACATAATATATGCTATACATAATGAGATTGTTAAACATAAATAGATAATCTATTATTATTTTTGGTGATTAGTTGCAATAAAACAATTTAAATTTCTGATATTATCTCGCACGCATCGCGTGCATATAAGACTAGTAGAATATAAGGTATTGAAACTGACTAAAATTGAGATGTTAATTTGAGTAACGTTTCAATTTAAGGTCCTTAAGTTTTCATGTATTTTACCTTTTTTTATTTTAAACAATTATTTTATATATTTCAGCTCCTTAAATCATTGATTATACCAAACGACTCATCTAATCAGGTCGTCATTAATTTCAGGTCAACCCTTCCAATTTTAACTAATTTATCAGTTTTAGTTTTATTTCATTTAGTTCTGCAAACCTAGTCTTAGGTTTTTTAATCTTACGGGGTTTGACAGCTTGGACTGAGAATCTTACCAAGAGTTTGGTCCCGAAAATATTAGACCAAAAAACTATGAAAATTTGGATGTGGTCAAAGTCTTTTAAATTGACAAAAGGGGAAAAAAGCCTAACAAAGAAAGATTGAGAAAGTTTTAAAGATAGTTTTACATCATTAGTACTATGTAACTTTGTTTTATACCAACAATATAATGCGTGGTAAAAATAATAATGTCGTACTGATGAATTTTTTTTTTTTTTGAAAGGTAAGGAGAATATACTTAGGAGCCTCTCCGCACGAGAGTCACTCCTGAGTAATCATTACACAAAATAGTAGCTAATCTCTGGCTATTAGTAGGATCTATATACATATTCCCAACAATTAGGTGACCGACATTTGCTATCCAATCTGCTGCCGAATTTGTTTCTCTGAAAATGTGCTTGATATCCCAAGTGGTAAAGAGGTTGAGGAGATGTTTGATATCAGAAATAATGTTGATGATCTTCCAAGGAGTCGACCACACCCCTTTAACTGCATAAATGATAAGAAAATTATCACATTCGATGAGGAGATTATCGATCTGTAGACGCCTAGCTTCTTGTAGACCTTTGTGGAGAGCAATGGCTTCAGCCATGAACGCTTGAGTTTGACCAAGATTAAATGTACATGCTGAAATCGAAATTCCTTCACTGTTACGGATGATGATTCCTGCTGTTGCTGAAGAAGATTTACTGGAGCCGTCTAAGTTGAGTTTGAAGGTGCCGAGTGGAGGGGGGTACCAGCGAACCATGATTGGAGGGGAAGGAGGTGGTGGAGAAGTGGAATTGAGGGTGGTAATAGGGGTGCCCGTAAGCTGATGATAGTCAAGTTGGAGACGAGTTTGCCATTCATGGTAAGCAGAGTTTGCCTTGTGAAAAACCCGGAATGGGCTGAAGGATGCATTGTTGAAGGTACAATCGTTTCTTTCCTTCCAAAGAGACCAAATTAGGAAGGTGAACTTACATAAAGCAGTGGGGTACTTCCTGAGAAGGTTTAGATTATCAAGAAGGTCATGGGAGGTGATAAAATAATCCAGCCAGTGTTTAGTTAATTGGAGATCCCACATGAGTTTAGAAGAAGGGCATTGAATGAATAAATGATTAATAGTTTCAATATAAGTGTCACATAGCGGACAAACTGAAGGAAATAATGCCCTTGGTCCAAGTATGCATTCTATGTTAAGTCTAATAAATGCGGTTCAGTATTAATTAACAAGTTAATAATTCAGTGAGATCAAGTGAGCTGAATGCCTAGCTAGAGGCCGCTTCAGTTCAAGTGGAATTAATGATATCAATCCACTGCTTACTCTTGACTGAACCCGTAGGGTCACACAAATAGTACGTAAACGGATCAAGTATTTAATAGCATTAAATACTCCATCTATGAATATTCGGAACCGACGGATCTTGGTTTCAGTGGGAGCTAAGATCGTCACAGGCAAGGAATGAATACTCCGGAAACGATGATATTGCCGGAAACGGAAATATGGATCGTATCGGAAATATAAATATTATCCAAGTCGTAGATGTTGCCGGAAACGGAAACATGGTACGTGTCGGAAAATATTATCGGAAATGGAAATATTGCCAGAATCGGAAATATTGCCGGAAACGGAAATATTGTCAGAATCGGAAATATTACCGGAATCGGAAAATAATTCCGGAAACGGAAATATTAAATATTTGTTCGAAACGGAAATTAATTCCGGAATCGGAAATATTAAATATTGTTCGTATCGGAAATGAATTCCGGAATCGGAAAATTTAATCGGAAGCGCATCGTACGAATAAGCATCGGACGAGGCCTGCCGGACGAGGCCCAGCACGAAGCCAGGCCATCGCCCAGCAAGCCAAGCGCGCCGCACAAACAGCCACGCCAGGCCCAGCGCAAGGCCAGGCCCAGCAGGCTGCGCGCAGCGCGCAGCGCGCACAGCGCGCACAGCACGCGCAGCGCACAGCGCGCACAGCGCGCACATCACGCGCAGCGCGCAGCGCGCGCGGGCGCTGAGTGGGCTGCTGCTCGCGCGCACGCATGGGGCCCATCGTGGCTGCCGTGCGTGTGTGTGCAAGTGTTTGTGTTCGTGCACGTTTCCTAAAACATGCAGAGTTCGGTTAATGATTAAATTCCTAATTCTATTTGATAAATTAATTAAATTAGAGTTCTTGTAGGATTCTAGGTTTAATTAATTTGTATCTGAATAGGATTTCGATTCCCTTTCCATACCGCTATAAATATGAGGCTAGGGCTCACAATTTATAACACAAGTTTCAAAGTATTCAAAGTGAGTTTTTGAGAGAAAAATTCAGTCACACATTTGCCTATAAAGTGCCGAAAATAATAGTACCTTAAGGGCGATTCTAGTTGGTCAATCTTAAGGCGGATCCGGACGTGCTGTGGACTATCTACGGAGGGACGACACTTGGAGTCCTAAAGACTTGTTCTTGTTCGGTTCGGGCGCAGCTAGGGAAGGCACGCAACAAAGAGTATGCATCTAATCTATGCTAAATGATTATGTGTAAATAATATGTTTTCCTGGGTTTATGGTTTTTCCGCATGATTTATGAATTGTCATATGTATCATAACCTAACAGTGGTATCACGAGCCCCTTATTATTTTCATAATCTAAATTGCATGAACATGGTTAAATATTACAAATTTGCAAGAATTAAAAGGGGTGATTAATTTTCGTAATTTTTAATTAATTGCAAATTGCGTTTATTTAATTATACGTACGCAGTTTTTCGGCAGTTTCTTCGTTACTCATCCGAATTGAGTGATTTTTGTGTCAATTCCGCATGTAAAAGGCATTCTAAAATTTTGACAAAAATAATATTTTTCTGCCGAACCCAGAATTCTCAAATTCGAAGCCTAACTATGACTTTTCGAAGGTTTTAGTTTTTCGAATGCAAAATTTCGTAAATTTAAGATGTTAAATTAAATATTTGCGATTCTTGTTGATAAATCTTGAATTTTTGATTGACCTACTGCATATGTTTAACAAGTTTGAATGCCTAGTCTTGTTAATTATGCAATCTAATTTGTAATTATGATTAATTTGTTGAAAATTAGAATAATTATTAATTTGATTTTCATAATTAATTGTAATTTAATTAGAAACCTATGATTAAAAACCACCATAAAAATTGTAAATTTACGATAAATTTTAAATTTTTATGACCTAGACTTGAATCCATAACAATCGGAAATCAATTGGATAATAAATTTTCGATTTTTCGCCCTAAAATTATGAAATTAATATTATTTAATAATTTGTCATTAATTTTAAATATAAATTTTAAATTTTTATGCGATTCGTTCATATAACTTGCACGCACGAAGCAATGGACGCTTCGTGTTACCCTTAAGGGGTGTTGTATAATGCGGGCATGCGACGACGAGCAAGGGAGCTCGTCGCCCATGCGGCACGAATGCAATGAGCAAGGGCGTAGTGCACGAGCACAAGGCAGCAGCCCTGCCTTGTGTCGTGTGCCAGGACCAATGGACGAATGGGCATGGGCGTAGGGCGAGCCAAGGCAGTCGCGTGTGGGCAGCAAGCGAGCTGCGCCACAACGCGCGCTGCCTCGCACAAGAGCGCGCAGCCTCGCGCGCAGCGAGCGCAAGCTCGCGTACCACGAGCGCTGCGCCTAGCATTGCTCGCGCGCACAGCGAGCGATGTCGCCCGCCCAGCGAGCGATGTCGCGCGCCCAGCGAGCGATGGCTCGCGCGCCCAGCGAGCGATGTCGCGCGCGCACTGCGAGCGATAGCCCGCGTGCGATGAGCGCTGACGCGCGCAGCGATCACCAATGCGTGCGGAGGCTTGCGATAGGGATGCAGCAGCTATGCGACGAGCGCATGGGCTGCGTGCACATGGCCAGCAATGGCTGTGTGCGTGCGGCCCATGGGCGTGCAACGCGTAGGGTGTTTGCGTTACGATTAGATCGTTTTGAATGTTTAATTTGAAAATTTCAGTTCACGTAATTTTAATTAATTTTAAAATTAATAATTTAAATTATTTTCTTGGATTTTAATTTTGAATATTATAATTATAATAAATGTTATTTATTCTAATTATTTTACTAAAATTAAAATCATGAATTAATTTAAATGCGACTGAAATTAAATTAAACTTTTTGGATTCAATTATAAATTTATATGAGCTTTAAATTTTAATTAAATTTGTATGTTTCCGGTTAGACTAGAAATACATTTTTATGTTTAAAATTGGTAAAGCATATGAATTTATTGGTTTAAGTGGGAGCGCTTTTTAGTCATAAACTCTTGATTAGGTCTACAAATCCTTAAGGTTAAAACAACTTGATTAGAATTAATAAGGACTGAATAATTGGTAGATTATTGGTGCCCTTGATTAATTGCTGCAAATGTTTACGTGATGCATAATGTGTTTTACTAACCAGCTATGTGGGCCATTCATGATAATGAATGGGTGAATGGTATATATTGTATATGTACTATTTTGCAGGTTATGAAGTGACTAGTATGGCCCAAATAGGATAGAAAATATGGTCTGCGTACCATTAATTTGAATGTAATTGGTCTAAAGTACCAAAGTTATTTTTCAATTCAAATATGGTCTGCGAACCATCAAATAGTTGTAATTAGTTATAGCTTATCCTATTTGAAGAAAATGGTGCCTCCCACGGAGATTTTCAAGACGGACTTTGAAGTCAAAGCTTCAAGATGAAGTCGGGCCATACTAGATCACAAATATCTTATGCATGTTTTAAGTTATTTATTGCTTTTAAATATGTCTTAAAATGCATGAGATCAAAAGCTTGATTATGTTGCATGATTAAGGATTTTAGTTCACTTAAAATCTAACCAACATAGTAAGAGCCTTAAGTTCCAAACTTAAAAATTGAGTTAAAAGGTGCCATGCCAAAATATACACTTGCTTGGATATCCTTTACATCAATCTAGTAATAGTTTTCGCTCAGCGAGGTGTTACTTATTGGTCCTAAAGGGGCAAGGTACACAAATAATTGTGAGTACATGTTAGTTTTGGTGAAACTCAACGATATAAGTAAGGAGTCCTTTTATGTCGTGGCAAAATCGATAGGTTTACCTAATAAGTTCTTAGACGTACCTATCAACCAAGAGTAGTTTCTAGACTATTAGCAAAAGGCTTTTGCTTACCTAAAATGTTTTAGAATTGAGTCGACAAACTGTGCTTAATTCTTCAATGGTTTTAGGGTCTTGGAATCATTTTATTCACACCTGCCGGAACAATATAATCGAATAAAATGCTAATAACTTGTTTGAATTGCATGGTTGCTTTAATTTCAAGTTATTATTCATGATAAATGTTTAGACTTTGCATGCTTCAATGTATGTTTTAATTATTGTTTATAATTAAATATCTTGCACTGCAATAAATCCTTTTAGAAAGGTAACAGTAAATTTCCTCGATTGGTAGTGAATCCAAGAACGATTCACGGAAATGAGAGAAAGTGAGCAATTTAAAATGTACGTTTCTTATAGCGACTTTTATGGTTGTTTTCGAATATCAAAATCGAATGGCAAACCAATTGGTGCTTGTGAATTCAAAATACAATGTAGTTTTGAGATCATAAAGCATTGAGTTTAATACGCTCAGCTTTACCAATGGTTAACAACCTAATATCTTTGTCCATTTAATTCTCGAATGAGTCTAGTCCCTAGACATTCAAATAGATCGATGCTTAGAGAACTTTAGAAGCTTCTGGTAAGATCATCTAGTTGAAACAGAATGTTCAACATAAATTAAATGGTAAAGAACCTTGTTGGAGTGACATTGGACATGTCTAACAAAGTATAAAAGTCAACACTAAAGAATTCAATTCTTAAGACTATAAGAAAGGGTACAAGAAATAGGAAAACAAAGGAACAAATGAAAGGAATTACGATTCCGTTTCTACCTATAAGTTTATATTTAAAGAGAAGTGACCTAGCAATCAAACTTCCTTGGTATCATATACCGCTTGAGGTTCTTACTTCGGTAATAACTCAAATAATGGAAGCTAGGCTACACTAATGGCCTACAAGTGGGAAATGAAGCACGGCAATGCTACATTAGCTGTAGGGTCATCTAGTTTGTTTTAAGTCCTTTCAAAGGCTGGAACTTAATGGATATTTTGTTCCATAATCAGCATACCTAAATTTCTGTTTCAAACACAGAAAGACTCACATTCAGAAAAACAAAAACAATGTTTGTTTGTTTATTTGAATGAAATGGTCATTTACAGGTTGAGTCAATATGCTTGATTAAAACAAACAACTCTTTAAAGAACTTTACTAGGTTCAAATCAACCCCTTGATTTGAGTTCCACTAATCTTTGGCATTGTTGCTTAGACCATATCAACAAGTTCACATTCAAAAGCTCTATTTTTATGGACTTTTGAAAGTTCATTGATTTCTAGATCAATTTAAGACAACTAGTCTTACTTGTTGAAAGTAACAAAAGATATGAACTATTGTTAGAACGCCTAGACAATAGAGTTCAAAGCTAAAGAAAGATTTTATGACTTTATTATTTCACATGGATTTGAGTGAATATAGGTTTATTTACTCAAATGTGATATAAGTTGAATCTGTTTGGCTAGTTCAAAGATTCAGAAGTATAAAATCCACTTGGCAAGAAATCATAAAGATCTGGGTTAGATCATGTTGATGATTACTTGAGACCAAATATGATCATCAATGATTGTGTGTTGTAATTTCACAATCTAGCTCCATAAGATATGGCATATCTACGTTGGAATGATCGAAGTCAATTAGTACTTGATTCGATCAATGATGAATCATAAAGACTTTTCCTATAATTTCTAAAACAAAATGCTCAACTACCACCAAACTAAACCAAATTCGTCAAAGCTATTGAAAAGTAATTTCAGAATATCTTTTCATAATATATCTAAAGAGTTCCTAAACTCAGTGGGAGCTTAGTGTTTGTGATTCAACAAACTAAGGCCCAAGTATAGATATATGTTTCATTGTGATTTATTCAAATGAGACACAAGGGTATTGTTTCTACCACGAATTTTTGAGAACATAATGTTTGTTTGCTCGAAATAATGTCCTTTTGGAGATTCGTTTCCAAAATGACAAGTGGGAGAAAGTAGACCTCGAAAGTTTTCGAGGCAAACAACAAACATAAACGGACATTCCGGAGGCTTTTCGAAGTGCTTTAGAAAATCCGAACTTATTCTTTAAGGACTTTAGAAGTGGCTTTAGAGAATAGACATCTCTTAGAAGACTTTACAAGTGCTTCAAGGAGAACAGAATATTCAAAGGACTTTCAAGTGGCTATTGATATTCTATTGTTTGATGTTCTATACCCAAGTAGGCATAGAATTCAAGTCACTGAAACTATGAGATTCTTCTATTAGATAGTGAAGAAACATAGAGATCAGGTCAATGAAACTATGAGATTCTTCCATTAGATAGTGAAGAAACCTACAACTTGCAGTCAAACTATTATCATGTAGATTAATGAGTTTGTGACTTGTAAGAAAGCTATGACGAAACCCAGATTCCCTAAAATGGTTAGAGGCCATATATAGACTCAAATGTTTTAAATGGTTAGAGGCCATAAAACATACTCAATGTTTTGATGACAAAATTAAAATTTTGTTGATTTGCAAGAATAGTTTCACACCTATTGGTTGCAAGTCTGTTTTAAGGATAAAAACCATCAAACATGAAATTGTGTTCACAACACAAAGCTAGATTAGTTGCTAAAAGGTTACAAGCAAATTCATGGCATGGATTGTGTTGAAACCTCATGCATAATCGTAATGCTCAAGTCTATAAATCAAGCAATGATTGCATATTGGTACATATGGCAATTGGATGACAAAACATATTCCTTAATCAAATGTTGGAAGAAAACTATGTACATGGCATGTCATAGGATTTGTGGATCCAAATAATGCTTGAAATGAATGCCAGCTTAGGAAATCTAAGTACAGATTTAAGCAAGCAATTGGGAATTGAAATTGTATTTTAGTGAAGCTAATAAGTATTTTAGTTTCATAAAATATACATGATTCTTATAAATATATAAGAAGTTTAGTGGGAGTACGTAAAACTTAATTGGTCCTATGTGTATCACACACATATCTCTCTATTGTGAAATAACATTCAAATGCTAATGACTTAGATTTGAAATTATTCATCAATGATGGACCATGGCGAAACTTAGTACATACTGGGTATTAAGATCTATTTACAAAGATCTTATGATATTGTTTTGGATTAAGTAATGGCATTTACTAAATCAAACACGAAATACTCCATTGGAGATATTCGACCCATGTGAATAAATCTAAGTAAAGGATGTTTGAACTATGTATAAGCATTTACTAAGTTAAACATCAAAGAGTCTAAATGAGATTCTTAACCTATATTATATGTCAAAGAATTTAGCTAAATTTAGTATCTACTGAAACTAGATAAGCTAAAGTTACATGAATAGAATTCAATTGGGAATTATTCTGCAAAAGAATTTATCATGTATGATATAATATGAGGATCGCCAAAAACGTATCGTATGACTTTAGCCATGACGAACATATACCAATCTCTATTGATCTAAGTAAAGATCAACTAGATTGAGATCAAGAATACTTATGGTACTTGAAAAGGTACATAGGAATAGTTCTTGATTCAAGGAAATAAAGATACGCTAAATATTGATGCTACACGCATAAACACTGGCAAAGGATCAAGCAAGACCCTTTGGAGTTAACCATTGATAAGGACGAGCTATAGAGCATCGTGTTTTGAAATGGCAACATGGATTGGAGACCATGAGTTGTTGCGTGGGAAATTAAAATATTAATTTCTATGTTCTAAGATATAGTTGGAGAGTCTTCCACATATCTATGAACTGCTTGGATAGGTAAATCCAAACAAAGCATCACTAGCAACCTATACAGTTGAAGTAAAAGTAATTATTGCCTAAGAAGCAATAAAACAGGGTTGTTTAAAGTTCTTCACTGAACTTGGGTAGATCACCTATCTGCTGGCTTGATGGTTCTTCATTGAAAAATGCGTGGAACCACTCTTGAAGCAAGAAAAACGTCTGCTAACTTGATGGTTCTTCATTGCAAAATGAGTAAAACCACCATCGAAGTAAGAAAGACTAGATCACATAATAAACAAACTCGAAAAGATCTTATCATCATATCTCGAAGAACATTCGATGAAAAGGATGTTAAGATTGGCAAAGCATGATAACTAAACCTATGCAACAAGTGAGAAACAACACTCACATTGTAGCACTGGAAATCAAGCCTAGCTTTGAAATCCATGAACTGTTTTAAAGATGGGTTTGAGGCCCATGGTTATAAAACATTGGGGTTGAACATTTATCATATATGAAATGTGTTTTCATATTCCATTTAATCTTGGTTTAGTATTAAATGATGAGTCCCTTCAATTTGACAATATATTTAAGATAGACTGTCAGGACCAGTCCTGTGACTAAGAAATGTCTATCAAGTGAACCTGAATGTCAAAGGTTGAAAATGGTCCCTAATCGGAGTTTTCTGTAAAATTGGACGCATAGAAAACGTTAGACGATTAGAATGCAAGATGACTAGTAGTTCTGTTTCTTGAACTATGTGGACATGGCAATGTCATAATCATTTGCATAGATACTTACTTTGGGAAGACTAGTATCGGACAAGACCTATGAAACTTTACTGTAAGAGATGAAAATCTGTCATGAGTAAATTTCATTAAATTATTAGACACTAAATCCTCAATACCTGAGTGATTTGAGATTACTTGTTTGAGAACTGGTTGCTTTGACGTTGACCAACCGTCGCACCGTAAAAGGAGGCTATAAAGGCAACGCTCAGGTAATCACCTATCAAACGAAGTCTAATCTCAAGATCGCAAGATTGGGATTGTCCTCCCATAAATCGGGATGAGATGCTTAAAAGTTGTACAAGGCCACTCGGAGAGCTAGAAACTGTGAAATGCATGGCCGTGCTCGGATGAATCATAGGCTATGATTATCTGTTTATTTGATCAGTTGAACTCTGAAACCGAGGAACACCTCTGGACATAATAAGGATGACAACTCTTACCTTATGTTCAAGAGCAAGCATCGAGCGACAAAGGAATTAGGAAATGCACACTTGTCCCTAAGGACAAGTGGGAGACTGAAGGAAATAATGCCCTTGGTCCAAGTATGCATTCTATGTTAAGTCTAATAAATGCGGTTCAGTATTAATTAACAAGTTAATAATTCAGTGAGATCAAGTGAGCTGAATGCCTAGCTAGAGGCCGCTTCAGTTCAAGTGGAATTAATGATATTAATCCACAGCTTACTCTTGACTGAACCCGTAGGGTCACACAAATAGTACGTAAACGGATCAAGTATTTAATAGCATTAAATACTCCATCTATGAATATTCGGAACCGACGGATCTTGGTTTCAGTGGGAGCTAAGATCGTCACAGGCAAGGAATGAATACTCCGGAAACGATGATATTGCCGGAAACGGAAATATGGATCGTATCGGAAATATAAATATTATCCAAGTCGTAGATGTTGCCGGAAACGGAAACATGGTACGTGTCGGAAAATATTATCGGAAATGGAAATATTGCCAGAATCGGAAATATTGCCGGAAACGGAAATATTGTTAGAATCGGAAATATTACCGGAATCGGAAAATAATTCCGGAAACGGAAATATTAAATATTTGTTCGAAACGGAAATTAATTCCGGAATCGGAAATATTAAATATTGTTCGTATCGGAAATGAATTCCGGAATCGGAAAATTTAATCGGAAGCGCATCGTACGAATAAGCATCGGACGAGGCCTGCCGGACGAGGCCCAGCACGAAGCCAGGCCATCGCCCAGCAAGCCAAGCGCGCCGCACAAACAGCCACGCCAGGCCCAGCGCAAGGCCAGGCCCAGCAGGCTGCGCGCAGCGCGCAGCGCGCACAGCGCGCACAGCGCGCACAACACGCGCAGCGCGCAGCGCGCGCGGGCGCTGAGTGGGCTGCTGCTCGCGCGCACGCATGGGGCCCATCGTGGCTGCCGTGCGTGTGTGTGCAAGTGTTTGTGTTCGTGCACGTTTCCTAAAACATGCAGAGTTCGGTTAATGATTAAATTCCTAATTCTATTTGATAAATTAATTAAATTAGAGTTCTTGTAGGATTCTAGGTTTAATTAATTTGTATCTGAATAGGATTTCGATTCCCTTTCCATACCGCTATAAATATAAGGCTAGGGCTCACAATTTATAACACAAGTTTCAAAGTATTCAAAGTGAGTTTTTGAGAGAAAAATTCAGTCACACATTTGCCTATAAAGTGCCGAAAATAATAGTACCTTAAGGGCGATTCTAGTTGGTCAATCTTAAGGCGGATCCGGACGTGCTGTGGACTATCTACGGAGGGACGACACTTGGAGTCCTAAAGACTTGTTCTTGTTCGGTTCGGGCGCAGCTAGGGAAGGCACGCAACAAAGAGTATGCATCTAATCTATGCTAAATGATTATGTGTAAATAATACGTTTTCCTGGGTTTATGGTTTTTCCGCATGATTTATGAATTGTCATATGTATCATAACCTAACACAAACATCAAAAGGCAGGATGTTACGTTTATGGAGAGTACCTCTTACTGGAATGCTATTATGGAAAATTTGCCATAGAAAAATAGCTATTTTAGGTGGAATGTCTAAATTCCAGATCCAGTTATAGTTCCATGTATGGGGTGAAGAATGTAACCCATGAGCTATCCAAGTCGCAGATTTAACGAAAAATTCGTCCGACGAAGTGGCTCCCCAAATTGGAGAATCCTCAAGGTCTCTAGTTGGAATAGGTAACCCTTTAATTTTCGTTGCTAAGGAAGGAGGAACTATAGATTTTAATTTATCACTATCCCATTCGTGGTTAGGAAGAATGAAATCAGCGACACGTAGATTCGAATTGACTGTATTAATATTCAATTTTAAGTGACTAAGGAGATTATCCTGGATAACCCAGTTGTCAAGCCAGAAATTGATAGATTTGCTGTTCCCGATTTTCCAACGGATACCTTTGCGCAGAATTTCTCTTTGGCTAAGGATATGACGCCAGATAGAGGAGTCTTTTGTTTTAGGAATACATTCAAAAAAGGTCGAGTTAGGGAGATATTTTTTCCTAATTAAAGAAACCCAGAGGTTTCCTTCGTTCATTAAGATTTTCCAGCCAAGTTTCGCAAGGAAGGCTTGGTTAAGAGGTCTTGTTTTCCTGAGACCTAAACCCCCTAGAATTTTAGGTTGGCAAATTTTGTTCCATGAGATAAGCGGGGTATGATTAGAGGAAGCGGATTGTTTCCAGAAGAAGTTACGATGGATAGAGTCCAAATTCGAGCATGTTTTTTGAGGTAGTAAGAAGGAGGAGCAGACGTATGCCGATAGTGCTTCAAGATTACTTTGAATGAGGATTGACCTACCCGCTTTAGAAAGGAAGTTAGCATGCCAAAGGTTGATTCGAGAGATATTTTTCTCGATTATCGCATTATAATCTGACTTGGTAGGTTTAAAGGATGAGAAGTGGGCACCTAGATATCTTCCGAGTGAGGCGGATTTAGTCATAGAGAAATTTCCAGCAAGTAAATCTCTACGGGGATGTTCTATTTTTTTTGAGAAGATGATCGCCGATTTATGAAAATTAACTAGTTGACCTGATAAGTTGGAGAAGGAATTTATCACAGATTTTAATTGATTTGTAGCTGTTGAAGTAGCTTTAACAAACAGAAGACTGTCGTCAGCAAACAGGAGGCAGGGAATTTTCGGAGTAAGAGGGGCAATACGGATTCCAATTCCTGAGTTTGGAAGTGTGCTACTTTGGGAAAGCATAAAAATGAAAACTTCCATACAGATTAGAAAGAGATACGGGGAGAGAGGGTCTCCTTGGCGGATACCTCTTGTAGGTAAGAAGTGATGCGTTGTAGAGCCGTTGATTTTAAGAGAGTAAGAGATTGTTGTGACACAAGCTTTAATCCAGGTAATCCACTGGTCCGGGAACCCAAGGGAGGAAAGGGTGGCCAAAGGAAGTCCCATTCGATTCTATCATAAGCTTTTTCCATATCGAGTTTAAGAGAACACCATCCAACCTTTGAAGTGGATTTTTGGAAGGTATTTAAAATTTCTTGTGCTATCAGTAAATTATTGTGGATAGAACGTTCGGCAGTAAAGGCATTCTGATAGGGACTTATGTGATGTTGAAGAATAGGTCTTAGTCGGTTGACTAATAATTTCGATATTGCTTTATAGATGGTATTACATAAGCTGATGGGTCGGAAATGATTGGGATTTTCTGAGGTATCGTTTTTGGGAATAAGAGCAATTATGGTGTGATTCAGGGCTTTGGGGAGTTTGGCATGATAGAAAAATCCTTTGATTGTAGTAGTAACTTCTGAAGCAATTATTGGCCAGTAAGCTTTGAAAAACTGTGGACCAAACCCATCCGATCCCGGAGATTTGAGAGGATCCATTGAGAAGAAGGCTTCTTTAATTTCGTCATCAGAGTAGGGTTGAACGAGATCGTTTTGTTGTTCCTGAGAAATCCATTGTGGTAGAAAGGAGAGATCAAGTTGTCTATTAGGATCTGATGTGGATAAGAACCGATGTTTGAAGGATTTAAGGAGAATATCTTGGACCGTGATGGGATCAGAGTCTCATTGCCCTAAATCGTTTTGTAGACGATATATCGTGTTCCTGGCCGACTGGGATTTGATTTGGTGAAAGAAACGGGAGTTTCTATCACCTTGGGTAAGCCATTGTTTTTTACTAAACTTTTTCCAGGCGGATTGACCGAAAGCAAGTAATTTTTCTCTTTGTTTTATCATTCGTAGAAGGTGATCTTGAAGGATATTATTGAAAGGTTGTACTATTAATTTTGTTTGTAAATCCGTGATTTTGTCGCTATTTTTTTGTAACTTAGTAATATTATTTCCATATTTTGTTTTTGCCCATTTCCGAAGGCGAAGCTTAATATCATAAAGTTTAGATCGGATCCTGTAAAATCGAGAGCCTTCTCGCCGGATTTTCCATTCTTTTTCAACAATGTCATGAGAATCTTGGTCAACCGTCCACATGTTGTTAAAGCGGAAAAGGCGATTAGAATTGATGTATTCGGAGTTTGAGTCAAAGATAACAGGAGCATGATCAGATACCGAAAAAATACCATACTTAACAGTGCTCTTAGGAAAAAGGTTAGAAAAATGTGTATCAACAATGGTGCGATCAATACGCTCAAGGAGGGAGGAGTCTTGATTAGATTTCCAAGAGTAAGCCGTTTGTACACAAGGAACATCGATAGCGTTGTGGCTAGAAAGGAAGGTCGGGAGGCGCTTACATTGATGCGAATGAATGGGGTTTCCACCCAGTTTATCAGTTGGGGAGAGGAGTTCATTAAAGTCCCCAATTAGGAGCCATGGGAGGGTGGTGTTTCATAGAAGGAGGAAAGATCATCCCAGAAGAGCGATTTTTCCTCTTCTTTCGCTGGGCAATAGATACCTGATATAAGGAGAGTGGTGTGTGTTGGTTTATATAGAATTGTTAAATGTGCACATATGTGTGTTAAAGTCGTATTCAAAACCTTGATGTTATCTTCATTCCAAAGTGCCCAAATACCCCCACAATGATTGACAAGATCTATAATAAGATGTTTCTGAAATCGAGTCGCTTTAGTTATAGTTCTACTGTGGATATTATTTGTTAATGTTTCAATAACAAAGCATAAGTCCGATTTTTCTTGTTGTTTTAGGTTCATTAGTTCTGCTATGGCGTGATCAAGTTTACCACCTCGTATATTCCATGCACAAATTTTCATAATAAATCAAAAAATGATAAAATTGTTCGTTGAGAAATGCCCTAGAATACCAACCGTGGAGGGTGGCGTATAGTTATTGATGTAATGTGTACTAATAGTGGTGTATTGATGTTCCTGATACAAATAGGGATAATTAATGAAGAGACACAAGGAGGATTTAAGAATCCGGTTCCGATAAGGAGTAGAATCCTTAGGCAATTCAATAGCAGAGATTTGGCTCTGGTTCACAACATTAAACAAAAACAAGGCGGATTTTAAAATCCGGTTCCGATAAGGAGTGAAGTCCTTAGGCAAGTCCGTAGCAGAGCTTAAACTCTGAGTTAACAAGATAAAAAACCAATATAGTTCAAAGTATATAGAGTCCTTATACATGCGGAATAATAATTCAAAATTTGAGAGCAAACAATAAATGATAATCGAAAGGGCCCAGGCTTGAAGAATCTCCTGAAGACGAGCAATCCAGTAGCAAACACCATAATAATGCAGCAAGAACCAGAGGGAGGTTGAAACTCCTGCAACTAACAAAACATAGGAACATAATTTAGAGTAGTGCAAGGTTAAGGTATAAAGGACCCAAATGACCAGGAAGAACAAAGTAGAACTTGCAACTAAGAGGGGTAGGGGGTGACAACTATAGTTCTCAGGCCAAGAATGAAGAGCATTCTTAGTTGCATCATCAAACATAGACTCAATTGAGGTTTGCCTCCCAGAAGTAGGCTTCAACCATCCAAGAAGCATCCCAAAACATGGGTACCTCAACATGGAAGGGAGCCAAATCTGGAGAACTGAACCAACAAGGCGAGTCCACCGCATACAGGCAACCAAAGGGACGAAGGAAAAGGAAACCACAAAAATTCGATAACCAGTGGCAAACTGAAGAAAGGTAGCAACACGAGTCAAGTGAGAAGAAATACAATCATCCAGGAACAAAAATGCAGAAGATTGAAGTAATAGATGGGCAAATCGAACAATAACAACCCAAACTAAAATTCCATTAAGAAGCCTGCATTGGAGCCCAGCAAACCAGTACATGATTGAGGAACGTGCCATAAAGAACCCTAAGTCTAGAACATACAGACAATAAGGGAAAATAAGTCTAGAGAATTGAGAAAACACAATACATAACCAATTAAAATTAGTAAGCCACAAACTACACCATTCAAAATTCAAAGGCTGCATAGTAACAATAGGATTGAGAAGCAAGCAGCTGCAAAAGTCTGGGCAGAACCAGGAAGCAAAAGTAGACCCAAAAATCCAATGCAGGACGATCATAACTTAATTGATAGGAGAAGAGGGTGGAGAGAGACTAGTTGAGTGTCTCTTTCTCCTCTTTTGAAGGTCAGGCAGCCTTGGGGGCGTTCCGGGATTGAGAAAATCATCATGATCCTCCCAATTATCCATCTCATCATCATCAATCATATTAAAAGGAACATCAAGTCTTTCAGGGGAAAGCACAATATCATCAGAAGTGAGATCAGGAAGAATGTCATCATTGCCCGGATTAGGCATAGAAACAGTTGTAACATTGTGAGTATCAATGTCATTGATGACACCACAGAAATCAGCAGACATAGTAGGAGGTTTGAGAGTCACAGTCTCCCCTGTGGAAACTTGAAAATCAGCCAACTTAGTGAAGGGATTGGCAACAGGAATGGGCTCACCAGCAACAACCAGATTCGTATCAGTAGTAGGAGCAGGTTTGATAGTAACTGGGGGGACATAAGGGTGAAACCTAGAGCGGTTACCCTTAACAAAAATACGTGGTTTGGCTCTCCTCTTAGGAAGGACAGTAAACCAATCAGATGAGGTTGCCTTATCAGGGTGGGTGGAAGCAGTGAGAGAGCAGAATCCAGCTTAGCAACTACTAATTCAAGGCAAGGAGGGGGCTTTTTTGGACACGAGTTCATAGTGTGTTTAGGATCTCCGCAAAGCGAACACACTTCCCACACTCCCTCGTAAGATAAGAAATACTCTTGACAATGAGAGCCAAAGTTAAGAGTGATTGATCTTGGGACTGGTTTGGTGATATTGAGGTTGACACAAACACGAGCAAATTGCCCTTTTTCAACATTTTGCTAGGTAAAGCGGTCAAGTCTGATGGGGTGACCAATACAAGACACAATCTGGTTAAGATACCTCTAAGCCCAATATTCAGTAGGTAAAAAGGGGATCTTAATCCATTGATCCACACAAGTAATGCGACATAACTGAGCTCTAAAACCTGGATACCAAGGCATCAACACAAAGTTCAGACCTTGGACGAACCAAGGTCGACCATTCCAAACATCAAGCTTAGTGAGAGGGTTATCAAATTGAATTAAGAACCACCCATTGCCCAAATACCTGAATTTTATCTCACCCATAGTGTTATTCCAGTCTTTGTTAAGCCTAGCTAGAATAGCAGCTTGAGGAATGAATTCCCCCCAAGCTTTCCCAAATAAACACGACTTTTCCATAAGAGAGACCTCATCATCAGCAAGACGAGGAGCATTGAGGGAGATTACAGCGAGAGATTCACTGTGAATCTCTGCAGGGACAGTGTGTGAAGTGTTCGAAGGTGGGGAATGGGGAGCATCAATATAATTGTGACTTCCCACAGACTCCGAGTCTGGGTGGGAGAAGGTATTGGGGATGGTATTAACTGAACTACCAAGAAGACAGGCAGATTGAGGTTGAGAGGAAACTGAAGGATTGTTTGTCTTGAAAAGTGAGGCATAGTTGGAGATTGAAGGATTATCAGACATGAATAAAATTAACAGGTAGTTGTGATTATAGTGAGAGTGCAGGAGGGGGAGATGTGAGAGGGTGGTGATGTGATCACAACAGTGCAAATAAGAGTCATATTTATAGTGGTGGAGATTTAAAAAAGGGCGGGGGGAACACAAACAAGGTAATTACTAAGACCATATAGAAAGACATATTAAGAGACAAATTACTAATCACAATATTCAGTAACCCATGGCAAAAAAAAAAACACATAATTAATGAGAATGTAGATAATATTAATACCGATTAACAATAACCCATAACTAATATTAGATCTGAGGGTAGAACAGGCAATTAAGGTCAGATTAAACGAAAGATTAAGAGAAACGTGGGCATCAAGGTGAGATAAATAACACTCATTAAACCAAAAAACAAAATCAAAGGCATCATGAAGAATACGGACAGGGCAAGAAAACACCAGATCAGAAACGATAAAACGAATATGACAATTTCCAAGATAATAATTAGCTTAAAATAGGTACTTCCCTGAGAAATTCGAAGGATTAGAGCAACTCCAGCAAGTAAAGGCCGCCGAACTCGTCAACCAAGAATAAGCAAGCGATGGATTGGGCAAGATGGAGTAGCAAGAATTCTCAATTAAAATTAAATCCACTAAAAGTGGATTTCCCTCATAATTACAGACGGAGAACCCCAAGACCACCGCCCAAGCAGAAGATCTCAGCCCTTAGATTAAGATCCAAAGGTGGAGAAAAAGAGACTGAATAAATCTCTTCATTAATCTCGATTAAAAAGGAATTAATGTAGGAAGTAGGGTAATAATTACTCTGTAAACTAGAGGGGCTTTTCTGGTTTTGGATTTGGAGAGCAAATCGAACAAAATCGAGGTTCAACAATGGAGGCGAATGAGAGGGGAAGGAGGCGGATGAACCGAGGAGTAGGCTAGGGTTTTTTTTGTTCTTTGGAATCTCATAGGTCTTTTTTTTTTTTCTTTTTTCTCTTTTTCTCTCTAAGTTTCTTTCTTTCTCTCATTTTTATTGGATTGTGTACTGATGAATTATTGATGCAAGGCTTTGTGGTAAAAAAAAAGGTACGTATCTATAACTAAGTACTACTACTACGTTTACTCCCAGTACAGATTACAGAGTACTAACTTTGCGCATAAATAAAATTTTAAGCACTTGTGCATGCACGTACACAATTTATTTTACTTTGTGTATATAAGTCACATGGTTAATATTAGCGTATGTACACATATAGAGTACTCCTTACGTATTAACTAACGAATAAGGTTAGTTATTTTTTGTGTTTTCCAAATTGATCTATCAGGGCAAGGTACTGGGGATGGCCAAATGCTTATGTGTTCACAAAGGCGTTAGGGGAGATGGTTCTAATTCATGAAAAAGGGGACATTTCTCTTGTTATTATTCGTCCTACCATCGTTATCAGTACTTTTAAAGAGCCCTTCCCCGGTTGGATCGAAGGTATTAGGTAATCAACTTCCTTAATTCTCAACTAAATTATTATTATTAGCTCGGTAATTAGAGTTTCATGTAACTAAATTTGATATCATGTTACTTTCGTAAATTGATTTTTTCAGAACTCTGGACAGTTTAGCTGTTGCCTATGGCAAAGGGAGGTTGCCTTGCTTCCTGGGTGACGCTGAATCCATTGCCGATGTGGTATGTTCAAATAATTAAAAAGTATCAATTGCCATAAGCCATTACATATTTTGATTATTTATGCAATTATGCATGTATCTTTATTCATGGTGTTCGAATTGTGGTAAGAGTGTTAGATATAATAGTCTTCACTTTGTTATGTGGGAGTTTTCTCCCACATGGAAGAAATATGAACCTTTATATATCTTTAAATATACCCATGTGCTTGACTTATTAAATATGTTGTGGCTTGAGTCATTGGGCCAAGTGGGGCATTGGGCTTGTTTGCTAGTGTTGGGTTAACACTTATTTAAGGATCTAATAAACGATTAATCTTTTTGCGGTTATTAAATATTTTAATTAATTTAAATATTAATTAATTATTTAATTAAATAGGATAATATCAGAGGCGGTTACTTTTGTAACTGCCATATTATTTTCGTATTTAACCTAAGGCAGAAGGTTAATGTTAATCACGTTTTTCATTCATATTTCTGATAAACACATGTTCTTGAGAATGGATGATATTGCTGTAATCCGTTCATATGATTAGGGAATCCTGGGGGTAGATTAGCTTTGAATCCCATCAGTAATTATAGTGAGGGCTAAATTTATCCTAAGGACAGAGATAATCTCGTCCTAATCTAGTTTCTATATTCGTTTTCATATTTCAAAGTACAGTTTGTAACAAAGAGTACGTATTATAATTTGAGAAATTAAATTACTATGTGCAGATACCAGCTGATAAGGTAGCCAATTCAATAATAGTAGCAGCCATGGTTCATGCAAATCAACCCGGAAATCTAAGGATATACCATGTTGGATCATCAGTTAAACATCCGACAACATTAGCATCACTGCATGAACTGGTATACCAGTATTTCAAGAGACATCCATGGATTAACAAAGATGGAAAACCCGTCATAGTTGGCCGTGTTAGAGTCTTAGACTCCATGGCAAGCTTCAAGGGATACCTTACTCTTCATTACCTTGTACCCTTGAAGGTACCATGCACTTATGTATCGATCTGAATGGCTTGCATATCTTCCACACTTAATTACTAGTTATAATAATACTTTGTGGGTGTTTGTTTTCCTAATTAATTATAGGCCCTGGAACTAGCAAATATCGCCTTCTGTCAGTACTTTAAAGGGACATTAGTGGAACAAAGGAGGAAGATCAACAAGGTGATGCGTCTGATAGAAATTTACAGACCATATTTATTCTTCAAGGGATTGTAACTCTCTCTAAGTCTGGAATTAATGACTATTATGTTTAGATAGTGTAATTTTAACTAACTACAAATGAATGTAGATACGATGACAGTAACACCGAGAAGTTAAGGATGGCAGCGAAAGAAAGAGGGTTGGAAACAGATATATTCTACTTTGATCCCAAAGCTATTAACTGGGAAGGCTATATGTTGAACGTTCATTTTCCTGGTTTAGTAAAATATGTCTTCAAGTGATCGAAACCATTTGCAGCAGCAGCAGTCATTAAGGAGAGAAAATTATACAAAGTCGGTTCGTAATCATTTTTAATTATTTATGTGCTTTCTAGACTTGGGGATGTAATCATATTTAGTTATGTATTTTGTTGATTAGCCTACCTTTTTTTGGCGGCGAAGAACAATTTCATTAATAATCAATCATATAGCATCTACAATGTTAAATTAGATATGTATACCACAGATTCAAAGAAAATACGCAACTGTTACAATCAAAGTAATTACTATTCTGCATTTTAAAGCACATCTCGTACTCCACCGCTTCTATTTTAACGCGAACAGTGATTTTCGATGTTTTCGCATCTTTCCAAGTAGAGCCATTCACAATCTGCGCACGAATTGTCCTGATCGACGAGTTGATGATAAACCCTAAACCTGTATGAATCCAAGAACCTAGAAAACTCTAGGGAAAACCCAAATAAATTGGGAACAACCCAAAAATAATTTGGGAATCAATTTGCTAAGGACAACGTTTTATTTTCGATTAAAGTTATTACTTCCATGTATACTCTACTACCTTCATTAATGCTAGCTTTTAACCCTCTTTTACTGCGTGAATGCTCGATCACCTATATATACTTTCGTATTTCATGCTTCATTCGTACACAATAATTCTTCTCTCTCTTTCTTAAATTCACTATTCTCTTCTTCTTTTATCTTCTCTTCTTCTTCTTTTTCTCTCTCTATCTTTTTTCTAAAATGGATCAAGATAGCATTTTAAAGTTTTTGGATAACAAGGCCATTTTAGTCACCGGTGGTGCTGGATTTTTAGCAAAGAGTGAGTTACATTTTCTTTTTCTGAACTAGACGTGTCAAACGGCTTGGTCGATCAGTCAGTTATCAGTTGATCAATGTTAACGTAGTTTAATTTTGTGTACATTTTCTCTCCTGGTCGATCTCGTTTTAGTTATGTTATATGTTATACACATTTTTCTTCTTCTTACCTACCGTGGTGCATATTTGATATTTGGAGTCGAGTCGATTTCTAACAGGTCTAACCGTGAATGAATTTTTGTTTGCAGTATTTGTGGAGAAGGTGCTAAGATCTCAACCAAATGTCAACAAGGTTTATCTTCTACTAAGAGCTCCCGATAACAACTCAGCTTCATCAAGGTTGCAAAATGAGGTACGTACATACTATATTTTTGCATAGTTTAATTATCATTGTGCTACTCTATTTTGTTTACTTAATTATTTTAATTATGTAGCACTAAACGTTACAAGTGAGCTACTCCCTCAGTCTTTTTTTGTTTTTTACGTTTTTCTTTTTGGGTATTTCAAATTGTTCTTTACAATTCTATTTATATTATCACATAAATGACTTAGTATTCTATCAAAATTTGTGTCCAATTATTATTTTAACTAATTAAATTCATTGGGTAATTTAATCTCTCACATTTTGATAAAAGTGAAAACATTATAAATAAACGTAATTTATCTTGTTTAAATAAAAAGGCAAATTAATTAATCGTTAAACGCGTGAAAAATAACAAACGTAAAGAACAAAAAGAGACGGAAGGAGTAGTAATTAGCTAGCTTAGTGCTTTTCATGATTTCAATATTGTTGGATGGTTTTTACAAAAATCATAAAAATTGATTTTTAATTATAAAAATCATTAACCTTTCATACATTACACATTATTTATACTCATCCAATAATCTTATTAATACATTATTGGCCGCGCTAATGATCATTTTATTCATACATTATTTATACTCATCCAATAATCTTTCTACATTTTCCTAAAAAAGAACACACACTATATCTGATTTGGTCCAACTCTTTTTAACTAATAATGCTTTTTTTTAACTAATAATGTAGTACTACGTGTGTTAAGTTATTGCTAATTAATTTGCTACAAACGTTCACTACAAGACATTGTATCATTAACGACAGAAAATCCCGTCGCTAAAGATCAATAATCGTTGATTAAAGACGGGATTTTCGGTTGCGAACCCGTCATAAAAGAAGGCCGTCGTTAACCCGTCGTAAAAGACATTTGCGACGGTTGTTCCCGTCTTGGTTTGGTTGTTAGCCCCGTAGCAAAAGAAATTTTTGACCCATCGTAATTAGGTTGTCGTCAAAGATACAAATTCTTGTAGTGGTTATTCATGTACGAAATGTTTAATTAGATGTTAATTAGTTATACATAGTAGTCCGTATAGCCCTTTCTATTTATATGTATGAACAGTCGAACAGACTCCTACGGTCCTACGTTACCTAACAAATTTAATCTAATTTAAGAAATAAAGCCTTTTGTTTAAACAACAACTGCACAACTCCTACGTATAGGATTAAACTTATTAATGGCCCGGGGCAAGCAACTAAAATCTATCCAATGTGAGTAAATATGAGTACGTAGTACGTGTTATTTGAAAAAAAAAAAAAAATTAACATCATAATATCCAAGATAATAAGCTATCTCAAATTTGGTGTTTTTTTCTCCTAAATTTGTATTCCTACTCAATACCACTCTCCAAATGGTAATGGATGATAATGAATTTATGAAAAAAAGAAGATAATTTTGAGTGAAACTAATTACCTAACCATGGGAATGAATATCGATTTTTCTTACAAATTTACATACAATTACATTCCCGTTGACATTATTTATGCCCGTCTACCAAACGTGCCATTAATAGTATTTGTTCATCATTCTGGTTTCTTCTATTGTTGTAAGTACGATATGTACGACTAGTAAATATGTTCATCATTTCACTTACCAATAAAGTTATACTTCGTTTTTATTTATTTATTTATTTATTTATTTATTGTGAAAAGGGATTAATAGATTTAGAAATAACAGTTTACGGCATATATCCGATTATTACCATCCAAGTTACATTCTTTCGGTAGTATTTGTTCTTTCACTTTTCGTAGTACGTCGTACTCCGTAGTGTGTGTATTTCTTTGTGATTTCGGTTTGGTTTGTTTCTAGTTTGATTTGTTATGTTAAATTAATTAGGTGATTGGAAAAGATTTGTTCAAAGTCCTGAAGCAAAAGATGGGAGAAAAGTTCAACAAATTCATACAAGAAAAGGTGTGTGTGGTGCCAGGTGATATTACTTGTAAAGATTTGGGTATCAAAGAATCCAAATTAAAGGAAGAATTATGGAGAGACGTTGATATTATTGTTAACCTTGCTGCAACCACCAACTTTGATGAAAGGTACACTTAACTAGATCAATTATTTATTTTTAATTATATAGTACGTAGTATTTTTTTAATTATAATGTAGAATCATAATATACGAAGAATGAGCGCATGCTAGGATAGGGAATACTACGCAAGTACGCATATATCTATATTATTATATTATTAAATCTCCAAGGAAATTCATGCCATCTATTCGATCATTTGTTGCGATGACTTGGCAAGTGACGTGGTATCGTTGCGTCATATCATATGGATACATAATTGTTTATTGTGTTCTCACAAAAAATATGTTGCTACTCATCTTTGAAACCATGACATCTCATATGTTAATATAAAGCTTTATCCATCACTCCAACGATACAACTTATGACTCTACAACAATTAAAAACGAGAAATGCCGTTCTTTTGGATGTGTAAAAAATTTAATGATCAAATTTATGTATTTGAGTAACAATTTATGATAACAGTTTTTTTTTCTTAATTTTTGTTCATTTATTCAAATCACATATCTTTTCTAAAAATTTATTTAGACAAAAAATAAACCATGATATTAGCAGAGAAAAGAATAGGAAAAAAATAATGTAGTGCTTTCTTTTAGCTATTCAAATGTGGGTTTTTTTTTTCCACTAAAATGTATTTCGACTTTGCAATTCAATATACAATTGTAGCTTAACAAATTTCTTAAGTTATACGTAGTAAGTAAATTAGTACAAAAAAATAAAGTTTTACACAAATAATAAAATTAATCAAAAACTTAGTTCCCTAATTGTTGGTTAACCAATTTTATTCTTAAACTGCATATATAATAAAATTTATATTATTCTCGAATTGCATATATAAAGATATTTATAAGTAAATTTGAAAAGAATAAAAAAAAAAAATCAAACTATATACAACACTTCGTGACATGCATTACCCGTGCCACGAATTAGTTTTTCCTTTTAAATATATCTAACCAAAGGTAAGGTGAAATAACCTAGCTTTGCTTAACAAATTGTAACAGGTATGATGTTTCATTGTATCTTAACACTTTTGGTGCCAAGTATGTTTTGGAGTTTGCTAAGAAATGCGCTCATTTGGAGGTGCTCGTCCAAGTTTCAACCGGTTAGTACTTTAATCATAGCTAAGGAGCGCTTGCTTAATTTTTACATAGCATGACATATTGACATGACACCCACGAGTATATAATGAGTCGAGTTAAGCCCAGACTCGAAATGTTGCTCATTTAAATGCATTAATATACACTATAGAGTAGTATATGTACTAGTACGAAATATCATCTAACGTCCGTGCATGTTTACCCGTCAAAAAATAAATAAAGAAAGGTTCGTGTTAATCATTTTTATTTGTGCTGAAAATCTCAGCGTATGTATCCGGTGAGACGCCTGGTCTTATAAAGGAGGGTCCGTATTTTATGGGTGACTCACTCAATGGTAGACCTGGCTTAGACATTGAAGTGGAGAAGAAACTTATTGACGAGAAATTGGATGAGTTAAAATCTAAGAAAACCACGGCCGAAACTACCAAGATATCTATGAGAAACATGGGCCTCGAGAGGTACGTTCCTTTTAACATTTCAAATATAATATACCTCATACGTAGTAATATAGATTTAATTTGTTAATCGTCATACTATCAGGAAACTCGTATATCCACATGAAACTACCCTTTTTATTTTATTTTATTTTATTCTCCGTAATGAATAGGGCATCCAATTGCATGATTGCCAATTTAATTTGCCATTAAAATGTAGATGTAGTTGTGATTGCTACTATCGCAATACAAATGTCAATGTTCATCTTGAATTCTTAACTATGTCTATGACTACGTAGATTTAGTTGTGAATGTGAACTTGTGATTGTTATTCAAAACCCATGCTGGTCCCATTGCCGCCTATAATAAATGAAAATTCAGATGAACCATGCGTTGGAAATTAGTCTAGTGGTCATGGATCGATCACCGATCACGGGAGAGACACTACAGGAAAGGAAACGGGTAGATGATTATGATTGAAATATGTAGGACAACTCATAGATCTGTATATCAACAATGAAAATATTACAAGTAAAAGATAAGGGCATTTCACTTTCAAGGTACTCCAACTTTTGTGAATTAACTTAAATTTTTTGCAACGATAAAAGGGTACGTAGTACTATTTAATTAATTTGTTATCATTCTTAACGACTCAATGCTTGTAGAGAACTACTACGTATTAATTAAAGTCAAATCGTAATGCCACATTTGTTATTAAAGAAATATTGTTAATTTGAAACATCATATAATAATGTATATTATCGATATTAACCATTGCATCATCGCTATTTAGAAGGTGGAATATGGTGCACATAGAGTATGGTGCATCTTAAAAACACTAATATATTATTGAAAGAACATCTGGTTACGTGAAAAGAACATGAATATTTTTTTTTATTTAGGTTTTTAATAAATAGTAAAATAATATATTATTTTTATAACAAAAAGTGAAATATTATATCGCATATTTTTTTGTCGTATTGTCATGTTCTTTTGCTTATGCACATATGTTCTTTTGGTGCACCATGCTCTATGTGCACCACGGTCCATAGTCACGGATTGCAGCTATACTACATCGTTTTTAAACAGTCTCACTTATTAATTGTTTTACCATAATCTCAACTTTAATATTGTCCTCTATAATCGGTCATGTTCACTTAAACCCTGTTAAGATGGTAAATTTTGAAAAAAAATATTTTCTCTTCTACAGAGTACGCGTTATCCCTTCTCCTACTGCCCCCTCCCACGCAACAAGTGGTGAGCCTTCATTATGGTTGGGGTGGGCATGGCCTCAAAATTTGTACAGTGTAATTTTAATTATGGCCCTCTAATTTTCTGAGTATAATTTTACATACCACATACTACATGGCTTAATATTTTTACAGGCTCCTTACATAAACTGCTCGAGATCCGCAACTGTACGCAACCACCTTCACAAAAAACATCATCAGCACCACTTCACCTTCCAAATCCAAGCTCCACCAGCCTGCAAACAGCACCTTCCTCCTTATCCCATTACCATTAACATCATCATCTTCTTCATTGAACATGAAAGCCAAGAATTAAAAGCTGATCGACATTGAAAATAAATTCATAATAATTCGTGATGATATTAGGTACGTTGTTGCATTTTAATGACACTAATATGAGAAAATATATAGCGTATGAAATAAGAAAACAAACAATCTGCATTATGACATGCTAGTAGTTGGGAGTCTGGGTACCGATGATATCAATTATTCCTGCATAATACGTGAATATATATCATCAAAATTTCAAAATTATCTGTGACAATTCTTAATTTGTCCGTAGTATTTATTATTTATTTTAATACTCCGTACCTTTAAGGCTTTAAACCATGTACCGTTAGGAAATCCAACTGCCAACTGCCTGTCTGCCTCCCTATATGCATTCTGAGACTGTGGTCGATCTTCATTTATTTACAAGTATTAATTACCTAATTTACGGTAACTATATCTATATATATGCACGTACATGATTATAACAAATTTAATCCAAAATTCACAATATTTTGTTGCGATAATTTAAAAATTAGAACAAACTTATCTCGTTGATGAACAAATTGATTGAACAATTGTTGCATTGTGGATACCCACTGTCCTACCGCAACCCTGAATTCGTGTGCACTCACAAACGCAAATAGAGTCGGAACATATGCCCAAAACCAAAAGGTGATGTTGAATTTGATAAAATAATGAATCAATGATGCATGTCTCCTAATAAAGTAGGAAGGGAGTACGATATTATACTCTCTCGGGGAAACTACCAACCGGTTGACGTGGGCGTATTTTGTTTGTCCACTCATACCACTCTCTCACTTTCATGTACAAGTAGTACAATAACCCTTCCATTTTATAAACAAAGGAAAATAATGGTTTTCTATCGGGATAATTCCCACTATAAACTTTTCATTCTTTTTTTTGTTTTTCTCAACTAGAATTTCTGTAACATCTTTTCTTTAATTATGTGAACGCTTATTTATGCAAGCTTGTTGCCACATTTGTAAAACTATCGGTAGAGGACATCGTGGTTGAGTAGGATAACTAGCATGAGTTTACGGTAGAAGTAGCGATTGTGATCGTAAAATACAATAAAAACTATAATATTATTTAGAACTTTACTATAATTTTATCAAACATTAACTTTGATTTTGAAGCTATAATATTAAACGCTACCTAATTCGCTAACGCCCGCACACATACCCCGATCCGTGTTAACTAATGAATTTGGTGGGAATTCATACTTTTAGACTGAGTCTAAGTTGACTGTACTTACCCTGCAATAAGGGAAGGACAAGTCAGCTAATGAAAATTTGTTTTAGGGGGTAAATCTTCTAATTTAGGGGGGAAAGATTTTAGTCACTCCACCCTTTGGCTCTTCAGCAGCGGGAGTTTCACCGCCCAAATCACCCCTAAAATTTGTCCGCCCAAATTTTCATATGTAAAAAAAAAAAAAAAAAATCAATTCAAGCTTTTTTCCACAAAAGGTTATCATCCTTGTTGTAAGAAGGTGAATATTTTTTAACTCCATATCTTGTAATGAATTTCATTTACTAACTGCCATGAAACATACTTAGGCTCTGTTCTCTTCACCTTATTTTCACTTATTTCAGGTCTGATAATATAAGATCAAATAAGAGCCAATAAGATAAAATAAGATAAGTTCAGGGCCAATAAGATAAGATAAGATAAAATAAGATAAGTTCAGGGTCAATAAGATAAGATAAGATAAAATAAAATAAGTTCAGGGTCAATAATAAGATAAGATAAGATAAGTTCAGGGCCAATAAGATAAGATAAGATAAGATAAGGTGAGGTAAATATTACATAAGGTAATACTATAAGTTTCAATAAGATAAGATAAAATAAGGGTCAATAAGATAAGATAAGATAAAATAAGTGTCAATAAGTTCAGATAAGATAAGATAAGATAAGATAAGATAAGGGTTAATAAGATAAGATAAAATAAGATAAGATAAGATAATATAAGTGAAATTCAGGTGAAAAGAACACTATCTGAACTAATTGACCCTTATCTTATCTTATCTTATCTGAACTTATTGACCCTTATCTAGATCTTATCTTATCTTATTGACCCTTATCTTATCTTATTGAAACTTATAGTATTACCTTATGTAATATTTACCTCACCTTATTTTATCTTATCTTATCAGACCTGAAATAAGTGAAAATAAGGTGAGGAGAACAGAGTCTTTTCTTATCTTATTGACCCTGAACTTATCTTATTTTATCTTATCTTATCTTATTGGTCCTGAACTTATCTTATCTTATTAGCCCTTATTTTATCTTATCTTATCTTATCAGACCTGAAATAAATGAAAATAAAGTGAAATTAACCTTATATTTCGGATTTATTAGTTTTTATGATATAATTGTGTTTATAATTTAATCCGCAATATATTATCGTGTTGTTATCAGTTCGTTATAATTTGTAAACCTTTAATCTGCATTTCGGAAAAATCAATGTGGGTAGTTGTCATGACGGAGAAAACAATGTTCATTTTTTTATTTACAACATTTAGTTACCTGGTTCCCCAACCCACCTTTTTTTTCTTTTTTTTGGTTTAGGTCCTTAATAAATCTCTGCAAAATTGTAAATTTACAGATTTGTAATCCAAAACCATGAATTTTTTTGAACCGCTTAATCAAACAATTGATATCATTTGCCTAATCTTCACATTTAGATTTTGAGTGACTTGATTATCAAAATAAGGTCTTTAACATTGGTATCATTGAATCAATTATAGAAGAAGAAGTGACAATGAGTTAAATCCATTCATGAAGATAAAGATTGAATTAATGGATTCAATTTTTCTGAAAAAGCAAGGTAAAAGAATCAGACCAGATAAAAAAACTTTGGGGCGATGGAAATTCATTGGTTTCATCGAAATTTCAGAAAATAAAAATAAATAAACTCTTTAATTTGAAATTCAAATTCAACTTAAACCTGAAAATTTTGGAGCTGACAAGGATGTGACTAGGACAAGAGGTGGCAAAAATAGCCAATTAGCAAAGGGGTATCATGACAAGACTTAGACTCAGTCTAAGTGTGGGTTTTGCGGAATTTGGTTGGTTAATTTTCGTGTTTTCCAAAATGATATATCAGGGCAAGGCACTGGGGATGGCCAAATGTTTATGTGTTTACAAAGGCATTAGGGGAGATGGTGCTACTTCACGAAAAAGGAGATGTTCCTCTTGTAATTATTCGTCCAACCATGGTTACCAGCACTCTTAAAGAACCCTTCCCTGGTTGGGTTGAAGGTATTAGGTAATTAAATTCCATAATTCTCAACTTCATTATTGTTATTAGCTCAGAATTAGAGTTTTATCTAGCTAAATTGACTACATTACGTTACTTTTGGAACTTAATTTTGCAGGACTATTGACAGTTTAGCTGTTGCTATTGGCAAAGGGAGATTGCCATGCTTCTTGGGTGACCTTGAGTCAATTGCTGATTTGGTACGTTCATATAATAAATAAATAAATAAATAAATAAATAAAAACATACCAAGAAAATTACAAACGTACAGGTCGATTTAGCAATTTTGTTGAGATCGTCTGATACGTTATTTATGCACGTATCTTTATTTCATATCAGTCATGTACAGATTGTGGGGATGACGTTTTTTGTAAATATACTACTATGTGCAGATTCCAGCTGATATAGTAGCCAATTCAATAATAGTAGCAGCAATGGTTCATGCAAATCAACCCGGAATTCCAAGGATATACCATGTTGGATCATCAGTTAAAAATCCGGTTTCATTAGCATCACTGCATGAACTGGTATATGAGTATTTCACGAGACATCCATGGATTAACAAGGACGGAAAACCTGTCACAGTCGGCCGTGTCAGGGTTTTAAGCTCCATGGCTAGCTTCAAGAGATTTGTTACCCTTCGTTACCTACTACCCTTGAAGGTACCACTTATATATCGCCTGAAACTCTGTTTTGTTTGATTAAATTGAACACTTGATACAGTTTTTATATGACTGACATGTCGATATGAGAATTCCAACTCCCAACCTTGAATTCTGAATGTCGCATTACCATTTTGCACATCTTAGAACGTACAGGGGCGAATCCAGGAATTTATATATGGGGGTTTAAAAAAATTATGATTTTATTTCCTTTTAGTGGCTTAAAGTTGAAAGGTAAATAATCGAAATTTTATAAACGCCTCAATAAAATATGTAGAGAATTTAAGAACTTAAATTTTAGGTTTTCATAACAATAAAACACAATACAAAGTCTAAATTACAACATTAAAATGAAAACGAGTTTTTCATAATTTAAAGGAGATACTTTATTAAAATAATTGGCATTATAAATCTAACATGCAACTATAAGTCTATAAAAGTGAAGTATTACATACATTATTAGAAGTATATCTTATGGAAATTCCGAAAACTTTTTGAAGAAAAATAGCTCTACTATTTATTTTTTGGGTTTTTATAAAGCAAAATCATGAATCATTATAGAAACAAAAACAATAAAAAGGGTTAAAATAGAAATCAAGGAACCACTAAGCCAAATACTTCGTATATTTCATTGTCATTATTGCAGGTTTATTAGATATATTTTAAATATTTTAAGTGCAAATTAATTACCTAACATTAATTTAGCAATTTTTTTTGGAAAATAATGGGGGTCTGCCCCTGTCTTAGAACACTTACTACTATAATGTTATTAAGTTGTTACTTACTTTGCGGGTGTTTGTTTTTCCCACATTAGATCCTCGAAATAGTAAATTTCGTCTTCTGTCAGTACTTTAAAGCAACATTCATGGAACAAACAAGGAAGATCAACAAGGTGATGCGTCTGATAGAAATGTACAGACCATATTTATTCTTCAAGGGATTGTAAGTTTTGTTGAAACTATATCAAACTATTATACTCTCTTTGTATGTAACTAAGGGCCGTGTTGATAGTGTAAAGCACTTATAAATCTGTAAAAATAATGAATGTAGATATGATGACAGCAACACTGACAAGTTAAGGGCGGCAGCAAAAGATAGAGGATTGGAAACAGATTTATTCTATTTTGATCCCAAAGCTATTAACTGGGAAGACTACATGTTGAACGTTCATTTTCCTGGTTTAGTCAAATATGTCTTCAAATGAAACTATTAGCAGCGCGCAGAAGCAGTAGTATTAAGCAGAGCAAGATAATTGTCCAAAGTTTTTAAACCAAAGAAAATTTGATTAATATTTATTTTTTAATTGTTACATAATTCGCGATATGTTTATCAATTATTGTTACAAAATGTAATTTCATATTTAATTACCACTTTAATTTATGAAACATTTTATGTTTAATACCTCTTAACGAATATCAGGACTTTATATTGTCTGCCCCGCCTAGAAAGAAAAAAAGGACACTTGTGCTTTTCTTTTATCATTCACGATATCCATTATCCACATAAATATATGTTTCTGGTGTGCATTCGTTTCTCCACCAACAGTGAATTTAGATTAATCATGCAATTTAGAGAGGTCAACGTTAACTTATCAAAATACCTCAACCATGATCAAGAGACAATGCATGCTCTTCTTTTGCGAGCAGGAATACCGCCCGAATATAATCTGTGGATATTCTAATTTCATCAAGAGGAACAATCCCTTGGGAAACATGCAAATGTATGAGGAAAACAGTGATCGGTTTGATGATGAATAACCTCTGATCCTGGCAAGGGAAATGTCTTCAATTATTATTGTCTATAATCCTTAGTGCTTTACAAAAAGCATTAAATTATTGTCCAAGTTCTTAAAGAGCTCCCAAGAAGCCCAAAAGTATACAAAAGATATTGGGTTGAAGTATGTGAAGATCCATACTTGTGTAAATCATTGCATTCTTTGTAGGAAGGAGTGTGAAAAGGGTTCATTCATGCCCAATTTATGAGGAGTCTAGATGGAAAGAAGGTAATGGTGAATTTGATAATAGTGTCACATTTTTGGAGTCTCAAGGGACCACACAATAGATGCCTAGAATACCTCGTTTGGTTCTTCACCATTTACCTTAGTGCCTAGGATTCTAAGTCTTTTTATTTCTCCAAAATTTGCTACACGCTTGAGATGACATATGGAGCGATTTGATGCTACATCTCCCAACTTGAACCACATGAGATGGCATAAGGATAGGGATCAAGTATCGGTTATGAACAATCTAATTGTCCTGTGGAAATCCTAATGCCAAGATCCATGTAAAATTCAATTAACCCAATAGCATAATTCAATATTCATACATATGTGATGTGTGTCTTCCCTTATCTGCTTCCGAAATGAACAAGAACCGAGTTTGGGACCCCGAGTGTTGTCCCTCTGTAGTTAGTCCACAATATTCTTGGTAGGTGTATTGTTCGCGTTCTCACACTTTGTGTAAGGAAATTGATATTTATGTCATACAAAATATGAGCATCTAGGGTCATATTATAGTGTAGGATCAGAAGAATTAGAATCCGTTTAGGATTAGAGTTCTGGTAGGATTAAGATTCCTACACCAATTAAATTCAAATCGAACACAAATCACGCACACACATTGCACTCGCAAGGCCTTAGTTGTTGTGCAAGTTTATGTTGTCCAAGCAAGGGGTGTGGTTCCGTGGGTCCCCACGCACAACACAACCCTCCGATGCTATTGCTGCTTGTGCGGACCTCACAGTCAACCCAGCGTGCGCGAGAAAAACCTTGACGTTGTTGTGGGACTTGCGGGAAAGAAGCAAGCCAGATGTTGCTACTGTTGTGCGTGGATCGCACATGAGTTGTGATGCATGCGACCTATGGACCTTGCTTCCAGCTGGTTCGGACCTCATCTTGACGATTCGTATTTCAATTCTAATTAATTTTCCTATGCAACTATCTTGTCTACTAAATTAATTCCAAATTTCCTTTAGACATTTGTTCGCTCCCACTGAGCCCAACATCCATCATTTCTTAACATCTCCGTTCCTTAGAATATCACTGAATAATAATTATTCGCCTAAATATTTAATCCTTTCACATACTATTTGTGCCCACGGGTCTAGTCAAGAGTAATGTTTGTAATTAGTCAAGGATTAATTCTACTAATTGGAAGCGGCCTCCGGCTAGATATCCTGATCACTTGATCTCACTCAATAATTAAGTCGTTAATTAATTTGAATCACATTTATTAGATTTCGCTTAAATACATTAAATGCATACTTAGAGCAAGGACATTTTTCCTTCAATCTCCACTTGTCATTAGGGACAAATGTGCATTTCCTAATTCCATTATCACTTGATGCGTGCTCATGAACATAAGCTAAGACTAGTTATCGTTATATTGTCCAAAGTTATTTCTCGGTGTCAGAGTTAAACTAATCAAATAAATAGAAGATCATACACTACAAGAAAAAGCGTTATTACCATCTAATATTACCATAGACGCGTACATTTGACCCCAGGCCAGAAGCGATAAGTTCAGTGATGAAACAAAACAACCACTTGTCAACATATTCCAAATCAAGCAACGAACGTTCTAAGAATGACTGACTCATTTAGCAAACCCAGATTTCCATTTATAGTAACTGCTATTTATAGTATCTTCCATTCTAAGTCTCTGCTAAATATAGTAAACCGTCCAAGATAGATTTACGTCAAAGGGGCAGAGTTGCACTCCAACTAAACCCCTAAAAGATATTGAAAAGCAAAAAAAGAGTTTCTAGAAAAGTGTACAGAAGAACTTTGGTACGGTATTGAAAATGAGTACAGCGTTCCATCCAGCCACAGATGGACAAACCAAAAGGACTATCCAAACCCTAGAGGATATGCTAAGAGCTTGTGTGATAGACTTTCAAGGTGCATGGGAAGACATCCTTGATCTGATCGAGTTTTCATACAATAATAGCTATCATGACAGTATTGGAATAGCACCATTCGAAACCTTGTATGGGCGAAAATGCAAAAGTCCCTTATGTTGGAGTGATATCAATGAAACTGTTGTACTAGGTCCCCAAATGATAGAGGACACAATGAACCAAGTTAGGACTATTCAATCCAAAATTCAAGCCTCGCAAGATCGTCAAAAGAGTTATGCAGACTTGAAACATACTGATGAAGAGTTCCAAATAGGTGACAAAGTGTTACTTAAGGTTTCACCAATGAATATATCGTGTTCCTTAGGTTTCAATAATTTTTGGGTGGAATGGCCTTTTCCATACTTGGACTGGAAGTTTGAAGAGAGCAGCTTTGATAAAGACTTTTTGAACGATTAGATTTTATGTTGTCGAGCGACAGTTCCCTGAATTATACTCAAATTAGTTAGGACCCTTAGAGAAGAATTAATTTTTTTCGAAAACTTGAAGGGGATATTTTTTTCTTTTTTCTTTTTTTATGAAAGTTGGATATGATCGTCTAGTTATTTATTAATGTTGACAGACTAAGAGATGTTAATGATTCAAGGTTGATGTATTAGTCAAGTGAGAGTTATAGTGCTCTCATGGTCTCTAGCGTTGAATTTCACATACTTTAAAGATCTAGGTGACTTGAACGAAATGTGATAATCACTTATAGATAGAGTGTTAATTTATTAATTTCGAGGTATGGACAGACTCAATAATCCTTTTAAATAGTGAATGTTATCTATAACAACGTACCAATTATTTGGAATATGTTAGAACGCTATTTCGGACGACTCAGACTCAACGGTTGGACATGGGTTAGACTCAAAACACAAAAACAGATTTTTATGAATCTGCTGGACTACAACAGCTATAACTTTCAATCTGGTAACTTTTTTGTGCTGAAACTGATTCTTCATAATGGACTAAGGTTAGACCTACGGATTGATAGGTTATGGGCCTCACAATTATTTGTAGAAATCCTTTTATGACCATTTTAGTGTTTTTACTTTTGGCCATACGGGTTTGACTTAAGTTACGGGGTGAGAATTAAGGAAACTATCCTAGGTGTGAGTGGACTCTAGGGGAAGGGATCTAGGTGTGTGAAGACTCTCTAGAAGGTAATTCTAGGTAAATGACGACTCAAATGGTAGACTTTAACTTGGTTAAACTCTTAGGAAACAATTTTGGTTAAGACTCTAGGTGGATTTAGGCTAGGTTGACTTGGGCTTTAATGGACATGATGGACTCAAGGGATGACTCACATGAAGGGTGACAGTCTCGGCCAAGATTTTTTACTTGACTCGACTTGTCCTTTGCCTCCAATATTATTAAGCTATTATAACGAGTAATTTGGTGTAAATCTATATTTTTTTTAACCGATTTTCGAAAACAGACTCTATTCCTTTCATTTCTTTTTGGCTTTGCGAACGTTTAAAATTATTTCCCTAGCATGACGGTATTAGGCTTCACATTAGTGTTATCAAGAAAATAACGACTTACGAATCAATTTTAATTATTGCGTACGTTTTAAGAAGTCAGTGCACGAAAGGAGCTTTGCGGTGCAACAGAGTTCTCACGCCAAGATGGTAGGCGCAGGAACACTTTTTCACTGGCCTGTTGGGCGCAAGCAGGATCTTGTGCTTGCAGGCCTTTTTCTGCTTATTCGTACATTATTATTTTTGTAGTCATTCCAATCTCTCCGTAGCTTATATTTTACTAAAAAAAGGCCCTTTGCTTGAGCGTATGTGCACTCAAACATTCAGCGTTCCGGCACAAAAGTGTAATCTGTGCGTATTAGCCTTTGTTGTAATTTGTAAATGCTATTTGGATTAATTTCATGACTCGTTCGATTAACGTAATCCCATAAAAATGCATATGGCGCAATTTTGAATTTGCACTTTTTTTATGGCCATCTTTAACTAAACCAACGTATCGTGTAGCACGAATGCATTTTGGTTGTCTGAATTAGTTGCATGAACGTACATATATTTATTTTTTTGGCTTCATAAACGCACAAAATCAATTCTGGTATGGTAAAGTGGGCGTTAAAATCATCTTGCGCATGATGATGAGCGCAAAGAAATATTCGTGTACAGCCTCACGCGCAAGAGATGCATTGCGCTTGAATGCAAGCGTGAGAATTTTTCTCACGCTGAGTTGCAGTATCACTTTAATTTTGTATTCCATAAAAGTTTTCGCAAAAGAATTCTCGCGCTATGATGTAGGCGTTGGAACTTTTTTGCGTTGAACAGAAAGGCGTGAAATTCGTTGTTGCGCCCAGTTTCAGCCACAGGCTCTTAATTTCGTTGTTAGTTGATTCGTAGCTAATTATCTATTTTTCAAGGTTTTGAACCTTCTTATTAATTAACTTTTAATATTGTTGACTTAAAATTTTGCGTCTAGTTAATTAGTTTTGCACATAGCACATAATTTTCTACATGAAACTAAAAACGAGCATGATTTTGCGGAATTTAAAATATGCACATTTAGTTTTATGTACGTCTCTATGGTCAATAATAGGCTTGGATGTCAAAAGGTACCAAATCTATCGCCAATTCTCCGACAGGTTATTTGTCTAAGTAGCCGAGTTCATGACGAATTTTAACAAGGCCTATCCAATAAACGTTGGAGTGGCGCATATCGAGAATGGACCTATGAGATAATAAATTTGATTTGGGTGGATGTGCTACGATGCGGAGTGCCGAGTGGACAACATCCAACGCGCGTGCACCCTCAAGGGCTAGTAGGTGTCCTTAGTCCCAACTTCCGAGATGAAACATGCCAAGGAAGCCATAATTCCATGTCGCTCTGGCCGGTTCTGTCCGGTTTAATCGTGTACATTGAATTTCAGGTTGTCCCAACTTAATACGGAAATAATAGCGGCGCATCGATAGATTTTTCCCTTGGGCTAGGTCCCCTTACTACTTGCGCGAGTATTTCAACAAACTCCACAGTGGAGTCGCCACTGTGAGGGGGGTCGGAAAAGGCGGGTTTAGGGCATTTTCTTATTTCTTCCCTCGCGGATGTGTGGCAAGCAATATTAAGTAAAATCGGACTAACTGTGGGCAATTTGCCTCTTTTTACTAGTTTATGGAGTCGTCATTCAGTTTTACAAAACTGACAAAACCCGGTTATTGTGATACGTGAGTACAAGCTTGTGAGACCCAGGCTCAACGTATTTGACCACAACGGCCTTAGGCTCCCTTATGATTCCTGGTGTGGGAATCACTCAACATACATCCAGTGGAGTAGAGATGGAGGGTTCGGGGGACATTTACTAATACGGGGAGTGCCACGCATTAGCCCATGAAGCGGTCCTTACTAATTCAATGTAACAAAGACGGGACATGCGTTATACTACATTACTAATCTGAGTTGCTTTTAATGCACAAATATTAACTAACAATCGTCAGGAGGTGATTAATATTTATTTAAGGTACCTAACAATAATTCGTATTGTCTAAAGAATATCTTATTAGGCATGATAAATAATCAGATTATGTTTGACAAGTGATTAAAGCATAAATCAGATTATGGCACTTTACAATATAGTTTTGGCTATATTGCGGTTCTCAAGAACGCTTACAACTCGCCTTAGCAGAGCCTCCTTTAGCTTTAAAACAACCTTTGTACTGACTTTTAAATCCTTATCCTTCATTTAATTCTGGCAGAGTTTTCCCTTAGATTCCTTGGTTTAGGCTTATCAATTGGCTATAACTTTGGTAGTAATTTGGATGGTTTGGGTGCTTATATGGGCAGAGTTCTGCTTAACAAGAATTAATACGGCAGAACTGTTATGAACACGGGACGGGACTTTAGGAGAGAGATTTAGAATACCAGAGAGGAGAGAGAATTCAGAATATTAGAGGAGTGAGACTGAATTGATGATAATTGGGGTTTATGAGGGTTGTATTTATAGTGTAGACTGGTACAATTCTGATAGAATTAGGATCGCTTAAACCAGATTTAAATCCCATTTGTATCCGGCTGAAACTGTCCTGGGCACAAGAAAAATTTCGCGCAAGTTTATGGGCGCAAGAAAATTCTCGCACTAGTGTTTGGGCGCAAGAATGTTCTCGCGCTGGTCCTTGGGCGCAAGAATATTCTTGCTCTGTCCAGATCCGCGTTTTCCAGAAATTCAGATCTTTAATGGCTCATAACGTCTTCATACGAACTCGGATTCTAGCAAATATATACTGTTGGAAAGCTAAGGAATCCAGATTTCCAATGGCACCGGTCTTGCATCAATGGGCTTCGTAAATATCGAGTTATGGCCCAAAGAGATCGGTCCGTAATTGAACTCCAAGCAGACATGAGAACACAGATTTCCTATTATTTCTTGTGTTCTGTTCGGCAGTAATATTCCACAGCTGCAAATTGCACACAGCATAACTCCACCCCTAAGAAAACCTACTCCAATTGAAAAGAAAAGAGTCTACAAGAAGAAAAGAGTCTACAAGAAAAGAGGTCCACCATTCTCAGTGTGTAATGATAAAAATGAAGGAAATAATGCCCTTGGTCCAAGTATGCATTCAATGATAAGTCTAATAAATGCGGTTCAGTATTAATTAACAAGTTAATAATTCAGTGAGATCAAGTGAGCTGAATGCCTAGCTAGAGGCCGCTTCAGTTCAAGTGGAATTAATGATATTAATCCACAGCTTACTCTTGACTGAACCCGTAGGGTCACACAAATAGTACGTAAACGGATCAAGTATTTAATGGCATTAAATACTCCATCTATGGATATTCGGAATCGACGGATCTTGGTTTCAGTGGGAGCTGAGATCGTCACAGGCAAGAAATGAATACTCCGGAAACGATGATATTGCCGGAAACGGAAATATGGATCGTATCGGAAATATTAATATTATCCAAGTCGTAGATGTTGCCGGAAACGGAAACATTGTACGTATCGGAAAATATTATCGGAAATGGAAATATTGCCGGAATCGGAAATATTGCCGGAAACGGAAATATTGTCTGAATCGGAAATATTATCGGAATCGGAAAATAATTCCGGAAACGGAAATATTAAATATTTGTTCGAAACGGAAATTAATTCCGGAATCGGAAATGTTAAATATTGTTCGTATCGGAAATGAATTCCGGAATCGGAAAATTAATCGGAAGCGCGTCGTACGAATTAGCATCGGACGAGCTTGCTAGACGAAGGCCCAGCACGAAGCCAGGCCCACGTCCAGCAAGGGAAACGCGCGCCACAACACGCCAGCCCAAGGCTGCGCCAGGCCCACCGCAAGGCAGGCCCAGCGCGCGCCCAAGGCTGCGGCAGTCGTGGGCTGCGATGCTCGGACTGTGCGCGCGCGCGCATGGCGCCCCTCGTGGGCTGCTGTGCGTGCGTGGGTGTTTGTGTTCACATACGAAACCTAAAACGTACAGGATTCGTTTAATGATTAAATTCCTAATTCTATTTGATAAATTAATTAAATAAGAGTTTTATTGTGATTCTAATTTAATTAATTCGTATCCTAATTCGATTCCAATTCTCTTTCCATACCCCTATAAATATGTGGCCTGGGTTCACAATTTATAACAAGTTTTTCAAGTATTCAAAGTGAGTTTTTGAGAGAAAAATTCAGACACATTCCTTGCTCAAAAGTGCCGAAATTTTTAGTACCTTAAGGGCGATTCTAGTTGGTCAATCTTAAGGCGGATCCGGACGTACTGTGGACTATCTACGGAGGGACGACACTTGGAGTCCTAAAGACTTGTTCTTGTTCGGTTCGGGCGCAGCTAGGGAAGGCACGCAACAAAGAGTATGCATCTAAACTATGCTATATGATTATGTGTAAATAATATGTATTCCTGGCTAAATGGTTTTTCCGCATAATTTATGAATTGTCATATGTATCATAACCTAACAGTGGTATCACGAGCCTCTTATTATTTTCATAATCTAAATTGCATGAACATGGTTAAATATACAAATTTGCAAGAATTAAAAGGGGTGATTAATTTTCGTAATTGTTAATTAATTGCAAATTGCGTTTATTTAATTATACGTACGCAGTTTTTCGGCAGTTTCTTCGTTACTCATCCAAATTGAGTGATTTTTGTGTCAATTCCGCATGTAAAAGGCATTCTAAATTTTTGACAAAATTAGTATTTTTCTGCCGAACCCAGAATTCTCAAATTCGAAGCCTAACTATGACTTTTCGAAGGTTTTAGTTTTTCGAATGCAAAATTTCGTAAATTTAAGATGTTAAATTAAATATTTGCGATTCTTGTTGATAAATCTTGAATTTTTGATTGACCTACTGTATATGTTTAACAAGTTTGAATGCCTAGCCTTGTTAATTATGCAATCTAATTTGTAATTATGATTAATTTGTTGAAAATTAGAATAATTTAGAATTAATTTGATTTTCACAATTAATTATAATTTAATTAGATACCTATGATTAAAAACCACCATAAAAATTGTAAATTTATGATAAATTTTGAATTTTTATGACCTAGACTTGAATCCATGTTAATCGGAAATCAATTGAATAATAAATTTTCGATTTTTCGCCCCAAAATTATGAAATTAATATTAATTTATTAATTTGTCATTAATTTTAAATATAAATTTTTTAAATTTTATGCGATTCGTTCATATAACTTGCACGCACAAAGCAATGGACGCTACGTGTTACCCTTAAGGGGTGTTGTATAGTGCGGGCATGCGACGACGAGCAAGGGAGCTCGTCGCCCGTGCGGCACGAATGCAATGAGCAAGGGCATGGTGCACGAGCACAAGGCAGCAGCCCTGCCTTGTGTCGTGGGCTACGAGCACTGGACGAATGGGCATGGGCGAAGGCAAGGCACGACAGTCGCGTGTGGGCAGCAAGCGAGCTGCGCCACAACGCGCACTGCCTCGCGCAAGCGCGCGCAGCGAGCGCAAGCTCGCGTGCCACGAGTGCTGCGCCCAGCGTCGATGCCTCGCGCAGCGAGCGCTGGCTCGCACAAGCGAGCGCTGGCGAGCGCGCGCAGCGAGCGCTGGCGAGCTCGCACAAGCGAGCGCTGGCGAGCGCGCGCAGCGAGCGCTGGCGAGCGCGCGCAGCGAGCGCTGGCGAGCGCGCACAGCGAGCGATGGCTCGCGTGCATCGAGCGCTGGCGCGCGCGCAGCGAGCACCAACTCGCACGATTGCTTGCGAAGGGTAGAAGCAGCAGCTATGCGACACAGCGCATGGGCTGCGCGCACATGGCCAGCGATGGCTGTGTGCGTGTGGCCCATGGGCGTGCGATGCGTAGGGTGTTTGCGTTGCGATTAGATCGTTTTGAATGTTTAATTTGAAATTTTCAGTTTACGTAATTTTAATTAATTTTAAAATTAATAATTTAAATTATTTTCTTGGATTTTAATTTTGAATATTGTAATTATAATAAATGTTATTTATTCTAATTATTTTACTAAAATTAAAATCATGAATTAATTTAAATACGACTGAAATTAAATTAAACTTTTTGGATTCAATTATAAATTTATATGAGCTTTAAATTTTAATTAAATTTGTATGTTTCCGGTTAGACTAGAAATACATTTTTATGTTTAAAATTAGTAAAGCATATGAATTTGTTGGTTTGAGTGGGAGCCCTTTTTAGTCATAAACTCTTGATTAGGTCTACAAATCCTTAAGGTTAAAACAACTTGATTAGAATTAATAAGGACTGAATAATTGGTAGATTATTGGTGCCCTTGATTAATTGCTGCAAATGTTTACGTGATGCATAATGTGTTTTACTAACCAGCTATGTGGGCCATTCATGATAATGAATGGGTGAATGGTATATATTGTATATGTACTATTTTGCAGGTTATGAAGTGACTAGTATGGCCCAAATAGGATAGAAAATATGGTCTGCGTACCATTAATTTGAATGTAATTGGTCTAAAGTACCAAAGTTGTTTTTCAATTCAAAAATGGTCTGCGTACCATCAAATAGTTGTAATTAGTTTTAATTATAGCTTATCCTATTTGAAGAAAATGGTGCCTCCCACGGAGATTTTCAAGACGGACTTTGAAGTTAAAGCTTCAAGATGAAGTCGGGCCATACTAGATCACATTTATCTTATGCATGTTTTAAGTTATTTATTGCTTTTAAATATGTCTTAAAATGCATGAGATCATAAGCTTGATTATGTTGCATAATTAAGGATTTTAGTTCACTTAAAATCTAACCAACATAGTAAGAGCCTTAAGTTCCAAACTTAAAAATTGAGTTAAAAGGTGTCATGCCAAAATATACACTTGCTTGGATATCCTTTACATCAATCTAGTAATAGTTTTCGCTCAGCGAGGTGTTACTTATTGGTCCTAAAGGGGCAAGGTACACAAACAATTGTGAGTACATGTTAGTTTTGGTGAAACTCAACGATATAAGTAAGGAGTCCTTTTATGTCGTGGCAAAATCGATAGGTTTACCTAATAAGTTCTTAGACGTACCTATCAACCAAGAATAGTTTCTAGACTATTAGCAAAAGGCTTTTGCTTACCTAAGATGTTTTAGAATTAAGTCGACAAACTGTGCTTAGTTCTTCAATGATTTTAGGATCTTGGAATCATTTTATTCACACCTGCCGGAACACATAACTTGAATAAAATGCTTAATAAACATTGAATTATGCATGTATGCTAGAATTTAAGTTTATTAAGAGAAACTGTGAATGGTTATTTATTTGTTTATTCTTTTCAATTGTAGTTTTTAATATGGCAAACAACAATTCATTCAACATTCGATCAATTCTCGAAAAGGAGAAGTTGAACGGGAAAAACTTCCTTGACTGGCAAAGGAACTTGCAAATAGTTCTTATGCAGGAAGAAAAGGAGTATGTCTTAGAAGAGGCGATGCCCGAAGCCGCAGGCGACGGGGTCACTCAGGCAGCCCTCAATCGTTGGATTGATGCCAACAAGGATGTGAAATGTCTAATGCTCGCCACCATGAGTGCGGATCTGCAGAAAACGTTCATCAACTCAGATGCTTTCACAATCATCAGTGAGTTGAAGAACATGTTCCAAGATCTGGCTCGAGTCGAAAGATTCGAGACTCATAGGCAAATTCTTGAGACTAAGCTTAAGAAAGGCGAGCCCGTAAGTCCACATGTTCTCAAAATGATTGGACTCATTGAGAATATGAGTCGGCTGGATCAGCAATTTTCTCAGGAAATGGCTATAGACACCATCCTCCATTCTCTTCATAGCGGGTATGATCAGTTCAAACTGAACTACAGTATGAATAGTCTGGACAAAACGCTCACTGAGCTTCACGGTATGCTGAAGACCGCTGAAAAGACGCTCAAAAGTGATAAGCAGGATGTGCTTATGGTGCGTGGGGGCAAGTTCAAGAAATCTGGAAAGAAGAGGAATGCTAAGAAAGGTGGCAACAAGGCCAGCCCAACTAAGCAAACTGGCGCCAAATCTGTAAAGAGGAAGGTCAGTCAACCCACTTCTGAATCCGAATGCTTCTACTGCAAGAAGAAGGGGCATTGGAAGAGAGATTGCTTGAAGCTAAAGGAAGATCAGAAGAACGGAACAGTCGTTCCATCTTCAGGTATTTTCGTTATAGACTGTATACTTGCTAATTCAACTTCTTGGGTATTAGATACAGGTTGTGGCTCACACTTATGTTCCAATCCACAGGGACTAAGAAGAAGTAGAAAGTTAAGCAAGGGTGAAGTCGACCTACGAGTGGGAAATGGAGCACGGATTGCTGCATTAGCTGTAGGAACTTACTATTTGTCGTTGCCCTCCGGGCTAGTTTTGGAACTGGAAGAATGTTTCCATGTTCCAAGTCTTACTAAAAACATCATTTCAGTTTCTTGCTTAGATGCTAAGGGATTTTCCTTTTTAATAAAAGACAATAGTTGTTCGTTTTATTTTAAAGAGATGTTTTATGGATCTGCTAGATTAGTCAATGGACTTTATTTATTAGATCACGACAAACAAGTATATAACATAAATACCAAAAAGGCCAAAAAGGATGATTCAGATCTCACCTATCTGTGGCATTGTCGATTAGGCCATATAAACTTGAAACGCTTAGAAAGACTTTAAAAGGAAGGAATTCTAGAACCATTTGACTTATAGGATTATGGTAAATGCGAATCATGTTTACTTGGCAAAATGACAAAGCAACCTTTCTCTAAAGTTGGAGAAAGAGCAAATGAACTATTGGGTTTAATCCATACAGATGTATGTGGACCAATGAGTACAAATGCTAGAGGTGGTTTCAGCTACTTTATCACTTTCACTGATGACTTCAGTAGATATGGTTATGTCTACCTAATGAAGCATAAGTCTGAATCCTTTGACAAATTCAAGGAATTTCAGAGTGAAGTAGAGAATCAATTAGGCAAGAAGATTAAGGCACTGCGGTCTGATAGAGGCGGTGAATATCTGAGCTATGAATTTGATGACCATCTGAAAGAATGTGGAATTCTATCAGAATTGACTCCTCCTGGAACACCACAATGGAACGGTGTGTCGGAACGGAGGAACAGAACCTTGCTAGACATGGTCAGGTCAATGATGGGTCAGGCCAAACTTCCATTAGAATTTTGGAGACATGCACTAAATACAGCTGCACTCACTATAAATAGAGCTCCGTCTAAAGCTGTCGAAAAGACTCCTTATGAATTATGGTTTGGAAAACCTCCAAATGTATCTTTTCTTAAGATTTGGGGATGTGAAGTATACGTCAAACGATTAATTTCAGACAAACTTCATCCAAAATCTGACAAATGTATCCTTGTGGGCTATCCAAAGGAAACAAAGGGGTATTACTTCTACAATACATCTGAGAACAACGTGTTTGTTGCTCGAGATGGTGTCTTTTTGGATAAAGATCACATTTCCAAAATGACAAGTGGGAGAAAAGTAGACCTCGAAGAAATTCGAGTCGAACAACAAACTCTAGAGAATGCTCAAGATGACATTCAGGATGAAACTCAGAGATCTTTAGAAGAATCTGGTGAGAATCATGGTCAATCTAGAAATGTTACCCCGCGTAGATCTCAAAGATATAGATCTCAACCGGAAAGGTACTTAGGTATTTTGACGAACGAGAGCTATGACGTTATATTACTTGAAGGTGATGAACCTGCGACTTACAAACAAGCTATGACGAGCCCTAGCTCCAAGCAATGGCAAGAAGCCATGCAATCTGAATTAGACTCCATGTCTGAAAACCAAGTATGGGATTTGGTCGATTTGCCAGATGGCTACCAAGCCATTGGAAGCAAATGGGTTTTCAAACTGAAAAAGGACAAGGATGGGAAACTTGAAGTTTTCAAAGCTAGATTGGTTGCAAAAGGTTACAGGCAAGTCCACGGTGTGGATTACGATGAAACCTTTTCACCAGTTGCAATGCTAAAGTCTATTCGGATAATGTTAGCAATCGCTGCATATTAAGATTACGAAATATGGCAGATGGATGTCAAAACTGCTTTCTTAAACGGCGTTTTAACAGAAACTGTGTTTATGACACATCCTGAAGGTTTTGAGGATCCAAAGAATGCTAAAAAGGTATGCAAGCTAAAGAAGTCAATCTACGGATTGAAGCAGGCATCCAGGAGCTGGAATATACGTTTTGATGAAGCAGTCAAAGACTTTGGTTTCATCAAGAACGCAGACGAATCTTGTGTATACAAGAAGGTCAGTGGGAGCAAAATTGCTTTCCTAGTATTATATGTCGACGACATATTACTTATCGGAAATGACATTCCTATGTTGAACTCTGTCAAGATTTGGCTTGGGAAATGTTTTTCGATGAAAGATCTAGGAGAAGCACAGTACATATTGGGCATCAAGATTTACAGAGATAGATCTAAAAGGATGATTGGACTTAGTCAAAGCACTTATATTAATAAGGTGCTTGATAGGTTCAAAATGGCGGACTCCAAGCGAGGCTACCTACCCATGTCTCATGGAATGACTCTAAGCAAGACTCAGTGCCCAAAAACACTTGATGAGCGTAGACGAATGAATGGGATTCCATATGCATCATTGATTGGTTCAATAATGTATGCTATGATATGTACACGCCCGGATGTTGCGTACGCACTCAGTGCTACGAGCAGATACCAGTCAGACCCAGGAGAGGCGCATTGGACTGCTGCCAAGAATATTCTGAAGTACCTGAAAAGGCACAAAGATGACTTCCTGGTCTATGGTGGAGATGATGAATTAATTGTTAAAGGCTATACGGACGCAAGTTTCCAAACCGACAAAGATGATTTCAGATCACAGTCTGGGTTTGTCTTCTGTCTCAACGGAGGAGCAGTAAGCTGGAAATGTGCTAAGCAAAGCACCATTGCGGATTCTACAACTGAAGCGGAGTACATTGCTGCACATGAAGCAGCAAAAGAAGCTATATGGCTAAGGAAGTTCATAGGTGAACTTGGTGTGGTCCCCTCCATTAAAGGACCAATAGCCCTGTATTGTGATAATAACGGAGCTATTGCACAGGCAAAGGAGCCTAGACACCACCAGAGAGTCAAGCATGTACTTCGTAGATTTCACCTTCTACGAGAGTTCGTTGAAAGAAAAGAAGTCGAGATAAGCAAAATTGGAACTGATGACAACATATCAGATCCATTGACTAAACCTCTGCCGCAGGCAAAGCACAACTCGCACACTGCAGCTATGGGAATCAAGCATATTGGAGAATGGCTTTGATGTCTCTGTTTAATGTTTTAAAGTTTTAGAGTTTAAATCTTTGTAAAACATTATTGGTTAATCATTCACAATAAATGAAAAGAATTCATTTTTCCATTTAATTTGTGGTTTATTAAATGATGAGTCCCTTCAATTTGACGATATATTCAAGATAGACTGTCAGGACCAGTCCTGTGACTAAGAAATGTCTATCAAGTGAACTTGAATGTCAAAGGTTGAAAATGGTCCCTAGTCGGAGTTTTCTATAAAATTGGACGCATAGAAAACGTTAGACGATTAGAATGCAAGATGACTAGTAGTTCTGTTTCTTGAACTATGTGGACATGGCAATGTCATAATCATTTGCATAGATACTTACTTTGGGAAGACTAGTATCGGACAAGACCTATGAAACTTTACTGTAAGAGATGAAAATCTGTCATAAGTAAATTTCATTAAAATTATTAGACACTAAATCCTCAATACCTGAGTGATTTGAGATTACTTGTTTGAGAACTGGTTACTTTGACGTTGACCAACCGTCGCACCGTAAAAGGAGGCTATAAAGGCAGCTCAGGTAATCACCTATCAAACGAATTCTAATCTCAAGATCGCAAGATTGGGATTGTCCTCCCATAAATCGGGATGAGATGCTTAAAAGTTGTACAAGGCCACTCGGAGAGCTAGAAACTGTGAAATGCATGGCCGTGCTCGGATGAATCATAGGCTATGATTATCTGTTTATTTGATCAGTTGAACTCTGAAACCGAGGAACACCTCTGGACATAATAAGGATGACAACTCTTACCTTATGTTCAAGAGCAAGCATCGAGCCACAAAGGAATTAGGAAATGCACACTTGTCCCTAAGGACTAGTGGGAGACTGAAGTAAATAATGCCCTTGGTCCAAGTATGCATTCAATGATAAGTCTAATAAATGCGGTTCAGTATTAATTAACAAGTTAATAATTCAGTGAGATCAAGTGAGCTGAATGCCTAGCTAGAGGCCGCTTCAGTTCAAGTGGAATTAATGATATTAATCCACAGCTTACTCTTGACTGAACCCGTAGGGTCACACAAATAGTACGTAAACGGATCAAGTATTTAATGGCATTAAATACTCCATCTATGGATATTCGGAATCGACGGATCTTGGTTTCAGTGGGAGCTGAGATCGTCACAGGCAAGAAATGAATACTCCGGAAACGATGATATTGCCGGAAACGGAAATATGGATCGTATCGGAAATATTAATATTATCCAAGTCGTAGATGTTGCCGGAAACGGAAACATTGTACGTATCGGAAAATATTATCGGAAATGGAAATATTGCCGGAATCGGAAATATTGCCGGAAACGGAAATATTGTCTGAATCGGAAATATTATCGGAATCGGAAAATAATTCCGGAAACGGAAATATTAAATATTTGTTCGAAACGGAAATTAATTCCGGAATCGGAAATGTTAAATATTGTTCGTATCGGAAATGAATTCCGGAATCGGAAAATTAATCGGAAGCGCGTCGTACGAATTAGCATCGGACGAGCTTGCTAGACGAAGGCCCAGCACGAAGCCAGGCCCACGTCCAGCAAGGGAAACGCGCGCCACAACACGCCAGCCCAAGGCTGCGCCAGGCCCACCGCAAGGCAGGCCCAGCGCGCGCCCAAGGCTGCGGCAGTCGTGGGCTGCGATGCTCGGGCTTTGTGCGCGCGCGCATGGCGCCCCTCGTGGGCTGCTGTGCGTGCGTGGGTGTTTGTGTTCACATACGAAACCTAAAACGTACAGGATTCGTTTAATGATTAAATTCCTAATTCTATTTGATAAATTAATTAAATAAGAGTTTTATTGTGATTCTAATTTAATTAATTCGTATCCTAATTCGATTCCAATTCTCTTTCCATACCCCTATAAATATGTGGCCTGAGTTCACAATTTATAACAAGTTTTTCAAGTATTCAAAGTGAGTTTTTAAGAGAAAAATTCAGACACATTCCTTGCTCAAAAGTGCCGAAATTTTTAGTACCTTAAGGGCGATTCTAGTTGGTCAATCTTAAGGCGGATCCGGACGTACTGTGGACTATCTACGGAGGGACGACACTTGGAGTCCTAAAGACTTGTTCTTGTTCGGTTCTGGCGCAGCTAGGGAAGGCACGCAACAAAGAGTATGCATCTAAACTATGCTATATGATTATGTGTAAATAATATGTATTCCTGGCTAAATGGTTTTTCCGCATGATTTATGAATTGTCATATGTATCATAACCTAACAAAAAAGGCCACAAAAGTAGTTGGGGATGTAAATACAAATTAGTCTAGCTGAACTGATCAAATAATATCAAAGGGTTTAAAATCAGCTTGATTAGACCATATACGTATCTTGATCTGTTCATGAGAACCACAAGACCCTAACAAACTAAGTATAAGCAAACTTGAGATCAAGTGGAACAAACATGTAAAATCTTAACTTACCGCAGCTTCAACATTTGCTGGAGATTCATCATTAGAACTCGAAAGCATTGATATGATACTAAGAACTATGCTTTCCACCTGACATGTAACATAAACTAGTGTAAGCACTTGGCCATTCTTCAAATATCAGATTGAAAAGGTGCAGGGAATCAGAAAGATAGAAGGAAGGAAGAGTGGGTGGAAGTTCAGAGAAGTAAACTGTAAACAGCCTCATAATCTAATACAAAGAATATCAGATGCAAAAAAATCATAGTGATTGTTCCGGTGTTGTAGAGATGGAAACAATGGGCTTCGAATGAAGGCCCTTTTGTATGTGTTGAAGATCTTGCTTGTTTGAATGAGTGGAGTCCGAATTCACCTGCACAAGAGCAAAGTCACTAGCCTCGGGGGTGTTTCCGAGGAAAGCTCCTCCGATGCCTAAGTAAGAATGATGCTCGGATTCTAGAGAGAAGTTCTCTAGAAGAGTAGTCTTAAGGCGATAAATTGGACGTACCTTGAGGTGTGAGCCTTGGCGGCCTATTTATAGTGTTTGCACAATAAATGCCCATAGGTCATTTATTGCTATTGGGCCTTGGGCCTTGATGGATGGCTGACTAACCATTGGTGGGTTTGATGCTGTTTGTTTAGAGCCATTGGGCTTTGGACTTAGTGGCCCAATAGAGAATCAATTGGGAGCCCAAACAACATGCCCCCCAGACCCGGTCCATTTAGAATTAAATGGGTGGGTTTCCAGCTGTCAGAAGTCCGAAAGTTCCCTCTCTTTTTCTGAAAAGGGATGATTTGCATTGATGACAAGTGTTGGGAGTTGTATTGCGCCGTGTAGATCGTGGGTTGAGGAAGTTGATGCGCCCCTTTTCTTTTCTATAAATACGGGGTGCATTGCTCTTTTCGAACTTTTTACTCCTTCTTTCAAACCCTTTCTCTCTCTAAATTCCGGCGATCGCAGTGTGATTTGTTTCTTCAGATCTACGAAATTCGGCCAACTTTGGACTTCGGGAACTTGTGCTGTTCGTTTTATCGGCGAATTCCGCTTCGGAAGAAGGTAATTTGTTTCTGAATTCTCCTTTTTTCTTCGTTTTTCCTTCTACCCCTCAATCTCAACCCTAGACCGAGAATTCGCGGCCATGGCAAAGAATAGGGGCAAGAGCAAGTTCGTCGTTGGTTCCTCTAGTGAGAGGGAGAACGTGCCTTCGGGAAGGTTACCGAAAACTTCGAGGGGTCGGCCTTCGGAGAGGCCAGTGGAGAGGCGTTCGACTGGTTGGGATGCTTCGAAAGATGATGTTGTTGGCGGGTCTAGCGTGTCTGAACGCGCAACTTCTGGTAAAAAGGCTGGCTCTTCGGGTGTGCGCCGCTCCTACCCTGAGTTTCCAGTTCATTGGACTGAAGCTGATCCGCAGGGTAAGTATGCCCCGATTCTGCATGAGACCACTAAGATCGATGGTCCCTTGGAAAAATCGGTCAGTGGTGACTGGTTGGTGGAGGCGAAGCTGGGGCATTACCATCGGAGGGCCGAAGAGTTATACGGAATCCAGCACGCCTTGGGGTACTGGTGCGAGCTTCCCGACCAGGAGCGTCCTCGGGTGACTCATCCGCCGAGGGGGTTCATCTCTGTGTATACTCATCATTTGGAGAACGGCCTCCGCTTTCCTTTGGATCCCTTCATATCCGAGCTCCTGGTGTCGTATAACATCAGTTTGGCCCAGCTTACCCCCAAATCTATGAGGCACATCATCGGATTTAGATGGGTGTGCGATTTTATTAACTTTCCATGCTCTGTTGCCGTGTTTCGGGATCTGCACGATCTGTCTTTCAACCACGCTTCCAAGGGGGATGGGTATGGTTGGTGGACCATTATCAACAAAAGATCCCGAAGAAAGGGGGAGCCGAACTATATTACGGCCTACCCTTACCTCAGCTCTGATCATAACTGGAAGACGGAGTGGTTGTTCGTTCGTGTGCCGACAGATCCGAAGCATCCACATTTTTACCGCCCTCCGAAGTGGTTTGTGACTCCTGATCCTGATATGCGAAGCGTGGCTGCTCCGGATCGGAACCATCACCACTACGTGGATCTCCTCCAGTGGTTTTTGGCTCGGGAGGACAACTACAAATTGCCGTCCAACTGGCTCCCGAACCTCAACTATATCTTGCGGGAGGACATTCTTGCTGTTGCCGGTCTCAGCAGGATTTTTGACAGGGGTAGGTGTCTTTCGGCTGGGACCGTGCTTTAGTAAGTTTGCCCTCTTCCTTTTTGGTCTCGTTTTACTGATTTCGTTTTGTGCTTTGTTTCTGCAGAGTACGGCTTCAGCTGCGTTGATCCTGTGGTCTTGGGTATTTCTTTGGATCTGAAGACCATTCACGACTCGGCCCCTGATTATAAGTTCGGGAAGGAGAATCCTCGTAATCCTCGCTTGAAGGATTACGTGCTGTCTCCGTCGGGTGTCGCTCGGATATCTGAAGTTCGAGCTGATCCGTGGGATTCTGCCTCTTCTCCCGAAGCTGTTCCAGTGAAAGTCGTGCTCCCTGATTTGAGGACAACCTCGGATCCGGTGAGTGTTTCTAATCTCAATATCTTTTGTTTGTCTTTCTTTTTGGTTGGCCGTCGGCTAACGTCTTGGTCCTGGACCATCTTTTTAGGGTCCTGGGACTGACGCTGTGCCGCGTGCCGTTCCTTCGGTTTCATCTCCGGCTCGGATAGATATCTCTTTATCTAGGAACCGGGTACTTCGCGATTTTTCTTTATTCCTTCCTTTGTCTTGTTTTACCTTTATTGACCCTTGGTTTCTTCTGTTTAGGATCAGCGCAAAAGGAAGAGCAGCACTCTTTTGAGGCCTTCTGCGCATCCGAAGAAGGCGAAAGCTGATCAGTCTTCGGAGAAGGTATTTGTTCTGACTTAGAGCTTTTGTGGTCTGTTCTCTCTTTTTCTGAAACTGACCTTTGAGCGTTTGCCCTGTAGGAAGTGGTTTCGGAAGTCATGCCTCCTCCCAAAAACCTCCTTCACTTCATGCCCTTGCCCGGGCAGAAGTTGAAGAGTGTGGTGGTTGTGGAACCGCCTCCCGTGGACCAACCGCTGGCTGAGGAAGATACCATCCCTTCTCCGCTGAAGCCGTCTGCTGCTTTAGGGATCGAGATCCAGGATATAACCAAGGTGATGGAGGCAATTGAAGCCGACCTTGTTCCTGGCTCGGATGTCCCTATTGTGGCCGAGCAGAAGGAAGAAGCTGCTGACGTTTCTCTCGAAAGGGAGAAAAGTCCGGATAAGGAGATGGTGGATCTCACCGAAGCTCACGTAGAGGTTCCCGAAGCTGAGAAGGAGGAACCCGAGCAGGGTCTGACGAGGAAGAGGCGTCATTCGACCTTGGGCTCCACTTCGACCTCGGCCCTGGATAGACTGATCCACGCTGACCCTTGCTCGGATGTTCCGCTGAAACGGATCCCCGAGGAGGTAAGGGAAGCGATGGCTCGCTATGCCAGAGCTCCGGTTTTGGGGGAGAACCCCATGGCTCACGTGGGATCTTTGGTGGGTCCCGAAGCTGCACGGGAGAATCTTCTTCGGGCCAACCCGCAGTGGAGGGTTCCTGGAGCTGAGGAGAGGAACCCAGCTATGATGGCCCAATATTATCTGAATGAGGTAAGTCTTGGAAATTTTGTTTTGAGTTCCGTTTTTGGTTTGTTGTCTTCTTTCCTCATCTTTTCTTGTCTTTTCTTCTTTCCCAGGCTGTTTTCTGGTCCTCGTTCGCTTCCGAGTGTAGCTCGGTTGAGGAAAGGCAGCTGAGGAGGTATCAGGAGGCTTATGCTCGTGATATCCCTGTCTTGGACCAGAAGGCTGGGCAGCTCATGGCCGAGATGGTGGACCTCAAGCAACTGTACCTTCAGTACAGTCGTGAGGCTAGGGAAGCGGCGGAACAGATCGGGGCCGAAGTTGGGAGGCTCACTTTCCAAGTTGAAGAGGATGCTGAAAAGATAGCTTCCTTCGACAGGGAGAGGAAAGAAATGGCCGCCAAGTTTGCGAGCGAACTTGAAGAAAAAGACAGTCTTCTCAAGGAGATGACGTCTAAATTTGAGGCGGCCATTAAGCAGAGCCAGGAAGCGGAGGCGAGGCTTCAGCAGTTTATCAAGCACCGGGAGATTGTTCAGAATCAAGCTGACAAGGTGCCCGTTCTCCAGCTGAAGATCCGAGAGAAAGATGCTGCCATTCGGAAGTTGGAGCAAGAGAGAGTTGACCTCTACACTGCTGATCAGTGTAGAGAGCAATACTGGAATGGCATCCTGGGTGCTCGGCGGATGTTCGCGAAGCACATGCCTCATTTCCCTTGGAATGAGAAGGTTCCGCTCTGGATGAGGGCCCAGGATCACTTGGTGGAGTGCCAGGCCGATCGAGACGAAGCTGAAGCTGAACGCCAAGCTGCTCTTGCAGAGGCTCGGGCCCAGAAGGCGGCTTCCGAAGGTGATACTACTGCTGGGGGTTCTTCGAAGGATGCTCCTCTGGGGGATGCTCCTGAGACTCCCAGGAGCTAGGGATTCGGGCAGTCGTCTTCTTCAGAGTCGGTCGGTTCCAGTTGAGGACTTCCGAACATGTGCTTGCCTTTCCCCCCTTTTGCCTCGGCGCTGCGTTGTACTTATTTCTTTTTTGTTTTCTTTAGTACTTCGGTAGGCCGGTATTGTCTGTTGATGGCTGCCGATTTTAACTTGTTTCATTTTGTTTTCAATTTTTGAGGTTTTTCGATGTATTTGTACTTCCCCCAAATATTGAATAAAAAATGAATGTTTGTTACTTGGCTGCTTCTTTTCAACTTGTTCTTTCGCAATTTTTAGGTCTTTAAATCCGTAGATTTCTCGAGCTCCTCTTTCTGTAGACTTGCTAAAAACCTTTTGACCTTGCGAGCTCTTTAGATCCGTAGATCTGTTAAGAGACTTTTTAACCTTTGCGAGTTCTTCAAATCCGTAGATCTGCTAAGAGGCTCTTTGACTTTGCGAGTTCTTCAAATCCGTAGATCTGCTAAGAGACTCTTTAGTTTTGCGAGTTCTTCAAATCCGTAGATCTGCTAAGAGACTCTTTAGTTTTGCGAGTTCTTCAAATCCGTAGATCTGCTAAGAGGCTCTTTGACTTTGCGAGTTCTTCAAATCCGTAGATCTGCTAAGAGACTCTTTAGTTTTGCGAGTTCTTCAAATCCGTAGATCTGCTAAGAGACTCTTTAGTTTTGCGAGTTCTTCAAATCCGTAGATCTGCTAAGAGACTCTTTAGTTTTGCGAGTTCTTCAAATCCGTAGATCTGCTAAGAGACTCTTTAGTTTCCAGACTCTTCAAATCCGTCGATCTGCTCAGAGGTCTGGATTGTTCTTCCGATCTCTTGTGGTTCGGAAACCTGGGCAAGAGATCGCTAGTCTGCCTCTTTAGTTATGCCTTCGGCGATCCGTGGATCTGAGCCGGAGTTTTATAACTTGATTCGAGCGACTGTTTGTTGCGAACAAATTTTATTAGGGTACCGCGAATCCGAGGATTCTGGACGGTTCCCTGAAGTGTATGATTTGGTCATTTCTTGCATTTTATCAAGGAATGGACAAAGTCAACCTGTTTTTAGTCTCGGATTGATCAGATCCGAGGCTGCATATATATATAAGGGGACAATAAATATAGAGATAAGTTTAATGAAACACATGGTGCCAATGGCTTTCCTCTTCTCATTAAACAACTTACTTGGTCTACAGACAGAGGTCATACAAAATATTTTTTGAGAACATCGGTATTCCAATGGTTCTTCAAAATTGTTCCATCTAACTGTCTCAGCATAAACGTGCCTGGCCTCTTTTCGGAATGGATGATGTATGGTCCTTCCCAAGTGGCTGAGAGTTTGCCATGGATCCGTCCTTTCTGAACCGAGGCGGCGTTTCTGAGCACTAGATCACCGACTTTTAGGGGTCTGGCGTTGACTCTTCGGTTGTAATGCTTGTTGACCCTCTGCAAATAGGCTGCGTTGAGTGTCCTTGCATCGTTCCGAGCTTCGTCCAGTAGATCGAGAGCTTCGGATAGAAGTTGATTGTTGCTTTCTCCTTGGAGCCCATCATACCTGTTGTATGCCTGGATCCTCAGGCTTTCTGTTCCGATTTCCACAGGGATTACAGCTTCGGATCCGTATACAAGGTGGAACGGTGTTTGTCCGGTAGCTTCTTTTTCAGTGGTCCGAAGGGACCATAGCGTTCCGGGTAGCTCTTCTAACCATTTGTTTTTGTCATCCTCGACTCTTTTCTTGAGTGCGTTGAGGATGAGTTTGTTAGCAGCTTCGGCTTGCCCGTTGCTTTGTGGGTGACAGACTGCCGAGTATGCTAGGTGTATGCCGAACTGTTTGCACCACTTTTGCAACGGGGTGTTGTCGAACTGTTTCCCGTGGTCGAAGACCATCAGTCTTGGTATGCCGAACCTTGTGATGATGTTCTGCCATATGAACTTGCGGACCTGAGGTTCGGTGATGGAGGAGACAGCTTCGGCTTCGATCCATTTGCTAAAATAGTCGACTCCTACAATCAACCACTTCTTCTGGTTCGTTGCTGAGGGGAAGGGACCAATGATGTCTAACCCCCACTGTGCGAATGGTAAGGGATACAGTGTTGATTGTAGGGTTTGAGCTGGTTGATGGATGGCTGGTGCGAACTTTTGGCATTTCTCGCATTTCCTTGCCATCTGCTTTGCCTCGGAAACCATAGTGGGCCACCAGTACCCAGCCCGAAGGGCTTTATGTGCTAACGTCCTACCTCCAATGTGGTTTCCGCATATCCCGAGGTGGATTTCCCTTAGGATGTAGTCAGCGTCTGTTGGACCCACACATTTTAACAGCGGAGCAGAGAATGATTTCCTCATGAGCTCTCCTTCGGCGCTGATGATGAACCATCTGTTGAATCTTTTCAGTTTTCTCGCTTGCAGCTTATCTTCGGGGAGTTCTCCCCTTTCTTTGTATGCAACTACTGCGTCCATCCAGCTAGGTTCGGTACGTAAGCTGCATACTGTGGTGGGTAGCAAGTCGATGCTTCTCTCTTGGTGAACTTCCACGTGGACCGACCTGTTTAGGTCGATGAGTGTTGAGCTTGCGAGTTTTGACAGTGCGTCTGCTTGCGTGTTCTGTCCTCGGGGAATGAGGGTGACTTCAAAGGATCTTAACTTTGACGTTAAGGATTTAATTTTTGCTAAATAGGCTGTCATGCTGGGCCATTTGGCCTCATACTCCCCTCGGATCTGGTTGGCTACAAGCTGGGAATCAGTTTTGAGGCGAACATGTTCGGCCTCCAGGGATAAACAAAGCTCTATCCCTGCGATTGCGGCCTCGTATTCGGCCTCGTTGTTGGTTGCTTTGAAGCCGAACTTCAATGCATACTCTATGCTTTTCCCCGTCGGGGGGATCAATACAACTCCTGCCCCTGAGCCGTTTATTGTGGAAGATCCGTCAGTGAAGACCTCCCAAGTGCTTTTCGTATCATCCAACATTTCCTGGTATGAGCACTCGGCCAAGAAGTCTGCCAATGCTTGTGCTTTGATTGCTGTCCTCGGCTGATATTTGATGCCGAACTCTGATAGTTCGAAGGCCCAGGCAGCCAATCTTCCTGACCTCTCTATTTTGTCGAGTACTTTTTCGAGCGGTTGGTCAGTTAGCACTGTGATCTGGTGGGAGTCGAAGTATGGCCTCAGTTTTCGGGCAGCTACCACTACTGCATATGCGACTTTCTCGATGAGTGGGTATCGGGTTTCGGCCCCTGTGAGTGTTCGGCTGGTGAAGTAGATTGGCTGTTGCTTCTTTTCTTCTTCCCGAAGAAGCACTGCGCTGACGGTTCCAGGGCTAACTGCGACATATAGGTACAGGGTTTCCCCCTCCTTTGGTCTGGCCAGTGTCGGCAGTTGAGCTAGGTGGGCTCTGAGTTGCTGGAAAGCTTCTTTTTGCTCCTGTTCCCATATCAGTTCGGGATCCACTTTCCTCGGGACCCCCTTTTTCTTGACTGGTTCTGCTTCTCCTCCGGGGAGGTTCTTTGGTTTCAGTGCCTTGAAGAAGGGAGCTCCCTTGTCCGAGGCTTTTGATATGAACCTTGTTAGTGCGGCTAACCTGCCGGTTAGCCTCTGCACATCTCTCTTGGTCTTCGGCTCGGGTAAATCCAATGCCGCTTGGACTTTGTCTGGGTTCGCATCAATTCCTCTTTCGCTCACCATGAATCCGAGGAACTTCCCTGACTTCACCCCGAAGACGCATTTTTTTGGGTTCAGCTTCATGCTGTATTTTCTCAGATTTCCGAAGGTCTCTGCCAAGTCTTTGACATGGTCTTCCTCCTTGATGCTTTTTACGATGGAGTCATCCACGTAGACCTCCACATTCCTCCCTTTCTGGTCGGCGAAGACGTGGTCAACTAACCTCTGGTAGGTGGCTCCGGCATTTTTCAAGCCGAAAGGCATCATTTTGTAGTTGAACACTCCTGCGCTTGTGATGAACGCTGTCTTTGCCCTGTCATCGGGGTGCATGAATACTTGGTGGTAGCCTGAAAAGGCATCCATGAAGCTGAGCAGTGCATGGCCGCTGGTGGAGTCAACCAGTTGATCTATCCTTGGCAGGGGATAGCAGTCTTTGGGGCAGGCTCGGTTCAGATCTGTGAAATCTACGCACATTCGCCATGAGCCGTTCGCTTTCTTGACCATCACAACGTTGGCCAGCCACTTCGGATACATGCATGGTTCGATGAATCCGGCCTCTTGCAACTTTTTAACCTCCTCGGCGATGGCTTTGTTTTTCTCCGAGGAGTAATTTCTCTTTTTTTGCTTGATTGGCCGAGCTTCAGCGTTGACATCCAGCTTGTGACAAATCAGCTTCGGATTTATCCCTGGCATATCTGCTGCTGACCATGCAAAGATGTCTTTATGATCCCTGAGTAATCGGATCAAATCGATTCGGAGCCCCGAGCTTAGGCCCTTGCCTATTCGGACGCTCCTGTCTGAATCATCTTCGAGGAAGATATCCTCCATTTCTTGATCCGGTTCGGGGGATAGGGTTTCGGGGCGAGCATCAACTTCCGCGGGAGACAAGCTGCTCGTGCTTGCTCTTCTCCTTTTTGCCTCGCTTTCCTCTCCCGTAGCTCCTTTTTCCTCCTCGGGGCCGTCCCCTAGTTTGGGCTTTCGGACAGCAGTGTGGCAGGTTCTTCTCGCCACTTCTTGATCACCTCTGATTCGTTCGGCGAATCCTGCATCCGAGACGTATATCATCAGCTGGTGGTATGTGGAGGGGACTGCTTGCATCTTGTGAATCATGGTTCTCCCCATGATTACGTTGTATACGGAGTCGCAGTCCATCACCAAGAATTCGTCCCGAAGGGTTTTTGCTGCCTGGCCTTCGCCCACTGTGACTGGCAGGGTGATCTTTCCTCGAGGGATAGCTGCGGATCCGTTGAATCCGATCAGAGGATAGCTGACTTTCGTCAGTGCTTCCTCTGGTTCTTCGAGGATCAGCTGCTCGAAGCAGTTTCTGAAGATGATGTTGACGGCACTTCCTCCGTCGACTAACACTCGATGTACGTTGTGATTGTTGAGGTCCATGGAAATGACCAAAGGATCGTCATGTTTGTACTGGACTCCGAAGCAATCATCAGCAGTGAAGGTCATGTTCGGGGGGTGTGGTTGGTTGTCTCCAACCGCGCTGAAGTTGACCCGATGGGAGAGGGCTCTTAGGTGTTTTTTGCTGGCCTGGCCAGACTTCTGTCCCCCGAACACCACTAGGATGTCATTTTTCTTGTGCCCTGTTGCTTCGTAGACCCTTTTCTGGGGTTGCTCGTGTTGTTTGCCGCTTGCGGCCTTTTCTTTTTCCTCCCTTCGGTCTAACAAGTACTGTTTCAGGTAGCCTCGGCGAACGAGGTCTTCAATGTTATCTTTCAGCGAGTTGCACTCTTCGGTATGGTGACCGAAGTCATCATGGAACTCGCACCACTTGTTCTTGTTTCTCCGAGCTGGGTTGGACTTGAGCTTCCCCGGTAGTTTCCACTTTTCATCATTTCTGTTGAGGCTAAATATCTCTTTTCGGGGCAGAGTTAGTGGAGTGTAGTTGGTGTATTTGGGTTGAAGTTCACCCCTTCTCCCGTCTTTCTTCGGGCTCATCTCTCTAGCTCCTACTTTCTCTTTCCCTTTCCTTGAGCCGCCCTCGGGCCTGCTCTGGTTATTCTTTGTGTCTCTCGGATCTGACGATCCCTTCAATTTTGCAGCGGCCTTGTTGAACTCTTCGGTTCTGATGAACGCATCGGCCATTTGGAGCACGTCAGCTATTTTGGAGGGGTTCTTCATTGAGAGTTCGTCACGGAACTTCCCTTCCTGGAGCGCGTGCTTCAAGGCGAAGATGGCCACGTCTGGCTGCAAGTTTGGTATGTTTGTTGATTCTTTCATGAATCTGGCCATGAATTCTCTCAGACTTTCGTCTCTTTCTTGTTGGATTGAGGTCAGTTCTGCTGTGGTTCGCTCGGGGCGATTGTTGCTCACGAACTGTGTGCAGAATCTCTTTTTCAGCTTTTTCCAGCTCTTGATCGATCCCTTCGGCAGCGATCTAAACCACTCTCCCGCCACTCCGGTTAGCGTGGTTGGGAAGTATTTACACCAACATGCTTCGGAGTAGGGACTCAAGAACATTTGCTGTTCGTATGAGATGACATGATCCCTCGGATCTGTGATTCCGCTGTAGGTTAGGTGCGCTGGCAGTCTTACTTTCGGTATTTCTTCCATGATCAGCTCGTCCGAGAAAGGGGATGACGTAGGAGTCATGATTCTTTTCCCGAGTCTAGCCCTGATGCCTTCGTTTGCCGAGGTTCTGTGATTAGAACGCTCGGGCGTACGATGGGGGCTAGGGGTTCGATCATGCCTCCTGTCTCTTCTTCTTTCTCGGCTACTGATCTCGGGTCGTTCGCCAGACCTGCTCGACTCACCTACCCCGAGTCTCGTATGGATCGAAGGTCTTAACCTTGAATGGACCGAGGGTCTCAACCTGCTGAGCACCGAGCTTCGGATCCGAGTGTTACGGGTAGTTGATTCGCTTTGGAGAGCTGTTGGAGTAGGCGATGGTCTCGCAAACCAATCTGGTTGCTGTTGTGCCCTTTTTTGGGTGTCCCACGTGCTTTCCATCCACCTCGACGTCAAGTGTGTACCTGTCAAGGGAAGGAGTTCTCGTTCGGGTCTGGACACTTCCACACTGGGTGGCTCGTTCAGCCTTCGCCTGGTCCTCCTCTCTTCTCTGCGGTCATTTGCCAGCCCTTGCTGCTTCTCATTGAAGAGGAAGTTTTGCATGATGGTCATGGCCGCAGTGAGCTCTTCCCTAGTTGGAATCGGAGGTCCTGCATTTGTGGCGGTCGTAGCTCTGCTTGGCTGTGACCTCGCCATCGATTGAGGGTGCCCCTCTTGGTCAGATTCTGAATCTGACCGCACCATCATATCGTCGTCTTTGTTGTTAACAACATCGTTCACCATTTTCGCGGAAAGAGGTGATTGATGTCTTTCAAAGGCTTTGAAGTGTTCTTCCCCACAGACGGCGCCAAATTGTTCCGGTGTTGTAGAGATGGAAACAATGGGCTTCGAATGAAGGCCCTTTTGTATGTGTTGAAGATCTTGCTTGTTTGAATGAGTGGAGTCCGAATTCACCTGCACAAGAGCAAAGTCACTAGCCTCGGGGGTGTTTCCGAGGAAAGCTCCTCCGATGCCTAAGTAAGAATGATGCTCGGATTCTAGAGAGAAGTTCTCTAGAAGAGTAGTCTTAAGGCGATAAATTGGACGTACCTTGAGGTGTGAGCCTTGGCGGCCTATTTATAGTGTTTGCACAATAAATGCCCATAGGTCATTTATTGCTATTGGGCCTTGGGCCTTGATGGATGGCTGACTAACCATTGGTGGGTTTGATGCTGTTTGTTTAGAGCCATTGGGCTTTGGACTTAGTGGCCCAATAGAGAATCAATTGGGAGCCCAAACAGTGATGATCTTTTAAACTATTTTTCAATCATCAATGCTACTAGACCAAACCGATTTCATATACTTTGTAAGACAGTCTGAAGGCATGATCAAATAAAACATAGCAACTACCAATGAATCCAGTAATTACATTCACAAGACAAAATTTGTAGATGTTGCAAGGGCTGCAGGTACATTTTTCTTTCAAAGTTTCGATCAGATTGTTCTTCAGCTAATCAGAGTGCATTGTTGACAATTGGGTTATAGTTTCATCATTAAACTTATCGCTTCTAGCCAGAGACCAAATTAGGCGTCTACAAACCTATAAACCCATAAATTTGAGGTTGTATTTGACAAAGTTTTCTTTTTCCACCCACCTTTTCTTACTTAAAATATTCTTTTCTTACAAGCACACACATTTTTACATTATTTCTCTTACTTTATTCATATTTTATTATACACACCACCTTTCTACATAATTTATCATATTTCTATTAATATTATACAAATAGTAATTATAAAGAACATTATAAAACAGAAAACAGATGTGGTATAAAAGTATGCAAACCACTAGCCAGATATAGTAATAGATTTGTTTCATACTCTATTCCCAACCTCCCCACCCACACAGTGGCCACACCCCACAAGCTCACAGTACCGCCCACATTTATAATTGGTTAGTGAAAGAGATGCATCTTGGCAATTTGTCACGGGCGGGTTCCCCCATTAGCCCGGCAATACCTTTTCTTATTCTCAAGTTGATATCTGCTGTCTATTTCAAAATAATCAGTCATGAAAGTAGGTATGTTAGTATGTATATCGGTTCTAACTTCCAAGTCAGCCCCGGAGGGCTGAGGATACACCGGAAACGGATCGGACATGTGAATTTTTTTTTTTACCGTGTATAGGTAAATTTTTTTTTTTTTTTTTTGACTAGTACAAAAAAAAAAAAAACAAACAACAACAAAATCTAATTTGGCGCTCTAACAAAAGAAGCACGAGCTAAACTGTCTTGAATAGCATTCCTAGCTAGGTCACCATATGTGATTTTGCTAAATCCTTTCCATGTATTAACTTTTTATGATTGTTATTTTTATTAATTATTACATACAATATTTTTTAATAACGATCTTAATTATAGCATCACTATAAGTGAGCTTTCATTTGTGACTCATAAACCTTTCATAATTTATTTTTTTCTATAATGGTGAGTCCTTGTATTTAAAATATTGTTTGAGAATCTTAAAAAGTAATTTTTCATTTATTAATTAATGAACTTTTTTCCATAAGTTTTTTCCTGGCAAACTTTCCTTTAGAGGGCGAAAAAAAATCTTTCAAAAAAATTATTAAAATGAGAATTGTTGACATTTTTTTAACTCGTCCAATGAGGCTTTTCTTTAGCAATATTTTTTATCCTTTTATGTGAGCCCACATTAAAAACGATCTTAAGAATTCATTATTAGGGACGTAACATAAAAACTGGTGGAACTTTTATAAAAGAGCTGATACATACTTCTTTTTTTTTTTTTTTTGACATTGGATAAAGATACAAGAAAAATACATAAAAATAAAATACTAATTAACCAGCCGCCCTATAACCCGCCAATGAAGAAAATTGCATTCCAACCATAGCTTCCCTCTTGGCCAGAACATGTGCTGAATGAATCTGGTCTCGATGCACTTTGTTGATAATACAGTTTTTAAACCTCTTTCCGACTTCAAAAAGGGTCTCGATTGTCCATTGAAGCTGAATATTTGGTTTAACTTGTTTCCGCAAGTAAGAAACCAAATTAGCTGAATCAGTATACACTACAATGTCATCAAAGGATGACTCCATTTCCCATTGTAATGCTCGTAGACAAGCCATAGCTTCAACATGAAATGCTGAATTCCCTAAACCATAGTCGCAACCCCCAAGGATTTTCGTGTCGTTAGACTGGCGTTGCTGAAGAACCCAACCCATTCCTGCTCTGAACGTGGCTTTATTCCACGCTCCATCTATAAGAATAACCGTTGTCGACATTGGTAAAGTAGTTTCCATACCTATATTTGCAAAGTAAAACCCTGGCGGGTAATCTGGCGTATGCTCCGGTGGATGAAGAAAACCCAAATTTCCATCATCTTTTCCCTTGAACACTTTGTGTTGTTCTAAAGCTAGCCTAAACTGAATCTGAAACACAATAATATCTCCAGCATTTGAACGGAAAACCCTTTCGTTCCTTGTTATCCATATGGCCCATAAAGTTGCAATAAAGGTGACAACTCTGTCACTGAACTTCCCATCCAAGCTTATAAAAAGCTAGATATATACTTCTTTTTGTATATATGACATGCATATGATGAACCAAACAAGGAAATAAAAGCCTAATCGAAAAAAAAACATAAGAAACACCCTATTGCGCCGGTTAATATTTGGCGATTTTAATAAATATCTTTTAAATTAATTCCCTTTCTATTGTATTATAAAATGTTTTATTCTTTGAAATTTTTTTTTTCTAATTTTAGTTAGGGTAAAATAGTTAAATTACTATTTACGTCACCTTAGACGTTCCCTTATATAATAGAGATAGATACATAGATAAATAATATATATGTTGCATAATTTTCAAAATACTTTATAAATAGAGGGAATGAAAACATGTATTTCTAATCATATGTGAAAATCACATTAACGTCTCGCAACCTTATTATTGTTTATACTTCAAGAAAAAGACATATGTACTCATGCATGCATGGTGTAAAAACTAAAAACCTTTGTCGGATTGGGTTGGGTTTCGAATTTCAGCTTAGATATTCTAAACAATTTAGGTTCTAATATGTCGAGTAAACCAAGCAAGTTACGTTCGACGGTTCGGATTAAGAATTGACGGCTCTAGCAATTAGCCATCAACTAGTATTTGGGCCCGGGTGATGCCTCGGATTATTATGTGAATAACAATTAATTATTACTTTATATATTTATTACATTGGAATATATTAAAACAGACACCAGGAATGACACATGTCATTCTCTGGTGCACATTTTCCAGCCAAAAACCTCTTTCCTAAAAAAAACATATCTACTTTATTTACTTTTTCTCTATTTTTGTATAAACTATTTATGTATTGAAAGTAAAAATAAGATTATAGAATATGAAATTATTAGACGATTTTAGTCAAATCGTCATATTAATAATACGGAGTAGAAACATATTAACTTAATATTTTGGTCAATTAACATATTAAGCATATTGAATATTTTGGTCAAATTATCTTATTAAACATGCAAAATATATAATACACGAAAATTGCATATTAGATGATTAAATGAGTACGTTCAAGGTTTATTAATTATGCATTAGTTTGGGATAAATATGTAATATGCAAAAGGTTTTGCACGTACAATATGTACTATAAAGTTATTGTACAATAAGATAATTTTTATCCAGTTTTTTGTAATTTTTATTTACAGAATAGTTTTTTTTTTTTTGTAATTTTGAATATATTTTTATTAACTCTTACGTAGTATATTATAAAAAAAAAAGTTTATAAATAAATATTTTAAAGGGTTAAATGATTAATTTTATACTACCTCCGTTTCAAAATAATATTTACACTTTCCGTTTTAGTCCGTTTCATAATGTTATTAACACTTTGCTTTATTCTATTTTTGGACATGCAAATTTACTACCTTATCATTCTTACCCCACAATATTTACAATTTTCCACTCACTTTCTCTTATTTTATTCATTTTTTTCTTACACCCACCCACCTTTTTACATATTTTTCTCACTTTATTCATATTTTATTATATTCAACACAAGTTTTCTACTTTTTTCTTAATATTTGTGTAAATAGTAACGGTAAAGATTTTTATGAAACAGAGGTAATACATTGTTATAACGAATGCAAAGAAAGATTAAATAACGTAATTAAAGAACGCAGAGATTTAACGTGGTTCACTAACAATGTGTTAGCTACGTCCACAGGCAGAGGGGATGAAAGTTTTATTGATCTTGAGGAATACAGATTACAGAATACAACTAGGTTATGACCTAGAGAGTTTATATAGTACTTTCTAGACAGATGCGGAAAAGCCCAAAAAATAGGCCCAAAACAGATAACCCTAGTCCAGAATAACAGATACCGTAAAGTTAGCGAGATCCCCGTGCTAGGGCGTTGCAGTAAGTGGCATGACCGATTCAAGGCATTATCTAACAACATTATTAGTGATTTTGAAGATAAAATTCTTTATTAAAATGGAAAAATTTATCACTATGTAACTTTTACATATATAAGGGTAACTTTTTAAATCCGATGTACAATATTTATTGTACACTTATAAATAAGAATTTATGTATCCAAGCCCCATGACTCTTCTTTTAATGCTTTTAACCCGGCCCTCTTCTACGGCCTACCTAAAAACTTGATCACCTATATATACTTCACGGTTTTCTCCCTTATTCATTTGTCTTATCCTCTTCATTATTTTTCTGTCTATCTTTTTTCTAAATATGGAAGTAGATAGCATTTTGAAGTTTTTGGATAACAAGGCCATTTTAGTCACTGGTGCTGGATTTCTAGCTAAGAGTATGATTTTACGTACAATTTTTTTTAACTAGATGCATGTGTACGTCAAACGGGTTGGTCAGTCAGTTTGGTTAATAATGCATCGAACTAGGTTTCAAAGTGCATTTTCTCTAATGATCGACCTCTAATTGGGAAGTGCATTAATTTTCTATAATGATCGACCTCTAGTTAATTGTGAAATGCATTAATTTTCTCTAATCATCGGCCTCTAATTAATTGTAAAACATATTAGGTGCATCCGAGTGCACGGTGCACCCTATTATATTTTACCTTTATGCCCTTACTCATGAGGAGAAAATGTAAAAGGGATCACTCATGGGCATAAAATACTCTTGGATACAGGGTACGTTCACCCAAGTGCACCTAATTATTTTCAAGTTAATCGTAGTGTTTGGAGTCGAATCGAGTCGGTTTTAATATCTGAGGTCGATCTAGTCAAAATTGAATTTGTCTATGTTTCGGGTTTGTAGTATTTGCAGAGAAGGTGCTAAGGTCTCAACCAGATGTGAAGAAGGTCTATCTTCTCCTAAGAGCTCCTGATGACTACTCAGCTTTACAAAGGTTGCAAAATGAGGTACGAGATTAATTTTCTTTTTTTAACCAAAAAAAAAAATGAGGTACGAGGGATTTTTGCGTTAAATATTTTTTCTTATCCATAATTGGAGATATTAAGGTTTGAAATCGCGCATTGGTAAACGTGTCGAAATAATTGTGTCATTTAAAAAAGAACAGAGAAATTATTAACTAACTTAAGAAAATTTTATTGTTATTTACTATCATAAAATATGTTTTTATTTTGCAATTTCTACCACTTTACAATTTTCTCATTTTAAAATAAAGATATCTATTTTGTTTCTTACTCGTTTTAAGTAATTCAAAGTTCATGTTCATTCTCCTTTTTTATACTTCGTATAAAATATTTGTGAAGCATCAAAAGAGTCGTTTTGAAATATTTGTGCATGCAACCAGAGAAACTAGAAACAATATATCAAATAGAAAAAGAATAATAGATGAAGCAACTAACCAAATCTAAAGTGCTTAGTAGAAATAAATCAACTATAACTAATTTAATATTGTCACTCCCTGGCAACGGCATCAAATTTAGACAAGGTTGTCGCGTGCCTATCAAAAATAAGCTAACTAGACCTCCTAATAATGTAGTATTAAACAAGGGTCGAATCCCAAGAGGCTAATGTATTAACAACTAGCTAAACTGACTTAAATTAATACTAAGCAAATCACCAAACTACGCTTGTGAGTTAATTAGATTAATTCTAACGCTTGTGAGTGAATTAGATTAATTCTAACGGCTGTGAGTGAATTAGATTAATTCTAACTAAAATAGAAGTCTATATGACTTAGAAAATCTACGCCTCATTTATAATACAAACTAGATATTGTACCCTTCGTAGATTTTTTAAGTCATATATATACTTCTATCTTATATCATACAGCTTAGATATAACACAAATCTACCACATACGATATTATAACCTCTAAGATAACTAGGATACTTAATCTGGTTTCCAAATGATGATGCATGTTAGATACTTGGCCAATAAATAAAATTGACATGTCTAATATAAATCAAATACTTCACAATTGAAAAAAAAAAACAAAAAAAACATGTAACCATGATAAATTCTGTAATAAAGAGACAGGATGAAGGGTTGAATGGGCCAAACAAAGTTACGCAAAAATAAAAAGATGTTGGGGCTTTTTTATATAGGTATTTATATTTATTTATGTAGTACGAAATAAGAAATACTCCCCCTTTTCCGGAAATGTCAGATAAACTACTACATACGAAGTATATGTGACGATAACTTTCTTGACGGGTCGGATGTGAATGATTTAGAAATTAAAAAAAAAATATTACATTCGTGATTCTTGTATACGTAGTATTTATTCATCATAAACACACACACGCCAAAGACAAACCCCCCCCCCCCACCACCCACCACCACCACCACCACACACCACCACCACCACACCACCACCCTCAAGAATGTGATTTAAGAAAATGATTGTAATTGGCAAATTAAGGAAAGACCAATGCAATTACCTATTAGGTGATTGGAAAAGATTTGTTCAAAATCCTGAAGCAAAAGATGGGAGCAAAGTTCAACACCTTCATACAAGAAAAAGTGAGTGTGGTGCCAGGTGATATTACTTGTCAAGACTTGGCAATTAAAGACTCCAAACTAAAGGAAGAATTATGGAGAGAAGTTGATGTTATTGTTAACCTTGCTGCAACCACCAACTTTGATGAAAGGTACACTTAACTAGACCATTTGTTTATTTTAATTATAATGTATTATCATAATATACCAAACATTAAAATAGGGAATAAGTTTTCCATTTTTTTTTTAAATACAAAGAACCTTGCAATTGTAATGTTTGGGAGCTACATAGCTAGGGTGATTAACCTGTGATAGATATTATCGCCCATACATTCGCCATTTTTTATTTTGTTTTACCATTAATGTTAATATTATTTTGTATAGGGGAGTTTTAATGATATTGACCTCAATTTCCTTATGGAATGGAGATTATTTGTTAATGATGTTTGAAAATTTGAGAAATTGAAACAGGTATGATGTTTCATTGACTGTCAACACATTTGGTGCTAAGTATGTACTGGAGTTTGCTAAGAAATGCGCTCGTTTGGAGGTGTTCGTACAAGTATCAACTGGTTAGTACATTATCTTATCTTTATTTCCGTATAATAAAATGAGTGACTCGACTTAAGCCCACAATCGGCGCACTTTGAATTATACAATCGGATAAATAATGTTTATTGTGCACCCTAATGGCCATTCATTGAACATTTGAACACCTAATGAACATGGAGAATGATTTCAATGTACGCGTAAAAAGAAATATTTTAATATATGTTCTTTGGATTTGAACTATATGTTCAATTACTATATGTTATTTGGGTATAACCAATATTTTCTTTATATTTGAACTAAATGTTCATTTTAAAAAAGGGTGCACAACTAGCATTTTGCACCCAAGTGCATACACTACAAGAATTTGTATCTTTAACGACAACCTAATTACGACGGGTCAAAAATCCCGTCGCAAAAGCATTTTGCGACGGGGCTAACAACCAAACAATGACGGGAATAATCGTCGCAAATGTCTTTTACGACGGGTTTACGACAAATTTACGACGGGATTTCTATTAACGACGGCCCCTTTTATGACGGGTTCGCGACAGGAAATCCCGTCGTTAATCAACGATTATTGGCCTTTCGCGACGGGATTTCCCGTCATTAATAGTACCATTTCTTGTAGTGATAAACCACATTTTGCACATTCGGTTGTTTTTGTAGTAGTATAGACTACGAAGTATATAACTACGCTTGTATGTTTAATCGTTTAATTTTCAGCTTATGTGTCTGGTGAAACGGCTGGATTTATAAAGGAGCGTCTTTATTTCATGGGTGAGACACTCAACGGCAGGAAAGGTTTGGACGTTAAAGTGGAGAAGAAACTTGTTGAAGAGAAATTAGATGAGCTACAAGTTATGGGTGCTACAACTGAAACTATCAAGATATCGATGAGGGACATGGGCCTTGAGAGGTACGCAATAATACCAAACCAAACTCAATTCACTTGTTACATACGGAGTAAATGTATAGTATGACTGTATGACCACGAAGTTGAAATTATTGTCATGTAAGATAGTAAGAAATAGCAAGGACATAGATATGTAATTAATATAAATTTGTTAGTTGTCTAACTCTGGAACTCGTAGTGTTCCACGTCCCCATGAAATACCAATGTACTCCCTCTGTCTCTTAATACTTGATCTGTTTTGACCGGACACGCTTGCCAATGCACAACTTTGATCACCAATTTGTTTAACTACATATTATAAAAACTTATAAAAATATTAATATTTTGAAAATATATATTAAGATGAAGCCAACAATATACTATATACTAACATTTGTTTTCATACACTAAAAATAAACTAGGGTCAAAGTGAATTATGTGAATAGTGTAAAAAATCAAAACGGATCGAGTATTAAGGGATGGAGGGAGTATTATTAAAAGCTCTTGCACGCTCAAGGTGTAAAATAAATTTATTGTACACTAGCATAATAATTACCCAGCTTTTTATACCTTTTACCCAAATTTTTATAACTTTTATATTATAAAAAATAAGTTGATAGATAAACACTTTAAGGGGTTAAATAATTAATTTTATACACTATTAGTTTTGAGGAAATAATTTTATTACAATTAAAAAAGTTATCACTATAAAATAAATAACTTTTACATATATAGGATTAATTTTACTCCCGTATACAACATTTATTTTACATCACTTGTATATATATAAGCACTGGCGGATCTAGTGTGTAAGGAGTGGGGTCACTTGACCCCACTTGGCCAAAAAAATTACATAATTTTAGTTAATTTTAGACTAATTTGTATTAAAAAGTACATAATTTAGTTAATTTTTCAGTAATTTTGTAATAGTGACCCCACTTAGTACAATTTCTGGATCTGCCACTGTATATAAGGTTATTTTTCCTCCAATATACAATATTTATTATACATCACTTGTAAATAAGAATGTGTGATCGCCCAATTAGCGCCACTGGGCACTACTTGTACGGATTAATATTTTACTTCCATTTTATCGCAAACTTTTGGAAAAGTTTCTCAATAATTTATCAAGTTCGAAAACTACCCTTTAAATAAGACAAATATGTATATATATATTATGTAGGTGATAGGATATCCAATTGATTGTCAATTTAATTTTCCATAAGAATCCAGATTTAGTTGTGAATCTTGTGAATCTGTGATTGCTACTATACGGGAATACAATTGTCAATAGTTATCTTATCACAACGTAGATTGCTACATAACATAAGCCCATGTTGGTCGCCGCCTAATAAATGAAACTAATACAAAACTCATGCAACTAGATACGGCAATGGTTGGACCATAAAATAAGATAAGATAAGACACTAAATCAGAAAAACCAAAAGTTATTCACAAAAAAACATCTCCACAAAATCAGATTAACAAAAACAAAGTTGAACTCTATTACAAGTGAGACAAAACAAAAACAATATCTATACTAATATTTTAAAACATGATATTTTGCGTAACATAGTGCCACATTTTCTTTCTGATTATGATATTCTTTGATTTTTTTTTTTTGGGATGACCACTTTGTATTCATCAATCCCATTCTCCCTTCCTGATTATGAGTTATTTTCCCTTAAAATTAATTAATTATTTTCACATCCTAATTTCAATTACATTATACTCCAAACGATAACTTTTCTGTAAGATCACCTTATCGAAAAGACTGTTTTGAGTGATTAATTAATTGGTTTTATTGCTTAATTATTTAGTTTCATGTTTAACTAATTGGTTTCATTGGTTAACTAATTGGTTTCATTACTTAACTAATTAGTTTCATTACTTAACTACTCCCTCCGTCCCTTAATACTCGCACCGGTTTGACCGGTGCGGAGTTTAAGATACTTGAATTGACTTATTAATTTAATAGTATTAGTTAATAGTGGAGTATTTTTTTAATATAGTTAGTGGAAAATGGGTAAGGGGTGGGGAGTGGTGAGTACGTGGGGTATGTGAATTTTTAAATGATTTTTTGTAAGGAATAGTGGTGTAGGTGGGTTAGTAGGTAAGTGTGACAAATAATATAATATTGGTAAGAATTTCCATTTATAGAAACGGTGCAAGTATTAAGGCACAGCCCGAAAAGAAACGCGGTGCAAGTATTAAGGGACGGAGGGAGTAATTAGTTTCATTGTTTAACGAATGGGTTCCCGTGCTTAACTAATTAGCTACAATGCTTCACTAATTGGTTCAATTGCTTAACTTATATGACATCAGACGGTCTTTTGTGTAAAACCGCCTTATATAAAAGTTTGTATACTCCAAATACATTATATTTTTATTATTTCAAAATTTTCGTATCTTCCCCTATATTATATACTTCCCACATTTCTATATAGTTGCAACACTTCCCTAAAATGGAAATGTCACAATAGTTACAACACACCTAAAATGGAAATATTTTTTACCCAAAATTACAATTTCACACCTAAGATGAAGTAAGTAATGTGACTAAAGTGGTTGTGGTCCCACTCAAGTACCACTTTCTTAAATACCGTATAGAGGGGTATGTTGCAACTATATAGAAACAGAGGAAGTATAACTGAATTTTTTAAAATAAGAAACTCGTACATCGCATTGGCTAAAAACTAGTTCAATGTTGTCTTCCCTCCATTCCAGAATACTCGTAAAAGTTTGACTTTTATACTATTATATACAGTAGTTTTGACCATGTTTTCTTACTAAAATATATGGAGTAAAAGAACCAACATAAGTTGGTGGAGTTGGTGGGGAACTCACTTTGTGACTTGGAGGTCACAAGTTCGAGCCCCATCAACTGCGAAATGCTTGGGAGTGACTCAAGCGATGACCTGCGGAGCTGGGCTGGTTAACCTGTGCTAGGTGCTGGTTCAGTTAGGATCCCTTCTTCTTACCTATTAAAAAAAATATGGAGTAAAAGTCAAATGCTACTGGGGAATATGTTGTTAGATTAGTGTTAAGTGTATTTTTTTTTTCGAATATCAATTTTTTAGTTCTCCATTTGAGTTCAAAGTTAAATGACCCATGTTGGAGAGAGTTGAAGAGGGTGACTTGTTTAAAAGGTTGTGGATTACTCCACCAACCACGTACCATATAATTTTAGGATAGAAACACTACAAGACATTGTATCATTAACGACGAAAAACTCCCTTACTAAAGGCCAAAGTAGTGGAATTTTTGTCGCGAACCCCTCATAAAAAGGGGCCGTCAATCCGTCATTGATGGAAAATCCTGTCGTTAGCCAGTCGTAAAAGGAATTTACGACGGTGGTTCTTTATTTGGTTGTTAGTCCCTCACAAAAGCCTTCTACGACATGATTTTTTAACCGTCGTTATTGAGTTGTAAATAACAAGACATATATTCTTTTAGTGAAAACGCATAAATCTTGTAATGAGTCACCCTATTTCTTTGCAGTGCGCCTTGACCTAGGGCACTGCAAATGGTGTTATAGTTGGGCTAAGATTAATTGAGCCGATGTTGAGAACAAAGAGGTAGCCATTAAGATGTTGTAAGCGAGGGGTAGTCTTAATGAAAAGGAAAACAAAAACACAATCTTAAAGGGAGCCAGGATGATGAACCCTCACACAAATCACGGGCCTTGTAGTGGCTTGTTTGAAAGTCCTATTGATGTCTTGATATGATCAGGCGGCATGGCTCCTAGACCAAACCCTAACATAATGAGGAGGTAAATGTGGTCGAATATTATAACACACTTTTAAAGGAATATTGTGACATACTCCCTCCGTCTCTTAATACTCGCGTCGGTTTGACCTGTACGGAGTTTAAGACATTTAAAATGAGTTATTAATTTAATGAGTGTTAATTGATAGTGGAATATTTTTTTAATATAGTTAGTGGGAAATGTGTAAGGGGTGGGGAGTAGTGAGTGAAAGATATGGATTTTTAAATGATTTTTTGTAGGAAGTAGGGGTGTAGGTGGATTAGTAGGTAAGTGTGAGAAATAATATAATATTGATAAAGATTTCTATTTATAGAAACGGTGCAAGTATTAAGGGACTACCCGAAAAGGAAAGCGATGCGAGTATTAAGGGACGGAGGGAGTATTTCGAACTCCACCTACCACTATATGGTTTTATGGTGGAATTCAGGCCCTAGGCCTTATCAATAAATTACCTGTGTAGTGAGTTTATTTGATCCATACAAATCTGACAAATTCACCTGCGATCCGGATCTAATGGACGGAAGAAAGTCATAATTCAAGGACACCCTCCGATAAAACGATCAGAGCATCTTGAAAGAATTAGCAGTCTCATTACATACAAACAATGGCAATTACATATCCCAATGAAGTTGGTTCACTTCAAATGATTTTTACAATAGATCTTAGACGTGTATGTTCGAATCTTACATATTGGCTAATGAATTTGGTTGGTTAACTTTTGTATTTCCCAAATTTGATATATCAGGGCAAGGCACTGGGGATGGCCAAATGTTTATGTGTTTACAAAGGCATTAGGAGAGATGGTGCTACTTCACGAAAAAGGAGATGTTCCTCTTGTTATTATTCGTCCAACCATGGTTACCAGCACTTTAAAAGAACCCTTCCCCGGTTGGGTCGAAGGTATTAGGTAATTAACTTCCGTAATTCTCAACTACATTATTGTTATTAGCTCCATATATAATTAGAGTTTCATCTAACTAAATTAATATTTACAGGACTATTGACAGTTTAGTAGTTGCTTATGGCAAAGGGAGGTTGCCATGCTTCTTGGGTGACCCTGGGTCGATTGCTGATATGGTACGGAGACCGTCTCTCACGTTATTTATCATGAGTTAATTATATACTGTATTGATACAAGTAGTATGTGCAGATACCAGCTGATATGGTAGTCAATTCGATAATAGTAGCAGCAATGGTTCATGCAAATCAACCCGGAAATCCAAGGATATACCAAATTGGATCATCAGTTAAAAATCCGGCATCATTAGCATCACTGCACGAAATGGCATACGAGTATTTCAAGAGGCATCCATGGATTAACAAAGATGGAAAACCAGTCATAGTTGGCCATGTTAGGGTCTTAGGCTCCATGGATAGCTTCAAGAGATACATTACTCTTCATTACCTTCTACCCTTGAAGGTACGACGTATAATATATATAGACAATGTAGCTAGCATATATGAAGTTGTTACTTACTTACTTACTTCGGGGGTGTATGTTATCGACATGCATTAGGTCCTGGAAATAGCAAACATCGCGCTATGTCAGTACTTTAAAGGCACATTAACGGAACAAACCAAGAAGATCAACAAGGTGATGCGGCTGATAGAAATTTACAGACCATATTTGTTCTTCAAGGGCATGTAAGTTTTGCTGAAACTACTAGTTATGACTCTCTCGGTCTGGATTAGCTCACGTTCATACAAATCTCTGACTCTAAAGAATGAAAATGAATGTAGATACGATGACAGCAACAGTGAGAAGTTAAGGATGGCAGCAAAAGAAAGAGGATTGGAAACAGATATATTCTTCTTTGATCCCAAAGCTCTTAACTGGGAAGACTACTTCATCAACACTCATCTTCCTGGTTTAGTAAAACATGTCTTCAAGTGAAACCCATTAACAGCAACAGCAGTAATTAAGGAGAGGAAGAAGGTCGGTCCAAGTGTTTAAACAAAAGCAATATTTGATTAAGACTCATTTATTACATAATTCGACAAGTTTTATTTTTTTTATCAAGTAAAAGACGGTATGTTATGTTTCATTTTGATTGTTCACAGTTTCCTCATAAATGTTATGATGCCAATATTAATTATTACTATGCCTATTATAACTAGTATTTGAATCATCGATGAATTGAACATTCCATTAACAAATAGCAATAGAATCATGCAAATTTACAGATGTCAACGACCCAACGGTAAATATCAAAATACCTCGATGCAGCAAGGTCCTTAAGGGTCTTACAACTCTCTACAGTAGTAGTATAATACTCCACCAAATAAGTACTAATAACTTCAACAGTCTTATAAAATATGGCCTACCTGGAAAAAATAATCCCTCTTAAAAAGGATACTTTTACATACTTTATATGTGGCTGAATATTTTAGGTATTAGTCCTATTCCATAGCCATGGAGAAGCACAAGGAGACGTGCAGTGAAGTTCTGAAACAAAAATTATAAATTGCTACCGGCACATATTAATGCAACATGGAAGGAGACGGTTCTCTCTCCTTCCTTTTACCAGTTAGAGATGAAACCCCATTTCCGGAACTGTGAGGAGAATCTTGGCCCCCTTTGTTGCATTTGTTTATACTAATATGCATCGGTTTGCCCAAGTTAGATGAGTTAGGGTTGAAACTACTTGACCTGGTGACGCAAAGCCAACTTCTGAAAAACTCATCAGTGTTTTCACTGGCTATTGGGATGTGCCAAGATCCCCTCTCAGATTCCTGCACAGAAAAAACCAGTTAACTAAGCAATTTGAGCAGTTACACCATTGGTCCAACTGCAAGATGTGAAAAAATAAATGAAATCCATCCGTTCAAATAAAAGTGTACTATTTTAGGATGTTATGCAGGGTCGTTAATAAAATTGCGTCATATTGTGAGTCGATAAGTTAGCTCACATTCACACACAATTTTAGTGGTCCAAAATGGATTGAAATGAACTCTAACCAAGACAAAGAATCTGTATTTCTCCACTCGGAGTTGGGGGCTCTGGGCTTTCTTAAATAGTCTATTAAGGAACTTTTCCACTATTCGGATTATCAGGGAACAATATCAACATTGAAATAGCTTTGATTCTCAGTTTTCAGTTAAGTGTCACTCAAGTGATTTCTCCCTGCATCAATAATTCCTTAATTAATCCAAACCTTTGGTTCCCTTGGAGTGCCCTGGAAAATCTTTAAGACGTGCATGTAGTGCCCTAAATCTCTAATACCAACCAGCCCTTGAGTAAATTTCAGATTATTCAGCCCCTAGAGCAAAATTTCCACAGATGTTGTCCTTGAATCACAAAATCACAAAAAATCGCGCATTAAATATTGCTTTGAAGATTTGAATCCAACATAAATTGTTCAAAAATACAACATAATGGTCCCTTTCATGAACATGGAATTGAAGGATAAGCATTATGACCTGACCTTCAACTCTTTTAGCTCTAAGGAGTCTGAATTATTCCATGTTAAAGCATTGTCTGAAGAACTAAGTACATAAGTCACATTTTCCCAATAGCCTTTCTAACCCACTGTTACATGATTCGCTAGTATGAGATTGGTACGGATTGGCAATTTGCTAGCTAATTTGCTAATAGACCAAAATTGCACCATTTTCATGTTATAATTTGCTTTTTTAGTTCACAGTTCGTGGGGTGATAACTCTGATAACGGAATTAAGTAACACTGTTCTAACCTTCAGAATGAACATTAGAAGACTACCCCTCAATAGCCTTGGGATCTCTTGGTATTAAACACCTATTGTCCTTATATTTGAAACAAAAAGTATATGATGGAACAGCGTTATTTCACATTACTAGTTTTTAAAAAATTAATATAACATGTGCTCAGCCAGTTAGCCTCAGATATAAAGCTTCTTGAACTCAGGTATAAGTTATATGCACTCTTGAATGTTAGGTATCTGGACAAAGCCATTTAACTCCCAAAAATAACTTGTGGAGAATCCTTGGACAGCTCATTTGGCAACAGTTGCATCTTTTGATTTGGGGATTCCAGGTTACACCATTCCGTCTCAAAATTGAGCTAATAACTCTCTGGAATATTCTTGCATCTGTGTTTGGCCACTTAGTCCCTTGATCCCTCGTAAGGGATCTCTATATAAGATGGCTAGTCTAACAACTCATGCGACTGACATAAAGTGCCCCAAACTAATATACCTAAAGCACACATAAAAGTTACCAAAAACACACATCTCATGGTTGACCTAATCTATTCTAATATTTAATAGCAGGGAGGTTGGAGAGCCACGTGGCCTCCTCCTGGAATTTCAGAATTTATTTAATTTTTTTTTAAATAAAAATAAAAATTAAAAGGCCCTTGGATTCCTCTACCTTTTTCTGTTCTTTCATTCCGTCGTTTCGCTATCTACTCTCTAGCCTAAATATGAAATTCACCAGTAAACTTACTCTCCAATCTTTCATAATTCTCTTCCTTCTCGTATGAGTTCAATTCAAAAGTTTTATTTTGCAAAAACATGGAAGTGAGTAAATCTAAAATTCACTTTTCAAGAGTTTTCCTTCTCTATTTTTTCGCCAATTTCCTCCTTTTCTACAGAGTATTAGTATTATAGTCCAATTCAATTTGTGTGGAATGTGATGAATATTTTTCTCTATGGTGGAAATTCAAAGACAAAAGACGATCTAGAGAAGAAGATAATTCCAGATTGGAAATTACGACACTAAAGACAAGCCCTAAATATATGCAGAACAAGGTTTGTATTATAATTTCAAGATTGGGTTTTGTTTTCGGCATTTCAGGACATTATTATATCCATGTTGTTTCATTTGTTTCTAAAGTATTATAGTCTAATTCAATTTGTGTGGAATGTGATGAATATCTTTATCTCTTCTGTTTCATTCGTTTTTGATGTAGTTGTCCAGAATTTTAAGCCCATTTTCACAAATTGTTATTTTAATGTAAATAGAATATTGAATCCCACAATATTGATTGAAAAATCCCCTCATTTCTCTAAAATGAATTTGTATCGCTCTAATTAGTTCTTCTATGGTGTTTTCTGGATCAATCAACCCACTCAAGGTTTATCTCCATCTTTTTTCATTAATTAGTGGTAGTTTTCTAGGAGTTTTCTTTTTAGAAATTGAATAATTTTAACTAATTTAGAGATTCATTTTCATAATTTTTGGCATAATAAGAGGAAATTTCAATTGTTGCAGGTTTATTTGTTAGTGTTAGTCCGTGTTTGTTGTTCAAACAACTTGGTAAGTTCTCTTTTCTTCCAGAAGTTTGATCAAATCAATTAAATAGAGGATATAATGGAGACTGTATTCCATAATTATCACAAGAACTCAGTTTGCAATTGCGCCTCTTCGTTACCCAGCATATTTTCTATCTGAGATTCTTGACGTTTCACACTCTAAACATTCATTTCCTTTTTTTTTTCATTTCCATTCTCTTTCTTTCTTTCTCCTTCCATATTCCCCCCTTTCAAACAAGGTATTTCAATTAATAGCTTTTTCTAAATGTTAATTATCTCTTTCTTGCATATGTGAACTCCCTGTACCTATGATTCTATGAATTGGTGTTCATCGCAATAATTATTTATCATCATTGCAATTCATCAAATTTGGCTATGTTATTCAATGTTGGTTTGATTTGATTCTTAATTATTATTAAGTTTTTTGTTTGGGTCTTCAAATTTGATGTTTGGATTGTGTTTATTTAGTTCAATCCATTGTTTATATTGATTTTAGCAATTCGTGTTTATTAGACTGGTAATTGAATGAATGATTTGGCTAAGGCTAACGGTATGATAATTTCTGTGATACTATTATTCCAGTGAAGCTAGGATTACAGTACCAATGTTAATTAATTCGTATTTGGATGATTGCAGTTCTTGCATAATTGACTCTTTCTGGCTATTTCTTTGGCCAATTTCATTCTTTGCTGTTGGATTTCTTCAGTGCCAGACATTCTACTATGAACGGTAAGAAGCATTTTCTCAATTCAATTTACACATTTTTTTTTTGTTCTGAAAAATCTCTTGAAATTCAGAAAATGCTAGAGTATTGATTAAATTCGCTTAATTTTATTTTCTTATACGAAGTATTTATTTCATGAAGTGTGAACGGTTGATCCCCAATTTTCCGATATCATTGATCCACGGGTTTGTTCAATCTTTAGATCTTGGTTTCAAATAATTATAATATTATTGTAGTTTATAGAAAAAAAAAACTTCATATCTGTTATTCTACCCTCTCCAATGCATAATTTTGTTTAAATTTGTTGGGTTGCTGACTTTCCCTATTTAGGGGAGTAGGCCTTAATGAGGACTTATGCAAAAACTTTGCAACTTGGTAATTGTTGGGTAAGATTGCTAACCTTTTTTTAGATTTGTTACAACTGCATATTTTTTGGGAGATAGCTAGCTAGGTATGTTGTGTGTTCCTATCATGATAATAGGTCCTTAATAAGGCTAATTGTTTCTCAATATTAAACACAGGTTCCCCATGTGGTATTCAATTTGAGAAGAAAATGCTCAACCTTATCTGTCTTTAGTATGATACGGAGTACCTTCAAGCCAACCTTTATTTATCATGATACCTTGGATCCCAATGTCTTTGAACCATATAGTCAATGTGGATTACGTCGGAATTTCAATTGGATTGTGTATAGTAGTTATAGTGTTACATTTATTTTTGTTTTGGAATTGCTATTGTACTTAATTATATTTCAATTCACAATCTCATATCCCTTATTAGTTCTTGGAATTCTCACAAAAAGGTTATAAGATGAATGACTTTTTTCTAATATTGTTAACTTAGAGGTATTAGTTCCCTCAAAAAAAAACTTAAAGATATTACTCATATAATAGTAAAGACCATTAAAATTGAAGGTTATCTATCTTTGACATGTAGTAACTTTTGAAAATAAATTTTTTTTTTGGCTAATAAAATTTGGTTTACCACATAGGTGTTTCATGGAGTTTCAGTAACATATTGGCAACTGGAAAAATTGGATGATCCTCAATAGATAAGTTTTACATTAAACCCGCCTTCACCTTCACCTTTCCCTTACCTTTTCTTTTTTGGCAGCAATTGGAGAAGTTTTACTTGCATCAGAGATTCAGAGGCATTATCTTTGCAAGTTTTAACGTGTCTTGGAAGTATAAAATCAAGATTAAATCCCCATTTTTGTATTCCATGAATTTGGTTATACTGTAAATGAAATTACATGATATAAAGAGGCTTAGTTATCCATTATGGCTCTATTTTTAGTAACTCCTGTTATGTTTTTAGTTTTTGGAGTAATTTATGTTATGTTACCCTTTCTTTTTCAAAATTTGACTAATACAATGTTATTAATCAGTTGCGCTGCCAAAATCACACAATAATCTTCTGCTTACCAGCATTTGAATCCTTGACATATTGCATCTCATTTCTACTTTATATCCACAGATGCCAACTACGTGTAAGGAGAATCAGGCACAAATTACTTACCATTTCTACTTATATTACCAATTTCGTAAGTTTTTAAAAAGAAACAAAAAATAAGTACTACCTCTGTATTTATTTAAGAGATACACTTGGCCGGACACGGGTATTAAGAAAAAGAATTGAATGAAATAAAGTAATAAAACAAGTGGGGTTGAGTAGATATTTTAATAAGAAAAATAAGTGGGGACCATATCATTTTAGGGAGTGGAGGGTGGGGGTGGGGGTGGGGTGTAGATATATTATATTTAATTAGACGGTGGGGTTGATAAGTTACTAAAAATGGCAAGTGTATCTCTTAAATAAATACGGGCGGAAAAGGCAAGTGTATCCCTTAAATAAATACAGAGGGAGTATAATACACTTTTGTGGTCCAGTGATGAATTTATACATGATAAATTCAATTTCTAAAAAGAAAATAAAAAACCGTGCATCGCACGGGTATAAAACTAGTTACTCCTTTAAAACGTTCTTGAATTAGGGTAGAGCCGCGTTAAATACGGCTCCTTTCTAGGTAAACCAGTCTAACAACTCATATGGTTGACTTAAAAGTCCTCTGACACCAATTTACCTACACATAAATGTTTCCTTCAATGTCCTTCCAAGAGTAACACCCAATCACCCCCATACACTTTCTAGTAACCCACCTTATTCCCATCCCACATACTAATAAAATTCAACTTAATTTTCATGCCAAACCTGCTTACAATCCACTTATTCACTCACTTGCCAAATGAGGTATAAAGGTAAACAAAGGCATTATGAGGAAGGCCAAAAAAGAGATAGAGACCGAGATGTAAATAAGTACCTGTATAAGAATAGAGTATGTTGGAGGCATTTTAAGGGTTGGAACTCCTTTCACAAGCGTATAGTGGACCTACAAAAAGAAATTAATAGACTCATTTAAGAGGAGAAAAATGAATATTCTTAAACATGTTTGCAGAATGAGTAATGTCAACAAAGCAATACATGTGGAGTAGTAAAATAAACATGTTTTCTCTTTTCAAAGGCTACAATATAGTCATTTCTTAAGATTCTTTTGAATTACTTCAATGTACTTTCTACCTATGTTACTCGGACTCGGGTACGGGTGTCGGACACGGGGACCCTGTCATAATTTAAGACACGGGTATGGGGACATGGAAAAAAGTTACTAGAAAAATTAATAAATTAAAGAAATAGAAAATAAAAATTAATTTCTTTTGAAAAAATGAATTGAAAAAGTTTTCTTAAAGCAGCCCCATGCTTTAAACAAAAAACAAAGTGAATTTTATTCCTAATTAACAAATCTAGGGTTAACTAAAACTAGATTGGAAATTTTCTTAAAGTAGGGGCTAGCCAGCCATGTCTGACTGACCGACCAAGGACCTGGTACGGATTCCATACCGGGATCAGTGTCGTGTCGGGTTGACACGGGTATGAGTCCAAAAGAGAAGTGTGGAAGTAACACAGCTTTCTACTCCCTTTTTTGCTTCCTCATCACCTTTCCCTCCATGCCCAGGGTAACTTAGTCAACCTCTACTCTGATGTACGACATATCTCCCGCTATAGAATTTCAATTTCGGTACATTATATTTTAGGAACCTGACATGTATTCCATAAAATTAAAAATAAAAAGGAACATGACATGGTACATTGGTACTCTTTTAGTAGCCAGCTCCTTCACCAAAGCCAAAAGAAAAAGGATAGCAATTGCACATTGGATATGTTCTTAGTTTCAAAATGTGCGGCTTAGAGCGAGAGGCGAGTGGAGGCACGTCTGGAAATGCCCCAATTGAACAGGTGGAGTGATCTACAAGAGCTGTACGCTTTTGTGCTCTTCTGTGGAGACGCCAGGCTAGGGAGGCGCTTCCTTGTTCCAGGGCACAGCAGAAGGAAAACCAGCCGTTTAAAATTAAAAAAGAACATGTGATACTCACGTGACCCTTTTAGTTGCTTTATACTTGTTCCTGTTCGGAATAGTAGTTTAAGAAATGAGAAAAAACCAGCCCTGTATTTTGGGGATTTCAGAGGAAACCCTAGTCATGATTTCTCTAGCCGCCCAGCCACCTCCTTGCCGAAAAATTCCGAATCTTCAGGTATGTTTCATTGCATTTCCATCGTCTTTTTCGATTTCTCATTCTTTTTCCCATTATCTTTTTTTATTTCCCCATCTTCTTTTTCGGTTTCTCAAACTGAAGGACTTATTCTGCCTGTTTTCTTTCTTCTTCTTTTTTTAATTCTTTTTTCAGAAAAAATACAATTCTGTATTTATTCATTTACGTGACCAAATTCCAAACTTTTAAGAATAATTCTGTACTCTGTATTTTTTTTTTCCTGTTATGACTCTGTTTTTTTCTTTCAGTTCTGCCTTCTCCTTCAGTTCACTTTTGTTCTTTCAAAAAGTATTTGCCTAAAACCTGGTTTTATTTATATAGGTTTTATTTTTATAATTTCAGGTTTTATAATTTCAAAAGAGGGGTTACCAATGAGGGGTCAAGTACACCTTCCTTAGGATCACCAGATACCTGCCTTTTGAGTTCAAAATATGTTCTAGAAATAATTTAGAAGGTTTTTGGAACTGGTGCCCCTTCGCCATGCACCTTATAAAACTAAGGATATGTTACACTTTAACAAAATGTTTGCACATATGAGTTGACTTATGAACACAGAAACGGGTAAAGCTACCCTCCCGGGCTCCCGGGCCCCACCCCACCCAAATTATGTACCTAATCTGATCCTCCCATGATACAGAAGATAAATATTTACCATTTAATCTAGTAAATCACGATGGCCAACGAAACAAATTACCGATGGCAATACCACATCAAACCAAATTCCTCATGAAGTACATATTGTGCACTCGTAATTACATGCCCTTCCTAGTACTCTCCTCCCCTTCTCACCACATCATTAGTTCATTACCAAATATTTTTAGGGGTTGTTCGGTTACGGTTGTTGTTTCCCGTTTTTCCATTATTTAATCAAAAAAACGGAAATACAACTGTTCGGATAAAGTGTTTAAGAAAACAAATAACTGGGCTTTTTTACTAAACCACAACGGAAAACCTTAAACCACGTCCGTTTGGTTTTAATTTCCTCGCCCTCATCCTCGCGCTCTCTCTCTCTCCATCTCCGACGCTCCATCTCAATTCAAGGATTAAAGTCGTACATCGGTACAGGTATGTAGGTTTCTTCATCTTCTTCTTTTCTATTCACCTTGAAATCAACCCTTTCTCCTGTGATTTCATCTATTCTTTCTCCTTTTTCAACCTCTTAAAGTCTCAGTCACTCTACTGAGTCTATTCATTCTCAATCTTTTTCCCACACCCATCCAAGTGAAGGCCCAGAAAATTGACGTCGACTGAAACAATTTTCCAGCAGGTGGTGGAACGGTCGGCGAATTCTGTTGGCTAAGTTCCAATTTTCAATACCAAATACAACAGCAGAAAGGAAGCAGATCTGAATTAATTACATGGATATGAAAAATCAAAAATAAAATTGCATGTATATTTTACCTTTGAATGTCAATGGATGGAAAGATTAAAAAAGTCCAGAAATTAATGGGTCTATGGATTGGTGGTAAATTGGTAATGGCGGAGAAGAATAGAAAATAGAAGCCAGTGGTGAGTTGGTAACTGGTAAATTGGTTTGCTGCCAGTTAACACTATTTATATTTTCTCAAAAAGAGAGAAAAAAATAAAGATATGTTCTTGAAATATCAATATATTATTGTTATGGTTTTAAATTGGTTTTGGTAAAACTAAAAGTAAAAACTAAAATCTGTTTTGAGTTTTAGAAAAACTAAAAACTAAAAATCAAACACAATGCCGAACGGACCCTTAGTTGTTCGGTTGGCAAAAACTCCTGGGAAGTTATACTTCCAAGCTCCCACCAAGTGGAGGAAGTTATTAGTGTAGTCCGTTAGGTAAGTACTCCCTCCATATTTAAATAGGAGATACACTTGGCCGGGCACGGGTATTAAGGAAGAATAGTTGAATGAAATAAAATAATAAAGCAAGTGGGGTTGGGGTAAATATTTTAATCAAGTAAAATAAGTGGGGACCATTAAATTTTGGATGGGTGTGGGGTGGAGGTTTATGAAATTAATTGTTTAATGTGGTAGTGGGTCATAGAGTACTATTTAATTAGATGGTGGGGTTAAAAAGTTACTAAAAATGGCAAGTGTATCTCCTATTTAAATACGGCCAGAAATGGTAAGTGTATCTCCTTTTTAAATACGGAGGGAGTATAACTTTCAAAATTATATTCTAATAATCAAATTTTGGCACTTCCCATGAAAAAGAAATCATGGCCGTAAACGTACAAATTCTTGGAAGTGAGACTTCCTACATCTAACCAAACAACCACTTAGATACGAACATTTCCTTAACTAATCAGTTCATGACTGGAACAAGAACGTGCAGAAGAAAAAGAAAAGAAAAAAAACTAGAAACAGAGAGTATATAATTGAAGTCGTGGATTTTGGTAAAATAAAAGTATTCACAGGAAATCACAAAAAATAGATCTAAAACTTCTTCCATTCTCTAAGCACACAGCAGTTTCAGTATCAGAAAAATGAACACTATGGTACATTTGTCTCTCGGTCACTAGAAAAAGAGAGAGTACTTACTTGATGCCTTTCTTTCCACTGAAGAAAAAAGCTGCTTCCAAGCAGTTCAAATATGTGATCACGCATTTCATCATTTGTAACAAGCAAGCACTTCATCTTCACAGCAGCATAGAGCCAATACCTGAACACATACGAAATGAAACTTGAGTTGCATAAGCAAGAGAGAACATAAAATACTCATTTTGGAGCAAGAAGCGGAACTAGAGGGATGTTAGAAACTTTAAAATGATTGAAGGACCATAAAGCCTGTTAAAGGATGTTAGAAACAAGTATCTCCAAATAGGAAAGTTCACTCAATCACTAAACAAGTAGCTCCATACAGCCTTTTACTTTAGGCTAGCACACTTTTATTATTAAAATCATGCTTTCTGTAAACAGTGGACGTTCTTTATATCTGAATAATATAGATTATGTTCAGTCAGATTAGAAATACACTGACAGGAAATACGCAGGGAAAAAAGGCTGAAAGTCATCACCAATCATCATTTGATCCACTAGGTGTTGCGTAGAGTATGCCTTGAGCTAACCACTCCTCAAGCAGCTTTTGACTGGAAAGGTTGCCCTGGAATTCCCGTAGACGTTTCTTATGCAGGACAACTAAAGGCCACCTTTTGTTCCTAGTGTACAGCTCCTTTACTACAGCTTCAAGCTGCTCTATTACAATTCCATGACGAAAGCAGAATGAAGAGATAAATTTAGTTTTGTTTCACAGATAAACTTAATGCTAGTGCAAGGGAAAAGGAACAGTTAAGAAAAGGAACCAAAATAGAAATGTTCACCTGTGCAATGCTAAACCCCCCATCAGCAAAATTCTGTCGGTATAGCCCAATATTTGCTCCATCTACTATAGCCTCGTATTCAGAATGGTTATCAATCCACTCCTGCAACAGAGCAGGGTAACACAAGTCAAAATAACTGACTAAAAAAATGATTCTTAGTACCATGGCTTTCAATAGCTTAAGTTATTAACAAAGTGGCAATAAAATTTGCTGATATGCACTACTACAAAAATGCTAATAACCAACGCATAATTTAACAACGGCCATAAATGTAACCGCTGTAATTAGATGCATTTGATAAAATCTCTAGATTTCTCATCCCACCCCACCCTACAAACTATCCACTTCTCTAACAAAAACTCCAAACTGCCAGAGGATCTCCTCGCTTACCGCCTAACAAAAGCTATTTTTTCTAATAAGTACTACTGTAACTTCTCATGATTTCAATGTATGCTTTTTCTTTTGCTTTAGTTCTCAGTTGTTTTGTTGTTGTTCGCATTCTACCCGCCATGTCGGGACTGGATTATTACTTCGAATCACAATGTTAATTTCGAGATGATGTAATTTTTTAGGTTTTAAGTAATTGAAGATTTGGAATTCCGCATTACTCTATCTTCTGTCTCTTTTTCCTTTGTGGAATTTAATTCGATTTTAGTGGATTTAAAGATTTTCATTAATCTTTGATTTTAATGTAATCTAGGGTTATAATTTTACTCTTTTATAACTAGTTTAGGCACTAGAGAACTGAAGAAACATCTTTGTTGTTGAGAGTGGTGACTCTCCTACCGGAGTTGCTACGGGATAATTTCGGAATTGATTTCATTTTATCTTTATTATTGTTGTCTAAAGTTTATTTGATGGTATGCATCTTAGATCTTTATTTGTTTGTGTGTTTGGTTGTTTGCTTGATATGTTAATTTTATTTCATGATTGTTGTTTGAGGGTTGTGTGCCTTGTGCGAATACTCTGAATTTTTCAGCAAGAAGAGCTATTCTAAAGTAATTAGAAAAGTAATAATGTAATTCCTATCTATTCTATTTTGAATAATTAAAATATTATAAATCAAATATATTTAATGCTCATTCATCCAATTACTTTTATGATTATTAGCCTAATTTGACACAGTCGAGTAAACATCAGAACCTATTATTCAAAATTGTACATAGTTTTAGCATATGATCCTTAACTTTTGTCTTACATCACATTGTATTTTGCTGTTAAATATTCAAAATCATGTTGACCTCCATATACATGCTCCTATTTCTCCTAATGACCTCCATATAAGTGCTCTGGTTGCTCCATAGTAGATTAGTAGCTATTGTTGATTGATACCTTAAACGTGCTACAAAAGCTATGGAAAACTATACACTATTATACTTTGGCCCGTTGATTTCTGAATAAAAAACAAGGTCACTAGTGTATTACAATGTAGATTTGGCTTCAAATACTTTTATCTACAATTGTTTTCATGGCTTTATTCTTTTTTAGTCAGTGCCCTTAGGCAGTAAGGCTTCAAGCTTTTTTTAAGACTTACTTTGCAAAAATAATCACTAAAGCTCAAGCTACACCAACTAAATAAATCATTTAGCTTATTTTCTTTGACCTGGTTTGTGTACGTTATCTCTTCTCTTAAGTGTAGCTTGCCCTTTACTAGTTTATGGTAAAAGATACGTTATTACATAATCAAGGTACTTTATGCTTATGCTTTTTTAGCTGTAGATTTCCCCTCTGCTTCATTGGAAGGAACTTCAATTTAACATTGATAATAGCTTATGATGTTGCATCTTCATGTATGACAATCTAGATCTTAACCATCGCCCATTGGACATAGTTCTTGTGCAGACAAAACTTCTAGGCAAGATGCTTGTTTATAATTTTACAATTGGTGCAGGCCAGAAAAGTTTGGAAGAAGAGTACTATGATTCAGTTCAGGTAATGACATAGTTGTGGTTTTGATTATCTTTTTATGGACTAGTAAGTTTTATGTTTGCGTGAAAATTATGATCCTTCACTCTTGAGACATCTAAAAAGCAACCTTTAGCCCCTTCTTCTGCCTCTAAAAGAAATATTGAGCAGGAACATTGTGAGGGTACACAAGTTAGCTCTATGAAGTGAATGTGTTCTCAAACATAAGAAAATATGGTGTGCAGACAAACTAATTATTGTACAGAGTATGTTATATACTCCGTCACTTGTATCACTTTCTAATTCATTGCATTTTCATTCTATTTCCAGCCTTTGCTTCACTGAAATGTGCTAGTCATTATCTATTTTGGAGTTGTTATCTTTTTACTGATTTTATTACTCAACTACTGATAACTAGGCCTGGTTATCGGGCGGTTCGGGTCAGGGTCGGTGCGGGTCAAAAGAGGGTCAGGTATTGAAAGGGTCATTTTTAGAGGGTCGATAATGGGCGGGTCAAAAGCGGGTCGCGGGTCAATAGCGGGTCATTATTGGGCGGGTCAATAAACGAGCAATGAAAAATGAAAAACAAAAGAGCCATGTGCAAGTACAAGTAAATACGAAGCTATGCATGTAATTTTTTGTATCATTACTATTTTTATTTTCAAACTAATTGTAGTATAAGTTTGACCCTATAATGACCCTGTCCAATAAAGGCCCTGTCCAATAAGAGCCCTGCCCAATAAAAGCCCTATTAACTTGACCCTAACCCTATATCCATTGGACTACCCTGTCCAATAACCAGGTCTACTGATAACCTTTCTACTCCTCTATACGCATTATGCTGTACGAACTTTTTGGGTATAGGCCAGAAGTATTAAAATCTATAGATGTGATACTTTGGATATATAACTTTATTACCATTCTCTTAGTCAAAGGGTGCCTTGCTAGCTCTAGTTCTACGTACTCTTGCTCTCCTACAACATAATAGGAAGGAATCAAATTTATCACTTCAAGAACTTTGTTTCTATTACTGCCTTATTTCTCTAGTTAGGCAACTGCCCTATTGTTTCAAAATGCGCCTTCTTGCAATCAAAATCACAACAAAGTCCTTCCTTTCAACTAAAAGGCACTGAGCTAACAAATCCTATCACTAACATATAAATGTTTTCTACAATCAAACATTGCACAATCATTCAATAAACAAAGCACAAAACGACCATAACAATTAATAAAGCATAAAATCACTCACCATAAAACTCTTGAAATCAGACTTAGCCTCCCTCTCCATAGCCAAACCAGCAATCGATTGTGCAAACCTCTCAGTCTCCCCACAATCGATATCGACACAAACCAACCGTTCTCCACACCCACAACAGCCCCCCTCACCCTCAACCTTCACCCTCTTCACCTCCCAAGGGCCCTTCCCTAACCACCCCATCCCATGCCACCCGCCCCCACACTTCTCCCTCACTTCCTTCACCTCCCCATCATCCCACTCCTCAACACCCACCTCGGCCGCCTTCACCCCTCGAAACCAATTCTCCACAACCCCAGCAGTCTCCTCGCTAACACCTCTCACAACCCCCCTCAACTTACTCAAATACTCATACACCTTCTCCCCCCTCCCCATTTCAACACTAACCCTCAAAAGGGCACTAAATTCTCCCTCCTCTAACCTAACCCCATTACCCCTCATATGGTCCTCCACGCCATACGCTTCCTCCGCCATCAATTTCTCACAATACCCCAACAATGCAGGTCCGTATGTCCGCAACCGCGGCAAAACCCCTTTATCCTTGGCACTTTTAATCAACTCAAATGCAAAATCAGGGTCATTTCTTGCAGCGGCTAGGCGCGCAACCTGGGTAATCGTCGCCTCGGTTGGCGGGATGTTATTGGATTGCATTTGTTCGAAAACCCGGAAGCCGTTTTCGAGGGCGAAGGCTTTGTTAGGGGAGGAGAGGGAGTCTGGGGATGAGCATAAGTGCAGGATGGAATTGAAGTGATGGTGAGATAATCGGAGGTTTTCGGACAAAGCTGAATTGTAGAGAGAGATTGCTTTTGTGAGATCGTTTTGCTTTGAACATGTTCCTAGTTCGTATTGTAGTTGGGATTCTTGGGTGCGTTTCTTCTTCATGGTTGAGGAGATGGAAAATAAGACGGAGCTTTAAGAGGGGGTCAGGCCTCTCCTAATCTCCTGGGGGGTTTGAGGGAGATGAGAGGGAATTTGCTGGTGTTAAATCGCCATTGATGGTTGTTTTTGTAGGGTTTTAAACTTACGGAGGCGATAGTTGCAAGATCGAAACTCTCCGTAAACATAACTGAAAACCTTTGCAAACACGTGTATATTTGTATAGCTGTCAAATCTAAAACCCGAACCGTTAAATGTGCTGGGTTATCCGAATCGTTAAGAACTCGAAGCGTGAATAACCCGTTAGTTTGGACCCAAAAATTAATCGAACTGATAACATTCAACTCGAACCGTCTTGAAAATATTAAACCGATTAAGACTCGATACCCGATAACAGACCGTCATGTGTCAACCCGAACCGTTTCTACCCGAACCGAATGGACCCGAAAACCGTTAATAACCCGATTTATTTCAACCCGAACCGTTTCAACCCAGGAAAATCCCGCTCACAACCCGAACTGTTTCAACCCGGACCGTTTACAACCCGAACTGTTTACAACCCGGACCGTTTACAACTTGGACCGTTTACAACCCGAACCGTTTACAATCCGTAACACGTTTACAACCCGTTTATTTCAAACCGTTTATAATCGCAATATCAAATATGATACTAACATGAGTGTGTCTGGGTTTGACTTTGCATGTGCTCCATTAAAAAAAGCATTAGGGTTATTCACCCATTTCTGATTACTAACAGCGTATTAGCTTATTATCTTATTAGAGTAATAAAATGTAGAATGTTATATTTCTTAATTCTTGACAATGTTATAAGTATAAAACTCATGAATTTGTATTGTTTTATTAGCGTTGCACTCTTTTATTGACTCGTATTCAATTGACTAATTGTCTAATCGATCATTAAACTAAATTGATCTAATTATATAATTACACAATTATATGGTTATAGATTTACTCTGTATATATCCTTACATAGTTGTAGGTATGTGGACTTTTAGTTTAAACTAATCATGATCATCAATTCATCAGTTATTAGCTTATTAGAGTAATAAAATGTAGAATGTTATATTCCTTAATTCTTGAAAATGTTATAAAAGTATTAATCTCATGAATTTGTTTTGTTTTATTAGCCTTGTACTCTTTTATTGACTCGTATTCAACTGACTAATCGTCTAATCGATCATTAAACTAAATTGATCTAATTCAATACCTTATAAGCTTATAACTTAAGAACTAATCGAAAAACTATGTTGTTTTAATTAAATCGACTAAATTCATTAACAATTGAACTTGTTTGTCTCGTTTCGTTGTTGAACATGTTAGTCTGGTTGTTGTTTAAACCAATATGAATATATGACAAACTTGTATTTACAAACTTGTATTTACAAACTTTACAAATTCATTACGTATTAATTCATCATTATCGATTATTAATTACTACGTTATTAGTTTTTACTTCGTCAATACATGTTTCGTAATACTCTGGCATGGTGAGGGAGGGCATAGATGATTTTGATTCATTTGAATAATATGATTGGTAAATATTACAGGACACAATAAAAGACATTGACTGACTTTTCTTAATTAAGTTTATGAAATTAATTGGATAGTGAACATTACTACATTAGTTGTTCGTCAAACAAGAAAATAACGTTTGTTATAATCACGTAATCAAATTATATGACCTCTTTTACCTTTCACTTTTCTTTAATAATGTAGATATTATAATATAAACGTATTGAAATTTGTGATTTTAGTAATAATCAGACATTGTTTGTAATTTGTATCAGAATTGATCTGACTAAACATGAACCTGACTCGATTACAACCCGACCCGATATGAACCCGACCCGATTACAATCCGGCTAAACCCGTTAACAAACCGAACCGAATTGACCCGACCCGATATGAACCCTACCCGATATGAACCCGACCCGATTATAACCCGAACCGATATGAACCTGAACTGATATGAACCCGACTTAACCCGTTTATGACCCGACCAAATATGACGTACCTGACCCGATATGAACCCGCCCCGTTATGAACCCGAACCGATATGAACCCGACTCGATATGAACCCGTACCACATAACCCGAACCCGAACCGAACCGTTAATTTTTCAACCCGAATTGAACCGATAGCAAAATGAACCGGTTTTAACCTGAACCGATTAACCCGACCCGAACCGAAACCGAACCGATGACCCGATTTGACACCCCTAGCCGAATAGCCCAATGTTAGGTTATGATACATATGACATTTACATAAATCATGCGGAAACAACCATTAACCCAGGAATCATATTATTTACACATAATCATATAGCATAATTAGATGCATACTCTTTGTTGCGTGCCCTCCCTAGCTGCGCCCGAACCGAACAAGAACAAGTCTTTTAGGACTCCAAATGTCGTCCCTCCGTAGATAGTCCACAGCACGTCCGGATCCGCCTTAAGATTGACCAACTAGAATCGCCCTTAAGGTACTAGAAAATTCGGCACTTTTATGAGCAAGATGTGTTTTAATTTTTTTCTCAAAAACTCACTTTTGAATACTTTGAAACTTGTGTATAAATTATGACCCCTAGGCCTTTATTTATAGAGTTATGGAAAAGGAATCGTAATCCTAGTAGGATGCGAATTAATTGGAATTAGAATCCTACATGAATTCTATTTAATTAATTTATCCAATTAGGAATAGACATTTAATCATACACTGACTCTTGCAGATTCAGGAATCACGCATGAGCACAAACTCACACACACACGGCAGCCACAAGGACTGCCCATGCGTGCGAGCTGCAGCCCACGCAGCAAGGCCCACGCATCCGTGGCCTTGGCGCGCGCTGGGCTTGTGGCGTGCGTGCTTGCTGGGCGACGGCCTGGCTTCGTGCTGGGCCTTCGTCCGGCAGGCCTCGTCCGATGCTAATTCGTACGATACGCTTCCGATTAAATTTCCATTTCCGGAATCTATTTCCGATACGAACAATATTTAATATTTCCGATTCCGGAATTAATTTCCGTTTCGAACAAATATTTAATATTTCCGTTTCCGGAATTATTTTCCGATTCCGGCAATATTTCCGATTCTGACAATATTTCCGTTTCCGGCAATATTTCCGATTCTGGTAATATTTCCATTTCCAATAATATTTTCCGATACGTACCATGTTTCCGTTTCCGGCAACATCTACGATTTGGATAATATTCATATTTCCGATACGATCCATATTTCCGTTTCCGGCAATATCATCGTTTCCGGAGTATTCATTTCTTGCCTGTGACGATCTTAGCTCCCACTGAAACCAAGATCCGTCGGTTCCGAATATTCATAGATGGAGTATTTAATGCCATTAAATACTTGATCCGTTTACGTACTATTTGTGTGACCCTACGGGTTCAGTCAAGAGTAAGCTGTGGATTAATATCATTAATTCCACTTGAACTGAAGCGGCCTCTAGCTAGGCATTCAGCTCACTTGATCTCACTGAATTATTAACTTGTTAATTAATATTGAACCGCATTTATTAGACTTAACATAGAATGCATACTTGGACCAAGGGCATTATTTCCTTCAGTCTCCCACTTGTCCTTAGGGACAAGCGTGCATTTCCTAATTCCTTTGTCGCTCGATGCTTGCTCTTGAACATAAGGTAAGAGTTGTCATCCTTATTATGTCCAGAGGTGTTCCTCGGTTTCAGAGTTCAACTGATCAAATAAACAGATAATCATAGCCTATGATTCATCCGAGCACGGCCATGCATTTCACAGTTTCTAGCTCTCCGAGTGGCCTTGTACAACTTTTAAGCATCTCATCCCGATTTATGGGAGGACAATCCCAATCTTGCGATCTTGAGATTAGACTTCGTTTGATAGGTGATTACCTGAGCGTTGCCTTTATAGCCTCCTTTTACGGTGCGACGGTTGGTCAACGTCAAAGCAACCAGTTCTCAAACAAGTAATCTCAAATCACTCAGGTATTGAGGATTTAGTGTCTAATAATTTAATGAAATTTACTTATGACAGACTTTCATCTCTTACAGTAAAGTTTCATAGGTCTTGTCCGATACTAGTCTTCCCAAAGTAAGTATCTATGCAAATGATTATGACATTGCCATGTCCACATAGTTCAAGAAACAGAACTACTAGTCATCTTGCATTCTAATCGTCTAACGTTTTCTATGCGTCCAATTTTATAGAAAACTCCGATTAGGGACCATTTTCAACCTTTGACATTCAAGTTCACTTGATAGACATTTCTTAGTCACAGGACTGGTCCTGACAGTCTATCTTGAATATATCGTCAAGTTGAAGGGACTCATCATTTAATAAACCACGAATTAAATGGAAAAATGAATTCCTTTCATTTATTGTGAATGATTAACCAATAATGTTTTACAAAGATTTAAACTCTAAAACTTTAAAACATTAAACAGAGACATCAAAGCCATTCTCCAATATGCTTGATTCCCATAGCTGCAGTGTGCGAGTTGTGCTTCGCTTGCGGCAGAGGTTTAGTTAATGGATCTGATATGTTGTCATCAGTTCCAATTTTGCTTATCTCGACTTCTTTTCTTTCAACGAACTCTCGTAGAAGGTGAAATCTACGAAGTACATGCTTGACTCTCTGGTGGTGTCTAGGCTCTTTTGCCTGTGCAATAGCTCCGTTATTATCACAATACAGGGCTATTGGTCCTTTAATGGAGGGGACTACACCAAGTTCTCCTATGAACTTCCTTAGCCATATAGCTTCCTTTGCTGCTTCATGTGCAGCAATGTACTCCGCTTCAGTTGTAGAATCCGCAATGGTGCTTTGCTTAGCACTTTTCCAGCTTACTGCTCCTCCGTTGAGGCAGAAGACAAACCCAGACTGTGATCTGAAATCATCTTTGTCGGTTTGGAAACTTGCGTCCGTATAGCCTTTAACAATTAATTCATCATCTCCACCATAGACCAGGAAGTCATCTTTGTGCCTTTTCAGGTACTTCAGAATGTTCTTGGCAGCAGTCCAATGCGCCTCTCCTGGGTCTGACTGGTATCTGCTCGTAGCACTGAGTGCGTACGCAACATCCGGGCGTGTACATATCATAGCATACATTATTGAACCAATCAATGATGCATATGGAATCCCATTCATTCGTCTACGCTCATCAAGTGTTTTTGGGCACTGAGTCTTGCTTAGAGTCATTCCATGAGACATGGGTAGGTAGCCTCGCTTGGAGTCCGCCATCTTGAACCTATCAAGCACCTTATTGATATAAGTGCTTTGACTAAGTCCAATCATCCTTTTAGATCTATCTCTGTAAATCTTGATGCCCAATATGTACTGTGCTTCTCCTAGATCCTTCATCGAAAAACATTTCCCAAGCCAAATCTTGACAGAGTTCAACATAGGAATGTCATTTCCGATAAGCAATATGTCGTCGACATATAATACTAGGAAAGCAATTTTGCTCCCACTGACCTTCTTGTATACACAAGATTCGTCTGCGTTCTTGATGAAACCAAAGTTACTGACTGCTTCATCAAAACGTATATTCCAGCTCCTGGATGCCTGCTTCAATCCGTAGATTGATTTCTTTAGCTTGCATACCTTTTTAGCTTTCTTTGGATCCTCAAAACCTTCAGGCTGTGTCATAAACACAGTTTCTGTTAAAACGCCGTTTAAGAAAGCAGTTTTGACATCCATCTGCCATATTTCGTAATCGTAATATGCAGCGATTGCTAACATTATTCGAATAGACTTTAGCATTGCAACTGGTGAAAAGGTTTCATCGTAATCCACACCGTGGACTTGCCTGTAACCTTTTGCAACCAATCTAGCTTTGAAAACTTCAAGTTTCCCATCCTTGTCCTTTTTCAGTTTGAAAACCCATTTGCTTCCAATGGCTTGGTAGCCATCTGGCAAATCGACCAAATCCCATACTTGGTTTTCAGACATGGAGTCTAATTCAGATTGCATGGCTTCTTGCCATTGCTTGGAGCTAGGGCTCGTCATAGCTTGCTTGTAAGTCGCAGGTTCATCACTTTCAAGTAATAGAACGTCATAGCTCTCGTTCGTCAAAATACCTAAGTACCTTTCCGGTTGAGATCTATATCTTTGCGATCTACGCGGGGTAACATTTCTAGATTGACCATGATTCTCACCAGATTCTTCTAAAGATCTCTGAGTTTCATCCTGAATGTCATCTTGAGCATTCTCTAGAGTTTGTTGTTCGACTCGAATTTCTTCGAGGTCTACTTTTCTCCCACTTGTCATTTTGGAAATGTGATCCTTCTCCAAAAGGACACCATCTCGAGCAACAAACACTTTGTTCTCAGATGTATTGTAGAAGTAATACCCCTTTGTTTCCTTTGGATAGCCCACAAGGATACATTTGTCAGATTTTGGATGAAGTTTGTCTGAAATTAATCGTTTGACGTATACTTCACATCCCCAAATCTTAAGAAAAGACACATTTGGAGGCTTTCCAAACCATAATTCGTATGGAGTCTTTTCGACAGCTTTAGACGGAGCTCTATTTATAGTGAGTGCAGCTGTATTTAGTGCATGTCCCCAAAATTCTAATGGAAGTTCGGCCTGACCCATCATTGACCTGACCATGTCTAGCAAGGTTCTGTTCCTCCGTTCTGACACACCGTTCCATTGTGGTGTTCCAGGAGGAGTCAATTCTGATAGAATTCCACATTCTTTCAGATGGTCATCAAATTCATAGCTCAGATATTCACCGCCTCTATCAGACCGCAGTGCCTTGATCTTCTTGCCTAATTGATTCTCTACTTCACTCTGAAATTCCTTGAATTTGTCAAAGGATTCAGACTTATGCTTCATTAGGTAGACATAACCATACCTACTGAAGTCATCAGTGAAAGTGATAAAGTAGCTGAAACCACCTCTAGCATTTGTACTCATTGGTCCACATACATCTGTATGGATTAAACCCAATAGTTCATTTGCTCTTTCTCCAACTTTAGAGAAAGGTTGCTTTGTCATTTTGCCAAGTAAACATGATTCGCATTTACCATAATCCTCTAAGTCAAATGGTTCTAGAATTCCTTCCCTTTGAAGTCTTTCTAAGCGTTTCAAGTTTATATGGCCTAATCGACAATGCCACAGATAGGTGAGATCTGAATCATCCTTTTTGGCCTTTTTGGTATTTATGTTATATACTTGTTTGTCGTGATCTAATAAATAAAGTCCATTGACTAATCTAGCAGATCCATAAAACATCTCTTTAAAATAAAACGAACAACTATTGTCTTTTATTATAAAGGAAAATCCCTTAGCATCTAAGCAAGAAACTGAAATGATGTTTTTGGTAAGACTTGGAACATGGAAACATTCTTCCAGTTCCAAAACTAGCCCGGAGGGCAACGACAAATAGTAAGTTCCTACAGCTAATGCAGCAATCCGTGCTCCATTTCCCACTCGTAGGTCGACTTCACCCTTGCTTAACTTTCTACTTCTTCTTAGTCCCTGTGGATTGGAACATAAGTGTGAGCCACAACCTGTATCTAATACCCAAGAAGTTGAATTAGCAAGTATACAGTCTATAACGAAAATACCTGAAGATGGAACGACTGTTCCGTTCTTCTGATCTTCCTTTAGCTTTGGACATTCTCTTTTGTAATGGCCTATTCCATCACAATAAAGACAGCTTGATGTGGACTTGTCCTGCTTTGATTTAGCATTGCCCTTGGACTTTCCACCTTTCTTGAATGGTCTCTTTCTAGCCTTGAGTAAATCTTTGGCTTCACAGTCCAGTACTATTTCAGCCTTTCTGACAAGGTGAATAAATTCTGCAACTGTTTCTTCTCTTGGTTCACTTAGGTATTGTTGCTTGAAGCGACCTAACCCACTGTGTAGTGAATTGAGCAAGACAGAGACTGCCATCCTTTCGCTTATTGGTGTTCCTAGTAGACTTAGGCGATCAAAATATGAACACATAAGATCCACATGGAACCTCAGTGGGACGCCTACCCTCTGTTTAGTGCGAAGGAGCTGAACATGTGTTTCTTGGACCTCCATCCTATAACACCTGTTGGGAGAACTAACCTTTAGCCCAGACATTGATTCAATCAACTCATGGACGTTCAGGTCCCTGTCCTCCGTACTTCCACGACAGATATCCCTCAGATTCTTGATGAGCGTAAAAGGTTCATAGGCTACAAACCTTCTAGCCCAATCATCAGGGATATTGTTCAGCATGAGACTCATAACCTTTTTGAGATCCGCATCCCAGGCGTAAAATCTCTCAGGGGTCATGTCTCTGGCATAGTAGCTTGGCATGGGATGTGATAGTACATACTCAAGTCCATTGAGTTTGACTATTTCAACTAGCTTAGCTTCCCATTCAAGAAAATTTGTCAGGTTCAGCTTGACCATAAGCTCAGAACCCATGATGATGTTTTGATTGTTGTTTGCCATATTAAAACTACAATTGAAAAGAATAAACAAATAAATAACCATTCACAGTTTCTCTTAATAAACTTAAATTCTAGCATACATGCATAATTCAATGTTTATTAAGCATTTTATTCAAGTTATGTGTTCCGGCAGGTGTGAATAAAATGATTCCAAGATCCTAAAATCATTGAAGAACTAAGCACAGTTTTGTCGACTTAATCCTAGAACATCTTAGGTAAGCAAAAGCCTTTTGCTAATAGTCTAGAAACTATTCTTGGTTGATAGGTACGTCTAAGAACTTATTAGGTAAACCTATCGAATTTGCCACGACATAAAAGGACTCCTTACTTATATCGTTGAGTTTCACCAAAACTAACATGTACTCACAATTATTTGTGTACCTTGCCCCTTTAGGACCAATAAGTAACACCTCGCTGAGCGAAAACTATTACTAGATTGATGTAAAGGATATCCAAGCAAGTGTATATTTTGGCATGGCACCTTTTAACTCAATTTTTAAGTTTGGAACTTAAGGCTCTTACTATGTTGGTTAGATTTTAAGTGAACTAAAATCCTTAATCATGCAACATAATCAAGCTTATGATCTCATGCATTTTAAGACATATTTAAAACAATAAATAACTTAAAACATGCATAAGATATTTGTGATCTAGTATGGCCCGACTTCATCTTGAAGCTTTGACTTCAAAGTCCGTCTTGAAAATCTCCGTGGGAGGCACCATTTTCTTCAAATAGGATAAGCTATAACTAATTACAACTATTTGATGGTTCGCAGACCATATTTGAATTGAAAAATAACTTTGGTACTTTAGACCAATTACATTCAAATTAATGGTACGCAGACCATATTTTCTATCCTATTTGGGCCATACTAGTCACTTCATAACCTGCAAAACAGTACATATACAATATATACCATTCACCCATTCATTATCATGAATGGCCCACATAGCTGGTTAGTAAAACACATTATGCATCACGTAAACATTTGCAGCAATTAATCAAGGTCACCAATAATCTACCAATTATTCAGTCCTTATTAATTCTAATCGAGTTGTTTTAACCTTAAGGATTTGTAGACCTAATCAAGAGTTTATGACTAAAAACGCTCCCACTCAAACCAATAAATTCATATGCTTTACTAATTTTAAACATAAAATTGTATTTCTAGTCTAACCGGAAACATACAAATTTAATTAAAATTTAAAGCTCATATAAATTTATAATTGAATCCAAAATTTAATTTAATTTCAGTCGCATTTAAATTAATTCATGATTTTAATTTTAGTAAAATAATTAGAATAAATTCCATTTATTATAATTATAATATTCAAAATTAAAATCCAAGAAATTAATTCAAATTATTAATTTTAAATTTAATTAAAATTACGTGAACTGAAATTTTCAAATTAAACATTCAAAACGATCTAATCGTAACGCAAACACCCTACGCGTTGCATGCCCATGGGCCGCACGCACACAGCCATTGCTGGCCATGTGCGCGCAGCCCATGCGCTCGTAGCATAGCTTCTGCTGTCCCAACGCAAGCCTCCGCATAGCGCCCATCGCACGCGAGCTATCGCTCGCAGCGCGCGCGCGCGACATCGCTCGCTGGCGCGCGAGATCGCTCGCTGGGCGCGCAAGCTCGCTCGCTGCGCGCGCGAGCCATCGCTCGCTGGGGCGCGAGATCGCTCGCTGGCGCGCGAGATCGCTCGCTGCGCGCGCGCGAGCCATCGCTCGCTGGTGCGCGACATCGCTCGCTGGGCGGGCGACATCGCGCGCTGTGCGCGCGAGTGATGCTGTGCGCAGCGCTCGTGGCACGCGAGCTTGCGCTCGCTGCGCGCGAGGCTGCGCGCACTTGTGCGAGGCAGCGCGCGTTGTGGCGCAGCTCGCTTGCTGCCCACACGCGACTGCCTTGGCTCGCCCCTCGCCCATGCCCATACGTTCATTGCTCGTGGCACACGACACAAGGCAGGGCTGCTGCCTTGCGCTCGTGCACTACGCCCTTGCTCATTGCATTCGTGCCGCACGGGCGACGAGCTTCCTTGCTCGTCGTCGCATGCCCGCATTATACAACACCCCTTAAGGGTAACACGAAGCGTCCATTGCTTCGTGCGTGCAAGTTATTTGAACGAATCGCAAGAAAATTTAAAATTTATATTTAAAATTAATGACAAATTAATAAATATTATTAATTTCATAATTTTAGGGCGAAAAAATCGAAAATTTATTATCCAATTGATTTCCGATTGTTATGGATTCAAGTCTAGGTCATAAAAATTTAAAATTTATCGTAAATTTACAATTTTTATGGTGGTTTTTAATCATAGGTTTCTAATTAAATTACAATTAATTATGAAAATCAAATTAATTCTAAATTATTCTAATTTTCAACAAATTAATCATAATTACAAATTAGATTGCATAATTAACAAGACTAGGCATTCAAACTTGTTAAACATATGCAGTAGGTCAATCAAAAATTCAAGATTTATCAACAGGAATCGCAAATATTTAATTTAACATCTTAAATTTACGAAATTTTGCATCCGAAAAACTAAAACCTTCGAAAAGTCATAGTTAGGCTTCGAATTTGAGAATTCTGGGTTCGGCAGAAAAATACTATTTTTGTCAAAATTTTAGAATGCCTTTTACATGCGGAATTGACACAAAAATCACTCAATTCGGATGAGTAATGAAGAAACTGCCGAAAAACTGCGTACATATAATTAAATAAACGCAATTTGCAATTAATTAACAATTACGAAAATTAATCACCCCTTTTAATTCTTGCAAATTTGTAATATTTAACCATGTTCATGCAATTTAGATTATGAAAATAATAAGGGGCTCGTGATACCACTGTTAGGTTATGATACATATGACATTTACATAAATCATGCGGAAACAACCATTAACCCAGGAATCATATTATTTACACATAATCATATAGCATAATTAGATGCATACTCTTTGTTGCGTGCCCTCCCTAGCTGCGCCCGAACCGAACAAGAACAAGTCTTTTAGGACTCCAAATGTCGTCCCTCCGTAGATAGTCCACAGCACGTCCGGATCCGCCTTAAGATTGACCAACTAGAATCGCCCTTAAGGTACTAGAAAATTCGGCACTTTTATGAGCAAGATGTGTTTTAATTTTTTTCTCAAAAACTCACTTTTGAATACTTTGAAACTTGTGTATAAATTATGACCCCTAGGCCTTTATTTATAGAGTTATGGAAAAGGAATCGTAATCCTAGTAGGATGCGAATTAATTGGAATTAGAATCCTACATGAATTCTATTTAATTAATTTATCCAATTAGGAATAGACATTTAATCATACACTGACTCTTGCAGATTCAGGAATCACGCATGAGCACAAACTCACACACACACGGCAGCCACAAGGACTGCCCATGCGTGCGAGCTGCAGCCCACGCAGCAAGGCCCACGCATCCGTGGCCTTGGCGCGCGCTGGGCTTGTGGCGTGCGTGCTTGCTGGGCGACGGCCTGGCTTCGTGCTGGGCCTTCGTCCGGCAGGCCTCGTCCGATGCTAATTCGTACGATACGCTTCCGATTAAATTTCCATTTCCGGAATCTATTTCCGATACGAACAATATTTAATATTTCCGATTCCGGAATTAATTTCCGTTTCGAACAAATATTTAATATTTCCGTTTCCGGAATTATTTTCCGATTCCGGCAATATTTCCGATTCTGACAATATTTCCGTTTCCGGCAATATTTCCGATTCTGGTAATATTTCCATTTCCAATAATATTTTCCGATACGTACCATGTTTCCGTTTCCGGCAACATCTACGATTTGGATAATATTCATATTTCCGATACGATCCATATTTCCGTTTCCGGCAATATCATCGTTTCCGGAGTATTCATTTCTTGCCTGTGACGATCTTAGCTCCCACTGAAACCAAGATCCGTCGGTTCCGAATATTCATAGATGGAGTATTTAATGCCATTAAATACTTGATCCGTTTACGTACTATTTGTGTGACCCTACGGGTTCAGTCAAGAGTAAGCTGTGGATTAATATCATTAATTCCACTTGAACTGAAGCGGCCTCTAGCTAGGCATTCAGCTCACTTGATCTCACTGAATTATTAACTTGTTAATTAATACTGAACCGCATTTATTAGACTTAACATAGAATGCATACTTGGACCAAGGGCATTATTTCCTTCACCCAATACTTGTACCATGTCAACTGTCTATCCTATTATTTATTTATTTTTGTCAAAATGAGTTACTACATTACTTAACCAATTATCAGAATATATAACAGTTACTTTATGTTGATCTTATCTGTAGACACCTACTTTTGTCCCCATTCCCGAAAGGGAAGGTTCGATGATGAGAACATAAATCTCCACTTGGCAACGCATCTCCTATAAAATAACGAATCTCAATCACCATTTTCATTTCACCCGAAACCTGCTATTTATAGAAACCTGCTATTTATGGAAACCCGCTAAAAATAGTAACTGCCGTAATGGGTAGTTGTTAAAAGTGGCAAGTCATAAAAGATAGAAACCTTTCAGAATTAGGAGTTGCACTCCAACATAAATCCTAAATGAGATAGAAATTGCGAGAGAATCCTATTCCTAATACGATTCGAAAATAAGAGTTACGTATTAATTAAAATCCTAACGAGCCTAGAGTTCGTAACGGGCCCAGACGCATTCCGTCATAAAATTAATACGCACTAAAAGACTCGATTAAATCTCATACACTCCGGATTCTAAGAGTCTGAATCTGACAAAGAAACGGCCCAAACCCTATTTTCAACGCCTGGCTCTGGGCGCCGAAATCTTCGGCGCCCAGCCCTGGGCGCTAATATTACCTAGGACGTGTTCTTTCCTAATTCCTCGTGGATTATAGTTCTACAATTCTATATTTCCACGAACTCTTTTCTATAAATATGGCCCCAAGTTCGACGTGAAAAGACACACAATTCATATTCTGAGTATTGACTCCAACCCCTAAGCCTAAGCCTCACGCTGCGAAATTGATCACGCGTTCATTCGCAATCGATCCAAAAATCGAACAGAACGTATCCTGTCCCGTAACTTGAGATTCGTTAAATAAAAGGAGAAATAGCAAAGTCAAAGTGGTTAGTTTTCTGAGAACCGTGACGCACCTCTCAAGGGTGCGTCGTAATGTGTCCCTTCGCATGATTTAATTGCTTTCCTCGCCCTTTTATATTAAATCTGATTGTTCTATCACGCCTAATAAAGATAATATTTTGGGAAATTGGATTATCATGCTAGGTCCCATTAAAACAATCTAAATCAGATAATCGCGTTCGATCTAGTATTATATGTTGCATATTGTTAAAATCAACTCAGATTAGTTTAATAGGTAACGCATGTCCCTTCAATTATTTATGCTGAGCTAGTAAGGATATCCTGCATCTGGAGTTATCGACGAGCGAGTACTCCTCTCGGTAGTTACAGTCCCCCGAACCCTCAAACTCTACCTTGCGGGTGTACGTTGAGAGATCCCCACACCAGGGATCACAAGGGAACCTATGGCCGTCGTGGTCAAACATAATTGCACTCCCTTTATGTCACGATAACCGGGTTTTGTCAGTTTTTCTCATTGTCGTTAAAAACTGAATGGCGACTCCTATATTACTAGTCAATTGGGTGTAAACTCACAGGAAATCCAATTACACTTGATTTGACAAAAAGAAATGTCACACCCACGAGGGACGAGGTCACGCATTAGCCTCGTGCTTTTTCGACCTCCTCACAGTGGCGACTCCACTGGGGATAGTGAAGGAAATTCTCGTGCTTGTAGGTAATCAAAATACCCGAAGGGTGAAACGATCCTACCCCGCGTTTATTTCCCCATCAAGTTGGGACGACCTGAAAATCAGCATATTAATGTGAACGGGCAGAACCGCATAACGAATCCTGGCTCCCTCAGGGAGTTTGGACTAAGGATACTCATCGCCAACCGGGGGATGCATACGCTTCGAATGTTGTCCACTCGGCACTTTCGCTAGTAGTACACCCAACCCAAACCCAATCGCTCGCCCATTAGGTCCCTCTCATTGGTGCATGCCCCCTTGGCTTACATCGTGATTGGCCTCTTGGGCGAAATTCGTCTGTTGAAGACACTACCTCGACCGGGGCATGTGTTGGATCTGCGATAGAAGCGGTACCAAGCGAGGCGCAAATACTAACTATAGAAGCCTATCATAAACTACATGACATATTATTATTGCCTCATGATGTAATGTTAGTTATGTGTAGCGAAATATGTGATTGTGTGTGACAAACAACGTTAGAAAACCAACGACCTTAAAAATTGCCCAAACATTCATAAACCAATTGGCCAAAGAGTTATACCAAAATACGTGTTCCGCAAACCCGAACGATCGCCACAAAAATAAGCGACACTCGGGATGGCCCGTAACGAATCCCACAAACGCTGCACAACGCGTAAAGGACGTTATTAGGCAAGCACGCAAAGTCAAAGTCGCATAAACAAAAAGTATACGCAAACAAGAAACAAGAACCAGCCAGGGACACATTTTCAACGCCCCTGGCTGGACGCCATTATTTCTAACGCCCTTCGCTGGGCGCTGAAGTTGCTGCCTGGCCATTTGGTCAGGCACAGCAGCCTCGGTGCCTGCGCATAAAGTATACGTAGCAGTAAAAGAAAATTCGTGAAAATCGCTGCGAGGGCGTATGAAAAGGCACTCGATTCTAAAAGCGACTTGTAAAAAATAAAATAACTCTTTGTGTCGTTGTTAGGCCTCCTATGACGACAATGTTCGGCTCCAAAACCGAGCACGCTAATTGAAATAACCTTGAATGTCACATGGGCAAAGTATTCAAAAAATAATGTTCAAATGAAGTTTTCAAGGAAAAATAATGTTCGAATAAAAAAATAAATCCGAGTCTAGACTAGGCTATGCCAAAGTACAATCTAAATCCTAAGTCCTAGTTGTCTTATCCATAGAATCGGTCCCAATGCTTGGTGTCGTTCTGCAAGTTAAAAGGTTAAACCATATTGAGTCTCCCTTCCTAACATTTAAATCAATAAGCACCCATATGTAATTGTCATCCCTTGCTAAGAATCTACGGCCTCAATACTCTCTCTCACCACTAAAAATAACATATTATAGTATTTGCAAAATGGAAACAGTCACATTCTGAAAATCATTCCCCCATAGTCGCACAACCCCCGAAGTGAGCCTAAGGTGTCAATACCATTAGCAAAAATTAATGGCCTCAAGGCTTATGATCACATTGGGTCACGACTATCATAGTCCTCTCGAGCCACTCGCTCCTTTAAATACTCCTAAGTACGGACTAAAAGATTTTCCATGAATGCAACATGACCAACCATGAAAATACCCAAATCGGCATACCATAAGGCTACCATTGGGGTAAAGCAATACACACTAAGAGAAAAGCCGCACTAATGATTACAGTCTTGCAAAAATAAAAATTCGATCTCCCCAACTAACTACCTCGCCAACATTAAGCAAAATGGCGCATGATAAATGGACACCCAAGGGTTAAAATCTAAAGTGTCAACCAACGAAAGTTATGGTCCAATTAGCCTAAGTCTGAAAGTTGCTTGGTCAAGTATTATAGGCTTACGCCACGTCATTATTTTGAGTCTAGGCCACCTCCTTGTATTCATACACGGGTTATAATCAGAAAGATTAATGAAAGTTCGAGTCTAAATCACAACTTCCAATTAAATCCCGAAAATTGGAATCTGAAAAGAAGCAAAAAAATTATTTTCGATGTAATTCTTTCGTTAACTTTCAATAAGGTAGAAGCAACATTTTGAATCTACGCTATTTGCACATTTTAAGAAACGACTAATTACGCTTGCAAAGTAAGACAATTTAAAGGTCCACCCTAGGCCTGCTAAAATTAAAGGTCCACCCTAGGCCTACTAAAATTAAAGGTCCACTATAGGCCTACCAAACGAGGCTCACTCAGTCTCGCCTCGTGACTCAAAAACCAAAACCATCTACCTCTTAGCCCAAATAAAAAAAAATTGAAGGATTTATGTTGGGGAGAAATCCCAAGCAAAAAGAAAAAAAAAGAAAGAGAAAAGGGAGAGCGAAAAGAGCAAGCCATGAAATACTTAAAAAGAAAGAGAAAAGGGAGAGCGAAAAGAGCGAGCCATGGAATACTTATCCCGTACCTCCCAAAGTGCGAAATTTACCAAAAGAAGAGCCAAAAGTGTACTAACAAAAGTGAGAATAGAAAACCAATAGAAAGAGTCAGAAGTCTAGACTAAGTAATGAAATACTTAGCCCGTACCTCCCAAAGCGCGAAATTTACACGAGTAAAGCAAAGGAAAAGAATTGAGTCAACCAATCCAAATCATGCCACAAAAACTACATAAAGTTCTACGATGTCTACCCTTTCTAATCCTTATGTTCTTAGACGCCTTCGCTCTGGGGCCCCTGTTCAGCTCATTTAACCCATCCATGTTCTTGAAGGAAATAATGCCCTTGGTCCAAGTATGCATTCTATGTTAAGTCTAATAAATGCGGTTCAGTATTAATTAACAAGTTAATAATTCAGTGAGATCAAGTGAGCTGAATGCCTAGCTAGAGGCCGCTTCAGTTCAAGTGGAATTAATGATATTAATCCACAGCTTACTCTTGACTGAACCCGTAGGGTCACACAAATAGCACGTAAACGGATCAAGTATTTAATGGCATTAAATACTCCATCTATGAATATTCGGAACCGACGGATCTTGGTTTCAGTGGGAGCTAAGATCGTCACAGGCAAGAAATGAATACTCCGGAAACGATGATATTGCCGGAAACGGAAATATGGATCGTATCGGAAATATGAATATTATCCAAGTCGTAGATGTTGCCGGAAACGGAAACATGGTACGTGTCGGAAAATATTATTGGAAATGGAAATATTACCAGAATCGGAAATATTGCCGGAAACGGAAATATTGTCAGAATCAGAAATATTGCCGGAATCGGAAAATAATTCCGGAAACGGAAATATTAAATATTTGTTCGAAACGGAAATTAATTCCGGAATCGGAAATATTAAATATTGTTCGTATCGGAAATAGATTCCGGAAATGGAAATTTAATCGGAAGCGTATCGTACGAATTAACATCGGACGAGGCTTGCCGGACGAAGGCCCAGCACGAAGCCGGGGCCATCGCCCAGCAAGCATGCGCGCCACAAGCCCAGCCAAGGCAGCGCCCAGGCCTACCGCAAGGCAGGCCCAGCGCGCGCCAAGGGCCACGGATGCGTGGGCCGTGCTGCGCGGGCTGCTGCTCGCACGCGCATGGGCAGCCCTTGTGGCTGCCGTATGTGTGTGAGTTTGTGCTCATGCGTGATTCCTGAATCTACAAGAGTCAGTGTATGATTAAATTTCTATTCCTAATTGGATAAATTAATTAAATAGAATTCATGTAGGATTCTAATTTCAATTAATTCGTATCCTACTAGGATTACGATTCCTTTTCCATAACTCTATAAATAAAGGCCTAGGGGTCATAATTTAAACACAAGTTTCAAAGTATTCAAAAGTGAGTTTTTGAGAGAAAATTAAAACACATCTTGCTCAAAAGTGCCGAAATTTTCTAGTACCTTAAGGGCGATTCTAGTTGGTCAATCTTAAGGCGGATCCGGACGTGCTGTGGACTATCTACGGAGGGACGACACTTGGAGTCCTAAAAGACTTGTTCTTGTTCGGTTCGGGCGCATCTAGGGAGGGCACGCAACAAAGAGTATGCATCTAAATTATGCTATATGATTATGTGTAAATAATATGTTGTCCTGGGTTAATGGTTGTTTCCGCATGATCTATGTAGTGTCATATGTATCATAACCTAACAGTGGTATCACGAGCCCCTTATTATTTTCATAATCTAAATTGCATGAACATGGTTAAATATTACAAATTTGCAAGAATTAAAAGGGGTGATTAATTTTCGTAATTGTTAATTAATTGCAAATTGCGTTTATTTAATTATATGTACGCAGTTTTTCGGCAGTTTCTTCATTACTCATCCGAATTGAGTGATTTTTGTGTCAATTCCGCATGTAAAAGGCATTTTAAAATTTTGACAAAAATAGTATTTTTCTGCCGAACCCAGAATTCTCAAATTCGAAGCCTAACTATGACTTTTCGAAGGTTTTAGTTTTTCGAATGCAAAATTTCGTAAATTTAAGATGTTAAATTAAATATTTGCGATTCCTGTTGATAAATCTTGAATTTTTGATTGACCTACTGCATATGTTTAACAAGTTTGAATGCCTAGTCTTGTTAATTATGCAATCTAATTTGTAATTATGATTAATTTGTTGAAAATTAGAATAATTTAGAATTAATTTGATTTTCATAATTAATTGTAATTTAATTAGAAACCTATGATTAAAAACCACCATAAAAATTGTAAATTTACGATAAATTTTAAATTTTTATGACCTAGACTTGAATCCATATCAATCGGAAATCAATTGGATAATAAATTTTCGATTTTTTCGCCCTAAAATTATGAAATTAATAATATTTATTAATTTGTCATTAATTTTAAATATAAAATTTTAAAATTTTATGCGATTCGTTCAAATAACTTGCACGCACGAAGCAATGGACGCTTCGTGTTACCCTTAAGGGGTGTTGTATAATGCGGGCATGCGACGACGAGCAAGGGAGCTCGTCGCCCGTGCGGCACGAATGCAATGAGCAAGGGCGTAGTGCACGAGCACAAGGCAGCAGCCCTGCCTTGTGTCGTGTGCCACGAGCAATGAACGAATGGGCATGGGCGAAGGGCGAGCCAAGGCAGTCGCGTGTGGGCAGCAAGCGAGCTGCGCCACAACGCGCGCTGCCTCGCACAAGTGCGCGCAGCCTCGCGCGCAGCGAGCGCAAGCTCGCGTGCCACGAGCGCTGCGCCCAGCACTGCTCGCGCGCGCAGCGCGCGATGTCGCTCGCCCAGCGAGCGATGTCGCGCCCCTGCGAGCGATGGCTCGCGCGCGCAGCGCGCGATGTCGCTCGCCCAGCGAGCGATGTCGCGCCCCAGCGAGCGATGGCTCGCGCGCGCAGCGCGCGATGTCGCTCGCCCAGCGAGCGATGTCGCGCCCCAGCGAGCGATGGCTCGCGCGCACAGCGAGCGAGCCAGCGCGCCCAGCGAGCGATCTCGCGCGCGCGCACTGCGAGCGATAGCTCGCGTGCGATGGGGCGCTGTGCGGAGGCTTGCGATAGGACAGCAGCAGCTATGCGACGAGCGCATGGGCTGCGCGCACATGGCCAGCAATGGCTGTGTGCGTACGGCCCATGGGCGTGCAACGCGTAGGGTGTTTGCGTTACGATTAGATCGTTTTGAATGTTTAATTTGAAAATTTCAGTTCACGTAATTTTAATTAATTTTATAATTAATAATTTGAATTAATTTCTTGGATTTTAATTTTGAATATTATAATTATAATAAATGGAATTTATTCTAATTATTTTACTAAAATTAAAATCATGAATTAATTTAAATGCGACTGAAATTAAATTAAAATTTTTGGATTCAATTATAAATTTATATGAGCTTTAAATTTTAATTAAATTTGTATGTTTCCGGTTAGACTAGAAATACAATTTTATGTTTAAAATTAGTAAAGCATATGAATTTATTGGTTTGAGTGGGAGCGCTTTTTAGTCATAAACTCTTGATTAGGTCTACAAATCCTTAAGGTTAAAACAACTTGATTAGAATTAATAAGGACTGAATAATTGGTAGATTATTGGTGCCCTTGATTAATTGCTGCAAATGTTTACGTGATGCATAATGTGTTTTACTAACCAGCTATGTGGGCCATTCATGATAATGAATGGGTGAATGGTATATATTGTATATGTACTGTTTTGCAGGTTATGAAGTGACTAGTATGGCCCAAATAGGATAGAAAATATGGTCTGCGTACCATTAATTTGAATGTAATTGGTCTAAAGCACCAAAGTTATTTTTCAATTCAAATATGGTCTGCGTACCATCAAATAGTTGTAATTAGTTATAGCTTATCCTATTTGAAGAAAATGGTGCCTCCCACGGAGATTTTCAAGACGGACTTTGAAGTCAAAGCTTCAAGATGAAGTCGGGCCATACTAGATCACAAATATCTTATGCATGTTTTAAGTTATTTATTGTTTTAAATATGTCTTAAAATGCATGAGATCAAAAGCTTGATTATGTTGCATGATTAAGGATTTTAGTTCACTTAAAATCTAACCAACATAGTAAGAGCCTTAAGTTCCAAACTTAAAAATTGAGTTAAAAGGTGCCATGCCAAAATATACACTTGCTTGGATATCCTTTACATCAATCTAGTAATAGTTTTCGCTCAGCGAGGTGTTACTTATTGGTCCTAAAGGGGCAAGGTACACAAATAATTGTGAGTACATGTTAGTTTTGGTGAAACTCAACGATATAAGTAAGGAGTCCTTTTATGTCGTGGCAAATTCGATAGGTTTACCTAATAAGTTCTTAAACGTACCTATCAACCAAGAATAGTTTCTAGACTATTAGCAAAAGGCTTTTGCTTACCTAAAATGTTCTAGGATTAAGTCGACAAACTGTGCTTAGTTCTTCAATGATTTTAGGATCTTGGAATCATTTTATTCACACCTGCCGGAACACATAACTTGAATAAAATGCTTAATAAACATTGAATTATGCATGTATGCTAGAATTTAAATTTATTAAGAGAAACTGTGAATGGTTATTTATTTGTTTATTCTTTTCAATTGTAGTTTTAATATGGCAAACAACAATCAAAACATCATCATGGGTTCTGAGCTTATGGTCAAGCTGAACCTGACAAATTTTCTTGAATGGGAAGCTAAGCTAGTTGAAATAGTCAAACTCAATGGACTTGAGTATGTACTATCACATCCCATGCCAAGCTACTATGCCAGAGACATGACCCCTGAGAGATTTTACGCCTGGGATGCGGATCTCAAAAAGGTTATGAGTCTCATGCTGAACAATATCCCTGATGATTGGGCTAGAAGGTTTGTAGCTTATGAACCTTTTACGCTCATCAAGAATCTGAGGGATATCTGTCGTGGAAGTACGGAGGACAGGGACCTGAACGTCCATGAGTTGATTGAATCAATGTCTGGGCTAAAGGTTATTTCTCCCAACAGGTGTTATAGGATGGAGGTCCAAGAAACACATGTTCAGCTCCTTCGCACTAAACAGAGGGTAGGCGTCCCACTGAGGTTCCATGTGGATCTTATGTGTTCATATTTTGATCGCCTAAGTCTACTAGGAACACCAATAAGCGAAAGGATGGCAGTCTCTGTCTTGCTCAATTCACTACACAGTGGGTTTGGTCGCTTCAAGCAACAATACCTAAGTGAACCAAGAGAAGAAACAGTTGCAGAATTTATTCACCTTGTCAGAAAGGCTGAAATAGTACTGGACTGTGAAGCCAAAGATTTACTCAAGGCTAGAAAGAGACCATTCAAGAAAGGTGGAAAGTCCAAGGGCAATGCTAAATCAAAGCAGGACAAGTCCACATCAAGCTGTCTTTATTGTGATGGAATAGGCCATTACAAAAGAGAATGTCCAAAGCTAAAGGAAGATCAGAAGAACGGAACAGTCGTTCCATCTTCAGGTATTTTCGTTATAGACTGTATACTTGCTAATTCAACTTCTTGGGTATTAGATACAGGTTGTGGCTCACACTTATGTTCCAATCCACAGGGACTAAGAAGAAGTAGAAAGTTAAGCAAGGGAGAAGTCGACCTACGAGTGGGAAATGGAGCACGGATTGCTGCATTAGCCGTAGGAACTTACTATTTGTCGTTGCCCTCCGGGCTAGTTTTGGAACTGGAAGAATGTTTCCATGTTCCAAGTCTTACTAAAAACATCATTTCAGTTTCTTGCTTAGATGCTAAGGGATTTTCCTTTATAATAAAAGACAATAGTTGTTCGTTTTATTTTAAAGAGATGTTTTATGGATCTGCTAGATTAGTCAATGGACTTTATTTATTAGATCACGACAAACAAGTATATAACATAAATACCAAAAAGGCCAAAAAGGATGATTCAGATCTCACCTATCTGTGGCATTGTTGATTAGGCCATATAAACTTGAAACGCTTAGAAAGACTTCAAAGGGAAGGAATTCTAGAACCATTTGACTTAGAGGATTATGGTAAATGCGAATCATGTTTACTTGGCAAAATGACAAAGCAACCTTTCTCTAAAGTCGGAGAAAGAGCAAATGAACTATTGGGTTTAATCCATACAGATGTATGTGGACCAATGAGTACAAATGCTAGAGGTGGTTTCAGCTACTTTATCACTTTCACTGATGACTTCAGTAGGTATGGTTATGTCTACCTAATGAAGCATAAGTCTGAATCCTTTGACAAATTCAAGGAATTTCAGAGTGAAGTAGAGAATCAATTAGGCAAGAAGATTAAGGCACTGCGGTCTGATAGAGGCGGTGAATATCTGAGCTATGAATTTGATGACCATCTGAAAGAATGTGGAATTCTATCAGAATTGACTCCTCCTGGAACACCACAATGGAACGGTGTGTCAGAACGGAGGAACAGAACCTTGCTAGACATGGTCAGGTCAATGATAGGTCAGGCCGAACTTCCATTAGAATTTTGGGGACATGCACTAAATACAGCTGCACTCACTATAAATAGAGCTCCGTCTAAAGCTGTCGAAAAGACTCCATACGAATTATGGTTTGGAAAGCCTCCAAATGTGTCTTTTCTTAAGATTTGGGGATGTGAAGTATACGTCAAACGATTAATTTTAGACAAACTTCATCCAAAATCTGACAAATGTATCCTTGTGGGCTATCCAAAGGAAACAAAGGGGTATTACTTCTACAATACATCTGAGAACAAAGTGTTTGTTGCTCGAGATGGTGTCTTTTTGGAGAAGGATCACATTTCCAAAATGACAAGTGGGAGAAAAGTAGACCTCGAAGAAATTCGAGTCGAACAACAAACTCTAGAGAATGCTCAAGATGACATTCAGGATGAAACTCAGAGATCTTTAGAAGAATCTGGTGAGAATCATGGTCAATCTAGAAATGTTACCCCGCGTAGATCGCAAAGATATAGATCTCAACCGGAAAGGTACTTAGGTATTTTGACGAACGAGAGCTATGACGTTCTATTACTTGAAAGTGATGAACCTGCGACTTACAAGCAAGCTATGACGAGCCCTAGCTCCAAGCAATGGCAAGAAGCCATGCAATCTGAATTAGACTCCATGTCTGAAAACCAAGTATGGGATTTGGTCGATTTGCCAGATGGCTACCAAGCCATTGGAAGCAAATGGGTTTTCAAACTGAAAAAGGACAAGGATGGTAAACTTGAAGTTTTCAAAGCTAGATTGGTTGCAAAAGGTTACAGGCAAGTCCACGGTGTGGATTACGATGAAACCTTTTCACCAGTTGCAATGCTAAAGTCTATTCGAATAATGTTAGCAATCGCTGCATATTACGATTACGAAATATGGCAGATGGATGTCAAAACTGCTTTCTTAAACGGCGTTTTAACAGAAACTGTGTTTATGACACAGCCTGAAGGTTTTGAGGATCCAAAGAATGCTAAAAAGGTATGCAAGCTAAAGAAGTCAATCTACGGATTGAAGCAGGCATCCAGGAGCTGGAATATACGTTTTGATGAAGCAGTCAGTGACTTTGGTTTCATCAAGAACGCAGACGAATCTTGTGTATACAAGAAGGTCAGTGGGAGCAAAATTGCTTTCCTAGTATTATATGTCGACGACATATTGCTTATCGGAAATGACATTCCTATGTTGAACTCTGTCAAGATTTGGCTTGGGAAATGTTTTTCGATGAAGGATCTAGGAGAAGCACAGTACATATTGGGCATCAAGATTTACAGAGATAGATCTAAAAGGATGATTGGACTTAGTCAAAGCACTTATATCAATAAGGTGCTTGATAGGTTCAAGATGGCGGACTCCAAGCGAGGCTACCTACCCATGTCTCATGGAATGACTCTAAGCAAGACTCAGTGCCCAAAAACACTTGATGAGCGTAGACGAATGAATGGGATTCCATATGCATCATTGATTGGTTCAATAATGTATGCTATGATATGTACACGCCCGGATGTTGCGTACGCACTCAGTGCTACGAGCAGATACCAGTCAGACCCAGGAGAGGCGCATTGGACTGCTGCCAAGAACATTCTGAAGTACCTGAAAAGGCACAAAGATGACTTCCTGGTCTATGGTGGAGATGATGAATTAATTGTTAAAGGCTATACGGACGCAAGTTTCCAAACCGACAAAGATGATTTCAGATCACAGTCTGGGTTTGTCTTCTGCCTCAACGGAGGAGCAGTAAGCTGGAAAAGTGCTAAGCAAAGCACCATTGCGGATTCTACAACTGAAGCGGATTACATTGCTGCACATGAAGCAGCAAAGGAAGCTATATGGCTAAGGAAGTTCATAGGAGAACTTGGTGTAGTCCCCTCCATTAAAGGACCAATAGCCCTGTATTGTGATAATAACGGAGCTATTGCACAGGCAAAAGAGCCTAGACACCACCAGAGAGTCAAGCATGTACTTCGTAGATTTCACCTTCTACGAGAGTTCGTTGAAAGAAAAGAAGTCGAGATAAGCAAAATTGGAACTGATGACAACATATCAGATCCATTAACTAAACCTCTGCCGCAAGCGAAGCACAACTCGCACACTGCAGCTATGGGAATCAAGCATATTGGAGAATGGCTTTGATGTCTCTGTTTAATGTTTTAAAGTTTTAGAGTTTAAATCTTTGTAAAACATTATTGGTTAATCATTCACAATAAATGAAAGAAATTCATTTTTCCATTTAATTTGTGGTTTATTAAATGATGAGTCCCTTCAATTTGACGATATATTCAAGATAGACTGTCAGGACCAGTCCTGTGACTAAGAAATGTCTATCAAGTGAACTTGAATGTCAAAGGTTGAAAATGGTCCCTAATTGGAGTTTTCTATAAAATTGGACGCATAGAAAACGTTAGACGATTAGAGTGCAAGATGACTAGTAGTTCTGTTTCTTGAACTATGTGGACATGGCAATGTCATAATCATTTGCATAGATACTTACTTTGGGAAGACTAGTATCGGACAAGACCTATGAAACTTTACTGTAAGAGATGAAAGTCTGTCATAAGTAAATTTCATTAAATTATTAGACACTAAATCCTCAATACCTGAGTGATTTGAGATTACTTGTTTGAGAACTGGTTGCTTTGACGTTGACCAACCGTCGCACCGTAAAAGGAGGCTATAAAGGCAACGCTCAGGTAATCACCTATCAAACGAAGTCTAATCTCAAGATCGCAAGATTGGGATTGTCCTCCCATAAATCGGGATGAGATGCTTAAAAGTTGTACAAGGCCACTCGGAGAGCTAGAAACTGTGAAATGCATGGCCGTGCTCGGATGAATCATAGGCTATGATTATCTGTTTATTTGATCAGTTGAACTCTGAAACCGAGGAACACCTCTGGACATAATAAGGATGACAACTCTTACCTTATGTTCAAGAGCAAGCATCGAGCGACAAAGGAATTAGGAAATGCACACTTGTCCCTAAGGACAAGTGGGAGACTGAAGGAAATAATGCCCTTGGTCCAAGTATGCATTCTATGTTAAGTCTAATAAATGCGGTTCAGTATTAATTAACAAGTTAATAATTCAGTGAGATCAAGTGAGCTGAATGCCTAGCTAGAGGCCGCTTCAGTTCAAGTGGAATTAATGATATTAATCCACAGCTTACTCTTGACTGAACCCGTAGGGTCACACAAATAGCACGTAAACGGATCAAGTATTTAATGGCATTAAATACTCCATCTATGAATATTCGGAACCGACGGATCTTGGTTTCAGTGGGAGCTAAGATCGTCACAGGCAAGAAATGAATACTCCGGAAACGATGATATTGCCGGAAACGGAAATATGGATCGTATCGGAAATATGAATATTATCCAAGTCGTAGATGTTGCCGGAAACGGAAACATGGTACGTGTCGGAAAATATTATTGGAAATGGAAATATTACCAGAATCGGAAATATTGCCGGAAACGGAAATATTGTCAGAATCGGAAATATTGCCGGAATCGGAAAATAATTCCGGAAACGAAAATATTAAATATTTGTTCGAAACGGAAATTAATTCCGGAATCGGAAATATTAAATATTGTTCGTATCGGAAATAGATTCCGGAAATGGAAATTTAATCGGAAGCGTATCGTACGAATTAGCATCGGACGAGGCTTGCCGGACGAAGGCCCAGCACGAAGCCGGGGCCATCGCCCAGCAAGCATGCGCGCCACAAGCCCAGCCAAGGCAGCGCCCAGGCCTACCGCAAGGCAGGCCCAGCGCGCGCCAAGGGCCACGGATGCGTGGGCCGTGCTGCGCGGGCTGCTGCTCGCACGCGCATGGGCAGCCCTTGTGGCTGCCGTATGTGTGTGAGTTTGTGCTCATGCGTGATTCCTGAATCTACAAGAGTCAGTGTATGATTAAATTTCTATTCCTAATTGGATAAATTAATTAAATAGAATTCATGTAGGATTCTAATTTCAATTAATTCGTATCCTACTAGGATTACGATTCCTTTTCCATAACTCTATAAATAAAGGCCTAGGGGTCATAATTTAAACACAAGTTTCAAAGTATTCAAAAGTGAGTTTTTGAGAGAAAATTAAAACACATCTTGCTCAAAAGTGCCGAAATTTTCTAGTACCTTAAGGGCGATTCTAGTTGGTCAATCTTAAGGCGGATCCGGACGTGCTGTGGACTATCTACGGAGGGACGACACTTGGAGTCCTAAAAGACTTGTTCTTGTTCGGTTCGGGCGCAGCTAGGGAGGGCACGCAACAAAGAGTATGCATCTAAATTATGCTATATGATTATGTGTAAATAATATGTTGTCCTGGGTTAATGGTTGTTTCCGCATGATCTATGTAGTGTCATATGTATCATAACCTAACAGTTCTCATTGCCATAACCCAAGAAACCATTACCTCGACTCTTGTTCTTGGACTTGTTATCAACTGCAAACCACGTACGACCATTGACACGTGCGTCATACCCATTATTTCCAAAGCCCAAACCTGTTCTTACACCACCATTAGCATAATGACCATATAACTTGTGTGGATACATCCTGTTGATATGCCCTTGAGCCGTCCCCATGCTACTCATTGGCCTTGGTTGATGTAAACTCGTGACACTAGCTTGAGGCTGCAAATTGTGAGTCCTAGTAGATGTAATCCTCATGCTTGACCAATACCTATACAAATTATCCTATCTCATTCAACCCATCTTTCAAGTCGTCTTGAGTTGCAAATAAAAAAAAAAGACAAATGAAAAGTACATTCTACGCTCAATGTAAGAAAAAAATAAAAAATAAAATGTGAATAATAAAAAAGGAACTTTGCAAAGCGCCTCTAAAGTTAGTCTAAAAAGAAAAAGAAGCATTTAGTGCACCAAAAAAGATCCGCCCAGAAATCATTTTCATCGCCTAGAGCTGGGCGCCGAAATCTTTAGCGCCCCAGCGTGGGCGCTGTATCTCTCTGCTTGCTAAAATTTGTCCAGAAGTGCTCGTCATTTTATCCGCACATACACGGAACAATAACGAACACTTGGAGGGGTACAACACGTATTCAGATATACGTACCACCAAAGAAATACATGTACTCAATAAAAAAAAAACATAAAACAAATTTTTGGCTTACGGCAAGGCAGCAGATTAAAATAATAATAAACTTCACTTATTCTACCGTTTCAAATAATATGTTTCCACCTCAGAACATACTTATCGAATTCGGCATTCTGAGAAACCATTTTCTAGGCTAAGAACTACGCAAGACCTGATTCCAAATTAAATCTATTTAAGGCGGATACATTGGCAATCCATGATTCGGTCCAACCAATTTTTAAAAATATTAAAGCCTATAGAATAACAGGAATAAAAATAAAGTCCCTTATTGAAAGTTAATTACTTGCAATCCAAGTCGAAAGAAAAATTTAAGTCAAAAGAAGAATCCAAGTCATCAAGATGCCAAAATGAGCACACATCGAAAAAATAATAAGGGCACGTACCCTTGCCAGAAGGAGCACTCACACTCCTAGGCACTTAGCCAAGACTCAAAAATCGCTTTGCCTCAATTGAATGGGGGCTAGCACAAGCGTCCATGACCTCTAAAGTACCCGACTTAACCCTCCCTAAAGCGAACTAACTCACTTAAAGACCTTCTTTCACCACTAGACATAGTCGTTCGCTTAAAGACCTTCTTTCACCACTAGACACAGTCATAATCGCCAACAAGTAGTAAAGGCAGTAAGCTTGCAATAAAGAGGATTGTTCTACGGCGTCGCCCCATCGTTCCTTCGAACTCAGGGCACCCGTTCATGGTAATTCAAATGCTTGCGAATCCCCTTTGAAAATAAACCAGACATTGTCAATGGGACTTGGCACTTAACCAAGGCTCGCCCTACTCAGACATATGACACGGGCATCAAAAATCGAAATCTAAAAGCATCATTAATGGGAAGACATAATAGCAACTGGCGGCTAAAGATTGAAATGAAAGAGCTGGGGAAAGAACTAAGTATACCTTGACCTTTTGTACAGACATACACCAAGTAAATCTAAGTCAATTTGAAAGCGGTTTATATTGCCGCAATTCTGGAAATGATGGCCCTAAAACCTAAAGCACGTGCCACACAGGCACAAGTAATATCTTGACGCCTGCACCCTGGCTTCCAGCAAATTCTTAGACAGCATTCCAAAAATCATAACAGTATTGTGATTCACTCACGTAATCCTGTACGAACCCTTCTATAAGTCAACCTACTTAGGACACCCCGGATTGTACACAGTAGGACTCGGATTTCAAATAATTTTCAAAGACTTCTTCGAACATAATAAAGTGTCATTGGTTTAATCTAAAGTATGCGTTTATCTCGATGTTGCAAGTGAGTCAAAGATATTTCTAAATATGATATGATTATGGGTAAAGAAAGCCACCTAGCTTTTGGTCAAGGCACACTTCAACATGTGACTACCTTGACCATGGCAATATCGCACAATACGACATTTACAAGAGAAGTAGCAAATCACTACTCGAACGTAACTCGCACTAAACGAGTCTGGTTCAAATTATTCATGATCCATGTCACCATGAATGCATAAAAACGTATGCCAAGCATTATAGCACCAAGCCAATCCCGTAGCTACAATTGGGGGCTTGAGAAAAACACTCTAAAAATACTCGAAATGACGATTTTATCGCAAATTCTCGACGCTAATGCTATACACACGTCATAGGGGCACAATCTTAAGCTTTAATCGTGTAAAACGAACTTTAGAATGACTACAACTCCTCCCAAGTTCTAAGCGATACTTAGAATATATAAAGTCACCCCACTAACAAGGGTAACTAAAAATCGCGAGTCACCAAAACTCCGATCAAACTACTGCACATAACGCTCGCCCTACAAGCGCCCGTTACACAGTCTACGCCGTTCCAAAGCAAAAGCGAAAGAAAAATCAAGGATAAAAAAAAAAAAAAGGAACATCTATGAATCCTCGCATCGAACGAAGTAATAAGCCGTGCACACCCACACAGAAGGTGCTACACTTGTTCGAGGACCTGAACGAGGCGTGATGAAGTACTCCAAATAATAATGATATCCCAACACCTGGAAGAATGTTCTAAGACACGCCGTTAGGCCACACAAGCCTACGTCGCACCATAAGTTCAACCGTCCCACGGTACAAGTCTAAAAAAAAGAGTAAGGCATATTGCACTAATGCGGGCACGACCAAAGAGCATGTGTAAAAGAGGCAAAGACTACTTATCGCCCAAATTCAAAATGCGAGCCACACGACTTCTACATTAAGGATTAAAGGTAGCAAAATATTACCTACCACGGAAGGGATAGCTCGCACCTACACGAGCGGAACCCCAAGGCATCTTTCTCGAAAGAACCTACAAAAATCGTACGCCAAAAGGAAGCATCCCATCATGCATACTTGGGGGCTCCAAGCTACGAAACGACCCTAGCAAAATAAAAAAATCTCGAAGCAAATGTTTGAACGATCGAAAGGGCACGATGCTTGAGTCCACTTCATGAATGGGCCTGAACCCTATCAAGCTTCTAAGCAAACTATTCAACATCAGTCATTGCTCAAAAAAAAATGATTCAAGCAAACTGATTAATGGACCGCACACAACGGCCATCCTATGAACGCTCGTTCGCACATACATATCATCATTCTAAGTATCGAACATTCACGAACGCGTTCAAAAGAAAAAATATATACGTTCAAAATAACAACAAGCGCGATCAAAGTCTTACGTCTCAAGGTATGTTCCTCGAGCCATGTAGACTCGCCCAACTATTGCAATAACTGTACGCCTTAAGAGCAACAGTTCCTTTAAATAATCGCCCCAAAGCGACAAACATCGTAGTCCACCAATCGGCTACGGCTTCTCGAGAAAATCATCACGTCCACCAAGCGACACTTCAAGTGATGACCCTTAAGTCAAATGTTATCGCTCGGGGGCTCGTGAGACCCTCGCAAAACAGGTCACCATGGCTTGTGTGACGCACTCCGTCTAATACTTTGACCATCGTCTTACTCCAAGACTTAGTCAAAGTGGGGGCTAACTGTAGACACCTACTTTTGTCCCCATTCCCGAAAGGGAAGGTTCGATGATGAGAACATAAATCTCCACTTGGCAACACATCTCCTATAAAATAACGAATCTCAATCACCCTTTTCATTTCACCCGAAACCTGCTATTTATAGAAACCTGCTATTTATGGAAACCCGCTAAAAATAGTAACTGCCGTAATGGGTAGTTGTTAAAAGTGGCAAGTCATAAAAGATAGAAACCTTTCAGAATTAGGAGTTGCACTCCAACATAAATCCTAAATGAGATAGAAATTGCGAGAGAATCCTGTTCCTAATACGATTCGAAAATAAGAGTTACGTATTAATTAAAATCCTAACGAGCCTAGAGTTCGTAACTGGCCCAGACGCATTCCGTCATAAAATTAATACGCACTAAAAGACTCGATTAAGTCTCATACACTCCGGATTCTAAGAGTCCGAATCTGACAAAGAAACGGCCCAGACCCTATTTTCAACGCTTGGCTCTGGGCGCCGAAATCTTCAGCGCCCAGCCCTGGGCGCTGATATTACCTGGGACGTGTTCTTTCCTAATTCCTCGTGGATTAGAGTTCTACAATTCTATCTTTCCACGAACTCTTTTCTATAAATATGGCCCCAAGTTCGACGTGAAAAGACACACAATTCATATTCTGAGTATTGACTCCAACCCCTAAGCCTAAGCCTCACGCTGCGAAATTGATCACGCGTTCTGTCGCAATCGATCCAAAAATCGAACAGAACGTATCCTGTCCCGTAACTTGAGATTCGTTAAATAAAAGGAGAAATAGCAAAGTCAAAGTGGTTAGTTTTCTGAGAACCGTGACGCACCTTTCAAGGGTGCGTCGTAATGTGTCCCTTCGCATGATTTAATTGCTTTCCTCGCCCTTTTATAAACTGTTAAACTAATTAAATATGATTGTTCTATTACGCCTAATAAAGATAATATTTTGGGAAATTGGACTATCATGCTAGGTCCCTTAAAACAATCTAAATCAGATAATCGCGCTCGATCTAGTATTATATGTTGCATATTGTTAAAATCAACTCAGATTAGTTTAATAGGTAACGCATGTCCCTTCAATTATTTATGCTGAGCTAGTAAGGATATCCTGCCTCTGGAGTTATCGACGAGCGAGTACTCCTCTCGGTAGTTACCTTGCGGGTGTATGTTGAGAGATCCCCACACCAGGGATCACAAGGGAACCTATGGCCGTCGTGGTCAAACATAATTGCACTCCCTTTATGTCACGATAACCGGGTTTTGTCAGTTTTTCTCATTGTCGTTAAAAACTGAATGACGACTCCTATATTACTAGTCAATTGGGTGTAAACTCACAGGAAATCCAATTACACTTGATTTGACAAAAAGAAATGTCACACCCACGAGGGACGAGGTCACGCATTAGCCTCGTGCTTTTTCGACCCCCTCACATTATCAGCTTTCACACCATGTGAAATTGTGTTGATGTCATCAGCTTCCACACCATGTGCAAAAAAGTACAGTCATCAATTGCACAATTACTGTTTAGAGAATTAGTTTCCAAAAAAGAAATGACATTTGACGTAGAGATAACGCTAAACTTGCAATTGGGTGGGGTTAGATCAACTATTTGATACAACAGACTCATTTGGGCCTTGGTTCTATTTGTCACATAATCCACCTGCATGAGATGCTCCCTTCTTCTTGCCTTCAAACAGAGGCTTCCTTGGTTCTTTGCAATTCCCTGCATTTTCCATAAAGATTAGATAACTGGGTAGTTGTTGTTAGGGGTGTGCAAAATTTGGTCCGGACCGAAAAATGGACCGGACCGGACCGGACCAAAGCCAATCGGTCCGGTCCTCGGGTCGAGAAATATCAAACTTCGGTCTTCGGTCAGGTCCGGTCAGGTCCAAAACCCGATTTTGGACCGGACCGATATTTCCTTAATAAAATATAATATAAACTATTCAAAAATTTAACTATCTCCTTTACTATGTTGTAAATATTACTATATTTGTGAAATATTTTATTTTATCTTACAAAAAAAGCCTTAAACAATTGATTTTTTATATATATTTTTTTCTTTTTTATCATAATTTGTAGAAAAAATAAAAAAATATATAGAAATAGGTCACCGATCCAAACCGGTCCGATCCGGGTTTTGGACTGATTTTTCGGTACGGTCCGGGTTCGGTCCAAGCATGATCGGTCCGGTCTTCGGGTCTTGAATATCTAAATTTCGGTCTTCGGTCCGGTCCGAGTCGGTCCGGTCCGGTCCGGGTTTGGACCGATGAACACCTCTAGTTGTTGTTTCTTCTGAGGTTGTCCACTGCCACTTTGCAATCTAAAATGATGGTTACTTTTCGCCACTTCATTTCAGTCACCTGAGAAATTGCAAGAAGGATGGCTTGTGTTTCAGCAGCAAAGGGTGCTACTGAAGTGATGGCCAATGTCGTAGTTGGCTAGATGCAAACTTTAATTTTGTGTTATGGTAATTAACAAAAGGTTATTTGGGAATTACCAACCTTTAGATCTTTTCGTTTTCTTCCATTATAATAATCAAATTTGAAAATGTAAAGGAGATTTCAAATCACACAAAGCCATATGTTAGTGTTTAAGTTGTTGTTTTTATTAAAAATAAATATTTTTAAAAGAAATACCCATGTCACTCTTATAGGAATCAACTCAAATGCAACAATTAAGAACATATAATTAAAGATTTAAGCTTCACTTTTATATATTTAAAACTCAACTTTTTTTCATTGAAGCTCACCGTTTATTCATTTTCAAGTTTTATACGTTTTTATTTTTATTCATTCAGCTCACCATTTATTCATTTTCAGGTTTTTGTTCATTTTCAATATGTGGTAATGACCAATGACGTAGTTGGCTAGATGCAAACTTTAAATTTGTGTTATGGTAATTAACAAAAGGTTATTTGGGAATTACCAACATTTATATCTTTTCGTTTTCTTCCATTATAGTAATCAAATTAGTAAATGTAAAGGAGATTTCGAATCACAAAGAGTCATATGTTAGTGTTTAAGTTGTTTTTTATTAAAAATAATAATTTTAAAAGAAATACCCATGGTCACACCTCTATGAATTGAATCAAATCAAATGTAACGATTAAGAACATATAGTTAAAGGTTATTTGGGAATTACACAAAACTCAACCATTATGCATTGAAGCTCACATATTATTCATTTCAAGTTTTATACATTTTTAATTTTTATTCATTTAGTTCACTGATTTTTTTAAATAATTTTTTCCGCTTTTCTCACCAATTTAATTACAAAAATACTAACATATTCTTTAATACATTGAGTTTCAATAAAAAAAAAATCCTCATTTTTAATCCTTTGATTCATTATCTATCTTTAAGCTTAACTTTTATTCATTTAAGTTTAACTTTTATTCATTTATGCTCAACTTGTATTCCCTTAATAATCAAATTTTATTCAATGAAGCTAAACTTTTATTCATTTAAGCTCGCATTTATTCATTTACGTCCGCATTTTATTTATTGAAGTTCAACTTTTATTCATTTAACTTCAACTATTAAGGTCTTTTTAATAAATTTTTGTTATTTCTAATCTCCATTTCTCATTTTATTTAGTCTTTTATATTATTGAGTTTTATGAGAAAAGTCCTCGAATTTGTGTGTTTATCTATCTCATTTCTACATTACTTAAACTTCACCACACTCACTTAAGCTACACCACCCTCCCACCCTCATCTATCTTCCATCACCATCAACTATTCTGGATCTGAATTTCCTTCCACCACCATCAACTATTCTGGATTTCCTTCCACCACCATCAAATTTAACGTGCGATAAGGTGTTTTTCCGTCGTTGAAAAGAAAACCACCTAACCAAACAAAATTTATAAACTCCTAACTAAGCGGCTATATTGACTATAGCGGCAAGCATAGGGATCGTCCCAAGAGAATGAATATGTTTGACTTTTCAATCTAATGTGTTCAAAATCTAGTTCGAATGGAAACTGAGTTTTGAATTAATCTAATGAAAGCAAGAAAAGCACGAAATACAAACAACTAAAGAAATTCTAGAGATTTCGGGAATCGGCAATGGAAATTGAATTAAAGGAAAGAACAAGGTCAAAACAATCATGATTATGCAAAGACTTAGTGTATAGGGGAATAGAATCGAATGACGTGCTCGCCACCTCTCGGATGGAGCACGCGAAGCATCTAATCTATGGAAGAGCTTTTGCCTAATGCTAAACTAGACCACTTGCATATAAGAACTACTATTCACTTGCATAAAATAGGCTCACAGTACCTTGCCAAACCTAGACTATGCATTCCAATCAAATCCAATCAATTAGTATTTGCAACTACTACTCAATTAGTCATGGATGTCCTATCACCAAATCACATTTAATCACAACATCTATCATGAATTTCCCAAAAATTTCTCTAAATTCACTCCCAAGGCTTCAACCCTAACCTCTAGACTAAGACTACTCAATTAGCATGATTAACATCAACATTAAACTAAAATTAATCCTAATCATGAAACTAATTGAATTAATGAAACTAATTGAAACAACTAAAATCAGAAAATTCAAACATCCAAAATTGGGGAAAAATCAAGAACATTCAAAACATGAAACTAATTCAAGAATTCAACAATGAAATCAAGCATAAACGAAATTAATAAAGCAATTAAAGAATTAAAGAACAAATCAAAAAGAAAAGTAGAATTATACCTTGAATTATAGAAATTGCATCAAAGTTGAAAAACAAAAATGAAGAACAAAACTCAAATGAAAGAGAAAAGAAATATGAAATTTGATGATTGAATCAACTAAGAATTGAAGAAATTGAAGCTAAGAATCCTAATCCTAATCTCTAATCTAAGCCCTAAACTAATTCTCTCTCTAGAATTCTAATTCTAAAATCTGAAAAATGAAAACTAAAACTAATTTCGTAATGAAAACTCGATGCGATTTAAGTTTTATAACAGCAATCACTACTACAAAAAAGGGCATAGAGTACTGTTGAAATACACTTTATAGGACGCCTTAGAGGCGTTTTCCAACTCAACGCACTATAAAGTTTATAAAACGGGTAAAAGAACCGTTTTATATACCTAGTCATAAAGTACAGTGATAAGAGATAAGCGTCCTCTATTCCCTTCCTAAAATCAGAAAAATGAACAAGGAATATAGAACGCTTAATGTACATAACCGTCTCCTATACTCTATAATAAAGCGCGCTTTCCGTACATAACCGTCCTCTATTCTACCCGTTAAATATTGAGATACAGAACATCTTCCGTACATAGGCGTACTATATACTTCCTGTTTAATATTAAAATAGAAAGCGGTTTCCTTACGTACTGATTTTTATTATTCGAATCTAAATGAAATTTGCTTACTATGAATACGGATCTAGTAAAATAAGTTAAAGAATTCTCGAATAATCAACAAATTTCGAATTCAAGTTGTTATTAACTCTCTATTTCTTTTGACAATATACAATATATTACAGTACTTCCCCTTGCTCCCTTTTAGCTGAAGTTTCTAGATCGCCAACTAGTTTGATCACTAGTTCACTACTCTACAAATTTTAATACAAATGACATAATCTAACTAAGTAGCTTAGGAAACAAATTCAGCTATGACATGCCTAAAATCAGCCCGTTGAGGATAGGGTAAAGCCTTTACAGCTTCCTCACAATTTGTCTTGATGATGATATATTGACCAATTTCTTTACCATTCTTTAACACCATGTAAAATTGCTTTTTCTTCTGCATGCGATGGATTTTGAGCATAAACCCTAGCTCCTCCATGGATTTAACTCACAATAGACCTCTCCACACTCCAACCTATTGATGCACCCATTATTTCTTACTTTTCTCCTCATATTTTTTCCAAGAGGCATCACTGGCATGGATACAAAGTATGTGCCTCTTAATTTTCCATGAGTACTTAAAGAATGTCTTTCTTGCTTTCACTTTCTTTGTGGAGACTGGTTCTCCGCCCCAAGGTAGATGATTTTGTTGTCTCCTAAATACTCGTACATCATTTCTATGTAGCCACATTGCCCATTACCAGGCTATAATCTTAACCAATCGACAATTTTGCTTCATGTCCAAATATGATCAGTTGATTCCTCTTCCTGCTTGGAGAGAGAGCACATTTAATGCGTTATATTTCACAGCAATGCAATTAAAATACAGAGTATACAGCTCAGGAGAAAAATTTAGAAAAAATAACAAGAACCCCATAGCGCACCCACCTCCACACCACCAACACCAAGAATCACCACCTCAACTACAATAAGCAAACAAAGTAGATATTTCCAACAAAATATACCCCTACTTTTAGCCTCTCCACTCTGTGTGTGATTCTTTCAGCTCAAGTTCGTCAGTAAAACACTAGGCAAATCAACACCAAACTCTCAACAACAAAAACAATATAGAAAAAGGAAAACCATGACAATTAACACAACCCCATTCATCCTAAGTATGGGAGCAATTAACCTGCCTCGACAGATGCAATAGAAAATGGACCACATTACAATTTTAAAGTTTAAGCTCACTAGATTGCTTGTCTAAAATTGAGTTTTCTCTGTTTGCTAACCAAACCACAAGTAAATGGAGGAGGCCGGTGAAACGCGGTTTTGCTTTCGCTGGAGTTCTCGATCTCATCAATTAACCTGCTCTTATTTTTTTAACAATTTTCAGCATCTTAAACTGCAAATGGGACATTAATTTCACCATTTTTCATTCACATTTTCAACAACAAACTTCACCATTTCCACCCGAGCACACGAGCACACAGTATGAAATGTCAATATATTCAGACTCAGATAGCAACTCAGGGGATTGCCGAATAATAACCAGAGATATACAACAACGGAAAAACATACAGGATCACAACCGACAAATTGAGGATCATATAGTTCTCAAATTCACACCAATTTCGGATGATATAATTAATCGTAATATAAATCAAAACTAATTTCGGAGAAGAACATCAATCAAACATGATAAGTCACATGCAACACAAGAATCGGAAGATAAATTGATCAAACATAGATGAAAATTAGATACATTACCTGATTTAGTCCGACCAATACCGTTGTCAATAATTGACTAGGTCTTGTTAGCTTTGACTGGAACAAGCCTAAAGAACAACTCTGGCTGCGCATCAAACTTACTCTTATCTGTCAAACTCTCAAACCTAATCTTATCCAACGCCTACAAAAATATTTGAACAAAAAATCATCAATCAAAATGTACAAATAAAATATCAACAGAAAAAAAACCCCGAAATGAATAGCAGAATCAGGACATACATCTCAAGAGTTGGAGATGAGTTCACGAAGCCACGAAGGAAAATCTCTTTGATAGAGTAGAAAGTGTTGATGATAAGGCTAAGAAGCTGGTTGATTTCTGCCTGGAACGCGAAAGTCTCTGCGAACGCCATTGATGAACCTTCGCCAAATTAAAACCTAGAAAAACCCCTATTGAGAGAATGAATAAGTTTTTGGAAGTTATTTTGCCTTTTTGGAATATATTGCCGCCTAACAAGTACAGTTTCAATTGGTTTTTTTTCCCTTTTTTTTTGCATAATTAGGTTTCAATTGAGTGACGCGTGACGCTACTAGTTTAGGTGTTTTTTTATTTTTTTATTTAAACATATTTAAGCCCGGAATATATAACTGCTATCAATTATCAGAGATAGAGCTTTCTATTTTAAATTTAATTATTATTATTATTATTATGGTAAAGAATACAAGACGTTTATGTAAGTAACCGTACTCTATTCTTTTCTTCACACAACTGTTATATTAGAAATGCGTACTATATACTTCTATATAACGCTTAGCAAACTTAAGCGTACTCTATTCAACGTTTCTTATTCCAACTTTTGTAGTAGTGAATCCCGCGTAGCCGTGTTCGGTCGCACAAAATGATGTTTGGTCGCACAAGGGATGTTTGGTCGCACAGAAAATCATGTATGGTCGCACAACAAAATTCAGGAGCTTCTGTGAACAATCTTCCCAGTTGTGCGCCCGTGTTCTGTAACTCGCCCGCACAGCAGGCCTGTGCGACCACACAACCTAGCTGTTTGATCGCACAGCACTGCAGGAGCTGTTCTGTTTGCGCGTTGTTTTACTGTTCTGCTTGGGCTATTGCTGCGCTGTTCTTGCACGATGTTGCTGTTGTTATGCTTGCTCATTGTTGATGTTCTTAGGATTCTGCAAGGGAGCTTGTTGGTGAGCTGAAGAGGAGCTGTAAAGCCACGAACAAGGGCTGCATATGTGCGCAAGTTCAGCATGCAGCTATGGCTGCTGTTCTTGGCTGTTGTAAAGGCTGTATTGCACGCTGCTATTCTGCTTGCTTGTTGTGGCTGTGTTGCTCGTGTATAGCTGCACATTAGAAGCTCGTCGCTGCACAAATAAACATCATCGCTGCATTCAACAAATAACGAATAGTCAATGTTTTCGAAATCGCCTAGCACACTTATTAAATCACATAGCATGTTTATTAATTCGTATCGTACTTTTGCAAATCGTAAAATCATTTAAAACATCTTCAAGCATAATGACACAATATAAAACACGTTAATACTCGGAACGACCCTTGCGCAACGAGAATGCACACAAAAGGCACGAAACGACTAAAATCTACGCAAGACGAGAAAATGTTACGATTAATACAAAAATGCGATAAACGAACTAAAAACGAACTTAGCAAAAATAATAATAAAATGATAATAAATGAACTAAAATCCTAAGCTAAGAGCGACATAAATGTCGCTCATCAACATGCTCTCTCCTCCTTCCGCTGCTAAACCGGCCGCCAGCCGCTCTCTCCCGCAATCCCGCCGTCGTCGCCTCCTTCTTCACCCCCAAATCCCTCGTCGCTCCCTCCTCACCACACAATCCCGCCGTCGCCGCTCCCTCCTCACCACGCAATCTTGCTGCTGCCCCTCCCTCTTCACCCTGCAATCTCGCCGCCCCCCGCCTCCCTCTTCACTCCCGCAATCCCGCCGCCCTTATCACCGTTTATTCCTAAATTTATCACCGTTTGTTCATTAACCTTCGACCTTAAACTCAACTTTAAAAGAAATAATTTTGGGCGAAATAATTGTGTAGTTTTGGGCGAAATAATTAAAAGATATAAACATTGAAAAAAAACCGATTTTAATTTTGGGTAAAAAATGATTTAAAAGATTTCCTGAAATAATAAAAATGATTTTAAGTAAATAAATAAAAATGATTTTAAGAAAATAAATAAAAAGGCAGAAAAGAAAAGATATTTAAAGCAAAAAGAAAAAGAACAAAGGAAAAGAAATTGAAGGGCTAGGATTTATTTGTGAATATGTGGTAATGACCAATGACGTAGTTGGTTAGATGCAAAAATTATTTTTTTGTTCTAGTAATTAACAAAAGGTCATTTGGAAATTACAAACCTTTGGATCTTTTCGTTTTGTTCCATTATAATAATCAAATTAGAAAATTTAAAGGAGATTTCAAATCACACAAATTCATATGTTATTGTTTAACTTGTTTTTTATTAAAAATAAATATTTTTAAAAGAGATAATACCCTTTGTCTCACCTCTGGGAATCAAATCAAATGTAATTATTAAGAACATATAGTTAAAGATTTAAGCTTCGCTTTATATGCTTTAAAATCAAATTTAATTCATTGAATCTCACCGTTTATTCATTTTCAAGTTCTATATATTTTAATTTTTACTCATTTAGCTCACCGCTTATTCAATTTTAAGTTTTTGTTCATTTTTTATAAGTGGTAATGACCAATGACAGAGTTGGCTAGATTCAAACATTATTTTTTTTGTTCTAGAGATGAGGAAAAGGTCATTTGGAAATTACCAACCTTTGGATCTTTTCGTTTTGTTCCATTATAATAATCAAATTAGAAATTTAAAAGAGATTTCAAATCACACAAATTCATATGTTATTGTTTAAGTTGTTTTTTTATTAAATATAAATAAATAATTTTAAAAGAGATAATACCCATTGTCTCACCTCTAGGAATCAAATCAAATGTAACGATTAAGAACATATAGTTAAATATTTAAGCTTCACTTTTATATGTTTTAAAATCAAACTTTATTCATCGAATCTCACCGTTTATTCATTTTCAAGTTCTATGCGTTTTAATTTTTACTCATTTAGCTCACCGCTTATTCAATTTTAAGTTTCTGTTCATTTTCAATATGTGATAATGACCAATGACGTAGCCAATATGTGGTAATGACCAATGACGTAGTTGGCTAGATTCAAACATTTTTTTTTTGTTCTGGGAATGAACAAAAGGTTATTTGAAAATTACCAACCTTTGGATCTTTTCGTTTTGGTCTATTATAATAATCAAATTAGAAAATTTAAAGGAGATTTCAATTCACACAAATTCATATGTTATTGTTTAAGTTGTTTTTTATTAAAAATAAATATTTTTAAAAGAAATTACACAAAACTCAACCATTATGCATCGAAGCTCACCTATTATACATTTTCAAGTTTTATACATTTTTAATTTTTATTCATTTAGTTCATTGATTTTTTAAAATAATTTTTTCCGCTTTTCACACCAATTTAATTAAAAAAATGCTAACATAATATTTAATAAATTGAATTTCAAATAATTTTTTTTCTCATTTTTAATCCTTTTATATATTTACTATCTTTAAACTCAACTTTTATTCTTTTATCTTAACTTGTATTTTCTTAAAATCAAATTTCATTCATTTAAACTAAATATTTATTCACTTAAACTTCACCACATTTCACCATACTCAATTAAACTACACCACACCCACCTAAACTACACTACACTACCACCCTCACTCTCCAAAATACACAACACCCTTCCTAGTTTTCCTCCACCACCATCAACCCACAACAAAAACTCCAAAACTGATGACTTCCACCACCACCTTCGTCTCTCCCCCCCTTTTCTTCCTCGTCGCCGCAATTCCTCGCCGCCCTCCTCTTCCCGGCCGGCGCAACTCCTCCTGCCGCCATCGTCTTCCCCGTCAAAGTAACTTCAGCCGCCGCGAACCTCTGCGCTTCCCTCCCTCTTCGAATCCCCTCCCACGGCCCTTCCCTTCCCCGCCGCCCTCCCTCTTCGAATCTCCTCCCGCGGCCCTTCCCTTCCCCGCTGCCGCGAACCTCTGCGCTTCCCGGTCTCCCTCTTCGAATCTCCTCCCGCCGCCCTTCCTCTCTCCCTCCCCAGCCCTTCTCGCCGCCACCACCACCATCAGGTGCGCAACCCACTCGACGCCGCCCTACACCACCATCACCTCACGCAAGCCTCCTTATTTTTCCAGATTTAGTTTGACAATTTTTCAGATTTTCTAGATTTAAGTTGACAAATTTTTGATAAGTTTTCAGCTTTAATTGGATAAAGATTCTAATTTTCTTTTAGAATTTACTTAATTTTTTTTGGCAAAAAATTAAAAGAATTAAACATTGTGAAAAAAAAACTGATATTTATTTTTGATAAAAAATGATTTAATTTTCTGAAATAATAAAAATGATTTAAAGTAAATAAATAAAAATAATTTTAAGTAAATAAATATAAAGGATAAAAGAAAAGAAAGATATTTAAGACTAAAAGAAAAAGGAGAAAGTAAAAAACTTGAAGGGATAGGATCTATTTGCCTATGATGATACTCAATAGGAGTATCACCTTAGAATCTATACTAATATATTAAAAGGCGTTTTGGAAAACGTATATGTGTCAAGTAGTACTCTTCCCTTTGCGCCACATCATTCATTCACCAAGTGGTATGTCATGTCATGGATAACCAAAAATCAATACAACAAGGTTCGAACTCTAAACCTCATGTCTGAATGATAATTCTCATTACCATCTTTACCAACCACCAATTGTGGTTTATTTCTTCACATTAATTTATTAAATGTTAACGTGAAGTCTAAACCAACTAAATTTTTATTTGATTTTTTATTTTCTATGGAATATTTTGAAAAAAATAAAAATAAATAATTAGGACAACTATGAAGAAAAATTATGTCATGAATCTCATAAGCATTAACTATAGAAATACCTTGCATGGCTGCTTATATCTAATTCCGTGTTATTAATTTGAAACACTTAGTTCCACTAGAAAACAAATTATACAATTGTAAGATGATCTAATTGAAAAATTATTTAGCATGATAAATGACGTAGTGTGTCTGTGTAGTTGACAAACTTAATTGATTTTTTCACTTTAAGGTATACATGCATTTCGTCAAATATTGAGCTCAAGAAAAATCTAAAATTTTAACTATTCAATGTAGCGACGGGGCATCGCCCGGGTCACACACTAGTTTTCATCTATAAACAGTGAGATCCTGCACTGTGATTTATTTAGCACGTGTACTTAGAATTGTTGATAGAAATCGTTCACTAACCAATCAATTGAATAATTCAAAGTGTGAATGTGAAATCGTGAATCATCATGTACGAGTGATATTAATATACAGTGATCCACTAAATGACTGTTCGAGTGATGTCATCATTACATCATATACACCAGTCTGTCGTAATTAACTGCGTTGCTTCTCATTATTCGACTCACACCCTTATGCTTCTTTAATTCGGTGCCGACTAAAACTTAATCTATTTTTGGCATGCAGATTGAGCCGTAAAAGCAATATAGATATAAATAGAGATTCTATTAATACCACTTATCTTACGTAGTTATTCAATCTTTGATTATGATAGATAAAATTCTTGTAGAAATATGAATAAATTGAAAGCCTCGAAAGATCAATAAGCTATATTGTTAAGATATTAGATATTATTCTGTGAATATTCTGTAGAGTCCTAACTATGGTATGCTACCTAATATATAACCTAGGGTTTAGGTAACTGAGTTGTACTATATATATACGTTTGTGATTAATGAGAAAGATACGAGATTGCACAATATTTGACATGGTATCAGAGCCGGGCCCACGACTTGTGCCTTAAACCATTAATATTCTGGGCCAACTGAACGGGTTCCATGTGAGGGAGAGTGATAACAGACACTCTGACCCATGAAACATCACATGTGACCCATATTGAAAAGGGACCTCACACGTGAGGGGAAGTGTTAAGATCTGACCCATGAAACATTACGTGTCAGAGTCCCACATTGATAAAAGAGAAGAGAGTTAAACATTTAATAAGGCCAAGGGGCTACTCCCCTAATTGCCATATGGTTTTAAGGTGGAACCTCCTTTGGACTTGTTAAGTGGACTCTCTCTCCTGGTGACGGGTGCGGCCCAGGCCCGTATTTAACATGGTATCAAAGGTTCTATGTGTGTCAGAGAAAATATGCTCTCGACATCATCTCAGAGGCCGGATTGTTGGGAGCAAAGCCTGTGGACTTTCCTATGGAACAGAATCATAAGTTGGCATTGGCAGACGGGCCAGACCTGCCGGATGGTGAGCAGTATAGGCGTCTGACCGGACGTCTGATTTATTTGGCTGTCACGCGACCAGACGTCGCTTACTCCGTACATGTTCTATCTCAATTCATGCAAGCACCAAAGGAGGCACATTGGGAAGCAGCTTTGCGAGTAGTGAGATACTTGAAGAAGTGTCCGGGTCAAGGTATATTACTCCGGTCGAATATTGCGTTGCAGTTGGAGGGGTGGTGCGATTCGGATTGGGCGGGTTGTCCGCTGACGCGTCGGTCGGTGACTGTATGGTTTGTGTTACTTGGTATGTCGCCAATTTCTTGGAAGACCAAGAAACAACATATTGTTTCTCGGTCGTCTGCTGAGGCAGAATATCGGCCGATGGCAGCTCTGACGTGTGAATTGAAGTGGTTGAAACAACTACTATGCGACTTGGGGGTGACACATGACCAAGGTATGAGGATGTACTGCGACAGTCAGTCTGCGTTGCATATCCAAAAGAATCCGGTGTTTCATGAAAGGACAAAACACATCGAGTCAGATTGTCATTTCATTCGAGATGCAATCAAGGAAGGGATCATCAGTCCGTCGCACGTACGTGTCGACGAAGGTTCAGTTAGCAGATATCTTCACCAAAGCGTTGGGGAAGGTGCAATTTGAGTTTTTTTTGAACAAGATGGGCATTCGAGATCTTCATGTTCCACCTTGAGGGGGGATGTTAAGATATTAGATATTATTCTGTGAATATTCTGTAGAGTCCTAACTATGCTAATATGTAACCTAGGGTTTAGGTAACTGAGTTGTACTATATATACGTTTGTGATTAATGAGAAGGATACGAGATTGCACAATATTTGACATATATGTACGTGCATTACATATTTACTCCCCCCGTTTCTAAATAAGTGTCACTTTTCCATTTTTGTCGTTCCCTTATAAGTCTCACTTTTCCATTTTTTGCGTTCCCTTATTATTTTCATTTTTCTATTTTTGAACATATACTTTTCCCACTTTTCTATACACTTTTTTCCACTTTTCTATACACTTTTTCCACTTTTCTATAAATCATTATTACTTTTACTTACACATTCTACACTTTTTCACTTTTCAATCCCCACATACACTTTATTTGTACTTTATTAATAATAATTATCTACTTTTTTCTTTCCCAAAACAAAAACATTCTCAATCATTACATCTTACACAGTTCACAATTTATTAAGCTCCGTGCCGTTCCTAATAAGTGACACTTATTTAGGAACGGAGGGGGTACTATTTCTTTCATTTCATTTTACTTTCTAATTTGTCTGATTATTTTAGAGCTTTTAGGATCAAATAATTGATAATGTAATTAATACACAAATTAGTATGTATTTATTGGGAAAATAAGTTGAAACCGTGATAATAATCATCAAGGTCTAATACGATCAAATTCAAAGATCCTAAGAGCATCTTCAATGGTAAGCTAATTATAAATTAGCTTGTCATGTCACGTAATATTTTAAGCTACTTTCATTTCTAGCTAGTTAGTGCCCTAGTGGTTAGCTACTAGCTTAATATTTAATGTAGTCATATTTGTCAATTAATATTTTAATTTAATTTAATTTAATATTATTTCATTGGCCAAGTTTTTTCAAGCAAATAAGCTAATTTGCTTGGCCAAGCTAATTCATCATTTGAACTCCAATGGTCAAGCTAGTAGCTTGGAATTTCTAAAAATTGCAAGCAAGTCCCTAGTTACAACCATTGGAGATGCTCTAACAAGTTGGTCTAATAATATTGCATCATGTAGAGTTTTACACTTCTTAACACAAAACTATAACACTTAATATCTCGAACCGGTCATAACTAAAAATTATAAAAAATTCAACATTAGAAAATATATATCGATTTAAATCTAACAGGATCTCAAATGACTATATATATATATATATAGGGTGAGGTTCCGGTGAGAACCTTCTTATGGTGAGAACTTCTCTTCTCGTGAGAACTTTTATGCATATTTTTCAAATCAAATAAGCATATTTTTTGAACTAAGTATGCATAATATTTCAACTATACGTGCACCTTTTTTCGACATTAATAAAATGTTTGATTTTCTGAAAACAAAAACATATGCATATTTAGTAAATAACATATGCACATTTAGTTTAAAAAGTATGCATATTCTGTTCAAAAAAGTGTACATCAAAATCTTTAGGAACTTATGCTCACAATAAAACCTCGTCTAATCCTACAGTAAAAAAAATAGTACGAATAGTTTTAAATAAAGATTACTAGTGTAGTATAATTATATATCATAGCTTGTCATTGTTGGTAGAATAATTTGAGAATAATTAATAGAGAAATACAATTTGACAGTTTTAATGATAGCTTCAAATTTTACTTACAATGGCGTCAAAATTGGAAGTATTTCTTCGTATTTTATAGCTTCAATTACATTCAATGGTTGTTTTTTGATTTACAAAGTCAGTAATTTGCTGCAATTGTTGTTGTTGGATTTACAAAGTCAGCGATTTGCTTTTGTATATCTAGCTGTGAGTTTGCCGTTCATAGGAAAAGGATCAGTTAGGATTGCTTTGGCAATACTTCATCCATCTTTAATACTCGCAACGTTTGGACTTTTGCCACTATTCATATAATCTACTTTGACTATTCTTAGTGCTTTTTATATAAGATAAAACATAGTCATGTGGGATCTTGTTAGATTCGTCTCAATATGTATTTTCAAACTATCAACTTTTTATAATTTTTGCATAAAGAGAATTTAAGATATAAATGATCAAAGTTGTGCATTGACATGCGTGAAACTAACAAACGTTGCGAGTATTAAAAGACGGAGGAAGTATTATTTATCTGCTATATATGTTCGGCGACGTGGACTTCTTTTCGATAGGGATAGGTCCAACTTGCTGGGTTTTAACTTCAGATATTTATCTGTTGGATCAAGCTCACGCATTAGCAGTTGGTTTTATGGCTAACAGGATCGATTGTAAAATCAACGGTTAAGATGAAAATAATGAACGGCGAGGATGAGAGTTCTCACCATAAGAGAGGTTCATCACAATAAATGGTCAAAGACACTAATGTAAAAGTTAATATGGTTCACTACTATTAAGGGCAATGAATCATCTAATAGTGTCATCACTTTCTTTATACTTTGTCAAAAAATAAAAAAAATAACAGTGTCAGAAAGGACTGTAAAAAGTAACACAATACTATGTACGGAGTAGTTACTTTTATTGTATACATTGTCGTTTTAACAGTTACTCCGTACTTCGTATAGTTTTGGGTTAATAGTTACGGAGGGTGATTTTGTGTTAATATTACTTTATCACGTTTGTCAATGTAATATTACAATCATTAATTTCTTTGATTATAAATGGATACAAATTATAAAAAGTTGATATTATAAATCTATACAATGACACCATTATAAAAAGATCTTACATGACTATACTTTTTCTTAAGCATAAATCACAATTGATAATCAAAATAGATTATACGAATAATGTCAAAAGTCAAATTGTGTCAACTAAAATCGACGTAGAAAGTATAACTTTATTAGCTAGGTTCGTGTAAACAATTGTGGTTTTTTTATTAATAGTTAAGTAGTACTCCCTCCATTCCTAAATGATGTATCCATTTGGAAAAGGGTGGTGTTTTTAAGAAAATTGGAATCTTAATTGTATTGGTATAAGTGTAATGATTGGGTGTAAGAAAAATGATTGTATGTAAGAGATTATAATATAAAAAAAAGAGAAAATAATAAAGAAATAAGGTAAGAGAGAGGAGTGATAATGATGGGTGATAAAGGAGGTGAGAGCGTGGGTATATCGGGAAAAGAAAAGAATTAAATAATAGGGGTGGTGAATTTTAGGTGGGGAATCTTTAGGTATTTTGGTAATTAAATAGAAATGTAAGGGTATTTTAGGAGAAAATGTATGTCCAAAAATAGAAACGGATACAACAAAAAGAAACGCTTAAAATGGAAACGGATACAACAAAAAGAAATGGAGGGAGTACTACAATGAGTTTATTAGTATACGACTCTGTAATATTCGACTCATTTTGTCTTATTTTAAAAAATATAAGTTCAGGTAAGTTCAGTTAAGATAAGTTCAGGAATAAAAAAAAAATTCATAAATAATTTTCAAACACGATAAGTTTATTTCGCATAACTTTTTTTGAGATAAAATAAGTTAAACTAAGTCCAACTAAGTTCAGATAAATTAATATAAGTGAATATAAGTTCAAATGAAATAAGTCGAACATAACGGAGTCTAACGCACTAATATACTAAACTTTATAACAAAAGATTAAAAAATAGTAAGTGGACAATTAAGCCCCACGAATCATCTAATATTGTCAGAAAGGACTAAAAAGTAAAGATGAGTTCCCAAAACATATACTTCTTTCCTGACACTAAAAAGATGAGTAAATTAAAAGAATATTTCTTTCCTGACACTAAAGAGTAAAGATGAGTTCCCCAAACAAATATTTCTAATTACTAGTTAACGGTACGTGCGTTGCACGTGGTTTATATCAATGAATGAAAAAAAAAGTACCAAAGAATCGATTGTTAAATCTGGTATCCCAATCTTTCTTTCTCGAAATGATGAATGATAAAATATGAAATTTGGGAATTAATATATAGGTTGTTAAAAAATTTAACATGCAAAAATTAAACAAATCCTAACTAAGACAAATAAACAAACTCACAATCAGAAATATCTGTGATATAGAAGTAGAATTGATTTTAATTATTTTGGATTTTTGAATTGAAGATAAACTTAGAATTGTGGTTGATAATTAAAAAATGAAAATAAAATATTGATATAAAATTTAAATTGAAGATGGTTACTCCCTCTGTCCCTTAATACTCGCACCGTTTTGACTTTTTGCACTATTCACATAATTCATTTTGACCCTATTTTATTTTTAGTATATGAAAATAAATTTTAGTATATAATATATTGTTGGCTTCATCTTAACCTATATTTTCAAAATATTAACATTTTTATAAGTTTTTATAATATGTAGTTAAAATATTAGTGGTCAAAGTTGTGCATTGACAAACGTATCCAGTCAAAACGGTGCGAGTATTAAGGGGCGGAGGGAGTATTATTTATGGCCCATGATAAATACCTGAAAAATCTTATAATGTCTTTCAATTAACCATCAATATCTGAAGGAAATAATGCCCTTGGTCCAAGTATGCATTCTATGTTAAGTCTAATAAATGCGGTTCAGTATTAATTAACAAGTTAATAATTCAGTGAGATCAAGTGAGCTGAATGCCTAGCTAGAGGCCGCTTCAGTTCAAGTGGAATTAATGATATTAATCCACAGCTTACTCTTGACTGAACCCGTAGGGTCACACAAATAGTACGTAAACGGATCAAGTATTTAATGGCATTAAATACTCCATCTATGAATATTCGGAACCGACGGATCTTGGTTTCAGTGGGAGCTAAGATCGTCACAGGCAAGAAATGAATACTCCGGAAACGATGATATTGCCGGAAACGGAAATATGGATCGTATCGGAAATATGAATATTATCCAAGTCGTAGATGTTGCCGGAAACGGAAACATGGTACGTATCGGAAAATATTATTGGAAATGGAAATATTACCAGAATCGGAAATATTGCCGGAAACGGAAATATTGTCAGAATCGGAAATATTGCCGGAAACGGAAATATTGTCAGAATCGGAAATATTGCCGGAATCGGAAAATAATTCCGGAAACGGAAATATTAAATATTTGTTCGAAACGGAAATTAATTCCGGAATCGGAAATATTAAATATTGTTCGTATCGGAAATAGATTCCGGAAATGGAAATTTAATCGGAAGCGTATCGTACGAATTAGCATCGGACGAGGCCTGCCGGACGAAGGCCCAGCACGAAGCCAGGCCGTCGCCCAGCAAGCACGCACGCCACAAGCCCAGCGCGCGCCAAGGCCACGGATGCGTGGGCCTTGCTGCGTGGGCTGCAGCTCGCACGCATGGGCAGTCCTTGTGGCTGCCGTGTGTGTGTGAGTTTGTGCTCATGCGTGATTCCTGAATCTGCAAGAGTCAGTGTATGATTAAATGTCTATTCCTAATTGGATAAATTAATTAAATAGAATTCATGTAGGATTCTAATTCCAATTAATTCGCATCCTACTAGGATTACGATTCCTTTTCCATAACTCTATAAATAAAGGCCTAGGGGTCATAATTTATATACAAGTTTCAAAGTATTCAAAAGTGAGTTTTTTGAGAGAAAATTAAAACACATCTTGCTCATAAAAGTGCCGAATTTTCTAGTACCTTAAGGGCGATTCTAGTTGGTCAATCTTAAGGCGGATCCGGACGTGCTGTGGACTATCTACGGAGGGACGACATTTGGAGTCCTAAAAGACTTGTTCTTGTTCGGTTCGGGCGCAGCTAGGGAGGGCACGCAACAAAGAGTATGCATCTAATTATGCTATATGATTATGTGTAAATAATATGATTCCTGGGTTAATGGTTGTTTCCGCATGATTTATGTAAATGTCATATGTATCATAACCTAACAGTGGTATCACGAGCCCCTTATTATTTTCATAATCTAAATTGCATGAACATGGTTAAATATTACAAATTTGCAAGAATTAAAAGGGGTGATTAATTTTCGTAATTGTTAATTAATTGCAAATTGCGTTTATTTAATTATATGTACGCAGTTTTTCGGCAGTTTCTTCATTACTCATCCGAATTGAGTGATTTTTGTGTCAATTCCGCATGTAAAAGGCATTCTAAAATTTTGACAAAAATAGTATTTTTCTGCCGAACCCAGAATTCTCAAATTCGAAGCCTAACTATGACTTTTCGAAGGTTTTAGTTTTTCGGATGCAAAATTTCGTAAATTTAAGATGTTAAATTAAATATTTGCGATTCCTGTTGATAAATCTTGAATTTTTGATTGACCTACTGCATATGTTTAACAAGTTTGAATGCCTAGTCTTGTTAATTATGCAATCTAATTTGTAATTATGATTAATTTGTTGAAAATTAGAATAATTTAGAATTAATTTGATTTTCATAATTAATTGTAATTTAATTAGAAACCTATGATTAAAAACCACCATAAAAATTGTAAATTTACGATAAATTTTAAATTTTTATGACCTAGACTTGAATCCATAACAATCGGAAATCAATTGGATAATAAATTTTCGATTTTTCGCCCTAAAATTATGAAATTAATAATATTTATTAATTTGTCATTAATTTTAAATATAAATTTTAAATTTTCTTGCGATTCGTTCAAATAACTTGCACGCACGAAGCAATGGACGCTTCGTGTTACCCTTAAGGGGTGTTGTATAATGCGGGCATGCGACGACGAGCAAGGGAGCTCGTCGCCCGTGCGGCACGAATGCAATGAGCAAGGGCGTAGTGCACGAGCGCAAGGCAGCAGCCCTGCCTTGTGTCGTGTGCCACGAGCAATGAACGTATGGGCATGGGCGAGGGGCGAGCCAAGGCAGTCGCGTGTGGGCAGCAAGCGAGCTGCGCCACAACGCGCGCTGCCTCGCACAAGTGCGCGCAGCCTCGCGCGCAGCGAGCGCAAGCTCGCGTGCCACGAGCGCTGCGCACAGCATCACTCGCGCGCACAGCGCGCGATGTCGCCCGCCCAGCGAGCGATGTCGCGCACCAGCGAGCGATGGCTCGCGCGCGCGCAGCGAGCGATCTCGCGCGCCAGCGAGCGATCTCGCGCCCCAGCGAGCGATGGCTCGCGCGCGCAGCGAGCGAGCTTGCGCGCCCAGCGAGCGATCTCGCGCGCCAGCGAGCGATGTCGCGCGCGCGCGCTGCGAGCGATAGCTCGCGTGCGATGGGCGCTATGCGGAGGCTTGCGTTGGGACAGCAGCAGCTATGCTACGAGCGCATGGGCTGCGCGCACATGGCCAGCAATGGCTGTGTGCGTACGGCCCATGGGCGTGCAACGCGTAGGGTGTTTGCGTTACGATTAGATCGTTTTGAATGTTTAATTTGAAAATTTCAGTTCACGTAATTTTAATTAATTTTAAAATTAATAATTTGAATTAATTTCTTGGATTTTAATTTTGAATATTATAATTATAATAAATGGAATTTATTCTAATTATTTTACTAAAATTAAAATCATGAATTAATTTAAATGCGACTGAAATTAAATTAAATTTTTGGATTCAATTATAAATTTATATGAGCTTTAAATTTTAATTAAATTTGTATGTTTCCGGTTAGACTAGAAATACAATTTTATGTTTAAAATTAGTAAAGCATATGAATTTATTGGTTTGAGTGGGAGCGTTTTTAGTCATAAACTCTTGATTAGGTCTACAAATCCTTAAGGTTAAAACAACTCGATTAGAATTAATAAGGACTGAATAATTGGTAGATTATTGGTGACCTTGATTAATTGCTGCAAATGTTTACGTGATGCATAATGTGTTTTACTAACCAGCTATGTGGGCCATTCATGATAATGAATGGGTGAATGGTATATATTGTATATGTACTGTTTTGCAGGTTATGAAGTGACTAGTATGGCCCAAATAGGATAGAAAATATGGTCTGCGTACCATTAATTTGAATGTAATTGGTCTAAAGCACCAAAGTTATTTTTCAATTCAAAATGGTCTGCGTACCATCAAATAGTTGTAATTAGTTATAGCTTATCCTATTTGAAGAAAATGGTGCCTCCCACGGAGATTTTCAAGACGGACTTTGAAGTCAAAGCTTCAAGATGAAGTCGGGCCATACTAGATCACAAATATCTTATGCATGTTTTAAGTTATTTATTGTTTTAAATATGTCTTAAAATGCATGGGATCATAAGCTTGATTATGTTGCATGATTAAGGATTTTAGTTCACTTAAAATCTAACCAACATAGTAAGAGCCTTAAGTTCCAAACTTAAAAATTGAGTTAAAAGGTGCCATGCCAAAATATACACTTGCTTGGATATCCTTTACATCAATCTAGTAATAGTTTTCGCTCAGCGAGGTGTTACTTATTGGTCCTAAAGGGGCAAGGTACACAAATAATTGTGAGTACATGTTAGTTTTGGTGAAACTCAACGATATAAGTAAGGAGTCCTTTTATGTCGTGGCAAATTCGATAGGTTTACCTAATAAGTTCTTAGACGTACCTATCAACCAAGAATAGTTTCTAGACTATTAGCAAAAGGCTTTTGCTTACCTAAGATGTTCTAGGATTAAGTCGACAAACTGTGCTTAGTTCTTCAATGATTTTAGGATCTTGGAATCATTTTATTCACACCTGCCGGAACACATAACTTGAATAAAATGCTTAATAAACATTGAATTATGCATGTATGCTAGAATTTAAGTTTATTAAGAGAAACTGTGAATGGTTATTTATTTGTTTATTCTTTTCAATTGTAGTTTTAATATGGCAAACAACAATCAAAACATCATCATGGGTTCTGAGCTTATGGTCAAGCTGAACCTGACAAATTTTCTTGAATGGGAAGCTAAGCTAGTTGAAATAGTCAAACTCAATGGACTTGAGTATGTACTATCACATCCCATGCCAAGCTACTATGCCAGAGACATGACCCCTGAGAGATTTTACGCCTGGGATGCGGATCTCAAAAAGGTTATGAGTCTCATGCTGAACAATATCCCTGATGATTGGGCTAGAAGGTTTGTAGCCTATGAACCTTTTACGCTCATCAAGAATCTGAGGGATATCTGTCGTGGAAGTACGGAGGACAGGGACCTGAACGTCCATGAGTTGATTGAATCAATGTCTGGGCTAAAGGTTAGTTCTCCCAACAGGTGTTATAGGATGGAGGTCCAAGAAACACATGTTCAGCTCCTTCGCACTAAACAGAGGGTAGGCGTCCCACTGAGGTTCCATGTGGATCTTATGTGTTCATATTTTGATCGCCTAAGTCTACTAGGAACACCAATAAGCGAAAGGATGGCAGTCTCTGTCTTGCTCAATTCACTACACAGTGGGTTTGGTCGCTTCAAGCAACAATACCTAAGTGAACCAAGAGAAGAAACAGTTGCAGAATTTATTCACCTTGTCAGAAAGGCTGAAATAGTACTGGACTGTGAAGCCAAAGATTTACTCAAGGCTAGAAAGAGACCATTCAAGAAAGGTGGAAAGTCCAAGGGCAATGCTAAATCAAAGCAGGACAAGTCCACATCAAGCTGTCTTTATTGTGATGGAATAGGCCATTACAAAAGAGAATGTCCAAAGCTAAAGGAAGATCAGAAGAACGGAACATTCGTTCCATCTTCAGGTATTTTCGTTATAGACTGTATACTTGCTAATTCAACTTCTTGGGTATTAGATACAGGTTGTGGCTCACACTTATGTTCCAATCCACAGGGACTAAGAAGAAGTAGAAAGTTAAGCAAGGGAGAAGTCGACCTACGAGTGGGAAATGGAGCACGGATTGCTGCATTAGCTGTAGGAACTTACTATTTGTCGTTGCCCTCCGGGCTAGTTTTGGAACTGGAAGAATGTTTCCATGTTCCAAGTCTTACCAAAAACATCATTTCAGTTTCTTGCTTAGATGCTAAGGGATTTTCCTTTATAATAAAAGACAATAGTTGTTCGTTTTATTTTAAAGAGATGTTTTATGGATCTGCTAGATTAGTCAATGGACTTTATTTATTAGATCACGACAAACAAGTATATAACATAAATACCAAAAAGGCCAAAAAGGATGATTCAGATCTCACCTATCTGTGGCATTGTCGATTAGGCCATATAAACTTGAAACGCTTAGAAAGACTTCAAAGGGAAGGAATTCTAGAACCATTTGACTTAGAGGATTATGGTAAATGCGAATCATGTTTACTTGGCAAAATGACAAAGCAACCTTTCTCTAAAGTTGGAGAAAGAGCAAATGAACTATTGGGTTTAATCCATACAGATGTATGTGGACCAATGAGTACAAATGCTAGAGGTGGTTTCAGCTACTTTATCACTTTCACTGATGACTTCAGTAGGTATGGTTATGTCTACCTAATGAAGCATAAGTCTGAATCCTTTGACAAATTCAAGGAATTTCAGAGTGAAGTAGAGAATCAATTAGGCAAGAAGATCAAGGCACTGCGGTCTGATAGAGGCGGTGAATATCTGAGCTATGAATTTGATGACCATCTGAAAGAATGTGGAATTCTATCAGAATTGACTCCTCCTGGAACACCACAATGGAACGGTGTGTCAGAACGGAGGAACAGAACCTTGCTAGACATGGTCAGGTCAATGATGGGTCAGGCCGAACTTCCATTAGAATTTTGGGGACATGCACTAAATACAGCTGCACTCACTATAAATAGAGCTCCGTCTAAAGCTGTCGAAAAGACTCCATACGAATTATGGTTTGGAAAGCCTCCAAATGTGTCTTTTCTTAAGATTTGGGGATGTGAAGTATACGTCAAACGATTAATTTCAGACAAACTTCATCCAAAATCTGACAAATGTATCCTTGTGGGCTATCCAAAGGAAACAAAGGGGTATTACTTCTACAATACATCTGAGAACAAAGTGTTTGTTGCTCGAGATGGTGTCTTTTTGGAGAAGGATCACATTTCCAAAATGACAAGTGGGAGAAAAGTAGACCTCGAAGAAATTCGAGTCGAACAACAAACTCTAGAGAATGCTCAAGATGACATTCAGGATGAAACTCAGAGATCTTTAGAAGAATCTGGTGAGAATCATGGTCAATCTAGAAATGTTACCCCGCGTAGATCGCAAAGATATAGATCTCAACCGGAAAGGTACTTAGGTATTTTGACGAACGAGAGCTATGACGTTCTATTACTTGAAAGTGATGAACCTGCGACTTACAAGCAAGCTATGACGAGCCCTAGCTCCAAGCAATGGCAAGAAGCCATGCAATCTGAATTAGACTCCATGTCTGAAAACCAAGTATGGGATTTGGTCGATTTGCCAGATGGCTACCAAGCCATTGGAAGCAAATGGGTTTTCAAACTGAAAAAGGACAAGGATGGGAAACTTGAAGTTTTCAAAGCTAGATTGGTTGCAAAAGGTTACAGGCAAGTCCACGGTGTGGATTACGATGAAACCTTTTCACCAGTTGCAATGCTAAAGTCTATTCGAATAATGTTAGCAATCGCTGCATATTACGATTACGAAATATGGCAGATGGATGTCAAAACTGCTTTCTTAAACGGCGTTTTAACAGAAACTGTGTTTATGACCCAGCCTGAAGGTTTTGAGGATCCAAAGAATGCTAAAAAGGTATGCAAGCTAAAGAAATCAATCTACGGATTGAAGCAGGCATCCAGGAGCTGGAATATACGTTTTGATGAAGCAGTCAGTGACTTTGGTTTCATCAAGAACGCAGACGAATCTTGTGTATACAAGAAGGTCAGTGGGAGCAAAATTGCTTTCCTAGTATTATATGTCGACGACATATTGCTTATCGGAAATGACATTCCTATGTTGAACTCTGTCAAGATTTGGCTTGGGAAATGTTTTTCGATGAAGGATCTAGGAGAAGCACAGTACATATTGGGCATCAAGATTTACAGAGATAGATCTAAAAGGATGATTGGACTTAGTCAAAGCACTTATATCAATAAGGTGCTTGATAGGTTCAAGATGGCGGACTCCAAGCGAGGCTACCTACCCATGTCTCATGGAATGACTCTAAGCAAGACTCAGTGCCCAAAAACACTTGATGAGCGTAGACGAATGAATGGGATTCCATATGCATCATTGATTGGTTTAATAATGTATGCTATGATATGTACACGCCCGGATGTTGCGTACGCACTCAGTGCTACGAGCAGATACCAGTCAGACCCAGGAGAGGCGCATTGGACTGCTGCCAAGAACATTCTGAAGTACCTGAAAAGGCACAAAGATGACTTCCTGGTCTATGGTGGAGATGATGAATTAATTGTTAAAGGCTATACGGACGCAAGTTTCCAAACCGACAAAGATGATTTCAGATCACAGTCTGGGTTTGTCTTCTGCCTCAACGGAGGAGCAGTAAGCTGGAAAAGTGCTAAGCAAAGCACCATTGCGGATTCTACAACTGAAGCGGAGTACATTGCTGCACATGAAGCAGCAAAGGAAGCTATATGGCTAAGGAAGTTCATAGGAGAACTTGGTGTAGTCCCCTCCATTAAAGGACCAATAGCCCTGTATTGTGATAATAACGGAGCTATTGCACAGGCAAAAGAGCCTAGACACCACCAGAGAGTCAAGCATGTACTTCGTAGATTTCACCTTCTACGAGAGTTCGTTGAAAGAAAAGAAGTCGAGATAAGCAAAATTGGAACTGATGACAACATATCAGATCCATTAACTAAACCTCTGCCGCAAGCGAAGCACAACTCGCACACTGCAGCTATGGGAATCAAGCATATTGGAGAATGGCTTTGATGTCTCTGTTTAATGTTTTAAAGTTTTAGAGTTTAAATCTTTGTAAAACATTATTGGTTAATCATTCACAATAAATGAAAGGAATTCATTTTTCCATTTAATTCGTGGTTTATTAAATGATGAGTCCCTTCAACTTGACGATATATTCAAGATAGACTGTCAGGACCAGTCCTGTGACTAAGAAATGTCTATCAAGTGAACTTGAATGTCAAAGGTTGAAAATGGTCCCTAATCGGAGTTTTCTATAAAATTGGACGCATAGAAAACGTTAGACGATTAGAATGCAAGATGACTAGTAGTTCTGTTTCTTGAACTATGTGGACATGGCAATGTCATAATCATTTGCATAGATACTTACTTTGGGAAGACTAGTATCGGACAAGACCTATGAAACTTTACTGTAAGAGATGAAAGTCTGTCATAAGTAAATTTCATTAAATTATTAGACACTAAATCCTCAATACCTGAGTGATTTGAGATTACTTGTTTGAGAACTGGTTGCTTTGACGTTGACCAACCGTCGCACCGTAAAAGGAGGCTATAAAGGCAACGCTCAGGTAATCACCTATCAAACGAAGTCTAATCTCAAGATCGCAAGATTGGGATTGTCCTCCCATAAATCGGGATGAGATGCTTAAAAGTTGTACAAGGCCACTCGGAGAGCTAGAAACTGTGAAATGCATGGCCGTGCTCGGATGAATCATAGGCTATGATTATCTGTTTATTTGATCAGTTGAACTCTGAAACCGAGGAACACCTCTGGACATAATAAGGATGACAAACTCTTACCTTATGTTCAAGAGCAAGCATCGAGCGACAAAGGAATTAGGAAATGCACACTTGTCCCTAAGGACAAGTGGGAGACTGAAGGAAATAATGCCCTTGGTCCAAGTATGCATTCTATGTTAAGTCTAATAAATGCGGTTCAGTATTAATTAACAAGTTAATAATTCAGTGAGATCAAGTGAGCTGAATGCCTAGCTAGAGGCCGCTTCAGTTCAAGTGGAATTAATGATATTAATCCACAGCTTACTCTTGACTGAACCCGTAGGGTCACACAAATAGTACGTAAACGGATCAAGTATTTAATGGCATTAAATACTCCATCTATGAATATTCGGAACCGACGGATCTTGGTTTCAGTGGGAGCTAAGATCGTCACAGGCAAGAAATGAATACTCCGGAAACGATGATATTGCCGGAAACGGAAATATGGATCGTATCGGAAATATGAATATTATCCAAGTCGTAGATGTTGCCGGAAACGGAAACATGGTACGTATCGGAAAATATTATTGGAAATGGAAATATTACCAGAATCGGAAATATTGCCGGAAACGGAAATATTGTCAGAATCGGAAATATTGCCGGAAACGGAAATATTGTCAGAATCGGAAATATTGCCGGAATCGGAAAATAATTCCGGAAACGGAAATATTAAATATTTGTTCGAAACGGAAATTAATTCCGGAATCGGAAATATTAAATATTGTTCGTATCGGAAATAGATTCCGGAAATGGAAATTTAATCGGAAGCGTATCGTACGAATTAGCATCGGACGAGGCCTGCCGGACGAAGGCCCAGCACGAAGCCAGGCCGTCGCCCAGCAAGCACGCACGCCACAAGCCCAGCGCGCGCCAAGGCCACGGATGCGTGGGCCTTGCTGCGTGGGCTGCAGCTCGCACGCATGGGCAGTCCTTGTGGCTGCCGTGTGTGTGTGAGTTTGTGCTCATGCGTGATTCCTGAATCTGCAAGAGTCAGTGTATGATTAAATGTCTATTCCTAATTGGATAAATTAATTAAATAGAATTCATGTAGGATTCTAATTCCAATTAATTCGCATCCTACTAGGATTACGATTCCTTTTCCATAACTCTATAAATAAAGGCCTAGGGGTCATAATTTATATACAAGTTTCAAAGTATTCAAAAGTGAGTTTTTTGAGAGAAAATTAAAACACATCTTGCTCATAAAAGTGCCGAATTTTCTAGTACCTTAAGGGCGATTCTAGTTGGTCAATCTTAAGGCGGATCCGGACGTGCTGTGGACTATCTACGGAGGGACGACATTTGGAGTCCTAAAAGACTTGTTCTTGTTCGGTTCGGGCGCAGCTAGGGAGGGCACGCAACAAAGAGTATGCATCTAATTATGCTATATGATTATGTGTAAATAATATGATTCCTGGGTTAATGGTTGTTTCCGCATGATTTATGTAAATGTCATATGTATCATAACCTAACAATATCTTCCTTCTCTGCGTTTTTATTTAAGAACATATCAAGGTTCTGTTGAGAGAAGAGATAAGGGATGCAAAGACCAAAAGACACGTGTTAATAAAATAAATCAAGGTTTGATTGTGATAATTAATCAAGAGGAGGGGTAGAAGTGGAAAAAAAATTACGATAAAAAAACTTTGGGTTTCGGCTTTTTATATAAGTAGGAATAACCATAATTAATAACTTAAATGAGAAGAAATTATAAAGTGGTAGTCATTGTAATTGGCCGACTTAACTCAATTAAAAAAAAAAGTACTCCGTAGAAAAGTTGAGGAATGATAGGGTCGTTGCGGCGGGCAAAAAGCTAAAAGCCTAACAAATTGGCATCACATATATTCACATGTTTAAATAATAATAAAAAACACATGTTTAAATAATAAAAAAAAACACATGTTATTCATGGAATATAATACTTGGTATTACTTTGAATTGTATGTCTGTCATTAGCTGGGGACTAATACAAACTAGAAACTAGAAACTAGAAACTAGAAAGGTGATGTGATGTGATGTGATGTGATGTGATGTGTGAGAGAGATACGCTGGACCATATTAACCAAGTTGCAAACACAAACAAGAAAACAACTTGCTAACTCACCTTATAGATTACGACTATTAAGTTACTATATCCATCACTTTCACACCGCAATTTAAAAAGTGGACCAGGGTACACATAGAGCATGGTGCACCTTAAGAATATTAGTGTATAATTAAAAGAACATTTGGTTACGTAAAAAGAACATCGACATATATTTTTTTTTATATTTTTAATAAATTGTGAATTTTTATAATAAAAAAGTAAAACATTATATTGCATGTTCTTTGGTCGTAGTGTCATGTTCTTTTGTTTATGCACATGTGTTCTTTTGGTGCACATGGTGCACCATGCTCTATGTACACCATGGTCCATAGTCCACGGATTGCTTTCACACTCTTGTACTCCTGTTTACGGAGTATCAGTTTCGCGAGTATTCTACTTCTGATCCGTTCTCTTTTAATAGCATTATATTAAATTTCTTACGACTTTTACAGTTTTGTACCATTTATATAATTCGTACTATTTAATTATTTGATATCTTTATTGATTTATATGTAATGAAAAATGTTGTAACTAAAAGTGAACGAAATAAATATTTCTAACCTTAAAGTCGGATTTTCATTTTCCACTGAGGGTATATGTTCCATAGAGACGTGGATATCTCATTCTCTTTTCTTCTCCCTCAGCTCACTAACTTTGATGGAATAATTGCCAATTGAAAAAATCATAGACCGAGTAATTTTTATTATAGAATAATAGGTTCCGTACATGTAAGGAAATATATTAAAGCTTGAAATATTAAACAAAATTAAACATTAAACACATTGATCTACGTGTAATTATATTAGAAAACAATTCTAAATTATTACTCCCTCCGTATTTATTTAAGGGATACACTTACCTTTTCCGGCCGTATTTATTTAAGAGATACACTTGCCATTTTTAATAGCTTATCAACCCCACCATCTAATTAAATAGTACATCTAATTTATCCTATGACCCACCATCCTATTAAAAAATAATTTCATAAACCCACCCCACATTCCACCCACCAAAATGACATGGTCCCCACTTGTTTAATTATTAAAATATATATTCAACTCCACTTGCTTTATTATTTTATTTCATTCAATTATTCTTCTTAATATCCGTGTCCGGTCAAGTATATCTCTTAAATAAATACGGAGGGAGTATCAATTTAGATAATTTATTAATTTAAATATGGAGTACTTATATTATATACAATCCTAATTTTTATACTTCACTTTTTCTTTATGTAGTCATAGTCGATCAAGTTAAACAAATCCTATATGAGACGAATTATATATACATTGAGAGTGATATCGGACCAACCCGACCTTTACTACCCTAAGTGACTAAGTGTATATCTTTTCAATTTATCTTTCCAAGTGTATCATGATCAACTACGGGAAAGAAACACATTACACACGTATATTTGAAATAATTAGTCATAGTATAGATTATTATTACTCTAATAACTCCAAACCCCACATTATAAAATGACACCCTCACCTCACGTCCTCACTCACTCATTCACTCATTCTCTCTCCTCAGCCCCCATATTCTCAACTTATTTTGTATTATACTCTCTATTCGATCTTCAATGGAGTTGTACATTTTCTTCCTTACAATTTCTTTCTCCTTTTTTTCTTGTTATATTTTCGCCAAAAAAATCATCAACTATCTTAACCCTTGGTGTAAGTGTGAGATTTGCCAAGCTTTCATAACCTCGAGTTGGAGAGAAAAGTTTACAAATCTCCCCGATTGGTATGCCCATCTCTTAAGTAACTCCCCTACGAAAACAATCCATATTCATATCATGAATAATACAATTATCGCGGACCCGAAGAATTTGGAGCACATTCTTCGGGCCAGGTTCGATAACTACCCCAAGGGTAAGCCCATGTCGGCTATCCTTGGGGACTTGTTAGGACAAGGGATATTTATTGTCGACGGGGAACACTGGCGGTTCCAACGAAAGCTCGCTAGTCTCGAGCTAGGGGCGGTCTCGGTCCGAGCCTACGCTTATGAGGTCCTTAATAACGTTGTTGAGGAACGACTTGTACCCGACCTGTTGACATCTTCAGGGGAAGCAGTAGACTTTCAAGACGTATTAAAGAAATTTTCTTTTGTTAACATATGTAGGTTCTCGTTCGGGGTTGACCCAGAGGGCCTAGACGGGCTTGCTGGGGCATTTGATATTGCTTCTAGTGTATCTTCTGAGCGGGCCCTTTGCCCGTCTCAGCTCGTTTGGCGGGCAAAGCGGCTGCTTAACCTCGGGTCTGAGAGACGGCTAAAGGCTGCAATTTCCAAAGTCAATATCCTTGCCGAGAACATCATACGGGAGAGGAAGAAGAAAGGGTTCAACAATAAAAGCGACTTATTGTCACGTTTTATGGGCAGTGTTTCAGATGACAAGTACTTAAGGGACATTGTGGTTAGTTTCCTTCTTGCGGGCCGAGACACCGTGGCTTCGGGCCTTACAATATTCTTCTACCTTATGGCCCGAAACCCAAATGTTGAAGCCCGGATACTCGAAGAGAGTGACCGGGTTTTGGGTCAACGGTTGTCTTCTTGTAACACTGCCATTCCCACCATGGAGGAATTGAGGAAAATGGAATATCTTCAAGCGGTGATGTACGAGACCTTAAGGTTGTACCCACCTGTCCAAATGGACTCCAAGTTTGCTAAAAACGACGACGTTTTACCCGATGGGACACACGTGAAAAAGGGTACGCGAGTTGCATACCACCCGTATGCTATGGGTCGTATGGAAACTATATGGGGCCCGGACTGCTTAGAGTTTAAGCCTGAAAGGTGGTTAAACGATGAAGGGGTGTTCGTGCCAGTGAGCCCGTACAAGTACCCGGTATTTCAGGCCGGGGTCAGGCCTTGTTTGGGAAAGGATATGGGGTTGTTGGCCATGAAAGTGGTGGCACATACTCTTGTAAGACGGTTTCATATAAGATTGGTTGACCCCAGTTGGTCCCCTCACTTCGTCCCTGGTCTCACCGCCACCCTTAAAGACGGAATGCCGGTTGTTGTAACCGAGCGTTGAGTTTAAGGAGACAAATTAATGATTGATTGATCCCAATGCATGAATCTCTGCCATGAAGATCTTAATATTTTAATCATAGTACAACAAACACTAATTGCACACCACATGCAATTAGTTAGTGTATGCTAGAGGTAAGTGCTTAGGTAACACGCTATTTCATGTGCATGTTTTTGGGTATGAAGGTTTATTTTTTCCGATGAAATAGTGCTTGTTTGGTTGATACGAGACATGAGTTATCAAACAAGCACATATCATGGTTGCTAAATATTGTGTGTGGTACGTACATAAACTAGCTTAGTACCATTATAAAATATATATGTACATAATATCATTTTCAATTTCAAATTTAGTAAAGTTTATATACATAATATCATTTTCAATTTCAAGTTTAGTAAAGTTCATACTACTTTTGAAGTTCTTTTTTATTCTTCTTGATTCACATCGTACAAATTGTACAACCCTAACTCCTTAAGGTACCTTGCTAGCTAGTTTGATTCACATATATTACAAAGGAATTTCATATCGCATTTTACAAACTATCTAATTAACTTCGGAATGTTTTAATTTTACTTAAATTCGTATTAGAGGCTTGACTATAATTTTGAGATCGGTGTTTGTTTTTGATTCTCATATCCAATAATGACAATATCTACTTTATGTTTTAATTTGATATTATCTTGTTTAGTCAACAATAATATCTGATTTTTTTTGTATGATTGTATACACTACAAAAAATTCATTTTATAGAGACGAGGGATTTCGTCTCTAAATAGTCCAAATCCGTCTCAAAATGATGATTGGAGACGGATTTAAGACCGAAATGGGGCGTCTCTATAGAGGGCGTCTCAAAAAAATTTGAGACGGAATTTTGGCAAGTCCATTACAAATTTGAGACGAAATTTTTGTAACTCTTTATACAATCCCAGGAAAAGGCTAGGGATACACATGGTGTGCAAAGGTATCTTGCACACCACCTATTAAATTTTGCCACCTCACAAATCCCACTAAAAAAAGAGAGGGAAAAGCTTTGTGAAAATAGTATTTTGGGCGGCAATTTTTTTCACTGATTTGCGCCATTCTGTTCTCTTGAGCGGGATGTAATTGCGCCAACATACACATTTTCGTTTTTGCGCCAAAACAATTTTCCACCTCAACTTTCATCTTTCACCTCAACTTTCATTTTTCACCTCTGGTTTTCCATTGAAGAGGAATTTTCATCTTTCATTTGAAGAGGAACTTTCATCTTTCATTTGAAGAGGAACTGCAAAGCAAAGAAAATATTTCTGGTTTTTATTTCTAAAGTGAATGCAAATTATGTGATTATTCTTCCCACTATGAATTTCTATTTATCTTTATATTTTCCGCCATTTTCGAAGCTTGTAACTATGTCAATGAGGTGAAACTTCCATGTGTTTAATAATGCATATAACATGTTTGATGAAATTACCAAGAGAGTTTCATTTTGTTTTATTAAGATTTAATTAGTTTCAATTGTGATATACTGGGTGTAAGAAGGTGTAGAAGAGAACTAGATATGTAATGTGTTATTATTCGACTTTTCGAAACTGGAAATGATGAATTGTTAGTGACAATGGCTGCTTTGTTTAGTTAAGTGACAATGGGATGTTGAAGCTACATGAAATCGTATGAGTTATGTTTATGATTCTATAAATTGAATAAAAGATACTCACAAATGTATTTTGATTTTAGAGTTTGAATAAAATATACTCTCTCACATAAAACCAGAAGTAAAAAAACCAGATAGAAAAAAAGAGGAATTTTTTTTTTAACCATTCAGTAGGATCGAACACGGGTTTACCGTAGTAAAGAAATGATTAAGTAACCAATTTAGCAGGGGGTATCAGCACAACATAGTAAGCTATGAAAATTTTTATATGACGGATTAACAAATGAAGTTAATAAGAAGTTTGTGTATAAACTTGTAATGCTCCCACAAATTCAAACATGAACTCCTCAAATATAAATTTTATTATTAACAAAATAAATCAAAATAAAAATAAAACTATTTTCTCCCAGTTCCCCTTTTTGTGCATTACGAATCGAACTTGGGTTCATAATTCAACATATCTATAACATGTGGTAAATACTCAAGTGGCGAAGTTAATTCATTTGCCAAGCCTTCACGACTTATTTTATTATTGTATTGTATTATAGGAAAAGGTGTGGTCATAATAATCCTATTGTATAAAAACGCTTATAAAATTTTCTAAAGTACTAATGCCATCGTAACAGATGATTTTGCAATGATACTTCCATAAAATACGATAACAACTTAAACCATCTACTTTAACATGAATTATGATGTCGTGGAATCACCTCCAATTTTAAGTACATCAAAAAACAAATAAAATCATAATTTTAAATAGATGAAAAGAATTTATGTTTAAACTATAGACGTGTTGATACCCATGCATGCAACATGAGCAATTTTTTATTTTTAAAATCAGTACACTAGTTTATGGGATCATCCTTTTTAAAAGAATCCGTATTTGAATGGTCAAATTAATTTGTATTGCAAACTAGACGTGCTGATACCCCTTTGTCATATTGGTTACTTGAACACTTCCTAAACTTCATAGAACACCAAGGTTCGAATCCTAACAAGACCTTAGGATTTTGTTTTTTTTAATATCACATGTTTTATGGGATCAATATTTACATAAAGAAATCAAATACATTTTTTACGTTTTTTTCCCTATCTAAATATTGTTTGATCCTTTTAAAACAAAATAGATTTTACGTAGAATATACCCCTCCAAAAAATTAGTGCAACTTTGATCAAAATGAAAATAGTTTCAAACGTGCATATAATTTATTCTCACTGCCCCCCACTTATAAATAAAATTCATAATAAAATTTCAAATTAGGAATTTTTTTCATATAATTTTTTTTTATATCACATATTTATGGGATCAATATTTACATGACGAAATCAAAATCGATAAAACCACAATCATTATGGCTTTTATTTATCCTATGTACTACAAACCCTTTCAAAGAAACTAAAATCATGTTGTATTTTGTTAACCGATTTTTTAAAAAAGTTATAAGATAAAAACTTTTAAACATCTTTTTTAAATAAAATATTTTGACTAATTCGCACTTAACCCTTTTTTAAAAAAAAAAAAGTTCATGAAGATTGAACGCTTGGAATGATACCACCTTCACGAACTATATTCTCCAACTTAATGAAATACATCGAACATGAAACCCTTCGTGTTTAATATGATATTCAATAAACTTAAAGCTACTATTCGCGTCAAGAATTAAAAAAACGCTTACTATTCAGGTTTAATATGATATTCAATAAACTTAAAGCTACTATTCGCCTCAAGAATATAAAAAAAAAAACGTATAGCTTTACTGTTCTTGTGCTTGTTATGTGGAACATATATATTTTTACACTATTCTGTGTGATTGGTAATTTATTGTATGATACCATATTAACAAATATGATCTTATAACATCATATAATACCTTCAACAAAAAAAAGCTACCTTAGGGAAGCTTGGAACACATGGAAATAAACTGAAAAATTAGGTAGCATTGTGGTGCCCATTGTGACAAGACTACAAGACGTATTAGTTGCAACATTTGATCACTTCTTAATAAAAGTGATCCTATTAAAACAACAATCATGATAATATAGCTAGATGATGGTGATTCCAAAACACAGTAGTCAACAAAAATATTCAGTACATCAAAACATGATAATGTAAATTATAAAAACTAACACAACAACACTTGTAAAATCAAAAGAAGGAAAATGGTATAGCTAGATAATGGTGATTCCAAAACGCAGTTGTCAACTAAAATATCCAGTACATCAAAACATGATAATGTAAATATTGTCAAAAGCCTGGACGCATAGCTGAATATTGGTTTGATCCTTGCGACATGTATGACTGTGAAAGCTGTTGCGGATTCCTCACGCTGAAGTTGGGATAACCTCTTCCAAGTGGTTGCTGGTTCAGATATATATTCGGACGATAATTACTGCTGCTGGGTGCGAAAAAGTTAGGATTGTATCCCGGATTGATAAAATTTCCGCCGTAATATTGATATCCACCGTAGTAAGAATCAGTTACACCAGCACTTCTACCAGCATCAACATGGCCTTGTTCTCCATTTGGCAATGCCTCATCATTCTCCTTTGCAAAATCGAACACAAAAGAGAAAATTCAATCAAAAAAACAGAATAATATGTTATGCAATATTATGATTTCTATACTTTGTATTAGTATTTGTACCACAATATTCTCGTCGTACTTGTATAAAATATAAAATAAACCCTATATATACATATAATAACAGAAAAAGATTCTATATATACAATAATTAATCTTTAAAAACAAGAATGAAGAACATAAACCCTTTTCTATGAAAAAATTAGCTAGCATAAATAGATTATGTATATAATATTGTAACATCGCAAAAACTAGAATGATTTATTTTGATGGACTACAATTTATTTTCTTTATTTGAGGTGTAGTCTAACGAATGGAATTAAAAGATCATACCTCGTCCATATCCTCGTCTGTGTCGTGCACAACATTTTTTCGCCTTTTCCTTGTTTTTTTCTCAGCTGGGTGCTTTTTCCTTTTCTCTTGAGCCCTACCTTTGCCTCTTTGGTCTATCGGATCTTTACTGGCCCCTTCAACTGGCACTGCGGAGCGTTCGAGGTGTTGTTTATTGTTTTCCTTTGGCCTTATCCTACGGCGGCCAAACACCCTCTTACTCGAAGGGTCCCACCAGTCCATAAAATCATCACCATCAGTCCTCTTAATACCAATTGTATCTTCGAGACTCTCACGCATTTTTTCAGTGGCTTCCATAAAAATCGAGAGTGTCTCACTGTTGTGCAGTGCCAACGTAGAAATGTAGTTGTTCCGTTTTGCTACCTCCCTACTGTTTTTCACTTGGGTTGAGTCATTTGGGTCATAATACTCAACCTTGATACTCTCGTAATCCCTAACTACGTTTTTCCTCCATCTAGTCAAAATGTACTTATCAGGTATAGAGTTGACATCCTCACAATGAATCGCACGAATGATGTGCCTGCACAAAATTCCCCGAAACTCAAAAAGCATACATGAGCAAGTAAACTCACCCATTTCTTTGTCAATGGTAACCTGAAAAGTCTTCTGCTTTGCTTTATGTACGGGGATTGGGATCTTCTCCACCGCATCATATAAGATTTTTGTGCCGTCACGGCCAGTACTCACAATATTTGTGTGCGTCAGACCCATCACCTCACCCCTCACCTCTTTAAACTTTGTATTGGTGTATGCCTTGCAGAACACTACCTCCGCAATTAGGGTGTTGTTATAAGTATATGGTTTATTTTGTGAGTCGAGATGTAACTTCTTTTCCTCTTCCACTTTTCCTCTAAGAGCTGCCTCAAATTGCTTCATGAATTGTATCAAACACGTGTTTAAGCCTACATATGTTTTGAAAAAGCGGTTCATTCCTTCACTCCTTTGTGACGATGACATTCCAGCCCAAAATGAGCTCCGCCAATAACCAGGGGCCCAACTGGCCCGAATACGATAAGTTTCATTTATCCATTTGTCGTTCTGTAACCCAAATTTCGTAACCATGGATTTCCATGCATCATCAAATTCTTCGATGGTCAGTGTGTCGTGCACGACTACTTGAAAATCTTTATCTATTTCTTTCCAGCTCGAATATTTGCCCAAGTTTCTGCTTGCATTCTGCATAATATGCCAAACACATAACCTATACGGCACACCAGGAAATGCAGTCTGTACTGCCTTTCCAATAGCCTTACACTGATCGGTGATGATGCCCATTGGGGGTTTTCCCATACACTGCAGCCATTGTTCGAATACCCAAACAAATGATTCTGCATCCTCGTAGGTTATTAGGGCAGCACCAAGGACGATTGATGAGCCGTGATGATTGCAACCAATAAAAGGAGCAAAAGGCATTTTGTACCTGATAAATAAAGTTAAAAGATATATTATTCGCATCATTGTTGTTACTTATCCAATCAACAACGTCAATGTTTAGTAAATATAAAATGATCCGTTAAATTAACATATGATGTGTTTTAAATGACAAATAAGTTTATGAAACATAAATGATACTAACACGATTCTATAAATTGTAACTTAATCCATTTTCATTAATAAACATATCCTATAAATGATAATCTAATGTATTTTAAATACAGATGCTACGTTCAATATTTATTAAATACAAATGATCCTCTAACATAAAATATGATGTGTTTTAAATGAAAAAGAAGTTTATGAAACATAAATGATACTAATACGATCCTATAAATTATAACTTAATCCATTTTCAATAATAAACATAAATCATCCTATAAATGATAATCATTCGTATTTTAAATACAGAAGCTATGTTCAATATTTAATAAATACAAATGATCCTCTAAAATAAAATATGATGTGTTTTAAATGAAAAAGAAGTTTATGAAACATAAATGATACTAATAAGATCCTATAAATTGAAACTTAATCCATTTTAATTAATAAACATAAATCATCCTATAAATGATAATCTAATGTATTTTTAAATACAGATGCTATGTTCAACTTTTTTTCAAAAAAATAAAAATTATAACTGTTTATAAAACATTAATGATCCCGTAAATGTTAAAATGGTGTTTTTTCAAAAAATATATATCATGTAGGATACATGTATCATACCTGTTGCATAGGAAAGTTGTATCAAATGTGATAATATCTCCAAAATCTTTGTATTGTGCCCTGCACCTTGCATCAGCCCAGAAAACGTTCAAGAGCTTCCCTTCTTTATCCGTTTGGATTGCACTGTAGAAGTCTTTATTGAATTCATGCATTTTCTTAAAGTGTGCTTCAACAGCAGCTGCATCACCTCCAAAAATGGTACGCCTACGTTCCAAGTTCACTGCATTTCTCAGGTCGCGGTGATTGTATGATACATTTGCATGTCCTCCACTCCCAATCACAAGCGAGCTAAACCTTTACCAGTTATATTGGTGCTACAAGGAGTTCATACTGATTTTTTTTATTCATTTCTTACTTTTAGGTTGTTCGAGGTGTGGTATACGGCCAGCCATACCCAAATTCCGTCGAAAGTGTTCCATCATGGGTGAGGCTGCCTTCTCAAGAACAAGATGCGGAAACTGATGTTAATACCAGCTTGAAGCAAAAATACACGAGGAAGAAAATAGGAACCAAAGTGAGGAAGCTTAAAAATTTCATCGGGAGAGATGTTGTCCCATGTAGCAGCAGCGATGAAGACTGTGAACAGGTTTTTTAGATATTTGGTTTAAAAAGGATATTAGTTATTAGTGTCCTCCTTTTAACAGAAGTGAATTGTTTTAGGAAATCACGGAGTAGAAAATTCAAAATTCCTTGCTGATTATTGCAAATTGATCGAACTATTTTCTTTCCATATTGTTAGGTTAGCCTTGAAGGCAGGGGGGGAACCTCAAATTCAGTATCCAGAAGGATTACGAGGTCGAAAGCTGTGGATGCTGGACTAGAGAAGGCTGGTGGTGACAAAGGCGTGGATGCTGGAACAGAGAAGGCTGGTGGTGACAAAGGCGTGGATGATGGACCGGAGAAGGCTGGTGGTGACAAAGGTGTGGATGATGGAATTGAGGCACAGGAGGATCAAGAGACTGATAATCTAAGTGATTATAATGATGATTCATTTGACAATACTTGGGAATTATCTGATACTGAAGAAGAAAATATAGTACTCCCCAAGATACCTGACAATATCAACAAAAGGCTGGATTCCCTTCTTCATAGGAGATCGTTGACCATGTAAGTTAATTTGTTACGTGTCCTCCGTTCTTGTGTCAATTTAAAACCCTATTGATATGTATTTGTGTAATGGTGCAGGTTGAAGGAACAAGTATTGTACAAGTATAGTGATTTCACTATCAACCGACAAGTGTTTTCTTGGGCAATAAAGAAAAGGGGTCTAATCCATATGAAGGTATTTTGTTACACAATGTCATTTCATACCCTTCTCTAAATGATATGAGTTGTAAAAAACCTAAAATATCACGGTGGTGGGTAACAGGTCATGTCTGCTATGGCTATTTACATCAACGATGTGGAAGAAAGTTTAACGAAAGGTCCGGGTGGAGTATTCGTGTTTCGACCAGAGTTTGTAGTAAGTCCTAACAAAAGTTACTTTACAACCTGTAGTAAGTCTGCAAGATTTTGACAAATATATTAATTAAAATGGACAGTGGGAAGTAATTAAAGCAGGCTCAAAAGAGGATTGCATTTCTGATATAGTGAGCAGTGAAGTGGATTACATTGACAGGTTCTGCGTTCATTATGGTGTGAAACTACGAGAGAAACGCAAGGTTTTTTTCTTATCATTATTTTATATGATATATGAGGTATTATAGTGTCTTTGTGAACTAATGGCTAATTCTAAACTATATCTTCTGCCTATTCCATTAGTTAATATTGCCGGTCTTCTATAACAAAAGATGGTTCATTTACATTCTCCATATTCGAGAAGATAGAGTGCTCATTTTGGATTTTGAAAAGAAGCAGGAGAACAAATACGAGATGCATGAAAAATTTACCAAAACTTTGGTATATTTTATGCTTCCTTTATCTCTAAATTGATCCTATTAATGAGAATTGTACATTTTATAAAAATGGTTAAATGTAAATGATTGTACATTTTTTTTTGAAGGTTAAATGTGTTAAGGATATTCTCAGTGATGTTGTTGATGGCGATTCTAGTACGACTCCAAAATGGAACAATGTCATTCGGGTGGTGGGTCTACCGATAGCAACATCATTGCCCGATACAGGCATGCTTTGTATGCTTTACCTGAATAGCCAGATTCGTGGCGAGAAAGATCATTCATTTGGTTGGATGAAGGTATGAAACGTTTTATTGACTATAATATGGTAATAAGTTGAAATGGATAGCTAACAATGACTAAACATGTAATATGCAGGAGTTTATAGAGAATGATGAATTGCTGAGAAGGCATCTTATCTACAAAATATTGTCCGATTCGACCAACGAAGAAATGGGGAAATTTAACAAGAACCTGCGAATCATATCTGAGTAGTCTGATCAGAATTTTGTAAGCTATAAAGATACTATAAGCATGGCTATAAGCTACTATATAGCCTTTTGGATATTTTGTGGGACATCAAACAGTAGTTAAACTTGCGTGAATGTTTATTTTTATCAGTGTGTATTTTGTGGGACATCAAACAGTAGTTAAAATCGCCTTATGGATATTTTGTGAGAAGCTCAACTAAACCTTATCGGTTTTTTATTCCTGTAAAACTAAATTCATTTTCCGTATCTATTTCCTTAAACTAAAAAAAATCGCCTAATTATTTTCTTAAATTGAAATAAATGAAAAACAATTGACCTTATTCTATTTGTTTTTAATAAGTTACTGAAGTTAGGCAATTTTTTATCTGGAATCATTTATATTTTTATAGGATCTCTTATGTTTGTGTTTTTATAGACATAAATAAACATATATGTTTAGGGTCTAGGGTCTAGGGTTTTTCTTTATATGTTTAAGATTCTCTAGATGGTTCATTTTTTCTTTATATAATTATAAATGATTCCCTGAAATGAACCATCTAGAGATATAAACATAAATGAACATATATGTTTAAGATTCTGTTGGTTCGTAAAAATGATTATTTTTATGTTTGGGGTTTAGGTTTTTCTTTGATTATCTAATTAGAAAATGATAATGGACATGCATGTAGGAAGGAAAATATACTTGTTTTAATCTATTCAGTGTAGAAGTGAAAATTGATAAGCATCTCGGGTCGGCCGGGTCTTCTCCGTGTCGAATACTTACCAAATGTGTGTGTGGCTTACGGAATCTAAATGGGTATTGGGCCTTACAGTGATTTTAACAAGTTACTTCAGTTCCCCTTTTGATTTTCTCGTAGATCTATATCTATTTCCTTAAACTAAAAAAAACCGCCTTATGATTTTCTTAAAATTTAAATGATCCCGTAAAATTAAAGTCATAACATTGAAAAAAAAAATTGGACTTACTGGGATTCGAACGCAGGTACTCATAATCGAAACTAGGGAACTTTATTCATTGTAGTGACCATTATAGCAAGGGGTATCAGCACATCAATAACACATCATATTCGTACTTAATGTCTTTTTTAACAAGTTACTTCAGTTACCCTTTTCATTTTCTCGTATATACTATGATCCCATATAAATGTTTTTTGATCCCATAAACACTGAATTTCATACTCCGTATCTAATTCCTTAAACTAAAAATAAATAAAAAAGATGATTCTCTTAAAATTTAAATGATCCCGTAAAATTAAAGTCATAATATTGAAAAAAAACTGGACTTACTGGGATTCGAACGCAGGTACTCATAATCGAAACTAGGGAACTTTATTCATTGTAGTGACCATTATAGCAAGGGGTATCAGCACATCAATAACACATCATATTCGTACTTAATGTCTTTTTTAACAAGTTACTTCAGTTACCCTTTTCATTTTCTCGTATATACTATGATCCCATATAAATGTTTTTTGATCCCATAAACACTGAATTTCATACTCCGTATCTAATTCCTTAAACTAAAAATAAATAAAAAAGATGATTCTCTTAAAATTTAAATGATCCCGTAAAATTAAAGTCATAATATTGAAAAAAAACTGGACTTACTGGGATTCGAACGCAGGTACTCATAATCGAAACTAGGGAACTCTAAGCGTTCAAGTAACCATTATAGCAAGGGGTATCAGCACATCAACAATTACATCATATTTGTACTTAATCTATGTCTTTTTAATTAGTAATTTCAGTTACCCTTTTGATTATATCGTAGATACAATGATCCCATATAAAGGTTTTTTATATCTGTAAAACTGAATTTCATACTCCGTATCTATTTCCTTAAACATAAAAAAATCGCCTTAAAATTGCCTAGATCCTACATATATTAAAATCATAGAAATAATACATATATTAAAATCATAGAAATCATACATATATTAAAATCATAGAAATAATACATATTAAGCATATTGCGATCACAAACCTTAAATTACCTACTACCAATTGTAACCCCGCGTGATGAACTAAAAAGGGGTGATTAATTTTACCGGGAAAACACCCAAAATAGACACAACGCAATAAAGAAAAAGCAACATAAAATCAGCTTCATAGTTGATTCTTCGTTCTTGGACAGCTTGTGTAGTAATATGTCATTACTTGTCTTCATCTCGACAACCTTTTCATTTAGCAACCTATTTTTAACCTTTAGTTTCTCAGCCTCGAAGTTCAAAACCAAGCATTGTTCCCTTAGTTGTGCGACTTCATCCTTTAACATATGAGCTTCGAGTTGGTTAACATCATCTGCCCAACAGAAAAATCCACAATTTTCGTCCTAATCCAAGAATATTTTAGTATATGACTATAGTTGAGTAAGTTAAATAAAACTCTATAACTTATTTTGTTTAGGAGTTACCTTCCAATTTGAACAACAATAGAATTTGCGTCCGGCATTGTTTGTTTTTTTGCACACTTGAAGCTTGGCTGGCAGGTTGTGATCGCATAGGATGAACCCAGCAATTCGTTTGGCACTGAGGTTAGAGGTATTTGTTGAAGATGAATCTTCCATTTGTGACAACTCTTTGATTACAGTCATGTGGACAGTGAAATCTGAAAAAAGGGAAGTGATACTTTTGAAGTCGAAAGTGTCCTGTGAAAGATTTGTATTTAAAGGATTACAAAGTTTACCGTTGGAGTGAGCTTTCAAATGGGAATTAATAAAGGATTAGTTTACCGTTGGAGATTTAATGAATGTTAAAGAAATGATCCTGTGAAATCTTACATGACATTTTTAATTACTAAACAACTGTTTTCTTTTTATAAAAATGATTTTGTTAAATTCCACAGGACCTTTTATAGGACCAAACAAATGTTTTCATTTGATAAAATGATACTTTGAAATCGTAAATAATTCTTTCACTTATATAATGAGTCTATTATTAAACAAAATTCAGATTTAATCTTATAACAACATTCAATCAAAGGAACAAAAATATTTTATAATAACATAAGTTATAGTAATTTATAAACGTACTACAACATCATTTTTATAGCTACAACTACAATTTAACACATCCAATACACGTAGCACACTTTGAAACTATTAACTCTACTACATATCCAATACACATAACACACTTGAAATTTTTTACAATTTATTCTACTACATATTACATAAACAAGTGTATTCACTACTACTATCTTCTCATGCAGCTGGGTAAGGGCTCCCATAAACTACACCTTCAACAGCCTGTACAAGGAAATGAGTAAGATGAAGGTTAACACATGGGAAATATTTCATGTTTTTATACAAATTCTGAGTATATAAGAATATACCTTTGCTTTTCCATAATGACCCTTAGATTGAAGGTCTGACTTTATTGCCATATCAACATCATCCTGTTTCCAGCAGCAAATTCTGCATCCATTCGGGTTCCATTCTACTTTCCTAGCATGTGTGATCCTGTCTAAGTATATGAGCTGTAAACATAAAGATGTACATTATCTACTGTTCTAACATGTAACATACAATAATGAGTTGTATAGATACTCACCGCCAATAGCAATGTGCAAAACATCCGCCCCTCTATCTTTTTGTGAATTTTAGATAAGTCTTTGATAAGCCACTCTATTACGTACTTACCCCAATTGTAGTCGTAAGCTTTTCTAGCTTTGTCCAGTACGTAAATATGCACTGAACTTATTAGACCGCTCTTCCGTATTGGACATAACAACACACCCAGTGTGTAGAGTAGAAAGTGTTGCTTAAACATGGTCTTGTTAGATTTCTCCGAACATACTTTATCGAAAAGTCTTGATTCGTCGATGGAACCATTTACTGTTTCCTCCATATATTGCAATTTCCAATCCTTGTAGTCTTGACGGGAGGCCTTCGACACGTCAAAGAAATAATTGCCACCCGGAACGCCTAATACCCATCCAACCATTTCACCATCTATACAAACTGACAGGTTCTCCCTTATTTTAAGCATAGAGGTCACAGGATCAAACCTCGATGCAATCCAATTTGCAAAGCTCGGATCAATATTAGTAATAGACAAGTTGAGCAAATTGTTAAACCCCATTTCTTCAACCCATGTTCGCTGTGTTGGAATCAAATTTCCAATGAGTTCAACAAACCGACGTATACCATTTTCTTTAATAGCACACTGTTGCAATTATCAATTCAATTTTACAAAAAAGTCAAAACATGTATTCCATATTAAATGTAAGGGACACATATGCTAATCATAAATATCAGTACTTTATTTTGTACCTTAGGTTATTAATAAAAACCAATATTTATTGTATCATATGATATTAATAAATATCAAAATCTTATTTTGAAGAATCAATATTAAGATATAGAGCGATAAACCGTACCTGGTTTGAGACCTGCACACCAGGTGGTCGTTGTGGTTTCGTCTCTTGTTCATCACACACTAAGGGTTGCGTTACAGCCGCGTTCATAACATTCTTGACCACGATTATGTTAATATAACCTATTGAGAATGCCACTTCCTTCAATTTCTTGAAATCGTCCATATCCACTACATCAACTAATTCGGTGGGCAAACAACCCATTGAAGGGACATATCTGATTTTGAAATCATCATAACCCATCCCACGAATCATGGCTACCACACTGTCAACTGCGAACTGAGTTTCATACATTTTCACATTTATGGATTCCCCATCTTTGTATTGTAATTTTGGCCAAAATATAACCTTACCACCATGCCAAAATGTAAAATTTGCTACATTCACCTTAGCCATTTTGCAATTGCGAATCTGCAATGCATTTGGGGTTACATGAATCAACGAACACTAACCCCATAAAATTGAAAAAACTATCAAAAATAATTTAAATTACTTAGATTTACCTGATTGAGAATAGTAGTATCCGGTTGATGCTTGATTGAATTTACCATTCTTGGGTAATATCGCCTCACTATTGTTCTGTTTGTGGAAGTGGATGTCTTGCTTTAAAAAGATTATGTTGATATATGGAAATTACTATTATAACCTTCGAAAATATTATTAGTTTTATTTTATACCTGGAATAATTTATATTTTTATAGGATCTCTTATGTTTGTGTTTTTATAGACATAAATAAACATATATGTTTAGGGTCTAGGGTTTTTCTTTATATGTTTAAGATTCTCTAGATGGTTCATTTTTTCTTTATATAGATATAAATGATTCCCTGAAATGAAAAAAATGAACCATCTAGAGATATAAACATAAATGAACATATATGTTTAAGATTCTGTTGGTTCGTAAAAATGATTATTTTTATGTTTGGGGTTTAGGTTTTTCTTTGATTATCTAATTAGAAAATGATAATGGACATGCATGTAGGAAGGAAAATATACTTGTTTTAATCTATTCAGTGTAGAAGTGAAAATTGATAAGCATCTCGGGTCGGCCGGGTCTTCTTCGTGTCGAATACTTACCAAATGTGTGCGTGGCTTGACAGATTTTTATTAAAAAAAACGATGAAATTGTTATTTGCTCTTTCAAGATTTTGAACACGGGAGACAACACATCTTGTTGTAACCTAATACAGCAAGGGGTATCAGCACATCTAAATGGGTACTTGGCCTTACAGTGATTTTAACAAGTTACTTCAGTTCCCCTTTTGATTTTCTCGTAGATCCGTATCTATTTCCTTAAACTAAAAAAAATTGCCTTATGATTTTCTTAAAATTTAAATGATCTTGTAAAATTAAAGTCATAATATTGAAAAAAAATTGGACTTACTGGGATTCGAACGCAGGTTCTCATAATTGCGAAGAAACGTAACTATTGCATTAACCATTATAGCAAGGGGGTATCAGCACATCAACTTTTTCATTATAAATATACTTAAAATTAATTTAACATTTTCCCATATGTAAAATAAATTTCTTCGGTCCCATCTACATTTTCTCATATGTAAAATGATCCCATATAAAGGTTTTTGATTTTGTGAATACTGAATTTCATACTCCGTATCTATTTCCTTAAACTAAAAATAAATCGCCTTATGATTCTCTTAAAATTGAAATGATCTCGTAAAATTAGAGTCATAATATTGAAAAAAAATTGGACTTACTGGGATTCGAACGCAGGTACTCATAATCGAAACTAGGGAACTTTATTCATTGTAGTGACCATTATAGCAAGGGGTATCAGCACATCAATAAGTACATCATATTAGTACTTAACCTATGTCTTTTTGAACAATTGTCTTTTTGAACAAGTTTTTGAACAATTGATCCCATATAAAGGTATTTTAATCCCATAAACACTGAATTCATACTCCGTATTTAATTCCTTAAACTAAAAATAAATAAAAAAGATGATTCACTTAAAATTTAAATAATCCCGTAAAATTATAGTCATAATAATGAAAAAAAATTGGCTTTACAGGGATTCGGACACAGGTACGCGTAATCAGACTAGGGAACTTTATTCTTTGTAGTGACCATTGTAGCAAGGGGTATCAGCACATCAACAATTATATCATATTTGTACTTAATCTATGTCTTTTTAATAAGTAATATCAGTTACCCTTTTGATTATATCTTAGATACAATGATCCCATATAAAGGTTTTTTATTGTGTAAAAATGAATTTCGTAAAATTAAAGTCAATATATTGAAAAAAAAAGTTGGCCTTACTGGGAATCGAACCCAGCTACACTCATAATTACTAAGAAACTTATTCATTGCAATGACCAATATAGCAAGGGGTATCAGCACATCAACAATTACATCATAAATATTTTTAACAAGTAACTTCAGTTCCTCTTTTCCTTTTCTCATAGAGAAAATGATCCTATATAAAGGTTTTTGATTTCCATAACCCTGAATTAATACTTCGTATCTATTTCTTTATGATTTTCTGAAAATTTGAAATGATCCCGTAAAAATTATAGTCATCCCCTTGAATTTTTTTTGGCTTTACAGGTATTCGATAACCCTAGAAGTCGCCATCGCTAAAAGCCATTGTTTCCGCCGCCGACAGAGGCCACCATTCATCCGGCCAAATTAATGAACAAGAACAGCAAGAGGAACAACAAGAACAGCCTAAAGTCGGAAAAACTCCTAAATCCCAATTTAACTAGAATCCCACAGTAAGTGAAATCCCAAAATAACTAAAATCAGAATAACATATTAAATTATTTCAATGAATCAAATTGAAAAGACAGAAAACCCAAAAATCCCAAATTAACTACGAAGAACACGAACAACCACAAGGAAAAGCAAGATAAACCACCACCGCCGCCGCTTTTCCGCCGCCGGTAAAAGTCATCCGCCAATTAATTGAAATCAAGAACATGCATAACAACAAGAACAATTAATCTACGGTGGTGCTGCCCCTCTTCACGAGCCCGGGAAAAAACCCATTGTAAAAAATACCGTATAACATCCATAAGAACAAGACCAAATGTAAAAAATAATAAACCAGAAAAAATCTTGAATCCATTGAAAAAAAAAACGAAGAACAACAAGAAGGAAGAACAAGAGATATTCCAGAGAAACGTGAAAGGGAGATTGAAAAAAATGTTTTCTCTCTCCTCTTTTTTTTTTTTTTTTGGGAATTAATTATTATTTGTTGGAAATGTAAAAGATATTTGAATTTCAAAATTAGAATTTTAAAACTGAGTTTGAAATTCAAATTGAAAATTTCATTTGAAGGGAATCTTAGAAAAATGAGTTGGCATGATTTTATTGGTGGTGTGTAAGATGCTAGTGTACACCATGTGTATCCCTAGCATCATCCACAATCCCATCTCAATTTTAATTTAGAGACAGAATTTTAGTAATCCGTCTCACGTTTGAGATGCTTATAGTTTCCGTCTCAAATTCCGTCTCTAATAATCCATAATTTTGTAGTGATAAAATATACGTATAGACTAAAACGACAAATCATAAATATTTTCACTATAGCTTTTTAATAAAAAAAGTTCACACTATAGCCACATAATCTGTGCAATGATTGTTTTTTCTTCTCTTATCCAATGCAACTGTTTATATACGTAGTATATAATTTTATCTTGTTATAGTCCATGCATGTTTCGAGACTTCTTCATAACACTACAAGAATTTGTATATTTAACGACAACCTAATTACGACGGGTCAAAAATCCTGTCGTAAAAGCTTTTTGCGACGGGGCAAACAACCAAACAATGACGGGAATAACCGTCGCAACTGTCTTTTACGACGGGTTTACGACGGAATTTCTATTAACGACGGCCCCCTTTTATGACGGGTTCGCGACAGGAAATCCCGTCGTTAATCAACGATTATTGGCCTTTCGCGACGGGATTTCCCGTCGTAAATAGTACAATTTCTTGTAGTGTAATATATTATATATACGTAGTATATACTTTTATGATACCTAGTAAAGTAATCACGTAATTAAAATATAACAACATGCAAGTTGTGTATTATGAGAATTCAATCATCTTTGAGTATCCAACTAAACTACGTTACGGAGTAATTAACAATCAACTAATTAAAGTATGTTGTTGTCTAGTAGGACAACCATCACTTTTTCACCCAAAAACACCAATTAGAGACTCCAATAATTTATAACTATTCTATAATTAATACGACACGACTAAGCTAATTAATTAATTAAAGCCGGCCTTAAACTAGTTTGTAAGCTAGCTTAATTATATGTACCAACAGTAGGAGTCTAGTAGGACAGGACCACTATTGTAATGCGTACATTACATGAATTGCGCTGCGCCGTACTTGATTAGTTTAAGTTAATCATGGATCAGTTGCATCTTCTGTTTAATCACTATTAATTTAGCAGTTCATTATTACAACTTACAATTATAGTATTGCATCATATGTATTTCATACTGCTTATAGTAATCAGTTAATCACCATCTTAATTAATTAAGATCTCCGCACATTAAGCCGTTAAAAATACGGCTAATGAGGTAATGATGTAGCACCGCCCCATGTTTAATTAGTTACGCCGTGATTATTATTTCTGATCTCTTCTCTTTACATTATGTTGTTGTTTTACGGATGGTATGAAATGGTTATCAAATAGAGTAAATTTGATCTACTTGTATTAAACGAAGTATTGTACTCCCTCCGTCCCTTAATACTCGCACCGCTTTTCTTTTCGGGCAGTCCCTTACTACTTGCACCGTTTCTCTATAAATGGAAATATTTACCAATATTATATTATTTCTCAAACTTACCTACTACCCCACCTACACCTCTACTCCCTACAAAAATCATTTAAAAATCCACACTTCCTTCTCACCACTCCCCACCCCTTACCCATTTTTCACTAACTTTATTAAAAAAATACCCTACTATCGACTAACATCCATTAAATTAATAAGTCAATTCAAATGTAACTCCGCACCGGTCAAACCGGTACGAGTATTAAGGGATGGAGGAAGTATAGTACTACGTATTACTTACAAATTTACAAATAGAGAAGGGAAGATCGATCAGAGAACTAGTGATATATTAATCTATTGCTCCGTATATACAAGCCCTCAGGTTTGCCATCAATGCAACACCTCTTTGGTACCCCAATCTGTACAGTACATAGAAAATTTTGACATAGAGGTAAAGTTCAATTTGTGTTTCACAACCTTGGAATTGTAGGATCAACCCGACTAAGGCATCCGGAGTCAGGGTAGGAATTTCGTTATCCACCACCCCAACTCTCAAAAAGCCTAGCTTGCTTGCTAACTTTGACGACCGAGTTAAAGTTATTGAATGCCGGCTCTCTCTTTCTTCTATTCTATTTTAGATCTGATCTAATATCTCCCATCGTAATATATGAATCAAGATGTTAACTCCTAAAACATCTGGGATGGCAACAGAAAAAGGAGAATCAAACTAGAATTTTATTGGAGTCCGCAAAGCATAAGGATCACTTAATTTATAATTTTATTAGGGCGCTTTTATGATTTTTAAGATAATTTTTATTGAGAACGAATTAAATATAACTTTTTGAATAAAAGGCAACTTTTATAGAGAATAAGGTTTATATTTTACTTAATGCGTATAAAGACGCACCACATAATAGCGTTATTGTAAACCGGGAACAATTAAGTAAAAGATTTTGCATTATTTTATTAATCAGAATATAGGACGTACCAAACTTTCAAAACCATGGGCTCTGCCTCTACGCCAGTACCACGTTAATTAGGTTACAAGGTAAGCTAATTATTTTACTAAATGATAATAGGTAGATTGAGCTAATCATTCCCTTCGTCCTATCATTGAGTTATGACAGTAAATTTGACTACTCACTTGAGTAGTCGATAGTCATCCAAATATAAGATGGGAATTAGTGAATTCACCCATTAACTTTTAGTTATATTAAATTCACCCAGAGTAACTTTTAGTTGTATTAAATTCACCCATTACCTTTTTAATTATATTAACCTTAAAGACATCAAAATATTCATGTCACGTCAAGCTATATAAAATTGGAATAGATTCTTATTCTTATTCTCATTTATTTATTTATTATATTTTTAGCTTCGTTTGTTTTGATAGAACTAGTATTTTATGCACGCGATGCGTGCGAAATTTTACAAATATTAGGCACTAAAAATCATTCTCAAAGTTCATATTTTGCGATAGTAAGGTCATACAATACTAGTAGTCTTACATGATGAAAAACTTAAAAAAGAGGGGAGCGATACGTGCGGGATTATATAAAAAGTTTAAATTGTAGGTCCATTCCTTATTGAAAAACTAAATTAAAAGTTACTCTACACACGAAAATGAGGGGGGGGGGGGGGGAACACCCCGGTCCAATAGACGGAAATTCAACTTAATCCCACACAAGGATGATATCGTAAGGCTATCAGCCTGTTGCAATGCTGATATCATAAGGCTGTGAACTAAAATGACATCAAGACATGTCAAAAAGTAACTACTAATTGAAGATTATGAACCATGAGGGGTGTAGTATAGACCTGATCAAACGGCGGGCCGGGCTTGGGCATAAAAATCAGCCCGTTATGTCGGGCCGGGCCAAGATTCGAGTCAAAATTTTGTGCCTAAACCCGCTATTTTCGGGACTAAAATACCGGGCTTTTCGGGCTATTTTCGGGCCGGGCCAAATTTATAAGGAAATTTTGGTATTACAACCTTAAAAATACACCACTTTTGTATTTACTACCTTATGAAATTTTTATTTTAAATTACTACCTTAAAGTTCCAATTTGTTTTTCATTTACTACCACTTTACAATTTTCTCATTTTAAAACTGGGATATTTCTTTCGTTTCTTAACCGTTTAAAGTGATTCAAAGTTCATTATTTTCCTTTTTCTATAAGGATTTCATTGAGAATGACATTTCAAAATAATTCGTTTGGTGATTCATAAATATTTTAAAGTTTTAAAGATAATATTTAATATGTTTAACCTTTTACAAAATGTTAAAAGCAAGATCCCTATGGAATCGTTACACATAAACGAGAAGAATGGGCTTTGAATCACTTAAAATGATTAAGAAACGAATGAGATATCTCAATTTTAAAATGAGAAAACCGTAAAGTGGTAGTGATTGCAAAAAAAATCATACTTTAAGGTAGTAATTTATAATAAAAATTTCATAAGGTAGTAAATACAAAAGTGGTGTATTTTTAAGGTAGTAAATACCAAAAAATCCAATTTATAACTAAAAAGTGTATTTTTGTGTTTCCCAAACCCGCCCAAATAAATAAAATTTTCGGGCCGGGTCGGGCCAGGCCCGGAAAACGGGCCGGAAAATTCTGCCCAAAAAATTTCCGCCGGGCCGACGGGCCGGGCTCATCTTGATCAGGTCTAGTGTAGTATAATAGAGATAAAGAACAATGATGCATTGGGGATATGATGCATGGACATCTGGGCTTGAGCTTTAGAACACCAAAATAACCTCTTTATAAAGAGCCTTTCTGCCAAAATAGAACACCAAAATACCATCCTGAGTTTGCTACATGAAGTCTACAATATGAATTCTTCACCATTGCTGCTGTATAGCGAGGCTGATCACCACTATTAAAACCCCAAATCTCTGAGATTCAGAAAGCCATGATCTTCGACTGGTAGAGAAGAATCCTCTTGTTGCTGGTTCTCAGTAGCTACTATGAACATCCAGTACACCTGAAATCAAGATTTGTGAGTTTCTAGGATGGTATTTTAACAAATCACAATGCAAATTTATATGCCAGAACATAGTACACGGCTCTAAGCCTAGGAGGACCTCCTAATGGGACACCGTTATACAACGGTTCAAGGAGAATATAATTTTCAGCACAACAATTCAAAGTTTTATATGCCAGAACAAACAGAAATACAGCCAATAAGGTCCAACTCAAGCTAAAATCTAATTTCTTGCCTAAAATTTTATTGTAACTTGAGTTTAATCATATGCTCCCTCCAATCTCGTAACTTGAGTTTTAATCTACAACACCCTTCTTGATAAGTCAACTTACTCTATCTTGTTTGTCATATATAAAATGGTTCAAGGAGCATGTAAAACTTTAATTGTTCTTTTAAATTATACTCATAAGGTCCAAAACCGAGATGTGATAGGACCCAAGGAGGTACAACACTGTAATCCTCTTGTGATAGAGGATTTTGGTTCTTTAAGAGCCGGGATTGTTCCATTTGGTCCAAATAAACTCCAAAATTTTAGCTTGAGTTTCCACTTTCTTCTGATCATATAAATTAGCCAAATTAATTCCAATTAGAGATACTTTTGTTATGATCAGAACAAACTGATTGATCAGTTTAAGTTGAGAGTTGAATTTGTTCCTTTAGTCTTTTCATTCGTCTTTGGTACTAAACTGATTGATCAATAAGGGAATTCATACGCAAAAGCTCTGATAATTCTTTTTGTTGCTCTTCAGGTAACTTATGTTGTTGCTGGAATGAATGAGAATTACCTTGCAACCTTTTTTCTCACAAAAAAACGGAACTAAAAGGGATTGAGTAGGAGAGAGAAATAAGGGCCAAGGGTGTTAAACTACAAAGAATAATACTCCCTCCGTCCCAGATTAGTTGTTACACTTTCCTTTTTCGTCCGTCCCAGATTTGTTGTTACACTTCTAAATTAGGAATGACCCCACAATTATTATATTGTCTCTCTCTTCCCACTCAATTTCTTTTTGTCTCCACACCCTCTCTTATTCAATTAAAAAGTACCACACTAACTCCTATCACATCTACTTTTCTAATAAAATAACAATTGATAACCAAACAACCACTTATCACCTAAAACTTTGTGCAAAGGTAAGTGTAACAACTAATTTGGGACGGAGGGAGTATTAACCCAAAACCAAAAATCAATGCGACATTAGTTCCCTTTCTACTCAAAGCATAACAAATTCAATTTCAACAAAATGACATTAACCATCAATCAATAAAAGGATGAATCAAAACCTAATTCTATTTATACAAAAAAAGTGGCAGTTAAAGTAGCATACCCTGGTAGTCAATCGGAAATTCCCTTTCTTCCAAAACCCATTTCTGGTTGATCCAAACGGCGTCGCACTGAAGTGTTTTCAAGTCACAACGACAGCTCGGTTATGTCGTAGGGCCGACGTTGTTCTTTGATCTCTCTCCTATCTCGATGTCCATCAACTTAAAGCGTCGCACTGAAGTGTTTGTACGTCACAACGACAACTCGTTGATGTCGTAGGGCCGACGTTGTTCTTTGATCTCTCTCCTATCTCGCTGTCCATCAACTTAAAGCTCTGAGACAGCGTCTCAGTCTACTTGATATCGTCTTCTTTCTGTCAAAAAGTAATCCAAAATGACAAAAAATACTCAGAAATATAATAAAAATTGCAATAAAAAAATACAGAAAAGTAAATCAAACCTATGCTAATTAATCTATAAAAGTAAAATGGAACACTTACAATGCGGAGTTCCTCATTCAAAATAGAGACATGATCGGAACCGAGTTGACACAGAAAATGCTCAACAGCAAGTTTCCCATAGTTCCAGGCAGTGTAGAATTCTGGATTAATCTCAAGCAGCTTTGCGCTGATTTCTACAGCTTCTTTGGCGTAACTGAAACCCAGATTCAAAAAAGATATATACATTAGATATCATAGTTGTGTGTGAGAGAGAGAGGGAGACACACACAGAGAGAAAGATAAATACGTTAGATTGTGATGATAGTTGATAAATTGGGATTGAAGAGTGCATAATTGAGCGGCTTTGGTAGCAGAAGCGGCTTCTCTTCGGGCTTTGAAGGGTTTCTAGGCCGTCCATGCATTTTTCCAACAATGTCACGCCAGCTGCAAATGGAGAAGGTTAATTGAAGATTTATAAAATATGTGTTTGAAGGGTTTCAGTGCAAATCATGACTCTAGCTCTATATTCATACAGAGTTCAGAAATTCAATAATTCTCATAAAATAGTTGATCAGAATGGAGTTTCAGTAACATAATTTAAAAATGATCACTAGAGGAAAAAACCCTCAAGTGCGGGCTCATTTTAAGGGGTTTAGTGCGGGATTTTACATGTGCAGCACATGGCCTGCCCGCACTTGATGTTTCTCAAGTGCTGCCAAAATATTGGCAGCACTTGATGTTTCAAGTGCTGCCAATTTTGAAAATGAGCCCGCACTTGACATATTTTGTGCTGCCAATTTTGGAATATGAGCCCGCACTTGATATATTTGGTGCTGCCAATTTTGAAAATGAGCCCGCACTTGACATATTTGGTGCTGCCAAATTTGAAAATGAGCCCGCACTTGACATAGAAATGGGCAGCACAAGCATAAAAATTAGTCGCACTTGATGAATAAATGAGCCGCACTTGGCCTATAAATGAGCCGCACTTGGCCTATAAATGAGCCGCACTTGATCTAGATTTGTTGTATAACCGATTTCCATGCTACATATTACAATTGGACCACGCCACTGATTAACCTCCATACGTCATATAAAAAGTATCCAATTAAATAGATAATTAAATTAAATAGTATATAATTGTAAATATAAAAGTCGATTACATTACAATCATATGAAAAACTAGCTAGAATCCATAATTTAAGATTCAGTACAAGAAAATATCAAAGATAATCACTGGTAATGAAGTTTGCCAACATTTCTCGAATTTCAACTATCTCCTCAAAGGTGAAAGGCCGCTCCCTCGAATTATTGAATACCTTAAAAATATCGACCATCAAAAAATATATATACACTTTAGTTAAATTATAATATTGAATCGTACAATAAATTAAGACTTAATTTGTTCATAACAAAGAAATAATGAACCGTATAATAATAAAATTGGTTAATTCCGGTCCCAACTTTCATCTAATGAACTTAAATAAATATTTTAAAGTCCTTCCATGTTTAATAAACTTAGTTTTATGTTTCAAAGACTCATTCTCACCCATTTTGGTGAAGCTATGCACATTTAACCCTTGTTAGTTCATTATCGGTCACATTTTGACTAAAATGGCTAATTTCGGTACCAACTTTAAACTAATGAACTTAAATGAGTATTTTAAAGTCTTTCCATGTTTAATAAACTTATTTTTATGTTTCAAAGACTCATTCTCACCCATTTTGGTGAAGTTATGCACATTTAAGCCTCGTTAGTTCATTATCGGTCACATTTTGACTAAAATGGCTAATTTCGGTCCCAACTTTCAACTAATGAACTTAAATAAGTATTTTAAAGTCTTTACATGTTTGATACACTTAGTTTTATATTTCGAATACTAATTCTCACCCATTTTGTGTTAGGTTATGATACATATGACAAAACATAAATCATGCGGAAAACCTAAATGCCAAGAAACATATTATTTACACATAATCATTTAGCATAATTCAGATGCATACACTTTGTAGCGTGCCCTCCCTAGCTGCGCCCGAACCGAACAAGAACAAGTCTTTAGGACTCCAAGTGCCGTCCCTCCGTAGATAGTCCACAGCACGTCCGGATCCGCCTTAAGCTTGACCAACTAGAATCGCCCTTAAGGTTCTAAGAATTTCGGCTAAATAGGTTGCAAGTGTTTGGCTGATTTTTGCTTCAAAATCTTACCTTTGAATACTTCAATGTTGTATATAAACTTGTGACCCTAGGCCCCTATTTATAGAGTTATGGAAAAGGACTTATAATCTTATTAGAATACTAATTTAGTTTAATTAGAATCCTGCTAGGACTCTATTTAAATAAACTTTATCTATTAGGATTAGATTTAATCATATGACGAATTCCGGTAGCTTTAGGATTCGATTAACACGCACATGCGCACCGCACGCCCGCACGTAGGCCTTACGACCCACGCCGAGCGCACAGCGCGAGGCCCACGCTCGCAACCTGCCTTATCCGTGCGCGCGCCCAAGCCATGGCTGGGCCTGGCTTTTGCGCTGGGCCTGGTCGAGGCTTGGCGTGTGGTTTGTTGCGTGTGGCTTGCTGGGCGACGGCCTGGATTCGTGTTGGGCCTTCGTCTGGCGAGCCTCGTCCGATGCTAATTCGTACGATACGCTTCCAATTAAATTCCCGATTCCGGAATTCATTTCCGATACGAACAATATTTAATATTTCTGATTCTGGAATTAATTTCCGTTTCGAACAAATATTTAATATTTCCGTTTCCGGAATTATTTTCCGATTTCGATAATATTTTCGATTCTGACAATATTTTCGTTTCCGGCAATAATTCCGATTCCGGCAATATTTCCATTTCCAATAATATTTTCCGATACGTACCATGTTTCCGTTTCCGGCAACATCTTCTACTTGGATAATATTTATATTTCCGATACTATCCATATTTCCGTTTCCGGCAATATCATTGTTTCCGGAGTATTCATTTCTTGCCTTTGACGATCTCAGCTCCCACTGAAACCAAGATCCGTCGATTCCGGATATCCATAGATGGAGTATTTAATGCTATTAAATACTTGATCCGTTTACGTACTATTTGTGTGACCCTACGGGTTCAGTCAAGAGTAAGATGTGGATTAATATCATTAATTTCCACTTGAACTGAAGCGGCCTCTAGCTAGGCATTCAGCTCACTTGATCTCACTGAATTATTAACTTGTTTAATTAATACTGAACCGCATTTATTAGACTTAACATTAAATGCATACTTGGACCAAGGGCATTATTTCCTTCAGTCTCCCACTTGTCCTTAGGGACAAGTGTGCATTTCCTAATTCCTTTGTCGCTCGATGCTTGCTCTTGAACATAAGGTAAGAGTTGTCATCCTTATTACGTCCAGAGGTGTTTCTCGGTTTCAGAGTTCAACTGATCAAATAAACAGATAATCATAGCCTATTGTAGACACCTACTTTTGTCCCCATTCCCGAAAGGGAAAGGTTCGATGATGAAAGCATAAAACTCCACTTGACAACGCATCTCCTATAAAATAAACGAATCTCAATTCCCCTTTTCATTTCACCCGAAACCTGATATTTATAGAAAACTGCTATTTATAGAAACATGCTAAAAATTGCAACTGCCGTAAAAGGTAGCTTCTAAAAGTGGCAAATCATAAAGGATAGAAACCTGTCAGAATTAGGTGTTGCATTCCAACATAAATCCTAAATGAGATAGAAAACTGCGAGAATCCTATTCCTAATATGATTCGGAAATAAGAGTTACGTATTAATTAAAATCCTAACGAGCCTAGAGTTCGTAACGGGCCCAGACGCATTCCGTCATGAAATTGGTACGCACTAAAAGACTCGATTAAGTCTCAAACACTACGGATTCCAGGAATCCGAATCTGACTAAGAAAACAGCCCAGACCCTATTTTCAACGCCTGGCTCTGGGCGCCGAAATCTTCGGCGCCCAGGCCTGGGCGCTGAAAATACCTGGGTACGTGTTTTTTCCTAATTCTTTGTGGATTAGAACTCTGCAATTCTATCTTTCCACGAACTCTTCCCTATAAATACAACCCCAAATTCGACGTGAAGAGAACACAACACACAATTATATTATGAGTATTGACTCCAACCCTTAGCCTAAGCCTCACGCTGCGAAATTGTTCACGCGTTCTGTCGCAATCGATCCATAAATCGAACAGAACGTATCCTGTCCCATAATTGAGATTCGTTAAATAAAAAGGAGAAATAGCAAAGTCAAAGTGGTTAGTTTTCTGAGAACCGTGACGCACCTCTCAAGGGTGCGTCGTAATGTGCCCCTTCTCGATGATTTAATTGCTTTCCTCGCCCTTTTTATGAACTGTTAAACTAACTAAATCTGATTGTTCTATCACGCCTAACAAATATAATATTTTCGGGAAATTGGATTATCATGCTAGGTCCCTTAATACTATTTAAATCAGATAATCACGATCGATCTAGTATTATATGTTGCATATTGCTAAAATCAACTCAGATTAGTTTAATAGTTAACGCATGTCCCTTCAATTATTTATGCTGAGCTAGTAAGGATATCCTGCCTCTGGAGTTATCGACGAGCGAAGTACTCCTCTCGGTAGTTACAGTCCCCCGAACCCTCAATCTCTACCTTGCGGGTGTATGTTGAGAGATCCCCACACCAGGGATCACAAGGGAACCTACGGCCGTCGTGGTCAAACATAATTGCACTCCCTTCATGTCACGATAACCGGGTTTTGTCAGTTTTTCTCATTGTCGTTAAAAACTGAATGGCGACTCCTATATTACTAGTCAATTTGGTGTAAACTCACAGGAAATCCAATTACACTTGATTGAATAAAAAGAATCGTCACACCCACGAGGGACGAGGTCACGCATTAGCCTCGTGCTTTTTCGACCCCCTCACAGTGGCGACTCCACTGGGGATAGTGAAGGAAATACTCGTGCTTGTAGGTAATCAAAATAGCCGAAGGGTGAAACGATCCTACCCCGCGTTTATTTCCCCATCAAGTTGGGACGACCTGAAAATCAGCATATTAATGTGAACGGGCAGAACCGCATAACGAATCTCGGCTCCCTCGGGAGTTGGGACTAAGGATACCTTTTTCCGCCAATAGGGGGGGTGCATACGCCGCGCATGTTGCCCACTCGGTACTTGTGCAGGTAGTACACCTATCCCGAACCCAATCGCTCGCTCATTAGGTCTCTCTCGCCTGCCTGCCCCCTTGGCTTGCACTTGCGGGTTGGCCTCTTGAGCGAAATTCGTCTGTTGAAGACACTACCTCGACCGGGGCATGTGTTGGATCTACGATAGAAGCGGTACCAAGCCAGGCGCAGATAACTACCCATAGAAGCCTATCATAAACTACATGACATGTTATTATCGCCTCATGATGAATGTTAGTTATGTGTAGCGAAATATGTGATTGTGTGTGACAAACTATCCTGGAAAACCAACGACCTTAAAAAATTTCCCAAACGTTCATAGACTAATTTGCCAAAGAGTTATGCCGAAATACGTGTTCCGCAAACCCGAATGATCGCCACAAAAATAAGCGACGCTCGGGATGGCCTGTAACGAATCCCACAAACGCTGCTACGCGTAAAGGACGTTATTAGGCAAGCACGCAAATCGAAGTCGCATAAACAGAAGACAGAAAAACGAGAACCAGCCAGGGACGCATTTTCAACGCCCCTGGCTGGGCGCCAGAATTTCTCACGCCCCTCGCTGGGCGCTGAAGTTGCTGCTTGGCCTTCTGGTCAAGCTCAGCAGCCTCGGTGCCCGCGCAAAAGGAAAATACGTAGCACAAAAAAAATGTTCGTAAAAAGAATTGCTACGAGGGCGTAAGAAAAGCACTCGATTTCAAAAGCGACTCGTAAAAAAATTAATAACTCTTTGCGTCGTTGTTAGGCCTCCTACGACGACAATGCTCGACACTAAAAAACGAACATGCTAACAGCTATGAATGTCACACGGGCAAGTGTTTCGAAAATCCAAAGAATGACCAAAAGAAAAAAAACCCAAAAAGTGTACCAAAGAAAGAGTGAAAAACCAATAGAGAGAGTTGAAGTCTAGACTAAGTGATGCGTGAAACTTTGGGAACCTAAACTTTAGCTTATCTTATGCCTAGGACTGGTCCTGCCACTTGGTGCCGATCAGGGAATCAACGGTTAGTGCGTCTCGAAGATACATCACCAACATCAGGTTTGGTGACTCCAAGCTCCGTCCGTCATCCCTCATTTCAAGGATCTCCGCTTCCCCAACCTCGATTCGCACCTTCAAACATGTCCATCGAAGATTTGCGAGATCAGATGGTCCAAATGACCCAACTTATGGGCCAATTGAAAATGGAAAATGAAGCTTTAGCGGCTGCGCAAGCCAAAAACGACCTCGATAACGAGAAGAGGATTGAAAAAATGGTCCTACAGCAAACCATGGGGAGCAAATACTTCTCCCTCGATCCTGAACCTTTTCCTGGCAAACTACCAGAAAAGTTCAGTTCATCTGACTTACCAAAGTTCAAGGCCACGGACAACCCCCGTGATCATCTACTGAGCTTTGTGAATGCCATGAACTTGAAAGGCGTGGACAAGTCCATGTATTTACCTGCCTTTCCTTTGTCCTTGGAACCTGTGCCGCTCAAATGGTACTATCACCAGGACCCTAAGCTCTTCCCCACTTGGGAAGACTTTGTCAATGTCTTCATCAAGCAATACTCGTCGAACATGGATTTCCAAGTCACCATGCGCGAGCTGGAAGTTCTCTTCCAAAAGAAAAATGAGGGTTTCACGACCTACTTTGCTAGATGGAGGGACCAGGCGGCCCAGCTAATCAATAGGCCTCCCGAAACAGAATTGGTCCAAAAATTCATTGACAACCTGGACTCGGCTTACAGACAACACCTTAGGTACCTGGGACTTGACACTTTCAAAAGAGTTTATGATGTGGGAATAAAGATCGAGGACGACCTCGCCAAAACCATACAAAGAAAACCCACATATAAAAACAACACCTACAATCGGGGTAACACATCCCAAGCCCAAGAAGTCCATGTTGTAGAAGAGACTCCCGCCCGAAGAAGCCTTGGAAGATGGGTCCGAGACCGAAAGTTTGCCCCACTCGGGTCGACTTTGGTACAAGACTTTGAAAGACTAACCAATCAAGGAAAGTTGAGACCTATAGGCCCCACCCGTGACCCTCCTATCAAAAGCAAATATTGGGTCGAAGGTACTTATTGCAAATTCCATCAAGGAAATGGGCATGACACTGAAAACTGCTGGAATCTAAAACATACGATCCAGGACATGATAGAGGATGAAGTGATACCTCTCCCTAACGTTGGCAAACCCAACAACAACAAGAGCCCACTCGGCTCTTGTCACATCTCTCTCGACCAACCAGAGAATTTCGACCCCACGGTGTACATCACGCCTCAAGGTGCACCACTCGCTGTGGTCCCTATGGATCGAATCGAGAGAGAAGTGTGCGGTGTGTGGAATGATGATGCTGAAGATATTTACCTATCTCAAGTATCGGGCCAGGACCTCTTCACCGAAACTTGGCCCGGGTATGCTCTCCTTGACACCACCCCTCAGGAGCCCGAGGTCGACAACCTCACCCGATCCGGAAGAATATACCAACCAGATATTCACCCACCTCCTATGGACGACGTCCCGGTTAGGCAAACTCCTGAGAATGGACGGCACGCCACCGTCGCAGAAGTCATTGAAAATCCTCTCCTGAAACAACTAAAAAGAACCAAGGCCGAGATTACCATCTGGGATCTCATGTGTACTTCAAAGGAACATCGCGAAAAGCTTATTCGCTCACTCGATCTCATCTCAGTACCTACAGATATCACACCTGACTCATTGGTTAGCCATGTCATGAGAGATGCCGGAGAAAAAGCCATAGTTTTCACTGACAAAGACTTACCCAAAGAGGGGGTGCTCACAATAAAGCCCTTTACCTAGTGGTTGGATGCAAAGGACAAAACATCCCCCTAGCGCTCGTAGATAATGGTTCGGCAGTTAATGTCTGCCCATTGCGAACCGCCCATTGCTTGGGGCTAGGAAATGATGACTTCCAAACCTCCACGCAAGGGGTACGAGCTTATGATAACTCCCGAAGGCCTGTATTGGGAAAAATCAACCTTACCATACAAACCGGGCCTGTGGCACGCACCACGGAGTTTCAAATAATCGACATCAAGCCCACTTTCAACCTCCTCTTGGGGCGACCTTGGCTCCATGACTTAGGAGGTGTGGCTTCTACCTTGCACCAAATGGTTAAACTTAACCATAACGGGGTAATACTAGAAATCCGCGCCCCTCCTCTCGACGTCAGTTGCACTATGGTTGGAACGGCCGAAACTGCAGACGACCTTTACGGGTTTCAAATGGAAGAAACAATCCAGTTCATCGAAGATTATGATCCAGCATTCCTAGACCCGCATGCATCCCGAGTCATCCCTAGAATGCTGTTAGCTCAAGGTTATTTCCCAGGAACCCCATTGGGCATAAGGAAGAAGGAATACACATTCCATCCCTTTCCCAACAAATCTACTCCCTTTGGCTTAGGCTATGAACCAACGGAGGAAGATATTGCTGACCGCCTGTCTAGGCTACGCCTTAAAAAGGCCAAACAAACCACCCTCCTTCCCCCGTATCAAAGGTCCCTTAACGGGATGTTCGTTCGGGAAGGAGAAAAACACCCATGCTGTGATTTCCCTGAACCCTTCGTTCAGGATGGCTTGCTAAAACCCGGATTTGAAATTTTCCATGACTGCCACACCTTGGATGAGGCACCCCACCTCACCAAGATTAAAACAACTGAAATATTGGACAACCAGGCTCTATGGACATTGTTTAACGAATCGAGGCCTATGGAGAACGAGACTGTGATGACTACCCTAGCTTTACAAGATGAAGGTTTCGATCCAACCCGGTTAATCTCTCCTGCATCAACACTAGAAGAGGTCGAGAACGGATGGGTGAAGACATATCAGTGGGTCAATGCAAAAGGAATGGAATTCAAGATGAGTACCGGTGAAGGACCGAAGTTTTATGAGACTAAACCCCAGGCTTGAGCCATATAGAGCACCATTAGTAAAAAGCGCCTAGTAGTTCTTTAGATTGATAGAAAAAAATAATAGAGACTTTAGATGGTCCTAAGGCCCCTTAGAATATAGGTCAGTTTTATTCCAGTGTGTTTTCCTTACTTTCCGAATCAATAAAGGCGTAATATTTCTCCTAAAAATTTTATTCTAACATTAAATAAGCACCAAATGTACTTGCAAAATACTAAAATAAAGAGGCGGCCCACTCTAGGCCCAACAAACAAAGCCCACTCGATTTTGAAATAGTGCCATGGGAACCAATTCCCGAAACCCACAAAATAAACCGCACTATCCCATTCATATCCCCAAAACCTAAAAAGCCAACCAGTGTCATCATAAGAGTCAATCCATGCAACCCAAAGAAATCAAAGGAAATCAAAATCCTAAACAATGCAAATGTTACAAAAAAAAAAACAGATTCATAAAACATAGATTCCATCATACCCTTCACTAACAACACGCACTTCAACCCACCTCAAAAGCCTACACAAAGATCTTCATAACTTCCGCACCCTAACCCCATTTTCAAAACTGTTTCGAGTCACGAATAGAAAAAATTAATCCGGACAAAAACGCATTTCACGCTAACAGCTAAAAAAGCCTCCAAAATTAGCCTCAAAATTGACTTTAAATACGAGCAAAATATCAAGGCACAAAAAAGAAATAAATGCAAGAACATGTGAAGCAAAGCGTCAAAAATTGACCGCCCAAGTCATTTTCAGCGCCCAGGGCTGGGCGCCGAAATTTCTGACGCCCTAGCCTGGGCGTTGAAACTCTCTGCCTGACAAAAATTTTCTTTTCAGAAGTGCTCGTCATTTTATCCGCACACAACGGAAAAATAACGAACACTTGGGGGTTACAGTACGTATCCAAATAGGCTTACCAAGAATATAGCCATACAAATTAGTCGAATTTCGAATTTCATATTTTACGCGACTTATGGCAAAAAAAAAACGGCAGATGAAAATAATGATAATACTTCACTCATTTGACCGATTAAGTAATATGCTTCCACCCCAGGGTATATCTACCGAATCCGGCATACTAGAACTTATTCTAAAGCTAGAACTACGCGCGACCTGATTCTGACAAGATACGTAGGCAATCCTTACCAAGGATTCGGTCCAATAAAAAAAATACAAATATTCGTTGTGCAAAAAGTGTTAGACATATAAAATACATAAAAAAGAGGAGAAACAAAAATAAATGAAAACGGAAAATAAAAATACGCCTTTATTGAGAAATAATAAGAAGGAAAACAAAGTGCTAGGAATAAAAACAAACACAACTGAAATAAATAGAGGGCACCTACACCCTAGCAAGAACTACACTACTCTAGTTCTTCCGGATCATCAAATAAAGTCTTGTAGAGGGCAATGTTCGCAGGATCCAACCCCACAGTCTTCTGCGCTGCCCCAATGTCAATCTCCATAAGAACCGGCTCCTGGACACTAACTTCCAAAGATGCCAAGGCTTCAGAAACATTCTCAGTTATAGCCCGCTCAGCCTCAAGGGCACAGACAATGGTGGGAGAAGGATTATTATCATCAACTAGACTAACCACTGTTTCTACAGGCGGCTGAGCCTTCCTAACCCATACATTGTTCCGGCGACGATCTCCGCGAGAGCTTGCATTTCTTTTAACAACAGCAGGCCCCTTCATGTTAGGCATCTTTTTAGGCCTGAAACTGGAACGGGGAGGAACTTCCTTTCGCTTTCGATCAGGACGAGCTTTCACAATCTTAATACTATAGGTACGAGGTTTGGCAGAATCAGGACCCTCATACTTAACACGAATACGAGGTATCAAAAGCTCAGCCGGCTCCCCATTTCGAGCCTCGGTCCTCACATCTTTATCATCGGAGCTCATCCATAACTTGTAGTTTTCAGAAAGACCCACAAAGCCATTTGTAGCTACGGCCCAACGCGGGAGACCGTCATAATACTTAGCCCACGCTAGGACCCGTGTTTGTGAAAAGGCCGCTACCTTAGGTGGTACCCTATCAGAAAAGGGGATAGTCTGCCTTAAACCATATTGACGCATGACTCGGTAAGGGAAAATATAAATGGGATGAGATAGCCCCAACAAAGAAAAATAAACCGATACATCAGAACCCCCTGTCATAGTAGTCAAACCCCACCATGGTACCACCCACTTAATAGAACAAATGCCATAAGTAAAAAAGGAGGTCCATTCGGCCTCGTCCTGGCCTTGGTGCAAGTATTTTCGGTTACCCAAGGCTATAGGGCGATAATGTTTAGGACCGGCAGGAGCTTCCAAAAGTCTAAGCCGTTCCACAAGCCAAATCTGCGAAAACAGGTACAATCGAATCAAAAGAATGAAAAAAAACGGTCCCTGGGGCGCAGTTTCAACGCCCAGGACCAGGCGCCGAAAACTCCAGCGCCCAGCCCTGGGCGCTGAAACTCAGCCCCAGGCAAAAGAAATATATGCAAAAGCGGCGTATGCGTGCGCAAAGAAGAAAATTGATTACTTGCAGTAATAGGGGGCTTCCCTTAAAATGTTCAGATTTGGCATCCTTCTTCAGCTCATCCGCACTCAGCAAAGTCTCGGCAACAACCAACGGCATGATAGAATAGCAACTTTCCATCTGGCTAATCAAGGGGATCAACCTTATGTCACCGAACTCACCATTGTTATTCGATAGCAAATAGTGATTCAACAAGCAAAATACAAGGGCTCGAATATTCAATTTCTGTTTGGTCATATTCTTACTAGGCCTAAAGTGATGTTTTACAAGTTTTGCCAAGTTAACCTTATCATCTACAACAATTTCAGCAAACATGTTATCAGCTAGTCCTAGGAAAGCCCTTATGGTTGTTTTACCCTCTTCAATAGTGCCAGGGGTAACAGGAGTAGCATTAGTAGGATAACCAAGGATCGCAGCAAATTCATCGGGCAAAGGACATATTTTGTTGCCCCGAAAGGCAAAAACATGATGATCGGAGTCCCAAAAGCTTAGGGCAGCATGCAGAAAGTTATAATCAATATTAATTTGTTGTAAGCCTAAAAGTGCCTCTAAGTGGTATTCTTTTAACAAAGCCTTTTATGTGGGAGTAAGGGCCCGTAGCCAACGCCTAACAGTCCGTTGGAGTGAGAAAGTAGGGATCGACATGGCAAAAGCAATGAGTAATTAAAACACAGCAAAAAAGAGGGAAAGAATTTGAGAGTGGTGGAAAATAGGGACGTATCTAGCCCCTATATATAGCTGGACGCACCCAGTGACATCCTGATCCCATTCGGAAACGTTTTAGGAAATCCGAAAGTCAAATATCACCAGGAAAAGACTTTCAGCGCCCACGGCTGGGCGCCGAAATGTTTAACGCCTGGCCTTGGGCGCTGAAAATGCAGCCCAAGGCCCAGATTTCACAAAATGCGGAATAGGAAAGGACTTAAGACCGTGTTGCTAAACACGAGGCCCTATTGCAAGTAGGATCAAGCCCAAAGCACCTTTAGCTCCCAAATAAGCAAAAAAAATATAACATTAAAACTTGGTCGAAACTTAGACTCGTCTCAGAAAATGCTTATGTATATTTTTCAAAAAACAAGTTAAATATCATGGTCATTCTTCGAAACACCAAAAATGTATATCTTTAAGTCGTTGGTTTTCCAAATAAAAAATGTTTGTCTGTCAAAGGATTAATCCGGGCCAAGCTAAAGCCGGATGTCGCCTGAAAACTAAAGTCACACTCCACGGCTTCGCTAAAGTAGCACACTACTATAAAAGGTCGCTCGCACATACGAGCATGACCCCAAACATGATTACAAGATGCGAAAAACGACCGATGAGCCCCAGTGCTTGGGGGCTCGCGAAAAATAGACTCCAACAAGGAGCGCACGATCAAAATCACATTCCAGGACTGCGCCATACACCATATCATGTTTGGATATCTCAAAAAAAAAAAAAACAACAGGTTCGACCTCATCGAAAGGTCGTCATTGACACTTGTGCACGGTCCTCTGATCGAAGACCAAGTCGAGCCGTAAAGACTAGCTCAAAATCACCAAAGCAGACGGTCGCAAGACAAAGGTCCGTCTGAACACGTTGTCAGCCCACGTTCAGGTTATAACTAAATTCGAACATCCCCCGAAAAAATTCACTCTTGCAAGAATGAATAAAAAGAAATTCTCAAAAGAAATCACAAAGAACCAAAGAAATAGGAACTTGCCCATCTTCAGTCGACAAGATCGCGTCACAAACCGCGCGAGTTCCAAAATCGAAAAAACGAATTCAGGGACGTCCACCCTTAGCGGACAGGGCTCTCCCACCTTTAGCGGGCGGGGTCTGCGTCACTAGCCGCGCAGGTCCTCAATTTTCGAAAAAAGAATCTTCCAAAAACAAAATGAAACAGGTTCGCCGTCTTTAGCCGGCGGGGTCTACGGCGCAAACCACGTAGGTCCTTATTTTCAAAAAAACACAAAACAAATTTCAAAATAGATTCGTCCACTTCTATCGGACGGGGTGTCCACCCTTAGCGGACAGGTTCGCCGTCTTTAGCCGGCGGGGTCTACGTCACAAGCCGCGTAGGTCCTTATTTTCAAAATTCAAAAACAGATTCGTCCACTTCTATCGGACGGGGTGTCCACCCTTAGCGGACAGGCTCGCCATCTTTAGCCGGCGGGGTCTGCGCCACTAACCGCGCTGGTCCTTAGTCGCTACAGCGATAACTTTTTCTAGTTTTCCCTTTTCCAAAAATTAAAAGGATTGGTTTTCCGTTTTTTCCAAAAAAGAGCGATGTGCTGGATTTTCCTTCGTTTTACGTCCCATAAAAACAAGGGGGTTTTCTCGTTTAGCTAGCCCTGAAAATGAGAATCTTTAAAAACATTTTACCTCGTGATTGGGCTTGGTCAGGCCCAGTTACACTTTATAGCTTTGATTTCGAAAACATCTGTAGCTACTCCCAATGACAAAGTGAGGGAGTTTCTATGCACCTTTAGATCCTTCCAATGACAAAGTGAGGAAGTTTCTATACTATCAGTTGACTAATCCCAATGACACGTGAGGGATATGTCGACATTCAAGTGATGACCCATAAGTCAAATGTTATCACTCGGGGGCTCGTGAGACCCTCGCAAAACAGGTCACATACACCATGGCTTGTGTGACGCACCCCGTCTAATACTTTGACCATCGTCTTACTCCAAGACTCAGTCAAAGTGGGGGCTAACTGTAGACACCTACTTTTGTCCCCATTCCCGAAAGGGAAAGGTTCGATGATGAAAGCATAAAACTCCACTTGACAACGCATCTCCTATAAAATAAACGAATCTCAATTCCCCTTTTCATTTCACCCGAAACCTGATATTTATAGAAAACTGCTATTTATAGAAACATGCTAAAAATTGTAACTGCCGTAAAAGGTAGCTTCTAAAAGTGGCAAATCATAAAGGATAGAAACCTGTCAGAATTAGGTGTTGCATTCCAACATAAATCCTAAATGAGATAGAAAACTGCGAGAATCCTATTCCTAATATGATTCGGAAATAAGAGTTACGTATTAATTAAAATCCTAACGAGCCTAGAGTTCGTAACGGGCCAGACGCATTCCGTCATGAAATTGGTACGCACTAAAAGACTCGATTAAGTCTCAAACACTACGGATTCCAGGAATCCGAATCTGACTAAGAAAACAGCCCAGACCCTATTTTCAACGCCTGGCTCTGGGCGCCGAAATCTTCGGCGCCCAGGCCTGGGCGCTGAAAATACCTGGGTACGTGTTTTTTCCTAATTCTTTGTGGATTAGAACTCTGCAATTCTATCTTTCCACGAACTCTTCCCTATAAATACAGCCCCAAATTCGACGTGAAGAGAACACAACACACAATTATATTCTGAGTATTGACTCCAACCCTTAGCCTAAGCCTCACGCTGCGAAATTGTTCACGCGTTCTGTCGCAATCGATCCATAAATCGAACAGAACGTATCCTGTCCCATAATTGAGATTCGTTAAATAAAAAGGAGAAATAGCAAAGTCAAAGTGGTTAGTTTTCTGAGAACCGTGACGCACCTCTCAAGGGTGCGTCGTAATGTGCCCCTTCTCGATGATTTAATTGCTTTCCTCGCCCTTTTTATGAACTGTTAAACTAACTAAATCTGATTGTTCTATCACGCCTAACAAATATAATATTTTCGGGAAATTGGATTATCATGCTAGGTCCCTTAATACTATTTAAATCAGATAATCACGATCGATCTAGTATTAAATGTTGCATATTGCTAAAATCAACTCAGATTAGTTTAATAGTTAACGCATGTCCCTTCAATTATTTATGCTGAGCTAGTAAGGATATCCTGCCTCTGGAGTTATCGACGAGCGAAGTACTCCTCTCGGTAGTTACAGTCCCCCGAACCCTCAATCTCTACCTTGCGGGTGTATGTTGAGAGATCCCCACACCAGGGATCACAAGGGAACCTACGGCCATCGTGGTCAAACATAATTGCACTCCCTTCATGTCACGATAACCGGGTTTTGTCAGTTTTTCTCATTGTCGTTAAAAACTGAATGGCGACTCCTATATTACTAGTCAATTTGGTGTAAACTCACAGGAAATCCAATTACACTTGATTGAATAAAAAGAATCGTCACACCCACGAGGGACGAGGTCACGCATTAGCCTCGTGCTTTTTCGACCCCCTCACACCTATGATTCATCTGAGCACGACCATGCATTTTATAGTTTCTAGCTCTCCGAGTGGCCTTGTACAACTTTTAGCATCTCATCCCGATTTATGGGAGGACAATCCCAATCTTGCGATCTTGAGATTAGACTTCGTTTGATAGGTGATTACCTGAGCGTTGCCTTTATAGCTTCCTTTTACGGTGCGACGGTTGGTCAACGTCAAAGTAAGCAGTTCTCAAACAAGTAATCTCAAATCACTCAGGTATTGAGGATTTAGTTTCTAATAATTTTAATGAAATTTACTTATGACAGATTTTCATCTCTTACAGTAAAGTTTCATAGGTCTGTCCGATACTAGTCTTCCCAAAGTAAGTATCTATGCAAATGATTATGACATTGCCATGTCCACATAGTTCAAGAAACAGAACTACTAGTCATCTTGCATTCTAGTCGTCTAACGTTTTCTATGCGTCCATCTTTATAGAAAACTTCGACCAGGGACCATTTTCAACTTTTGACATTCAAGTTCACTTGATAGACATTTCTTAGTCACAGGACTGGTCCTGACAGTCTATCATGAATATTTCGTCAAATTGAAGGGACTCATCATTTAATAAACCACAAATTAAATGGAAAAATGAATTCTATTCATTTATTGTGAATGATTAACCAATAATGTTTTACAAAGAATTAAACTCTAAAACTTTAAAACATTAAACAAGGACATCAAAGCCTTTCTCCAATATGCTTGATTCCCATAGCTGCAGTGTGCGAGTTGTGCTTCGCCTGCGGCAGAGGTTTAGTCAATGGATCTGAGATGTTGTCATCAGTTCCAATATTGCTTATCTCGACTTCTTTTCTTTCAACGAACTCTCGTAGAAGGTGAAATCTACGAAGTACATGCTTGACTCTTTGGTGGTGTCTAGGCTCCTTTGCCTATGCAATAGCTCCGTTCATATCACAATATAGGGCTATTGGTCCTTTAATGGAGGGGACTACACCAAGTTTACCTATGAACTTACTTAGCCATATAGCTTCCTTTGCTGCTTCATGTGCAGCAATGTACTCCGCTTCAGTTGTAGAATCCGCAATGGTGCTTTGCTTAGCACTTTTCCAGCTTACTGCACCTCCGTTGAGGTAGAAGACAAACCCAGACTGTGATCTGAAATCATCTTTGTCGGTTTGGAAACTTGCGTCCGTATAGCCTTTAACAATTAATTCATCATCTCCACCATAGACCAGGAAGTCATCTTTGTGCCTTTTCAGGTACTTCAGAATATTCTTGGCAGCAGTCCAATGTGCGCGCCTCTCCTGGGTCTGAATGGTATCTGCTCGTAGCAGTGAGTGCATACGCAATATCCGGGCGTGTACATATCATAGCATACATTATTGAACCAATCAATGATGCGTATGGAATCCCACTCATTCGTCTACGCTCATTGAGTGTTTTTGGGCACTGAGTCTTACTTAGAGTCATTCCATGAGACATGGGTAGGTAGCCTCGCTTGGAGTCTTCCATCTTGAACCTCTCAAGCACCTTATTGATATAAGTGCTTTGACTAAGTCCAATCATCTTTTTAGATCTATCTCTGTAAATCTTGATGCCCAATATGTACTGTGCTTCTCCTAGATCCTTCATCGAAAAAAAATTCCCAAGCCAAATCTTGACAGAGTTCAACATATGAATATCATTTCCGATAAGTAATATGTCGTCGACATATAGTACTAGAAAAGCAATTTTTCTCCCACTGACCTTCTTGTATACATAAGATTCGTCTGCGTTCTTGATGAAACCAAAGTCACTGACTGCTTCATCAAAAACGTATATTCCAGCTCCTTGATACCTGCTTCAATCCGTAGATTGATTTCTTTAGCTTGCATACCTTTTTAGCATTCTTTGGATCCTCAAAACCCTCAGGTTGTGTCATAAACACAGTTTCTGTTAAAACACCGTTTAAGAAAGCGGTTTTGACATCCATCTGCCATATTTCGTAATCGTAATATGCAGCGATTGCTAACATTATCCGAATAGACTTTAGCATTGCAACTGGTGAAAAGATTTCATCGTAATCCACACCGTGGACTTGCCTGTAACCTTTTGCAACCAATCTAGCTTTGAAAACTTCAAGTTTCCCATCCTTGTCCTTTTTCAGTTTGAAAACCCATTTGCTTCCAATGGCTTGGTAGCCATCTGGCAAATCGACCAAATCCCATACTTGGTTTTCAAACATGGAGTCTAATTCAGATTGCATGGCTTCTTGCCATTGCTTGGAGCTAGGGCTCGTCATAGCTTGGTTGTAAGTCGCAGGTTCATCACTTTCAAGTAATAGAACATCATAGCTCTCGTTCGTCAAAATACCTAAGTACCTTTCCGGTTGAGATCTATATCTCTGCGATCTACGTGGGGTTACGTCTCTAGATTGTCCATGATTCTCACCACATTCTTCTAAAGATCTCTGAGTTTCATCCTGAATGTCATCTTGAGCATTCTCTAGAGTTTGTTGTTCGACTCGAATTTCTTCGAGGTCTACTTTTCTCCCACTTGTCATTTTGGAAATGTGATTCTTTTGCAAAAAGATACCATCTCGAGCAACAAACACCTTGTTCTCAAATGTATTGTAGAAGTAATACCCCTTTGTTTCCTTTGGATAGCCCACAAGGATACATTTGTCAGATTTTGGATGAAGTTTGTCTGAAAATTAATCGTTTGACGTATACTTCACATCCCCAAATCTTATGAGAAGACACATTTGGTGGCTTTCCAAACCATAACTCATATGGAGTCTTTTCAACAGCTTTAGACGGAGCTCTATTTATAGTGAGTGCAGCTGTATTTAGTGCATGTCCCCAAAATTCTATTGGAAGCTCGGCCTGACCCATCATTGATCTAACCATGTCTAGCAAGGTTCTGTTCCTCCGTTCCGACACACCGTTCCATTGTGGTGTTCCAGGAGGAGTCAATTCTGATAGAATTCCACATTCTTTCAGATGGTCATCAAATTCATAGCTCAGATATTCACCGCCTCTATCAGACCGCAGTGCCTTAATCTTCTTGCCTAATTGATTCTTTACTTCACTCTGAAATTCCTTGAATTTGTCAAAGGATTCAGACTTATGCTTCATTAGGTAGACATAACCATATCTACTGAAGTCATTAGTGAAAGTGATAAAGTAGCTGAAACCACCTTTAGCATTTGTACTCATTGGTCCACATACATCTGTATGGATTAAACCCAATAGTTCAGTTGCTCTTTCTCCAACTTTAGAGAAAGGTTGCTTTGTCATTTTGCCAAGTAAACATGATTCGCATTTACCATAATCCTCTAAGTCAAATGGTTCTAGAATTCCTTCCTTTTGAAGCCTTTCTATGCGTTTCAAGTTAATATGGCCTAATCGACAATGCCACAGATAGGTGAGATCTGAATCATCCTTTTTGGCCTTTTTGGTATTTATGTTATAAACTTGTTTGTCGTGATCTAATAAATAAAGTCCATTGACTAATCTAGCAGATCCATAAAACATTTCTTTAAAATAAAACGAACAACTATTGTCTTTTATTAAAAAGAAAAATCCCTTAGCATCTAAGCAAGAAACAGAAATGATGTTTTTAGTAAAACTTGGAACATGGAAACACTCTTCCAGTTCCAAAACTAGCCTAGAGGGAAACGACAAATAATAAGTTCCTACAGCTAATGCAGCAATCCGTGCTCCATTTCCCACTCGTAGTTCGACTTCACCCTTGCTTAACCTTCTACTTCTTCTTAGTCCCTGTGGATTGGAACATAAGTGTGAGCCACAACCTGTATCTAATACCCAAGAAGTTGAATTAGCAAGTATACATTCTATAACGAAAATACCTGAAGATGGAACGACTGTTCCGTTCTTCTGATCTTCCTTTAGCTTCAAGCAATATCTCTTCCAATGCCCCTTCTTCTTGTAATAGAAGCATTCGGATTCAGAAGTGGGTTGACTGACCTTCCTCTTTTCAAACTTGGCGCCAGTTTGCTTAGTTGGGCTGGCCTTGTTGCCACCTTTCTTAGCATTCCTCTTCTTTCCAGATTTCTTGAACTTGCCCCCACGCACCATAAGCACATCTTGCTTATCACTTTTGAGCGTATTTTCAGCGGTCTTCAGCATACCGTGAAGCTCAGTGAGCGTTTTGTCCAGACTATTCATACTGTAGTTCCGCTTGAACTGATCATACCCGCTATGAAGAGAATGGAGGATGGTGTCTACAGCCATTTCCTGAGAGAACTGCTGATCCAGCCGACTCATATTCTCAATGAGTCCAATCATTTTGAGAACATGTGGACTTACGGGCTCGCCTTTCTTAAGCTTGGTCTCAAGAATTTGCCTATGGGTCTCGAACCTTTTGACTCGAGCCAGATCTTGGAACATGTTCTTTAACTCACTGATGATCGTGAAAGCATCTGAGTTGATGAACGTTTTCTGCAGATCTGCACCCATGGTTGCAAGCATTAGACATTTCACATCCTTGTTGGCATCAATCCAACGATTGAGAGCTGCCTGAGTGACCCCTTCGCCTGCGGCTTCGGGCATCGCCTCTTCCAGGACATACTCCTTTCCTTCCTGCATAAGAACTATTTGCAAGTTCCTCTGCTAGTCAAGGAAGTTTTTCCCGTTCAACTTCTCCTTTTCGAGAATTGATCGAATGTTGAATGAATTGTTGTTTGCCATAATTAAAACTACAATTGAAAAAGAATAAACAAATAAATAATCATTCACAGTTTCTCTTAATAAACTTAAATTCTAGCATACATGCATAATTTAATGTTCATTAAGCATTTTATTCAAGTTATGTGTTCCGGCAGGTGTGAATAAAATGATTCCAAGACCCTAAAACCCATTGAAGAATTAAGCACATTATGTATTTAGACTCAATTCTAAAATCTTTTAGGTAAGCAAAAACCTTTTGCTAATAGTCTAGAAACTACTCTTGGTTAATAGGTACGTCTAAGAGCTTATTAGGTAAACCTATCAATTTTGCCACGACATAAAAGGACTCCTTAGTTATATCGTTGAGTTTCACCAAAACTAACATGTACTCACAATTATTTGTGTACCTTACCCCTTTAGGATCAATAAGCAACACCTAGCTGAGCGTAAAACTATTACTAGATTGATGTAAAGGTTATCCAAGTAAGTGTTATTTTGGCATGGCACCTTTTAACTCAATTTTTAAGTTTGGAACTTAAGGCTCTTACTATGTTGGTTAGATTTTAAGTGAACTAAAATCCTTAATCATGCAACATAATCAAGCCACAATCTCATGCATATTTAAGACATATTTAAAAGCAATAAATAACTTAAAGCATGCATAAGATAAATGTGATCTAGTATGGCCCGACTTCATCTTGAAGCTTCAACTTCAAAGTCCGTCTTGAAAATGGATTGGAAACTCCGTCTTGAATTTCTCTGTGGGAGGCGCCATTTTCTTTAAATAGGATCAGCTATAATTAAACTAATTACAACTATTTGATGGTACGCAGACCATATTTGAATTGAAAAAACAAACTTTGGTGCATTAGACCAATTACATTCAAATTAATGGTACGCATACCATATTTTCTATCCTATTTGGGCCATACTAGTCACTTCATAACTGCAAAACAGTACATATACAATATATACCATTCACCCATTCATTATAATGAATGGCCCACATAGCTGGTTAGTAAAAATACGTTGTATGCATAGGGATGTCAATGGGGCGGGGCGGATGCGGATGTAGGTCCCTCCATCCCCATCCCCGCCTAAAATTTTCATCCCCATCCCCGCCCCATCACCCATGGCGGGTACAAAATTCATCCCCATCTCCGCCCCAACGGGTACAAACCAAAATCCATCCCCGCCCCACCACCCACCTGGGTATCCATCCTCGTCTCATCCCCGCCTCATACCCGCTCCATACCCGCCTAATTTTTCTTATTTAGAAAATCTTTGCCATATATACGAAGTAACTAAAATTTAACTTTAGAAAAGACACCTTATTACTAAAAGTATCACATATAATTGGAAAAAAAATACTCCTAATAACAAAAAAATCCAAACAAAAAATAACTTAAAACTCTCACCTAAATTCATATTATTACCTACAAACAAATAAATCCATATCCTCCCTATCACCCATGGCGGGTATGTAGCGGGGCGAGTGGGGATGGGGTGGGGCGGGGCGGGGATGGGGCGGGTTTAACACAAAATCCACACCCGCCCCATCACCCATGGCGGGTACGATTTTTATACCCATCCCCGCCCCATCACCCGCCAAACCTACCCCCATCCCCGCCTACTTGGGGCCGATGCGGGGCGGGTCTCCCACAAAACCCGCCCCACTGACATCCCTATGTATGCATCACATAAATATTTGCAGCAATTAATCAAGGGCACCAATAATCTACCAATTATTCAGTCCTTATTAATTCTAATCAAGTTGTTTAACCTTAAAGGATTTGTAGACCTAATCAATAGTTTATGACTAAAATAGCTCCCACTTAAACCAATAACTTTATATGCTTTACTAATTTTAAACATAAAAATGTATTTCTAGTCTAACTGGAAACATACAAATTTAATTAAAATTTAAAGCTCATATAAAATTATAATCGAATCCATTTATTTAATTTATTTTTTAGTTGAATAAATTTAAATTAATTCAAGGTTTAATTTTCGTAAAATAATTAGTATAAATAAAATTTATAATAATTATAATATTCAAAATTAAAATCCGAGAAAACAATTTAAATTATTAATTTTAAAGTTAATTAAAATTATTTCTGAACTGAAAATTTAAAATTAAAACTAAACGCATCAATAGTTTGCAAGACGATGCACTTGGGCTTGCGCTCAGGCCCCATCGAGCTACGAGGCCCATGCCCCGTGCCCTTGACCGTTGCACATAGCCTGCACAGCCATACGCACGCACGCCCCATGCCACGCACACACGCAGCCTTGCGGGCTACGCTGCGCGCAGCTTCGTGTTGCGTTATGGCTGCTGCCCCTTGGCGAGCTTGGTGCGTCGTGGCGCGGCGCACTGCTGCCCACACGCATCGTGCTCAGCGATGTGTGCCCTCTGCCTTCGCCCATCGCCCTGCACACACGCCTAGGCCTAGAGCCTTGCGTGCCGCATAGCTCGTTGCTCGCTGCATTCGTACCGCACGAGCGACGAGCTCCCTTGCTCGTCGTCGCGTGCCCGCACTATACAACATCCCTTAAGGGTAACACGTAGCTTCCATTGCTTTGGGCGTGCAACATTTATGAGCGTTTTCATAAAAATTTAAAATTTTTAATTTAAAATTAACGACATATTAATAAATCATATTAATTTCATAATTTTAGGGCGAAAAATCGAAAATTTATTAATCAATTAATTTCCGATTAACATGGATTCAAATCTAGGTCATAAAAATTTAAAATTTAACATAAATTAACAATTTTTATGGTGGATTTTAATCATGGATACCTAATTAAATTATTAATTAATTATGAAAAACAAATCAATTCTAAATTATTCGAATTTCAACAAATTAATCATAATTACAAATTAGGTTGTATAATTAACAAGTCTAGGCATTCAAATTTGTTAAACATATACTGTAGGTCAATCAAAAACTCAAGATTTATCAACAAGAGTCGCAAACATTCAATTTAACATCTTAAATTTACAAACTTTTGCGTTCGAAAAACTAAAACCTCCGAAAAGTCATAGTTAGGCTTCGAATTTAAGAATTCTGGGTTTCGGCGAAAAAATGTTTTTTGTCAAAATTTTAGAATGCCTTTTACATGCAAAATTGACTCAAAAATCACTTGATTTGGTTGAGTAACGAATATTCTGCCGAAAAACTGCGTACATATAATTAAATAAACGCAATTTGCAATTAATTACGAAAAATAATCACCCCTTTTAATTCCTTGCAAATTTGTAAAATTTTAACCATGTTAATGCAATTTAGATTATGAAAATAATAAGAGGCTCGTGATACCACTGTTAGGTTATGATACATATGACAAAACATAAATCATGCGGAAAACATATTATTTACACATAATCATTTAGCATAATTCAGATGCATACACTTTGTAGCGTGCCCTCCCTAGCTGCGCCCGAACCGAACAAGAACAAGTCTTTAGGACTCCAAGTGTCGTACCTCCGTAGATAGTCCACAGCACGTCCGGATCCGCCTTAAGCTTGACCAACTAGAATCGCCCTTAAGGTTCTAAGAATTTCGGCTAAATAGGTTGCAAGTGTTTGGCTGATTTTTGCTTCAAAATCTTACCTTTGAATACTTCAATGTTGTATATAAATTTGTGACCCTAGGCCCCTATTTATAGAGTTATGGAAAAGGACTTATAATCCTATTAGAATACTAATTTAGTTTAATTAGAATCCTGCTAGGACTCTATTTAAATAAACTTTATCTATTAGGATTAGATTTAATCATTTGACGAATCCCGGTAACTTTAGGGTTCGATTAACACGCACATGCGCAGCGCACAAGCACCGCACGCCCGCACGTAGGCCTTACGGCCCATGCCGAGCGCACAACGCGAGGCCCACGCTCGCAGCCTGCCTTATCCGTGCGCGCGCCCAAGCCTTGGCTGGGCCTGGCTTTTGCGCTGGGCCTGGTCGAGGTTTGGCGTGTGGATTGTTGCGCTTTGCCTGCTGGGCGATGGCCCGGCTTCGTGATGGGACTTCGTCTGGCGGGCCACGTCCGATGCTAATTCGTACGATACGCTTCCGATTAAATTCCCGATTCCGGAATTCATTTCCGATACGAACAATATTTAATATTTCCGATTCCGGAATTAATTTCCGTTTCGAACAAATATTTAATATTTCCGTTTCCGGAATTATTTTCCGACTTCGATAATATTTCCGACTCTGACAATATTTCCGTTTTCGGCAATATTTCCGATTCCGGCAATATTTCCATTTCCAATAATATTTTCCGATACGTACCATGTTTCCGTTTCCGGCAACATCTACGACTTGGATAACATTTATATTTCCGATACGATCCATATTTCCGTTTCCGGCAATATCATCGTTTCCGGAGTATTCATTTCTTGCCTTTGACGATCTCAGCTCCCACTGAAACCAAGATCCGTCGATTCTGAATATCCATAGATGGAGTATTTAATGCCATTAAATACTTTATCCGTTTACGTATTATTTGTGTGACCCTACGGGTTCAGTCAAGAGTAAGCCGTGGATTAATATCATTAATTTCCACTTGAACTGAAGCGTCCTCTAGCTAGGCATTCAGCTCACTTGATCTCACTGAATTATTAACTTGTTTACTTCCTCCGTCCCGGGATACTTGACCTGTTTTCCTTATCGGGCCGTCCCTTAATACTTGACCTGTTTCTAAAAATGGAAATATTATAACAATATTATATTATTTCTCACTCCACCCCTATTAACCCCCCTACCCCCTACTCCATACAAAAAATAATTAAAAATTCAACCCCTACTCTCCCCCAACCCCACCTCTTAACCCACCTCCCACTAACTACATTAAAATAATACTCTACTATCAACTACTACCTATTAAATTAAATAAGTCAATTCAAGTCCCTTAAACTCTGTGCCGGTCAAACCGGGTCGAGTATTCCGGGACGGAGGAAGTAATTAATACTGAACCGCATTTATTAGACTTAACATTAAATGAATATTTGGACCAAGGGCATTTTCATTTTGGTGAAGATATGCACATTTAAGACTCGTTTGATCATTATCGACCACATTTTGACTAAAATGGCTAATTTCGGTCCCAACTTTCAACTAATGAACTTATATGAGTATTTTAAAGTTTTTACATGTTTTATACACTTAGTTTTATGTTTCAAAGACTCATTCTCACCCATTTTGGTGAAGTTATGCACATTTAAGCCTCGTTAGTTCATTATCGGTCACATTTTGACTAAAATTGCTAATTTCGGTTCCAACTTTCATCTAATGAACTTAAATGAGTATTTTAAAGTCTTTACATGTTTCACACACTTAGTTTTATGTTTCAAATACTAATTCTCACCCATTTGGTTAAGTTATGCACATTTAAGCCTCGTTAGTTCATTATCGGTCACATTTTGACTAAAATGGCTAATTTCGGCCCCAACTTTCAACTAATGAACTTAAATGAGTATTTTAAAGTCTTTACATGTTTAATACACTTATTTTTATGTTTCAAAGACTCATTCTCACCCATTTTGGTGAAGTTATGCACATTTAAGTCTCGTTAGTTCATTATCGGTCACATTTTGACTAAAATGGCTAATATCGGTCCCAACTTTCAACTAATGAACTTAAATAAGTATTTTAAAGTCTTTACATGTTTGATACACTTAGTTTTATATTTAAAATACTAATTCTCACCCATTTTGATGAAGTTATGCATATTTAAGACTCGTTTGATCATTATCGACCACATTTTGACTAAAATGGCTAATTTCGGTCCCAACTTTCAACTAATGAACTTATATGAGTATTTTAAAGTTTTTCCATGTTTGATACACTTAGTTTTATGTTTCAAAGACTCATTATCACCCATTTTTGTGAAGTTATGCACATTTAAGCCTCGTTAGTTCATTATCAGTCACATTTTGACTAAAATGGCTAATTTCGGTCCCAACTTTCATATAATGAACTTATATGAGTATTTTAACTTCTTTCCATGTTTAATACACTTAGTTTTATGTTTCAAATACTAATTCTCACCCATTTGGTTAAGTTATGCACATTTAAGTCTCGTTAGTTCATTATCGGTCACATTTTGACTAAAATGGCTAATTTCGGCCCCAACTTTCAACTAATGAACTTAAATGAGTATTTTAAAGTCTTTCTATGCTTAATACACTTAGCTTTATGTTTCAAAGACTCATTCTCACCCATTTTGGTGAAGTTATGCACATTTAAACCTCATTTGTTCATTATCGGTCACATTTTGACTAAAATGGCTAATTTCGGTCCCAACTTTCAACTAATGAACTTAAATAAGTATTTTAAAGTCTTTAGATGTTTGATACACTTAGTTTTATATTTCAAATACTAATTCTCACCCAATTTGGTGAAGTTATGCATATTTAAGACTCGTTTGATCATTATCGACCACATTTTGACTAAAATGGCTAATTTCGGTCCCAACTTTCAACTAATGAACTTATATGAGTATTTTAAAGTTTTACCATGTTTGATACACTTAGATTTATGTTTCAAAGACTCATTCCCACCCATTTTGGTGAAGTTATGCACATTTAAGCCTCGTTAGTTCATTATCGGTCACATTTTAAACCCCTATATGTTTATTAGACTTAGTGTAATGTTCTAAGACTCATTCTCACGTATTTTGGTCAAGTTATACACATTTAAGGCTCGTTTGATCATAATAGGTTATATTTTGACCAAAAATGCTTATTTCACTCCCAACTTTTAATAATGAACCTAGATGTTTAATATTTTTAGTTTTATGATATTAAGACTCAACAATGCGTAAGAAAGTCCTATCTAATAACAAGATAGCTTATTAGTAATCATTGTCACCTATTTTAGAAAACTTTGGCTAGTATATGTTTGTTTTGACTTTTAAATTTCTTTTGTGCATTACCAAGGTTGACTTTGGGAAATAAAATGTAAGAACATCCTATCTAAAAACAAGATAGCTCAACCAATGGTCATTTTTGCATCTCTAGGTTCTATTTGAGTTGTTTTAGCAAAGACTCACGAAGATTGTGGAGCAAGACAAACATTCATATCTAAGGTGGTGGATTTGACTGGAGAACAAAGTAAAACCTACCATCAGTGTCTAAAGAGAAAAAAAACCTTACTTGCTTTGACGTGCTTTCTTTCTTCAAAAAACAAAGAACATGATCCACTGAAAAAGAAACATGAATAGTATAAGAGGACTTCCAAGAGCCACAACCAGGAAACAAATGAAACACATGAGAGACTAAGATACTTATAAAATCACATAGATATATAAGATCTTTAACAATTCTTTACGTCTGGAAAAGATATTATATGTTTTAACTCTCCCGGACACACATGAAATCCAAAAAATGCATACTTGAATAACAAACACCACCATTTTTATTGCTTTATGCACTTAGGTTTTTGAAGTCCTCATTGGATGTGCCAAGATTTATAGATGTTTATTCATGGTAATGAATATTGTGCCTCCTCATGACAAAAAATGCACAAGGACAGCAATAGGCTACTGCATTTATGAAATCTCTCTTCTGCCAGACCTGACTGCATCAATGCAGCAACAAGGTAGGTGCTTACATCAACACAAACAACAACGCAGTATCAATGAATGCAACAACAACTAGTTTTTGCATCAAAAAGAATATTATTAAAGTACGATATACTACTCCCTCTATCAGCAAATAAATTTCTCATTTTATTTTTGGCACAAGTATTTAGCTATACAGAATCTTCATTGTTGAACTCCTAGTTCTGAAAATATGAGGATCAAAGTTGGGACGGGAACAATACGTAAGCATCTTAATGATGCAGCAGCCGTGCAGAGCAGTATGCAGCAATCGTTCAGATCAGTAAACATCAAAGTAGATCCGTAAGCATCAGTACAGATCAGAAAAGTAGAATATGATCAAATCAGGATGCAACACAACAATACAGAAACACAGTACACGAAGAGATCAGAATGCAACACAAGAAACAAGAAACACATATCAATTAAGTAAACACAATTAACTAAGCCAAACTAAATTACGGAGTATAAAATTAGGAGGAAGAATATGTGGTGGGGTTTATATTATGACAGCGTGACTTGGTATGAAAAATTAAAGTTTCAAAAATGCAATAAGTACTTGGTACCTGTTATTCACGAGATTTCTAACATCAATATATAACTTGAGTATTATCTTGAAAAATTTCATGATAAAAGTACTCTCTAATCAGCCAAGCAATAAGTAATAACCAATTCTCACATCCATATAAGCATGTATCGAAAATTATTTCAGATTAAAGAGTGAAAATAACAAATATTAGAATCAAAATACATATCAAAGTCTGAAAACTGATCTAATAAATCTATTGACAGATTTGTTAACAAGGAGGCATTTCAGTAATTTTCAGGAAGCATCACTAAGTACATCAGCAATTGAGATTCTAACTATCTATATACAATTGAGATTCCAATATTTCAGGAAGCATCACCAAGTACGTCAGCAATACAAATCAGCAAGGAGGCATTTCAGTAGCACTGAACCAAGAAACATCAAGCCAATTTGTTCAAAATGCATAACGGAGCAGAAGTAGAACAATAAGACCGAGACTTCACAGCAAAACCATCTTAGAACAACAACACAAGAGCAGATCAACACCAAGAACAGTACATATCAGACAGAACAGACAACAGACTTCAGGGAAAGAAAGTAAAGTAGCTACTTAAAGACATTCAATAACTTATCTTTTAAAGAAAATCTGCATTATGAGCTAGTTACAAGCCACTTACAAAGGGTTACATATCTTAAATAGTCTTCTCCCCAACATCAAGAATTACAGGGGTGCTCTTCCCCCCAAAAAAAGCATTTGTACAACCCTTTGACTCCGGAAACAAATACCATAAGAAATTCTGCAATTAGCGTATTAATCAGATTTCAAAATAACCTCTCTAAACAAAGGTATATGAATGAAACAAGTAATTAGGCATTAAGCATGCCAATTATACTACTCAATTGCTTGAAAAACCTCTAAAATGTCGAGTTAAATACAGTTCGAATCACCATACCAGAAAATCTTGAACACTTTCTTGCATTTGCAAAGTTATGCTTCAGTACTAGGAACTATACACTAACATATAATTATGAAATAAATTATAACTAATGGTGCGTCAACATACCTAGCAACAAGACATTTTGGCATATTTGAATCAGAAATTTTGAATACAATTTAGTCATGAAAAAGCTGACGTTTACCTTGTCAAAGTATGTTTCTGGGGGGGGGGGGGGGTTATTACACCTCCTGCTCCTATGACAGGATCAGCAATAAAAGTAGCTATCTGAACGAAATGGAAAAACCATCTTCTTTAACAGTTTATTTCAAGGCTTTCAAAATAAAAGATCAAATCATTTCACAAATTCCTTTTATGTAATTACAAGAAACTAATCATGACATTTCAACACCTTCTCTGGTCCCTCTTTGAGGATAAGATTTTCTAGATTATTTGCCAACCTGGTCACAACTCCTCCTCCGTTTCATCTATTACATGAATTGCATAAAATATTGATATATATATATATATATATATATATATATATATATATATATATATATATATATATATATATATATATATATATATATATATATCAGTTCCAGAAAGAATACAAAAAAGCCAAGATTGATCACCAAAAACCAAAAAGCAAATAGCAACCTCGAAGATGATAATGCCAATAATGAGGACAGTCAGTGTGCAAACAAAAGAAGCTGGTAATTAGTCGAATTTTGATACATGGGAGGAATCATGTTTAGAGCATACGTGAGTTAGTAGCACTACATTCAGGAACACGATCTTAGGCTTTTAGAATAAAGTTTGTAAGATTAGTGAACTACAACAAACCTGACCTTTACTGTCCAATCTTACTCTAGTTGATACATTTGTTAAGTGTTAAGTTCTCTTCTCATGTACTTGATCAATGATTGTGAAAAACAAAGTAAAAAATGGTGACTCTTACATTCCTTTCAATCATAGAATTATACTTGTCTATAAATTCCATCAATGAATTCAGCTTACTCACTAGACAAACATTGAAGACCACAAAGAAAAGATTATCTAGTTAAAGAACCATCTTGGGAGCATGAATGTCCTCGCTTCTATTAAAACTATACCGTTCAAATAGAAAGAATTTTCTCGAGAACTAGGTAGTTAGTATGGTTCATTTGGTCGTTTCTCACCAGCTTCTACATGACTACACCCTTGATCTTAATGGACTCCCATCACTATTAGAAAGTGGTAACTAAATTTCCAATCAAAAACCACTAAAACCCACAAACAATGACATAGAAATGATAGAATCATCTAAAACCAAAGCATCAAAGGTAATCATCCACTCAAGCCCAAGACATGAAATGTAACTCTTGAACCTTCGGACTTATACAGAATAACATTACTAACATACAACCTAGATTGAAGTAAAACAAATACCAATCCATTTGTCAAGGACATTTCTCAACAATGACAGAAAAACAAATCGAAAATCAATTATATTTGACTCCTTCAAAATTCTCAATTGATAAGATTTTGAATTTCTAATACACATAGAAGACTTCTTACATCAATTAAATCACCAAAATTCAACTTAACAAAATTTAATCAAACAAGCTCAATCACTATGCTAAATTTCATAATTCGTAATACTTAAATATGATAAGATAAAGTTCATGTGCAGCTAACAAAATCCAATTCAGATCCAAAACCATCAACAAATTCCAAAATCAAACAATCAGAACCCAACATACATCACCAGTGAACACAATCGCAATTCGAACAATTAAAAAAACTTCAAAATAAATAAAAAACCCCTAAAAAGTCAAAAGCTAAGAGAAATTAACAATAATTACACAAAAACATTAGAATCAAACTTTTTCGATGCACATCAACATATCAGAAACACAAATTGCCCCAAAATTGATTATAAAAAATCGAAGAACAAACCTGAATTAGTTCGGTCTGGAAGAAGGTAGAAGCTAAACGAGCACGCAATCGAAAAACCTTGACAAATTAGGCATTCGTCATTACAGTAACAAGCTTATATGAAACAAATAATTAAATTTTATTCACAAATTAACCTATAAGAAATCGAGGAGCGACACCTGTTTGCTGCGGCGGCGGCAAGAAGAGGACGAATTCGGCGGTGGGGAAACAATAGCGGCGACGCGGCTAGTCGTGCTGGGTATGTTGTGAGTATTGTGAGTGTTGAATTATCGTGCCCAGAGAACCAGAGAGGAGAAGGGGAAGGAGCAGAGAAACCAGAGAGGGGATGGAGCATAGAAGCGGGAATAAGAAAAAAATTATTTTAGGGAAAAGCAGAGCAAAGGAAGGAGGAGAAGCGGGAAATGAAATGATTTTGGGGGAAAAAATTAGAAATATTTTGTGCGGCTCGTTTGTAAATGAGCCCGCACTTGAACTCAAGTGCTGCCAATTTTCTAAAATGCGCCCGCACTTGTGAAAATGTATTTTTTTTTTTTTGTGAAATGTCAAGTGCTGCCAATTTATAAAATGAGCCGCACTTGAAGGGAAGCACATGTCGATTTTTCTACTAGTGGATTGCAACATCACTTTACGCAATTCTCTTGTTCACTGTTTCGACCCATTCGATACTTCACTCGAATTTCAAATTTGAACTTTCTAGGGTTTTAAACAATTACATATTAACTAATTTTGACTTAAGTAATTAGCAAGAAATTTTGTTATTGTTGTTAAAATCAAATTGTAATTTGTCTAAAGATTAAATTGTCATATTATTTAGCCTGTACAATTTAGACGAAAACTTTAGATGATTTGACTAAGTAAACACTGACTAATTAAAATAACAAAAGTACATGCTATGTAAGGTTAAAATCAAATTGTCTAAATAATTGTTAAAATCAAATTAGACAATTTGATAAATTGTCTAAAGATTAAATTGTCTAAATAATATGACAATTTAGACTTAAATATTAACTAATTGATGTTTAATATAATAATACCAATAGATATTAACTTTTAAGTCTTTAGAGATAATAATAATATAATAATAACAATTTAGACTGACATATAAGATGTTTAACAATTTAGACTTCTTCTACTAACATGCTAAAAATATTATTATAAGCTTATAGCAGCATATACCCAAACAAATTGTAAGTATGTAGTCCTTTCAATTTATCCATCTCTGCCTCTTCCCCCAAGTCAACTTAGCCTCCCATTCAAATCCTTGACCTCTTCCTCTAAGACAGCAAGGGTACCTTACATATTAGCCAAAATATGTATCTCTAGTCACAAATTTACAATGAAACCAAAACATTTTAAGACATTCTTTACCTGTTTAATGAAACAATGGAGCCTAGCTGCAATGAACATTCTTAACCCTTATTTGACTCTTAAAATGTTAATTGCAGCTAAATTCTGGAAACAAATCAATTGAAACAAAATCTTCATTATGTCTAACCATCATGTAAACATGAGCAAAAACCAGATAATATTAAACCAATGAAATATAGGAATCGCAACTAACCTCGACATGAAGACAATGGACATAGCAAACGAAATCCCTGGACATTCAAAAAATTCATCAATTACTCATGAAATCACTAACATGGATACCACTGTTATGTGTAATTAGGTATAAAAACTAATAGGTATACTCCAAGATGCAGAAGATCAAAATAATTGCTAAATTAATTTCCAGATCTGGCAATTTTAACAACAAACGAACCCCAACACCATAAAAAGGAAAAAGATAAAAAACTTTATTCGAAGAGTTTATCTATCAAGATCAGGATTTGCAAATTCGTTTCCCTTACTCCTATTTTCTCTCTCCTATGACGACTCCAGTCGTGGCGGCTGTGGCTTTGATGGAAGACAACAAACTTTCTACCATCCCTCAAAATCATAATTAAACCCCCGATGTCAAAACCCTAACATCGGAAAATCAATGTAAAATGAAAACGCAAAGGGATATTAGGGGAAGATGTTTTCATGTACCATAGTAGGTGCAGCCGGTGAGATTGTTGGTGGTGACGATCGGGGAGCAAGGAGGGCCAAGGTAGGAAGGTGTGTGAGTGATGCCCTGTTGCTGGTGGTCCTGCGAATTTCTTTAACTAGAGCATTTCTTGTTGCAGAGAAGCGCACAACGATGGAAGGCGGACCAGACTGATGGTGGCGACGGCGAGGATCAGCAAACGGTTGAGCAACAGGAGGAGAGAGAAAGTGGCGAAGTTTCTATTGAGAAAGTGAAGCAGGTTTTGCGAAGAGTTTGAGGTTTTGGCGAAGGGTCGAGGGTATAACGGACTTTTTAAAAGGGGACACGAAAAGTGATTTTACCAAAAAGACCTCAGCTGTTCCTTTATATAATAGAGATTATTCGTAATTTTTTTTTAATTTCTGTTGTTTAATCTGTTTGGTTAAAGGAAGAAAACAAATGTTTTAAATGTGGAAAAAGTATGTTCAAGGTGGAAAATATTTTGCTTTTGTAAACAACGAATGCCACATTGTTCTCACCTTCCATCCATCCATCCATCATCCATCAATTTCCTTTCCACTTTCATTCCTTTTTCTCTATAATTTTTCTTGTAAGGAAACAAACAAAAGATATCTATTTCACCAATATGTTTCCTTTGGAAAATTAAATTGCACGTGTTTCACAAAAAAAGTTTTCATTTGAAACTAACAGAGCATTAATATCAAATTTTGATCAATAATTTGTCAAAGTTTAATACTTCCTCTATTCTGGAAATATCGCACGATTTATTTTTTACACTATGCACACTACGATTTTGGCCATCTTTTGTGATTCTTACGTAAGGAAATTTTAGTCATGTGGGGTCATGTTAGATTCTTATCGATATATATATTTTCTAAAAATTATTTTTTTATAATTTTTACTTGCACATGATTTAAGATATTAAGAGTCAAAGTAATGGTTAGAGGAGTAAAAGTTAACCATGGTGCGATATTTCCGGAATGGAGGAAGTATCAATTTATTGTTAGCACTTTTCAGCTGAGAATGATCGATTATCAACCATTATAATGGCTAAAGCCTTACTACCTTACACGATTGCTACAATTTCTTTTCGGTGCAAATGAACCACAAATGCAATAAATAACAAATGAGGGAGAAAAGATTCGAACTTGTATTATATCATATACATACCCTCAGTTTTAACGACTATAATAAAACATTACTGTAGACGCCTACATTTGATCACTAGCCAGAAGCGGTAAGTCGTTCAACGACGAAATCGAACACTACTTGTCAACGCTTTTCTAAGTAAGCAACGAACATTCTACGACTGACTTAAGCGATCCCAGAATCCGCATTTTCATTTTTAGTAACTACCATATATAGTAATTGTCGTGCTAAACAGCTACTAAATATAGCAAGCGCATAAGATAGATATTCAAGGAGATCACGTTACACTACAATTAATCCCTTGAAAAATATAAGAATTTCACTCCAACTAATATCATAGAAGAGATAAAACCGTGAAAGAGATAAAATCCGGAACAAACAGGAAGAATCTAGAAAAACGCGTGGATAGAATTTACCAGCGTTAGAAACAAATAGCTAGTGGCACGCACGTGCCGTTATTTCTAGCGCACCAACCCTGGCGCCACTCTTTTGAAGCGTTACATTTTGATTCTCACCCAGTCACGACAAAGATAAAATTCCAGAATGAGTTGTCGCTGACTCAAATCCTAACACATCTGACGTATCCTTACCCGCACTGTTAATTTTTAGCGCTGGTCAGGCTAGCTCTAGAATTTCTAGCGTTGGCTTTTCAATTAAGTTCAATCTCTTTAAACGTTTATCTTTATTCGACCCATTTCACTACAAATCCAACCCTCTAAATTCCGAAAATTGATACCAAATCCCAAAGAATTCCTAACCTTAAGCTTGAGTATTAACTGAAGCTTAAACCCGTCCCTAAATTCGTAATAGCCCTGCCCGTATTAACTCTTGTTATCGAGCCTCTGTCCGTATAAACACCCGAATCATCCCATTCACTAACGAAGTTATATCCAAATATTTAGCCTAAATTAAGGAATCTAAGGGGAAACTCTGGAAGAATCACACCAGAAATCGGGAACAGTCAGTTAGTTTCCAGGAAGTTCTAAGTAGAAACAAAAATCTAGCAAGGACAAGTGGTATATGTTCCTGAGAACCGCAATATAGCCTAAGCTATATTGTAACCTGCAAATATACACTTTTTACTACTTCCATCACCGGCCATTATAAATCTGTTCACATAATCTGTTGTATTACTCACGCCTAATAAGATAATTCTTGGACAAACCGGTATTGTTAACCACCTTTAATCAACCTGAATCATTATTTTGAATATTGTTAGCTAATTACTTGTGCATTAAAATCAACTCAGATTAGCAATGTAGCCTAATGATATGTCTATTGTATACATAGTTTTTACCCCCGTCCCTCGTTGGTCGTTGGTCTCAGTTGTGCTCTTCGGAGCCATTTTTAGTACTAATGTGCTCCTTGTAGTGTGTTTGTAGTTTCAGGTTTATTATTGTAGGAATTAGCATTTTTGGATGCATTTCCTACTCATTTGAACCACTGCAAGAGATGATGTACTTTAGAGAACACGAGCATTGAGTTGGAAGAGTTTTGAAGCAAGGCGAATATCGAAAGAAGTAGAAAAATGAATTTATTCCACTATTTTAATCATAACCCAAGTTCTACAAATTCAAATGAAGTGATTACAATTGGGTTCGAATCTAGACTTTCATTTCTTTCCAACGAGTGGTCAATCGCCTAATTCCGACTTATAACGAAGGAGATATGACGTTTTGAAGATAGGGGATCGTGCAGTTTGACGAGTGTAGGGTTTTTTTTCGTACTTTCCTTTTTTTGTATTTTCCCCTACGAAAGGCTTTGTATGTTTTTGGATTTTGAAGGAGTTTCCACCAAACAATTTTAAGGGTCCTGTTTGGAAAGACCAAAACTGACTCTTTTGCGGATAAGACATTGAATCTTAGAAACGGATGGGTGAGATCCGGGCAAGGGAACGAAGTGCTTATTCCACGAGCTTTAAAAATTGTATTCAAGCACATGACAAGAAGCGTTTTCGAATAACCCTAGTCATGACACTACGTGGGTTTGAACTTTGAATTTAAGACATAGAATTTCTACTTGTATCGTGACCACTTCGCTTTAAAGTTAATTTGAAGGAACCTAAAGTCAGTTTGTCCAAGAAATTATCTTTGTTAAGCGTGATGTAACTTTGAATTTTGTTGGATTTAGCATGTGGGGTGATGAAAGCAATAAACAAGTAAAGCACATCACAATAAGTAAATGAATTATTGAAAGTGCGTACAAAACCACATCACCTTGAAAAAAGGTGAGTAAAGACTGCGGAATTGAAATAGCAAGAATAAAGGTGCAATATTGAAATGCGATATTGAAAGGTGCAATATTGAAATGCGATATTGAAAGGTGCGATATTGAAATGCGTTATTGAAAGGTGCGATATTGAAATGCGTCATTGAAAGGTGCGATATTGAAATGACGATATTGAAATTGCGATATTGAAATTGTACTATTGTATTTGAGATCCGAACGCCAAACGACTACTTAATAATAAGTACGCCCGACACGGATTCAAACCGCGAGCAAATTGTGATAAACCACTTTATGCATACAATATTCTTTTATACTATTTTAAAGAATTATATCCATTATTCATCGCCTCAAAGTATTAGTATTGACTTATATGATTTATTCTACAATATATTGATTTTCTCAAACATTTTTTAATTTGTTTAGTTAAACATGTATGTTACAGACTACTTTAATAAAAAAAAATGTTAATCGAAAACTAAACAACACCAAATCTTTTAAATGTGATTTGGCCGGTCATGCATGTAACATAGTTTGCTTTAGAAAAATGAAATACCATATTTTACGATATGGTTTATGTTTCGTCTCGGGCTGCACCAAATCGGATTGTATGTGTTAAACCCCTAAAAATAAAACATCATTTTTAATTAAGTTTTTATGTTGTTAAATTATTTTTCTAGAGTATATAATTGACTCTAATTTCCCTAAATAATAATTTTCACTATTCCATGTACTTCATATAAGATTTATTAAAATATTCTGAAACTTTTAACAATTTTCTTATTTTTTTAATTAATTTTATTATGGATTGTTATTAATTAATGTTAGTTACTATTATTTATAGTTTCCTTTTTTGTTTTAATTTGGTTGTTAATTTAATTACTTTCTTTATTTTTTTTCCTTTTTCCTTTTCATTTGTTTGTCGATTTAATTACTTTCCTTTTCCCTTATTTGGTCGATATTGCTTCCCCCCCCCCTTTTTTTTCTTTACTTGTTTAGTCAATTATTCTCCTTGCCTTTTTCAATTGTTTCTAAAATAGGAGAGTAGCTGAGAGAGGAATATTGGGGTTTTGGAACACTCACATTAACCACCACTCCGCTTTAATAATATAGACTAGTAATGTACGAGATTTCTGAAAAATTAAAAGGCTAATAAAAAGGGGCATTAATTTTACTCTCCTTCTTTATACATATTATTATTTAAATTGACTAAAGTTTTTAATATTTTCCTTTTTTGTTAGTATTTTTTTTCCTCTTGTTGATATTTTAATTTCATGTTTTGGTAGTTTCCTATTTGGTTCAGCTTAATTTAAGGGAATGGAGAGTAATGACGTGGAGCTAGTAGTTGTGATTTGACAATTGGGGTTTTGGAGACCTCTCTCCCTCGCCACTCTACTTTAATAATATAGATTAGCGGTTTCTTCGGATGATAAAAAATAATACTCCGTAATTAAATGAATGATCTGCTAGAACTACCAAATAGAGCTGGAAATAGGTTGGATTGGATCAAAATCAAGTCGACCCATTTATAACGAGTTGAGATTTTCCAAATCCAATCCGGCCTGTTTACTTAAACGGGTTGAGATTCTCAACCCAACCCAACCCGATTATAAACGAGTAGACCTTAAGGTCGACCCGTTTAAGAACTTTTTTTCCTTCAACGATAAACTGACTTCACTTTAAAACTAAAGGGTAATTTTCCAGAGACGAATCTCGTAGCAAAATCTAATACTTCAATATGAAAACCTCAATAAATTATTCAATGTTGAAGGAAAAAATGAGAAATAAATATTTTATATAGATAAATACTACATCTTTGATTGAAATTTTAATAATTGATGAAGTAAGTCAACAATAATAATTTCTAATAAATGAATGAAAAAAAACTAGATGTAGATAATACCCTTACAAAAATTGTAAAAAAAAACTATAAAACGTTGGAACAATACATGTCTATATATCAAATCAGATTTTTGAAAATATCGACATGCATCGCGTGCATAGTACTACTAGTACAACAAAGGAAGTGATTGAGGAGATTTCAACTTTTAAATTAAACATTACTATTCCGATCCGTACGTATGAAGGAGAATTGATTTTGGCACACCACTTGGTTGATTTTAGCACACCACATATGAGTACGTATAACATAATTTTTTATTCTCTCACACGTGGTGTGCCAAAATCAACAAAGTGGTGTGCCAAAATCAGTTTTCGTACAAAGGGATAAATTGAATGTTGCCCAAATTACAACTTCAAAACAAGTAGTTAACTATTGCTGGAATGTGATGGTTGAAAAGATAGTCTTCCCAATCAATAGACTTGGGATCAAAGTTGAAACCTTCTTCATCTATTCTTTTTATTGTTGTCCTTAGCTTCTCAGTGTTCTCGTCATCAAAGCTGCATTTGCATAGGAATTTAAAATTTTGCTTTACTTAATAATAAGGGGATATATTATGTTTAAAAATTAATAAAAAGTTGATATAAGATGGACATGATTTTAGGCGGAGTATATGTTTATCGATAAAGTATTAGATTCTATTGTCCGAGCCAAAAAAAATAAGTATTAGATTCTAATTTCAGTAGAGTTGTCTAAAGATTTTAAACAGGAGGAATTAAAAACATAAATAAAATTAAGAAATATTTCATCCGTAAGGAAATGAATGGTGCACTTTAATCAACAACGTGTTTAATGAAGGTGAATTGATTTTATTAAAGAAGTAAAAAAGTGGGGTAAATTTGAATTTAAATAATTAAAGTAAAAGATAATGGAAATGTGGCAAGTGGGATAAGTGTGGATTAAATTACTCTCTCCGTCTCAAAATTATAGTCATGTATTCTAATTCGGGCGTCTCATAATTAGAGTCTTATTTCCTTATTTGAACATAAAATAATTCCCATGTTACCCTAATTTGGGACCACAAAGTAAAATAAAAATTGCATTGAAAAACTCCCCATGTACTTTATTCCTTTTTACATGTAGTATATTTTATTTTCTCATGTATTTTATTCATTTTTACATGTACTATATTCTATTTTTTCATACAAATTAATCATCAATGTATTATATTTTAATTTCACACACACTATGTTTAACTTTTCTTAAAATCCGTGTTTTTAATTTTGAAATGGATGGAGTATTAAATATTAGTAGTGAGGTATTCGAAATAAAAAAAATAAGGGGGAAATTTCCAAAAATAGAAAAAGTGCAGCAATAATTTATTTACGGCCCATTAAGAGCACCCATCATTTTCATACGGAGGGAGTACTATACTTGTACTTACATGCCGGCAAAGAGTAAATAGTGACTAAATATCATCGCCATTTTAACTGCTACTTTTAACTGCATCTCAAGTTTATCTTGATTCAGCTTGAAATAACGGCATAGGGCTATATCAACTAATTTTAACACCTGTGGTAAATACAAAACAAAGTTAGAGCTACTGCGAAATTAAACGCCATTAATGATAAACAATTTCTACATTGTACATGCGATCTTGTTCGGCAAAACTAGTAATAAGTTGGTAACACATTACACATGGGTTGAGAATAATTTTAAGATGAAGATGAACAAATATGATATATACCATTAACTTAGGGATGGGTTGGACCGAAAGCATCAGAAAATGGAGTCTATCCTTTACCAACTTGCCCTTCTTAATCTTTACGGGCACTCCTTGACCATCTATCCATGGGTTTTTGTTGAAGTATCGATAGTTGATGTCAACCAACTTACTTACGGTTAAAGGATTTCTCAATGAAGAACCCACTTGATAAATTGTTAGACATGGTTTATTTGCGTTTGCTACCATTCCAGAAATTATTGAATTTACCACCATATCAACTGGGATCTACGATCACCAAAATTCAATATCTTAGTCTATGGAAACAATATTATAATTACATGAATTTTTTTAAATTTTCCGAAGGGAAATATTTCTACTTACTAAATCAATAACAGAGTTACCGTCGGCATATAAAAAATTGATGAGTCCTTTGCCATATAAAATAGAAAGCGTGCCTGTGCTTCTGTCATCGAACCAGAACATAAATTAAATACTCTAGAACGTACAAATTGTTTAGGAGTACTGCATAAGTATATACTTTAACATTTAAAATAAAAAGCAAAACAAATGTAACCATGCGCCTAGAACGAAACTCGTTAGAGCATTATTAAAGGTGAGCAAAAATTTATGCCCAAGGGGAAAAAATGGGGGAAAGGTTGGTTAATGGGTAGGGAGATTTGCTAATAGGGTGGGAAATGGGAATAAATGAAAATCCATGTGGCACGGTGATTTTATTGCTTGGGTGGGAAATTTCAGCCAACATGGCGCGCCACGTCGCCTTCCATGAATGAAAATCTTTGTAACAATTATTTGTCAAAGCTCATTTTTTTTATACTTATGATTCATAATAAAATAAAATTAAATTATCGTTGGTAAAAAAAAATTGAGATCTACGGATGGATATCTATATTTATATAATTCAACACAAAAAAAATAATTCTCCGTTCTCTCTCTGATTTGCTTATAATTATCAAAATCTTAATTACTCATCTTTTTACTTTCATACCAATGAAATCTTGGCCTAGTGGTTAAGGTTGATGGTCTGTATATGATATGTTTCAGGTTCAAATCTCCTGACCACCATTTGCAATTCATATTGCATTTGTGGCTCATTCGCACCCAAAAAAAATGCTTATTTTATTATTATTGTTGTTGTTAGACAGAAGTAGTGTGTAGAGAGAGGACTGGTAAGATTTTCTTTTGCTCATGGATAAGCTAGAGAGGGGTGGGGAATTTATTTTTTGCTAATGGAAAAAATGAAAAAGGATGAGTGTGATAGAGAGGGGTGGAGATTTTTTTGGCCATGATTAATTAACAATGGTTTTATGACATGCATAAAAGTCAAATTGTTGCATGTGTTAAGTTATACTTTAATCCTTTTTCATTATGGCTACGTTTGGTGTAAAACGATTTTAGTGCAAATTGATTTTTCATGGAAAACATTTTGCAAGGGAGAACACAATTTCAAATTAGTTTCTTTGTTTGGTTCCTTGAACAAAAATGGGAGAAGATGGGGAAGATTGAGGAGAAGAAGGGAGAGGGAGGTAAGGAGGAAAGATGGAAACGTGGTTTCCCTCCATTTCAAATGAAAAAGGTTTTTCAAATTGTTTTCCATCCCTTGCGAAACCAAACAACATAAACTGATTGCAAAGGAAAAAAATCGTTTTTCATTAAAACGTTTTACACCCTACTAAACGGATCTTATGTATATATATTAGAAGCGGAAGAAATATTAAAAGCATTACCCAACACCTTCAATCCAACCAGGAAAAGGTTCTTTGTAAGTACTACAAATCATAGTAGGGCGAACAATAACTACTGGTAAATCGCCTTTGTGCTCCCATATCAGCATTTCTGCCATTACTTTTGTAAACACATATGTATTGGCACATCCGTATACATCCGCCCTACATAAAGCATAAATTACCAGTCATAAGGACATAACAAATCTCACATCAGTTACTTCAATTAATTTGTACTCAATTTCACAATTAGTTCAATATATACATATACGAATAATAAGAGTAGTCATTTCCAAGCTAAAGATTGTTAAGGAAAAGTATACAAAAATCGTAACACTCACCGTTTCTGGCCTAAACTTTTCATGGTATCACGGATTTGTTTTGTGGAAGCTCCCTTGCTTGTGAGACCATTCAACGTTTCGTTAGCTAACTTCTTTTCTACGTCAATGTCTATCCCACTTAACGTCTCACCCATTTTACATGGGGTTTCAAGGATAAGCCCTGCCTTCTCTCTGCAAACATAAGCTGATGAAACAACAAGTTTAATTACTATTTTTATTTTTTTTGACATCCCCTTAAATGTTTAATCATCTCGAATAAAAGTCCAACCTATTACGTACTTCCTCTGTTCTTATTTATATGACACAATTGAATTTTGGACACTATTCATACAAGCTCCGTTGACTTGATTTTGTGGTTTATACTTAAGAAAAAACATAGTCGTATGGGGTCTTATTAGATTCGTCTCAATAAATATTTTTTAAATATCAACTTTTTATAATTTTTTTCTTTTCCGAAATTGGAGATTTTAATGTTTGAAATCGTACATTGACAAACGTGCCTAAATAATTGTGTGATTTAAAAAAGAACGGAGGAAGTACAAGTTTACAACACACAATTTTAAGTTACTTAGCTTCCGTGTTTTATTGCAATTTAAAGCTGCAGTAGGTAGCAGAGGGTTGTTCAACGGTTCAAAGCCGAACCGGATCTGAACCGATACGGGCCAGAATTGGAATCAAGAAAATATGTAGACCGAAAGATCGGACAGAAAGATTAAGCGGATTCTATATGACTATATGGGTTCAACTAGTTAGGCCATTCAAAGAAATACATGAACAATAAAATTGGCCGCGGGACTGACCAGTTGATACATGAACAAGAACCTGCAATTTTGGGCACGTCTTGGCGTACTGCAATACATTTCTAGCACCAAGGGTGTTGATTCCCAAAGCCAAATCATACCTGCAAGTACATAATGACCATAAACAATTTATAATCCAATGTGCCAATGTGAAGTATTAGTATTTAAATTTAAATTAATTTGTGGTTCATTCACACCAAACAAAAAAGTAGGGAGTATTCATTTATAAATTACCTCTCTTGAAACTTAGTCACTGCAGCTGAATGAATGATAACGTCTATTTCTTTGTATATTTCGCTCTTGTCTTTTAATCCCAGATTAACTAATGATGTATCCCCATCAATTGGTGCTACTTTCTCAGATATGAAGGAATCAAATTCCGCTCCATGTCTTTCTCTTAAAACTCGAAACAACTCTTTCCCTATGATCTATTACCAAAGGAGTATAATTTCGTGAGAATTAAGTTTTCCTGCCATTCACGGACGGCCAGCTAGTAGGCGAAAATAATAACTATACTTGTCACAGAAATGAATTTGTGTTGGTGTAGATTCATAAGAACGAAAATGATAAAGGTCGCAACATGCGACCTTTAAACCGTGTCACAATGATGACATGGCATGCTTATGTGTCATGATTTAAATTGGAATCTAAAATATTTTATTTTCTATTATACATGTTTAAAATAAAGGTAGAAAAATCTTAATATTCTAATTTGTTTCTTTCTTTATAACGATTACCTTATTTACATATTTTCATAGTAAATTTTTTGCATTGATAGTAAAAATATTATGATGACTCATAGCCTATGTGGCGCCTATATGTACCAATTAAACTCCGACACGTGAGATTGCGACAACTAAATGTTGTCACAACTTGCGACCTTTATCATCACCCTCATAAGAAAGTCAAATACCAAAGTCCAGGTTAATGCTAATTCATCAAAAGTATTTCACTAACTTCATCAGCTTTCGTTAGCATTCATTACTTGAAAAGGAGGTGATATTAGGTGTGAAAGGAGAATTTATCAAGAAAAGCACAAATTATATTGGGTTATCACGGCCGTTATATGTTAAGGAATTTCTCCTTTTTTTTCTAGTTACAACATTTTGTTTTTTTTTTTCACTATTCACATATTAATATATTATACTTGGTTTATTTTTAAAGATCAATACATAAGAAAAAAACATTATTCACGAGGTGTTAGATTTGTCTCCAACATATATTTTCTGAATATCAAATTTTTATACTTTTACTTATCGATAATTTAAGATATTAATTGTTCAAGTTATGTATTTGTAAAAGTGAAAAAATAAAGTGTTGCAACTAAAAATAAATGGAGAAAATATTTTTCTATATATTTCCAATTACATTTGAATTCAATATTCAATACCACCAGGGTGAGAGAGTGATGGATAGCTCAGTTGGTTAGAGCTTCCATCCCGATTCCAGGTGATCCTGGGATCGATTCTCATCCCCGCCCTTATGGCTCATTCGCACCAAAAAAAAAATTACCACCAGGGTGAGCATGAATTATCCGGTCGAAATTTAGGGAAACGACTGTAATCAGCTCCTTAAATTGAAATTGGTACGGTTCTGGGTACCCAATTATTCAATTTTAATACGAAGTAATGAACACTTGTAGTTTTGTAAAAAAAAGAAAAATTTATTTTGTTGATATCTAATTCAAACCCTTTTAGGTAGTATTGTTTTTATTTGGGTGTACTTGCACTTTTTTTTGGCCTTTATAACATTTTGAGTTTAAGAAAATCTTAACAAAAAAAAGTTCACTTGTACTACGTATATGATTAGATTCGGGTAACCAAGTACCCAAGTGGTTCGGCTCCAACAAGTTCAAAATCAGAATTGGTTTGAACGGGTTCCTAATTTTGTTACCCGAAATCGGAATATCAAAACCGACGGTTCCTAACCTGATCTTAATTTGCTCACCCCAGATTGGCGCAAATTATTACTAGTTATCAAACGGGCCTGTAGCGAGACCGGGTGCACCAGTTTAAGCGAATTATTCCCGGACTCATATTTTCAATTCGTCCCTTTTTAAGTTTCAATACCATAATTTAAATTATATTTATATGTACAATACCTGATCATGTAGCCTTTCAAGTGATGACTTGGTATCCTTGATTCTTATAAGAAGGTACAACTTCTTTACATTTGGCTGAATTCGAAGTATCTTCTCCAGGAGCACTACATATTGAAAACATTTAAAGCTCAGACTCCGTCAAAACTCGATTCAAATAGTTTAATTTGTTTCAAAGATGAAGCTGATTAAGGTCATCACGTACCTTTTCCCAAGAAGCCAGTGGTGCCGGTGACTAAAATAGTTTTGTTGCAAAGAAACTCAACTTCATTTCCAACTTCCATTTTGAACAAGGAAGAAAAACACTAAAGTACGTAGTAGTAAATAATAGAGGAAAGTTAAGCTAGAGAAGGATTTTTAGACAACGTGTTGTGGTAGCTCCAAATACTTCATACGACGACACTGCTACACTATATATAAACATTAAACAACTTTATTTACTTGACCAACTTACCATCAACTGTGTAAGGCTTTGTTCTCTTCAACTTGACTTGTTCTCGATCTTCAACTTGACCTTATTTAAATAAGTTTTAGGTCCTATAAATTTAGATAAGTTCCAATAAGATTTTATAAGTTAAGTTTCAATAAGTTCTTATAAGTGTCAACAAGGTCCTCTAATTTTTGATAAGTGGAGTACGTGCTATAAGTTTCAATAACGTCATATAAGGTTCAATGTGAATAAAATATGTAATATTATAATTATTAGTACCATTATTATATTACTTCGTATGTCACTATTATTTACGGAGTACGTTCTTATATTCAATAAATCATATTTATATTGTTGTAAAAAATAATTGTGGTTACTAATTTACTGTTACTAATTATCGATGATATATTATGATTATATTAATTACTATGTTTATCAAAGAGCTAATCACAAACATTTTACAAACGGGTCGAATTAGATCGAACTTTTTAAGTCGGATTCGAACTTAGATTTTAAAAGAAAAGTTATTAGTACGGAGTAATAATTATATTAATAATAACATAAAAGATATTTCCTCTGTTTCAAAAAAATTACAATACTTTGATTAGTACGTGTGTTAAGACATAACTTTGACCGTAAATATCTCTAAATTATCCTTATAGTTAAAATCTTAAAATTTCATACAATGAAATCAATCCACCCATATTTTACTTATAACATTCTTATAGTAAATTAGTAAAAGTATATGGTCAAAGTTAGTATATGAATAGTGACAAAACTAGAAGTGCTGCAATTTTTTGAAATGGAGGAAGTACGATTATTAATATAAGAAGTGAAAAACAATTACTTTATTAATTTACTAGTTTGTGCCCGTGCTAATGCACGGGATAGTTATTATCATGTCAACAACTCTTAATAGTAAATCTAATAGGAAGTAATATTTTTTGTGATGTTCTTTAATTTGTTATAATAGCGTTTAGCCGTTTATACACGCGATGTGTGCTTGAGATTTTACGTGAACACTTATAATCCTAATAAATCATGCGGTCTTCCAAAAAAAAGAAAAATCACAATATTGTGTTCATAGTGTTTATGCACAGTAAGATTACTTGAGATTTCATATGAACAACTTTAATCCTAATATAATCACATGGTTAACTAAGAGCAAGTTTTATTTTATTTTTACAGTTTAAACAATTTAAATATGGATTATTAGGGACAAATTCGACTATTTATATGGACGCCACATTAGACTATGGATAGTTTTTTTACATCGGCAAAAATACTCCCTAGAAACTTCTCTTGCTCCTAAAACTCTGTTCTCTCAAAGTATAACTCCTAAAAATTACATCATTTTAGAAATATTTGCTCCAAATCCCCCCCTCCTCAAAGCAGATACTGACGTATTGTAACTTACTTGTATATCCAACCATTTTATAAATTTAAAATATATTTAGAAGTAAAATGCTTATTTTAACGTTTTGAAACCGTGGATTTGTTCCTATATTATAAAGTGAAATTGTTATATATACTGTATTGATTTTCTCTCTAAGAATTTTTTTTTGTAACATTGTATATTTTATATCAATCATATAAAATATGTAATTCGTAGTAGGACAGAAATTGCATACTTTGTATTATATGATTAAATTAATATATTCAAGATTTTAATACTTATGCAACAACTTTAGAGCGAGAAATATTTTAGTCAAATATATTAAAAATTAGTCAAATAATTTTAGAATATCCGTGCATTTACTAGATTTAATCTGGTATGACAACTAATAGATACCACGTAATAATAATTTTCTTTAAATGATTTTGGTAATACTTTAGTCAAATAGTTATATCAAATGAAAATTTCATTTACTTAATATTTTGGTCATATTAGCATATTAAGCATATAAAATATGTAATACCTAGTAGGATAAAAATTTCATATTAAATGATTAAATGAGTATGTAACTGATTTATTTATAATGCATTTGTTTTATGAGGAAAAATATACCAGTTAAACATTTTATGCAAAAAATGATTAAATAATAATTTTACATATCTATGCATGCACGGGATCTAATCTAGTTGTATAAGTTTATGAACTTTTCAATTTTCTACTGAAGTTTATGATTTTAATTTTCTTAAGTTGGTTATTTTGTCACAATTTTTTTTATGTCAGATGATGTTACAGATTTACTTATTTATTGAGTACTTTATTTTAATTTCTTAGTTTCCTTCCCTCAAAAAAAAAATTCGTAGTTTCCTTTTTGGGAGTAATTGAATTTGACTAAAAATTTATTTAGGTTCTGATTTTCATTTTATGTTTATGAAGTTTTCAACCTTACATTTCTTAGATACTCCGTAGTATTTTTGTCAACATTTTTTAATTAAACATTGTTTGTGCTCGATTTAAGTTATTTCCATATAGGTAGAACTTTTACTTTCCTTTTTGAAGAGCGCCTGAGAGGTGAGAATTTGAGGTTTAGAGCTCTATCGGTTTCCATCAATTTGTTTTAATAATATAGATAGTACGTTATTAATATTTGCAATCAACTATTATAAATATTTTAATTGCTAAAAGTTTAGAAATAATCTACTCTGTAATTAACTTTAAATAAGGTATATTAAGGTTCAATAAGGACTACTCCGTAGCTGACAAGGGTTTAACCTGATTTTTTCTTTCCTTATAAAAAAGGGGGTCTTATAAGTTAAATAAGGTCTTATAAATTAAATAAGATCTTATAAATTCAGATAAATTCAAATAATCCAGATTTTATGAATTGAATAAAACACATCCTAAATAGGAGTGGGGGAAAACACATCCTAAATGTATAAAAGGGTTTATTTCTACTCATTTGTCCATTTTTACTCGTTTGAAGATTAATTTTTAGAGTAAATGAGTGGGAAAATTATATTATTAAAACAAATTGATGTAGTCGGAGCTAAGCTCCGGTGAACCGGGTGTGCTATGCGTAAAAAGAGTGGGAAAATTGATTTCGAATACACAAAAAATTATACTTTGTATGCGCCAAGCTTTAATCTTACAACCTCTTATTTAAAATACTGAATCAGTATGCCATTACAGTTTACGTGTATATATTAGACGAAATATCCTTTTAAAATTAAACACTAAAAAGTATTATTTTGGATTGAGCTTAAACCCATCCTTTAACGGCCCATTTGGTAGCCGTAATTAATGGTGGAAATGAGAATAAATTTAAGTGTTATTTGTAATGAAATTTTGTCTCAAAATTAGTGTTTTTTCCTAAATGGTAATGGATGGTAATGAAAATTTATAACTAAAAGGAGATAATTATGAGTGAACTAACATTACCATAGAAATATGATGTTAGTTACAAATTTACATATAAATTTATTTCCATTAACATCATTTATGGCCGGACACCAAATATACCGTAAAAGATCGGCCAATGCATACACCTACCTTAAGGGTACTAACCGATGCACAAGATTCTTTAGGGGCCGGATGTGCAAGTAGCCAAGTAGGGGTGACAAGTAAATACTGCGAGTATTCCTTAAAAGTACATTAAATGTTTTCCTCCACTTAGTGGACCTAATGAAAAGTACATTTTTAACCTTTGTCTAGTTGTTTACTTGTTTTAATGCAAAGTTGCAAACAACTCTTATATGTGATTAAATTATTGCAATTACGTATTATTGAAGTTTTATTTTTTAAGCCCAATTTAATAATTTTTAATTTGGGCACAGATAGAATCACAAAGGGTAAATCGTCAAATTGTATAGACGTGAATTGATTATAGTTCTTACTTCTTAGACGTGATATCGGTTATAGGTTTTGAGTACCACCTTCTAAACATGTTATCAACTAAAATAATAGATATTCACACCAAAAGATAACCTTGCATTTGTTGTTTTCGACTTTCAAAATTGTAGGGTTCTTCAACACCGACACAACCCTCATCGATCATATATTGGATTCATCATAAATTGCATTTGTTGCTTTCGACTTTTAAATTGTAGGGTTATTCGACAACTCACACCATAAATTGCATTCTCTTTCGACATTTAAGTTGTAGGGTTTTTTAACAATGCACATCTTAACTATATGTTCTTGTATTTTTTTTAAATAAATCAATTCTCATTAGCTAAATATTTCCAAAATTAATTTATTCATTTATCACTAAATTTAGGAAATTTTGTAACAAATAATTCAACACTTGTCCGTTCTTCTAACAATAACAACATTTTTTATTAATTCAGGAATAATCCAAGTTATGAGAAGCATCTTCCTAAAACAGTATTTGACTTGTTGGTAATGGGATTGACATGTTAATATAAGTTATAACACGTGTTACTCTTCTATTAGTTTATCTCCATTTAATTTAAATTAGTGTGTAGACAGGGCGTTGCCCCGGGTTTTGACTTTTATTCGGGTTTTTTTTAATTATGTGCACGTAGAGATGATGTCATCATAAAATTACGGTGGTGACATAAGATTAGTGGCCGATCAACAACCTCCCAGATTTAAAACCCCGCATCCAAAAATCTAAACAAAGCCGGATCCTTTTCTTCAAAGTAATAATTGTACATTTATAAATTAAATAATCATTCCCTTTTTTGCATTCACTTTTATTCAATGTATTACTTATTGTAAAAAGAATATATTTGCTTATATAGAAAGATATTACATAAGTTGTAGTTGGTTAAGATGGTAAGAAGTGTAACTTTTAACAAAGAGGTCTTGTGTTCAATCCTTATTAGATGTTTTTTTGTTGTAATGACATGTCATGATGCTAATTAGTGGTGATGTGGCGTAATAAGGAGAGGTATACGTGACACGTATACGTTTTTCAAAACGCCTTTTAATATATTAGTATAGATTAGTCGTCTGACCCGGTCAAGGCATGAGCATGTCTTAGGATATAGGATATCTTTATATGTGTGTTATTTTTTTAACATTTGGGTGGTTGGTGATTGTTCATATTTAGTTTTTCTGATTTTAATGTTATACTACCTCCGATTGACAAAAATCTCAACAGTTACTATTTGCACAAATATTAAGACAAAAGTAGAAAAGTTGGTTGAATATAATAAAATATGGATAAAGCAAGATAAATGTGTAAAAATGTGGGTGAGTGTAAGAAAAAAAAATGAATAAAGTAAGATAAAGTGAGTGGAAAATTGTAAATATTATGGGGTAAGAAGGATAAGGTAGTAATTTTCATGTCCAAAAATAGAATAAAGCAAAGTGAAAACCCATTATGAAACGGACTAAAACGGAAAGTGTAAAGATCATTTTGAAACGGAGGTAGTAAGTAGTAAGAATAGTTATTATGTAACTTAGCCAAATTAGGTGACAACTACATTAAAATAGTCAATCTACGAAACGAACCTAAAACATCGTATTTTATGGATAAATTAGTTAAAGGTATTACATGTTGTAATACCCCGAAATTTTTAAACTCGATTTATTAAAATTAAATATATTTATTAGCTTGATTTCGTTTTAAATAATTACGAATAATCGAATTTCGTTATTTTAAACGTTTTACGATTTATTTTAAACGATAAATTATTAAACGAAAATTTATTTATTTTCGTTAACGATAATTTTTATAAAGAATTATTTTAATTAGACATTTCTATTTTTAGTAAGTTTCAAAAATAGCAACAAATTCTGAATTTTTGGCCAAATAATGCGAAATTACAAAAACGCCATCAAAGAGACAAAATTCCACTTCTTTTCTTCCCTTACTCTCCACGTATAAACCAGGAAGGAGTTCCTTCCTTCCTTCCCTAAAATCAGTCCAAATACACTCCTTGGACCCCAAGCTATGCATCTTCACCTTCACTCTTCTTAGTTTTAAAATCAGACAACAAATTTCCACTTGTTTCCCAACCAAAATCAATTCACAAAAAACTGAAAACCATCCCCCCCTTGTTCCTCCATCGTTCGAACCACCACCAACAACAACCACCTCAACCACTGACTACCATCACCACTACCACCGTCCAACAACCACCTCAACCACCCTGACCACCGTCGGCCCCCAGCACCACCGCACACACACCCCACTGTAGCTCCCTTCCCCTGCTCCCTCCTCTCCTTGCGCCTCCCCTGCCTCTTCCTCTTTCCTCTTCGCTGCACCGCCCACGACAACCACCACCACCTCCAGCCACCCTCATCATCTCTCCAACCAACCTCCGCCCCTAAAACTCCGGCGAACCACCCTTCCCCTTCCCAAAATCCCGATCGAAAAACCCACCAATCCCCTGTTTTGTCACCCATTTCGTGCCCCTTTCTCTCTCTCCGTCGTCGTCCCTCCGCCGCCAACCACCAATCCCCACCGTCACCATCACCGTCGAAATATCCGGCGAACTCAACCCAGCCAGCTGCCACCCTCTCTCCTCCCTTCGTGCTCCCTTGTGCCTTGCTCCCCTCCCCTGTTCGTGCCCCTCTTTTCAAAAAAAAAGAAAAAAAGAAAAGAGAATCAGTTTCACTTAAACGTGATTTTTATTCACCTCAAACCCCTCCATGAGTTGGGCTATTTCAATTTGGGCCTTTGGTGAGGTAAAAATTGAATCTATTTCAGATTTCCTAATTATTAAATTTCATATTCTCTAATTATTATTTTTCAGGTTTTAATAAATTTTTATGATGTAATTATTTACTAATAAATTGTTATTATTTTTCAGGTTTAATTATCAAATATCGATTTTACTGAAATAAATTATCTTGGATTAACAAAAACGAAATTTAAATAAGATTTTCATGAAAACCGGTTTATGAAATATATATATATATATATATATATATATATATATATATATATATATATATATATATATATATATATATATATATATATATTTCGATTAAAATTTCGATTAATAATATTTTCATTAAATTATGAAATTATATTTATATTAAAATTCGTTATTTATAAAATTCTTGACTTATAAAGGTTATGATTTATAAAATATTGATTTTAAATTATTTATCGATTAAGTACTAATTCAAGGATTTAATATTTTGAAAGAATTTGGACTCGGAGCTCAGGACGAACGAACCAAGGAAAATCCTTAGCAAAATCGTGGAAGTGAGGTAACGGCTATTGCTAGTACCCGCAATTCCCTTATAAATGTAATTATGAAATTACAACGTATGATTGATTTATTAAATGAATGTTTTGACATGTTTTATGAATTGCGGGAAATGAAATATGATTTTATTGAATAATTTATTATAATATGATTTGATGGAATTATTCCTTATTTTATGATTGATTATAAAATGCTATGATGATTGATTGTTTATAAGAAACCAGGAAAGAAAGGATGTTTGATCTTATGATCCAAAGGAATTATGTTACTTCAACTGAAGTAAAAAGACTAAAATGTAAAATTAAACGAAACATGATAAATGAAAGTGAAATTCCTAGTCCGTTTGGCAGTATATGTTCACAGGTTACGATTCTCGGTCATGCATGTACCCATGGGGCATCCGCCCATTGAGCCAAGGCTCTCATGTTTTCGGGCCAAGGCCCCATGTTTTATGGACAGCGGTCCATCGTGGAAGACGTTCCACCATGTCATACTTGCCACGGCTAGCATGTGCACCCTAAAGTTATGAACGAATTAAATAAAGGACTTTATAAAATGTTTTACTATATTCTATTCTCCCTGTGTTATTAAATAAAATGAATTGAAATGAATTTACGTTGTTAGAATAGTTCGTTACTGAGTCTTCGGCTCACCGTTTTTGTTTTCTTTTTTAGGTACTGATGGGGACGATGGACACGAGTAGTGGCGAGGATTTCACTTTAATAATTCCCACCTAGTTTATGTTTTAAGTTTTAATAGTTAATTAAAGATTTTTAGTAAGTTATGTACTTTTACTTTGGGTATTATAAAGGATTATTATATATGTTTGGAGTAATTAACAGCTTATGATTGATGTTCGCCTTGTAATTTCCAAAAGGAAGTTACGGCAGGTAATGTCCCGACCGAATTAGGTTAATTCCGCTGCTAATTATGCTTTAATAATTGGATTAGAGGTCGGGGTGTTACAGTTTGGTATCAAGAGCAAAGGTTCTGGACCATAAGTGCTAAACCTTACGGGTTTTCGCACGAATAGAATTCATTAGGCTTTAAGTAAAGAGTTTTAAGGAATGAGTTAAAAAGAACTTTCTAAAATCATGTTACTTAAGTTAAAATGAATATGAGTGTGAGTGTAGGAACGGGATGAACGGGTTTATTTTCTATGATTTATTTGCTTCCATTTGTTGAGACATGTTATGTTGAATGTTGCTTATCAAGACTATGAATGATGTCCCCAAGGGCTCGCAACGAGCACCATGATAACCACATTATGCACTAGGACTATGCCATATCGATGCAGTTATGAATGTTTTATTTTCTAGTAGAGAAATTGTGACATAGAAATTGTCCAATGATGTTAGAGAAATGTGAGTTTTATTATCCGTTGACCTATCTAGATTTGATTTAGTTTTCGGAATGAATTGGTTGAATGAATATGAAGCTAACATCAATTGTTTGAGGCATAGTGGCAAATAAGGATAGGATTTCATCCCAAAAGTTAGTGAAGAAAACCAATTGTCGCTGTTTTGAAAACCCCTAGTGACCGATGGTGAGTTTTTCTGGTTATCCTTGTAGTGTTGTCGATCACGTACCCATCACCGATACAGCTATCGTCTGAGAATAGGCAAATGTTTTCTAGAAGAGAAACATAGTATGCCCCGACCGAGAGAATTAAACTTTAGCATTAAAGTAATCACAAGACCCACCCTTATTCTTAAAGGACCTATAGAATGACTCCAACTGAGTTGCAAAGAATTGAAGAAACAATTAAATGATTTACTTGGATAGGGGTATATTCAACTGAGTGATTCACTTTTGGGGAGCCCTGTCATATTTATGAGGAAAAATGATGAAACATCGAGGTTATGTATAGATTATAGAGAGTTGGACAAAAATAAATATCCTTTATTCCGCATTGATGATTTGTTTGACCAACTTCGAAGTACATAAGTATTTTCAAGAATAGATTTGAGGTCGTGATACTATGAACTTTGCATTAAACTTGAGGATATTCCAAGAACAACCTTTAGAACCAACTATGGTCACCATGAGTTTGTTGTAATACCTTTTGGGTTAACTAATGCATCAGCTGTATTTATGGATTTAATGAACCACATTTTCAAACCATACCTTGATGAGTTTGTAGTTGTTTCCATTGATGATATTTTGGTACCTTCTAAGAGTAATGAGGAACACGAGGAGCATCGGAGAAAAGTGTTAGATATGTTGATTGAAAACCAATTATGTGCTAAGTTGTCAAAGTGTAAATTCTGGCTTAAGGAAATATCGTTTTTAGGTCATATTATTTCTGAGAAGGGTGTATCTGTTGATCATGAGAAAGTAAAAGCAATCGTGGAATACCCTAGACCAACCAATGTCCCTGAAGTATGAAATTTTATGGGTTTGGCTGAAGATTATCGAAAACTTATTTAAGATTTCTCTAAGGTTGCCTTACCCACAATCCGATTGGTTAAAAAGAATGTCAAATTTATGGGGAATGATGATTGTAAATCTGCAATTTGAGAACTTAAGAGACGTATCACAATTTCCTATATCCTTGCCTTCCATCTGGAACTAAGAGATTTGTTACTTATATTAATACTTCTAAACATGGAATATGATGTGTAGAAATGGAACAGGAAGGTCATAGATGATCCTCTCGCCAACTCCAAGTTCTTGAATAGAACTACCTTACTTATGATCTTGATATACAATACCCTACAAGAAAAACTAATGTTATTATAGATGCTTGAGTCAAAATCTTACCTAAATTCGATCCTACCTTTCTACGAGCCAACCAAGATGATCTGTAAAACCTAGAAGTTAAGTTGTTAAGAATAAAGGAAATGTTTGTTTAAATGCTTTAAGTCAGTACCGTGACCAACTTTGATTGATGAGACTAAGGAAATATTTGTTATGAAAGTCAAGTTCCTTAAGGATAAAGGAAACGTTTGCTTGAATGCGAGGCCAACTTTGAATTATGAGATTAGGAAAGCACAAATTAAGGATTTGCAATAGGAACAAATGATCGTTGTGGAAGTCATGACCATTAGGTTCGAGATTATTCTGAGTTATCACCATCAGCTACACGTACTAAAAGATCGTCTATTGACAGCGAACATAGAACCAATGACATTGTTAGCATGCTTCAGAAACCCATGATTGGAGTAGATTCTATGACAAAACCACATGAAAAAGGCAGAAACGTTATCAATGGTCCTTGTAATTCTCTTTTCTAATTATTATGTATGATACTCGTTGATATTCCTTCATTTATTATTTGTCATATACGTTCAGAGCTTGTACCAAATAGGATGATATGTGTAGATTGTTGAGTATTAGGTAACCTAAAGAAGTCCAGGCATATTGGAATGATGTGATGTGAGGATGATAGGTTAACAACTATGAGAAATATTGACAGTTAATCGTGGAAAAAGGAGGGTAGATTTCTACAATGACTAAGAGACAAAAGATTGAAGTTGAAAGCTTATCAGACAGTTACGGAAGGGAAATTTTACTTGCCTAAGTGCCCAAATATATTTCGAGAAGGAAACATGATAGACCTCTAATAAGAGAACAAGACTTTAGATTCCAATGAGATGAGATGAGTTAATTTGAGGAAATCATTTTAAGAATGATAACATGAAAATGTTACCTTGGGAACCCCGATCTTATGTGCAAGAAACAACAATGTATGAGTATTATAGAGGATCAAGATAAGTTACCATTATGTGTCATATATCCGGTATCAATGGAATTAGTGTAAAAGTATTTTTGAAGGTTCGTTGAGCTATTAAAAATATACTAGAGGTTGTAAACCAAATACCATAAAGTTAACTAAAATTATCTTGGGATTATCAATTGTATGTGAGATCTTGATGAATCATATTTAAGACCCGTGCTTCGATACATTTAGTAAAACTACTTATGGATAGTTTAAGAATTATGGAGAACTCTAAGGAACAAATTTGAGGAAAATACAGGAGTTCGCGAAGTTTTGAAATATGTCAAGTTGGCAAGAAAGTAGTTTAGAGGGCTATGAAATGGTAATCTAGGGTGAACAACCTAGACTAATCTATGCTAAAGTATTTACCGCATATTTTGAGTATATGTAAAGACCTCAACCAGGCTATGTTCAAGGATCGAGTCACGTGATTTGGGTTGAGCCCTCCATTGTTGAAAGAATTTGACTTAGGAGAGAGAATGTTGAACATCATTGTGTTAGAGTGAAATCAAAGAAATGCATGTTGAGGGACTAAAGGATGATTGATATGCCTCTATTAAGGAAGCTAAGAAGTTATCAATAATTGGTCTATCAATAAGGTTGAATGATAAAGTACCGAAAGAGCGTGAGTTTGTATTTTATAAGTGGTGAATCACAAATCAAATCAAGGTTATTCAAGGTTGCAAAGCGTTCAAGTTAGGGTTGATTTTCGAGTTACCTTTCCGCACCCTTCACAATGATTGTTTTTGTGGTTGTAAGTACCTAAGTGTATTCTCAGATATGTTAGGGAAGCTAAGCTAGAAATTTTAAAGTTATGCAAGAATAGTATGCGGGACCCAACATGATTTATGGTGAAAATTATGAAATTGAGTTTACACATGAAGCTTTGAGGATTGTACAACAAATAAGTTATCAAGAATTAATTTGTCAATAGGGTTGATGATATCATTGAATGTTAGAATTTCGAAAAGAATTATGAATGATTGAGGGTTGCAATGGAATTGAGATTAGAAAATCCACAAATGACATATCTATAGGACCAGGTAGGCTGAACTAAGTTTTCTGGGAGCTAGATTGTTTGTGATAAAGGCACTCTTGATGGCTTAGCATTATCCGCAAAATCTGAGGTTTGTCGACTTAAAATATAAAGGATAAGTAGCAAAGTCATATGTCTAATGATGTATTCCTAGTCACATGATTGGACTCGAACCCCTGCAACGAACGTAGTCAACAAAGTTATTTAACGTAGAAGAAAAGATCGAAGATCGAATTCAAAACAAACCAAGTAATGAAAGTCAACGACAAGATTCCTGCAGCAAAGGAGCCCAATAACAAATGAAAGCGAAACATCTTCAAATAGTCACCTAAGAACGAAATTATGTACGAATCACTATGTTTTCCGTGAATATGTAATGTATCAACCATGCTTATGCGTGAAATCAAATGATTGGTTATGATATGTTTTCAATTAGTGAATGACGAATAAAACGGTTAAATATGACTCGTATGATTTTATGAATGGCAAGTTCGACTGAGCTCCAGTTTCGAGGACGAAACTTTTTCGAAGGGGGTGAGAGTGTAATACCCCGAAATTTTTAAACTCGATTTATTAAAATTAAATATATTTATTAGCTTGATTTCGTTTTAAATAATTACGAATAATCGAATTTCGTTATTTTAAACGTTTTACGATTTATTTTAAACGATAAATTATTAAACGAAAATTTATTTATTTTCGTTAACGATAATTTTTATAAAGAATTATTTTAATTAGACATTTCTATTTTTAGTAAGTTTCAAAAATAGCAACAAATTCTGAATTTTTGGCCAAATAATGCGAAATTACAAAAACGCCATCAAAGAGACAAAATTCCACTTCTTTTCTTCCCTTACTCTCCACGTATAAACCAGGAAGGAGTTCCTTCCTTCCTTCCCTAAAATCAGTCCAAATACACTCCTTGGACCCCAAGCTATGCATCTTCACCTTCACTCTTCTTAGTTTTAAAATCAGACAACAAATTTCCACTTGTTTCCCAACCAAAATCAATTCACAAAAAACTGAAAACCATCCCCCCCTTGTTCCTCCATCGTTCGAACCACCACCAACAACAACCACCTCAACCACTGACTACCATCACCACTACCACCGTCCAACAACCACCTCAACCACCCTGACCACCGTCGGCCCCCAGCACCACCGCACACACACCCCACCGTAGCTCCCTTCCCCTTCTCCCTCCTCTCCTTGCGCCTCCCCTGCCTCTTCCTCTTTCCTCTTCGCTGCACCGCCCACGACAACCACCACCACCTCCAGCCACCCTCATCATCTCTCCAACCAACCTCCGCCCCTAAAACTCCGGCGAACCACCCTTCCCCTTCCCAAAATCCCGATCGAAAAACCCACCAATCCCCTGTTTTGTCACCCATTTCGTGCCCCTTTCTCTCTCTCTGTCGTCGTCCCTCCGCCGCCAACCACCAATCCCCACCGTCACCATCACCGTCGAAATATCCGGCGAACTCAACCCAGCCAGCTGCCACCCTCTCTCCTCCCTTCGTGCTCCCTTGTGCCTTGCTCCCCTCCCCTGTTCGTGCCCCTCTTTTCAAAAAAAAAGAAAAAAAGAAAAGAGAATCAGTTTCACTTAAACGTGATTTTTATTCACCTCAAACCCCTCCATGAGTTGGGCTATTTCAATTTGGGCCTTTGGTGAGGTAAAAATTGAATCTATTTCAGATTTCCTAATTATTAAATTTCATATTCTCTAATTATTATTTTTCAGGTTTTAATAAATTTTTATGATGTAATTATTTACTAATAAATTGTTATTATTTTTCAGGTTTAATTATCAAATATCGATTTTACTAAAATAAATTATCTTGGATTAACAAAAACGAAATTTAAATAAGATTTTCATGAAAACCGGTTTATGAAATATATATATATATATTTCGATTAAAATTTCGATTAATAATATTTTCATTAAATTATGAAATTATATTTATATTAAAATTCGTTATTTATAAAATTCTTGACTTATAAAGGTTATGATTTATAAAATATTGATTTTAAATTATTTATCGATTAAGTACTAATTCAAGGATTTAATATTTTGAAAGAATTTGGACTCGGAGCTCAGGACGAACGAACCAAGGAAAATCCTTAGCAAAATCGTGGAAGTGAGGTAACGGCTATTGCTAGTACCCGCAATTCCCTTATAAATGTAATTATGAAATTACAACGTATGATTGATTTATTAAATGAATGTTTTGACATGTTTTATGAATTGCGGGAAATGAAATATGATTTTATTGAATAATTTATTATAATATGATTTGATGGAATTATTCCTTATTTTATGATTGATTATAAAATGCTATGATGATTGATTGTTTATAAGAAACCAGGAAAGAAAGGATGTTTGATCTTATGATCCAAAGGAATTATGTTACTTCAACTGAAGTAAAAAGACTAAAATGTAAAATTAAACGAAACATGATAAATGAAAGTGAAATTCCTAGTCCGTTTGGCAGTATATGTTCACAGGTTACGATTCTCGGTCATGCATGTACCCATGGGGCATCCGCCCATTGAGCCAAGGCTCTCATGTTTTCGGGCCAAGGCCCCATGTTTTATGGACAGCGGTCCATCGTGGAAGACGTTCCACCATGTCATACTTGCCACGGCTAGCATGTGCACCCTAAAGTTATGAACGAATTAAATAAAGGACTTTATAAAATGTTTTACTATATTCTATTCTCCCTGTGTTATTAAATAAAATGAATTGAAATGAATTTACGTTGTTAGAATAGTTCGTTACTGAGTTTTCGGCTCACCGTTTTTGTTTTCTGTTTTAGGTACTGATGGGGACGATGGACACGAGTAGTGGCGAGGATTTCACTTTAATAATTCCCACCTAGTTTATGTTTCAAGTTTTAATAGTTAATTAAAGATTTTTAGTAAGTTATGTACTTTTACTTTGGGTATTATAAAGGATTATTATATATTTTTGGAGTAATTAACAGCTTATGATTGATGTTCGCCTTGTAATTTCCAAAAGGAAGTTACGGCAGGTAATGTCCCGACCGAATTAGGTTAATTCCGCTGCTAATTATGCTTTAATAATTGGATTAGAGGTCGGGGTGTTACACATGTCTTGTTATTCATACAAGACTTCTACGACAAATATTTGCTTGGAGTCATTGTATATCACCCGTAAGGATAATTTAGATAATTCGCCTAGTTTTTATTTCCTCATAAAAAAAATACAAGAGTTGTTCGACAAATATAATGCAGCTACTTGAGGAACGTTGATGCTAATTTCATAATGCGTGAATTTGTTCAATCCCAAACTTGAACCTCACTATATGAGTCTTAAAATACATCATCCACTATAGTCACGTAACCATTAAAATGTAATCATACTACTACCTCATAAATCATAAGAAAATACAGATAAGTGCAACTATAATAAAGTACTTGTATGATATTTTAACTAATATTCAAATCAAGGAAGGATCTATAAACAACTATTTTGTGAGTATTTCTATCATCCATCTCCGATATATACATGATGTGATTTGGTGTGTAATACTCTCCACATTAATACTACTTCAACCATTAAGCTCAAGTAATTTCACTTATAATGTGCCTGCGAAAAATTATTGAGTATGGTTCAATAAATTAGATGCCACCAAAAGTATAATTGTGAACCGAACAACCTGAAATTGTTTTGAATATGTATGTAAATCAGTTTATTCAAATGTTGAAACTTCAATCTTTATAAAGAAAAAGCTAGAAGGTGAACCACTGACATCAGTGTTAATCTCGCCGAACTTTCCCTGCCTTCTTCAACTGTTAATTGACCCATGTTTCCTCTGATATATGTCTCGATCGACAAAACCTAGACAAGATGATGATCGACTCATATGTTTTAGCCATTAGTAAGGCCAACCTTTCACTTTGAATGAACCATGCATGCAAAAGTTTCATTGGTAAAATTTACAACAAAGTACAACAGATATAGAGAATTCAAAGTTGTACCAAATTTCTAAATGATCGACAATGACAATACTTTTCTAAAACTCGGCGATTCAACAAAAAAACCCAATCCAACTAAATAAAACATAAATAAAAACCAGGGAAAAGTATAAATTTTAGGTATACCAAAGACAAAGCCACAAAAAGTACTACGTATGATTTTTTGTACAACGGTTATATCCGGTGGTTTATATTTTTCGATTTCACAATGGAAAATTAAAAATTCATCCTTAATATTTTATCACTCACCTGAAAAATATAACAGTTCATATTTCACCAATTAATCAATCCTATTAATAGCTAACTAATTAAATCCAACCACTCCCCCATCCCACAAACTCTAAAAGTCTCGAATTTATCTCCTTAATGAATCAATTAATTTTTTTTTTGTTGCAAATGAGCCACAAGGGCGGGGATGAGAATCGATCCCAGGATCACCTGTAACCGGGATGAAAGCTCTAACCAACTGAGATATCCATCACTCTCTTAATGAATCAATTAATTGATATGCTAAAATGGTGCAATAAGTAATGGGGAGGAGAAGAGTGAGATTTGAGAAACATATAATTTTTCCATATGGAGAAACAAATTAATCGTCAATTTTAACAAAAAAAAAATATATATTTTTGTAAACGAAAAGGATAGTAATGACACGTGTCTTTCTAGGTAAAAAATTTGTTGAGACACATATCCTCTTATAAAGTTTAGTTTTCTTTTTCAAATACTACGTATAGATTTTTCATTTAATCTAACCCCTTTTTCTTTCTCTCTCCTTTACCCCCTACATGGCATCCTCTCTTCTCCTTCCTCTTCCACAGGCCCGCTCCATATCTGCTTCCTCCCTACAATTTTTTGTATACTTTTTGTGAAATCTAACAAAAGAAATTGGAGTGGAGGGCTTAATTATCACCGATTTCAATTTCAACTCCACTCTTAATTTAGTAAATCCTCAATTTTAATTTCTAACCAAAACCAACGTCAAACCGGTGCAAAACAATTAACCCCTCCGACTTTGGTTGTCGCTTCATCTTCGATTCTTCGTACGCCAAGGTCTCTGACCTCTTCCTTTCCTTCCCGTTGACACAATATTTTTTTGTACGTGACATAAACATAGTCTATGCCTATTTTGAGGACACCTGTCGATATATTCAAATAATAGTATTAGTTAAATATTAAAATCAATTATTAGTGCGTTAAGAAATTTAACTAATTAGTTAACTACTAATCAATTAGTTAATCTAATCTAATCTAATATCTAATATACATATATAAAGGAGGCATATTTGCTGAAATATTAGAGCGCCAACTAGGATTACTAATGGTTTCGGCCAATGAAAAATAAGATTTTTAATTTCTTTTTTAATTAAAAAATCAAGTGTCACGTAGATAATTAATTAGGTGCCACGTAGATATTTTAATTAATTAATTTATTAATATATACAACTCCTTCGAAAATCAAACACTCTAATAGTTAAAAAATAATCGATTGCCACGTAGATAATTAATTAGGTGTCACATAGATATTTTAATTAATTAATTAATTACTAATATTATACAACTCCATCTAAAATCAAACACTCTAATAATTAAAAAAATAAATCTAAAATAAAATTCATCCAAAATCAAACAATAATCTAAAATAAAATAAATAAAATTCAATTTAAAATCAAATATTTATCCAATATTAGAGCGCCACGTAGAAAAATCTAATGGCTTCGGCCAATGGAGGAATATTTTCTGAAATATTAGAGCGCCACCTAGGATTACTAATGGTTTCGGCCAATTAAAAATAATATTTCTAATTTATTTTTGAATTTAAAAAATCAAGTGACACTTACAACAATTAATTAGGTGCCAAATAGATATTTTAATTAATTAATTACTAATATATACAACTCCATCGAAAATCAAACACTCTAATAATTAAAAAATAATTGATTTCCACGTAGATAATTAATTAGGTGCCACGTAGATATTTTAATGAATTAATTACTAATATATACAACTCCGTCTAAAATCAAACACTCTAATAATTTAAAAAATAAATCTAAAATAAAATTCATCCAAAATGAAACAATAATCTAAAATAAAATAATTTCAATTCAATTTAAAATCAAACATTAACCCAATATTAGAGCGCCACATAGAAAAATCTAATGGTTTCGGCCAATGAAAAATAAGATTTCAAAATTAATTTTGAATTAAAAAAGTCAAGTGCCACGTAAAGAAATGATTAACTTTCACGTAGATATTTTTTATTAATTATCTATTAATATTACGCATATACAATTTCGTCCAAAAACAAACACTTTCATAATAAAAAAAAATCTAAAATGAAATTCAATGCAAAATCAAAAACTAATCTAATCTAATATATAAAAGTGGTATATACATAGATTTTTTATTTAAATATAACAATTTAATAGAATCCGTGCATCGCACGGGCTAAAATCTAGTACATATATAAAGGAGGCATATTTGCTGAAATATTAAAGCGCCACCTAGGATTATTAATGGTTTCGTCCAATGAAAAATAAGATTTCTAATTTATTTTTGAATTAAAAAAATCAAGTGCCACGTAGATAATTAATTAGGTGCCATGTAGATATTTTAATTAATTAATTACTAATATATACAACTCCATCTAAAATCAAACACACTAATAATTAAAAAATAATCGATTGCCACGTAGATAATTAATTAGGTGCCAAGTAGATATTTTAATTAATTAATTATTACTAATATATACAACTCCATCTAAAATCAAACACTCAAATAATTAAAAAATAAATATAAAATAAAATTCATCCAAAATCAAACGCTAATCCAAAATAAAATAAATAAAATTCAATTTAAAATGAAAACATTAATCCAATATTAGAGCGCCACGTAGAAAAATCTAATGGTTTCGGCCAATGAAAAATAATATTTCGAAATTAATTTTGAATTAAAAAAGTCAAGTGCCACGTAGATAAATGATTAAGTGCCACGTAGATATTTTTTATTAATTAATTATTAATATTACGCATATACAATTTCATCCAAAAACAAACACTCTATTAATAAAAAAAAACTAAAATGAAATTCAATGCAAAATCAAAAACTAATCTAATCTAATATATAAAAGTGGTATATACATAGGATGTTTATTTAAACATAACAATTTAATAGAATCCGTGCATCGCACGGGCTAAAATCTAGTATATATATATATATATATAAAGGAGGCATATTCGCTGAAATATTAGGGCGCCACATAGGATTACTAATGGTTTCAGCCAATGAAAAATAAGATTTCTAATTTATTTTTGAATTAAAAAAATCAAGTGCCACGTAGATAATTAATTAGGTGCCACGTAGATATTTTAATTAATTAATTACTAATATATACAACTCCATCTAAAATAAAACACTATAATAATTAAAAAAAATAAATCTAAAATAAAATTCATCCAAAATCAAACACTAATCTAAAATAAAATAAATAAAATTCAATTTAAAATCAAACATTAATCCAAGAGGCATATTTGCTGAATTATTAGAGCGCCACGTAGGATTACTAATGGTTTCGACCAATGAAAAATAAGATTTCTAATATATTTTTGAATTAAAAAAATCGATTGCCATGTAGATAATTAATAAGGTGCCACGTAGATATTTTAATGAATATATTACTAATATATACAACACCATCTAAAATCAAGCACTCTGATAATCAAAAAATAATATAAAATAAAATTCATCCAAAATCAAACACTAATCTAAAATAAAATAAATAAAATTCAATTTAAAATCAAACATTAGTCCTATATTAGAGCGCCACGTAGGAAATCTGATGGTTTCGGCCAATGAAAAATAAGATTTCAAAATTAATTTTGAATTAAAAAGTCGAGTGCCACGTAGATAAATAATTAAGTGTCACGTAGATTTTTTTTATTAATTAATATTACGCATATACAATTTCATCAAAAAACAAACACTCTCATAATTATAAAAAAAATATAAAATGAAATTCAATGCAAAATCAAAAACTAATCTAATCTAATACAAAGAATATAAAATTGGTATATACATAGTAGTTTTATTTAAACATAACAATTTAATAAAATCCGTGCATCGCACGGGCTAAAATCTAGTTTACTACTGAAAGAAATTATTAAGAATTATTATCAATTAGTTAAGCATTTTTAGTAGTTTGTTAATTACTGAAAATAGTTAGGTAAGAATATATATTTCTTAGTACCAAAAGTATAATTAGTTAAATACAAAATGAAATTAATTAAGCATCTTAAGAAATTAGTTAATGTATTCTTATCTTTTCAATACCATTTGTTATTGCGCCTGATTTTGATCATTTAAGATAGTTATAGGTGTTTTACTCCTATAGACTTTAAAAGTGCTTTCAATAGCAACACAAAAATGTTTATTTTCTCGTCAAAGATTAATGCACATCCAAACATTACATTACTTAAATGGTTGTTGAAGCCTATAAACGGTGCACAAACTAAATTTTACTTATTCGTTCTAAAATTTGTATCGAATACACACATCACCATATACATCACAATCTTCTTTCATCATTAATTCCATCTCTCCAATACATGTTTATAACTTGATTTTCCTCATTCAATTTAACCCTACCTCACGAGGCCTTATGCTCGTAGTCATACAGAATTGTTATTTACCTTGTGTATAGAGAGAATTTATACACTTTCTAGCTTCCTGATGCAAATCATCTTTCTCACATTGGCCGCATTGACTATAATTTCTTATATGTAAATGTTTCAGGTCATTGACTATATACTTCGTATTATATGTGAAAACAATGTCAATTTGTATGCATGCATTTATAAAACTTTAATCACACAATATGACAATATTCTTTATTGTATAATGAAATAAGAATATGCCAAATACATATATTTAGTTCCTTGATAATCAATAATACAATGGTAATAAATTAATTAATTCTGATAAGTTAGTAATTAAGTGCATCAACGCTTGCAGACAACTCCACGGCCACTGAATCCAGAAGAACAGTTGAGATCAGCAAACTGAATTCCCTCTTCAGAAATTTGATTCCCATTCCCTTTCCCTTTCCCTTTCCCGTTGAACCTAGCCACAGCACAATCAGTAGCAAAGATACTTGAGGAATGGAATTCCCTATCGCCACCTAAGACAGGCATTGCCACTCCCATCTTAACCCTACTCACATAGTTACTAGCATAAGTTTGACCCAATACCCCACTCACTTGTCTAGTCAACGAGTTAAACTTGAAGCTCAAGTCAAGGTGAGCAAAACAATCTTCTTGTGTCACACCATACTTGTGGATCAAGGAATCTTTTTGGGTGATTGGGACCACAACCGCCTTGATCTTGAAGTTACCCTCGGCTTGTATTTCTACCGCGTTTGTTGCCCTAACACGGGTGATGGTCACGTCTCCAGCAGGTGATTGCCAGCTGGCACCCTCGGTTTCTAGGAGGTCGATGGGTTGGCCGTCGAAGGAGAGGGAAATACGGTCCATGGCATCGTTCCATGTGGCGGTCTTTTGGGCTCCGATGTAGATCTTGTGGTTGTTAAAGAGGAGACCTAGGGCTTGGACCCAGGTGAAGTCTCGTCCCATGTTAGCGGTACGTTTTCCAATGAAATGAGCGTTGATGTGGAGGTTGGAGTCGGAGACGAGGCAGAAGTCTTGGTCTTTCTTGCCGTGGAAGTAAAATGTAATTCCATCTGCTCCTACGAACCTTGGATCTTGGCACACCGCACCTGGCTTGTTACAATCTGTGTATATATCATCCAAAGTACAAGTCAAATGATGAAACAAGGATATATAATAATGAATGCTATGGACATGTTTGGTTGACTTAATATAATTTGAAGCTACGAGTAATAGTCAACAACCGATTGCCAAATCAGGTCTAATCTATTTTGGGACTGATTTTGGACTTTGTATTGCTTAACTTACAACAGAAACAAATTATTAAGTTATGAATTAAATAATAGAGTACTCGTAGAATATAATTGGAACTTACCACAAACAGGACTACAAGTGTTACAGTCAACTTGGCAACTCTCAGCACATGCAGCGGGACAAGTAAATTGCCTATAGTAGCAGCCCGGATAGTACCTGTCCATGCACCTTACTTGCTTAGGACTAGATGATGATGGTGGAGTTGGGGTTGTCGTGGGTGGAGATGGGGTCGTCGTGGGTGGTGATGGGGTAGTCGTAGGTGGCGCTGGGGTGGTTGTGGGTGGTGATGGGGTGGTTGTGGGTGGTGGAGGGGTAGTTGTTGGTGGTGAAGGAGGTGTGTAAACCACAGGCACTTTAGGCTCTTTGGGTTCCTTAGGCTCCTTAGGCTCTTTGGGTTCCTTAGGCTCCTTAGGCTCTTTGGGTTCTTTAGGCTCTTTTGGCTCCTTAGGCTCTTTGGGCTCTTTGGGCTCCTTATCCTTGGGCCCGTTGGGTGCCTTAGGCTCCACGGGTACGATAGTTACATCACCTGGGTTAACGTAATCAGGCGCTGGAGCCGCCTCAGCCAATGCCAAGGAAAGAAGGAGGATGACTGCCACCACCCCTGCTCGCTTCATTTTCTTGATGTTGGTTTCTAACTGATTATTGATGTTAAGAAGGGATAAATTGTTTAAAGAAAGAGATTAATGTTTGGTGATGAGAATTTCAATGCTATGTCTTTGTTTTTATAGTGGGTGTTAATTATTGTTTATTATTTATATTTATAATAAAATACATGTATGGTATGTTGTTTCAAGTAGAAGAATTCGGTAATAGTGCAACTTTAATGGGTTTATACTCAAGTATTCACATGGACAAGGCCTTCCTTTCAGCTTCATTTTCTTAAGTAGGTTCTAATCTTAAGTAATTTCCTTAAGTGTACATGCATGTATATTTTGCGTAAATTTTAAATTTTCATCCTTCACTTGCTCTCCAAAGATTGTGAAATAAATTCTCTACTTTCCTCTCCTATTTCGTTGACAATTTCATAAAATCTCTAATATGTTTTTAATTCTTCCCTTCATATCGAAATAAAAGTCTCATTGTACCAAACTTTCACCATTAAAGTGGCATACTAGTTATGACTTATTTGGGTTTGTAGGCGGCATATTTTAGCTTTGAATCTCCATTTCACTATATAATCTATACTCCGTATTTTCTTTTGTCTCAATTGCTCACTTAAAAGAAAATTGTACCGAAGTTTCCATTAAAAATAACAAAATTAACCAAAGTTTCGATTAAAAACAACAAATTTGGATTTATTGAAATCCACTATGCCTATATATATACTCATATGGTCATAGGTAGGTTGTGTTGTATTGGAGACAAAATACAACCTTATAAAATAGAGCACTTCTACTATAAACAATTTGTATTACAAACGATACCTTATTTAGGATTGTAAGTGGACTGAACTATCTAGTACATATAATTAATTTGTATTAATCATTAATGTATACTATACTACGTATTTCTTAAGACTCTGAAACCTGGAATTATTAATTTTTGAAGGATAATTAATAATCTAAAAGTACAAATATATACCTAGAAAAATGTGTCAAAAACATGAATAGAAACTCATTAATGGGCAATAATGTTTTTGGTGAATGCTAAACGATGTAACCATTTGCAAATAAGTCAACTGTCATTGGGTTGATCAAATTGTAAGTAAACTAAAAGAACTTAGCCGTCCATGATTTTCGATCCGGTTTTTGTTCAACTGAAGAAATGTTTCAAGATTGTCGTCTTACGCTGTTTCAAAAGTATTTAGCGTACGGGCGTGTTCGGCAGTAGCGTTTGAGGTAGCGGGTAGCGTTTTGACCTAGTTAAGACGCTACTTGTAAAATTTGTGAGTGTTTGGCAAGGTAGCGGTTTAGGTAACGGTTAGCGGTTTAGGTAGCGTTTGGGTAGCTTTTGTCAAACGTTAAAATTAATAGCTTTTAAGGTAGCGGGTAGCTTTTGATAAATTTATAATAAAGTTTTAAAAAATATTCTACCTTTTATTTTATTTTAGAATATCAACCGCTACTTTTACCGAACACACATAATGGTTAGCCGCTACTTTGACAGCTAACCGTTACCCGCTACCATTCACCGCTACCGGCTACTCGAACCGCTACCCGCTACTCAAACGCTAACCACTACCCGCTACTGCTAATTTTACCGAACAGGGCCGTAATCTGATAATCGTGTTTGACTTTTTTCTTTCAAGACATGTTCGCCATTTAGGCCCTTTCAATGGGAAGACTCCAACAAAAAGCCCAGGACCCATCATGTTACAAAATGGGCCTGACTCAATACGATATTGATTGGGCCGGTACGGGACGAATACGGAAGAACTAGGAGAACCAAACCACAACCATAACTAAACAAAATATTAATTCATTTGGAAAAAGACATTTGTCGTTTGACTTGAATATTTATTAAAATGAACTAATATTCTAAATTAGAGCAGCTCCGATCCTGATATTTTGAGGGTTCTAGGCGAAATAAGAGATCAAGGTCCCTCTCAAAATGATATGGATTAACCAAAATATATACTCCGTATATCGTTTCATCATATATATGTTAATTACGCATCAACCTTCAAAAAAAAGGTTAATGACGCATCACGATTTTAGTCCAATCCACTAAATTGTTGAATTCAAATAAATAACAAAATATTATATCTCCTCTAGAATTTCAAAAGCATGTTCTAAACACTTGCAATCTTTAACTTAAATAAATATGCATAAAGAGATTATTATTTGTTACAAAAACGGTTTATATTGAGCGGTTAATTTTTGTCTTCATTAAAATTGATATTTGCAATTTTTTAAAACAATATAACATAGACACATAGTCCATCAAATAAATATTTCTTCGTCCATAAACAGTTACGTCAATTGCAACTGAGTACTAAAGCGTAAATTAGATGTCAAATACTACGTACATAAATTCAATGTGGAACTTAATTATCTCGTAAAAGATTAAAGAATATATAGTGATAAACTGATAATACGAAAGAGTGAGTTTTAATAATTTAGAAACTACATATATATACAAAATATTATAAATGAGAAAATTAGTTCTTCAAAAATAAATGTGAATAAAAAAAGTACAAGCTAGAAAAATAAAAAATATTGGAAAAAGTGTTTTTTTTTTTAAAAAAAAAAGAAAGAAAGACAGGAGCTACAATTCAACAGCAAAACAATAGAAAATATGTCCGCTTGCCGAGTATCGAACTCGGGACATTATTAGGAACAATATCTGATTAGGGGGTAAAAAATGGATGCGGATATAGAAAGACATTAGATTAACAAGAAAAAGATCAATAGCAAAAGAACTTTGTGGAGTAGTAGTATAACACGAAAAGATCGATTATCAAAAGAAATCTAGAGAGTATAACACGAAAACTTAAATAAGTTCAGTTAAGCTAGTAGCTTGAAACTTTTGCAAATTGTAAATAAGTTCAGAGAAATATCGATCATTAATTCATTATTAATAGTACGTGGTGACGTGGTGTACATTAAGTATGTGTTCAATCTAAAATGAAAACATAATCCAAGCAAGCAAACAAACACCCAATTTAAAACAAGTTGAGTGTAATCTCATTATTAATAGTGGTATACAATAAGTACGTGTGAAATATTTAGTAAAACATAATCCAACTAACCAAACAAACAATCACACAATTTAACAAATTTAATTCGCAATTAATAATAAACTTAATAATTCAGTAGTTGAGAATATTTATCAGCGTTTGCAGACAACTCCACGGCCACTAGTGCCAGAAGCACAGTTGAGATCAGCATACTTGATCCTTTGATAACTATAACTCCCATAATTCCAATTCCCATTGTACCTTGCAGCTGCGCAATCGGTAGCAAACATGCTTGAGGACTGGAACTCCTTTTCCCCTCCAAGTACAGGATTAGCTACTCCCATTTTAACCCGGCTGGTGTAGTTTCTTCCATAGGTTTGGCCTAACACCCCATTCACTTCATCACTTAAGGAGTTAAACTTGAAGCTTAAGTCAAGGTGAGCAAAACAATCCTTTTTGGGACTTATACCATACTTGTGTATCAATGAATCCTTCTCTGTTATGGGGACTACTACAGCCTTGATCTTAAAGTTTCCCTCTACCTCAACCTCAACCGCGTTTGTGGACCTTGACCTTGTTATAATCACACTCACACTACTGTCTGTAGATTTCCAGCTAGCACCTTCCGTCTCTAGGAGGTTGATGGGTTGGTCATCGTAGGAAAGTGAAAGTCGGTCCATGGCATCGTTCCAAGTAGTGGTATTTAAGGCTCCAATGTAGAGTGTGTGGTTGTTAAAGAGGATGCCTAGGGACTGGACCCAAGTGAAGTCCCTTCCCATGTTGGAGTCACGCTTCCCTATGAAGTGAGCGTTAATGTGGAGATTGGAGTCTGTAACAAGGCAGAAATCTTGGTCTTTCTTTCCGTGGAAGTAGAATGTGATGCCATCTGCTCCGATGAATCTTGGGTCCTGGCACACTGCTCCTGGTTTGTTGCAGTCTGCATTTCATGAAAATCGAGTCTTTAGTAAAAATGTTAAAACAACTGATTCAAAGAATGCTCAAGTTAACCGGCCTCTTTAATTAGACTCTGCACATGCACCAGTTCCCTGCATGTATGACTGTTTTCAAAATTTTAGAGCAACAAATTGTATATAATGATCACATTGTTGACAGCAGACAACCAGTTTCATTAAAATCTCTAGGTGTTTGATGACTCTTATTAGCAATATGAAGCTGCAGATGACAAGTTTTAAGGAAGACAAGCAGAAAGAAGGGTATTAATAGGCTTACTGCAAACAGGACTGCAAGTGACACTATCAACTTGACAGGTCTGAGGACAAGCAGCAGGGCAAATGAACTCCCTGTAGTAGCAAGCAGGGTACTTCTTGTTCATACACCTAACACGTTTGGGACTAGGTGAATGTGGCAGATTTACAGAATGACAAACAGGCTGACAGGTTGCACAATCAACACTGCAAGTACGCGAGCAAGAAGCAGGACAATTAAGAGGTTTGTTGTAACAAGAACTGAACTTCCTGTCCTTACATTCAACTGTCTTTGGCTTTTGGAACTTAGATGGGGGAGGTGGAAATGGTGGCACAAGTCCACAGACAGCCTGACAACTGTTACAGTTAACTGAACATGTTCGAGGGCACGAAGCTGGACAGTACAGATCTTTTTCATAACAAGGGGAATACTTGTTTTTGCACCGGACTTTCTTAGGCTTGTTTATCGGCAGTCCTGCCTCAGCAAGCGCTGATGCAAGGATAAAGACGACAACCACTAATGCAACTCCCTTCATTTTCTTGGATTGTATTTTTCTAATTGGTTAATTATCTACTGTTTTGTTGTAGTGTTGATCGATGTTTGTTTCCTTTATATAGACATGCATGTTTTATACTCCGTAATAGCTGGCTATCAGCATTGACACTTATTCGAGTTGAAGTGTGCCAACTTCTTAAGGATTTCTCTAATGTTTAGGCCAAATTTTGTTAGGTCAAAGCCAACCAAATTCTGAAATTCCAATTGTATATTATTCACAATTTGTATTATTTTTCTGGTAATTCTCCACATTGACTTTATAAGTATATTGGGATAAGGATTGACCTATTCATGGTCAATACTTCCATATATGTTTGTCAATTATCTTGTAAATATTTTAGGAATATCTTCCCTTAATTCTAGGAGTAATTATCTTGTTACCTCCTTTAGATTATTCTGTAGAAACCTAATTGTATCCCTAGTATATCCCAAATTCTTATATGAGACTGTCCTTACCATCAACTGACGGTGAGACCAGTTCACACTTGCGAATTTAGGTATGTTACTTCTACAGTTTAGACATGTTACTTCTTTTTTTTATAATTTTAGAGGAGTTACTTTTTTTAGTTTAGGTATGTTACTTCTATAGTTTATACATGTTACTTTTTTTTATACGGAGTAGTTTTAGGGGAGATACCTTCTTAGTTTAGGTATGTTACTTCTATAGTTTAGACATGTTACCTTTTTTTTATATAATTTTAGAGGAAGTACTTTTTTTAGTTTAGGTATGTTACTTCTATAGTTTATACGGAGTACATGTTACTTTTTTTATACGGATTAGTTTCAGGAGAGATACCTTCTTAGTTTAGGTATGTTACTTCTATAGTTTAGACATGTTACTTTTTTTTTTATTAATTTTAGAGGAGGTATTTTTTTTTTAATTTAGGTATGTTACTTCTATAGTTTATACATGTTACTTTTTTTTATAATTTTAGATGAGGTACTTTTTTAGTTTAAGTATGTTACTTCTATAGTTTAGACATGTTACTTTTTTTTATACGGAATAGTTTTAGGGGAGGTACATTTTTAGTTTAGGTATGTTACTTCTATAGTTTAGACATGTTACTTTTTTTTATAATTTTAGCGGATGTACTTTTTTAGTTTAGGTATGTTACTTCTATAGTTTAGATCTGTTACTTTTTTTATATAGTTTTATGGGATGTACGCTATTGGTTTCGCGCTCGTCACACCATCAAGTTGATGGTGTGAGATCTCACAGGAGACGCGCTGCTAGTATGTATACATTGACATAATGAATAAGAAATGCATCCTTGCTATTTCTCTTATATATTGGACATACTACCTTCGTTTTTAAAAATTTTAACATTTTGAACTTTGTGTTCAAAGTTGAAAATTTATTGACCTGTGAATTCTCACTATTATATTCATCATCACGTCGGTTTCTGTTAAATTCGTCTAAATATAAATGTTTCCAAAATACTACTATCAAATTTGTATAGGCAACATACTTTACCCACGAAATTAGATATATTAATCATTAAATTGTGTAAAAGGCAGTGCAAATAATAATTGTTAAGATCTTCTAGATACGGAGGTAAACGTAAATTAGGATTTTCGTGTAGCATTTTTCCTACGAGACACGTACTTGTATTGAAAGTTTTGAAGTAGCTAGTTTAATTAAATTGCAGTTGCAGCTAAAAAAAAAAAAGCAGCACAAAATTTGCAAATATTAATCAAGAAATTATTCTTTGGGTCGTCACCAATTTCTTTGGTATTGTTGACTCAAGGATTTTGATGATGACAAGTTCAACTGAACTCACGAAATCTACCTAGTGATATCAGAAATCCAAATTCTTATATGAGACTGTCCTCACCATCAACGGATGGTGAGACCAGTTTACACTTGCGAATTTAGGTATGTTACTTCTATAGTTTAGACATGTTACCTTTTTTAATAATTTTAGAGGAGGTACTTTTTTTAGTTTAGGTATGTTACTTCTATAGTTTATACATGTTACTTTTTTTATACGGAGTAGTTTTAGGGGAGATACCTTCTTAATTTAGGTATATTACTTCTATAGTTTAGACATGTTACTTTTTTTTTAATAATTTTAGAGGAGGTATTTTTTATAGTTTAGGTATGTTACTTCTATAGTTTAGACATGTTACTTTTTTTTATAATTTTAGATGAGGTACTTTTTTAGTTTAGGTATGTTACTTCTATAGTTTAGACATGTTACTTTTTTTTATACGGAATAGTTTTAGGGGAGGTACATTTATAGTTTAGGTATGTTACTTCTATAGTTTAGACATGTTACTTTTTTGATATATATAATTTTAGAGAAGGTACTTTTTTAGTTTAGGTATGTTACTTCTATAGTTTAGATATGTTACTTTTTTTTATATAATTTTAGAGGAGGTACGCTATTGGTTTCGCGCTCGTCACACCATCAAGTTGATGGTGTGACTGGTCTCACAGGAGACGCGCTGTATCAGAAACAGATAGCTAAGCAAGTGGAGTGAGCAAAGAATAATCTCACAAGATAAAGAGAAGAGCAAGAGACTAAGAGAAGCAGCATCGATGGAAGCTTTCAAGTACAAAATAAAGATGAATTGATGATGAAGTCGCTGAGCAATTTTAGGAATCATTTATGGTAAACGCTGAAAGGTATAAGGTTGTGGTATACTATAAATTGCAAAGTATGAGAACAGTGTCTGCATATAGGATAAGTCGATGAAAAACTACATAGGTATTTTAGTCTTATGAAAAGAGTAATTAAAATATCTAAGTCCAGATCACGATGCAGGTTAAAATCATACTTGATGATAAACTCCTAAAGAATTTAGGTCACGTTGTAATTCTTACGGTTGTAACAGATAAACTACTAATCTTGAGGTTACCAATTCGTGATTGGACTAAGATTAAAACTGATGAAAATTTATCTACTAAAAAGAGTCCTAATCCGGTTAGAGTCAGGGTCTAGGAATCTTAGGTTAAATCACCGTTGAACTATAAATACTCCTCAAGTTCTTCATATGCTTTCATCAGACTTAATAGCAAACTCTCGAGCATTCATGTATCATCTTTAAGCTTTGCATTGGAGTCTCTTCATGTTCTCATATTGAGCAGTACATAGTTACGTGGTCTTATATCTTGCGTTTATAATACCTGTTAATTATTTGTTTATTGTTGAGTTGAATTGATGTATGATAAGCCTGAGTCAGGCTTACAGTGCAAGAAACAAGGTCTCTAAAAGAGATATGTGAGTTGGAACAGTTGAGCGACTGTTTCATTGGGGAGGAACAATTGAGGTATTGTTCCTAGTCATCTGTAATCAGAAGAGATTAACAGATTGTGGCCTGAGTAGAATTAGGTTTGTAAACAGATTCGTTTTACCTAATTAGTGAAAGAGTTTTAAGCCCTTATGGGGCCGTGGTTTTTTCCTCTCTATTGGGCCTAGAGAGCTCTCACCCTAATTCTTGCTTGCACCATTTACTTTCTTTTTTCCATATCGCGTAAAGTTATTAAATTTGTAAAACATCAATTCACCCACCCTCTTGTATAGCTCCGTAAAACTAACAATTGGTATGAGAGCTAGAACCCTTTTATTGCAGGTAACTTTGACGTGAAAAAGGTTCGGGAACAATGAACACTATAGAGAAACTAGAAGAAGGATACTCTACCCAAAGACCACCCATGTTCAGTGGGAAATACTACTCGTATTGGAGAAACAGGGTGGAGATATTCATCAAGGCTGAGAACTATCAGGTATGGAGAGTAATCGAAGTTGGAGACTTTCAAGTCACCAAGTTGAACGCCTCTAGGGAGACTGTGCCCAAACCAGTTGCTGAATGTGACAAATCTGACCATGAGAAGCTGGAACTCAACGCCATGGATGTCAAAATTCTACATTGCGGTTTGGGTCCCAATGAGCACAACAGAGTGATAGGATGCAAGAATGCAAAACAAATCTGGGATCTCCTCCAAGTCACTCACGAAGGAACTAATGAAGTCAAAAGATCAAAAATTGATCTCCTGATGCATCAGTACGAACTGTTCTCCATGAAAGCATCTGAATCCATCCAAGACATGATAACTCGTTTCACTAACATTATAAACGAGTTAAACTCACTTGGAAAAAGCATCACCCTTGAAGAACAAGTGAGGAAGTTCCTCAGAAATCTTCCTCAAGACCCATGGATAGCCAAAGTAACTTCCCTTCAAGAAACCAAGGACTTCACAAAATTCAACCTGGAACAGCTAGCTAGATCACTTCTGACCCATGAATTACAACTGAATGCCAGGCCATCAGAAACTCAGAAGAACAGATCCCTGGCCCTCAAAACTAAAAATGATGATAACTCCGAGGATGATGAAGAAACCGCCCTATTCGCAAGACGATTCAGAAGGATGTTCAGAAATTACAAAGATGGAGAACAAAGGAACAAACCCAACATAAAGTTCACTAAGACAGACACAGGCTGTCACAAATGTGGAAGCCTAGAACATCGCATCAGGGAATGTCCACTCCGGGAACAAGAAAGAGGAAAAGGAAAAGAACCCTATGAGAAAAGGTTCGGAGAAAACAAAAATGCGTTCTCCAAAACAGATGTTAGAAAAAGCAATGATTTCATCTTGGGGAGATTCTTCATCGGACGAGGAACAAGAACAAACAAATGAAGAAACAGCTCACCTGTGCCTAGTCGCTGAAAGCGAAGAAGGAGAATCAGACTCAGAGTCAGACAAGTTCCAGGCAAGTCTTGCTCAAATTCATAATAAACTTGATACCTTGTCTAAACAAGAACTCTTTGATTTACTTTCCTGTCTAACTAGTAATTATGAGGATCTCTTAAAAGAAAAACAGGACTCTGAACTAAAATTCCAAAAGGCGATAAAGGACCTAACTGAAGAACTTGAGTGGACAAAAGTCACTAACATAGACATAGACAATCGCTTCTTTAATCTCTTTGACCTAAATCTTAGCATCAAGGAAACCTGCGAAGCCTTAAGAAGTGAGAACTCATGGCTGAAATAGGAACTGACCAACTCAGAACTAGTCAAAGCCACAAACCTCTACAAAAAGGAACTAGAAAGAACACAACTAGAGCTAGTAAAAGTTCACCAAGAAAAGACCAACCTAGAAGGAGAAATTGAAAAGAAAAATAGGCACAAGATTGTAGAGACACCAAAATAGATCCAAGAAGCTAGAACCAAACGGACATAAGGCTTAGGATTCAATCACAAAAGGCACAACCCAAAGAAAATCCGAGTGGATCTCTATAGCGACATTGTATGCACCTTCTGTGGTCATGTGGGACACTATAGAGTTGTGTGTCCTAAAAATAAGGAGAGCTTGGAAAGAAACATAAAATCAACTAAGACCAAATGGGTAAAGAAAACTGATTTAAGTCCAAGTAAGGAACCCAAGCTATGCTGGGTTCCTAAGAACTCCACCTAACAAACTTGTGCAGGTCGAAGTGAGGGGGAACAACACATGGTACCTAGAAAATGGTTGTTCCAAACACATGACAGGAGATATTAACAGATTTCTCTCACTCACGACCTACGAAGGTGGAACAATGACTTTTGGTGACAACAAAAAGGGTAATATCATTGCAATTGGCAAGGTCGGTAAGTCAAAATCCCACTCCATTGATAATGTATTTCTAGTTGAAGGTCTAGGACATAGTCTACTAAGTATCTCTCAATTTTGCGATAAGGGGAACTATACTAAGTTCTCTTCAGATAGGTGCTATATCATTAACAGTAAAACTGAGACAGTGATTTTAGAGGGACAGAGGAAAGGGAACACCTATGTGGTCAATCTCAACAATGTCCCTCACTCCAACCTAACCTGTCTCAGTGTTATTGAAAATGATCCCTTACTTTGGCACAAAAGATTTGGTCATGCTAGTGTATCTCTAATGAACAAATTAAGTTCAAAAAATCTAGTTGCAGGTCTTCCAAATACAAAGTTCACAAAACTATCAGTATGTGATGCCTGTGCCAAAGGAAAGCAAGTAAGAACCTCGTTCAAATCTAAAGGATTAATCAACTCCACAAAACCTCTTGAATTGATCCATATGGACCTATGTGGTCCAATGAGAACTAAGAGCAGAAGCGGTAAGAAATATGTTTTGGTAATAGTGGATGATTTCTCAAGGTACACATGGGTAATTTTCCTATCCAGCAAAGAAGAAACGTTCGATGAATTTATGGCCTTCGCCACCAAAGTTCAACGACAAAGTGGTCTTAAGCTGGTCCACATCAAGTCAGATCACAGAACGAAATTTCAAAACTCGAAATTCAATGACCTTTGCAAAAGCTCGGGTCTAGATCACAACTTCTCGGCACCCCGCAAATCGCAACAAAATGGAGTTGTGGAACAGAAAAACAGAACTCTAGAAGACATGACAAGGACCATGCTAATAGCTAGTAAACTACCCAAGAGATTTTGGGCAGAGGCACTAAACACCGCATGCTACACACTAAATAGAGTACTGATTAGAGCAATCAAGAATAAAACTCCATATGAGCTGTACAAAGGAATAAAGCCATCTGTATCGCATCTCAGGACTTTCAGATACAAATGTTTCGTTCATAACAATGGAAAGGACCAACTAGGAAAGTTCGATGCACGCAGTGATGAATCTATATTCTTGGGATATGCTCCAATTGTTAGGTTATGATACATATGACAATTCATAAATCATGCGGAAAAACCATTTAGCCAGGAATACATATTATTTACACATAATCATATAGCATAGTTTAGATGCATACTCTTTGTTGCGTGCCTTCCCTAGCTGCGCCCGAACCGAACAAGAAGAAGTCTTTAGGACTCCAAGTGTCGTCCCTCCGTAGATAGTCCACAGCACGTCCGGATCCGCCTTAAGATTGACCAACTAGAATCGCCCTTAAGGTACTAGAATTTTCGGCACTCTTAGGTAAGAAATATGACTGAATTTTTCTCTCAAAACTCACTTTGAATACTTGAATTAATCTCTGAAAATATGTGACCCTAGGCACGTATTTATAGAGTTATGGAAAGGGAATTGGAATCCTAGTAGGATACGAATTAATTAAACTTAGAATCCTATAAGAACTCTAATTAATTAATTTATCCTTTTAGGAATAGGAATTTAATCATATACTAATTCTAATAGTTTTAGGAATCATGCATGAACACAAACTCACACACACACGGCAGCCACGAGGGCCGCCCATGCGTGTGCGTGCGAGCAGCAGCCCACGCAGCGAGGCCATGGCCTTGGCGCGCGCTGGGCCTGCCTTGCGGTGGGCCTGGGCGCTGCCTTGGCTGGGCGCGCGTTTGGCTTGCTGGGCGATGGCCCGACTTCGTGCTGGGCCTTCGTCCGGTAGGCCTCGTCCGATGCTAATTCGTACGATACGCTTCCGATTAAATTCCCGGTTCCGGAATTCATTTCCAATACGAACAATATTTAATATTTCCGATTCCGGAATCAATTTCCGTTTCGAACAAATATTTAATATTTCCGTTTCCTGAATTATTTTCCGATTCCGATAATATTTCCGATTCTGACAATATTTCCGTTTCCGACAATATTTCCGATTCTGGCAATATTTCCATTTCCGATAATATTTTCCGATACGTACCATGTTTCCGTTTCCGGCAACATCTACGACTTGGATAATATTTATATTTCCGATACGATCCATATTTCCGTTTCCGGCAATATCATCGTTTCCGGAGTATTCATTTCTTGCCTGTGACGATCTCAGCTCCCACTGAAACCAAGATCCGTCGATTCCGAATATCCATAGATGGAGTATCTAATGCCATTAAATACTTGATCCGTTTACGTACTATTTGTGTGACCCTACGGGTTCAGTCAAGAGTAAGCTGTGGATTAATATCATTAATTCCACTTGAACTGAAGCGGCCTCTAACTAGGCATTCAGCTCACTTGATCTCACTGAATTATTAACTTGTTAATTAATACTGAACCGCATTTATTAGACTTAACATAGAATGCATACTTGGACCAAGGGCATTATTTCCTTCAGTCTCCCACTTGTCCTTAGGGACAGGACAAGTGTGCATTTACTAATTCCTTTGTCGCTCGATGCTTGCTCTTGAACATAAGGTAAGAGTTGTCATCCTTATTATGCCCAGAGGTGTTCCTCGGTTTCAGAGTTCAACTGATCAAATAAACAGATAATCATAGCCTATGATTCATCCGAGCACGGCCATGCATTTCACAGTTTCTAGCTCTCCGAGTGGCCTTGTACAACTTTTAAGCATCTCATCCCAATTTATGGGAGGACAATCCCAATCTTGCGATCTTGAGATTAGACTTCGTTTGATAGGTGATTACCTGAGCGTTGCCTTTATAGCCTCCTTTTACGGTGCGACGGTTGGTCAACGTCAAAGCAACCAGTTCTCAAACAAGTAATCTCAAATCACTCAGGTATTGAGGATTTAGTGTCTAATAATTTAATGAAATTTACTTATGACAGATTTTCATCTCTTACAGTAAAGTTTCATAGGTCTTGTCCGATACTAGTCTTCCCAAAGTAAGTATATATGCAAATGATTATGACATTGCCATGTCCACATAGTTCAAGAAACAGAACTACTAGTCATCTTGCATTCTAATCGTCTAACGTTTTCTATGCGTCCAATTTTATAGAAAACTCCGACTAGGGACCATTTTCAACCTTTGACATTCAAGTTCACTTGATAGACATTTCTTAGTCACAGGACTGGTCCTGACAGTCTATCTTGAATATATCGTCAAATTGAAGGGACTCATCATTTAATAAACCACAAATTAAATGGAAAAATGAATTCTTTTCATTTATTGTGAATGATTAACCAATAATGTTTTACAAAGATTTAAACTCTAAAACTTTAAAACATTAAACAGAGACATCAAAGCCATTCTCCAATATGCTTGATTCCCATAGCTGCAGTGTGCGAGTTGTGCTTCGCCTGCGGCAGAGGTTTAGTCAATGGATCTGATATGTTGTCATCAGTTCCAATTTTGCTTATCTCGACTTCTTTTCTTTCAACGAACTCTCGTAGAAGGTGAAATCTACGAAGTACATGCTTGACTCTCTGGTGGTGTCTAGGCTCTTTTGCCTGTGCAATAGCTCCGTTATTGTCACAATACAGGGCTATTGGTCCTTTAATGGAGGGGACTACACCAAGTTCACCTATGAACTTCCTTAGCCATATAGCTTCCTTTGCTGCTTCATGTGCAGCAATGTACTCCGCTTCAGTTGTAGAATCCGCAATGGTGCTTTGCTTAGCACTTTTCCAGCTTACTGCTCCTCCGTTGAGGCAGAAGACAAACCCAGACTGTGATCTGAAATCATCTTTGTCGGTTTGGAAACTTGCGTCCGTATAGCCTTTAACAATTAATTCATCATCTCCACCATAGACCAGGAAGTCATCTTTGTGCCTTTTCAGGTACTTCAGAATGTTCTTGGCAGCAGTCCAATGCGCCTCTCCTGGGTCTGACTGGTATCTGCTCGTAGCACTGAGTGCGTACGCAACATCCGGGCGTGTACATATCATAGCATACATTATTGAACCAATCAATGATGCATATGGAATCCCATTCATTCGTCTACGCTCATCAAGTGTTTTTGGGCACTGAGTCTTGCTTAGAGTCATTCCATGAGACATGGGTAGGTAGCCTCGCTTGGAGTCCGCCATCTTGAACCTATCAAGCACCTTATTGATATAAGTGCTTTGACTAAGTCCAATCATCCTTTTAGATCTATCTCTGTAAATCTTGATGCCCAATATGTACTGTGCTTCTCCTAGATCCTTCATCGAAAAACATTTCCCAAGCCAAATCTTGACAGAGTTCAACATAGGAATGTCATTTCCGATAAGTAATATGTCGTCGACATATAATACTAGGAAAGCAATTTTGCTCCCACTGACCTTCTTGTATACACAAGATTCGTCTGCGTTCTTGATGAAACCAAAGTCACTGACTGCTTCATCAAAACGTATATTCCAGCTCCTGGATGCCTGCTTCAATCCGTAGATTGATTTCTTTAGCTTGCATACCTTTTTAGCATTCTTTGGATCCTCAAAACCTTCAGGCTATGTCATAAACACAGTTTCTGTTAAAACGCCGTTTAAGAAAGCAGTTTTGACATCCATCTGCCATATTTCGTAATCGTAATATGCAGCGATTGCTAACATTATCCGAATAGACTTTAGCATTGCAACTGGTGAAAAGGTTTCATCGTAATCCACACCGTGGACTTGCCTGTAACCTTTTGCAACCAATCTAGCTTTGAAAACTTCAAGTTTCCCATCCTTGTCCTTTTTCAGTTTGAAAACCCATTTGCTTCCAATGGCTTGGTAGCCATCTGGCAAATCGACCAAATCCCATACTTGGTTTTCAGACATGGAGTCTAATTCAGATTGCATGGCTTCTTGCCATTGCTTGGAGCTAGGGCTCGTCATAGCTTGTTTGTAAGTCGCAGGTTCATCACTTTCAAGTAATAGAACGTCACAGCTCTCGTTCGTCAAAATACCTAAGTACCTTTCCGGTTGAGATCTATATCTTTGTGATCTACGCGGGGTAACATTTCTAGATTTACCATGATTCTCACCAGATTCTTCTAAAGATCTCTGAGTTTCATCCTGAATGTCATCTTGAGCATTCTCTAGAGTTTGTTGTTCGACTCGAATTTCTTCGAGGTCTACTTTTCTCCCACTTGTCATTTTAGAAATGTGATCTTTCTCCAAAAAGACACCATCTCGAGCAACAAACACCTTGTTCTCAGATGTATTGTAGAAGTAATACCCCTTTGTTTCCTTTGGATAGCCCACAAGGATACATTTGTCAGATTTTGGATGAAGTTTGTCTGAAATTAATCGCTTGACGTATACTTCACATCCCCAAATCTTAAGAAAAGACACATTTGGAGGCTTTCCAAACCATAATTCGTATGGAGTCTTTTCGACAGCTTTAGACGGAGCTCTATTTATAGTGAGTGCAGCTGTATTTAGTGCATGTCCCCAAAATTCTAATGGAAGTTCGGCCTGACCCATCATTGACCTGACCATGTCTAGCAAGGTTCTGTTCCTCCGTTCCGACACACCGTTCCATTGTGGTGTTCCAGGAGGAGTCAATTCTGATAGAATTCCACATTCTTTCAGATGGTCATCAAATTCATAGCTCAGATATTCACCGCCTCTATCAGACCGCAGTGCTTTAATCTTCTTGCCTAATTGATTCTCTACTTCACTCTGAAATTCCTTGAATTTGTCAAAGGATTCAGACTTATGCTTCATTAGGTAGACATAACCATACCTACTGAAGTCATTAGTGAAAGTGATAAAGTAGCTGAAACCACCTCTAGCATTTGTACTCATTGGTCCACATACATCTGTATGGATTAAACCCAATAGTTCATTTGCTCTTTCTCCAACTTTAGAGAAAGGTTGCTTTGTCATTTTGCCAAGTAAACATGATTCGCATTTACCATAATCCTCTAAGTCAAATGGTTCTAGAATTCCTTTCTTTTGAAGTCTTTCTAAGCGTTTCAAGTTTATATGGCCTAATCGACAATGCCACAGATAGGTGAGATCTGAATCATCCTTTTTGGCCTTTTTGGTATTTATGTTATAAACTTGTTTGTCGTGATCTAATAAATAAAGTCCATTGATTAATCTAGCAGATCCATAAAACATCTCTTTAAAATAAAACGAACAACTATTGTCTTTTATTAAAAAGGAAAATCCCTTAGCATCTAAGCAAGAAATTGAAATGATGTTTTTAGTAAGACTTGGAACATGGAAACAATCTTCCAGTTCCAAAACTAGCCCGGAGGGCAACGACAAATAGTAAGTTCCTACAGCTAATGCAGCAATCCGTGCTCCATTTCCCACTCGTAGGTCAACTTCACCCTTGCTTAACTTTCTACTTCTTCTTAGTCCCTGTGGATTGGAACATAAGTGTGAGCCACAACCTGTATCTAATACCTAAGAAGTTGAATTAGCAAGTATACAGTCTATAACGAAAATACCTGAAGATGGAACGACTGTTCCGTTCTTCTGATCTTCCTTTAGCTTCAAGCAATCTCTCTTCCAATGCCCCTTCTTCTTGCAGTAGAAGCATTCGGATTCAGAAGTGGGTTGACTGACCTTCCTCTTTACAGATTTGGCGCCAGTTTGCTTAGTTGGGCTGGCCTTGTTGCCACCTTTCTTAGCATTCCTCTTCTTTCCAGATTTCTTGAACTTTCCCCCACGTACCATAAGCACATCCTGCTTATCACTTTTGAGCGTCTTTTCAGCGGTCTTCAGCATACCGTGAAGCTCAGTGAGCGTTTTGTCCGGACTATTCATACTGTAGTTCAGTTTGAACTGATCATACCCGCTATGAAGAGAATGGAGGATGGTGTCTATAGCCATTTCCTGAGAAAATTGCTGATCCAGCCGACTCATATTCTCAATGAGTCCAATCATTTTGAGAACATGTGGACTTACGGGCTCGCCTTTCTTAAGCTTGGTCTCAAGAATTTGCCTATGAGTCTCGAATCTTTCGACTCGAGCCAGATCTTGGAACATGTTCTTCAACTCACTGATGATTGTGAAAGCATCTGAGTTGATGAACGTTTTCTGCAGATCCGCACTCATGGTGGCGAGCATTAGACATTTCACATCCTTGTTGGCATCAATCCAACGATTGAGGGCTGCCTGAGTGACCCCGTCGCCTGCGGCTTCGGGCATCGCCTCATCTAGGACATACTCCTTTTCTTCCTGCATAAGAACTATTTGCAAGTTCCTTTGCCAGTCAAGGAAGTTTTTCCCGTTCAACTTCTCCTTTTCGAGAATTGATCAAATGTTGAATGAATTGTTGTTTGCCATATTAAAAACTACAATTGAAAAGAATAAACAAATAAATAACCATTCACAGTTTCTCTTAATAAACTTAAAATCTAGCATACATGCATAATTCAATGTTTATTAAGCATTTTATTCAAGTTATGTGTTCCGGCAGGTGTGAATAAAATGATTCCAAGATCCTAAAATCATTGAAGAACTAAGCACAGTTTGTCGACTTAATCCTAAAACATCTTAGGTAAGCAAAAGCCTTTTGCTAATAGTCTAGAAACTATTCTTGGTTGATAGGTACGTCTAAGAACTTATTAGGTAAACCTATCGATTTTGCCACGACATAAAAGGACTCCTTACTTATATCGTTGAGTTTCACCAAAACTAACATGTACTCACAATTATTTGTGTACCTTGCCCCTTTAGGACCAATACGTAACACCTCGCTGAGCGAAAACTATTACTAGATTGATGTAAAGGATATCCAAGCAAGTGTATATTTTGGCATGGCACCTTTTAACTCAATTTTTAACTTTGGAACTTAAGGCTCTTACTATGTTGGTTAGATTTTAAGTGAACTAAAATCCTTAATCATGCAACATAATCAAGCTTTTGATCTCAGCATTTTAAGACATATTTAAAAGCAATAAATTACTTAAAACATGCATAAGATAAATGTGATCTAGTATGGCCCGACTTCATCTTGAAGCTTTGACTTCAAAGTCCGTCTTGAAAATCTCCGTGGGAGGCACCATTTTCTTCAAATAGGATAAGCTATAACTAATTACAACTATTTGATGGTAAGCAGACCATATTTGAATTGAAAAATAACTTTGGTACTTTAGACCAATTACATTCAAATTAATGGTACGCAGACCATATTTTCTATCCTATTTGGGCCATACTAGTCACTTCATAACCTGCAAAACAGTACATATACAATATATACCATTCACCCATTCATTATCATGAATGGCCCACATAGCTGGTTAGTAAAACACATTATGCATCACGTAAACATTTGCAGCAATTAATCAAGGGCACCAATAATCTACCAATTATTCAGTCCTTATTAATTCTAATCAAGTTGTTTTAACCTTAAGGATTTGTAGACCTAATCAAGAGTTTTATGACTAAAAGGGCTCCCACTTAAACCAATAAATTCATATGCTTTACTAATTTTAAACATAAAAATGTATTTCAAGTCTAACCGGAAACATACAAATTTAATTAAAATTTAAAGCTCATATAAATTTATAATTGAATCCAAAAAGTTTAATTTAATTTCAGTCGTATTTAAATTAATTCATGATTTTAATTTTAGTAAAATAATTAGAATAAATAAAATTTATTATAATTACAATATTCAAAATTAAAATCCAAGAAAATAATTTAAATTATTAATTTTAAAATTAATTAAAATTACGTAGACTGAAAAATTTGATATTAAACATTCAAAAAGATCTAATCGCAACGCAAACACCCTACGCATTGCACGCCCATGGGCCGCACGCACACAACCATCGCTGGCCATGTGCGCGCAGCCCATGCGCTCGTCGCATAGCTGCTGCATCTTCCATCGCAAGCCATCGCACACTATGGTGCTCGCTGCGCGCGCGCCAGCGCTCGACGCACGCGAGCCATCGCTCGCTGTGCGCGCTCGCCAGCGCTCGCTGCGCGCGAGCCATTGCTCGCTGTGCGCGCGAGCCATCGCTCGCTGTGCGCGCGAGCCATCGCTCGCTGTGCGCGCGAGCCATCGCTCGCTGTGCGCGCGAGCCATCGCTCGCTGTGCGCGCGAGCAATTGCGCGCGATCAATCGCTGGGCCCAGCGCTCGTGGCACGCGAGCTTGCGCTCGCTGCGCGCGAGGCTGCGCGCGCTTGCGCGAGGCAGTGCGCGTCGTGGCGCAGCTCGCTTGCTGCCCACACGCGACTGCCTTGGCTTGCCTTTCGCCCATGCCCATTTGTTCATAGCTCGTGGCCCACGACACAAGGCAGGGCTGCTGCCTTGTGCTCGTGCACCATGCCCTTGCTCATTGCATTCGTGCCGCACGGGCGACGAGCTCCCTTGCTCGTCGTCGCATGCCCGCACTATACAACACCCCTTAAGGGTAACACGAAGCGTCCATTGCTTTGTGCGTGCAAGTTATATGAACGAATCGCATAAAAATTAAAATTTATATTTAAAATTAATGACAAATTAATAAATAATATTAATTTCATAATTTTAGGGCGAAAAATCGAAAATTTATTATCCAATTGATTTCCGATTATTATGGATTCAAGTCTAGGTCATAAAATTTTAAAACTTATCATAAATTTACAATTTTTATGGTGGTTTTTAATCATAGGTTTCTAATTAAATTATAATTAATTATGAAAATCAAATTAATTCTAAATTATTCTAGTTTTCAACAAATTAATCATAATTACAAATTAGATTGCATAATTAACAAGGCTAGGCATTCAAACTTGTTAAACATATACAGTAGGTCAATCAAAAATTCAAGATTTATCAACAAGAATCGCAAATATTTAATTTAACATCTTAAATTTACGAAATTTTGCATTCGAAAAACTAAAACCTTCGAAAAGTCATAGTTAGGCTTCGAATTTGAGAATTCTGGGTTCGGGAGAAAAATTCTTTTTTTGTCAAAATTTTGGAATGCCTTTTACATGCGGAATTGACACAAAAATCACTCGATTTGGATGAGTAACGAAGAAACTGCCGAAAAACTGCGTACGTATAATTAAATAAACGCAATTTGCAATTAATTAATAATTACGAAAATTAATCACCCCTTTTAATTCTTGCAAATTTGTAATATTTAACCATGTTCATGCAATTTAGATTATGAAAATAATAAGGGGCTCGTGATACCACTGTTAGGTTATGATACATATGACAATTCATAAATCATGCGGAAAAACCATTTAGCCAGGAATACATATTATTTACACATAATCATATAGCATAGTTTAGATGCATACTCTTTGTTGCGTGCCTTCCCTAGCTGCGCCCGAACCGAACAAGAACAAGTCTTTAGGACTCCAAGTGTCGTCCCTCCGTAGATAGTCCACAGCACGTCCGGATCCGCCTTAAGATTGACCAACTAGAATCGCCCTTAAGGTACTAGAATTTTCGGCACTCTTAGGTAAGAAATATGACTGAATTTTTCTCTCAAAACTCACTTTGAATACTTGAATTAATCTCTGAAAATATGTGACCCTAGGCACGTATTTATAGAGTTATGGAAAGGGAATTGGAATCCTAGTAGGATACGAATTAATTAAACTTAGAATCCTATAAGAACTCTAATTAATTAATTTATCCTTTTAGGAATAGGAATTTAATCATATACTAATTCTAATAGTTTTAGGAATCATGCATGAACACAAACTCACACACACACGGCAGCCACGAGGGCCGCCCATGCGTGTGCGTGCGAGCAGCAGCCCACGCAGCGAGGCCATGGCCTTGGCGCGCGCTGGGCCTGCCTTGCGGTGGGCCTGGGCGCTGCCTTGGCTGGGCGCGCGTTTGGCTTGCTGGGCGATGGCCCGACTTCGTGCTGGGCCTTCGACCGGCAGGCCTCGTCCGATGCTAATTCGTACGATACGCTTCCGATTAAATTCCCGGTTCCGGAATTCATTTCCGATACGAACAATATTTAATATTTCCGATTCCGGAATCAATTTCCGTTTCAAACAAATATTTAATATTTCCGTTTCCGGAATTATTTTCCGATTCCGATAATATTTCCGTTTCCGGCAATATTTCCGATTCTGGCAATATTTCCATTTCCGATAATATTTTCCGATACGTACCATGTTTCCGTTTCCGGCAACATCTACGACTTGGATAATATTTATATTTCCGATACGATCCATATTTCCGTTTCCGGCAATATCATCGTTTCCGGAGTATTCATTTTTTGCCTGTGACGATCTCAGCTCCCACTGAAACCAAGATCCGTCGATTCCGAATATCCATAGATGGAGTATCTAATGCCATTAAATACTTGATCCGTTTACGTACTATTTGTGTGACCCTACGGGTTCAGTCAAGAGTAAGCTGTGGATTAATATCATTAATTCCACTTGAACAGAAGCGGCCTCTAGCTAGGCATTCAGCTCACTTGATCTCACTGAATTATTAACTTGTTAATTAATACTGAACCGCATTTATTAGACTTAACACAGAATGCATACTTGGACCAAGGGCATTATTTCCTTCACCAATTACACTAGTAGAAAAAACCCCTGTTGCAGCCCCCTTGTTGCAGCGTACATGTATAAATACGCTTCAACAACCAGTCGGTCAACGCGGGTCAAACCCTTTAAAGGGTTATCGCAGCGTACATTTTAGTTTTTCGCAGCAAATGTGTTTGTTGCAGCGTACAAAATAAAAGCCCGCAGCAACAACCCGACTTTATTGCAGCGTACATGTTATTGCCCGCTGCAACAAGTCCGCGTTTCAAAATTTTTACTTTCCTAGGTTGCAACAAACCGCGCTCAAACGAGCGGGCTCAAACGTACGTTGTTCCTTCTCTGCTAGCTCCAAGCTTTTTCCCTTAAACAAATATCCAAGCAAGCCGTCGAACTCAGCCGTCGAACTCAGCCCTGCGTCGCCGTCGAACCCAAGCGTTGCTCAGCCCTGCGTCGCTGTCTTCGCCGGTGTGTGGTGTTCTCGCCTCATCTCCCCCATCCCGTTCAATTTTCGCGCGGCCTGTCACTGAAAGATATATTCTTGGTCGGCCGGGGGTTCAGCATCTCCCCGTCGCGTCGTGGTTCCGGTGGTTGCTCGGCGTCGTGGTTCCGGTGGTTTCGGTATGGTGTGTTCAATTTTTATTTTCGTTTTTTATTTTCGTTTTCAGATTAGGGTTCAATTTTAGTTTTTGATTTTCGTTTTGATTATTGTTTTTGATTTTCGTTTTTGATTTTCGTTTTGATTTTCGTTTTGATTTTCGTTTTTGATTTTCGTTTTGATTTTCGTTTTGATTATCGTTTTTATTTTGATTTTTTTGGCAAAGGACTAAAAATGGCGACAGAGGAGAAGTTAAAGAAGAGTGAAGAACAAACCCAACTCTTGGAAACGGTCTCCGCCACCGTCTCCACCGTTTCCACGGCCAAATATGTCGATGATGTCATTTTAGCTCTTCATTCCGTCGCTCTCCTCATTTTCCCTATCGACACTTCCTCTCTTTCAGGTGGGGTACAAAAACAACTCCATTTTTTCGTTTAATTAAATTTAATATCTCCATTTTTTTTGCAATTTTTCTTCTCAAGTTCATTACTTTTGAAGCCCCATTATTCAAAAATGTTGAAAGAAATCGTAATTTTGAACTATATTAATCTGGAAAACTCAAGAATTTGCCTGTTTAATTATTCTGGGGGAATCCTAATTCTTAAATTTCTGGGGTGTTAGCTTAATTTTGGGAATTGATTTAAGCATTGAATTAAAGAAGAAAACATGGGGTTTTGCTAATAATCTTGTATTTGTGTGCTCATTGATTTTGCAGGAGTAATCTCAGAGAAATACAGTGATCAGGTAACTATTTTTATTGTTATCTGACTTATAATAAGTTATCAATGTTCTTTCTTTGTCGCCTAGGAAACCCTTATTGGAACTATTAGCCTGAATGCGAACTAATTTTTACTGAAACTTGTAATTTTAGGCGAAGAGAACAAAGCCCATATATTGTTCAAGAATTCATGAATCTATGTTGTTTAATGCTTACTAGATGAATGCTAGTAAATGAGTGTATATTGTACAAATTGTTGCAATTCTTTCTAATTTACCTTCTCTCGACGATATACCCTTGCCTTTAAGAAAGTAGCATCTGTAGACTATTAACCCAACTCACAGGAGGGGGTGGGGGTGTTCGTGTGTCTTTCGGGGTTACAGTTGTAGAATTCTAGCTTTCGTTGATGTATAATAATGTCCTTGGAATTGACATTTCAGCTCAATCAAGCAGAAGCAACCTATACGAGTGAGAGGAGGAATCAAGTGTGGGAAGTCTTCTATAAAGGAGTCTCATTTCCTACATTATCAAGATTTTTGATCTATGGTGACTTTCCTTTCATTTCTTCTGTTTTAAATCTAATTCAGTGATGTTGCTATGTTCAGTGTTCTTTTGTTACATTTTTATGATAAAATGAAGTCCGGTTGCTACTTGCTAGAAGTAAAATGTGGAATCATAAGTTCATAACCTACTAAGATCATTTTGTTGAGCGAATGGATGCATGAGGGGAATGCCTTTCAGTAAGAAAAAAGCTTATGCTCCCATCATTTTGTTAATGGTTCTTGCTTACACTGTTCTGTAAAATTAAAACTTACATAGGTACATACAATTTTCCATGCTAATCCAAATGCCTTACATTTTCTTTTCAAAATTTAATAACTAGTGCAATTTCCTTAATCTATTAGCTTGTAAAGAATAGGTCAGAAGAGGAGGCAAATGGTTTGCACATGAATACAGTTGTTAAGTGGTATTTATGAAGGATGGTTTAATATATAAGTGAGAGAGAGGTTATGTCAAAGATTGTGGCCATTGATACCAAAGAAGTAAAATGTGACATGGGAATATACGAGAGGCTGGATTTGCAGTCTAGTTGGGGTTGTTTTCCATTTGTGTGAATAAAGTATTTGCCACTTGTGACTACCAGTTGTAATTGTTTTCAAATTAAGCTGCTTGAGTGAGATCGAGAAGCTTGGGTTGGTTGAAACAATTATCTGCAGCTAAAATTTTTCAAATAATAATTACAATTCTTCTTCTTTTGATTATTTGCAGATGTTGCTTCCAATTGGCTACCTTGCTTCCCTTTGACTGCAAGGAAGCTTGTTTATGATGTATTTTTCATAGAGGGTCTCGTTCTTGAGGTTGTCCAAGCCTTGATTCCTTCTCTAGGCCACAATGTCAGTGTAGTAAGATCAAATGCTGAAAGGTTGTCATTAAGTTGATGATGCACTTGTTGATTTTCAAATTTGTTCTTGCTAAGGATGATCCCGCGTATAATTCTGTCATGTTCTTACTGAAAGTTTGATGGCAATTTGTCCACATGATGCAATCATGAATTTATCTAATACTAGCATTTTGTTTCTCTCCAATTATTGACAGATTAGTTGAACTCTGCTTGTTAGAAAATGAAGGCGTTCTTCAGCTGGCTAGGGAACTTGGTGCTTACCATGAATCTAAAGACAGCTCTAATTCTTTAGTCAAGCTGACAGTGTCTAGAGTGGCACAGCTTGTTGCGTCTGTCCCTGACAAAGCACGACTAGGAGCTCCTAAATCTCTTTCATCTCAGTATCCTTTTCATATTCAACTAAATGTACATGCTTAATATTTATAAATTGTCGACTTGGTTAAAATCAGTTATCTCAGTCTTTTTGTCGTAGGAATTTCATCAACTCCTAAATCTCTTTCATCTCAGTATCCTTTTATACTATACTAAATATGCATGGTTAATATTCTAGGGCATACCAAGTGTACAAGTGCAATGGTGGGCATTGTCCGAATAAAACGAGTTTTAAGTCGTGTAAACTCATTCATATAGAGGTATAACATGTTTCTTAATTAGCTTTTTGCTTTGTTTTTATTAACTATTGGCCTTGCAAGATAAAGTATTATGTTTCTTAATCAGTGTGCTCAACAAATCGGCGGAACTGAGTGTGGCTATTACGTTATGAAGTTCATGTTAGAGATAGTCACGTTACAACATGACTATGAAGGCCGGCTAGATGAGGTAAGTAACTAATTGATTCGTATTCTAGACTATTAATACATTGTCATTAGTTGCTTGAATGTTAAAATGTGACATTTCATTTGCATTTAATCGATCTAATGCTCCATCAAATTTTTGTTTTTGTAAGGTCTATACTCCGAGGACTGCGCCTTATGCTAGTGAGGAAATTGATGTGGTTCGTGAGCAATGGGCGAAGTTTTTTACCACCAAGTATTTATTATTGACCTGAGGGCGCTTGATCGTGTTGGTTTAGATGTTATAGAACAATCTTTTATATATGTTAAAATGTATGCGTACGTTGAAATTGGAACGTAAATATATTTAAATGTATCAGTATGTGCACTTTTGGTTTTGGGATATATACAAAACTCCAGTTGTTGTTTTTATATTTGTTATACAGGTTGCGTTATTCTATTATTGTTTTGACAGGTTTCTATATTTGGTGCAAGGCACTCTAGGTATCCCTAAACAAAATTAGAATTTTCCCGCCAAAAGTGCTTTGTTGCAGCGTACATATATGTTGTACGCTGCAACAAGGGAAAAAAATTTCGCAAAAATTCAGACTTGTTGCAGCGTACAAATAAATGTACGCTGCAAAAAGTTGAGTCTTTTGCAGCGTACATATATATGTACGCTGCAACAAGTCCAAATTTTTGCCAATTTTTTGGCACTTGTTGCAGCGTACATACATATGTACGCTGCAAAAAACACCTTTTAGCAGCGAACATTGTACGCTGCAACAAGTTCAGACTTGTTGCAGGCCCCCCAGTTGCAGCATACGATGTACGCTGCAACAGGGGTCTAAAAGCCCGCTGCAATAAGGGTTTTTTCTACTAGTGTTAGCAAAGCCTATCGAGTGTACAATAAAAGAACCATGTGCATGGAAGAAAGCATCCATATCATATTTGATGAAACTAACCCTTGTAATGCAGGAACAGGTACCACAACAGATGAAAGCTTTGATCTAGGACTTACTAAAGCAACAGAAGATGAAGAGATACGAAGAAATCCTGTTGAAGAAGAACCTACTCCTAATGATGAAACAACAGGAGAAGGAACAATATAAGAGGAAGAAGTTTAAGATGAGGAACACTCAGGAAAACAAACAATGAAGCACAAAACATTGAAGATGTTGCAACACCATTTCAACCAAAGCCATGGAAGCACCAAAGCTCTCACCCACTTGATCAGATTATAATTGATCTCGGAAGAGGAACAACTACAAGATCACAACTTAAAAACTTTTGTGCTTTCTATGCTTACTTATCCATGATTGAGCCTAAAAACTATAAAGAGGCACTAACTGATTCTGATTGGATCATTGCAATGCAGGAGGAACATATGAGCCACCACATATGTAGAATGAGTCAAGGTGAATTGAATTGAGGATTATTCGTGCCTAGTGCACAACCCGCATGTTAACAGGCATGAAGTGGAACTCAACAGTATGTTGAGAAGGAACAATGGGAGTAATTCCACTTGAGTCTTGAATGTTTGATCACAAGTCCTAATGATTTTAAAAGGATTATTGTTTGGTTGTTTGTTTATTAAATTCTTTGCTTGATTATGTCTCGAGTCGGCTTTGTGAATAAGATATTAATAAACGTAAAGTGCAACCTGAACAAGCTTCAAAACTCTTAGAACGTACATACCTTGAGTATGAACAATGGGGGGAGTACCTTGCCAAGGGGCTTGTACTCCTATGAATGATACAAGACGTTGTTTCATTTCTTTTATGCACTGGAATTCCGCCGGATGGTCCGACAACTGGGTTACTACTATTATTTTAGTGTTAAAGCTCCCAACTGTCTTCCTTAATGGATGTTTATTTTGGGGTTGTTCGAAGCTTATTCTAATTAATCTATGAGTCAAGAGTCGTGTCGAGAGTCGAGTCTTGTCTTGTCTTCATGGTTAATGGTTTACTTAGTTGGCTTTCACATGTGATCTAATTTCTCGTTGGAATGAAGCATGATAGATATAGGATTTCATTCTAGCTTGTTTGTACTCATCCTTTGTTGATTACGTACTTTGTGTTTTTGTCATGGCCTTTGCCTTAATGACCCTATGATGATCTATCATTTTCATTTGCATTGTTGGGGAGTAGTCTATCAATAACTGGTTTTTAGAGGTGACTTGCAGGACAAGTAATCTTTCAAGGGTTGGTTGAGAGAGTTATTGTACTTGCATTTTTCTAAACTCTAATTATTTTATTTAGTCTAGACTATAAAATTTTTTAATTATTTAATGGATTTTGTTTAAAGTATTTTGGTTTGGGCCATTATGGTTCCAACTTGTATGGATCCCATTAACTATTATTTATTGTTTTAAAAGTTAGTTAATTCTGTTGCGTAATTTTGGTAATAGCCTTAGCCGTTATCACGATGGCGGTAATACTTTAATAATTCCTTATTTCGAGTTGGAAAGTGGTTTTATAAATGCAAGGAATTATTAGGGTGTTATAACTCAACATTTTCACCAATACTTCTGCATCTGTCTCACGTTCCAGGTTTTGGATTTCATAATCAATAGCCATTGTTAAGCCCTCTCGCACTGCATACAGTTCTGCTGCTAGGGGTGTTATGGCATTGAATTTTCTAGAGAAACCCATATACCTATTCCCAGACACTCCTCTGAAAACACTCCCTCCTCCTGCTTCATTTTTCTCCTTCCAGCTATCATCAACATTCAGTTTCAAGTAATCAAAAGATGGAGGGAACGAAGTGATCTGTTTATGATCCTTTGCAGTCCCTTTTCCTTTCCCCTATAAAATGTGATTAGTAGAAGAATAATCCATGAACAATGCATTGTAGATGGAAAAAGGTTTAGTGATTTCTAAATCAAACACAACCTTATTCATAGCAATCCATATATGCCAAATTTCCACACTGAAAAAGAACTCTCCAGTCCTGGGGTTGATAAAGGTTATGCTGTAACCGGCCCTTCCATCCAGAATTATAAAACACTTGCATATTAATTTTTGAAGCACAATGAATACGTTGAAAAATGTAATTCCAAACTATGAAAGACTCCGAACCATCCCTAAAAAGGTAAGAATGAGTTTCTGATTGACTCTGAAACCTCACACAAACAATTATATTGAATGACATATCTTATAATTATAAGATTTTTAGAGAAATATATTTTTCAGATTATTCTATTAATGAAGGATAAACGAGATGTTCATGAATGATAACGAGTTGAACATGATGATGTTCGAGTGAAACTCGTTTAGTAATCAAGCCTTAAACATTTGTTCGAACTTGTTTATTTTTTTAATGAACGAGCTTTGATCGAGCCTATTCGCGAGTTGTACACGAACGTATCGTCTCATTTGCAACCCTAATAATAAAGTTTAACTTGATGTTTAAGATTTTCTCCCCACACGCAAAGATGTTCATTAGAATCGCCTAGATATTGTTTCTTTATTAACGTTATGAGCTAAGTAACATAATCTCATTGATTTTAGGGATGGATAAAGTACAAAGAACATAATCATAAGTATTTTGGTGAGTGTCTGATTGTCTGTGTAGATTGTAATGTGTATGATAATGCGCTTATAACTCATTCACACCGCCGGTGTAAAAAGTGAGTGTCTGATTATATTGTCTGTGTAGACTGTAATGTGTATGATAATGCGCTTATAGCTCATTCACAACCAAACATAAAAATCAATTTGGATTGTCTCCACATTTATTACATACTGCAAATCAAACCAATATATATATATATGTCCTTAAATAAACTTTATTATTGTGCATTTTAAAGTGCATATCCGGTTCTTTAATAACAAAATTCAAAGAATACCTTTGTAATTTCTTATCTAACGGGGCATGATTTTCATTTGTAAATGATTTTGTTCAAATAATCATATCTAGCTAGCTCTACACAAATTATTTCCTAGAGGCTCATGTATATAGCATATTAGCTAGCATGGCTTTGGGTATCGTTCAAGAACTGCTTGATGACTATATCAAGTCATTGTTAAAAGAGGTAACTATATATGATCGTCGTCGTAGTAAATTAATGATGAATTTTGTATGTAATTACTGCATTAAGTACTTAATTCTATCTACTTACTTACGAAAAATATTTATGATATTATCGTGCTTGTTATTTTATCGCAGGGAGTTTTAAGTAAAATTATTTATCACATAGTTGCTCAATCAGAACCAGAGGTCGTACTCGAGCAAATCCGTACTTATTGTGATGATATAGAAGTTTTCTTATCAAATTCGACAGATTTGAATAATGTTGATTATCCTAAAATAGCCAAACATGCCCAAATCATGGAGGAGGAAAGCTTAAGGTATGTTTATTTACCATAGCTATTTCACTAATCTTGCACATTGTCTTAGTTATCACGTGAACACGTGATTATACTCTTTCTAAACATTGTAATTTATGTATGGATCTGAAACAACAGGATTGGTGCGGAATGGGTCCGACTTGCTAGTGCTGAACTTGTACGTTTTTGTCATGATGAGGGTACGGACAAGTAAGTTACGGAATACTCCTTTTGTACCGGAATATTCGAATATTCGAACCGGTTTCACCGGCACAAGAGTTTAATAATAATGTAGGTGACTTATTATTTAATTAGATGTTACTTAATAGTCAATTATTATAAAATATAGATAGTGAGAAATGTGTCAACTTTTTAAAGTAGTGGAAAATGAGTATTTTTTAATGTTTTTTAAGGGGGTAGGGATATAAGTGGATCCATAGGTAAGTATAATATTAATAAAAGTTTGTCATTTATAGAAACGGTGTGAGTAATTTGGAATGGCTTTATGAGAAAACGGTGTGAATATTCCGGGATGGAGGGAGTATCTTGGAGACTTGTAATACGTACATTATGTTAATACTTCCTTCGTCTCTCGATACATGTTACAAATATTTGATTTTACGTAAGTTAAAATATACTCCCTCCATATTTTATTAGGAGTCACACTTATAATTTTCAGCCATGTTTTATTATGAGTCATACTTCCATTTTTAGTAACTTTTTTACGAGGTAGGCTACACTGCTGTCCACCAGCGGATTTTTGCCTCATACCCAGGGGTAAGATAGTATTTTCACTTAATGCGTTGAAAAGTCAAACAAAGTACTAAGTATCGGCAACAATGACAGTAATTAATACAACAATGACAGTATTTTAATACAACAATGACAATATTTATGCAAATGATGACGATACTTGTACTTCCTCCGTTCCGGAAATATCGCACCATGATTGAATTTTACTCCTCTAACCATTACTTTGACTCTTAATATCTCAAATCTTTTGCAACTAAAAATTATAAAAAATTAATATTTAGAAAATATATATCGATACGAATCTAACATGACCCCACGTGACTAAAATTTCCTTACGTACGAATGACAAAAAAATGGCCAAAGTCGTAGTGTGAATAGTGTAAAAAATAAATGGTGCGATATTTTCGGATCGGACGAAGTATAACACTTTGTATACATACTTTTACCCATTCATTTAATATGCAACACTTTTACCCATTCATTTAAGTGGTCCTGTTACTTTTTCTATTTCATTTCATTTCATTTCCTTTTTTGGGTAATTATGACAGTATTTTAATACAATAATGACAGTATATATACAACAATGACGATACTTATATTACCGTTGACAGTATATAACAAGTTAGCAACATTTTTATTCCTTTTATTTAAGTGTGGCCCATCTTTTTCAATTTCTTTTCTTTTACTCTTTTATGGGTAGGTATGGGAAGGAAACCTGATGTCCACAAGCGGTGTAGCCTCCCTCCTTTTTTACCCCACTTCTAATTATTTAATATATCTAATTATCTCTAGGGACCACCACTATAATAAACTTACTCTCTGCTTTGATTAAAATATTTTTCTCATCATCTTTTTTCTATTTAATTTGTTTAATACTCCCTCTTATACTTACTTTATTATTTTTATTAGATTCTACTCTCCTCCCTTAATACGCGTGTTGATTAACATGTGACTCCTAATAAAATACAGAGGGGGTAACCATTACCTCGGTATAAAAAGAGTACGTGATGAAGATTATATTTATATTAATTTCCGTGCCTTTTAAATTTCTTTAACGTTTATATTTTACATTTAGCTTGGCTAGAGGATTCGCGTGGATGAAGTCGGAATATGTCTATACAAAGGAGAAGTTGGATACGATTGCTCAGGTACGGTGTTTTATATGTACGTACGTTTGTCAATTATCATTATAACGTACTCTTGAAGTTTGAAATAGTTTGGGTGCCAATTGTGTATCATCAATTGGGCCTGTTGCTCAAAACCCCACTTGGTTAACATAACATAAAGACAACTCTCCCTCATAGGCTCCATATCTCATATAAGCGGCCCAAGGCCCATTTGTAGTAAAGCCCTAGCTACATTTACTACACGCACACTATAAATATGTTGTCTTAGCACACATATCAAGGTACGTTCATGTATTTCCTTTCACACTTACAATTCTCTAGAGAACTCTCTCTAGATCTCTTACTTAGGTATCGGAGGGGCTTTCCTCAAAAACACACCCGAGGCTAGTAATCTCACTTGTGTGCGGGTATTCTTGGACTCACAACACATCAAGAGCAAGATAGATCTTCCACGTCAACGAAAGGACCTTCAATCCGAAACCCTTTGTTTCATTCCTGGACACAATTTGGCGTCGTATGTGGGGAAGATACTATAAAAGCCTTGAAAATTCCATCATTTTGCTTCTAAAATGGAACACCTTAACTACGCAGGCACTATTTCCAAATCAGGGTCTGGATCTGGAGCGCCTGTCTACTCTAATCCGAGCAGGACGACGCACACGCATACGGTTTCCTCTAGACCTCCGAGGGAAGAATTGACCGCTACCATGACGATAATGCAGAACTTCTTTGCATGAGAAAATGAGAAAAATGCAAGAAACAACCGCCGTACACGCCGGAGGACTAGCCGACAACTGGACCTAGAGCCACATCCAAGCGATGAACGTTCCAGGTCCCACCGAACTCTTCCACCATTTTCGGGAACTCACATGGGAACTCGAAGGACAGAAAGTACCTGGAACTCCCAATAAGTGGCTCAAGAACGACCGGAGTAGTATGGAACCTACTCCCCGAACCTTTCGAAGTAATGGGACGATGGCAAGTCAACCCACGTAGATCCGAAGCAGCGTGCATAGCAGGATAAGGCCATCAGTGCACGAAAGGATTGGTGAATCAAGCCGATCCACTGACCAGTCATAAACAAGTAGTCGAGCTGCCAGGAGAGACACGAGAAGGCGAGATCCCACTCCTAGCCCTCGATGTGCTCCCAAGGATTCTCGCTCAGGAACCTTAGGAAGTAGAGGAATCGGATCTAGGCTGGGGAAGAAGGTGGTGACGCTGACGTCCTCCCCGTTCATTGAGGATTTGATCATGGAGGATTTCCCGAAGGTCAGGCTACCATCGCATTTGGCCTACAATGAGACGACAGATCCACGAGATCACGTGACATCCTACGAGCAGCACATGTACTTGACCCCCCGCTCCGAAGCGACATGGTGTAAGTACTTTCCAACCACGTTAACCGGAGTAGCGAGAGAGTGGTTCAGGTCGCTGCCAAAGATTTCGATCGTTAGCTTCGGAGATCTATCTGCAAAATTCAAGGTTCAATTCGTTAGCAATAATCGAAGAGAACGAACTACTGTCGAGCTTACCTTGGTGCAGTTTGAAAGGGACGAAAGTCTACGGGACTTCATGCCCCGATTCATATTGGAATCAACAAACATTCCTAACCTGCAGCCCAATGTTGCAATCATCGTGTTGAAGCACACCCTTTTGGAAGGGAGGTTCCGTGAAAAACTGTCAATAAAAAATCCTACCACGATGACAGAAGTGCTAAACATGTCAGACGTATTCATCAGAACCGAAGATTTCAACAAAGCAACGGGTAAGTTGAAAGGTTCGTCAGAACCGAAAGAATCAAAGGCAAGTCAAAGCAAGCCCGAGGGAAGATCAAGGAAAGGAAAGAGAAGAAGGGTGCAAGGGCTTCTAGCCCGGTGAAAAAAGAAAAGAAATGTGATCTTCATCTAGGTTCACAAACTACACTCCACTTACTCTCTCCCATAAAGAGATCTATAGACTCCACAAGCACGATGAGAAGTGGCAGAAACCATCCAAGTTGTACTCCAAGTACATGAATAAAAGCAAATGGTGCGAGTTCTACGATGACTACGATTACTACACCGAAGAGTGTAAGCAACTGAAGGACAACATCGAGGACCTCGTCCGCCAAGGATACCTCAAGCAATACTTGGCTGACCGAAGAGAGGGAGCGTTGGATAAGGAAAGCAAGCATGCTGGCAAACCTCAATAAAAACCCGAAAGAGAATCCACGAAGCTACGAGACATAAAAACCCCAATATCTTAGTGGTATTCGGGGGGCAGAGGTCCAATAATTCTAGCAAAAGACATTTGAGAAGCCTTTCCCACTGAGTCAATTTCAGCACTACATGCGAAGAGGAGCCTCATTCTCCCATCATGACCTTCACTGCCGATAATTTTCTCGGCGTCCAGTACAAACATGACGATCCCTTGGTAATCTCCATGGATCTCAACAACCACAACGCTCACAGAGTACTGGTCGACGGGGGAAGTGTCGTCGGCATCATCTTCAGGAGTTGCTTTGACCAGCTGAGTCTCCAACCCAACTAGGATGCAGTGACAAAGGTCACCTACCCGCTGATCAGCTTCAATGGTTCGTCAACATTTCCCCTCGGGAAAATCACCCTACCAGTCACCATCGGCAAAGGACATGCTGCAAGAAATGTCCGAGAAGAATTCCTAGTCACAGACTGCGACTCAATGTATAATGTCATCATGGGACAAACCATGATACACAAGATGCAGGCTATTCCATATACATACCATCAAGTGATGATGTATGTCTCGGACGCAGGCTTTACCGAACGGGTGAAAGGGGGTCAGAAGATTGCAAGGAGAACTTGCCACACTGCTATCCGAAAGCCAAGACTAAGAGATGGTCCCGAAGATGATAAAAGCCAAGAGCCCTCGCACGAGAAGCAAGAGGAAAAGAGGAGAAAAGTCGGCGAGTCCTCGGAAAGTTGATTAATCAAACTTCAGATTCCGAAGTTTCTCATTTTTGAAGCTACACTCGGGTGTACGGCTGTAAATACAATCGTGCTTCTGAGAAATACCAAGTGTCCTCCACTCAATACTTGCGAGCCCAGTATCTGCACAAAGAAGTGATACAATGTTAGACCCAAAGAAAACAAACATGGAAGTCAAATCACAGAAGCATGATCTCAGCAAAAGAAAATCTCACCCCTGTCATAGACGTTGCTGAGACCGGCAGCAGCAAAGATGACCTCCCGACAAATGTAATGCATGTTCTGGAGCCAATGTTCTTGCTCAGGGTTTTTAAGGCCCTCGGTCCTGGCCAAGATCCATTGAAGGAGGTTGGTGTAATCGGAACTATTGTGGTTGGGAGATCCCACTCCCCAAATTATATGATCAACCGAAACATGCCACTTCGGCGGCCTGTAGAAATTGGGGTGCTTCGGGTTAACGACAACGCGAACAAGAAGCCATTTCCTTTCCACTCCTTATTCGAGGAGAGATAAGGATATGTTGTGATATAATAAGAATGATATTTCATTACCCTATTGTTCACGATGTTCCACTTTTCGTGCCCATCAACGCCCACAACACCAACATTCCTCTGCAGCTCATGCAAATCCTTGAAGAACGGCACCGAAACTGGTAAATTTTGAAAGTTACACACCCATTGGAAGCCGATGATATGTCGCATCGACTGCAGTCAATTGAACCAAGGAGATGTTGTACCCCACCAACACATCGGCCACAAACGTATCCAAGGGGAATCGAAGTCCATACTCAAGATGAGAAGTATAGACATCAATAAAACCCCTCGGAGGATGGGTCACTCTAGCGTGCTCCTGAGTCGGGAGCTCACACCAATATCCTTGCAAGTATTGGATGTCGTATAAATCCTCGGCCACCTGATAATAACGATCTCTTCCGGCATTCACTAGCCAATCACCATCCGGGGCTTTGTTTAACGGCCCACCAAGAGCACTAACCTCATGCAGACATGGCGCAAGTCTTGAATTGGGGTCCACCTCCTCGTGAAAACAAGGATAATCATGGAGAATGGTATATCGCCCTGAATTACTAGTCTTCCTGCACGAATCGACACGAGCAAAACCCTCAGATCTAACAATAGTTGTAGTGCTTCCCGAAGCACCATTACTATGAGAACCCTTCCTGGGTCTCTCTAGAGGAACCTCCTCTTCCTCCCTCTCACTGGAGTAGTCAACAAATAACTTATTTTCCCTGTGTCTCGAGCTGTCGTCGGAAAACCTGGATCTAGGGTTTAGACGGTGGGGTAGAAGAGAAACACGAAGAAAAACGAGAAAGTAACAAGAATAATACCTTCTTTGGGAGAGGAATTCGCCAACAAGTCGAATAATGCAAGGTCCTGGAGAAAATTCCCAATAACAAGACGAAGATCTACGAAATTCAAAGTGCGAGCTCGCCTGAATTTGAGAGAGATTCGAATAAACAATGAAAGCAAAGGTTGAAATAAAATATTGGGCCTTATATTTATAGGGGGCAGCCTGAAAACCGCCTAACTTCCTTTTAATTTGCACCGCATGATCACTTGAAGTGGGAACGACAATCATCGCAATTATGACACTTGTCAAGTTGTCATAAATGCCCGAAATCATAAGACCTTTTTGAATTAAAACGGCGGGACTTTTGGACTTCAAAACCGATAAGTGGAAAATTAATACCCATTCATTTAACCCTAAATGAAATGAGTCTGGGGGGGCATGTTATTTGGGTGCCAAATTGTCTATCAATTGGACTTGCTGCCCAAAATACCACTTGGCTAGCACAAACATAAAGACAACTCTCCCTCATTGGCTCTACACCTCATATAAGCGGCCCAAGGCTAATTTGTATCAAAGCCCTACATGCATTTACTACACGCGCGCTATAAATATGTCGCCTTAGCGCACATATCAAGATACGTACGTTCATTTATTTCTTTCACACTTATATTTCTCTAGAGAACTCTCTCTAGATCCGAACATAGTGTTTACTTAGGCATCGGAGGGGCTTTCCTCGAAAACACCCCAAGACTAGTAATCTCACTTGTATGCAGGTATTATTGGACTCACAACAAATCAAAAGCAATCTATATCTTCCACATCAAAGAAAGGGCCTTCATCTCGAAACCCATTGTTTCATACCTGAACGTAAATGTATTTTAAAAGTGGCTTATGGAACCACCATGTTATCGGTGAACCAGTTTAACTATTTCCATTGTTTCTTATTGTTTATATTTTAGAGTACGGTAAAACCTCCTTACCCGTGGTTCAAAGGGTACGATTCTTGTTAGGGACATGGGGAGCGGGGTTAAAGCGATGTTTGTGGGATAGCCTAAATATGTAGACACATGTCTCTAGTACGTGTCTAATTTAAGATATAATGCAATTAAACTGCTAAATTTTGTTATTAAAATTAATTTGTTGTTGTTACATAGATGGAGCGAAGGATAATCAGACTGAAGAACAAGCAAAAGAAGTGAGGAGCATAAAATGAATTGAAGTGGAAAACTCAAGAAAGTTTGTCTTACATTTCTGCTTGTATACACATTTTTATATTTCTCCAATTTGACTCCGCTTAATTTGAGAGACTCTCAATTTATCAACATTGTCTAATTAAGATAAAAACCTTGATTTCATCTGTCATCTTTTGTGAATATCAACTAGATTACTTAGTTGGTTAAAGTAATAAAGGTCTTTCATGACCACGTACTGGTATATCCATGATTATCACATAGGGTATGTATGTTGTATGCAAATTTATATATTACGACAAAAGGTAACATTTATTTACTTTTTAATTAAAACTTTAATATGAATATGACAATTAACAAGAGAGGTAAGTAACGATAATAAAAACATAGGAAATGCATCATTACAAGTATAGGTAAAAGATAGAAAATTAAACTGTCAAAGATAAAATAAAGTAAAAAGTATAATGTACTCCATCCGTAGTTTTACAGGAGTTACATGTTGACCGGCACAATTATTAAGGAATGAGAATTGAATTTCTTATAATAATAATGCATGCAAGTGATGAGTGTGTTAATTATTTATTGTAAATATTTGATATTGGCTGATTTCTCTACAAATTGTTAAGCTAAAACTAATTCCCAATTACATTTGTTTATAAAATATTTCTCGTAGGTTCAGGTACGAAATATAATAATATTTGTTTTAGCACACAACCGCTAACATATGTTAAACCGCTAACATATGTTAAACCGCTATCATTGGTAGTGGTTTTCCTTTAATAAAAAAAACTTCAAACACTGCATGCTCATTCTTAGTTATTCCTACACAGTTAGTCACACAAATATAAAACATAAAAGAATCGCAAACACCAGTAGCAGTTCCTATGTTAAACAACTACTGATGCTAGCGGTTTTTCTTATTAAACCGCTTACCGGTGTTAGCGGTTTTATGCAAAATTAAAAAAATTAAAACAAAAAACCTCGTATCCGATCTTACATGGACGGTAACACGGGAAATAGTTTTCAATCTAATAAAAATTGAGAACTAATTACTTCGTATTGTTTTAGCTATTTCTAGGGAAGTCATTCTTTGATATCGGGTGAATAATTTATTCTGAGAAAAGATGATTCTCTTATTTTCTCTCCTATTTCTCTACCTATTTTATAATTTATTTATTCCATTCTCCCTCTTGAACATCAATTGTTGGATGTTGCTAAACATGCTTTAAACAATATTGTTTTATTTAATTGCAAAAGTGAAACTAATGTGCAAAAGATAGAAGATACTTTTGGTGTTTGCTAAGTGTTGTTGGAGTATTTTATTAAGTTGAAGTCCAAACTCTTAGATGATACTATGAGGGAATAGAGAGAAATTGTGGTAGTCCTTCTATGTTTAGCTTGGTAATTAAGATAGTCTTCCACCATTTAACAAAAGGAGAATAGAAAAATCATTCTCCGAAAAATATGTTCGTCAATAGACTCAATCAACTCTAGTTTTTGTATGGGTAAAGATATTGCCAAATAAATATTAATTGTGTTGCTAATATTTAATTATCTTCTTATACAATGGATTTTACTTATAATTTTCCTTTTAAACTTGGTGAAATAAATAATAGTCTTTCATCAAATTGTCTAATGGAGACCTTTTACAAGAATTAAAATAAAGTACATAAACAAATAATAAGGCTTTGTTTTGTTCTACTTATTTTGACTTATTTCAGACAAAATAAGTTTAGATAAGTTCAGATAAGTTAAATTAAATTTAGTTAAGTTCAGAAATATCTAGGAGTGTCTCTCTCTTCTAGGAAACTATCTGTTATGCAATGTGAACCTTTGATAAGAAAGGACGTTGCAAGAATTGAGAGTTGGACTTGTAGATTTATCTCCTATGCCATAGGTCGGGTGTAATTGATCAAGTCAGTTCTTTTCAGCATCCAAATGTATTGGTGTCAGGTATTTTTTATTACCAAGAAGGTTCTTAAGCTTCTCCAGACTGCTTGTAGAACTTTTCTTTGGGCTGGTCACACAGGTGTTTCGAAGAGAGTTCTTGTGGCCTGAGAACATCTTTGCCTTCCTAAAGCTTCTGATGGTTGGAATATTATTGATGCTTTCTTGAAATAAGGTTTCCATATGCAAACTCCTATGGTGTCTTTCTCAAAAGAAAGACAAGTTGTGGATCAAATGGGTTCATTTATATTATGTTACGAACAGGAATTGCACTTCTATGTCAGTGCCTAATCAACATCTTGGGTGATTAAGAAGACTTTTGGTGGTGGTGCTGCTTATCTTGGTAATGAAAGACATCTGATTGGTAGCTCTCAATTCTCAATCAGGAAGACTTACCATATGATTAGGGGAGATACACCTAGGAAAATCATTTGTAATTCCCTTGCCCCTCTTAAATTCATTTTTATTGGTTGGCTCACTTTGTTGGGTATACTTGCTACTTAATTCTGACATAATCACTAAATTTGGTATTCTCTGTTATCCATGTTGTATTTGTGTGAGGTGGAGAATGAAAGTAGGGATCACTTGTTCTTTAAATGTGGTTTTGCTGCTGGTGTTTGGCAACATATTTTGACTTGGCTTGGAGTCAACCGAGCTAGTAGAGATTGGCCTACTTACTGAGATTCAGATTGTTTCTCAGTTTAATGGTAACTCTGCTACTCATCAGGTTTATAGGATGTGTCTTTTGGTCACATGCACTTTGTTTTATCTGGAAGGAAATGAGCCAAAGAAGATTTCAAGGTACAAGACACATTATTTTGAGCATTATTAGGCAGGTGCAATTTGTTATATATAGTAGATGTTTCCACATCCAGAAACTTCATTTTGTTGGTGATAGACTTTAAAGACTTTGAGCATAGAACTTGTACGATTCCTAGCTAGGGCACTTTCCCAGAAGGGTTGTCTAGTCTTGGTTTCTTTATCCTGCTCCCGTGTCTGATTTAGCTTTTGTTGTTGAGCTTGTATACATAACTTTGGTTGATAAAGTTTCTTTCATTCACCAAAAAAAAATATACTATAAATTCAGAAAAAATAAGTTTTTATTCAGCATTTTTACATACAATAAGTTTTTTAGATAAAATAAATACAGTTAAGTGCAGTAAAGTATAGATAAATTTTATTAAATTTAAATAAGTTCAATTAAATCCAAATAAGTTAACTTCAAATCCTAACATAAGTTTAATACGTTTGAAAAATTCAATTCAATCCTCGTAACTTCTTATCCTCGTCTCACAACACTCGCTACTCTACTCCGATTCATTTCATTGGAAAACGAGAGAGAAAATGTTGACATTCCTTCACCTCAACTCTCTAAAAGCCATTAAAATCAACACCCATACTCGGCGTAACTCGATAAGACTTGGTCGGAGATCAGTCAGGTGCGACTCGACGGTGGAGATGTCGACGGAGAAACACCAAATTAAGGTGAGTAACGGGGACGATTCGGTGGAGATATGCCGAGTTTTGAACGGAATGTGGCAAACAAGTGGTAGATGGGGACGTATCGACCGAGATAACGTCGTTGAATCCATGCTCCGCTATTCTGATGCTGGGCTTTCCACCTTCGACATGGCTGATCACTGTAATTTTGCTGCCCCTCCTATTTGGTTTATTTTCGCTTTTGTCCTTAGAATTTTCTGGTCATAATCTACACCACTTGGCCTAAACATATCCTCATTTCACCAAAACAAAAAAAAGACATATTCTCATTTCAACTTTATGTTTTTTCTATTTTAGTATGAAATTGTCGCTTGATAAATGTTGATAAACATAAAAGTTGATAAACGTTCATGTATACGTAGTATGACATATTTCGTCAAACACTATTTGTTTCAAATTTGTTAGGGGACATTATGTAGTTTATTTGACCCATTAATTGTCCAAGACTCAAGAGTGTCCATTGTACGCCTCACCAGTCACCGCTCTTGCTCGGGTATTGGTATATTGCACTCTACCTAACATAGTTATAAACTTACTCCCATCATGAGTTTTGGCCATAAATAAATGTTTTTCATCTTGTGGTTGTTTCTTTGTAGGTAAATGTCTTTGATTGATTTCTTTTGTTACACCCATTATAGGTGGATTTTTCTCTATCTTTTATGGCAACTATGTGAACACTTGGAGGGCATAAGTACGTGAAATTACGTGTAGGAGCATGACCAGTTGTGTAAATATGTGAACGCATAGAGGGCATTTAAGTCATTGAGTTTTTTAATAACAAACGGCTGGCTGCTGAACAAGGGATGCAGATAGAATACAAAAACCAAAACTCAGCTCATAAGTTCCTCCGTTTTTTGTAGCATAATAAGCAGGCCTAAAAATGATAGAAATCTTACCTTATTCTTGCAACAAATTGGTGTTTTCTTCTGTAAGAACTAAAACTAGGACAAGAAATGTTACTGGAGCAGTTAAATTGAGGCCAATTTCTTGTGTAGCAACTGAAGCTGAAAAGAGTAGTGTTGTAGTTATGAATGGTAAGGATTGTTTGGAAATGTGTGGAGTCGTTAATGGAATGTGGCAAACGAGTGGTGGGTGGGGAAAAATCGATAGGGACAATGCGGTTGATGCCATGCTTCGATATGCTGATGTTGGGCTTGCCACTTTTGATATGGCTGATATATGTAAGCAATAAGATAGTTGGAAAACAAAGAACATATAATTTGGTCTATAGGTTGTTTTCACTTTTGGCATGTCAAAATACTTATTTTGGAGCAAGCTGTTCATTAATGTGTACATGAATGCAGTTTTTTGTAACTGAAATGTGCTTCTAGTATTGTAGGTGTGTTTTTTTTTTTCCGGCGAAGTATTGGATTTCGAATATCCCCTATGGGTTTTGGAAGATTTTTGAATTTCGTAGGAGTCGCCACCAAACATTGTTTAAGGGTCCGGTTTGGGAGGACCTTGATTGACTCTCATAGATAAGCCATTGAATCTTAGAAACGGATGGGTGAGATCTGGGCAAGGGAACAAGATGCTTATTTTACGAGCTTTTGAAATTGTATTCGAGTACATGACAAGAATAGTTTTCGAATAATCCTAGTCATAACACTAAGTTGGTTTGAGCATGCATTTTAGAACATAGAAATTGCTACTTGTACGTGGTCACTTCGCTTTAAAGTTAATTAAAGGAACCTAAGGCCGGTTTGTCCAAGAATTATCTTTGTTAAGCGTGATGTAACCTTTTGTATGTTATTGAATTTAGCATGTGAGGTCATGAAAGCAATAAACACGTAAAGCATCATCACAATATAGCAGGAATTATTGAAATACGTACAAAACCACATAACCTTGGAAAAGGTGAGTAAAGAGTGCGGAATTGAAATTGCAATAGTAAAGGTGCGATATTGAAATGCGGTATTGAAAGATGCGATATAGAAATGCGTTATTGAAATTGCGATATTGAAATTGCGATATTGAAATTGTATTATTGTATTTGAGATCCGAACGCCAAACGACTACTTAATAATAAGTGCGTCCGACACGAATTCAATTCTAAAAATCTCAACTTTAGGATGAGTTGCTCATCACAAAGTGTCTTAGATTTTGATTGTTGAAATTGAACTTTGAACATTGAACTTTGAATATTGAATCTTGAATATTGAATCTTGAATATTGAATCTTGAACTTAGGAGGCTAAATGCTTAAAGTCCAAATCTTTTAATGTGAAAAAGATCTCAACTTTAATATGCTCCATAACTTGACATTGATTCTAGTTTAAAGAAGTGATTACAAACAACCTTAAACATCATAGAATCCATAACTTGTATTTGAATCATAAAAGGGTTTTGATTTTGTAAAAATGTGTGATTGTTGTAAGTAACACTTTTTAAGAGTAATAGTGTCAACTTTACTAATCATTTTTGGAATCAAGATTGAATCTTGTATGACATAATGGAAATGGTGTTTTGGATAATCATTTGCACAGGGTTTCAAGAGTGAAACCTCCCAAAGATGACACCTTTTCCATAGTTTTTCCTAGTTAATCAAGGGTATGAACCCTAATGATAACATCATTGGATTTTGCATTTAGAAAGGTAGAAGAGTAGAAAACATTATAGATTTAAGTAGGGATTCGGAATTACCTAGTTAGGATTAGATTGGATTTCCGATTAGTGCTCCCAATTGCTTAAATGCTTGAAATTGTATAGGAAATTGTAGTTTAGGATTTGATTTTGTATTTTGATTTTGAGAGCAGATTTTGAAATTACGACGATGTGTTTGTGATTTGCTGCCCCAAATGCTTAGGAAATGAGGGCTTAAATAGAGAATTAACCGGCTAAAATCCAAAATCTAGTTGCGCCTAGCGCAGGTGGCGTGGCTCAAAATCCGCCAAAGCAAGGACGATGACGTCGTCCTTGCCTTTGTCTCATATGGTTGTACCTTTGTACGAATGGTACGAAATTGGCACATAGTGATTGCTTAAGGATTAAGGCTTTATTTGCGTCTAAAAACAAGCCGTTATGAATTTCGAAAGCGTGTTTGAACTCGGTTTTACGGGACAGGGCCCGGCATGCTCGATTTTGTGGGTCGACGCCCGAATTTGGATTGATTAATGTCATTTTGACTGAAAAAGGCCTTTTAAAGCCAATGGAGAGGTCCATTGGGTGAGATTGTGTTTGTATTTTGAAATTGATTTTTGGAAATTGAACTTTGTACCGAGTTCCGTAATGGGAACGGGCTCGGGAATTGGATTTTGGATTTTGGAATACATTTTAGCAATTGGGACGAAGTTGCACCAACCATCTAGCAAGGATAATAATATCGTCATCATCCCATTAGGGGAGACACGATTTAGGTGTCTACAAGTATTCTGCAACTAACTAGGAAAGATATAAGAACTTGATTGTGCACTTGTATTCTTAGTTCTTTCTTGATGATTACTTTCCCCTGCATAGCTGCGCTGATTATATGTTTTGTTAATGTATCGCCTCATACTTTGGAGAAATCATTCTGCTCTGCCTCTTCGAGTCTTATATCAAGGAAGAATCTTTTTAGAAATCAATGGTAGGTGATTCAGTTTCTAGCCTGTGCTTGTTTCAGATGGACCTGCTGAAGATCTTTATGGAATTTTTATTAATCGAGTCCGTCGTGAGCGCCCACCTGATGTTTTAGAAAAAGTCAGAGGGTGAGTTAGAATTTTCAGACTCTACTAACTGTTATTCTTTTTGTTGATTATTGTCCTTCACATATTGTTTTTTTTTTGGACATGGGACAGCGTTGTAAACTGATACACTTCTAGCTGTTGATTTGAAAGATCTCACTCAGCTTAGATATGTAATATTGTAGTTGAGTGGTTTTGCTGGTGTATCTAATTGTTTCAACTCTAATTTTGCTTCCGAATGATGGTTTTTGTAGTCTCACAAAATGGGTTCCCTCACCAGTTAAAATGACGAGGAGTTTTGTAGAAAGCAATATTAATGTTTCAAGGAAAAGAATGGATGTTTCTTGCTTGGGTATGCTACAGTTCCACTGGTATGAATGCTCCGGATTTTATCCATCTTCCATTTGCAATTTGAATGAAGTGAAATATTTGATGTTGTTAGAAAATAATAGTGTGTCCTAACATCCTAAGTACTACATTTGGAACTTTTGAGTGTCTTATGCCATGTTGCCTAATTTGATCCTATATTATTTATTCCTTCTATGTATTGTTGATTGAGAATAATAATCTTTTAAATCTGCAATGTTTCTGATTTCTGCTCTTAATTACTATGCGTATGGAGTATACATGGAATCTTGCTAGAAATTGCTTCTGACTCTTAGCGGTTAGGTACTTCAACATTCAACCTTCTGTTAACCTCTTTTCACCTTGAAACAGGTGGGACTATGCCAATTCTTGGTGTCTAGATGCATTGAAACATCTTGCAGATCTTAAAGATGAAGGTTATTTCCCTTTTAGGTCTTGTTCTCTACCATCAATGTCAGTAACCTTAAAAGTCTGAAGGACTTGAATCATTAGATGTGTCAAGAAAAACTAAAATTGTGGCTCTTACAAATTTTCATACGGAGAGATTGCGAATAATTCTTGAAAATGAGATTTCCGTTGTTAGCAACCAGGTCAGTCAATCTGTTGGTGTGATTCTTGTTGTCTGGGACTCGTTTTTAAGATTTTCAACTCAGTAATCAGTATGTTTAATCTAATGCCTGAACTACTTTAGGTGCAACATTCGATTATTAACATGCGTCCTCAACAGAAAATGGCAGAGTTTTGCCAACAAACTGGAGTTAAACTTATAACGTATTTTTTTAACCTTTTTTCTTCTTAATTTCCTTAACTCTTAAAACCAAATATTATGTCTTTAGTTGATAATTTGGATCCAAAGGTCCATCTGATTGTGATGATGACAATAAAATATGTACAGGATCTTATATGATTATATCTGCAGGTATGGAACAGTTATGGGTGGTCTTTTATCAGAGCAGTTCCTTGATACCAACTTATCCATTCCGTTTGTTGGTCCTTCACTTAATACTCCCTCCCTACAAAAGTACAAAAGGGTACACTTTTTCCTAAAACAATCTTGTTCTTGAACTTCAAAACTAAAATTTCCTTTTTACTTATATGCATTTTGTGATTCCCTGTATATGGCTGGAAGATGGTTGATGCATGGGGAGGATGGAGTCTATTCCAAGTATTGCTTCAAGTGCTGAACAAAATAGCTAGGAAGCACCGTGTGTCCATTTCAACTGTTGCTGTTAAATACTATAGGAAATACATAATTTATATTATTATTTAATCTATTTTCCATAACTGATTTCTGTTATTAGTTGGTTAGGGTCTTTGTATATATTCCCTAGTCTACTTGCTTCTCAAGGAATGAATTCTGTTTTCATTCATTTACTACATTCTGAATATAATTCTCTTCTTCTCTCTCTGATATTCTGCTCAAATTCTCTGATATTCTGCTCGAACTCTTCATGGTATCAGAGCAATAATCTCTGATAAAGAGATTGAGGTTTCTCAATTTGAGATTTACTCTTCGATCTTCTCAGAATTAATAGTGTTTGATCACTGAAGTTCTTGCTGGAATTTTTGCTGCGAAATTTCTTGCGATTGATTGCGAAATTTCTTGCACAAAACTGAAGAAATTGATTCTTACTAAAACTATCTTCTGCAATGGCGATTGGAAACACTGAAAGTGAAGGTTCTCAATCAAATTCTGAAGGTAACAACAATAATTTTGATCCTTATTTCATAGCAAACTCAGACAATCCTACTTCCAGTTTAGTTGCTGTTCCTTTTAATGGTGCGAATTTTGTTCGATGGAGTAGGAATGTCAAAAGAGCTCTAATAGCTAAGAATAAGGAAGGTTTCATTAATGGTGAATTGCTTAAACCTACTGTTAATCATAAGGATTACTTGAAGTGGAAACGAGCTGATTTTATGGTAGTAAGCTGGATTTTAAGTTCTATGAATCATGATTTAGCTGATGATTTTGGCTATATTGATAATGCTGCTGACCTATGGCTTGAACTGGCTGAAAGATTTGGACAGTCTAATGGTCCATTGATTTATCAATTGAAGAAGGAAATAGAGAATTTGACTCAAGAAAATATGACTATAGTGTCATATTACAGTAAACTGAAGAAGTTATGGGATGAGATGCAGACTCTAAGAGCCTTTCCTACTTGTACTTGTGGTGTTATGTTGACATGTAGTTGTCAATTTTTAAAGAAAGTGGCTGAGTTTGAAGAAGAGGACAAAATGATGAAGTTCTTGCTTGGTTTGAATGGAGGTTTTGACAGTACCATCACTAATGTGTTAGCTATGGATCCTATGCCTAATTTGAATAGAGTGTTTTCAATCACTCAGCAGATTGAAAAACAGAAGGAAGTGAGTAATGCTGTTGTTGAGCATAACATTCTAAATAGCAGTGCCATGGCTGCACAATTTTACAAAGGCAATCAGGTCCAGAAGAATGATGGAAATCATGGAAAGAAAGATTGGAAAGAGCTTAAGAAAGAGAAGTTGAATAGGTTTTGTACTCATTGCAAAGGGAAAGGTCATACTGCAGAACAATGTTTCAAGATAATTGGTTATCCTGATTGGTACAATTCTATCAAGGCTTCTAAAGGAAGTAACTCAAGCAACACTAGATTTGCTGCCAATGTAAATTCTGCAACTGATGCTGGTGATGATCCTCTTGATAATACAGCTGCAGACAATGGTTTGGTTAACAGTACAATGCTTAATGCAATTTGTCAAGAAGTCATGAAGGTGATGAAAGGACAACAATCTCAGAATACAAATACTTCTGCAGCAAGTTGTTCTTATGCTAACTATGCAGGTACTATTTCTCATTCTTTTAACTGCACTACAACTGAATTAAGTCATGATCATTTATGGATTGTTGATTCTGGTGCTTGTGATCATATGACCTTTGATAAAAATATATTGACCAACATAAGAGTTCTTATTCAGCCTATCAAAGTTGGTTTGCCTGATGGAACTCAGATGACAGTTGAGAAAATTGGGGATACTGTCCTCAGTGATGATTTGGTCTTACATAATGTGCTACTAGTGAAAGGTTTTAGGCATAATTTGCTGTCTGTTGGGAGATTGATTGAACATACTGGAATCCTAGTAACATTTACCAAAACTGGATACATTTTCCAGGACCCCCCTAATTCCAAGAAACTTGGTGCTGGAAAAAGGACAAATGGACTCTACTATTTTGTCACAACTCCAGTTGATATCTGTCAAGGTAATAGTTCTCAGTTACCTAGATGCAATACAGTTGATAGTATGGTTGATGTACATATGATGAGATTGCCAAATAAAACTTCCACTAGTATTTCTAAGACTAAGGATGATGCTAGAAATACTCTGGATTTGTTACATGCTAGATTGGGTCACCCTTCTTTGTCAAAAATGAAATTTGTGAATGCTGAATGTTGCAAAGGAATCACTGAATACAACTGTGATATCTGTTATAGTGCCAAACAGCATAAATTTCCTTTTTCTGTGAGTCACAGTAGAGCTGCTGCATGTTTTGATCTGATTCACATTGATCTTTGGGGTTCATACAAAGTCAAAAATTTAGATGGAGCTTCTTATTTCTTAACTATAGTTGATGATCATAGCAGAATAACTTGGACTTATCTGATTCATAACAAGTTGCAAGTTCAGAAAATCATCTCTGAATTCCTCTCTATGGTTCAGACTCAGTTTAATCAACTAGTGAAGAAAATTAGAACTGATAATGGCACTGAAATAATCAAAGAATCTTGTAGAAACATGTTTGCCAGCAAGGGCATTTTACATGAAAGAAGTGTGCCTTATGTTCCTCAACAGAATGGTAGAGTTGAGAGGAAACATAGAAGCTTGCTGGAAATTGCTAGAGCCCTAAGATTTCATGCAGGTCTCCCTAAGAAATTCTGGGGAGAGTGTGTTCTCACTGCTACTCATTTGATCAACAAAATCCCTTCCAAAGTCTTAAATGGGAAAACTCCTTTTGAGATCATGTTTAATACTCCTCCTGTTTATGAAAATCTCAGAGTTTTTGGCTCTCTGTGTTTTGTTCACAATTCTCACATTCAGAGAGACAAATTTGACTCAAGAACTAAAAGGTGTTTGTTCATTGGGTATCCTGCTGGATGTAAAGCTTTTAAATTATATGATCTTGACACACACAAAGTGTTTGTTTCAAGGGATGTAATATTCTTTGAGACTGTTTTTCCTTACAAACTAGCATCTGTATCTGATATTCCAATGATTACTTCTCCTCCTATGATTGATCTAAGCACTAATTCTTGTCAAACACCAATCTTAAACACTTCTTCTTCCACTGTATCCACTCCTACTCTAAATTCTTCACCCCATATTTCCCTAACTTCACCAAATGACATTGATCATATTTCTCCTCCTACTTCTCCTACTCCTTACATACAGACCACTTCTCCTAATTCTTCACAATCTATGCCTACTTCTATTACTTCTGACTCCTCTACTCATTCTCCCCTTCCTCTTGTTCCTAATCTGAGTGCCATTCCTGTTCAAAGGAAATCTACAAGACCTATCAAACCTCCTGTTGTCTTAAAAAATTTTGTTGGAAGCTATGTTCCACACAGAGATGAACCAGAACCACAGACTAGTGATTCTCTTTCCTTTTCTGTTGATTCTTCTATTCCTACAGAAACAAATAATTTTGATGATGATAGTTGGTTATTAAATCTAGCTTTGGACAGTTATGATATTTGGGATTCTCTTGCCTTTTCTGTAAGTCTTTCTTCCAATGATCCCAAAACCTATCATCAAGCTAAAGATGATACCAATTGGATACAAGCCATGGAGAAAGAAATCATTGCTCTTGAGAGCAATGATACTTGGGATTTAACCTTGTTACCCAAGGACAAAAAGGCAATAGGCTCTAAATGGGTGTACAGAACAAAACTGAATCCAGATTACTCCATAGACAAGTACAAAGCCAGATTGGTAGCTATTGGTTATCAACAAATTGAGGGCAAGGATTTCACACAAACTTTATCTCCTGTTGCTAAACTGGCTACAGTTCGAATTGTTATTGCCTTAGCAGCTGTTAAGGGTTGGAATTTGTGTCAATTGGATGTGAATAATGCTTTTTTGCATGGATTTCTGGATGAAGAGGTGTACATGAAACCACCTGTTGGTTACACCAAAGCAAAACCAGGTGAGGTTTGCAGACTTAAAAGATCTCTTTATGGCTTGAAACAAGCTTCCAGACAATGGAACAAGGAGCTTAGCAAGTTTCTGAAAGTGTTGAAATTTCAGCAATCAACACAGGATTACTCTCTATTCACAAGAAATCTAGATGGAGAGTTTTTGGTTCTCTTAGTCTATGTTGATGATATTTTGTTGACTGGAACATCATTAACTCAAATGCAAGAAGTCAAGACAGCTTTGGATAAGGCATTCACAATCAAAGATCTAGGTCAGTTGGCCTATTTCTTGGGGATTGAAATTCACAGAACTGACAAAGGTATTTTTCTTTCTCAAAGAAAATATATCACTGATATACTTGCTGATGCTGGTATGCTTGATTGTGAATCTTCTCCTGCTCCTTTGTCCTGTGGTTTGAAATTATCCACTGAAGCTGGTGATCTACTGGAAGAACCAGATGTTTACAGAAGGCTTGTTGGAAGATTGTTGTACTTGGGCATCACTAGACCAAACTTGTCTTACTGTGTTCAACATCTAAGTCAGTTTGTGCACTCTCCAAGAATACCTCACTTGCGTGCTGCACTTCATGTTCTTAAATATCTCAAAGGAACTTTGGACAATGGCTTATGGTACTCTTCCAGTTCTGACTTGCAAATCTCAGCTTACAGTGATGCTGACTGGAGTTCTTGTCAATACAGCAGCAGATCACTTAGTGCCTATGCTGTTTTCCTTGGTTCTAATCTGATATCTTGGAAAACTAAAAAGCAAAGGAGTGTGAGCAAATCTTCTGCTGAAGCAGAATACAGAAGCATGTCTGCAACTGCTAGTGAACTGGTTTGGATACAAGGATTATTGGAAGATCTTCAAGTTCATATTCAGCTGCCTGTTACTCTTTACTGTGATAATACATCAGCTGAACATCTTGCACATAATCCAGTTTATCATGACAAAACTAAACATCTCAAACGAGAAATGCATTACATTAGAGAACAGGTGGAAGCTGGCTTCATCAACACTTCTCATGTTCCTAGTTCTCAGCAATTAGCAGATTTGCTTACCAAACCTCTCCCTTCTTCTCAACACCATTCATTATCTGCCAAGCTTGGTCTCTTATCCAAGGTCCAGCTTGAGGGGGGAGTATAGGAAATACATAATTTATATTATTATTTAATCTATTTTCCATAACTGATTTCTGTTATTAGTTGGTTAGGGTCTTTGTATATATTCCCTAGTCTACTTGCTTCTCAAGGAATGAATTCTGTTTTCATTCATTTACTACATTCTGAATATAATTCTCTTCTTCTCTCTCTGATATTCTGCTCAAATTCTCTGATATTCTGCTCGAACTCTTCAAATACATACTAGATCAGGTAACATTGTCCTATTTATCTATATTTACTAAGAAATTGATTTTAAGAAACTGAATTTTGCGATACTGGTGGAGCAACTGCAGCCGGCTGTAGCAGGCTCCATGATAGGTGTCAGACTTGGGCTATCAGAGCATATTAAAGATGTTAATTCTGTATTTTTGCTTGAACTTGATGAGGAAGATGCCGACAACATTCATGAAGTGTCTATCAGGGGGAGGGATCTAATGACAGTGATTGGTGATTGTGGAGATGAGTATAGGCGCGCTTAATTAATGCTGAAAATGGGGCTGTTTTTCATGCTTGATCTTTCTGCCTGTTTTTCATATAGTGTAATACGGATTGGGAGTTTTGGACTTCGTTTACTTTACTTGTTTTCTTACAAATATTGCGAAGGGTTGTGGTTCTTAGATGCGGTGATGTTGGGAAGGTGATGACTGCCCGACTGGGGTAGGGACGGAGCAACATGAAGGAGGCGTCGAGAGAACCACTGCAAAGCATCAATGCTCATAAAATTATGATACTCTTATCCAAATGATCTACTACTTAATAATGACGAAAACATATTACTTCATAAATATTATCGAGTATTTTGTACATCATCGATCATAGATAATTGGGCTATGAGTTCACGAATCAGGGGCGATGCTAAGCTTGGGGTTTAAATCATAAAACCATGCATTCAAGCATGAGCTAGGTTATCAAGCATTTCCAAGTTTAAAGTTTTTAAGTTTAATCTACCTTAAATTCAACTTGAGTTTAAAATTAATCAACTCCTTTATGTCAACAATTCATAAATAATTTTTTGATATATATTTTTAGCTTCTAATCATATTGGGAAAATCTTCACTATTAACAAAACAAAATAAAAATTATCCATCAAAGTTGACATATACTACCTCCGTTCCTCAATGATCTTTACGCTTACTATTTGCACGGTAATTAAGGAATTTTTGTGAACATGTGATGGTGGGGTAACAAATGGAAAATGAGTGACTATAAATTGTCCAACAATGTGAGTGGATGGAAATTAATACAATCCCTTTATTTTCTATGTTAATTTCATGGTTTTATATTTGATCTAAATAAGATGGTTTGATTAGTAAATGAATAAATTTAATTAAGAGAAAAATTGTTATTCAAATAGATACATTTTGTGCATTAAATTTGTATAGAAGTACATTCATAAGTACGACTTTTCTCTTTTAAAAATTATTTTAGAGTCATAAGTTGGAGTGATGGATAAAACTTTGCATTAACATACAAGAAGTCATGAGTTCAAGGATGGATGTCAACATTTTTTGTGAGGACATATATAATTAACAATATTGTATACGTGTATGACATGGCGAGAGGATGCCATGTCATTTGCCATGTCACCGCGACACATGGAGAGATGATATGAATTGCCTTGGAGTTTTAATATATATATTTTTGGAAGAACATAGAGAAAGGCTCCCGTAAGAACACTTCTTACGGTGAGAACACTTCCTTACGGTAAGAACACCTTCTTAACCGTTGGATTGTTTCTAATCTAACCACCCAAAATGAATCAATTTTAACAAATCTGGACCTTTAAATATTTTACGGTTGGGATTAAAAACAAAAAATAATATTTTTTTTCAGATTTTTTTTTTCACTATTTCCCACTCTCTCTCTCTCTTCAGTTCCTCTCCCTCTCTCTCTTTCGAACACCATGTTTGTTGCCGCTGTTGCTCGCCGGTCGCCGGTCACCGCTCGCCGCTCACCTATCGCTGGTCGCCTCTCGCCGCTCACGGTTGTGGCGGCGGTTGTTATGTATTTTCAATTCGATCCCCACTCTCCCCTTTTCGAACGCACATCGGGCCACCGCTCGTAGCCACCACCACCATCCAGCTCGCCGCCGCTCTCTGATCTCCGCTCGCCGCCGCTCTCTGATCTCCGTTCGCCTCCGCTCTCTGATCTCCGCTCGCCGACACTCGCTGCTCGCTGCAATTCTAATCGCCGGTGGCAACGCTGTTTCTGGTGGCCGCGAAATCGAACCAGAAATCCAGCAATTTCAATCGGCAATTTCAATTGGTAATTTCAATCCAGAAATTCTCATTTCTCGATTTCTCAATTCAGAAATTACAATCGATTTCAATTGAATTCTGGTGGCCGGGAATCAGATCCGTGAATTAGTTTTGGTGATTTCTCGTGATTCGCAGGTGTAGTTGGTGATTTCTCGTGATTCGCCGGTCTGTGTTGGTGCTGAGCGAGGCAGCGAATCCTAGCTCTTCCGAACCAGCAGTGGTGGCGGCAACGGCGGAGTCTGGAAGCACAATCATGAACTTCTTCCATATACCTGTAAACATCTTTGTTTGCATCATAAATTTATTCAAGCACAATAATGAACCTTTTTTTTATCGATTTTCAGTTTAAAATTAGACATAATTATCAAAATTTATCCACTGTCTTTTTTGTCAATTTCTGAATATTTGCAATAAATTTAAAACATGTTTGAATATATTTTAGAACATTCTTGAATATATTTTAGAACATTCTTGAATAGATTTAGAACATGCTTAAATAAGTTTAAAACATGTTTGAATAAGTTTAGAACTTTGTTCAAAATGTTAAAACATGCTTGAATAAATTTAGAACACGCATGAATAAATTTAGAAATGCTTGAATAAATTTTGAAACACGGTAGAACATGGTTGGATACATTTAGAAAGCTTGAATAAATTTATAACGTGCTTAATAATTTTAGAACATGCTTGAATGACTTTAGAACGTGAGCTTGAATTTTTAGAACATGTATATATGTATATGTGTGGACTAGTTCTCATGTTCTAAATTTAGAACATTGTTGAATAAATTTAGAACATCGTTGAATAAATTTGGAACATGCTTGAATAAATTTAGAACATGAGCTTGAAAATTTAGAACATGGTTGAATAATTTTAGAACATGCTTAGAACATGAGCTTGAAAATTTAGAACATGGTCGAATAAATTTAGAACATGCTTGAAAAATTTCGAAATATCGTTGAATAAATTTAGAACATGTTTGAATTAATTTAGAACATGAACTTAAAAAATTAGAACAAGGTTGAATTAATTTAGAACATGCTTGAACAAATTTAGAACATCGTTGAATAAATTTAGACCATGCTTGAATAAATTTAGAACATGGTTGAATAAATTTATAACATGTTTAATAATTTTAGAACATGCTTGAATTAATTTAGAACATGAGCTTGAAATTTTAGAACATGTATATAAATATGTGTGTTGACTAGGTTCTCATGTTCTAAATTTAGAACATGCTTGAATGGATTTAAAACATGTTTGAATAAGTTTAGAACATGCTTGAATAAATTTTGGAATACAATGAATAAAGTTAGAACATGCTGAAAGCTTGAATAAATTTAAAAAATCCTTGAATAATTTAGAACATGCTTGAATGGATTTAGAACAAGCTTGAATAAATTTAGAATATGGTTGAATAAATTTAGAACAAGTTTAATAATATTAGAACATGAGCTTGAAATTTTAGAACATGTATATATTTATATGTGTTGACTAGGTTCTCATGTTCTGAATTTAGAACATGCTTGGATAAATTTAGAACATGGTTGAACAAATTTAGAGCATCGTTGAATAAATTTAGAACATGCTTGAATAAATTTAGAACATGAGCTTGAAAATTTAAAACATGGTTGAATAATTTTAGAACATGTTTGAATTAATTTAGAACATGAGCTTAAAAATTTAGAACATGGTTGAATAAAATTAAAACATGCTTGAATAAATTTAGAACATGGTTGAACAATTTAGAACATCGTTGAATAAATTTAGAACATGGTTGAATAAATTTAGAACATGAGCTTGATAATTTAGAACATGGTTGAACAAATTTAGAACATGGTTGAACAAATTTAGAACATGATTGAACATCGTTGAATAAATTTAGAACATGCTGTTCTAAATTTAGAACATGAGCTTGAAAATTTAGAACATGGTTGAATAAATTTAGAACATGGTTGAATAAATTTAGAACATCATTGAATAAATTTAGAACATGGTTGAATAAATTTAGAACATGAGCTTGAAAATTTAGAACATGGTTGAACAAATTTAGAACATGGTTGAACAAATTTAGAACATAGTTGAACAAATTTAGAACGTGGAGAGTCAAATTTTAACATGCTTGAACAAATTTAGAACATAGGGAGTCAAATTTTAACATGCTTGAACAAATTTAGAACATGGAGAGTGTAAAAGTGTTCTTACCATAAGAAGTGTTCTTACATAAGGAGGTGTTCTTACCGGATCCCTCCCCTAGGGGAGGGATCCGGTGAGAACACCTCCTTATGTAAGAATACTTCTTATGGTGAGAACACTTTTGCACTCTCTATGTTCTATATTTATTCAACAATGTTCTAAATTTTCAAACTCATGTTCTAAATTTATTCAACGATGTTCTAAATTTATTTAACCATATTCTAAATTGGTTAAACCATGTTATAAATTTATTCAAGCATGTTTTAATTTTATTCAACCATGTTCTAAATTTTTAACTTCATGTTCTAGATTAATTCAAACATGTTCTAAAATTATTCAACCATGTTCTAAATTTTTAACCTCATGTTCTAGATTAATTCAAGCATGTTCTAAAAATATAAATGATGTTCTAAATTTATTCAACGATGTTCTAAATTTGTTCAACCATGTTCTAAATTTATTCAAAGATGTTCTAAATTTATTCAACAATGTTCTAAATTTAGAACATGAGAATGTAGTCAACACATATACATATATACATGTTCTAAACTTTTAAGCTCATGTTCTAAATTAATTCAAACATGTTCTAAAACTATTAAACATGTTATAAAATTATTCAAGCATCTTCAAAATTAATTCAAGCATGTTCTAAATTTATTCAATCATGTTATAAATTTTCAAGCTCATGTTCTAAATTTATTCAAGCATGTTCTAAATTTATTATATGATGTTCTAAATTTTTTCAAGCATGTTCTAAATTTATTCAAGCATGTTCTAAATTTATTCAACCATGTTCTACATTTATTTAAACATGTTCTAAATTCATTCAAACATGTTCTAAATTTATTCAAGCATGTTCTAACTTTTTCAACGGTGTTCTAACTTTATTCAAACATGTTTTAAATGTATTCAAGCAAGTTCTAAAATTTATTATAGCATGTTTTAATGCTGCCACTTTTCTTTATTGCCAATGTACACTTGATATATGTTGGCAATTAAGAAGAGATACATACAGAAAAATAAAATAAAGATAAACTAATTGCGCAACCATGTACTACGATAAGCCACGGTGTTCACAGCGTAATTTTGCAAATTTAGAGGCTACAATCAACACTTTGAGAGTGAAATATTTACCAAACAACTTCCAGGTTTACACAATCTAAATAGATAAACTCCGATATTCTACCGCACCAGCACCAAAGAAATAACAGAATATACCAGTATACAATTGCAGGTTTCCAAAATATTAAGGTCGTACTGATTGGAATGTAATTAAAAACATCTGGTAAAGTTGCTAGAAACATTCGAAGTTTGATTTGCAGGTTCACATATGTTTTGATTTCGAAGAATCGATTGAAAATTGCCGATTAAAATTGATTTTGAATTGAGGAGTGAGAATTGCTGGATTGAAATTACCGGTTGAAATTGATGATTGAAATTAGTGGATTTCTGGTTCAATTTGACCGGCGAATTTGTTCGAGCGGCGACGAGAAGAGAAGCAACCACCGCGAGCAACGACGGCGATCGATTTAGGCGAGGTTGAATTGAGAAATCAATTGTGGCGAGATTAAAATTGATTTCAATTCGATTTCGAAGAATTTCAGCGAGATTGAATTGCTGAATTGCTGAATTGAAATTACTTTTACCTTATTCGCGAACCACAGCTAACGCCACCACCATTTTTGGTTCGATTTCAGGTTCGGCGACCTACGATGGAATTGCTGGGAGCAGCGGCGATCTGCGGCGGCGAGCAACGTCGAGCGGCGGAGGCGAGCAGCGGCGAGAAGCGGCGGCGATCGGCGGCGACGAGCAGCGAACTGAGCAGTGAGAGAAGCGTTCGAAAGGAGAGAGAGAGAGGGGAATCGAAGAGAGAGAAATAGGGCTGGAAATAATGAAAAAAATGGTTAAAAAATAATTATATTGGGATATTTGTTCATAATAATTACGAAAATGCCAATATTAAAAAGTGTTCTCACCGTAAAGAAGTGTTCTCACCGTAAGGAAGTGTTCTCACGAGAGCCTCTCTCTCTCTCTCTCTCTCTCTCTCTCTCTCTCTCTATATATATATATATATATATATATATATATATATATATATATATATATATATATATATATATATATATATATATATATATATATATATATATATATATATATATATATATATATATATATATATATATATATATATATTAGTATGTTTATGGTGTTTAATGAGTATTTGATTGTAATTTTTAGGTAACGAATCATCGATTTGGTTAGAGCATTGTGTGTAGCCTACGCCCTACCTAACTTTGACCTGTCCGGATTCTTGCGTTAATTATTAATTTCTGATTAGTGCTAAAGTTTGTGAATTTATCTTGGTTATCCAATGAGTATCAATTGGTATCGTGTGGTTAAAGAATTTTTGTTATTAATATCTGATTGTAAATGCATCAGTGTTGATTTTGTGTATGTGTGGTTGTTGTAGTTCTTAAGTCAATACTGCTAATAAGAATAAGAGAATGTATACAGTGATTTCACGTGTACTAACTTTACTTTGGCCTGATTCTAGGGTTTCTCTTGAAAACAAAGAATTGATTTTTGAACATATATACACAAATTATTATTGTTATGCTTGGTATTAATTCTGATGTGATTTTGGAACAATTAAATTTTTGTTGTAAAAATGTAGGGTTTCAGGTTTGTCATTCAATAGGAAGTGGTACTGGATCAGGTATGGGAACCCTCTTGATATCAAAAATCATAGAGGAGTACGCACACAGAATGATGCTGACCTTTTTCGGCCTTCCCATCCCCTAAGGTGTCCTAGTTATAACAATTTTTTATTGCCTAAAATTTTTGGGGATAGATGTATTAGCACAATTTTTAGCTTTTAATACTCTCGAACGCATCGCGTGCATATAAGAGTAGTCATTAAATATCTCACCATACGGGTCTCACTTGCCCCATTAAATCCACTCAACTTCATTTTTTTGTTATCTATACTATTAAATCTCCATGGGAAATCATGTCACGCCGCTATGTGCCACCTTCTCTAAACATGACAAGACTTCACATCAACAATGACACGGAGGATATGCTTTTTCTATATTAATACACAAAATATTTCTGTTAGGGTTTGAACATGGAACCAACAAGAAATATAGTAGAAAACTTACCATCTTATCTATACTATTATTTATGTCTTTTAACTCTATTCAAATATATTTAAGTGGGATAGGATTAGTGTACGTGTATTTACACTATTTTTTCACATGTTTATGTTATTCATTTTCTAATTTCACCACATAGTGATTGCAAGAAAATTTAATTTTATTACCATTATTGAAATTAGTTTTGAATAAAGACTGCATTTTTAATTTGTCCGTTTTCTACATATAATAGAACACGTTTTTTCATTAATTAGTCAACAGTTGTGTTAGCATATGTGGATCATAACATATATATACACAAAACATTTATTAGATATTGGACATGATTTACAAATATTAATTAACAACCCAAAAGGGAAGAACACCATTATTGAAAATTGATACGTACCATACAATACATCACATCCAAATAAAATAAACAATCTCTGAATAGTTATTAAAAAAAGTTCAAACTCGCATACGCAACACATGTAAATAATGCGTAAAAAATTCGTGTATTATCCAACATTGTACCCGGGGCACACACTAGTTATTTTTTATATTGTCACATAGACACACGGTCACCTACTTTTCCTGACCTTATTACCTTATTGCAAATTTTAAAGAAAGAATTAGAGTGAATAATTTCTTAAATAACCATAATTCAATAGAACATATTAGGTGCACTCCGTGTGTACCTTGCACCATCTCACACTCCTTATATGTGAGGGGAAAATGTGAGAGAGACCATCAATGAACATTAAAATATTTCTGGTTGCACGGTGCACTCGAATGCAACTAATAATTTTTATAAATCTTATATTGACTATTGTAATATTATAAATTAAACACCATCCCTTTAGGGCGTGTTGAATTGTTAGATCACCAAATTGCACATGTAATACTTTCCTCTAATCAAACAAGTCCAAATCTTCAACTTAATCACTATCAATTTTCAAAGAACATAAGCATAAAATAAAACATTATGTTTAACTTCTAATGACTAAATTTTCATTCTTACTTTACGAGTCCAAATCTAACAGCACCCCACATAAAAACTATACGATTAATTACAAATTTAAAACACAACCCATGGCTGTAAATGAAAAACAAGAATAGGGGGTATTTCATAAACAACTTCGCCAAAATTTAGAAATTTTGCCAAAGTATTTCAAAAAAATTCATTCACCCATTTTTTTTGCTTTTCTCCAAGTGGCATATCCTCAATACATTCTTCACAAAAGTTCAATATACCCCAAATTTTCCCTTAATATCACACACTTAACCAGTGAAATACTCCCTCCGTCCCATAATATAGTGCCCGTTTGACCAAAATCACGGTTATTAAGGTAAAAGATAGCATTGATAATAAAAACAATAATTATTTGTACTTTCAACATAAAGTACATGTTAGTTGGCTTTTATGGAGAGATAAATTAAAGATTAAAGGTGTGTACATAATAAATACTCCCTCCGTCCCATAATTATCTTCCTGTTTGACCAAAAACACGGATTTTTAGAAAAGTGGAATATAGTACATGAAAAAGTGGAATAAAGTACAAATAATGATTGAGTTGTATGGAAAAGTGGAATAAAGTACATGTGAAGGAGAATATAGTACATGGGAAAAGTGGAATATAGTACATGGGTGGGGTTTTCAATTAAATTTTAATTAATGTAGTACATGAGAAAGTGGGGATCTTAGTAGCCAAAATTAGAAACAGGAATATAATTTTGAGACGCTCGTTTAGGAAAACAGGAAGATAATTTTGGGACGGAGGGAGTAGGCCTAAAAAAGACAAAATTCAAGCACATGAGTTGAATAAAAGTCAGAAAGTACAATTTTCAAAGTAAAAATTATGACTTTTTTAGACAATATTGGAATTACAATTAGTGCATGAGGGTATTATGGGTAAAAATTAATGGTTTAAAATAGAAATAGGCACATCATTTAGGGACACTATTTTAGGAAAACAGGCACTATATTATAGACGGAGAGAATATTCCCAAATCCCAAGAATTCCAAAACCCCTTTTGGTAATTTATGGGTCCAAAATATTAGTACACGCACCACTCAGCAACAGAACTACATAAGGCAGTGTTTTTGTGTGCAGTTCTGAATTTAGGAGAGAGAAAAGGCTAAAATGGTAAATACCTTTATATACCCCTCTTTTTTTCACCTCAACGACTCTCCCCCTCTCTGACTATTTTGTGTACAAACCGTACAAACCACCTTAAACCCCCATTTTCTCTCTCCTTTCTTCACTCTCTCCTCCAAAATTCTAAATTCAAAGCAGTGTTTTTATTCTAGTAAGTCTTTTAACTTCTTTTTTTGGTTTTGTGTTTGATTTCTTCATTTTCAGTGTTACATTTCGCGTTTTTGATGTCGAATGTCTCAGTAGTGCCGGGATCATCTGGGCTTGTTAATGTGACACGGAATAATTTGTTTTTGATGCGATTTTGCATGTTGTTTTTATTTTTTCATATTCGCGTATTTTGTTGAGGAATTTCTACAATGTTGTCTTACTTTTGCTAATGTGTGTTGAAATTTTTTGTCCTTTTTTTTTGTTCTTCATGTTTGTTTTGAAATTTTCCGGAAAAGTTGATAATTTTATTTTGGCGAAGTAAATGAGCGACTGTGATGAAATTATTTTAAGATTGTATATTGCAAATAGACTATATATTGCAATTTTTAGATTGTATATTTATTCATTATAATTAGGAGAATGCCGGGGATTGTTTTGAAATCTCTTGCTCTAGGCTAAAGAACCCTTGTTGTTACTTGAGAGTTGAGAGTTCTGAAGAAGTATAAAGACTCCTACAAAACAGGCAAGAGAGAGTAGCAATTTCTTTCCCTCGCTTCTGCAACTTCAATTGCAGTATATCTCCATAATTTATAGTTTCATACCCACCTTAACTCTCGTCAACTTCATTTCCATTGTTTTCTCATCAGGTAAGCTTTCTCTCTCTTCATCACTCTTTATCTCTCTCGTCTTTTCTGTTACTCCGGCAAAATCCCCCCAAAGACCACAACAGGAAAAACGATGAAGAATGGAGAAGTAGCCATTTTTATCCTTCATTAACCCCTTTATGAAATCTAGTATTTTAGTTCATTGATTACAATATCATGCTCCTCGATTATCTGGCAGACTGGCACGATCCTCATGCGGTGTGTTCTAAAGCTTGTGTTTTTCGGAATGCATATTACCTGTTTGATGAAATGCGGCAATGAATTCTAATTTGTATCCTTTCCCTTTTCTTCATTTTATTTTTTATTATTTCTTGTCTTTGATTTCTGGGGTTTTGAATACTTTTGGCTATCTTTGTTTCCAGTGCTGCAGAACCCCAATTATCATTTAATCAACTTTGTTCAATATTCTTACCCATCTTGTTGCATTGTGTTGTGGTGAATTTCAGGTTTTAGTGCTCTCTTTTTCATATCTAATTAAGAGGAGCAGAAGACAAACATGGATGGTACGTGAGATTTTGTCAACTTGTCATTGAAACAATGTTTTTGTTTATAGGCAAGAAACACCAAATGCACTAATATATTTTGAGGTGCCAAAAATGTAGAGGAACTTTGTAGATTTGCTTTGATAAGTTATTGCTGATTTGGTTTATATTAAGGGTGCTAAAAAGGATTGATTGTTTAAGATGTTTGTCTATATCAAAAGATTTAGTGTTCTTTAACTTTAAGGATTAAGGAAGGTTGCTACTGACATACTATACTAATAAGATTGGAATGTAGAAAGGAAAGATTTTGGCTTTGTTAACCAAAAGCAGTTAACTTCTGATTATTCTGTTGGGTATATGCAGTCGATTCGCAGGAAATGATGGAGGAAACCATTTTGGTTGGTGACGATTTAATGACGGGACCTCCATCACCTCTCATCCCCCCAGAAATTGCTCCGCATGTGCTTGAAGGCGTCAACTTGTGTGATGGGTTGCTGAGGAGTTTATATTTGTGTAAGGCTTTCTTGATAGTGTATTATTTATAATTTCCAAACCCATGCCCTGTTGTATAATACCTGAACTTTAAAAAAAATTGGACAACAGTCTATCCCTTTCTTCTAGAGCTGAGTGTTTTTTTGTGTCATGGTTTGCATTTTGTGCTGTAGGTTTACAGATTCATGATATTGAGCCATTCTGTCAAGATGAGATTGCTTTGTACCGACAGTGTGTAGAAAGAAGAGTAAGATTAGTCTGATATTCATAGTACTTCTTTTTCTTAATAATTTCCTCTGTCCTAAGTCTGACCTCAGTAACATCAATTATCCTATACTATGTACTTCGTGTTAAGAAGTGTTTTTAACCAAGTCCATATGCCATGTGGTGTTCTCCATTCTTCAGCGGTTTTCATTCCATGTCTTCTTTATACATAGTTATACAAAATAATAAAAATGTGGTTTGGAGTTTGGACAAGATTTCAAGCAAAAAAAAATTTGCTAAAATTTATATTCGTAAAGGCATATAATGAAAATTGCCAATATAATGAAAAAACAAATGAAGGATTCAATCATAAAATTTATATTCGTAAAGGCATAATTATTGTTAACGTACAACTAGATAAATTATGGTGAAAGTTTGATCGTACATACCTTGAAAAGTCAAAAAAGAAACTTTGTTTTGGAGCCGAGGGAGTAGTATAATTCATATGTGAGTCTAGTTTCTAAAATTTTACTACTCTGGTGCTAAATTCAACTTGCACCCCGTCTGCAAGTTTGTAGGACAAGGAAATCAGACAAAGGCTTCAAGAGAGTGAACACAAACTAGGATTGTCGATGCCCCTTGATCAAGCCAAGGAAAGAGCTGTTCTACTGGAATCAGAAGTCACGAAACTGGAAAGGTATGCAGTGCATGATTGGTTGATCTTATGAGTTGTCTCTTGCCATAATTATCATCTGGCAATTTTATGTGAGTTTAAAATTTGGCAAAGGCTGTTTTCTTGAAAAATGTTTTAGTGAGATACCAAGGAATAACTTGTAGTAAAATGTTTTAGTGAGATACCAAGAAATAACTTGTAGTAAAATGTTTTAGTGAGATACCAAGGAATAACTTGTAGTAAAATTATCCACTCAAGTTGCATGTCAAATTGTCAATAGTGAGATACCACTGAGGCCCTAGAGAGACTGGTTTGCACTTATCTTATTATTATCCTTGAATCCTGATTTTATACATACCAAAAGGCCAAAGAGAAATCCTTTAACCACCTTCCCAATTCCAGTTGCCACTTGAGACGCATCTTTTGCTATTGTATGATTTGTATCTAATGCATCTGCCCTTTATGCTGTATAACAAAGGAACTAAACTAGCACAAATCATTTAGCTTTTTTTTTTGTCTAAAAGTAATTGCTTGAGACACTCCCTAAAGAATGTTCCTTGGTTACTCTGTCAAATTGAGGGTTCGGTGCTTCATTGTATGTTCCCAGTTCCCCGGAAAAATGCAGAATCAGAAGTGTTCCCCTGCTGTTATGTGTTTATGTAACGAGGAATTCTCTATATCTTTGTGTCCTGTCTTACTAAGTATTTTCAAATGATTTTCAGGCGTTTGATTCTTGCCAGTGGAACTGAAGGCGTTGAAGGATTTCGCCAAAGATGGAGTTTACATGGGAGTCTCACAGACATGAGGTAAAATCTATTCAACTCGTGATCCTATGGTATATCTAGAATGGGCGAAGATCCCTGATGCCATCCCCCACCCCCAGCTTTTTTATTTGTATGTGGGAAGTAATGCAAGTTAGATGGTAAATTGCATATGCTCTCAGCTTATAGCAGAAGAGAAAATCTATCTATCTATCTATCTTCTATAACTTATACTAAAAGAAACCCCAACTGACATCACTACTGGTGACACGAGGACACGAGGATTTTCAGTCCTCTGCTCTACCAAAAAGCTGATGTCATTAATCTGTATTTTTTCTTTCCTTGGGTTGCAATTTAATAATACTCCATAGTCCATACAACATTGTATTTGGACTTAGCTTGGGAAAATTAAACTGCACCGTTTCTTTCCCCCAAATAACAGTATACCACACTCTCTCTTTCACTTCACTCTCTCTCTCTCTCTCTCAAATTTCTTTTGATTCAACAGTTTTGCAATTTAAGATGATATTCATCCATGGTTTTTAGTCTTTTCTATCTTCAATATGATCAAAATTTTAGAGCACCAAACAGCGCCAAATATCTCTGTCAAGAAAAGGGGAAAAAAATAGCACCAATGATTTTAATATCCCTTGTTCATGTGGTTTTTCTTTCTTTCAAATTTGTCATCTTTTCTATTTCCACAATCCACTATTCTTAAAACCTCACTTCCTTTTTTTTTTCTCCTTAAACCTCCTTTCATTATTTTATGAGGTGGTGGTTTGTTTAGAACTTTAGATTGCTTCTGTGTAATTTCTCTCTTCCATTTTCTCTTCCTTTTCAATCTACAAAGTATTACCAAATTCTTTCACTCTCTTCTTTTTTAAAAGCATTATTTGATAATATGATTGACGTTTTTTCCAATAATTTTTCAATCATTTTATATGTGGAATTTGAGGCTATGATTCGATTTGGTTGATTGTTGTCTTTTTTAACCATTACTCCGTATAAACATTATACTATGTACTTATCTAATGGGTATAATAGTTTAGCCATCATAAACATTATAAACAATAACCAATACAAGTTGGTGGAGTTGGTGGGGAACACACCTTGTGACTTGGAGGTCACAGGGTCGAGCCCCATCAACTGTGAAATGCTTAAGAGTGGCTCAAGCTATGACATGCGTAACTGGGTTAGCTAAAAAACATTCTAAACAATAACAATATGATGTGTTTTTTAATCTAAACTTATTTTGTCTTAAATAAACTTATTTGTGTGTGAAAATTTCTGAAAAAAACTTATTTTTGCTTATCTGAACTTATTTTGACTTATTCAAACAAAGCCTAATTGTAATAATGTAAGGGCTCGGTGTGTTTTTACTGAAATCTTTGAAAGAAAGTAAAATCTTCACTACAATAATCAGTATATCTGATTTATAAGCTTATATTTCTAACTTGGAATTACAGGAATAGGTTAGAGTCTTTGAAGCAGGGACTGGAAAAGAGAAAACCTGATGAGCCAGTTGAAACTCCATCAACCAGAAGATGGTTTTTCTGGACAAAGTAGACTGAAGAAGCGAGACGGGACTCTTTAAGATCACTGCAAGGATACATCACCATGAGAAGCAGTCGAAACTGGAGTCGCACAGATATATTTGGAGCTTAATTTATGAAGTCTATTTTTCCTTTTCTTTAAGTTTATTGTGATATTCTAAAACCAGTGCATCATATAATACCTGCCAGGTTATATTTTTATTTAACCTAAGGATAAAACCTAACTGATACATTTTGGTGTAGTTTTAGACACTCAGTTATACTTCTATGTAACAGTCAATAATAAACTAACTAGATTTTGGGCTCGGGCGATGCCCCGAAGGCCGAGTCATCACTTGAATAATTGTAACTATGCCTATTTTTCTGTGAAAAAAATAAAAACAAATCATAATTAATTCCTATTTTTATTAAAATCATTTTTCTTTCTTTACTATCACTTTATTATATATCGTTTGCAAAATATAACACGTACATTTGCATAGCCAAGTGGATAAGTCATTAGTGGTTTCAATCACCAAGTCATGGGTTCGAATTTTGTATTTGTAATTTTTGAATAATATTGGATGACACGTAATGACATGTGTCAAATTGAAAGAGGAGGGCGCCACATGGCATTGTATATTTTCTTACAAACGCCTTTTAATATACTAGTATAGATTACAGTGCCATGTTTGGAGTTTAGAAGTTGCTTTCAAAATTATTCGAACAAATTTGCCCATAGCTGAGTTAGCAAATAAAATGCTGTCTAAAAATTACTGTAAAATGATCATGAATTTATGGTACATAAACCTGAGAATGAATAATTGCACATTATATACACAAATGAATAGCTAATTAGCTATTTACATGCAAATATGGAGTATATACTAGTCGTATATACAACCAACAACCTAAGTAAAGATAAATAACTTGGATTACCTACTTTCTAAAATCCATGAGATACATTCTCTCAAAAGTTGGAAATTTTGTTGCTCTGCAATTCTATAGAAAACTTGCATCTTCTTGTGAAATTCAGATGCATCTTCCAGGCACTTAAAAGCACCGGCACATTTACACTGCTCAGTCAAGTGACTATCTTTCACCATATGACACTTCACACATACCAAGTCTTGCAGATGGTAAAGGCGTTCACGCTGTCTCACAATTTGAAGAAGTGAGTTTTCCATTATCTCTTTGTCGTAAGGCTGCCCGCACTGTGGCACTGTACACCGCCAATCTTGTGTGAGTAGTGACGGGTCTCTTCCCAGGTCAAGATCTCGGACATCATTGCAATAGCTGTTGCAATACAAATTATTAGCCCATTCCACAACAAGTGACTTAAAATTATGCACACTTATTAAGAAAAGTTTAGTTATCACATCAGTTATAACATCGCGTTTGGCAATTTATACTAGCAAGAAATATTGCACAAGTGACGGACATGAAATACGTGAGTTCAGTTTAATGGGTGGAAAAAATTATTAAAAAGTCAAGAGAGTAGCCCAACTCCTTATCCCATGGTAAAACTAAATCCAATACTTGTTATTTTTTTTAACACAAGCCTAGACAGAAAAGATAAAAACAATGCCAAAATGGGTAAAATCTCAACACCAAACAAGGGATGAGCAGCTCCAGCGCTGAACCTTTTACTCCAAAGGTCTCGGAGGGTAGGTCTGAGCCTCTAAGCACCATACAAGAGATTAAAGCCTAAAACACAGCTAAGAAGCCTAAGGATAACTAGGGTGAAGCCTGAGTCTGCTAACAGAAAGAAGGTTTCAGGAATCAGGAACAGGTGGATTCAGATAGTGTCCAAATAAGCAGGGATTTGGTAAGTATATATCCGATTTCCATGTTTATCTCGATTACCACCTAGTTCACTGAAACCACCCAAACAACCCCCTTCCCCAATTTCCCGAAAAAAATAAGATAAAACTATAGAGAAACGCTGCGATTAAGGACACAGACCATCATTACCATCTTAAAGTTCAGGATGAAATTCACACAGCTTCCTAGGTCAGGATAAGGTTGTTCTTGAGTGATACTGATAGGGGATATGGAAAGATGCATACATGCTACAAATAGTAGTCTAATGCAAGAATATCATTCCCAGAGAGGATCATGGGAAGGGGTTGAAAATGCATGTAAGCTTACCCATACCTTAGCTATAGTTTATGAGCAATAAGGGCTCTTCTTTTAAACCTCTGACCTCCTGATTCACAATGGAGCAATTCTATCCATAAATTTTGGTTCTATCACCATTTATTATTCTTGTACTTTCCCTCTATAATTTGTTCTAATTTATAAAACACCAGGAGAACACTAGGAGTTAGATGGGGAAAAGAGAGAGGGGTGGGGGGGGTGGGGGGGGGGGGGGGGGGGGTGGGGGGTGGTGGTTCTTTCATTTCCCCCCACTTCGGAGTACTAGCTTTTTAAGGTTGTCATTGTGGGGAGATGAGCTGTCTAAGCAATCGTACTAGCAAGCAGTTAAACTTTTGCTTCATCAGCAGTTAACATCACTGTGATTTTTTTGTTTTCAAACTTCTTAGAAAAAAGGGGAAAGATAAGGGATTCTTTGTAAAATTACCTGCAGATGATGTTTGGTAATACAAAAGATGGTGGAGGAGGAGAAAACTCTGCTTCTGGAGCAAACTCTCTCACATGTACTAGTCTTAGCAAATTCCTTCTCATAACCTGGAGTATACACAAGAAAATCATGCACTTCACATATTCCACTTAGAACAAAAGCTTCTGGATAAGAACATCAATCTCAAGCAATAAAGGACATGTCATAGAGGGTAGTGGGACATATATAGAGGCAAAGATACAAAAAAAATTCTATACATCCAGCAACAAATTAGCTATATGTTATCCAGTTTACTCCTTTCCATAACAGCTAGATGTTCAGTAATACAGTTTAGTACTACCATTCATTATCATTACAATTTAGTACTATCTGAAAGTAAAATATCTTGTAAAAGCGAATGAAACTAGTTTATACTGCAGAAGATTTAGCTAAAGCCAGAAAGTTGTCCGCAGCTGATGCAGCCAAACAAAAGCAATAGAAGGCCAACAACCAGAAGGTGTTTCGTAAATAAACTTTTATCTTGTATTACTTTTTCAATCTTTATCTTGGGTTAGTTTCTCAATTTAGCACAAAACAATGTGATAAGAAAATACACAACCATCCGTATGAACCTCGTATTAAGGATGAAAGGTTGAATTAATGAATGTATGCAACTAGATTTCCTGTTTCTCAATTCTCACCCATACCCTTTGTCAGCTGTTATATGTAAATTCCAGAATCCAAAGGGTCTCCAAAGGATGTAAAGTATATTGATTTCCAGAATATCACAAATAGGAACTATACATATTTATCAGTTATGAAATCAACTTATGGAACAAGCAAAAGCAAAAATGAACAAACAATTGTAAAAGAGGATCAAGAGAACAAAATTAATCACGGAACCATTTAAGAATTCAGTCTCAAATTCAAACATAAAAAAAGAGGCTTCGCCAGCCCAAAGGTCAGAAATGTCATTGTAAGAATCTGATTCTATCGTACAAATAGTAACAACTAACAACTGTCGAAATATAATGCAGCTTCGACAGCTGACAGTTAGATCACGATGTGGTGTTCACTTAAGGTTTAATCATACATAAACTACAGGGGTAAAGAGAGTCAGCAGACAATGTCATTTAGAAGCCCTTATATTTACAGAAATCTTAGACATGCTTACCAGAACATCATGCTGAACATTTTGGTCCATAGCCAAAACAGCACAAATGTGTTTGATAAATTCCAAAGCAACATCCTCTGTATGAGCAAGGCCAGTTAGCTGAGGGTCCACTTGTAACAATTCTTCATCACTCTGAAGCCTCTTTGTTCCCTTTGAGTGATGAGTTATCTCACGGACGATCGTAAAAAGTGATTTAGAGAAATAAGAGCTGATCTGCAGCATAAAACATCCTTCATAAATAACGCAGTATATATACAAACTATGGATACAAACAGCAACAAAATTGACCTATATTATGTCCAGTATTTTGTCTCAACCTGATCTTTGAGATATTCAGTCAAATGCGACTCAAACTTCTCGGCGATTGGAGCTGTGATTGATGGTGTACATAAGTCGCCATCCCCAAGAAATGCTTCATTTGCAGCATGACTCAGAGCATACTCCCATGGTTTATACATAAACTCAGAGATCATTACAACAAAATGGTCCTGTCAAGGAAGTCAACAAGAAGAATTGTGAGTTTTGATTCCTGATATTAGAAATGTTGAGCCAACAAAGGTGACAATATATAAAAGGAATCTTGTGAGTTTTTTTTTTTTTTTTTGCAGGGGTGGGGGTGGGGGGGTTTAGGTTCTGAGAGGGGTGTTCATCTGACCAAATCCTTACAGATCAATATGCCAATTTATTTATAGCAGAAATAGCATGAACAATTAGCTGCCACCACACCACATTACAAAAATTAGTATTCAAAAGAAGAAAAAAAATGTTCACTGGAAATACGTATTCAAACCCACATTGAAATGACTCTGGGAGATCTCATAACCTTTCACAGAAACATAATACTCTTCACGTTATAGATTGCTCGACTACATTATAGTTGTTTAGGATTTTGACCAACCAATGCAGTATCTAACATAAAATCCCATTGTGATTCAATCGTAGTTGCATTCAGGTTCACCTTGTATAATCCACAGGGAATTTTTTAAGCTTAAGGTAGAAATATCTCAATTTTCTGGTGTGCCATAGCAATTTCGGAAAATTTAAGTGTAGCCGCATGCATTTTCACCGTTTTTAAGTAACAATCGACTAAAGATTAATTTTGCAATATTTTCTCTTCTACTGAAATTTAAAGAAAGGATTACCTGAGTACTCTTTGGCAAGTGTTCAGCAATATTCCAACTCGACACAATGTCTACTTGTAGATCACCGGGTAAACATCTGCTAGAGGATGCAGAAATGCTGGTAGAAGTTTCATCCTGGTCTTTGGCCTGTATTCCTCCATAGTTAAACTGTCACGTAAAAGAGTTGGACTTTAAAAACCTCACGCATGAGCAACTTTTTATTTTCCTTATTCTTGGTAACTCAAAAAGAAATAACATCAAGCAGCCACAATTTAGGTGCATCAAGTCTATCAACTTTCAGATTCCGTCCCAGTGTGAAAATTGAAAAGTATCTTTGAGATAAATCTTTCAAAAAAAATAATAACCTCTGAAAGAAGAAAAGTGCTTAAACAATATTAGCTGATTAGCATCCATAATAACCCTTTTTAAGGCTTTTTTAGGTCGAGAAAATACCTCCAACTCTCCAACTATAATTTTCTTTCTAGTGTAGCACTGTAGCCTCATGCCTCATTATTTACACTGTGTTTGGTTAGAAATCTTATAGCAAAGGAAATGGATTGGACTCTTTCAAAGCTTTTCAATATTAGAAGGATCTGGATTACTAAAACGGTAAATAAAACTAGATCACTCTGGTTTCTTTCTCTTTCCTTCCCATTCCATGTATCCAATTGAGGAAAAATGAGTCCCTCAAACCCCTTTCCTCAAATTTTCTCATCCAAACACACTGTATCAATACAATCTGCAGTAACACATGCTGATTTTAACTAATCCTCTAACCCATCCACAATACGGCCCCAAAACCGCACAAAACTATGCATCAGAGGTCAGACTCTTTAAACTCCAATGAAAAGAAGTGTTCTTATGCTCTATGCACGGTGATTTTTTTGGATAGAAGAGCTTACTTGATCCATGAAAAGCAAGGAGTGCCAAAAGTGTTGTGGTTCAATCTCAATCCACTCAAACATGTCCCTGTGGAAAACAACTAATTAACCCCAGAAACACATGACAGATGAAATAAACCACAATCAGATATCTCACCTTGTCTGTAGTGCTTTTAGTAGACTATCACAATAAGCTCTTGCTGCAGCTAAATCGGCTTTCCCAGTGTCTAATATAACCTTGGAAAAATTTGCAAAAATGACTGTAGCACCCAATTTGCGAAACTCTGCCAATAGCAATGCAAACACCTTTTGCATAACCTGTGAATGTTAAATCATAGATATCAATGTTGTGATTAGTTTGGAATTGACTTGAATAATGCATTCTTAGTTCTTGTTCCAAAAATTGATACTCCACAATTTGAAAAAGAATATGCCCACTAAAGATCAACCACATACAAAACACGCAAGAACTGATGCCCAGGTATCTATCTGTTCATGTTCATGAAACATACATCACGAGAGTTAAGTCAATGAAGCACTGGAGTCACTGAGTGTCATTCAACAATCGTATGTACTCCCTCCAACCCCCCACCCCCATCCCACCCAACCCCATGATTAAGAACACCTTAATAACAGTTTTCTTCTTTTCATCCTCTTCATCATTCCTTTTAAGTGGGGTATGTTTGGAAAAGTTTTACCTATATCTACTTTTAGGAAATGTGACAACTTTTTCCACATATCCCAAAATAACATTGGGAACTATTTATCCCATAGAGGGAGTATCTGACAAGCATTAGTCTACTTTTTTGCAGCAGCTCTTCATCGTGTACAAATATGCATTTACCTTGCAAAGCATTCTATATAGAGCTGGATCATGAAGTTTCGATTGTGGGCTGAAATAAGAATGAAAACAAACTGATTAGTGTTACTTTCATATCATAAAACGGGCATCTCTAGAAACATCAAATATACCGACCTACAAAGCCAGCGATATAGATGTTGTAATATTGCATCAGCATACACATTTCCTGAAGTGACTGCATCTTGTAAGCATCTTTGTACTAGTTGTTTCAATACCCGAAATGCAGGTCCACAGAAGGTCGACTCATCAAAGTCATATTGTTCACTGGATGTACATAGATTTGAATCTGTGTCTTGCTCAAAACCATGTAAACCACTGCCCTCTATTTCATTAATTTGGCTGCTCTTCAGAAGGGCATTAACAACCAAGTGATGTATCTGCAAAGAGAAAACACAACAAATAATATTAATCCATAACTCTAGCACACCTGGGGAAGCTGTAAGTAGGGTGTAATTTCTCTGAACCTTTAGCTCCACAGAAATCTTTCTATATGCTCCAGGGTAAACAAGAACAGGTTGATTGACCTATAAAATGCCAAAGATAATGAGTTGCGTAAAATATAGAACTGGTGCCATATGTGGTCTGTTAATGCTTTTGAAGCGAAAGATAGGAGATAAGTAATAAATGTCTGTATGTATACAGGTTTAACAGCATAATCAGACAAGAAAACTACCATGGGAATCAAGGAATGCCAATGTACATTAAAGGGAAATGAAACAAAAGAAACCAGCTACAGCACAGAAGCTTTTTCAACACATGCAAATAGTATTTGGATTATTTATTCAAACCTCATCAACGAAGCATGCATCCTCTTCACTAAAGCCACCAAGATCTGGAAGACCGTCATTAGAAATCCAAAGTACCTGGAAAAATCAGAGCTTGAAAATCAGAATAAACCAATAATGGAATCACTATATAGAGCATTTCACTGGCCTGGCAGTTCTACACTCCCTTAAAGAGTTTCTGGCTGTCTTTTGCTCATTTTTTATATCCTTTGTCTTTCCCACATCCATATTAGTATTGTCATACTGTGTACCCTAGAATCGACAAATCTGAGACCAGACACCAATCAACAACCTAAGATCTTCTGGTGGAGAGTTGATGCTGATGAGCAAAAAGACCCATTGACGCTAGAAACCCTTGTGATAAAGTACCCCAAACTTCAATTATGTTCCGACGTACAAATATTTACATCAAGCAAGAACATGATACCTGTTGTTGATCCCGTAATGCTCTTGAGAAGAAGATATCTATAGTGTATATAATCCAATCAAGTTCAAGGTTCCCCAGGGGTACCTGCATGACGGGAAAAATAGTTCAGTTTCAGTTATGGGCAGTTAATGCAGAGTGAAAGCTCCAGCATTAGGCATTGAACACTTGCATGGGCATATCTTGAGAGAGAAATCCTCTCATTTAACCATTGAGTTGATGATGCACATCTCTGCAGAGCAATTTTTGCTGCCACAGTTTGCCAACCAACAGCCTGCACACAGCCTGATATTAATCACCATCCATAAAAAGCTAAAAGCATGCATGTATATTGAGGAACAATTAAATTAAGAGAGTAGTACCGGGTAGTGACTATCGCGAGCATTGGCAGGGATGCTCACACATGGAAGATCATTTAACGCTTGTATACCTGATTTCAATAGATGAACATTTGGACACTCGATGACAGCAAGGCCAGGTCTGTGATTGTCCGGCCTGCATATGCAAAGGAATATTCGTGAAAAAGATCAGTGAGGTTCACACAACCAAAATAACTTCCTAGCTAGTGGCAACTGGAGACCATAGAATTGATCACGCGGGGTTCATATTTTTCTTCCTTTTAGGAACTTTTCAGAATGGCTGGCAGCAAGTTATGATTTCCACTCTCCAGGGAGGAAATTGAGAGGGGGGGGGGGGGTGAAACAGTGAAATAAGATTAGGAAACTCTACCAAACAAATTACATGTCACTAAATAAGCGCCACAATTCCGCCAATATGTGTAGCAATTAAATACATTAAATATTTAAATACTCCCTCACGTATTTTATTAAGTGATACACTTTCCTTATTCGGCCGTATTTTAATGTGATACACTTTCTATTTTTGGCATGTCATGGTCCCCACTCCCAATTATATTAGTCTCTCTCTCCCTCTCATGGTCCCCACACTTACTCACATCCTCTTTTTACTATAATAAATCATTTCCCACTATCAATTTCTTAGTTCTTACAATAAATAATAACTCACTACCCCACTTCCATCTTATTTTAATAAAATCAACTCACTCTCCTAAAACCTCGTGCCGGTCAAAATGGATCACTTAATAATATACAGAGGGAGTAATTACTACTTCGTATATTGGTACCATATTAATGGTAGAATGGAACTATGGAAGTGACTGTTTCAATTGTCTAGATTTTTCACGAAGATTAAAGACGTGTATAAATGGATCAAATAAACTATTGGAAATGAAAAACGTAAAGAAAAATGACTAAAAGTCCAAGATATAAACCTGAAGAACATGATTGAAGTTTTATGAAAGAAGATTAAAGTCATTTCTTTAAGCTAGAATGTGCTTGAAACTGTTCTTGGAATTCCCTCCCCATTGAAACTTAGTGCTATCTTTTTATTTTCAAAAAAAAAAGAAAAAAAACTTCCTCTGTTTTCTATTTTATAATATGATAGCATAAGATAACACCCACATTAGCAATTTTGGTGTTGTATATTACTGTATGTTCTATTATCTCGAGTTTCTCGCCTTAAATGGTTTTTACAACTTGCATCCTCGCACACCCATACAAAAGTAGTAAAAGTATTAGAGAAGAGTATCCAAGCTTTTTGTTTGGGTAGTTTGGTTCAATGCAGAAGGAATTTTGACCAAGTGTGCTAATTCAATACAGTACTCAAGCACCACATGCAAAAGGATCTGAGTAAAACCTGTGTCCAGTTATTATTTTCTGCATGATCTTTTCAGCTTCATCATTTTGAACAACATAGTCCACCTGGTTTTCAGAGTACATAATAAGGATCAGTTTCATGTTTCTAGAAGTAAACAGCAAATTTTCTTATACAAGTTCTCCAACTTGCCTTGTATGATATGACACTCTGAGAAATTGAAGATTCCACAGATAAAGCTTGGCAAACTTCATGATAAAATCTCTTAATGTTAGTAGGATTCAAACTTCGGTTCTGGTGGGGATCCACCACAACAAAGGAAATCATGTTAGACACAGGGAAGTATCCACCATATACAGCTCTCCCTTCACAGCAACTGAAGTATTCAGAAGGAAAATGTTGGTCATAATAATGTTTGAACACACAAATGCATGTGTTGAAAATAATAAAAGGGACGACTGCAGTAATAAAAAAGATGCAATACGTTAATTCATGAGAATATCCACCTAGCTCTTCAATTTTTTTGGTAAGAGGAAGGGGGGTGGGGGGGGCTCAAGCGAGCATGTTTTTTTTTATAAGGGCTAAAGAAGTATATCCAGGGTGAGGAATTTTATAAGCTTATCAGAATCGATTATCGAAAAATGCAAACATCTATTTTGGGTCCCGTCTCTAGAGGGTGCCTAAAGGCCACATATTAATGGAATCTAGATGTGGTTTCTATTCATATTAAAGAACCAACATCACCCCTGCAACCCACTAAAATAACAACAAGATCCAGTGTGAATCCTGCAACTGCAAGGTTTAGGAAGTTCAGATATACATGGCCTTTCCCAGTTGCCCCTGAGTAATGAAAAGAGGCTGTAACAAAATGCATAACAAAAATATTTTTGTAGATGAAAAGATAACAATAGTACTTGAAAACGAAAAGGAAAGGAATCTTAAGAGAATTGAACAGTAAAAACATTAAAATAAGGGAGCAAACGGAGTAGATGATAACCAGCTTAGCACCTATACCTACCACCAGTTATTCGATGAGATTAAAATATTAATGAGTAGATTATAACCAGCTTAGTAACTATTTTCATGCAATTCAAGAACCCAGTACAAATATACCATGAAACCTACAGTCGGGAGACTCTGGATTCTTCATCCACTGATGAAGATAACATAATCTTAGAGAGGGTTAGGAAATTATCGAATCGGCGCCCCTTTTCAAATGTGATTGTTTACCTTACAAACAAAAGTACAGCAATTTTGCTCTTGCTTTGAACCAAATATCACACGTAAAGGATGGGCTGTATCAAATACCTCCAACTTACGAACAATTTATGAACTAAAATCACTTACCTGTGATATAAGTAAAAAAAGGGGAGAGAATTGTCCAGATATCGACACTCCGCTGTGGTCTTCATCTGCAATTCATTCAGACTCCAGATAGCTTGAACATTTCGTTTCTTAGCTGCTTTATCAACTTTACAGACACATCCAATCTGGAGCAAAGCATTAAGTTCTGGTGGCACCTTGGTTTCATAAATGCCCTAACCAAACAAGTTATGTTAAGAAACTTAGCACAAAAGAAACTCAGCAAACAATCACAGAAAGACCAGAGAACCACTATTCATATATCTGGAGTACAAGAGGAAGTTACAAAATTGAATATTTGCTATATTAAAAAAGGTTAATTATTGTTGTTGCCTATTTCAACCAAAAAATATTAAAGAAGGATAAATATTTCAACCAAAAAATAGTCTCTTATCCGGGTGCACCCGTTAGCGAGATCGCTTCAATTATAAAGCTTCCAACCAGATTTAAAAAGGAAAAGGCTGTTTATATCATTGTAGGAACAGTTTACATCACAACTCACTTGAAGCTGCAAGGGTGACTAATTAGCATGTACGACAAGGTGATTTGCTTCAAAATCAATGAAAAAGAAACCATCTTGATTTGACTTCACATAGAAATGGAAAGACTAAAGATACAAAGGGAAAAAAATTAACGGGGTAATTCATTTTTCTTATGCTTTCACTTTCCTTAGTACCCAAGCAGCTTTTATAGATTAAACCCTCTTTTCACTTTTAAGAAGTTGAGGAATTATTGTTAATTTCCTTCTTTGACGAGAGCCTAGGAAGCCAAATCTAAGAGCCACTACAGAGCTAAATACATTGTGTTCTTATTGATACAATAGTACTAGTCTACAGGTTCAGAAACTCAAATGATAGCAGCATCAATTTTTAAAGTATCTATTTTCATGAAATCTGCTTTCATTGCATGCTTTTATCCATATACTTTATATATTTCTGATAAATCCATAACTCCATAAGGCTGATCCTACCAAATGCAAGCCATTGTATGACAGCTCTAACTAATATGACAATCTAAAAAATTGAAAAAACGAGAGATTTTCAGGAAGGTGAACAATCAAACCTCGACTTCTGGATCTGCAAGATGAGCCATAAGTCTCTTGCTTTCTTCTCTGAATTCTTTCTCGTCAATTATTATCTATAGTGGGAAATAACAAATATTAAATCCTAGAACTTAACCAAATATCCAAATATGACATCGCAAGCTGGGTACCTCAATCAGGTTGTAGCTGCGATGTCCATGAGGAAGAATCTTGTTAACACGTTTTCCAGGAAATTCTTCAGTTATTGGAGCTTTGGAATTGAGATAGAACGCTCTAGGAACAGTGATTGGAACCTTAAGCATGCTACCTTCCACAATAACCCAAGCGAAAAACTGACCAGGAAAATCACTTGGGACAAGCTGCATAACCTGAAAAGGTACCAAGTTAAGCATTAGAAGACCAGGAGAGCAATAGTCCAAACACAAAAGCCAAAAATAATAGGAAACAATTATACCTGCCAGTAGCTGCTTGTGAGAGACAATTCTTGCCTTCTGAAGTAGGAAGTAACTCCTGTTTTCCCCAGATTTCTTTTCCGATTAGTCAAGCTCTCATGTAAGTCTGAAACACCAGTAGCTTGTTTTGGTGTCTTTGCATTAGATAACCTGTCACATCAAATCTTAAAAACATTACCAATAATATCGAACAGACAACTATGTAGTATTTACAACATGAAAGCAATGCAATTTCTGCAAGTAAGGGTGTTCAGAAACCGTTACAGACAAGAAAAAAGGACCTGTCCCAGTTTAGTCTCCTTTGGTCTCGTATGGTCCGGTAAAACCCTAAAAAAACGGTTTCGAACCGAATGCTTTTTAGTTTTAAAATATGCATACAAAAGCTTAATAAGTTTACTTTTCTCCCTCATTATGTTGAGAAGTTTATTATATTGTACTGAAGCCGGTTTTAAGTTTTAAAATATGCACGCAAAGACTTAATCAGGTTACTTTTCTCCTTCACTATGTTGGGAAGTATAGTGTATCATCCACCCTATAACGACATCAAATGATAAGTTTTCTTTCCTCCTTTTTTCCATATTACTCGAGGAAAAAAAACTAAAAGTGGTCTAAACTGGTTTGTTCGGGGTTTGGACCTGTTTTACCGTTCCGGTCTAGGCATAACTGGTTTGGTCACCAGGCAGTGTATTGTCAAAGTTTTGGTCTACCCTACCTGCGAATAGTCTACACCTATTTTCAAACTACACTAAAATTAATATTACGAGGATATGGGAAAAAATGTGAATAAAAATCTAACTCGTAAAAAATGATCAATTTTGTTCCCTTCTCCTTGTAGCCGTTGTAGGAACTAGCTTTCTCTCCTGATCTTGATAACCCCCTTTTAATGAGAACAAAATATAAGATTCAACTTCATTAAATGTTTATTAGCTCTTCCTTTGTGATTCAAGAAGAAGTAATAGAGACTCTCCTGCTTGGTTCAACTTATTTTAATTTAATTTGACTTATTCCCGTAAATCTAAGTTCAGATAACATCAAATTAATAGATAAATTGACAAAAGGAGTTTTATTGAAACAATGTGAGGAAGAAGAAAAATCATACAATTTTTCACATAAATAAGACGATTTCAGACAAAATTAAGTTTTTTGTCCAGACAAAAAAAAAAGTACAAATAAAATAATTTCAGAGAGGTTAAGTTAAGATGAGTTCAGACAAAATACGTTCAACAAAACAGAGTCTAACCTCTCGCGATAATTTTCTGATTGATAACCTTAAGATACAATACTTTAATTGTATGCCCTTTTCTAGGAGATTATAATGTGGAACCTCTTGCAGTTTGTACTTCCAAACACATAGGGGTAAATCAACCAAGGTCCAAAACAGAGCTTAAAAGGAGAATATAAGTTGATAGGATGTGATCGGACAAATCTTCATGGAAATAATATATCTATAATTACCAGTGATCATAAATGCAACAGTAGGTTCAGGGGTCCTATGATAAACGTATTCCCTAATCTACAACTTCAAGCAATTTAAAATTGAATTTCCATCCATGACCATTGTGCGTCTGGTTTCTCTTCCTTTGGTGTAAAATAAACATCTTACCACATGATTGCAAATTTGTTCAACGCATTTTGCAGATGCTAATATGCTAGTATCAAATATTTTAGAGACAATGGCCTTGAATCATCTTCTGGTGCACAAGATGGTGGCTTAACTGTAAATTGAGTAAATAGTTTTATGATTCTTTTAGGGAAACGGCAATATACTCTCCCGTATACAGGTTTTTTGTACAGCACTCTCCCCTTTACGTAATATAGAGATGTGAGCAAAAGAAAAACCACTAATGAAAATTCAAATAGGAGTATATGAGTTTTAAGGATATAAGAAAAGCACCTTTGTCTCTTTCGTTTCTCTCGGTTCTGTTTCCACTTTCGCTTCTTCTGCTCAAGCCATCCTGCATAGTCGTCAGTCTTATCTATTTCAATAAAGCTGCCATCGTGTGTATATGTACTTTCATGTTGACTTTGGTGATTTAAGGTTGTCGTTTGCAAAGTATGCTGTCCATTTACTTTATAACTATGCACAACAGGTCTACTACCAACCCCGGTTCCACTTGAGTTTCCAAAGTCCTCCAAATCCAGAACTTTGTGTTTATCTATTCCATTATCTACAGAGTTAGAAGCAGCATCAGCTTTTTCCATTGCATCCCTCTTAGAAGAGAATATATCCTTTATTTTCTTTTGGCGAAATTTGTCTTCCTTTTCCCTGACTTTCTTGTGTAACCAGTCAGGATGAACCACCCTAGGTACTGGGTTCGCGACCTGAAAGTTTAAACTCACTTTTAGAAGTTGCGATAGGGTTTTCTAAAGCAACCAGCCAAAATAACTCATTAGCACCTTCTGCATTGCAGCTGGAATTGTTATGATTTTCTGAATGGCTGAACTTAGACGTTGCTTGTAATAAGACCAGTCAATGATGGATCTAATGCCAACATCCGACGATGTCTTGCACCATTTTCGCACATAGAACTTCATAAGTTCTGAAAACAAAGGCATTAACCAGATGTACTTCCAGCAATACACAATGATAAAAATAAATAAAAATTGAAAGTGGTTAGCAGCATTACCAATTTCAGTTTCGAATATTGCGACAGGAATAGCTCGCTCACTTACTGGTGTTCCCTGACAATTCAAAACAAGAGTGGCATTTAGCATCAATGTTCAAAAGATATGCATTAAGAAACTAGTTCAGGAACCCATCAAAAATAAAATTAAAAAATAAACATGTGTTATGTGTCCATTACTACCCCTTAAAAGCTACTTTTATACCAAAAAGAGCTAAATAAGGGACCCTTAATATACAATAATATTTTGTGACAATTTGCAAAGCTGACTAGATGCGTAAACGAAGTAAATTTCACAAGATAGATATGTCCCACCTTCGGCTCAGATGCAACTATGTACTGACAGAGGAGCCCTTTATCTTTGACCATGGTATCTCCAAGAAAATCAGCAAGACGCTTGGCAGTGGTCACTGCACAAGATTTCTGTTGACCGTAGTCCGCCAAAGACTTGCTCATTGTGCTTGATTCAGAAATGTAATGTAGCAGCTCACTATCTGCTATATCTTTCCCTTGGCTCTGACAACAGTACAATGCAGTAAACTGATCAGCTATTGTATCTTGTTTTTCCTTCAACCTTTCCCTAAGTATGCTAATCATATAAACTTCATACAAAATAGAAACAAAAGAACTAAAAGGGTAGGCTGCTAAAAGCCTAAGACCCTGATACAAAATACATATAAATATTCCATTCTTTTCTCGTTCTGCTTACGTACATCAAGAAGATCAAGCCAGCGGTCGGCAACTGCAGCAACTGCTGCATAGCACTCTTCTAAAGTCGATCCATTGAGAAACTTGTCAAAAAGCTCAGCCTACAAAATTTTAAAAAAAAATCAAAACAGCAGGCTATAATAAAAATTAGCAACAAGAACTCAAGTAATATTTATTCAGATCTGGAAAGCATTATGATTTGGTGGCTTGTATGTTATCTAAGATATTGATGAACAACAAACCATAGAATTAGTGACTACTATTCAGTACTTTATGCATGAATTTGCCACTCCAGGTATAGTACGATTAAACCTCTGAAGAACATAAACGTGAAAAGACTCTTAAAAAGGTAGCAAATGTATTAAAGACATCCAGAAAAAATTTCTTAGGGCAACATAAAATATTAGCCAGAAAAATGGTTTACTGTGCATGAGTAAACATGTGGGGGGGACATCATCAGAAGGCATAACGACAGTGATACCTGAAAAACTTTGATGAGCTTAAGCTCACCTCTGCGCTTGATCTCAAAACCTTTAAGCTCTGCAAGGGTTCCATCATCATTAAAAACTGCATAGCGCTTCTTGATAAGTATCCCTTCTTCCTTGGAGGCTGGAATTATCATGGCCTATATTCCAAAGAGAGAGAATGGGCACACTGATAGATTTTGAAATGACAATGATATCCGTACAGAAATGCAGACTACCTTGTAAGGGCCGTCCACTTCAAACTCAATTGAGCATTCACTATGTGTTGCGTATGTTCTATTGACAGGATCCTTCAGTGTCTGTTGACAATTGCGATAAGAATTCAGAAACACAACAGAATTAGTTGGAGGGAGAAAACGAAAGAAAAAGTAAGTAAATCCTCTAGGGCATTACAGGAAATGGAAATACAATTATAGGTTGAACAATTTTTCAACATAGAGATCGTCTTAGCACTTCCTGATCCTCAATGCCCTCAGATAAATTGTCAGCTTTTTTACTTTTTCTTAAATTACATCTTACGGTAATCTTGCTCTGATATCTCCTTATTTTAATATCATGCAGAATACAAAGATATAGTAAAAGACAAAAGGCTTTGCTTTTGACAAGAATCACAAAAAAGAAGAGACTCCATAATAAAAAACTTTGACATTGAACAATCAGCAAAAGAATACAACAGACCTGGTACTGATCGTTTGTATTATTTCTCGCTACATCTACATTAAGCATCACACATGGATAAGAGATTGTCAGCTTCCTCTTTGAATCTCTGTGACACAAGATAAGAGTACATTATCAGTATCCCCAATTCATTATGGAAATAGGAATAGTACCATATGGTTGTATGTACTAATTTACAGGCAAGTAAGCAAAAGAAAAACTGAGACATTACTTTGTTTTGAAGGTGAAGTTCTCAGGAAATGAACCGGGTAATGCACACCAGATTCCATCTGTATCTAGCTCGAGTGGTCGACCAATTTTCTCAACCAATAAGCGAGCATTTTGAATGATTTTGGCTCCTGTATAAGTGACAACCCCAGCCATTTCCATGGAATACCATCTTGCACCCCTACCAAAAAGGGAAAAGGTAACCAAGAATTTATTATCTTATTCATGAGCCATAATCAAAATGAAAAGGGATTAAAGCAAGCCACTTACTTGCGCATGACATATCCGTAAAATGAATTGAGGATACACTTATGAGCAAGCTGCAAAGAATCATAGACAACAACCATATCCTGCAATCATCACAGCAATGGAAAAAGTTATTTGAGAAGTGCTGCAAATAAAGAGAAGCCTCTAACATGAGGTTTCAAGAAAAAATTAATACTTGCATACATCAATACCTGAGCTTCCTGGATCTTAAGAGGATCTTTACTTGCTTTTGCATCAGACAACTTTCCCTTCCAGACTTTATTGAGTCCTTTATATTCATATCTTCTATCTCGAAAGCTTGAACAATAGAAAAGTGAAACAAATTCAAATATTAAAGCCAACAAAATGCAAGTATTGCTTGACTTACGCCCGATGACAGCTAAACAGCATGTCCTGATGAAAATTAATTTCAAGAGTAGGAGCCTCAAAGAAATTTATATGCTGTTGTTGATGCCCCTTACTCCATAACACAAAACAAAGAAATTTCCAATTCTTACCTGCGCACGGTGTCAACATAAAATGGATTTTCCCTCATACAGATTCCAGCTTCTCGAAGCTCGGTAGAAGGCTTGTCAAGAACCCTCTTATACGCCTATGGATGGCATAGAAACTGATATCAGCATAGTTTATATAAAAAGAAAATGATGTCAGAAAAAGAAGCACGAAATACCTTCTGACAAAATAATTTAAGACGTTCCTTTAACTTAGACTGCTGGTCTGCCTTTGGAAGGTCAAGGAAAGACTTAGAATGTTGCCCATGAATGCTACCCGCCGATTCCGATTCTATCTGCCTCTTCAAGTGTTTGTAATCACTGATATGGTTAAAGAAACATGGAAACAGCGCTTAGTTCCTACAATACGACATTCCCCAATGAACTACTACATTGTGAGATTATATACCTTTTCTTTGCCGTGTAAGTTTCTCCACGCCAAACCCATTCAAGTGTTCGGAGACAAGTTTTTCCAGGGCGATTGAAATCACAAGCAGTACAGTCCTCGTCTGTAACTATTGATGGGGGCTGGAAGTAAAATCAAAGTCAAAAACACTGCATGTATGTATTTATGTATAATCAGAACAGAAAAACAAGGAAATCAAATGGAAAATGGGCAAATTGGAAACTAAAAAGTTTGAGCAAGAGAAGCCAAAAGCAGTCCCAGAGTAGTTAGGAAAGAAGAATCTGTAGCAATATTACAGTTTTTTTCCCTTTCCATTGAAGATACACACAACTGTCACTTGGACATACAGAATAAAATAACCAGTCTTTAAAATACAACACCCATTGCCTTTTTAACTTAACAAATCAATATTTATGAGTCATAAAGGTCTTTGCTATGAATCGTCCTTGCACCGTTCTGTTCCATCTAGGATTAGAAATAGGTGAAATCTGACCTGTTTGATACATCTCTCGTTATTTGGGACCGTATTCATCTCATCAGGCTTCTATTGAATCGAAAAATAGGTTTGACAGGGCGATATAACCAATGAAGGCTGATAGAGACCAATAACAAGCTGATACGGTTGTTGAATAAAATATATTACATTAATTACGAGTTCAAGGCCCTTCATGTGTCACCAACAAACTACCCATCCCGGAAGAAGTGGCTATCTAAAGTAACCTAAAGTAAGAGTTATTTTACTTTCTTTCTTTAGCTAACAAACAGTTATTCCTTTCTTTCTTATACCAACAAAGGGTTATTAAAATCACAAAGGAGCTCATCACAAAGTATTAATAAATTATAGCAATATCGGTTAACAAGCATGAAGTAACGTGCAATACTCTAGAGAAGATGACAACATAGTTTGAAAATTATTCACTTCACCTGAGCACCAAAAGGGAAACCAACGGAATTCTACCAGATTAAAAATGGTTAAGTTAATGAAACCTTGGGAGAACATTCCTTTTGCAAAGTCATTCGCTGATACTTCAGAACGAAGCTACTTCACCTAAATATTTGATACTCCCTACTTTATTGATTTTACTCTTTAAGGTCACTCCAAATGTAAAACAATCTTAATATTTTTCCCTAAACCAAAATAAAAGTATTCTGGATGGATCTTCTGGAAAGTCTTTCTGTTGCTTGTCTAGTTACTCTAGTATAGTTGAGGGTAAGGCCACATACATCTTAACCTCCCTAAACCCCGAGATCCATGTTAGTATTCATTTTTGCATTAGTATAAATAACTTTACCTTTCAGTTACCAAGTGCAAAGAGGTGTTTTTCTTGTTCTATGACTTCTATCCTCTCCTACATTATTCTATTTTTGGCAACAATATTTTACTATTTTACCCTTTTTCCCCATAATAACTTAATAAGTACACCATTCCATCATCTTTCTCCTACTTTTCCCATCTTTTCTTACACCAACCCACTATGGCACTATTACAGTATTACCTACGAAGTATTATTTTACTACCTCCCTCCTACTTTTTCTACCTTTTTCTTACACTCACTCACCATTCCTAGAAACAAGATTCAAGTAATTGGGTACATCAAAAAGAACGGAGGAGTACTTTATCTAACAACTAAATTTTGAAATCATTTAGATTAAACTATTGATAGGAAACTTATCCTTAAGTAGTTAGGATTGAGGATTTATAGTCTACCTTGTTTCCCTTTAACAAAACTCTATCAGGGCAGTCCGGGCGTTGAGCTATGCTGATGTAAAGACATGATAATCCCTTCTAATCTAGTATATAGTACATATACCTTCTTGTTAATTATATAATAACATGATATCATATAACATCAGCACACCTAAAGCCTGTTTGTTGCTCAACTAGTAAAGTGAAAATCTTTTTGTTGCTTATAGTGAATCCTAGTAATTCAAAGCAGACAGAAAATATACATAGTCCATACTCGAGCAAGCTCCAATTTCATGTCATATTTCCAGAGGTGATTAATGTAACTAGAGAAGAGTGGCCAGTAAACAACACACCTGAAGCCTGTTTGTCAGAATAATATTCGGGTACATAGCAGCAACATCCAAATGATATATCAGGGGGGATTCTTCACGTACAGGATCATCTCGTAAGCAAGAAAGCTGTAAACCAGAGAGAACATTGATAATTTCATAGTGAAACCTACAAGTATTATATAGGAGATTATGTTGACTGCAGATGATAGTCGACACTACAAGCACAACTGAGAAGTTCGAAGTGAAATGATGACAGAAATCACCGATCGTATGTAAAGATTAGGGATCCAAGAAAATATTATCATCATAATAAGCATTGCAAACGGAAGTTATAATGGGTGAGGTGTAGAAGTTTCATTGAAATAAAAGCATCTTTGAGATATCAATACCCAAAAAATGGCCTTTTAAGGAAGAACCTGCACCTTTTGTTTAATTTCACCCTTAACTTCATCGTAATTTGAGACTGAATCCAAGTCCATCTTCCCCTCCACTTTAATTGCATATTGCAGATCCCGATCAAGGTTGTCAATCAGTTGCTGAAGATGTAAGTGTTCAACATCAGTTAATAAGAAATAAGTATGACTTTGGACAGTTTGCCAAAAGAAATGACCTCAAATACAAGGATATAAAAACTAAAAAGGATATCCGCAATTATCACAAAGATACCAACAATATGGAGAACAGAGAGGCTATAAGTTTGGTGTCTAATTGTTACATGAGCTTTTCATGTATCATTTTGTATACAAAGTACCTTACGCATCTTTTTGTATACAAATTACCTTTCACGTATCAGTAGTTACAACTTACAAGCAATACCCAGAAAACAAAAGAAATTTTTATCTTGGACATAGAGAGTTTATAAGATCTGACCAAGAGATGCAACAAAAACGGCCCATTTTGTGACTTCAAGCAGAAATTCTAATTGCTCCACTGATAAAACACTGAACACAAGTTCTGAAGATAAACCAACACAATCTCCATAAAAATCTATCCATATCATTTCAATGGAAACTAATCCTCCAAAATCCTATGATGATGTCCAATCCTAAAGAAAAAACAATCTAGTAAACTGGCATAGCCAAAAAAAAATATTGCACTATTAGAAACAAACAGCAGGACTAGCAAAATTTAAGAAGCGAGGAAGGAAGAAAGGGTTTCTCTGTCTTATGCTGATTAGTTTTTATTTCCCAAGTTTGCAGCAAAAATACACTCTATGAAGGTTTCAGAACCGGAGCTTCTATTAAGCATCCATTATTACATATTTACATCAACTCAATACTATAAACCTTCAGTACAGGCTTGAACTAAAGGATTATGCATCCCATGAGAGAATGAAGCACTCTACAAGGTCAAGATAATCATTATCTACTTGTTTAGAGATGTAATAGTAAACAAAATGTGGAGCCTGAGAAGTAGAAAAGCAATCTGACTTTACCTTGAGGGGATTCACAAAATTTTAAATGAATGAAACTTCGCAAGTTCAAAGAAGAACATTGATCTATATTGGTACTAGAAGTACTTAAAGGGATATGAAAAGGTTTAGCTTCTGTAAAACATAAAAAAAAACTGAGCATATGACTAACCTGATATGCAGATGGGTCAACTTTGAAACTAGTTGGAAGATCAGATCTAAAAACACCGCTCTCAAGGCACTCCACGTGACCCCCAATGTAAGTTTCACTCTCCAAAAGTTTATTGTTGTAGAATTTTTCTGGTTCAGACTGGTGTTTGTTAGGACAGATAACGTTTGCCTCAAATGCCTGTGAATATCATAAAATTGTATGACAATTGTCAAAGTACAAAATCTATTCCACACATATCTACCAAAAATGTCGATAGAACTAACCTGGACCATCAATAGCATCTCACAAAGAGTTCCACTTCCTTTCCGCAAAACCTCATCTGGAGGCATGGGTATTATGGTGGCGAGGGAAAATATGAAAGGATGAACATACGTCATATACAAGTAATAAGTTGAAACAGCATCAGAAACAGAATAAGACGCCATCATCTGCATGGACATTTTGAAGATACACAAGGAACCCTTAGATATTTGAAGATAAAGAACAAAGATGAAAACTTTTATAAAAATTCCAAACTGGTTGACAAACTTTTAGAACTAATTGATATCAAACAAATTTTAGTTCTGGACAAAACAATGTATCCTGTGTTGTTAAGCCCGCACTAAAAATCAGTTTGCTAGAACACCATCTATTCTCAAGTCTCAAGAAAAGAAAAGGATAGTGGTTTTTGCTATCGAACAAGTTTAAGTCTGAGTTTTTAACCCTTTTCTTTGGCAGCTAAATTTAAAACCCTATACAACTCCTTCCTATACACTCCCATGTCAAAAGTTGCTTCCTATAATCACCTTTCCATTTATCAGAAATAAATAAAACAATGTTCAGTAGGACAAAATAAATATTACTTGCCTTCCCTCAAACATATATACAGACACACATATATACTACTTGCCAATAAGCCACAAGACAAGTACATATATGTGGCAGTAGCCATCAAGCTAAAGTTAACAATTACCAGCAACTCATACCTGAGGCTTTTCTTTAGCAAAACGAACCATATCTTCAGGATTCACCTCCAATGGGTCATAACCTAATTTTGCTTTGGTAACAGCCTAAAAAAGTTTAACCAAAGAAGTGAGAGATGCATAACTCCACTGCTGAACAAACAAGACTGTTTAAATAAAAGCAACAAAAAACACATTAAGTAGAATTACAGGACACGGACAGCAGAATGCAAACAATTGAACGACATTGCAATTTCTTGAATGAAGGCCAAATGGTTAATCAGATCTGTCTCATACAGATAGTTTAACAGTGACCCTTTCAAAGAAACAGACTGTGTAAAGGGAAAGGATAGCCATTTCCTTCCAACCATATATTCACTGGTCACCTTGAAAACCATGGCGATGGCAGTGGGAAGTACTAGAATCAAAAGACACCAGGACAGGAAAAGGCAGTAAACACTATTATGGACAAGTGTACAGTGGAAGTGATTTAATCATGATGGAGGAAGCAAGGACATGCAGTCTTCTAAGGAGTATAATCTTTCTTGTAATTCAATTCTTCAGTTCTTCACAAACTGAATTTTCCAATCAATGCACGGAAAGAAACAAAAAGGATGAGCAAACTTTTGCAAATCTGTTAGATGATATCTTGATCTACAAATGTAATTCATCGACGTTGTCATTTTAAGTGGGAAAAAACGGACAATTGCCAATTTTTAAGACCAGCCGAAATTGCCACACGTAAAAAATCTAATGCTACATAAAATCTAATGCTACATAAAATCTAAAAATGGGCATGTAGAATAATTTTGAGCGATATTATGAACCAAAAGCCTGAACAGTAAGCAAAAGCTTACAGAAAAAGAGAGAGTATAGGAACGATAACGAGAAAACTATCTATCGTATCTGTTGAAAGTACAATATTGTTGTATGTTGTATCAGAATCTTATGATCCTAATTCTATATCTATCCTAGCCCATATGACAGAACCCTTGTATGATCTTGTGTAGGATTAAAAGGTACAATATTCTCGTAATCGGAATCTTATGATCCTGATTCATAAACCTATCCTAGGCATTTGCCATAACCTTTACAGGCTTCTGTGTAAAATTAAGGTTCAGGAAGTGCAACAGACTTTGACTGTTTCAGAAACACCAATATCAAGATGTTACCTTCAGGCCCTGACTCCCTTGAGGAAGATAACTGTCACGCTTCACCCACGCAAAGCAGTCAAGGTGGCAGGAAAATCTAGCACGACATTCACCTTGAACCATATCGCACTGAAAACCAATCTCCTGCAATTTCCCAATCAACCAAGACAAAAGAACACAATCAAGATCACTTTTGTCTCATCTAATAGGGAGTGCAAAGGGAAACAGGATGAAAAACAATAAAACTTCCAACATCTCGTCTGCGCGAACTTAAAGTTATAACATTAAAATTACAGGAATTTTTTCAGGATCGCTTCCTAGCTAGAAGAAGTAATTTTCATATGAGCTGAAATTTGCAAATCTTAGTCTTAGAGAGCCATAAGGTGCATAACAAAGGACACGAAGCTATAGAGGCGAGGTACACACATCGCTCATTTTTAAACCATGGTGGGCTGCTCTGCGTTCCAAAAATGGCCAGTCAAAGAAATCTCCATTGTATGTAACGTATATACCAGGCTTTTTATCTCGCATATGAGAAAACCAGTGTTTTAAAAGCTCCTCCTGTAACAACAAATCACGTATCAGAAAGAAAAAGATGATTACTGCCCTTTTGGCTTTTGCAACATAACCAAAGCAATCAAAGCCACCTCATTTTTCACATTTGTGACACTGAACTCTCCTTTAAATTCTGGTTTTGGAGTGTACTCCAGATCCTCTATATCTTCCCCAACACACTGACAATATCCAAATGAATCATTAATATATACTGATATCCATCTAGGAAGCAAAAAGTAAAAAATTTAAATCGAAAAGGCTTGGTGTTGAATTCATGTTAGCAAATGGAATAAAAATATAAAAATAAAAACAAAGGTCACGAGAAAATTCAGCATCGATAGATATGTAATGAGTAGAAAGTAGAAACATGATTTTAAGCATCGATAGATATGTAATGAGTAGAAAGTAGAAACATGATTTTTTTCCAGAAGGATGTTTTACAAACATAAACCACATATTGTTTCAAAATAAATTTAAAGACACGTTGAGTTCTACATTTCACCTCTCGGTTTATAATCAAATATCCTTCTCCATCAACCATGTATGAGATCATCATTATCAAATCATACTCAGAATCTGGAAATTTTAAAGGAAGTTTTGTAGTCTCTATATCAAATGCGCAGACATGAACTTCAGCTCGTTGCAACAAATCAATCCTCTTCTCAAGCACAACACCAGTGCTGGATATACCGACATCATACCATTGTCCACATCTCAAATCTGCATCATATAAAAACAACTACTTTCAAAACAAAACTGCAGATTGCAAAGGTCACAAAAATAATATAGAGGATTACACAGTAAGGTTTACCATTATCAATACAAAATCGGACATGATAAGGTACATCATATTCACGGAGATCAGTTATGCAATCTACAAAATCTTGAGGTCTTTGCTGGCTGCAGATCACATGCACAAATTATATGAGATACTCAAACTCAGCGCTGTCCTTTTGGCACAACATTATGACGGAGAATAAGTAATACAAGACTGATGCTGAATTCATATAAAACCAATAAGGGCAGGGAAGGGAGACTTGCCCTTTTCCAGTGATGATTGACTCATACGCTTGAGCGGCTTCAAACTTTGTTTTGTTTCTATCAACAACTCGTAACAGGTCGTTCTTAACACTCATTAACTGTTGGACTGTATCAAATGATATCTTCAAGTATGACTTCCGTAACCCAGATAAGTGGTTTTTCTGTCTCCCGCAAATGGAAAATTGTTAACTGGGTGAATTCCAGAAGAGGGTGGTCTAATAAAGTATACTACTGTAGGCATAATGAAGTACTGACATTAAAAAAGAGTCCTTGTTCAGGATAGCAGAGCATAAAGATCTGATAAATATCAGACAATGCATAAAATGGAAACCAAGGTAATACACTTATTAGCAAAGAAATTTAATAATTACAAGACGTCTTCAACTGTCTTTCACAGAGTCTAGAACATCAGAAGTAACAAAACTAATGATATCATTTTTTTAACATTTAGAAAGCAGTAAAATGACATGGAATGATAGCATTTAAAGCCTAAAATGACATGGAATGGTAGCATCTAATGCCAAGTGTCTATCTTCAAAGAGTAGATGGTCAATGAACAAGAAGATTAAACTATATATTACAACTATTTCCTCAGGAACATATAGTTTGCAGCCAGAAAGTTGACCTCCTTCCTCTTTCAAACTATTCAATAAGAAAACCTATACTACTCCGTCAATCAGCAGAAATTTACCAATGAAAATGCATTAAGAGATTTTTTTTCTTTCACAAAATTTGAACCTACCAGCTTTTAACATCTGAATATATCTCAAAATGAAAATATGTCCTCGAAACTCCCACCACGAAATATACTTACAATTAAAATATTACTTGTAATTTCAACGCAACAATTTCTAAAAGCAAGTTATCAATCACTCAATCAGACAAATTTAAAAAGACTCTTCTAATTTGGTGTCTTGTGGTTTAGTGAAATTCCACTCTGGTGACCATTGTTCTCAATATTTCCATTTTAGTGATCCAGCACTAGAATTATTATTTACTTTGGTGATCTACGGATTACTTCGTCAACCCCACAAGTTAAATTAGTACACATGTGACTATATTTACTCGGTAGATAAGTGACACATGTGATGGAGAAATTCGCCTACCGATTCCCTGAAAACCTCCCTCTAAACCTGCGAAGTATAATTATACACATGTATTGGAGGACAACAAGAGAAATAAACGGGCAAGGGAAATGTTTAACAAAGGGAGATTTAAAGGGACTTGAAAGTTGAGTTTCATCAGTCGACAGGTGCAACTCATCTTAAAACATCTTTGTTTAATAACTTAAACATTAATGCAGTGAACAAAATTCTAAAGCCGGGTGACTGGTCATTATTGAAAACACATGCTACCAATGTAAACATGGAGTTAAGCATTAACAAGAAAAATATATCAGATGAATTGGATCGAGGATAAAAGATGGTTTTCCTTCGTGCATAAGAAAGCTACTATGGAGGGGAACGAATGCTGTATAAAAAGAGGTCTGCATTGTGTTTCTTTTGTTCACATTTGAGTATATAATGGCCCCAAATAACAAAAGTATGTAGATTAAATCTTTAGAATTCCCGAAAGTATCATCAAACAAGATTATCAACTTGTGGTTTGTTTTTGGAAAATAAAAAGTATTACACTGCCTCTATCCAACAGTGTCTTATTTGCCAAATAGTACTTATTACATTAATGATTAACTTTCAAAAATGTCCCCCTCTGGATTGAGAGATTGGAGGAGTGTCAAATACCTCAATTATCATACAGAGATCTCTAGTAAAATGTCCCTCCATCCTAAAGAATGTGTGATATGTGACAATCACTTTACACAAAAGGAATACCAGTAATAACTACTATGGACTGTGGTGGTTCCTTGTAGCCTTTGTGCTTTCTTTAGTGGGTGATGTTTATTTTCTCAACACTATTGACTGGCATTAAAAGGGGGGAAGGGGGCTTTAAGGTACCAGAAACTTACAAGATCAAGGTCTTCCTTCTCCATAATTTCGATGTTGGCTATGTCGTTCTCATACCGCCGCCTAAGATATGACTCTACATCAGTCTCCATTTTTTCCTATAAAGGACCCAAAAATCCAACAAAAAAATCATCACAAAATTCATCTAACAAGCCAATATTCCCGGCTCAATGATCAAAATTTAACACGTGATATTTGTTAAATGATAAGGATCGAACATTGAATATTTAAAAATACTTACTTTTGTGGCCGCGTAAAAATAAGGCCGGAACTTGTACTTCACCTTGAAACTAGACCCGTCCTACAAACCCAAAAAACTTCAATTTAGTAAAATATACTAAACAGAATCCCAGAATTCAACTAAAAATTAGGGTTCCAGCTCCAATCACCTGAGTGACAAAATACAAATCTACGCAACTGCTTACATTCCCGCTATCCCGATCTTGGAGAGACGACTATGACAATACAAACAATCCAATCAATCAAATTCATCAAATCCCTAACCCTAGAATTTAAACTCCATTTTTTTCCGACCTTTTGAGCTGAAATTGCTAATTACGACGAACTTACAGATGATAATGTAAGCAGCCAACCGAGGCGCTTATCGCCTTCGGTAAAAACATCAAACCCTAACTTAGATTCGAGCTCTTCTTCGGCAGTTCGAACTGATAGCTGCTGCTTCTTCTTTCTCCGATCATCTCGTTGATCACGTCGTCGGAAATCTCGGTTCATTTGAACCCAATCCGATGAAACTCCGGCGATATTGAGGAGAGAGAAAGTGTGGGGGAGTGTGGGGAAGTGTGAGAAAGTGTAGAGTGAAGATGCGGGTGAAATGGCGGGATAGAGATGGTAATTGTGATTTGTGAGAGGTTGTAAACTGGGATTTTCCCGCGCTTTAGTTTCTTTTTGTTTTGGACTGAAATACCCTCGTACCGGCTTACCAGTTAGGCAGTTACCATGAGTCCATGACCGTATTTCAATAACTCGATGGCCAGATGTAAGTCGGTTGTTATGGGTTTTATGGCGTCCGTTTGTATAGAGGTATAGACCTAGTTATTGAATATTCGGATTTTTCACCAAATGCCCTCGAGGTTTACTTTAATGCACCAAGTACTCCTAAACTTTCCAGAATGCACCAAATACCCCTGACGTTTAAAACAATATCATCAAATACCCTTGAGGCTGACAGACGTTAAGTCTCCGTTAGCGTGTGTTTACTTTTTTGCCCTTACTCAACCCATTTCTCTATTAATCCTAATATTAAACCTTAATTAAATGAATTAAACCCCTAAAATAATTAATTAACTATTATCTTAAAAAAAAAAAAAAAAAAAAACCCAAAACATCTGTTGGGCTTCCTCTTCACTTCTGTCCTCTGCTAAACGCCATCATCATCATCCTCTTCTTATCCACCATTGTCAAAACTCGAACCTCCACATCCAGACCAACCCCTCCCCCTTTTTGCTTGCTACATCGTCGGCCAACTGCATCCCTTAGACCAATGCTAATTTCTATTAGTTGAAACCAATTTCCCCAAACCACCAAATCCAACCACCACGGCTCCGCCGCTTCCGACATTTGAACACCATCCCTCAACCACCGATCATTACTTCAATCGTACCTAGTTTTCTCATATCCAAGTCAAAATTTATCAATTTTTCAGATCAACAAAAAAAAGTGAAATTGACGAAAATCCCAATTGAATCAAATTGATTTTTTGCTAGGTTTAAGCTACAATGTTCGGTGATTTTTTTGGGTGCTCACAGTCGGCTACCTCGGGTTTTCCAAGCACCACAACTTGCATCATATCACAAGTTTTAATCTGGTTTCTTTCCTTTTGAATCCCAGAAATCTGCATCACCATTGTTGAAATTTCAAGAGAAAATTCGAGATACCCAGATGAAAATTAAAGCTCATTAAGTATATAATTCGATATACAATTCAGTTTTTTTTGTGCGAAATTGCTTTGGATTTGCTCAAAAAATCCCGACGAATTTTGGGTTTGGGCTTCACTACAAGGATGGGTGGAAGAGAAAAGAAGAGAGGAGACCGAAAATGCAGATCGGAAGAAAGAGGATAGTGGGTGGAGATTTCTGGCTAGCAACAAACAATAGTAGTGGATGGCTGCGACATTTGAAGAAATTGGTGGATAATTGATGATTTGGATTCAAGTTGAGGAAGAGGATAAAGATTTCCATGGGAAGGGGAAAGAATAAAGAAAAATGAGGAAAAGAAATGTTAACGGAAAAGTTAACGGAATAGACGGAAAATGGTCAATAAGGGTATTTGATGATATTGTTTTAAATGTCAGGGGTATTTGGTGCATTTTGGAAAGTTTAGGGGTACTTGGTGCATTAAAGTAAACCTCGAGGGCATTTGGTGAAAAATCCGTTGAATATTTGAACATAATAATAGCTTCTTTTTTTCCGTAATGGGGAGTCAAATCTTAGCCCACTAATCACTAATGTTCTTTATTGACCCATTTTGACCCGCCTGTTATTGGCCCTTTTATTACTTGATCCGTTTTTTACTCAAACCAACTCCTACTTGACCCTCCCAATAACCAAGTTTACTTTTGCATTTTTCTTAATAATTTTTTGATTTCTCAAAAGTACCCTTAAGTTTTTGGTTAATAGTTACTACAAAGTTTTTGCACTTGATACTATTGGTTTGTCGCATTTAATAATAAATATTTTTAAGATTTTAATGCTACATAATAAAATCGGTATAAAAGCTTGAATAAGATGACTTGTTTGTGGCAACAATAACAAATATTGTTGAAACGCCTAAAATAGTATGAGTAGTAACTTTGATCATGACTTTAAGGTTGGTGCAAAGTGCAAAGCATGGTTTTGAAATTAGGGTGACGACTAATAGGCTACGATTATCAACTTATTGCCTTTTCAGTCATATCTTGAAAATTATAGTGCGGAAAATATTCAAGAGTACCATGTTTTGTAAGTATAAACAAACCATTAATGATCTTGTGTCTTTTTTTAGCTTAACGTCTCCCTTTTACTTTTTAACTCATACGATGATCAATCAGTCAACTATTTTGCATCATTGTGAGCTCTAAAAGCTACTTGGCCTACTTCCTCCAACCAGATGTCAACCCGCAATTGTTGGAAAAAAGCACCTCATATCTACACGCGTGATGAAATCACTTTGTTCATTTTAATTATTCAACTTAACACTATAACCTCGTACCAACTCAACATGATCACTTAAACGTGACATTAACATTTATGTAATCCATGAGCATGTAGCACAAACGTATAATGTTTAGGCTCATTTAAACATATTATTTCCTTGTATATGAGATTAAACGTGATAAGTTAATTGCCACATTGTGTGTGTGTACAAAAAAGTAATACGAGTGTTACTAAAGCAAGTTATAAGGCGTGAAAATAATTACGCAAGAAAACTAACATAAGTTGGTGGAAAACTCATCTTGTGACTTGTAGGTCATATGATCGAATCTCACGAGCTGCGAAATGCTTGAGAATGGCTCGAGCCAAGACTTGCATAGCTGTGTTAGATAACTTGTGATAGGTGTTGGTTCAGTAGGTCGGGTCTCTTTTTCTTACCACTCAAGAATCAAAATACGTGGAAAACATAAAATGAGAGAAAATAAAATATAGGCATGAATGAAGCATGAGAATATGGAAAAAGAGGAATGTTGTATAAAAAATAGAATAATAAAAAAAACAAGGTTGGGTAGAGTGGTGTAAGGGAAAAAAAATAGTTTAAACGGAAAGTTTTGAGTAAAAAGAAAATATAAAAATAGATTGAGTGAAATGTTGTAAGCAAAGTGGGAAAAAGAGGAGTGTAGATGCATTAAATATGGTGAGTCACCCACCAAAAAGTAGAACAAAGTAAAGTGTCTCTGTTATTTTGAAACACCTACTTATGAAAACCGTCCCCATTGTGAATGTGCATCTTTTACCATTACTTTCTCTACTCATCTAATATTACATTTTTTGGGGGCAATATAAATTTAAACTACTACCACCATTCCTTAATGTTCTTTATGCTTACTATTTGCACGGACTCCAATGCAATATTTAACCACTATTATATCCAAGTCCGTATGGATACAATTATAAAAAGTTGATATTCCGAAAACACATAACGAGACCAATATAACAATATCTTATATGATAATGTTTTGATGTCTATAATAGTAGAATTTACGGTCAAATTTTTCATATTTTAGACACATATTCCAATGCGTAAAAAACATTCAGGAATAGAGGTAGTATTAAAAAAAACATTCTACATATTAACCCTTTGTTTAATACAAACATATTAGTAAAATGGAGTTAAACTTAATAAGTAAGTAGTGCAAAAAGTTAAAATGATACATTTATTGCGAGTGAAAGTAATAGATAATTAACACTGTTGCGCAAATACTTATTGCAAAAATAATGGTCTTTGGATCCTTAGGCCCCGTTTAATTTCACCTTATTTCTCCTGATATAATATGATCTATTTTTGTCTGGTCTGAACTTAATTTTTCTAATTTGGTTTGATCCAAACTTTTTTCCTGATCTAATATGACATGGTCTGGTCTAATCTGATTTGATTATTAAGAATTAAGAATTAAATAAACCTACGATTATAATTAATTTAATAGGTTAAATCGATACTACTCGTAAAATAAATTTCATCCAAATTTATAATATTGCAGCTATTGTAAATTATACATAATTGATTTAAATATTCTCATGATATAAATGTTAGGTTATGAACAATCTAATTGACATGCGAAAAATTATAATGGCTAGAAACCAAGTAAATTAACATAATCAATTAGCATAATTTAGGAATACATACAACATGTGATGCGTGTCTTCCCTAGATGCTCCCAAAATCGAACAAGAACAAGTCTAAAGCTAATGATTTTAGAGCTTGGTATAAGATAGTAGTATCAAGGTCAAATCGTTATTATGATATTCTATACATTTGGGAACAACGAGTCTGTTTCCCTAACAACTCTGGAGTGACTATGTTACCTATTCATCCGAACAATAATAGAGATATTCATGGGAATATTATTCCATATATGGAAGAACATTATAAGGCATGGAGCTACAGAATGGTTTGTGATATCAATCCACTTCCTAATCTAAATGATGATTTCTTCCATAGACTGACAAAGTTCCAGCAATATATATTCAGGAGAGCTCAGCGTTATGCTAAAGATTATAACTACTTGGATGTCAAGATACAATGTGCTAATATATAGGTTGTTGAAGGAACAATAGGTTCTCTTCATTACCTAATGATCTTCGGAAGAGAGAAGTATAAAATGAAGGATCCTATTGAAGGAAATAATGCCCTTGGTCCAAGTATGCATTCTATGTTAAGTCTAATAAATGCGGTTCAATATTAATTAACAAGTTAATAATTCAGTGAGATCAAGTGAACTGAATGCCTAGCTAGAGGCCGCTTCAGATCAAGTGGAATTAATGATATTAATCCACAGCTTACTCTTGACTGAACCCGTAGGGTCACACAAATAGTACGTAAACGGATCAAGTATTTAATGGCATTAAATACTCCATCTATGGATATTCGGAATCGACGGATCTTGGTTTCAGTGGGAGCTGAGATCGTCACAAGCAAGAAATGAATACTCCGGAAACGATGATATTGCCGGAAACGGAAATATGGATCGTATCGGAAATATAAATATTATCCAAGTCGTAGATGTTGCCGGAAACGGAAACATGGTACGTATCGGAAAATATTATCGGAAATGGAAATATTGCCAGAATCGGAAATATTGCCGGAAACGGAAATATTGTCAGAATCGGAAATATTATCGGAATCGGAAAATAATTCCGGAAACGGAAATATTAAACATTTGTTCGAAACGGAAATTAATTCCGGAATCGGAAATGTTAAATATTGTTCGTATCGGAAATGAATTCCGGGATCGGAAATTTAATCGGAAGCGTATCGTACGAATAAGCATCGGACGAGGCCTGCCGGACGAGGGCCCAGCTCGAAGCCAGGCCATCGCCCAGCAAGCCAAACGCGCGCCACAAGCCCAGCCAAGGCAGCGCCCAGGCCTACCGCAAGGCAGGCCCAGCGCGCGCCAAGGCCGCGGATGCGTGGGCCTCGCTGCGTGGGCTGCTGCTCGCACGCACGCGCATGGGCGGCCCATCGTGGCTGCCGTGTGTGTGTGTGTGAGTTTGTGTTCATGCACGATTCCTAAATCGTGCAGAGTTCGGTTAATGATTAAATTCCTAATTCTATTTGATAAATTAATTAATTAGAGTTCTTGTAGGATTCTAAGTTTAATTAATTCGTATCCTAATAGGATTCCAATTCTCTTTCCATACCCCTATAAATATGTGGCCTGGGTTCACAATTTATAACGAGTTTTCAAGTATTCAAAAGTGAGTTTTGAGAGAAAAATTCAGACACACATCTTGCTCAAAAAGTGCCGAAAATTCTAGTACCTTAAGGGCGATTCTAGTTGGTCAATCTTAAGGCGGATCCGGACGTGCTGTGGACTATCTACGGAGGGACGACACTTGGAGTCCTAAAGACTTGTTCTTGCTCGGTTCGGGCGCAGCTAGGGAAGGCACGCAACAAAGAGTATGCATCTAAATTATGCTATATGATTATGTGTAAATAATATGTATTCCTGGGTTAATGGTTGTTTCCGCATGATTTATGTATTGTCATATGTATCATAACCTAACAGTGGTATCACGAGCCCCTTATTATTTTCATAATCTAAATTGCATGAACATGGTTAAATATTACAAATTTGCAAGAATTAAAAGGGGTGATTAATTTTCGTAATTGTTAATTAATTGCAAATTGCGTTTATTTAATTATACGTACGCAGTTTTTCGGCAGTTTCTTCGTTACTCATCCAAATCGAGTGATTTTTGTGTCAATTTCGCATGTAAAAGGCATTCTAAAATTTTGACAAAAATAGTACTTTTCTGCCGAACCCAGAATTCTCAAATTCGAAGCCTAACTATGACTTTTCGAAGGTTTTAGTTTTTCGAATGCAAAATTTCGTAAATTTAAGATGTTAAATTAAATATTTGCGATTCTTGTTGATAAATCTTAAATTTTTGATTGACCTACTGTATATGTTTAACAAGTTTGAATGCCTAGCCTTGTTAATTATGCAATCTAATTTGTAATTATGATTAATTTGTTGAAAATTAGAATAATTTAGAATTAATTTGATTTTCGTAATTAATTATAATTTAATTAGAAACCTATGATTAAAAACCACCATAAAAATTATAAATTTATGATAAATTTTAAATTTTTATGACCTAGACTTGAATCCATGATAATCGGAAATCAATTGGATAATAAATTTTCGATTTTTCGCCCTAAAATTATGAAATTAATATTATTTATTAATTTGTCATTAATTTTAAATATAAATTTTAAATTTTTATGCGATTCGTTCATATAACTTGCACGCACAAAGCAATGGACGCTTCGTGTTACCCTTAAGGGGTGTTGTATAGTGCGGGCATGCGACGACGAGCAAGGGAGCTCGTCGCCCGTGCGGCACGAATGCAATGAGCAAGGGCGTAGTGCACGGGCACAAGGCAGCAGCCCTGCCTTGTGTCGTGGGCCACGAGCTATGAACAAATGGGCATGGGCGAAAGGCAAGCCAAGGCAGTCGCGTGTGGGCAGCAAGCGAGCTGCGCCACAACGCGCACTGCCTCGCGCAAGAGCGCGCAGCCTCGCGCGCAGCGAGCGCAAGCTCGCGTGCCACGAGCGCTGCGCCCAGCGTTGCTCGCGCGCACAGCGAGCGATGTCGCGCGCACAGCGAGCGATGTCGCGCGCCCAGCGAGCGATGTCGCGCGCACAGCGAGCAATGGCTCGCGCGCACAGCGAGCTATGGAGCGCGCACAGCGAGCGCTGGCGAGCGCGCACTGCGAGCGATGGCTCGCGTGCGACGAGCGCTGGCGCGCGCGCAGCGAGCACCACAGCGTGCGATGGCTTGCGATGGGAGATGCAGCAGCTATGCGACGAACGCATGGGCTGCGCGCACATGGCCAGCGATGGCTGTGTGCGTGCGGCCCATGGGCGTGCAATGCGTAGGGTGTTTGCGTTACGATTAGATCGTTTTGAATGTTTAATTTGAAAATTTCAGTTCACGTAATTTTAATTAATTTTAAAATTAATAATTTAAATTATTTTCTTGGATTTTAATTTTGAATATTGTAATTATAATAAATGTTATTTATTCTAATTATTTTACTAAAATTAAAATCATGAATTAATTTAAATAACGACTGAAATTAAATTAAACTTTTTGGATTCAATTATAAATTTATATGAGCTTTAAATTTTAATTAAATTTGTATGTTTCCGGTTAGACTAGAAATACATTTTTATGTTTAAAATTAGTAAAGCATATGAATTTATTGGTTTAAGTGGGAGCGCTTTTTAGTCATAAACTCTTGATTAGGTCTACAAATCCTTAAGGTTAAAACAACTTGATTAGAATTAATAAGGACTGAATAATTGGTAGATTATTGGTGCCCTTGATTAATTGCTGCAAATGTTTACGTGATGCATAATGTGTTTTACTAACCAGCTATGTGGGCCATTCATGATAATGAATGGGTGAATGGTATATATTGTATATGTACTGTTTTGCAGGTTATGAAGTGACTAGTATGGCCCAAATAGGATAGAAAATATGGTCTGCGTACCATTAATTTGAATGTAATTGGTCTAAAGTACCAAAGTTATTTTTCAATTCAAATATGGTCTGCGAACCATCAAATAGTTGTAATTAGTTATAGCTTATCCTATTTGAAGAAAATGGTGCCTCCCACGGAGATTTTCAAGACGGACTTTGAAGTCAAAGCTTCAAGATGAAGTCGGGCCATACTAGATCACATTTAATCTTATGCATGTTTTAAGTTATTTATTGCTTTTAAATATGTCTTAAAATGCATGAGATCAAAAGCTTGATTATGTTGCATGATTAAGGATTTTAGTTCACTTAAAATCTAACCAACATAGTAAGAGCCTTAAGTTCCAAACTTAAAAATTGAGTTAAAAGGTGCCATGCCAAAATATACACTTGCTTGGATATCCTTTACATCAATCTAGTAATAGTTTTCGCTCAGCGAGGTGTTACTTATTGGTCCTAAAGGGGCAAGGTACACAAACAATTGTGAGTACATGTTAGTTTTGGTGAAACTCAACGATATAAGTAAGGAGTCCTTTTATGTCGTGGCAAAATCGATAGGTTTACCTAATAAGTTCTTAGACGTACCTATCAACCAAGAATAGTTTCTAGACTATTAGCAAAAGACTTTTGCTTACCTAAGATGTTCTAGGATTAAGTCGACAAACTGTGCTTAGTTCTTCAATGATTTTAGGATCTTGGAATCATTTTATTCACACCTGCCGGAACACATAACCTGAATAAAATGCTTAATAAACATTGAATTATGCATGTATGCTAGAATTTAAGTTTATTAAGAGAAATTGTGAATGGTTATTTATTTGTTTATTCTTTTCAATTGTAGTTTTTAATATGGCAAACAACAATTCATTCAACATTCGATCAATTCTCGAAAAGGAGAAGTTGAACGGGAAAAACTTCCTTGACTGGCAAAGGAACTTGCAAATAGTTCTTATGCAGGAAGAAAAGGAGTATGTCCTAGATGAGGCGATGCCCGAAGCTGCAGGCGACGGGGTCACTCAGGCAGCCCTCAATCGTTGGATTGATGCCAACAAGGATGTGGAATGTCTAATGCTCGCCACCATGAGTGCGGATCTGCAGAAAACGTTCATCAACTCAGATGCTTTCACAATCATCAGTGAGTTGAAGAACATGTTCCAAGATCTGGCTCGAGTCGAAAGATTCGAGACTCATAGGCAAATTCTTGAGACCAAGCTTAAGAAAGGCGAGCCCGTAAGTCCACATGTTCTCAAAATGATTGGACTCATTGAGAATATGAGTCGGCTGGATCAGCAATTTTCTCAGGAAATGGCTATAGACACCATCCTCCATTCTCTTCATAGCGGGTATGATCAGTTCAAACTGAACTACAGTATGAATAGTCTGGACAAAACGCTCACTGAGCTTCACGGTATGCTGAAGACCGCTGAAAAGACGCTCAAAAGTGATAAGCAGGATGTGCTTATGGTGCGTGGGGGCAAGTTCAAGAAATCTGGAAAGAAGAGGAATGCTAAGAAAGGTGGCAACAAGGCCAGCCCAACTAAGCAAACTGGCGCCAAATCTGTAAAGAGGAAGGTCAGTCAACCCACTTCTGAATCCGAATGCTTCTACTGCAAGAAGAAGGGGCATTGGAAGAGAGATTGCTTGAAGCTAAAGGAAGATCAGAAGAACGGAACAGTCGTTCCATCTTCAGGTAATTTCGTTATAGACTGTATACTTGCTAATTCAACTTCTTGGGTATTAGATACAGGTTGTGGCTCACACTTATGTTCCAATCCACAGGGACTAAGAAGAAGTAGAAAGTTAAGCAAGGGTGAAGTCGACCTACGAGTGGGAAATGGAGCACGGATTGCTGCATTAGCTGTAGGAACTTACTATTTGTCGTTGCCCTCCGGGCTAGTTTTGGAACTGGAAGAATGTTTCCATGTTCCAAGTCTTAATAAAAACATCATTTCAGTTTCTTGCTTAGATGCTAAGGGATTTTCCTTTTTAATAAAAGACAATAGTTGTTCGTTTTATTTTAAAGAGATGTTTTATGGATCTGCTAGATTAGTCAATGGACTTTATTTATTAGATCACGACAAACAAGTATATAACATAAATACCAAAAGGGCCAAAAAGGATGATTCAGATCTCACCTATCTGTGGCATTGTCGATTAGGCCATATAAACTTGAAACGCTTAGAAAGACTTCAAAAGGAAGGAATACTAGAACCATTTGACTTAGAGGATTATGGTAAATGCGAATCATGTTTACTTGGCAAAATGACAAAGCAACCTTTCTCTAAAGTTGGAGAAAGAGCAAATGAACTATTGGGTTTAATCCATACAGATGTATGTGGACCAATGAGTACAAATGCTAGAGGTGGTTTCAGATACTTTATCACTTTCACTGATGACTTCAGTAGGTATGGTTATGTCTACCTAATGAAGCATAAGTCTGAATCCTTTGACAAATTCAAGGAATTTCAGAGTGAAGTAGAGAATCAATTAGGCAAGAAGATTAAGGCACTGCGGTCTGATAGAGGCGGTGAATATCTGAGCTATGAATTTGATGACCATCTGAAAGAATGTGGAATTCTATCAGAATTGACTCCTCCTGGAACACCACAATGGAACGGTGTGTCGGAACGGAGGAACAGAACCTTGCTAGACATGGTCAGGTCAATGATGGGTCAGGCCGAACTTCCATTAGAATTTTGGGGACATGCACTAAATACAGCTGCACTCACTATAAATAGAGCTCCGTCTAAAGCTGTCGAAAAGACTCCATACGAATTATGGTTTGGAAAGCCTCGTGTCTTTTCTTAAGATTTGGGGATGTGAAGTATACGTCAAACGATTAATTTCAGACAAACTTCATCCAAAATCTGACAAATGTATCCTTGTGGGCTATCCAAAGGAAACAAAGGGGTATTACTTCTACAATACATCTGAGAACAAGGTATTTGTTGCTCGAGATGGTGTCTTTTTGGAGAAAGATCACATTTCCAAAATGACAAGTGGGAGAAAAGTAGACCTCGAAGAAATTCGAGTCGAACAACAAACTCTAGAGAATGCTCAAGATGACATTCAGGATGAAACTCAGAGATCTTTAGAAGAATCTAGTGAGAATCATGGTCAATCTAGAAATGTTACCCCGCGTAGATCGCAAAGATATAGATCTCAACCGTAAAGGTACTTAGGTATTTTGACGAACGAGAGCTATGACGTTCTATTACTTGAAAGTGATGAACCTGCGACTTACAAACAAGCTATGACGAGCCCTAGCTCCAAGCAATGGCAAGAAGCCATGCAATCTGAATTGGACTCCATGTCTGAAAACCAAGTATGGGATTTGGTCGATTTGCCAGATGGCTACCAAGCCATTGGAAGCAAATGGGTTTTCAAACTGAAAAAGGACAAGGATGGGAAACTTGAAGTTTTCAAAGCTAGATTGGTTGCAAAAGGTTACAGGCAAGTCCACGGTGTGGATTACGATGAAACTTTTTCACCAGTTGCAATGCTAAAGTCTATTCGGATAATGTTAGCAATCGCTGCATATTACGATTACGAAATATGGCAGATGGATGTCAAAACTGCTTTCTTAAACGGCGTTTTAACAGAAATTGTGTTTATGACACAGCCTGAAGGTTTTGAGGATCCAAAGAATGCTAAAAAGGTATGCAAGCTAAAGAAGTCAATCTACGGATTGAAGCAGGCATCCAGGAGCTGGAATATACGTTTTGATGAAGCAGTCAGTGACTTTGGTTTCATCAAGAACGCAGACGAATCTTGTGTATACAAGAAGGTCAGTGGGAGCAAAATTTCTTTACTAGTATTATATGTCGACGACATATTACTTATCGGAAATGACATTCCTATGTTGAACTCTGTCAAGATTTGGCTTGGGAAATGTTTTTCGATGAAGGATCTAGGAGAAGCACAGTACATATTGGGCATCAAGATTTACAGAGATAGATCTAAAAGGATGATTGGACTTAGTCAAAGCACTTATATCAATAAGGTGCTTGATAGGTTCAAGATGGCGGACTCCAAGCGAGGCTTCCTACCCATGTCTCATGGAATGACTCTAAGCAAGACTCAGTGCCCAAAAACACTTGATGAGCGTAGACGAATGAATGGGATTCCATATGCATCATTGATTGGTTCAATAATGTATGCTATGATATGTACACGCCCGGATGTTGCGTACGCACTCAGTGCTACGAGCAGATACCAGTCAGACCCAGGAGAGGCGCATTGGACTGCTGCCAAGAATATTCTGAAGTACCTGAAAAGGCACAAAGATGACTTCCTGGTCTATGGTGGAGATGATGAATTAATTGTTAAAGGCTATACGGACGCAAGTTTCCAAACCGACAAAGATGATTTCAGATCACAGTCTGGGTTTGTCTTCTGCCTCAACGGAGGAGCAGTAAGCTGGAAAAGTGCTAAGCAAAGCACCATTGCGGATTCTACAACTGAAGCGGAGTACATTGCTGCACATGAAGCAGCAAAGGAAGCTATATGGCTAAGGAAGTTCATAGGTGAACTTGGTGTAGTCCCCTCCATTAAAGGACCAATAGCCCTGTATTGTGACAATAACGGAGCTATTGCACAGGCAAAAGAGCCTAGACACCACTAGAGAGTCAAGCATGTACTTCGTAGATTTCACCTTCTACGAGAGTTCGTTGAAAGAAAAGAAGTCGAGATAAGCAAGATTGGAACTGATGACAACATATCAGATCCATTAACTAAACCTCTGCCGCAAGAGAAGCACAACTCGCACACTGCAGCTATGGGAATCAAGCATATTGGAGAATGGCTTTGATGTCTCTATTTAATGTTTTAAAGTTTTAGAGTTTAAATCTTTGTAAAACATTATTGGTTAATCATTCACAATAAATGAAAATAATTCATTTTTCCATTTAGTTTGTGGTTTATTAAATGATGAGTCCCTTCAATTTGACGATATATTCAAGATAGACTGTCAGGACCAGTCTTGTGACTAAGAAATGTCTATCAAGTGAACTTGAATGTCAAAGGTTGAAAATGGTCCCTAATCGGAGTTTCCTATAAAATTGGACGCATAGAAAACGTTAGACGATTAGAATGCAAGATGACTAGTAGTTCTGTTTCTTGAACTATGTGGACATGGCAATGTCATAATCATTTGCATAGATACTTACTTTGGGAAGATTAGTATCGGACAAGACCTATGAAACTTTACTGTAAGAGATGAAAATCTGTCATAAGTAAATTTCATTAAATTATTAGACACTAAATCCTCAATACCTGAGTGATTTGAGATTACTTGTTTGAGAACTGGTTGCTTTGACGTTGACCAACCGTCGCACCGTAAAAGGAGGCTATAAAGGCAACGCTCAGGTAATCACCTATCAAACGAAGTCTAATCTCAAGATCGCAAGATTGGGATTGTCCTCCCATAAATCGGGATGAGATGCTTAAAAGTTGTACAAGGCCACTCGGAGAGCTAGAAACTGTGAAATGCATGGCCGTGCTCGGATGAATCATAGGCTATGATTATCTGTTTATTTGATCAGTTGAACTCTGAAACCGAGGAACACCTCTGGACATAATAAGGATGACAACTCTTACCTTATGTTCAAGAGCAAGCATCGAGCGACAAAGGAATTAGGAAATGCACACTTGTCCCTAAGGACAAGTGGGAGACTGAAGGAAATAATGCCCTTGGTCCAAGTATGCATTCTATGTTAAGTCTAATAAATGCGGTTCAATATTAATTAACAAGTTAATAATTCAGTGAGATCAAGTGAACTGAATGCCTAGCTAGAGGCCGCTTCAGTTCAAGTGGAATTAATGATATTAATCCACAGCTTACTCTTGACTGAACCCGTAGGGTCACACAAATAGCACGTAAACGGATCAAGTATTTAATGGCATTAAATACTCCATCTATGGATATTCGGAATCGACGGATCTTGGTTTCAGTGGGAGCTGAGATCGTCACAAGCAAGAAATGAATACTCCGGAAACGATGATATTGCCGGAAACGGAAATATGGATCGTATCGGAAATATAAATATTATCCAAGTCGTAGATGTTGCCGGAAACGGAAACATGGTACGTATCGGAAAATATTATCGGAAATGGAAATATTGTCAGAATCGGAAATATTGCCGGAAACGGAAATATTGTCAGAATCGGAAATATTATCGGAATCGGAAAATAATTCCGGAAACGGAAATATTAAACATTTGTTCGAAACGGAAATTAATTCCGGAATCGGAAATGTTAAATATTGTTCGTATCGGAAATGAATTCCGGGATCGGAAATTTAATCGGAAGCGTATCGTACGAATAAGCATCGGACGAGGCCTGCCGGACGAGGGCCCAGCTCGAAGCCAGGCCATCGCCCAGCAAGCCAAACGCGCGCCACAAGCCCAGCCAAGGCAGCGCCCAGGCCTACCGCAAGGCAGGCCCAGCGCGCGCCAAGGCCGCGGATGCGTGGGCCTCGCTGCGTGGGCTGCTGCTCGCACGCACGCGCATGGGCGGCCCATCGTGGCTGCCGTGTGTGTGTGTGTGAGTTTGTGTTCATGCACGATTCCTAAATCGTGCAGAGTTCGGTTAATGATTAAATTCCTAATTCTATTTGATAAATTAATTAATTAGAGTTCTTGTAGGATTCTAAGTTTAATTAATTCGTATCCTAATAGGATTCCAATTCTCTTTCCATACCCCTATAAATATGTGGCCTGGGTTCACAATTTATAACGAGTTTTCAAGTATTCAAAAGTGAGTTTTGAGAGAAAAATTCAGACACACATCTTGCTCAAAAAGTGCCAAAAATTCTAGTACCTTAAGGGCGATTCTAGTTGGTCAATCTTAAGGCGGATCCGGACGTGCTGTGGACTATCTACGGAGGGACGACACTTGGAGTCCTAAAGACTTGTTCTTGCTCGGTTCGGGCGCAGCTAGGGAAGGCACGCAACAAAGAGTATGCATCTAAACTATGCTATATGATTATGTGTAAATAATATGTATTCCTGGGTTAATGGTTGTTTCCGCATGATTTATGTAATATCATATGTATCATAACCTAACACCTATTTGTGTAATTGTGTTAAACAAAGGAGAGTGAGAAATCCTATTGAAGCAAGAACACTTGGATTTTTCTACATAGCTCAATATCTCAATCAGTTCTTGTGCATAATTGAAGTTCCTCCTATAATAATTCATGTGGAAAACACCACAGTAGTGGCTCCAAAGATGATGAAAAGCTACCTTGAATAAGGCATGACTTATAGTGAATCAGTCCACGAGTACCTAGAGAACGTAGAAGCTGGAAAGTTGTTGTCCTTTGAAGGCAAAGATCATCTATTTGAAGCATTCATGACTTGGGATAAAGTTTATGCAGCTAGTTGTGACCAAGAGTTATGCAGAGATAATGGAATCACGGAGGACCCCATGCAAGAAATCTGGCAGAATAATACTGGAGATGAAGGCATGCACAACATAATGATGGACTAGACCCCACACAGTCAGCAAATCGTATGAATACCGAAGCATTATTGTAACTTTCACTGTATCAAACTTTTAGTGTATGGATTTTATTGGATTGTTGAGTCATATAATAGTATTTTCCACTTGCAGTGTCGGTCATCTTGTATTCCCTCCTCTATATAAAGGGAAGTAGTCAAGAGTAGAAGGCAAAGTTCTTGGAGAGTCCTCTAGAGCAGCATAGTTGCATTAAGAGACAGATTGACATTTCCATCTCTCTTGAAGCAAAACAACTCTAGTTTTCTTCTCGTGTTTAGATTCTTAAGTGTTGTAGGATTTTCAAGTTTAATAAAATCCTTGTTTCAGAAAGGAACGTTATCCATTCGAACCTTATGTCTTAAATAAATTATTTTCTTGTTTAGATGACCATCATTTAAAAACCAACTAAATTAGACAGAGACTACGATCAGAGGTAGGAAACGAAATTGATCTATGCCGTGCTTGATCTAAGGAAGGCAAGGTTAAGGTTATCTACCTTTATAAAGCCAGAAGCTGAGAAATGCCGGAGTATCCAGTGCCAAATACGTCCAGGTATTGGTCACTCTATCTAGTCTATTGTTGCGAAGCATGGTGGGCTTATAAGCATAGAAAGTTATTTATTTAGGATATAAGTAGTAGATTGTGATAATTAGTACCATTTAAAGTCTTTAAGTAAATCATTAAGTTTGAATTGACAAATAAAGTTACTTTTGCCACTGGTGACCAACGACCTAGACAACCTCATGTTGCATATTTGCATTATTAGCAAGATCCATTTTATTAAATAATTTAATCATAAAAAGAAAAAATAAATTCCTCCACTTCTCTCTTATTACTCGGTATTCGGTAACGATAGCTCCACCCTAATACAGTAATCAGTTATTCACACATAGACACGACACTGTTAGATTAATGATTCAAATGAATATTTATTTCGTTAGAGTTTTTCTAGGAGTCAGTTACCTAGTTGTTTAGTTAATGGGAATAATGGTCAAAGTTAATGGGATAATTAAGTTTTCTGGTTAGTGCGTCATCATGGGATTATGATTCCCTTGATTTTAGGTTTATTAATTTTGTTAAGTAGTATAAATATCTCTATTGTACTTTTACTTTAATCAAGCAATCAATGATGGAAGAAATATTTTCGGATATCTGATATGTGATTGCAAATGCATATCATAACAAAAGACAAAATAGGAAAGAAGACAAAAAAGAAATAGAAGGGTACTTTTTTAAACAAAAATGATATATATATATTTTTATTTTTTTACAGAATAACATTTTTTTAACATGAATGATACTTTTTTTTGTCTTTTATCTAATATGTGTGTAACCGGTAAAAAAAAAAAACTAATATGTGTGTATATCTGATATAAAAAAAGGGGATTTTTATTCGATGTCCTCGTTCGCTAAAAACGCCCGTGTATTTTACGTGAAAGGACCATCTTACCCTTTCATATAAAAAAAACCTATCTCCCCGTTCACCTTCCCCTTCACCGGTTAATCCCTCCCCTTTGAGCCATGGTCGCCACCCCTCCCCCTCACAAAATCACCGTTCGCTGCTCCTCCACGATAATCGGTCGCCGTCTTCGCAAAACCAGAGAGGACGGTTTTCGAAACAGAGATGATGATTTTCTGGCGGCATCTCTCTCCTCCTCTCTGTTTCGTGGAGGCCATTGAAGGCGGCATCCCTTGAATCGTCATCCCAATTAACCAACAACCGCTGTTACACTCTCGATCCGTCACCCCAATCGACCAACGCCACCACACTGCTAACATTCGGCCGCCGCTGCGTTAGGTTATTTCGATTTTTTTTTTTTATGGTTGCGCTAGGGTGCCGCCCAGAATCGGCGGATGTGACCAAGGTTGTGCCGCCCAGAAAAAGCGGGGGCAACCATGGTCTAGCCGCAGATCTTGGGTGGTTGAACCATGGTCGCCGCCGCTTTTTCTGGGCGGCACAACCATGGTCACAACCGCCGATTCTAGGCGGCACCCTCGATTTATTTAAAAAAAAAAACGAAATTTAAACAATTTCCAACCACCATTATTGAGATTTATTTTTTAAATAAATTATTTCCTTAATCCGTAAATTCATTCGGGATTTCTGAGAAATTTCTATAATTTAAATGTTTAAAATTTTGTGATTTTTTATATTAGTTTTGAAAAAGTTTATAAAAATTATGGAAATTAAATTTTATTGATTTTGTGATATTTGTTATTTAAAAAAAAATTATGATGATTAGTTTATGTGAATTTTGTGAATTTTTATATATATTTTTTAATTATGGAAATTAGTTTTTCTGTTTTAATTAAATAGTTGAAATTATTTTGTAATTTTTCCATCAAAAAAAATATATTTTGTAATTATTTTTGAAAATGTTAAAAATGTTGAAATGTTTTGAAGTTTTTTATTTGTGATAGAGTTTTATAAAGGCACAACCGTCTTTCTACATAAAATAAGCAGCGCGTTTTCTGTCAGGCGGCCTGACGGCCACGCGCCTGTCAGTCCGCTGACTCACCCACGCGCGCGTGGGCTTCACGCGCTACATAAATACGAAATCTCATATTTTTTCCTCTCTCTTCCTCCTTCCTCCTTCCTCCTTCCTTCTTCGACAACAACGAAATCCTTTCTCAAACCCTAATCTAATTTCGCGAAATTCTTCAGCTTGCTCCGCCGCAATCGCCGCCAACAACTTTCAGATCCGACATGGGCGACGGCGGCTATGAGCAATTTCAACCACCAATACCGATATTTCCGCCACAATCGCCGCCGACAACTTTCAGATCAGACATGGCCGACGGCTTTCAACTACCACCACCATTATTTCCGCCACAATTTCAACAACCAAGACAGATATTTCCGCCACAATTTCAACCACCGAGTTTTCAACCTCGCCACCTTCAACATTCTCCTCGATTTCTAACACCACCGAATTTTCAACCTCGCCACCTTCAACATCCTCGATTTCTACCACCACCGATTTTTCAACCTCACGACCGTCATCCTCCTCCTCGATTTCAACCTCCTGCCCGTTTTGATAACCATAATCAAAGCGATCTTCATCCTCCTTCTCGATTTCAACCTTCTGCGCAATTTGATAACCCTAATCAAGGGGCTTTTACAACAATGCAGCAAGTAACTACTGAAACAAGTTCTGGAACAAAGGAAAATACATCTGAAACAAGTTTTGCAACAACAGGAGAAATAACATCAGCTTATTTTTCAGGTTTTAAAATTAATTTAATGAATATAGTTAACTAATTGATTACTTGTCGTAACTAATTAGATTGTGCAATTAACTAAGCGGCTAAAAAACTAAATAAATTGGTTTAAAATAAAGTAATGAATGTCAAAGTATAACTAATTGCTTTGAAAGAATCACTAACTGGTAAAAATAGTTAACTAATTGGATAATAAACTAAATAATATATCAAGGAACTTTTAATTTAAATAAATCACTGATTTATTTAAAAACTTAACTACTTAATATCAATACTAAACTAATTTTTTTTAAAGCTACTTTTCAAATTTCATTTTTCACTAAGTTAACCATTACCATCAATTAGTTAACCTTTTCCACCAAATAGTTAACTTTTTGAAGCAACTAGTTAACCTTTTCCACCAAATAGTTAACTTTTTGAAGCAATTAGTTAACTTTTATCATCAATTAGTTAACTTTTATCATCAATTAGTTAACTTTTATCATCAATTAGTTAACTTGTACCATCAATTAGTTAAGTTGTTCCCTTAATTAGTTAACTTTTTTCATAAATTAGTTAACTTTTTTCATAAATTAGTTAACTTTTATCATCAATTAGTTAACTTGTTCTCTCAATTAGTTAACTTGTTCCCTCAATTAGTTAACTAATTGATTTCATTTTCAAAAGTTAAGTTAGTATAATTATTGTTGATGACTATGTTTAACAAATTTTGTTAACCTAAAAGTAGTCAACTTTTTGCATCAATTAGTTAACCTAACCATCCATTAGTTAAAAAATTCTTAACTAATTGGTTCCACTACGTAACTAAATAGAAGATTTATTTAACTAATTGATTGCAGAATAAAAATTAAAAAAAAATTTAATCAAAAAACATTGTAGTTCAATTGGTTAACTAATTTCCTGAATTATGTAACTAATTAGTTTCTTTTGTTAACTATTACTTTTGTTCATTTTACAGGTTCAAAAGATATTTGGAACGATTTAACAGAGGATGATATTAGAGGACCTTTGACTGGATATACTGGCACTGTAGATGAACTACATGAACTTTATGACAAACATTCAATACTTCTTGGATTTTCAATAAGAAAAAATACATTAAGGAGAGATCAAAAAACGGGAGAGATAAAGGAAAGATACTTTTGTTGTTCAAAGGAAGAAAAGAGAAAGGAAAACACAAAGAACACAAAGAAAGAAGAAGCAACTGTATCAAGTGAGAGCAAACAGAAAGAGCAGTCAAAGAACCCAAGGCAGCAAAACCTTACTATAACAGGGTGCAACGCATCTATACGATTGAAGTTACAAAATGATGGAAAGTTTATAGTCTTTCATCATGTTATAGAACACAATCATGCCTTAACAAGAGAGTCACTGCAAAACTTTGAAAGGTACAAAACAAAATACAAGTAATTAGTTAGCCATTCAATATATTTAGTTAGGCTTTGACATTAATTACTTAAGCGTTTAAATAATTTTGTTTTAATAATAAACTAGATAAAACAGTTACTTACCTTTTTCCATCAATTACTTAACTTTTTTCATAAATTAGTTAACCTTTTCCATGCATTAGTTAACTTTTTAAAACATTTAGTTAACGTTTTGCATCAATTAGTTTACTTTTTGCCTCAATTACTTACTTTCTAAAACCATTAATTAACTTTTTCATCAATTAGTTAACTTTTTCTATCAATTAGTTACGTTTTTGAATGAATTAGGTAACTTTTATTTTAATAATATATTAGTTATTTACCTTTTACAACAAATAGTTAACTTTTTGCATATATTAGTTAACTTTTTACAACAATTAGTTAACTTTTTGCACCATTTTCAGATCACAAAGAAAAATTGATGAAGAAAAGGGAAAAGTAATTGAAGGACTCACACTATCAGGAAAAACACCAGCAGATTCCTATAGATATATGTGTAATGAAGCTGGCGACGCAAGGGTGGTTGGACACACATTAGTTGACCACATGAATTTCACAAGTAGATTGAAAATGAAAAGACTAGAAGGAAAAGATACACAAGCAGTTGTGAACATGTTAATTAAGAGAGGAGAAGAAGATCCAACATTTTATTTTCGAGTAAAGGTGAACGAGGCAAACCAAGTAATAAGCATGTTTTGGAGGGATGGAATGATGCAAGAAGATTATGACGTATATGGTGATGTCTGTGTCTTTGACACAACTTTCAGAACAAACAAATACAATTTAGTTTGTGCGCCATTTGTAGGTGTCAACAACCATTGGAGTGATGTGATGTTTGGTTGTGCTTTTATTGCTGATGAGAAGACACACACTTTTGTGTGGCTATTGGAAACATTTTTGGACTCTATGGGAGGCAAAGCACCTATAACTATCTTTACAGATCAAGATCAAGCAATGGCAAATGCTATTGAACAAGTAAGAGTGTATTAACTATTTGGGTTTTATAGTTAACTAATTGCTAAAAATTGTTAACTATTTGCTACTGGTCTTTAACTAATGTGTTGAAAAGTTTAACTAAATTGATAACCATTCATCAGTTACTTTTTCCATCAATTAGTTATCCTATTACATACATTGGTTAACTTTTTGAATCAATTAGTTAACTTTTGGAATGAATTAGATAAGTTTTTGCATGAACTAGTTAACTTTTGTTTTAATAATATATTAGTTACCTTTTTGCATGAATTAGTTAACTTTTTGCATGAATTAGTTAACTTTTTGCATCATTTTCAGATCACCTAACTAATACAGAATTTTGTTCTGACTTAACTAAATAGTTTAAATTCTTAACTAATACATCATTCATCAAAAAAATTACAGGTGTTTCCTAATACAAGACATAGATTATGCTTATGGCACTTACAAAAGAATGTTGTGTCAAGATTTGGAGACTTAAAAGCTGACAATACATTCAAAGACACATTCAAGAAGTGCTTATATCGTTGTTACAATGAAGACGAATTTGAAACCACTTGGTTTGACATGATTACTAAGTATAACCTTCAAGATCATGATTGGTTTACAAATCTCTATACAATAAAAGAAAAATGGTGTACAGCTTTGAACAAAGATTTTTTCTCAGCTGGAATATTGTCTTCACAAAGGTAAATGCTTAAATATAACTAATTTTTTTTAATGCTAAACTAATTGCTCAGAATAATTCACTAATTGCTATGAATACTTCACTAATTGCTTTGAATACTTCACAGTGTTTAACCAATTGTTTCATCTACTTAACTAATTCCTTTGCCTACTTAATTAATTAATCAGAAAGATTAACTAATTAAACAAAATGTTTAACTAAATGTTTCACCTTCTTAACTAGTTCCTTTGTTTGCTTAACTAATTCTTGTACCTGCTTAACTAATTAAATAGAATGTTTAACTAATTCAATCTTGTTACACAGGAGTGAGAGCACTAACAATGCAATTGGATTTAAAGGGAACAAATCAACTTCACTAACAGAATTATTTCACATTTTTGGAGCAACAGTGGATCGTTGGAGATATCAAGAAGATCAAAATGAATATGATTGTGGAAATGCTTTGCCTAAATCTGATTTTCCAATGGTCGGAATGATAAAACATGCGGCAAATGTTTACACACTTACATTGTTTAGAGATTTTGAAAAAGAATTCAAGTATGCAATGGGTTGCATCTCAAATGTCAACTACATCAATAGAAATTTCTTTGGTTACAAAGTGCAACATGAATCTTGGCCTGAACATACTGCCCATTATGTAGCATTTGATCCAACAACAAATTCCATTAAATGCACTTGTAGGAACTTCGAAGAATCATGTTAGTTAATGCTCTTAACTAATTGCATTTTTACATACACTATTTAGTATAAAAACTTAACTAATTGCTTCTAAAATGTAACTAATTGAATTGAGATTTTACATGAACAAATAATATGTTTAACATGTTCAATTAATAAAAGTGTATAACCTAATATCAAAATAAATTAGTTAACTTTTTGCATCAATTAGTTAACCTTTACCATCAATTAGTTACCTTTTTACAGAAATTAGTTAACTTTATTCATTAATTAGTTTACTTGTACCATCTATTAATTAATTTTTTCATCAATTAGTTAACTTTTTCTATCAATTAGTGAACTTTTTCTATCCATTAGTTAGCCTTTTCCATGAATTAGTTATACTATTAAGGTACCTAGTTTTGTATTCACTTCAGTTAGTTTGTTGTACAATTAGTTAACTTTATTCATCAATTAGTTTACTTGTACCATCTATTAATTAATTTTTTCATCAATTAGTTAATTTGTACCATCAATTAGTTAACTAATTTATTAAAATATTTTGATGTCACAATATGCAGCATGGCTATGTTTCCATGCAATACGAGTTCTACATATACATTCTATAGTCAACATTCCAGAGCAATACATTTCAAAAAGGTGGACAAAGTTTGCAAAAAGTGAAGTATGAAAGAGAATGGAACATAGAGAAGATAATGGAACAGAAAAGAGAAAAATTACTCCATGGCGTTATGAGATGGCAAGAAATTTGTACAACTTGGTTATTAAATGTCAAGGGAGTGATGCAGCTAAAAAGGTTTTTACTAACTATTATTTAACTAATACATAACAATAAATACTAAATACTTCAAGAGTCTAACTAGTTTGCTTTAAATCTTAACTAATAGGTGCTTAAAGAGGCTTATGCTCATGCTAACGAAAGCATAAATAAGGTTCTAGAAAAAGAAAAAGCAGCAGAAAAGGAGGCAGCACAAAAGGCACAAGACGATGTTGAAGCACAACAAACCACAATCAACATAACATCGTCTACATCATCATCATCATCAAATGCACCACAAATAATAGTTGAAAATCCACCAGTAGTGAAGACAAAAGGAAGAAGTAAAAGAAAAAAAGGATACTTTGAGATAAGGACATCGTCAACAGCACCTACAGAATTTGGAACTTTTACACCAAAAGAACAACTTTTTTAGTGACATTGGATTGAATTTTAGTGTTTATCAAATTAGTTAACTTGTACCAGCAATTAGTTAACTTGTTCCCTCAATTAGTTAACTTGTTCCCTCAATTATTTAATATTGTTAACCTTACAATCCATTAGTTAACCTTTTCCATCAATTAGTTAACTTTTTGCAGCAATTAGTTAACTTTTGGAATCAATTAGTTAACTTTTTCCATCAATTAGTTACCTTTCTATAAAAATTATTTAACTTGTTCCCTCAATTAGTTAACTTTTTTCATCAATTAGTTAACTTGTTCCCTCAATTAGTTAACTAATTGATTTCATTTTCAAAAGTCAAGTTACTGTAATTATTGTTGATGTCACAATATACAGGATGACTATGTTTAACTAATATTGTTAACCTAAAAGTAGTTAACTTTTTGCATCAATTAGTTGAACTTACCACCCTTTAGTTAACCTTTACCATCAATTAGTTAACCTTTTCCACCAAATAGTTAACTTTTTGCAGCAATTAGTTAACTATTTTCATTAATAAGTTTTAACTAATTGAATTTGATATTTCACTAATTGAATTTAATGCTTAACTAATATATTGAATTAGCTTAATTGACTGACTTATGAAATATACCAAGTAAATAATTCAAAATAAGCTCCCTCAATTAGTTAACGTTTTCCCTCAAATAGTTACATTTTTGTAAAAATTAGTTAACTTTTATCATCAATTAGTTACCTTTTTCTAAAAATTGTTAACTTTTATCATCAATAAGTTAACTTGTACCATCTATTAATTAACTTGTTCCCTCAATTAGTTAACTTTTTCATCAATTAGTTAATTTGTACCATCAATTAGTCAACTTGTTCCCTCGATTAGTTAACAAATTGATTTTATTTTCAAAAGTTAAGTTACTATAATTATTGTTGATGTCACAATATGCAGGATGACTATGTTTAACTAATATTGTTAACCTAAAAGTAGTTAACCTTTACAATCTATAAGTTAACATTTTTCATCAATTAGTTAACTTTTTGCAGCAATTAGTTAACTAATTGCATCAATTAGTTAAGTTTTTCCATCAATTACCTACACTATAAAGTAACTAGTTTTGTATTCATTTCAATTAGTTTATAGTATTATTAGTTAATTTTGACTATCAATTAGTTAACTTTTTCTATCAATTAGTGAACTTTTTCTATCAATTAGTTAACATTTTCCATGAATTAGTTATTCTATTAAGGTACCTAGTTTTGTATTCACTTCAGTTAGTTTGTTGTACAATTAGTTAACTTTTTCTATCAATTAGTGAACTTTTTCTATCAATTAGTTAGCCTTTTCCATGAATTAGTTATTCTATTAAGGTACCTAGTTTGGTATTCACTTCAGTTAGTTTGTTGTACAATTAGTTAATTTTTTCTATCAATTAGTGAACTTTTTCTATCAATTAGTTAGCCTTTTCCATGAATTAGTTATACTATTAAGGTACCTAGTTTTGTATTCACTTCAGTTAGTTTGTTGTACAATTAGTTAACTTTTTTTCATCAATTAGTTAACTTGTACCATCAATTAGTTAACTTGTTCCCTCAATAAGTTAACAAATTGACTTTTAAGTTACTATAATTATTGTTGATGTCACAATATGCAGGATGACTATGTTTAACTAATATTGTTAACCTAAAAGTAGTTAACTTTTTGCATCAATTAGTTAACCTTTACAATCTATAAGTTAACCTTTTCCATCAATTAGTTAACTTTTTGCAGCAATTAGTTAACTAATTGCATCAATTAGTTAACTAATTGCATCAATTAGTTAACTAATTGAATTTGATATTTCACTAATTGAATTTAATGTTTAACTAATATATTGAATAAGCTTGACTGACTTATGAAATATACCAAGTAAATAATTCAAAATAAGCTCCTACTAAATATATATATATACCAAAAGAGCTACTTGCCCAAAATATTCAAAGATTAAATTTCTGTTTCAAAACACCTATTGCTCAAAATATATCAACCAAACAGAGCAGTTAATAAAAATATTCACATTATTAAATTGTTTACTAAATAACAACTAAAAACAACCTGATAGATAAGTTTACTGATTAACTGGAAGGTGGCTTATGATGAACAACTTTTGGTCTCTTTTGTTTCGGTGCAAGAGTAGCTTTGTTTTGATCCATATCAGAGAATGGCACTGCTTCTACTGTTGGCACTGCTTCAGCTGCTACCACTGGTTCGTTGTTCTTGGCAATTCGCCTTGATGACTTGTATGTTCTCAAAGGAGCATTGTCATTTTCTTCTGGCTTCTCTTGGGCTGCTGCTTTCCTTTTTGCAATTGTTTCTAACCTTTTCCTTGTAGCTTCAGCCTTTTTAAAATCAGCCTGCTATTTCAACTTTACAGCCTCTTCTTCTTCTAGCTTCTTCTTTGCTTCTACTTCTTTTCTCTGTCTTTCTTCTTCTTTTTTCTTTTTCTTTCGGCGATCACGAACAGCATGGCAAATACCAACTTTAATCATGTTGAATGATTCCATTTCCTCCAGCACATCAGCCCGAATTTCATTCATATCAGAAAGGACTAAGGTTGAACAAATCTTAGCCCGTAACATTGTCCTTGTACCGCGCTGAAATAAAAACATAATATATAAGATAATGTATGTGTACTAAATACTGATTGTATGAAACAAAAAATAGGTTTACTAATAGATTAAAAAAGTTAACTAGTTGCTGTAAAAGTTCACTAATAAATTTAAAAGTTAACTAATTGCTGTTAAAAGTTAACTAATTGCTATAAAAAGTTAACTAATTGCAGTAAAAAGTTAACTAATTGTTGTAAAAAGTTAACTAATTGCTGTAAAAAGTTTACTAATTGCAGTAAAAAGTTTACTAATTGCAGTAAAAAATTACCTAAATTGATTAACTACTTGATAGAAAAAGTTGTTAAAAAGTTAAAACGATAACTAATTGATGAAAAAGATAACTAATTGATGGGACAAGTTAACTAATAGATGGAAAAAGTTAACTAATTATTGTTAAAAGCTTAATGGATGCAAAAGGTAAACTAATTAATGTAAAAAGTAAACTAACTGAAAAAAGGTTAACTATTTGAAGTAATAAGTTAACTAATTGAAGAAAAAAGTTACCTAATTCATGAAATACTTAATTTGAAACTATTGAAACTAGAAAAGATAACCTAATTGCTTGAAAATCTTAACTAAAGTAGAGTTACATAGGAAAGATCCATGGGAATATTTTTGCCATTAAAGTACTGCATTGCTGTCATCAAAAAAATTCCGCAATCTACATGATCTGGGTTATCTGATCTCCCAGGAAAGTCCAGAATTGACATTTCAAAAGTTAAGCAATCAGCAGCAGCCGCATGGCCAATCTCTAGCAGAAACTGTGCAAATCCTTCAATAAGCAATGACACCATTGCCATATAATCATCATGAATCTTCTTACTCCAAATTATGTTCTCAACATAGACAAGACTTCTCTGATTTATGTTGACAATCAACAGAGAGAGGTGTTCTTTGTAATGAATGGGAAAGAAAAACTGCAAATGAATCAAGGAAAAAAAGTAAGAAAAATCAAAATAAAATATATAAAAACTTAACTATTTAATATCACAAATTAACTACTTCCTCCATTTTTTTTAATTGCACCATCTGTGATTTCAAGCTTGCCAATGCACTATTTTAACCACTAATATCTCTCATTATACATTTTAAAAAGTTATAAAAATTTGATAATTTGAAAGTATATTTCGAGACGAATCTAACAAGATCCCACATGAATATATTTTTCCTTACATATAAATCACAAAAAATAACTATATAAGAATATGTGAATAGTGCTAAAACCAAGATGGTGCAATTATTAAAAAATGGAGGAAGTATTACATATAAAGGCATAACTACTAAACTAAAAACTTACCATTCCCACATTTTTCAGATCGAATTTGTGGTCATTGATTTGCACCCAATATTTCCAACTATTGATAAGTTCTTCAATAATTCGATTTAGAGATTCAGCTGACTTCGTCTTAAGAGCACCTTCAAGCTTCCTCTGGCATAAGCAAAAAACCAAATTTAATTAGAAAACAGTATAAACAAATTAACTGAACTGAATACAAAACTAGGTACTTTAATGTGTAACTAATTGATGGAAAAGGATAACTAATTCATGGAAAAAGTTAACTAGTTGATAAAAATAGTTAACTATTTGATTGCAAAAGTTAACTAATTGATAGGAAAAGTTAACTAATTGATAGAAAAAGTTAACTAATTGTACAACAAACTAACTGAAGTAAATACGAAACTAGGTACCTTAATAGTATAACTATTTCATGGAAAAGGCTAACTAATTGATAGAAAAAGTTCACTAATTGATAGAAAAAGTTCACTAATTGATAGAAAAGGTTAACTAATTGATAGAAAAAGTTCACTAATTGATAGAAAAGGTTAACTAAATGTACAACAAACTACCTGAAGTGAATACAAAACTAGGTACCTTAATAGAATAACTAATTCATGGAAAAAGCTAACTAATTGATAGAAAAAGTTCACTAATTGATAGAAAAAGTTAACTAATTGATAGCAAAAATTAACTAATAATACCACAAACTAATTGAAATGAATACAAAACTAGTTACTTTATAGTGTAGGTAATTGATGGAAAAACTTAACTAATTGTTTGAAAAGGTTAACTAATTGTCAGAACAAGTTAACTAAATGATTTAAAAAGTTAAAAAGTTAACTACTTGATGGAAAATGTTAACTAATTGATGTAAAAAAATAATAATTGTGGTAAAAAGATAAGTAACTGATTATTTAAACGATAACATAATACAACATAAAAAAGTAAAGGACATTAATAAAAAAAATTACGTAAAATAGAAACGAACCGTGTACTCAAGACAAAAATAGAAATTGTTTTGTTCTTTATTCAACATGAACTGATTTTTGTTCAAGAGAATAGACCAAATCTCAACAATGTTGGATAAGATATATTTCTCAGGAACCAAACATTGCATTTCCTCCCTATTTATTTTGTGAAGCATCCCAAAAATAAAAACATCAGCCATGTTACACAAAAATTAAAACAAATAAATAAGGAAAATATTGAATTATGTAAAAATCTCAACTAAATGACATATACAGTTAACTAATCCATCTCACAAGATAACAAATTGTTAACTTACCGTTGATCAAGTGCCTCATCATCCAAGAAACAGAAGTCAATAACTTCTTTTTCCAGTCTCCTCAGACGACCGAGGGTCTTTGGAAATCTCTCCATTAACTCAGATATGCAGAACACTTCTTTTGTAGCAGAACCAATGGGAAGACTGCTATAGAAACTCCTAGCTTCTCGTTCAGGTTCAGCAACTTGGGGAGCAACATTTCCAGAACCTTCAACATTTTTCTGAATTGGCCCCTTATCACCAGGTCCATTATCACCAGGACCCTTGTCAGCAGCACCAACATTCTTCTGAATTGACCCCTTGTGAGCAGCACCAACATGAGAAGGAGACTTCTCAACAAAATCACCACAAGCGGTATCACAACGAGCATCATCATTAACAACATTATTTTCGTTTCTCAAGTGTTCAGCATAGGCAACAATTGAGTCAATAATCTCCAAAAACACAGGATCACTGTATCCTGGACTGTCTGATAATTCTTGTCGCCGACTCTTTAACAAATTTATACGGTCCTTATGGAAACTGGACACAACATATAAATCGCGACAATATATTCTCATTGCTAATTGCAACTCCTTCACACACAAAAAAAAGAAAAATATTAAGAAAAGAAAACAACAGCTAAATAGTTAACTAATTGAATTATCTAAACAATTATATAATTCATGGAAAAAGATAACTAATTGATGAAATACATTAACTAATTGTTGTATAAAGTTAACTAATTAAAGGAAAAGGTTAACTATTTGATGAAATAACTTAACTAATTGATGGAATGATGAAACTATTGGAAAAATTCATTAAAAAATAAGTTCACTTATAGAGAAAAAATAGTTAACTAATTGATGAAATAAGATAACTAATTGCTGAAATAGGTTAACTAATTTAAGCAAAAGGTTAACTATTGTGAGATAGGTTAACTAATTGAATAAAAAGGTTTACTAATTCATAAAAAAGGTTAACTAATTGATGGTACAAGTTAACTAATTGAATAAAAAGGTTTACTAATTCATAAAAAGGTTAACTAATTGATGGTACAGGTTAACTAATTGAATAAAAAGGTTTACTAATTCATAAAAAAGTTAACTAATTGACAAAATAGGTTAACTATTAAAAAGATTCATTAAAAAAACAATACAACAAAAATAAATATGAACATTATCATGACTTACATCATCGCAGGTAGCTTGAATTTCAGCATCTGTTTGAAGACTTTTCGGAATTCGGAACTCAATAATCCTGCTTCGATGAACTTGGGAATTATCCGGTGCACCTTCCGAATGTTTAGCAGAAGCAGCAGGAGCACCAGAAGCAGCACGAGCAGCAGAAGCAGAAGGAGCAGCAGAAGCAGAAGGAGCAGCAGAAGCTTCAGGAGCAGCAGAAGCTTCAGGGACCTCGAGTTTGATAGGGTTAAGACCCCCTAACAAATCAGCAAAAGTCTTAGACACGGGATAGCTGGTTATATCAACCAAAGCTACCCCAAAACCCATCTTCTCCTCGGAAACCAGACGTTCAGTCACTTGTTCATCATTCCAATGTTGAACAAGTGGGATTTCCTTAGGGGGGACTACACCCCGAAATAACGATCTTTGGAGATAAATTATCTCCAAAAATAGAACACAGCCACCAACTTTGTCATTCTTGACACTCGCTCTCCACCTCTCGACAGCAAACCCAAGCTGGGTTAACACGTATTTACACCAATTTTGTTTCACAATCTGTGAAACATCCTCAACAGCCTTCAAAACCTTGATGTCTAACAACCGGTTAGACGTAGGAGCCAAAAATACACCTATAAAAACAATAAGATAATTACAGAAATCAATAAGATAATAGGTTAACTAATTCATAAAAATAGTTCACTAATTGATGTAAAAAGTTAACTAAATGATGAACAAAGTTAACTAAATGTAAAATAGGTTAACTAATTGTAAAATAAGTTAACTGATTGATGAAAACAGTAACTAATGGATAAAAAAGGTAAACTAATTATTAAAATGAACTAATTAATGAAAAAAGAAGAATAATTAATAAAAAAAGGTAAACTAATTAATGTAAATAGTGAACTATAACTTGCTGTTAAAGGTAAATAACTTGAGCATAATTAATTTAGAAATTTTTACCTAAAACATATACCACAAAGGCACGTTTAAAATCATCTCCACATTCATCTGTTTTCAAAAAAGATTCCAACTCCGTCAAGGTGGGAGCCTGCACAGTTGGTTTCTTGTGGAACTTCTCATTCCATCTTTGAATCATTTCATGGTTGGCATCTCCTTCAACCCGCTTTCTTGGCGTCTCTTGAACATCAAAATCCTTGTTCCATGGCAAGCCAAAGACGTCATAGACATCATAATCATATAACTGAACATTATGTGTTTCTCCAAACTGGAGCATATGACCAACACAATTAAAATGTTGAAGTAGCCATGGAACAAGGCGTGTGTTGACTTCATGAAGTCGAACACTCAACAAACCACCAAAATCAATTTCTTTAATGGCTTTCACTTTGTTATCATTCTTCTTTATAGAATTAAGAAGATTAATCAACGCCTCTGGTCTACAATTTAGTTTGTAACCCCTACACAAAACAAAAGAATTTAATTAATGAAAATATTTAACTAATTGCTTAAGAAGTTAACTAATTTAAGAAAAAGGTTAACTATTTAATGAAATAGGTTAACTAACTGCAAAAAACTTCACTATTCATGCAATAGGTTAACTAATTGATGAAATAGGTTAACTAATTAATGGAAAAAGTTAACTAATTGCAGTCAAAAGTTAACTAATTATTGAGTTAACTAATTGCAGTCAAAAGTTAACTAATTAATGTAAAAGGTTAACTAATTAGTGAAAAAAGTTAACTAATTAGTGGAAAGATTCTTTTTAAAAAAAGGTTAACTAATTACTGAAAAATATTTAACTAATTGTGTTTAAAGGTTAACTAATTATTTTAATTACATAACTACTTCATATAGGTAAAATAATTTGTTTCAAAGCAAAAGTAATTAATTTAAAAATAAATAACAAATAGTCATACCTATCCAACAAATTAAACAGTGATAAATAACAGTTACAAAGATAGGTTAACTAATTGAAGAAAAAGGTTAACTATTTAATGAAATAGGTTAACTAACTGAAAAAAACTTCACTAATCATGCGATGGTTAACTAATTGATGAAATAGGTTAACTAATTAATGGAAAAAGTTAACTAATTGCAGTCAAAAGTTAACTAATTATTGAGTTAACTAATTGCAGTCAAAAGTTAACTAATTAATGGAAAAGGTTAACTAATTAGTGGAAAAAGTTAACTAATTAGTGGAAAGATTCTTTTTAAAAAAAAAGGTTAACTAATTACTGAAAAATATTTAACTAATTGCAGTCAAAAGTTAACTAAATGATGCAAAAAGTTAACTAAATGTAAAATAAGTTATGATAATTGCAAAATCAATTTTTAACTAATTGTGTTTTAAGGTTAACTAATTATTTTAATTACATAACTACTTCATATAGGTAAAATAATTTGTTTCAAAGAAAAGTAATTAATTTAAAAATAAATAACAAATAGTCATACCTATCCAACTAATTAAACAGTGATAAATAACAGTTACAAAGATAGGAGTTATACCTATATATCCAACTCTACAACTTCCCCGCCATCTTCCGTATATTCTAATTTAACTTTCGACTTCTTTGGCCCCCTTCCAATTTTCCTCTCATCTTCACTCAGCTTTGGACTAGCTGGAATATCTTCAGTCGGCCTTGAACTGCCTTCCACATCTTGACTCGACTTCCCAGCATTGTGATAATCAGATGCTTTGTTTGCATTTTTTGACCTCATTATGTGAACTGAAACTATAAATGAATGTAGTTCAATATATTGCAATTCGCAAATAAAAAGAATGTGTAATGAACATAAGCAGTATAAATAGCAATAAAAACAAAACAATTTCATTGTGTAACTAATTGCTTTGAATATTTCACTAACAGGTTAAAATAGTTAACTAATTGGATTATGCAATTAACTAATTGGTCAAAAAAGTGAACTAATTGCTCAAGAAAGTTTGAAATTAAATAAATAACTAATTCGTTTAATACTTGATTTATGAATGTCAGAATATGACTAATTGCTTTGAAAGAATAACTAATTGGTAAAAATAATTAACTAATTAACTAATTGAATAAAAAACTAACTATTTATCAGCGAACTTTTAATTGAACAAGAATAAAATGGAAAATATGACGAAAATTAAAATTAAAAATACTGTTATCTTAACTAGATACACGAAATTCTAAACTAAAACATCTACAGGTTGATAAAATCATGAATAGTAAACTAAATCTCGCAGTTAAAAAACCGAAAAAAACACCAAAACAAACTTCAAATTATGAACAAATTGAACAAAAAGAAGGAAAAAGGACAAGAAGCTTCAAAAATATTGACGAAAATGAAGAACAACCGAAAGTATCACAAATCACAATTACAAAACCCTAAATCACAACCAAAAACAGTAAGAAACAAAAACGAACTTCAAATGATAACAAAATTGAACAAAAAGAAGAAAAAATGACAACAAAACTTCAAAAATATTGTCGAAAATGAAGAACAACCGAAATTATCACAAATCACAATTACTAAACCCTAAATCAAAACCAAAAACAGTAAGAAACAAAACGAACATCAAATGATGACAGAATTGAACAAAAAGTAGATGAAAATAGAAAGAACTTACCGAATGTTGAAGTAAATCGGAAAATATCACAATCACACCTTCAAAACCCTAAATCGAACGAAAAAAAAGAGGATAAATCAGTAAGAACTACACACGAACAAAGAAAAACAAGTGAAAATGCAAAAAACTTACAGAAATTGAAGAAATCGAAGAGAAGATCAAAGAGTAGAAGCTTTCTCTCTCCTAAAATGGAAGAACTCGGCGGTTTCTCTCTCTAAAAGATGAACAGTGATTTAAAAATGGGCAAAAATGTGGGAAAGAAAGCCTTTTATACTAAACCCGAAAAAATAATCGTTTTCAACCCGATTCAGATTTGACCCGCGTCCTGACCCGCGTCACGACCCGCGCTGCCACGTCGCCCCTCTGACGCTGTCGGTCCGTCTTATTCAAATTTTTGTAAAAAATAAGCGGGCGTTTTTAGTGAACGAGGACGTCAAATAGCGACCCACCAAACAAACGCCACCGAACAAACGCCCTCTTTGTCTGTCTCACTCTCTCTTTCACGTCTATTTTTCCAACAGACACATCCACTTTATTTCCTCCACACCCACCCATCTCCATCAAACCAACCACTACCGACACTCCCATTTCACCCTTCTTCATCATCCTTCAACTTCACCACCACCTCCACTCTCCATCCTTCCTCCCCCAGATCACTCCTGACGCCGTCGAGCAAGCTGAAAAACCCAGTGATCAAATCCATAAACAATAACACCTCCCATTCCAAAGAACGAGCTGAAAAAGCTAATCAAATCGAATCCATACACAGCTCACTCAGCCCGCTTTCATTGCTGAGGAGAGCAAGCTGAATAACCAACCCACAATACACAAAATATGTATGGGAGGGATCCATGGGGAGGACCACTAGAAATAGCTGCAGATTCCGCCACAGATGATGATCGAAGTAGGAATCTTCAAGATTACGACAAAGGCGCGTTATCTTCACGGCAGCTAGACGAGACTCAGCAGAGCTGGCTTCTGGGTCCTACCGAGCAAAAGAAGAAGAAGAAGTATGTGGATCTTGGCTGTATCATTGTTAGTCGTAAGATCTTTCTTTGGACTGTTGGCTCTATCTTAGCCGTTGGTTTGCTGGTCGGATTGATTGCTTTGATTGTTAAGCTTGCACCGCGCCGTCACCATGCTGCTCCCCCACCGGATAATTATACTCAGGCTCTTCATAAGGGTCTTATGTTCTTCAATGCTCAAAGATGTATGATCCCACTTTCTCTCTCGTCAAACTTCGATATTCGAGTTTTAGATCGGCTGCTTTATTTATTTATTTTAAAACTTGATTGCTTGATTGATTTGATTTTACTGATTTAGTATGAAAATTGTAGCTCGATGATGGCTAATTTTCCTGACTTAGTTAGCATGATCTCGAATAGAGGAGAGAGAATTAGTGAATTTAAATAGGACTAGTAGTAAATCAGAGTGTTTTGGAATTTCACCGCGAATTTATCTGAATGAAATACTTTATAGAGGGTTGATTAGTAGTAATTAAATCAGGGTGTGTTGAAATTTTGGCGCGGGTGATTTGAATGAAATACTTCATAAATGGCTGATAAGTTTGCAATTGGATTAAGCGATCGCTTGGATGGGTTATATTTTGAGTGAGTTATTATAGATCCTTACAGAATCTGATCATTAGTGATGGAGAGTAGAACACCCTTGTAATGATGCGATCACACTGTCATGTTCAAAATTTGATTTTGTTTGAAAAAATATTCTGATGGCCTTGATTTTGTGGTTTGTATTACAGCTGGGAAATTGCCGAAGCACAACAACGTTTCGTGGAGGGGTAATTCGTGTATGAATGACGGGAAGTCTGATACTGGCACCATTTTCAAGGACCTTAAGGGTGGTTTCTACGATGCTGGAGATGCCATCAAGTTCAATTTTCCTAAATCGTTTGCAATGACCATGTTGAGTTGGAGTGTGATTGAATATAGCGCCAAGTATGAGGCTGCAGGAGAGCTCAATCATGTCAAAGAGATTATTAAGTGGGGGACTGATTACTTTCTCAAGACCTTTAATTCTTCAGCTGATTCTATTAATCAGCTTGTGGCACAGGTAGAATACTGTCTATTGTTGCATTTTATTTTTTTTGCTTAAAAATCAAGGTTTCTTGCTTATATCAGTTTGTTAATCACAAAAGTAAGCCGTGCCTGATTAGTATTTTTTGTCAGGTTGGGTCAGGTGATACTTCTGGTGGGAGCACTACTCCTAATGATCATTACTGCTGGATGCGTCCGGAGGACATTGATTATGACCGCAAAGTAACTACGTGTAGCAGTTGTTCGGACCTTGCTGCTGAAATGTCTGCTGCTTTGGCTTCAGCTTCTATTGTTTTCAAGGATAACAAAGCATACTCTCAGAAACTTGTGCATGGTGCTAAAACGTTGTACAAGTTTGCAAGAGAGCAAAGAGGCAGATACAGTGAAGGAAATGAGGCTGCTACTTTCTACAATTCTACCATGTACTGGGATGAATTTCTTTGGGGTGGAGCATGGTTATATTATGCTACTGGAAATAATTCCTATCTTACCATTGCAACTCATCCTAAAATGGCCAAGCACGCTGGTGCATTCTGGGGAGGCCCCGATTACGGTGTGCTAAGCTGGGACAACAAGCTTGCTGGAGCTCAAGTAAGTTTTACTGATTCTTATTTGTATTCTCTTGTTAATATACTGCTGCAAAATGGAGCTATATAAGTTTGTAATATTCAGCGCGCTTGGGTTCTTTTATTAGTATCTCATTTTATTCTGACTTTGTATAGTTAGCTGACACATTAACATGTCCTTCATTTATTGATCGCCACTTCTCATGTCCTTCATTTAGATTTCCATTTGGGAGCTCCAAGATTCAGTATCAAGCCACATTTGATAATTTTTAGCATACTTTAAGTGACTGAAAATACAATTGAACTTGCAAATAAGGCCTGTCTTTGATAGCATTACTTTCAAGAGTTATAACTTTGACACTGAGTTGCATTACTGTCTACCTTTTGTCATTTTTGCAATATGAGCTTTTTAACATGGACATCCTGTTCTTGGTGATGGCTTATTATGGATAAAAAGTTTATCAAAGTCTGTGCGGCTGACTGTTCTACATCTATACTGGCTTTTGTTAATTGCTAGTTATTATTTCTTGTGTTGCATTGGGGCGAAAATCATTCCATTAGTTCAAGACTTAGATTTTAATCTGAAGGAACTTTATGGTTGTTGCATAGTATGGCTGACTTTTACAATTAATAGACTATCGTTTCATTTTTCAATTTCCTTGTTCCTTTTCAGGTGCTTCTTAGTCGTCTATTTCTGTTCTTGAGCCCTGGTTATCCTTATGAAGAAATACTCTCGGCTTTCCACAATCAGACTAACATAATTATGTGCTCCTACTTGCCATATTTCAATAGCTTTAATAGAACAAAAGGTATGGCTGCTTATTTGTCTTTGAAATCTCAAGTTGCTTCCTGCATTGTTAATAACAATATTAAGTGTAATGCTCTTGCTTAATCTTGTAGGAGGTTTGATCCAATTAACCCATGGAAGACCTCAACCTCTTCAGTATGTAGTAAATGCTGCATTTTTGGCTACCCTTTACAGTGATTATCTTGAGGCTTCTGATACACCTGGGTGGACATGTGGTCCTAATTTCTACTCTACAGATGTCTTGCGTCAATTTGCACGCACACAGGTTCTTGTCAATTCTGTTTTCGTTGTGTTGAAGTATCTGATACATACGGTTTTAGTAATACATTTGGATTAATTTGTGTAGATTGATTACATTCTTGGCAAAAATCCTCGAAAAATGAGCTATCTGGTCGGTTTTGGTAAACACTTTCCAAAGCACGTACACCACAGAGGTGCATCTATACCGAAGAACAAAATAAAGTACAGCTGCAAAGGTGGTTGGAAGTGGAGGGACACTAAGAAGGGAAACCCGAACACCATAATAGGAGCCATGGTTGCAGGCCCCGACAGCCACGATGGGTTCCGTGATGTCCGTACAAATTACAATTACACGGAGCCCACGCTTGCAGGGAATGCAGGTTTAGTTGCTGCTCTTGTTGCCCTATCTGGTGATAAGGGTGTTGGAATAGATAAGAACACCATGTTCTCAGCAGTACCTCCTCTGTTCCCGAATCCTCCACCTCCTCCCGCACCATGGAAACCTTGAAGAGTCTGCATGCACATTATCATGTACGGACTAGTTGTTTTTATCTCAATAGTTGTATGATTTTACGTAGGATCCCTTGCTTTTTGAAGACTACTGGAACGAGTATGATATACTGAAGGAAACACCTGAAATGCAGATCCTTGTGCTAGACAGAACAAATCGTACTTTTAACACGCTCGAAGATGTTGGTTACGGAGTGGGATGACTTAGGCTTTTTGAGAGTTTTTCTTTTTTCTTCTTCTTATACTTCCGTGTATATGTATCATATATTCGTTTAATATGTATTCTTTTGTATATACCCAAATACTGAACAATGTGAAGCTCATAAAATCTTCATCGCTATCAATTCAATGTAATCCGTAATTCTTTGGCCCCTCTGATTATTTTGTTTCATGTCTGAACACTTTACGAGTTACAATGGCAATTTTCTTTGTTTCTCAATCTACGTATATATATACTATATTAAAAACAGGAAATTAATGTGGTGACGACAAATGTCACTCATTGATTCGCCTCTCTTATACATTATAAAAATAATTAAAAATATTAATCTATATTTAAGCTGTCTCATTGAAGTAAAAATATGCACTAAGTTAAAGAAATTATTTAATTTAAAAATGTCATGACTTCTATCATTTATCACAAAGATATTATGGAAAATATTACGAATAGAAGCAAAACTTTTGGAAAAGGTATAAGAAGAATTTTTCTTTCTAGTGACTCACTAATTCACTATCCCAGGCTTGGAGTTATAGAAAGAGTAGTTACTGAGTATTGAAAGGGGCTTTTCTTCTGTTTAAGAGGATTCCTATACCTTGGGATTTTACCTATGCCGCCCACTAACCATAAGGTAAACCGAATGATATGTTTCCTTTCAAGCCCACTAGAAAGAGAGTCAAAATGCCTTCTTATTGTCTATTCATAGTATATTCTCAATCGGCTAAGTCTCGCTGTACTGAAAGTAGTAGACTGGTGTTTTTATCCAGTGAAGCACGAGAGCCCCCCTTCTCAGGCATTCACTAGTTGGCTAAACCAAAGCCAAAGAAGTCGGGTATCTCCTTCAGGCGGAATGTAATGAATCCCCTGTATAATATAGTAAGCCTCGTATCAAATCGTTTTGAGACCTGATCTTCTTTCTTGGTCGATTGCTTTGTCTTCATTCATGACAACATCGCCACTGATTGGGTTAGTGTTCAGTACCATAATCTTACCTTAGGGTGATCTTTATGCCTATTTACCTAAACTCCAAAGCGACCAGAAAACACTTAATGTTGAGGGTTTCTTTCCACTCTTGATAGCGAAAGAGAATCGAATTCTGACCTCTTGTTCATTGTCCTACTATCTGAACTTGACGATGAAGTTTGTGTTCCACGAACAACATGGACCCTCAAATCTTTTTCTTTTCCAGGATTGGTGAACAATGCTGCTTGCGTTGCGGGGGATGCCCCCGCGTAGGTCCCGACCTGCTTCTCGCCCGAAAGAACCTCTGACTAGCTAGTCGGACTAGTGAGGGGGCCCCATTTTGAGACATACTAAAAACCATGTGTAATCCCCCGTAAATTTATAAATTTTATTAATATATTTTAACGTATATTATTTATATTTAAATAGAATTTATGAATTTTAGTAATAAATATATAGTTAACGTATATTTATTTCATTTTAAGTACGTTCTAAATATTTAACGATTTTTGAACCTTATTATATTTATATATTTAACGTATATTTAATTTTATTTAAATATATTCTAAATATTTTAACGTTTGTGCAATCAAGAATAATTTTAGAATTTTATGTTGAAAAGAATTCGAATTACGAAAACCGATTGAATTTAGGAAACGATCCTAATCGATTTTGGATTCAAGTCCTAAAACTAAATTCTAATCCTAGCCCAAGTTGACAAAACCCAAAGTAATTAAACCCAAAACTCTTTCCTCCCTTCTCCTTGCTTCAATTTCACGTGAAACAAAAACACCAAAACCCTCAAACCTTGCTTCCCTTTCACGTAGAACAAAAACCTTCAACCCTACCTACATTGCTGCCGTAGCCCAGCCGCCACCACCGCCGGAGCTCCTCTCCTCCGTCGTCCCTCCCGCCGGTAAACTCCTCTCTTCCCTCGTCGTGTTTTCTTCTCTCTCTTCCGTTTTATCTCCTTAACTGGGTTCTGTTTTGCTTGTTTTCTCCCGCAAGCCCAGCCACCTTGCTGCTCCGCCGCAGGTCAGTGCCGTCGCGGCCAACCGACCACCTACCCCGCCGAACGCTGCTTCACAGTCAGGGTCGTTGTTTCTTGCTCTCCCTCCTCTTGTCAATTCCCTTTATTCCTTTCTTGCTTCACCATCAACACGCGACCAACGTCGCAAACACTAGCCGCCGGCCACCTTACATCAGCCGACCACTTGCCCTGCTGCCGCCGCCAATGACCGCCGACCAACATTGTTCCCTTCTCTCCTTTTTGGTTATTTCTTAAACCCTAAGTTATTTAAATTTTTTAATTAAGTTTATTAATTTGAAATTATGTTCTTGAATTTAATTTATATGTTTTATGATCTAATTAGAATTTTCAGATTTGCATAATATGTTTAAATGATGAATTTAATAATGTTTTAATAATTTAAATTACGTTTCTTGAATTTAAATTATAAGCTTTATGATTTAATTATGAATTTCGGAATTATAGGTTTGCATAATTGAATTATTAATTTTCAGATTAGGTAATTGAAATGAAATAATGATTTTAATTATTAAAGTGTGAATTTTTAAGGTTTTTAATGATATAAATCATAATAAAATGATTATATATTATTAAAGCTATTATTTTTATGATTTTAAGAACGTTGATTATGTTTTGTGGACGTTTGAAATTATTTTATATTGCTGGAAATTTTAAAAGGGATGTTTTATTGGAGTTTAGAACGTTTTGGGATCATTAGTTTAATAGTTATTATGCTTGGAGGTTATTTAGTTAAGTTTCGATATTGGGGATGGTTCAAAATGTGTTTAGGGTGTATCTAGAGTACTTTAGTATTGCTGTAAATTGTTGGATATTGATTGGGGAATTTTATTGGTTGTTTTTAGGCGGAGAATTCTTTGTAGGCGACTTTTGAATTCGTTAAAGTGGCCTATCAGTTTGTTTACACAAGGTACGTACATACCGTGTGCTTGGATGTGTTGTATTGAGAATATGATGAATATATTTATGAAATTGTTTATGTTGGAGTTTCATGTTCAATGTCGTTGAATTAATGCGTTGAGCATAGAACTTTATTTATAAGAATTGAATCATGTTAGCATGGAATATTGATGCAAGCATGTTGGTTTTGGGGAACTTTATAGTATTTAATATTGGTTTAGATCTTTATTGATCGTTGTTCCTCTTTAGATTTTCACTACTTTATAAGGGCCGAGGACCTTGTTTGGTAGTTGAACCTTATACCTAATAAAGGTTTTTTAAAATATGGATAAAGGAAGGATTAAAATAGTTGGAATTGGCTCTTGGTTGAATGTTGTGATCACTGGTTTAATTCAAAGATAAAAGAAGTTGTGTTTACTTGTTGAATATAATATTTATGTTTGATGAGTCATAACCAAGTATTAAAAGTTAAGTCATGTAAAGTGAAAATGAGTAGCAATATCTTTAGACTGTGCACGTCTAAAGTGACGGACAGTCATGAGTTGGGGTCATGGGTAGCCTATGGCTTTTTCTGGGGCCGGATTGATCATCTGTTCTATTTTTATTTAAAAGTCCCTCGATATCGCAGGTCATTGGGGTTTACGGAGTCGCGCCCGTACCTCGTCTTCCTTAGTGAAGAAGAAGAAGTTTCTAGTAGACAACTCATTCCATTGACTATTTCAATTAAAATAATGTTAATGATACAAAGGTCTAGTTCAGTCAAATATAGTCTTCAAGTCAATATATCTTGATTATCCTTGCTTATGTTTTATTTAGTACCATGTTAGGATTGTTCGTTTAATAGAATCATGTTAGGATTATTATTGATTTAGTATGTAGTACTCAGCTTTGTTGATTACGTGCTTTTGCTTGTGCATGTTGATCATGGCTATGCCTTATTGATCCTGTGATGACCCAATCTTCAGTGAGCAGTCTCTAAGGATCAATAAGCATCGTCCATCTGCAGGTTTGAAGATGTTGCATCATTGTGATCGGGAATAGAGAGCTTGTATTTAGTTTTGATTTACTAAGTTGACTTGGGTTTGTTAATTGGGACTTTAAACTTGTCGTACTATTTATATTTCCTTATTTTCGTTGGATGATTTTTGGGACTAAACCTGTAATCGATTATTTATAAACCTAAAGTTAGTTTTATGTTTTCCGCTGCAAAATTCTGAATAAGCCGTTACGTTTTCACACGGGCGATAATGTCTTGATAATTCTCTACGTTTTATATTAAAAGATTATTTTAGAAAAGAGAGAATTGTCGGGGTGTTACACCATGCCTTTCGAACCGAACGGAAGGTAGTTTACTCGCTAAAGCTCTTCGAGCTTTTGAGCTTAAGCGAAGCTTTTGGACGAAAGCGCTAGCGCAATTCGCTAAAGCCCTTGCTTGTTTTATAGCTAAAGCGATGCTTTTCGCCGTCTTTCAAATCAAAAAAGAAAGTTGATGGGAAGAAATTTTTTTTAGTGCGGCATGTAGAGCACATGTAACGTACCGTCGGGTTGCTCACACAGGAGAATCTATCTCTCTAGATGTCTACGGATCTCTAGAATGATGTGAAAGCCATTTATGTTATGGCTTCTCCCCTACTTATGGCCTTTACGCTACTAGTACTGTGTTGTGAGTAGTTCAAATTCCAATTTAGTTGTTCTTTCCAAAACATTCTGGCCGGAACTTGTACGGGCTAAAGTTTCCCGCGAAAGACCTCTTGATCTTATAATTTGCACTACAAGGTAGTTTACTTAATGCTTGCAAATAATTTTTGTTTTACTTTCAAACTTTCAGAAGCTGGTACCAGATTCAATTCTGTTTTACTTGACAAAACATCCACAAAAAGCGAAGCATAGCTCAACCGAAAGAAGACTATTATGGTCGGGTAGAAGCTCTCACTTTCTACCCATTGGCCTTAGAAGAGGTGTAGTCTACGGTGAGTGATCAGCCCACTAGGAGGTCATCACACGTCCGAGATTTTGATTTTTCTTTGACCCTAGCAAGAAAACTATAACATAAGTTCTTTTGAAAGAAAATCCAGTAAAGGCAGCAAGTTATTACTTTCCCTTTTCTTTAGAATTCCTTGGTAGTTTACTCCCTAAACCTCGATGAGATTTTGGTACGTAGTCGGTTAAGCGATCGGTACAAAGTTTTTTGAAAGCGCTGGGCTCGCTCCAAGTGAAGCTTTTGTAGATGTGTTTTCGGGTATTCCTTGAATGAATCAAGGAAATAGTTCTTAGTCTTCAATGAAACTTGAGTAAGGAGATGTAATAGTTATGCTTTTGGAATGACAACTTTGAGATTTCATCAATAGAACCACCGCGCATGAGAAGAGGCTTCAATTGAGCCGATGGCCGCCTTGACCCTAACAAAGAAGTTATCTCGCCCCTTTCACACTATTAGAGTCAACAACCAAATAACTAATGAATAATGATCTTATTTACATCAATATCATAACCTTGATGTTCCATGTGGTCAACAAGACTTGTGTACTTGAACGAGACCATGTAGAGATAGTAGAAATAATTTAAATTCCTAAGGAATATAAGCATGAATTACCTATCAGTAATCGACTCTAGAAGTGTGGCCCGAATGTTGGAGCATCTGGACCAGAAATGAGAGAAAGATTCTGGTTCTACTTGATTGTTGAGCTTTGAAGTGAGTTGAACACCAAAATTGGCTACCAATCTGCAGCTCTACTGGCTTCACGGTAACAATGTCCGATCGTTCAATCTTGACAAGAGTTAAGGGATTTAAACTTTTGGATGAGTTCTTGGACATAGTGTCCGCCAAAATGACATCCACCTCCCTCCAAATCTCCAAGAGCGTCAAAGACTTAGTGGGATGGAAATCAAAAACTAGTTGGACTATCTCCTCCTGGTTTCTCTTAGCATTCTTATATTGGAGGCCCAATGTTTAATCTTGCCTCAGGTCCTTCATTTTCTTCTGGTTTGGGTTGATCGCATATCATAGGAATAACCAGAGTCTCTCTTTGGGTTCTGATAGGTGGATAATCTCGCTAGAGGACGAAGAAGAACCAAAATATTGATCGGTGATGTCTTAAATCCCACCTACGAGTATATAGCCCAGCTCAAGTGTTAGCTAGTCTATATCCTAACAGATATATCACCGCGGATAGGACAACCTAGAGGCTCACAGGGAGCCTCTTGAACCCATAATACAGAACAACCAACATAGCCAACTAAAAAAAACAAATCCGCTTGTTAATTATTGGTTTAATACTCACTCATCAATTCGTGGTGTAATAATTTAACACTGGTCAGGTGTCCTCAGTCTCATCCGTGTAATAATTAGGAATTATTCTTCTAACTCGTCCTAGAATGAGCGTTATGGAAAAGAACAAGAAGAAAAGTACATAGGATTATGTCCAATAGTAACGAAAGGTGTTTCCACAGGTTGACAGCCGATCCAACCTAGTAGTAAGAAATCCTCCAAAAGCAACCAAAAGAGTCTTATAGGGAGAAACATTATTTTGATCGTTTAAAGGTGATCGCAGAGTCACTGAATGAAGTCCTCCGTTTCTTTCGGAGATGCTGACCCGCAACGTAGCAGAGATGACTAAGTGACATATAGAACAAGGAATCTATTTATGGAGGTTCTTCCTTCTAATGACCGACATATCTATGATTATTTTTATCTCAGATGAAGCAGCAGACATCGGTCCGTAGAACCTATAAAAAAGAGATGGTTGTAGTGCGAAGCCATCAGTTCAGAGGAATTCTCTTATATCCTTAACCTCCCGCCCCCCGTAGTGAACATAAGCTTCTTTCCCAATGATCACCCATGACTTCTGTGTACAACTAGTACCACAAAGGCTTTTGATGGTCTAATTGGCGCATACCACGGTGGGGTCTTCGACTGGGGTGAAGTCGGAGGAACTGCAGATATAGCTTTATCAAGGGTTTTTCCCATGTGGCCCGAATGTTAGAGTATCTGGAGCAGAAATGAGAGAAAGATTATGGTTCTGCTTGATTGGTGAGATTTAAAGTGAGAATCCTTTCATATTTTGGTATTTGAACCATTTTTCTGGAGTTGTTAACGTTGGTGAAAGCTCATTTTTAGTCGGCCTCGTTTCGGAGCTACTCCCAGCTCACACTATGGTGAAGGAGGTATCATAAAGATCTAGGAGTACGAGAAATACAAGCTGAAAGGCGACATTAGCAGGTGAATCCCACCACTTCTGCAACTCCTATTATATCTTGTGAGCCCGAGTCATTTACGGTTCCCACTGAAAATGCAGTAGACAAGCGTATGAGACGTCCTCTAGGTTGGTTATCTGATTCTATTTTTCGCGGGGAACTTTTTTCTTTCTCAGTGTAGTTGCATCCGAAGCCAAGGAAAGAGTTGGGATCAAAAGGGATTCCTGCAATCGCGGAACAAGGTGAAGGAAGGTTGTTTGTAAGACAAAGGCATTTGGAACGAATGGTTTTCCCTACTTCATATTTGTAATCTTTTCCCTTTTTATTTTAGGGACTTTTGTTATTTAATCTTCATCTTTGTAATATTTTCCCATTTACTGGGTTTTGATTTTTTGTTGTTCTTTAATTTAATCTTTAACTGATGTTGAAAATTTAAACGAATTTTTCATGAAATACCCTCGAGTTTTGCCATAATTCACCAAACGCCCATCAAGTTTCAATAATTCATAAAATACCCCTTCAATACTTAGTATCCCAACTACTCCTATTTCAATACTTAATACACCAAATACTTTTAATGACGTCATTGATCCTATAACAAACCAATCGGTTTTTTCATGAAATACCCCCGAGTTTTGCCATTATTCACCAAATGTCCATCAAGTTTCAATAATACATAAAATACCCCTATTTCAATACTTAATACCCCAACTACCCCTATTTCAGTACTTAATACACCAAATAATAAACGAGTATTTTTATTAACGTCTAATTAACTCACTAATCCCTAAATAACCCCTTAAATTAACTCCTTAATCAACACTACTACAAAACGCGTCATTTTTCGACGCTTTTTTGGCTATTTTTCGACGCCTATGGGCGTCGAGAAAATTTTTCTCGACGCCCGAAGCCAGCGTCGAGAATTTGGCCGTAGAGAAATTCTCGACGCCGCGCAGCGTCGAGAATCTCGACGGTGTTTGTCGTCTTCAGAATATTTTTGGCGCCAATCAGCGTCGCAAATCTCGACGGTGTTTGATGTAGCTACATATATCTCGACGGTCATCTGCGTAGTAATATTTTTGCGTGCTTACCAACAATTTTTTGCGTGAATCATGTTTTGACACTATAAAGCGTCGAGAATTTTTTTTTTTTTTTTTTTTAAATGGTTCATTTTTGCCCAAAGCAAAATCAACCTGAAACTAGTTAATTAAAACCAAACCAAACAGATGCTATTAACTATAAATGACAAGATTATATATTAATATCTATATATATGAAATAATACGTACTTAGCTCGCTCCAAATCATATCATATCATCAAATTAAGTTTACACATGTACAAACTATCAAATTAGCTAGCTATTTATCTCCAAAACACAAAGTTAATACCAAAAGGTATGAACAAAAGCATCTAGACAACGAAACAACAGAAAACGTTAGAGGAGTACAGACCACTCCCTAACAACCAAACACAGGAGACACAATAAATGGGTACACAACACAAGATTGCACACAGCAGCAATCGAACACCACACTCCCTGAAGACTTGCAGCACCTGGACTCCCTGCAGAACAGCCTGCACACACCAGGAGCACAACCCACACCCTGCAACAGCAAGAAGCAGCACCTGTGCAGCTGAAAACAACACCAAACGCCTGCAGAAACATCAGTGCAGCAGCAGGCTAATTAGATAGTCTTTGGTGTATAGATAAGCCTAATTAAAATGCAGGATATCTTAGCAGAATGATATAAGTTTCAAGATCTCAACCCCTTTACAATGGCCAGCTTCTATGCTGCCTAGAGATCTCCTTGATTACCTAAAAGGCACTAGTTTGATTTGTAGTTGCGCTTTTATAGAGCCATGTACTATATGCTTGCACAACTTTTGAAAGAAGTGATATATTACATGAGTTCAAATATTCTGTTGTTAAATGGTCTTCAGGTACAAAAATTTTATCAGTACTACTGTTTCATTATGCACCAGTTGATGACTTTCTTCTTTTCACTTTTCTATTAGATGTTTGAAATTAATAAACATAATTCATTTTCTATTTCTAATGTGTCCTTTATGTAACCTTGGAAATTGTCTGGCATACTTGTGTGGAGTATTACACTGTGATCTTATGATGGATTTGCAACCACGAAAAGACCAAGTGTAATCCATTTTCTTCTTTTTGAGTTCTTAGAATTAGCAAAGGGCGAGCCACTGTTACCTGATTCGCTAGTATGAGACTGGATATAGGTACGCAATTCGCTACCTAATTTGCTAAATTAGACCAAAATTGTACCGTTTTCATGTTATAATTCGTTTATTTGGTTCGCGTTTCGTGGGGTGATTAGAGAATTAGGTAACACCGGGGCAGGCAGAAGTGTACATCTAAATTAAGGAAAATTGCTTCATCATGTGGCACACAGATCAATGCCTTCTAAATTCTCATCAACTTAAGTTTATAGGAAAATACGCTAATACTATGACATCAATGTTGAATTGTAGTTAAATGTTGAAAACACAAACACTACTCAATTGACATGTTATGTTCAGTTCTATTTTGTAATGTTCAGTTCTATAAAGTTAAACAGAAACTGTAATAAAAGAATTCGGGATCATACCTTAATCCGGAGAGGGGATGTTGTTGGTGTGTATTGCTTACCTGCCTGAGGTCCACCAAAACATCTCGTAATTCCACTTGACCAAGTAACTACAAACTCCTCATCACTGAACTTGAGGAACTGTAAACTATGACTGCATTTGGAAGATTCACATCCAGCTGTTGCAGTTAGTAGCAGTAGCAGTCATGGTGTTAGTAAATAGGCAAGTATGGTTCTCTAAATATTCTAAGTTGGTGGTTTCACTAACGAACCTTACAAAAAAGGTGGTATTCAGCTTTGAATCTTGTAAACGCAAAATTCTTAATCTCGAGAATTGAGCCAGGTACTTTGCCTCCAAATTGATTGAGCAAGAATGCTAGAATCTTAAAGCCTGCACATGGAAAACGGTTATCATCTCTTTTTTCAGTCTACAAAAAACAGAGAAGACCTTAAGATTATTAAACCATTAAAGACACTTGTTTCCAAAAATGCCAGTTTGATAAAATTAGAAAACAAGCTTGTTTTGAGAAGAATCCCAAAAGAAACCAAAGTACTAAAAAGAGACTACGGAAAATGATTACTCTAGATTACTCTGCTAAAAGTACACATAACATCATATAGCACTAATAGATTAATGAGGCTACACAAAGAATACTCGATCAGATGATTTTCGGTATTGCCCAAAGGTTTGGGAAAATAAGAACTGAACACAATAATAACTAAAAGCCCAACTAACCATGAGTTTTACACTTCTCATACAGTTGTGAGAGTTCCGAATAGTTTTATAATTTCTTTATTCAACTTCTTTCACTTATCTGATTTCCCTTTCTAGGTGGGTTGTTATATATCTACCAGATTTCATAGCGTACATAGTCCAATTAATATCAATTTGACAGATATCAGGGTTCTGTTTGATTACCTGCCTGAGGTCATTACCATTGCATCGATACCTCTAGTAAGGTTTCTGTCTTAGGCAGGTTTAGGGTCAGATGTATGGAGCCATAGTGTTATAACCCAGGAATGTCTCGGTTGCTTTTGCAATTTTCTAACACCTTCAAACTTTAGCAGCCTAGTGTCCTTGCCTTTTTTGCAAATGAATATTCCAGCTGAATATCAAAAAGTAGTTAAATTGTGTACTTAAAGTTTACCATTGAACATTAACGATTCTGCATATTAGAGTTTTTGTGCTCCTAGACATAACTTTTGTTTATTCTCTTCTCACAATGAAATACATGACTATTTTATTTTTCTTAGATAGATATCATTGTAGTACGTACTGTCTTAATTCCTCTGCTGTTCACCAATTTTCTTTATACCATATGGGCAAGTGTTTTAAAAGGGGCCAACTGCTAATTTCCCATTCTTTGACTATAATTTGTAAAGTGTACACAATAAAACTTTCTTATAAACCATTTTTCCTGACCAATATGACTGGACACTATACTTGCATGTAGAGTTAATAATAATTATAAACCCCAACAACTGAAATCAATAAAACTCAATTAAACCACGAGAATTTCAATTAAAACTACACCATAATTGCCAATTTTATAATCTGAAAAGAAAATTTAGATGAGCGTTTTCATTGTGTTCCTGATTTATGTTATTTTCGTCACAACCTCACATGGACATCACTCAAATGAAAATATAAAAATTGCCAATTCAATGCTGTAGAAATCAATAACAACAACTTGTACCTCAGAGATAAAGACAATGAACCGAATGTCACACCAATGGTAGCAACATCATCCATTTTCATCGTCCCTTTGTCAAAAGCAAACCTAATTAAGAATAAAACATATCAAAATTGATAATTTAAATCTAACCTATCCATATTCTTTGAGCAGCAGATTCACCGAAATTGAAAAGTAAATCTCACACAAAGTTGTACCCAGAATATTGAAGAACCGAAAGAAGAGAGATAGCGAGATAGAGGGAGGAGAATACAAACTGCAAAGGGAAACGATTTTGGGAGATGAACGAACTTACAACTCATAGAGAGATAGATGAACGAACTTCTAATTAGAGAAATACACAAAAAAAAAAAAAAAAATCAAATTATGGCTCAACTAAAGAGATACAAATTTAAACACAAGCAATCGCATATGCGACCAACAATGACCAGATCACAGTTTGACTTAATATGGAACATTTTCAGCATGTCAAAAGTACAGTTGAAGGGCTTGAGGCACTTTAAACCAATACATTAAGACTAACATAACACATGAAACGCTCAAAAGCTAGAAACCAACAACATAACTAGAGAACCAATGGGAACAAAGTCGTAGTTCAAAATCTCCAAAATAAAAATTAGACTTTCCAACACATCGACAAAATTACTCTGAAAACTTTATATGCACTTAACTGGTGGAAAGCAAGGGACCAAGTATCTATTATAAATATATAAATGTAGTCAGAATACTCATAGGCCCATACTCAACTGTCATGATTAGTAAGATCTAGCACAAAATCTTAATTATTTCATAATGAAAGTTAATGTATATGACTAACTAGATTACACTTTAAGTCTACTACCCTCCTTAAAACCCGTGTGACCTTTATACTACAATCAAATCTCCACTTAATCCAACACAAAAAGTCAGCAAACTTAAACAATCAGAATATCTCGAAGAGGTCAAAGCACATAATCTTAAACTCTCATAGTGACCTTACTTATCTACTACCTTATTCAAGAAGGCTCTTAGTTGGTAGAATGCAGTCCCAACTATAATGCTTCTAAGGGAAACATTTACAGCTAGGATTCTTAATAAAGGTAAGTAGTCATTACCTAATAAGTGTAGGTATAAACATGCTTTTCTTTTGCACTAATGTGGCATGAATTCTAGCAGCACTGCAGCACCAGAAGAAAAAAATAAGGAATATGTATGTATAGTTTCTACATGAGGCACGTCTGCACATGTAGTAGTTAGTTAAAGCAATGGCATATATGAAAGTTGATGTCCCATTCCATACAACAAGTACCTGTGTTTGTGTAAAATACTCTAGGAAATAGGACGATATATGCCAGCTAAAGAAATGAAATGGCAAAAATAAGTTGGTAGAATTCTAAAAACAAATAATATTTCTACTAAAAAACTTACCCACATCTTACTAATAATCGACTATCCCCAAATACCAAAAATGAGGCCATTCCAATATCATCAAAGTGAAGCAAAGAAAAGATGTTAACTTGACTGGGAAATTAACAAATTTCTAAAATGAAAATAACTTCGAAAAATAAAATTGTATTTTGCATTCTCTATGAGGATTGTCTAAACTCTGCTTTTTTCCAAGTGGACATGTTCAATGTCTTTGAAAAATGAAAATCCCCCAACATCCTCCTCCCACCGCCCCACATAAACATGATACAACAACAAAGCCTTAATCCCAAAATGAGGGCTCGGCTAACATGAATCGGCATAGGAGACCATCAATTTTGACCAATCACACGAGATAAGAATAGGAAGTTAAAAGAGTAAACATGATACAAGTAACAAAATCTAATTTAAAATTGGTGACCCTTTACTTATGCTTTGCAATGCCTACGACTTCTGATCATATTCATGATTGGTCATTGGTTGTGATCATTTAACTTCACTAGGTTAACTAAACCATGCCTAACTTTGCTGATAATAAGGTTTCTAAAGCAGGTTGTGATAACTGAAAATAGAAATTTACCCATGTACTTAATTATACCCTCTAACAATCACCATATTCAGCAAAAAGAATTGACAAATACAAAGGAACACAAGAGAAATAACGATTGGCATACAAGAAACATAATAAAATTCTTTTCAAAGAATAAGAAAAACAAGACCCAACATTTAAATAAAAATCTGTAAAAGCCATAAACAAAGAAATTAAAAACTTAATTTCATAGAACCAAAAACGAAATCAAGACTGAAATCTAAGTCCCTAATTCAATGAAAGTGAGAAGTAAACCCCAAGCTACTGAAATTCTTAATTCAGAATATGGAAGAGAGATTATGAAACAAAAAAAAAGAGACTGATAAATTAAGTTACCTTGCACAATATGAAACATGCACCTCCATGGATAATAGATCTAAGAGAAAGGGGGATCTGAGAGAAGATGCAAGTTAAAGTGAAAGGAGTTACAACTTGTAAGACAACGAGAGTGTTAGGGTAATCGATTAACAAACAAAAATGACCAGATATCAAATTCCAGATTTATTCACATACAAAAATCGCCCTTGCTTTTTATATGATTACCCGAATCATCTGATTTCCCGAATCATCAAAACCTAAAATCAGATTTAATTTGTTAAACCAAAAAGTCAAATCAAACTTAGATTTTATCTCCAACAAAACCCAGAAAAAACAACTTAATGAGTTCAAAATTGAAATCGATATTAATTGTGACCTGATCTGACCTGACCGCCATGAGAACAAGATTTAAGGCAGGCAGAGAATTTTCCATATGTGAGAATCTGGAATCCCAAAAGCAAGAAAACTGAGTGAGAAATTAATTGAATTACATTCAAGGAGATGAAAAGGAGGAAAATGGATTGAAAGAGCTTAATTAGAGATGTAGATCTGGAACTTCCGAAATATGGAGAAAGAGGGAAATTATCAGGTTAGGGTTTGAGAAAGTGAGAACCGTGAGGGAGTGGGGAAAGGGGTGGGGCGGTTCTAAACAAAAAATACACGAGGGCATCTAAAGATGACCAGGCGCGAGACATGTTGTTTCTCGACGCTGGTATTAGACGAGAGGATAGACCGACCCGGAAGACCGTCGAGAAAACACACAGACTGCGATTTGATGCTGACGGTCGCCAACACCGTCGAGCCCATAGCGTCGAGAAATGACGTATTTTGTAGTAGTGCAACCCACCCATTAACCCACTAACTCACCCATTTCTTTTTTCTTTTACTTTTCTTCAATGGCAATTTCTACAACCATTCTTCTTCCCCCAACTCTGATTTTCTTTGAAAGAACATTGAAATCGATTCCTCCCCAAATCAATTTCCTTCCCATTGTCGCTCTAATTTTGCCTTTTGTTGTCAATTTTTTGATTTTATGTTTTCCCCTAAATCGATACACCTGACTGCGAGCATATATCTTGCAGCTTATTCACAACTAGTATGATTGTTTGCCCTAGCGATGAAGCGTTTTGTGGATGTGATTGATGTTGTTCATCTTCTTCCTCCATTTTTGTGCTGAATTTTGAAAGAATTGATCTGAAATGTAAATTAAAAATGTTGGGTGGGAATTTCTAGATCTATTCTAACTATCTGCGATGGACACGGTTGGTTGCAGATTTAGGCGGCAACAAGCTGGTGGTGACAGGTTCAGGCATGGCGGCAGGTTTAGGGGGAAGAGGAAGACTGGAGGATTATATGGAGGACTGGATGAGGGAATTCGATTATGAATCGACTAGAATGGGTGGTGAGAAGGAGACGAGAATGGCAATGAGCAAGATTTTCAACAAACCTAAACAAACATTTGAGTTGTGAGGGCGCCAGAAACGTTGGTGGTGGTGGTCAATTGGGGATCTGGGAAGAGGGTGGAAGGGGGCAGCCATGGAGAAGAGATAAGGATAAGGCCAGGGAAAAAGAAAGGGGGAGAGAGAAAGAAAAAGGGGGGAAATGGGTTAATGAGTGGGTTAATTAGGGGTTAGTGAGTTAAATTGTGGTTGGTGACGTCAGTAGGGTATTTGGGGTATTAAGTATTGAAATTAGGGTATTTTATGAATTATTGAAACTTGATTGGCGTTTGGTGAATTATGGCAAAACTCGGGGGTATTTCATTAAAAATCCGAATTTAAATTATGGATTCATGTTTTTGTTAGTTGTTTATTTTGAGATTTGGTTCAAGGTTAACATTCTCCCTCTTTATTTTATTTGGAGAATTGATTCAGTTTGTAGATTTATTTCACTCAATCTCCATTAGTTGGTTTCAAAAAATAATGGCAGAAATACTTAAATATTTAATTGTCCATATCTTTGTAGGTACTCGTAGTGAAGGTTGTGATCATGGAAGGCTTTGGTCTTCTTGTGCTCCTCACAAGACAGGGAAAATAAAGGTACAAATCTTACATTTGCAGTTTCTTAAAAAGCACAGTGCTTTATACTTCAATGCATAGGTTTAAGTTCCTTTGGATGTTGTTATTTTGAATGAAATAGGAAGAATGCCATACTGACATTTACGTTTTTACTGTTGATGAGATAGATAATTGTATGACATTATGATTTTGATCTTTTCACTGCACCTAATTTCAGACGAGTATCCAGCTTTGAACGACTTCTGTCCATGATAAAGTATTATTCTTATCCTTGTCCGTAACTTTTTTTAAATTTATACAAAGTAGTTGTGTGTAGCAGTTAACTTCATTTTTAACATGTGATGCTTAATTTGATGGCAGTACTCGGGCATGGGCTTTTGACAGTCTCAATGTGATGTGATTACCTGCTTGGCTGCTTGGTGCTTACTTAATATTGTTATCCACTAATACCCCTAGAATGCGAACATGAACTAAGTACATAACTTTAGAGCTTAAAGAGGGACTTAAATTTTAGGTATATTAAGCATGTCCGCGGTCCTTTACTTTTCTATAGGAAGTTAAACCATTTATGTATACTTAATTGTTGATATAGTGATATCTGCTTATAGATAATGGAGATGGACTTAACAAGTCATGATTTCATAAAATTCATACAAAGAATGCCTTGTAGTTTTTTTTTTTTTTTTAGGATTCATATGAGGATTAAATCCAAAAAGAGAAAATTACAGCAAATAAAAGATAAAGAGCAAAACAAATAAAAAATGAACCACTAAGAACACATAAACAACAAAACCACCTATGAAGGAATTAGTCGTGAAAAAGCCACACCTCTGGAATCCTCCAATAAAATCTTACCAAGTTCTATAGGTGAGGAAGAAAAAAAGTTGTGTTGTTGTGGGAGGCGGTAAGGTACATCCAAGGGGAGGACATAGACTGTAATGAAGGTTCTGCATGAATTGCTAAATCTGTAAATGGTTCAACAGTTGGGCCGAAGAAGTTGTCATCCAACGCATAGATTTTTATTTTGAAAATAACATGCAAGCAACTGGTAACTGACTAACTGCCAACATACCATACTCTTCTTAAGCTCTTAAAATACCTCATCATCTAGACTCTTGAGCCCAACTAAGAAACGATGGATTATGAGCAGAATTTTAGGCCTACTTTTTGGACTAGTCTGGCCTCATTTAAATTTATTGGGTTTTAGGCTTTTAGACTAACCCAACTTTTGTTGGCAACTTTTATCCATCTTCTTTGAACCAACCATACACAAAAAGCTGGATTGGGTGTTGTTATTATATACTCCCTCCGTTTTATAATAAGGGTAACAATTTGATTGACACACGTAATGATGCACAATTTTAAAATTTGACCATTAATAACTTTAATTTCCGTAAAATCTATAATGTATTCTTTCGATATTCTGGTAATATACATTATGATTAATCTCATAGCATACTATACAATAATATTTTTAAACATATACTTTGTATTAGTAAAAAGATAAAGTCAAAATTAGTATGTGAATGGAGTTAAAGTCAAACTGTTGCACTTATTCTGAAATAAGAGAGTATCCATCTAAATTTAACTATCCGATGGTCCGACCAAATGAAATTACATAGGACTATAATTTAGTCACCATGTTACTTTAAACTCGTAACTCGTAAGTATTTTAATTTGTGTTCTACGACATAAATGTGTTGATTTGATCAAAATTTAAACCAAAAAAATTCCAAAGACGGCAAACACTATTGGGAGTTGGGACTTGGGAGTAGTACACTAGTACATAGTTTCTTTATTACTACAAAAAAAACCTTCTAAACACTAACGTGTGGCCATTTATTGTGATTTATGGCATATTGGCCTATTGGAGTTATGAGGGAGTTTAATGGGGCACGTCAAAAAAAATCTAATTCATTATGAAAGAATCTCTTATTACTCGTAATAACTACTCAACAAGTAGTCTATTTTTTTATTTTTTTTACATAGGCTCAAAGAACAAACTAAACAAACTACGTAAAATTATTAAAACACAAAAGAGAAGTAGACGCTGCAGTTATTAGCTCATGAGCCTGCTGCACTTATTGACGATCAACCTTGTTGACACAACACCAAGAAAAGGTTTTTCCCACTTTCTTGATTTCTGCAACTGTCCACGTGATTTACACATCTAACATCGCATCCCTTCGAAACAGTTCAACTAACCGATGTGAATCAAGCAGTCTATTAATACTAGTTGTTGGGGTGTTAAAATGGGCCCACCATTTTAACCTAAAAGCCAATAAAATCCACTCAAGCCCAATATCCCTTACAAGGCCTCAAAGGCCCAACAAAGGCACTATATATACCCCTCAAAGGGCAAGGTAAAGAGGCCATTCTCTAACCCTAGAGAAGCCACCCTACTCTCTCTCCCCTAAACACCTCATTTTATACATCAATTGTACTGACTTGAGCGTCGGAGGCTCCGCCTCGGGGACCCCCCCTTGGCCCGGAGTTCATCTTGCAGGCACCGTACGTGATCGGAACTCAAGACATCAAGGACGCTCCTTCCATCGTTTCAACCCCGGAACACTAGTAAACAGTTATTTCGTATGCAGTGCTTTGGTAGTTACCGTCTTGAATAATGGTGCACTGGTGATTGAAATTAAATTCGGTTTATATCACTACCATTTGTGGCTTTATAGTTCCTACTTCGCCGAGAAGTAGCCTTGCTCGGGTTTTCCAATGATGTTTGAAGTATACATTTAGGGACTTTTATAAATACATCTAAGGCACAAATAGCCCAAATACATATATGGCCCATACCGGGTCATATATGTAAATCAAACAAATTGTGTTCCTCATTGCTTTGTACAATTGTACGACACCACCCATGTTCACCTTAGATTTGTTTGTCTAAGCATGCATGAATCATGCTGTAGTTTTATGTTTTTAAAGCCAAGATTGCACTTATTTGCACTTGTCAGATAAAAAAACAATTCCGTACTCAACTTATTGTTCACTGGGCTCCATTTACCTGCACGTAGATGCGTCTTTTTCTTATGTTGGCTCTATTTGACAATTAGCGTTAGCTATTTGATGTTAGCCGGTTATGCTAGCTGGTTGTATTAAATGATGTAAAAAAGATAAAAGGTAAATAATTGCTACTCATTATGATATTTCATTGTGTAAAACGACCAATGAAAACATTGAACGAATTTCAACTAATTTATTTGGTAAAATCTCCAGGGATGGTACCCTAAATATAAGATCAAGTCTTGCCTACAACATTTGTACCCTTATTTTTGTGGCTCTCTTTCAACACACACAAAAAAAAAAAAAAAAAATCAATGAGCAACTTTACAAAAAATTAACGGGTTTTTCATGAGATACCCCCGAGGTTTAAGTTTATTCATCAGGTACCCTCGTTGTTTCAGTAATCCACCAGGTACCCCTCAGGTTTCATTTTCTCGCATGACTTAACCCTGCCGTTAAGTGGCCGTTAGAAACTTTTTTTCACCAGGTACCCTCGTAATTTATTTCACCAGGTACCCCTGAGGTTTCTTAGTTTTTCACCAGGTACCCTTATGTTTTATGGTAATTTCACCAGATACCCCTGCTCACCAACGGCTACTTTTTTAAAAAAAAACTGGCTGGTATGGAACTGCATTCCATAAGTCCATAAGTCCTTCTGGGTTGCTGCAAATGCATACAACCCATATGTGTACAACAAGGCAATGGAGAAGATTGCCAAAATTGATCCAAAGGTTGTTGATTATCTGTCCCAAGTGCCAAAGCAGTGGTCAAGGCACAAGTTTGAACCACAAGTGGTTTGTGATCACAACACCACCAATTTTGTTGAATCTTTCAACGCTTGTACCAAGCCTTTTAGAGACATGCCAGTGTACACTCTGATGGAAGGTAAATGTTCTATCTTTACTGCTTTTTACATTGTGGTTGCATATGTTTTACACCACCCCTGTCCTTTTTATTAATACATTTTCTGTTTTGCTACTTTATTTTGTTTGTGCTTGGATGCTTGGATCTAATAGAGGCTGGGAGTTGGTGTATGAAGAAGATTGGGTCTAGATTTGGCAAGGCTATAGAAATGGGACCAAACCAATTGACTGAATATGCTGCTGGGGTATTAGAAGAGAGGAGTCAACAGTCTAGGTTTTGTTCTGTAACAGCTGCTGTGGGAGGGGAATATGAAGTGAAAGAGGGGGCTGTCAAATACCCTATTAAGTTAGATGCAAGGACTTGTGGTTGTGGAGTATGGCAAATATCTGGCATACCTTGCAGACATGGCCTTAGGGTTATTTACCACCAAAGACTTGAGGCTACTGATTTTGTGTCTCACTACTTCAAAGGGCAAGCATACAAGTTAACTTACTCAGAGCACATGCACCCCATGCCTGACCCAACCCAATGGCCTTCTTTTGACCTTCCTATTATCCTCCCACCACCCATGAAGAGAGCATCAGGTAGACCCCTAAACTGAGAAAAAGAGGTAAACATGATACTAGAATAAAAAACATTAGAATGCCATTTTTTATAGCTCCATGCATTAATTTCTTTTGTTGCTCGAGTTTCTTCTTCATTTGGTGAATTTCTTCATTCAAGCTTCTATTTTCTTCAATTTCTCCTTCCTTTGTGCTACCTTTGTTGTTTCTCATTGGCAGTGGTTGCTCAATGCTTCCCTTGCACCACTTGAAGTTGTCACATAAGTCACACTTGTAATATAGTTTTTGAGGATTTTTCATTGTTTCAGAACTTCTTATTGCAAATTTTTTCCCACATATGTTGCATGTTTTGTTTGGAACTACAACGTATGAGGATTCATACGTTGTAGAGGAAGATTGAGATTGAGAATATGAGCTCATTTGAAAGTGAGTTGGGAAATAGGGAAAATATGAGTTGGTTAATGGGAAGAACAGAAAGTTGTAGTGAAGAGTTGCTGATGCTCCCCCTTTAAATAGAGAAGGCTCACCAACGGCTGGTTTTTTTAGCCGTTGATGAGCAGGGGTATCTGGTGCAATTACCATAAAAACATAAGGGTACCTGGTGAAAATCTATGAAACCTCAGGGGTACCTGGTGAAATAAATTACAAGGGTAGCTGGTGAAAAAAAGTTTCTAACGGCCACTTAACGGCCACTTAACGGCAAGGTTAAGTCATGCGAGAAAATGAAACCTGAGGGGTACCTGGTGGATTACTGAAACAACGAGGGTACCTGGTGAATAAACTTAAACCTCGGGGGTATCTCATGAAATATCCGAAAAATTAATTATTTTTTCCTATAACTATTACAAACCTCTATAACCAATGATTTCTTCATACTAGCTTTCACAAAATTAGTATATCTTCCGGCCGAACAATTCCATTAGAAGTTTGGAATAACTGTTACAAAACCTTTACAACCGATGACTTATTCATACTAGCTTTCACAAAATTAGGACTCCGTATAACTTTCAACCAAACAATTCCATTAAATGTTTGGAATAACTATTACAAACCTTTAAAAGTTTGGAATAACTATTACAAATTGATAATGGAGATACACTCATGGTTAGCGCCGATGCAGCAACAACCAGAGATGATGGTGACACTCAAGTTACCATATGATCTCAACAAAGCCCTCGATTACATGTCGAAAGCCTTCATGTCCAACTTTCCCCATTCACCTGGTCTCATGAATAGTGCACACAACATCCACAACAATCTTCCACCCATCACGTGCATGGTATGAAATGCTCAAGGTGCCGGAAGTAAAGAATTTGTTTCTGCATTGCGTGAAGTAATTAGGGTCAACAAACCCATGGTTTTCGCCCTGGTTGAGACCCACATGGGGAGCAATCAAGCTAATCGCATTGCCACGATCCTAGGCTATAATGGCCAAACAAGAGTTGATGCTCAAGGATTTAGTGGAGGGATATGGGTGTACTGGAAATCGGAACTAGTTTCAGTTGATCCCATAGAGCAACACCAGCAATACATAACAATGGAAATCACTCACAATGGGGAGATTCCCTGGTACTTTTCAGCCATTTATGCAAGCCCGGATCCCACAAAACGTCAAGACCTTTGGCGTGCACTAGAAGAGTTTGCTCACCGCAATAATAAACCTTGGATGATGGCTGGAGATTTCAATGAAACAAGGTTTGGATGGGAGAGAAGCTCGAGCTGCTCGGAAACATCAAAGCGTAGTCAACACTTTAACAGTTGGATAGAACATAACCAATTATTAGAAGTCGAATTCTCCGGCCCTACTCACACTTGGGCAAGAGGAAATTCAATTGAGACAAGAAGAAGTGCCCGACTTGATAGAGCTTTGTGCAATACAGAATGGGGACTCCTCTTTGAAAATGCTCGGGTGAAACATCTACCTGCAATACAATCTGACCATTGTCCTGTGCTAATCTCATCGAATGGCTTCATCCCTCTGCTTGCTGTTGATAGGCCCTTTCGCTTCCAGGCTGCCTGGATGACCCATGAAAAATTCCGAGAAGTTTTGCAGAACAAGTGGAATCCAACTGCACCTCTTGTCCCCTTGCTCAGTTCCTTATCAGAAGACTTACAGAAATGGAACAAGGACACTTTCTACAATATTTTCCAACAAAAGAGAATACTGACTGCACGAATTGGGGGCATCCAAGCAACGCTTTCCAGAGGGCGGAACTCGAGCCTTATTAAGAAGGAGGCTTCTCTGCGACGTGAACTTGATTTAGTACTTCATCAAGAGGAACTGTTATGGTATCAAAAAGCCCGAATTGACTGGATCAAGGATGGGGATCGTAACACAACCTTTTTCCAAATCAGTACGATGGTTCGACGCTGGAAAAATCGCATAACTGCTATCAAAAACAATGAAGGCCAGTGGGTCTATGATAAAGAACAGGTGAAAGAGATCATTATGCGGTATTTCAAGACCCTCTTTACTGATGAGGGTGGCCCTGATTCCCATGACATCCCGTCAGGAGTCAGCCCCCAACTCTCGACAGAAGACTGGAACAAGCTCAACCGTCCATATACAAAGAGTGATATCGATAACGTGGTTAAGCACATGGGCTCTTTGAAGGCGCCAGGACCTGATGGATATCAAGCACTGTTCTATCAAAAAAATTGGGACATCGTGGCCCCAAATGTTTACTCTATGGCTCTGTCTGCTCTAGAGGGAAAAGGCTTGCCCGCATCCATGAACGAGACTTTCTTGGTCCTCATCCCAAAACTTGACAACCCGGAGTTACCATCTCAGTTTCGGCCAATTGGACTTTGTAATGTAACTTTCAAAATCATTACAAAAGCTCTGGTTAATAGAATAAAATTGGTGCTCCCTCATATTACCTCCAACACTCAGACAAGTTTTGTGCCGGGAAGACAAATCTCTGATAACATAGTAATTGTCCAAGAAGTTCTCCATACCATGAAGAAAAAGCAGGGAGGTAAGGGCTTCATGACCATTAAAATTGATTTTGAGAAAGCCTATGATAGATTGCGTTGGTCTTTCATTCGAGATACTCTTAATGAAATGAATTTCCCCATCCTGATGAATGAAGTGATAATGGAATGTGTGACATCCCCGTCTATGCGTGTGCTCTGGAATGGGGAACGTACTGATGCTTTCCACCCCACCCGTGGCATAAGACAAGGTGATCCCCTATCACCGTATCTCTTTGTATTATGCATGGAAAGGTTAAACCAAATCATTGAGGAAGCAATTATTGGAGGTCTTTGGAAACCCATTTATGCTAGCAGGGGAGGCCCACTACTCTCAAATTTATTTTTTGCAGATGATATACTTCTATTTTCCGAGGCGTCCATCGAACAAGCAAAAGTTATCACTGACTGTTTGAAACGTTTTTGTGATGCGTCGGGTCAAAAAGTCAGCCTTGGCAAATCAAGTGTATACTTCTCGAAGAATATGGTGGAAGCTGACAAACTGGCTATTTGCAATGTCCTGCAGATGGATATGACCGATGATATGGGATTGTACCTAGGGATGCCGACTCTTACTAGTCGGGTTACCAGAGATACCTATAAACACCTTTGTGCGAAAGTGGACCGCAGGCTCACTGGCTGGAGAACAAAGTACTTATCAATGGCTGGTCGGGTTACTCTTGCCAAATCAACATTGTCTTCCCTTGCTTCCTACTCGATGCACACAGCGAAGATCCCACGCACCATATGTGATAGCATTGACAAGAAAACACGCCGGTTCATATGGGGTGGGAATGAAGATGCAAAAAAGATACATTTACTCTCATGGGAAACATTGCAGTTGCCCCGAAACCAGGGTGGCATAGGCCTACGCTCAGCCCGTCAGGCGAATTCTGCCTTTCTCACAAAGTTGGGGTGGAGAGTCCTAACTGAACCCAACGCTCTTTGGTCTAGAGTCCTTCGCCACAAGTATTGCAAAGGGCGCTGTGATATTGATATGTTTACCCCTACATCCAATATGTCTAATGTATGGAGGGGAATAACGGAAAATGCACAATGGGTTCAGAAGGGCTCGTCCACTGCAGTTGGTAGTGGCAACCAAACACTCTTCTGGGACCACTCATGGGCTACAGACGCTCCTCTTCGCAGCTACACCATCATGCCTATACCAGAACATATTGAGGGTGCAACTGTTCGAGAAATGTGGGAGTTGGGTGGTGAATGGAAGTGGGATGAGTTTTCTAACTTTCTGCCACCTGATATTCTTCGAATGATAGCTTCCCATAGAGTTATTAAGGACCCCTCAAAGGCTGACCTCCACTACTGGAAGGGAACCAAATCAGGCAAGTTCACTATTAAGCATGCCATTCAAGTAATACGGGGGGATGATGCAGAAAGCAAAGACCCAAAGTGGGACATTGCGTGGAAAACTAGAGTACAACAACGAGTGAAGGTATTCCTATGGCTTGCTTTACACAACAGACTTCTCTGTAATTCAAATCGTGTAGCGAGGAACCTTGCAAATGATCCCAGTTGCAAGGGATGTGGGCACTCAGAGGAAACGATCCTGCATCTCTTGCGTGATTGCCTAATAGCAAAGTATGTCTGGAAAAAGGTGGGTGGTCCTGCAAACCACTCTAACTTCTTCACTGGTGAGCTCTCTTCTTGTCTCATCGTCAATCTGAACGCAAACAACCCTATGGTTTCTGAAAAATGGCCTTCTTGCTTTGCCACCACCCTATGGTGGCTATGGAGATGGAGGAACTGTGTGCCTTTTGGTAGGAACAATGAAATCCCCATGGATGTTGGCACTTTCCTACATTCCAGATTAGAGGAAGTATGGAGAAGCTTTGAACTGACTGATGAGGATAGTAACAACAGCAGGCCAATTCGCAGAGAAGTGTACATCAGATGGAATGCACCCCCAACTGATTGGTTTTGTCTCAACACTGATGGAGCGTCTAAACAAGCACAAAACCTTGCTGGAGGAGGGGGTGTTGTTCGTGATCACTGTGGTATCTTCCGCAAAGCCTTTGCAGCCAACTTAGGTAGCTGCACCGCATATAAAGCAGAGCTATTGGTAGCCATGTTGGGATTAGAAATGGCAAGAGACATGGGAATTCAGAAGCTAGTGCTGCAGCTAGACAACGAGGCTTGCGTTCAAGCTCTAAAAAATCCAGAATACCAGGGAGGAGAGTGCCATTATATTATACAGCAATGTAGGAATTTAATTTCTGTTACAAATTGGGAAATTGTTATTAATCATAGTTATAGAGAAGGTAATAAGGTTGCCGATTGTCTGGCTAACCTAGGGGTCATCCAAGAAGAGAGGATTAGATACTTTTATACTCCCCCATATGAAATTTCTAAACTCCTCTTTGAGGATATAATGGGTGTTACGACACCCCGTTTTGTAATTTAGTTTTGTCGGGTTTTCCCTCTTTCGCACCAAAAAAAACAAACCTTTATAACCAATGATTTATTCATACTAACTTTCACAAAATTAGTATATCTTTCAACTGAATAATTCTACTAGAAGTTTGGCATAACTATTACTACGTACAAACTTATATAACCAAATTCTTTTATACGGAGTACTAGCTTTCAAGCAAACAATCCCATTAGAAGTTTGGACTAGTAAAACCTCTTATCTTACCTCAAGCCTTAATTTTGTACCAAAGCTCTATCAACCAAACACCTCAAGCGCATGTCTTTATGTCTGTAAAATTAGTTACACAACTAGTATAGTACCCGTGCGATGCACGATTTATAATCTAAAATATAAATTTATATGAAATCTAAACTACAGTTGTAGTCAATTATTATGAAAATAAAGCTTATAAATATTATCCTAATTAAAATTAATAATGGATACATTTGTTATTTCCATATTCGATGTTTTACTTATTAAGAAAACTAAAACGAATAAGGGTACATAAGTAAAATTATTTTTATCCCCATTCATCACCTGTATCATGTGTAAAGTCATTCCCATTTACCCTTCACCTTGATAGGGTCGCCACATCTACCTCATTACCTGATCACTTAACACGCACCTCACGTATTTAATTACTTTATTCAGCTAGATATGACTTTGGGGAGGGGCAGAGCCTCCAACCGTACCTAGGGATGACAATCACATCCGAATCCGAACCGAGTCTGAGTCGATCCGAAGGGAAAAAATCCGATCTAAATCCGAAAAAAGAGTCTGAATCTGAATCCGATAAAAAACATCCGATCCGAATGGATATGGATCGGATATAGAGTCTGCAGAGACTCCTACCCGAATCCGACCCGAGTCCGAATCCAAGTCCAAACCAGACTCAAAATTATTTCAAAGTGTATTATTTTTCGTACATAACTTTTTTTAAAAAGGATGTTCCTAATTTAATCTAATATATTTAATTAAAGCGCCTATATTTGTAATTTATTAATTTATTAGAAACTCATTAGATTTTAGTAAATGAAAATAGGATTTCTAATTTATTTTAAAATTAAGAAATACAAGTTCTATGTAAGTAAAGTTAACGCATGATTCAGATTTGGATGAGATATTGATTCGGATTTGGATATGGATGCAGTTTTTTGAGTCCAAATTTTAAATGGATTTGGATATGGATATGGATGCTATTTTGGAGTTCAAATTTTAAATGGATCGGATTTGGAGTTTACTACATCCGACCCGAATCCGATCCATTGCCATCCCTAACCGTACCCGTACACGTACACCTAAAATTCTCATCCCCATCCTCGCCACCCACGATAAGAACAGTACCCACCCTCCAAATCCACGTCTTCAGAGGTAAAAACTATAATTCATCCCCGCTCCAATATTACCCACCTATGTATCTATATCCGCCTCAAACCCACCCCTAAACTCAACATTTTTTTCGGCAAGAGGGTTTTTAATTTTAAAACACTATCATAAAGTCTTCGACAAATCGGTTGTCTGATGAGAGTAATTGGGTAAATAAGCAAAATATTATACGGAGTAAATGTAGGCTAGTAGTAAAAAATATTGATATATTCACAATAAATTAGATGAAAGATAAGAGAGGTGAGCGGTTAAATCTAAAATCCATCATCACACCGTCACGGAGAATTCATTTTTATCCCCATCACCCGCTAAACTTTCCTTCATCCCCACCCAATTGGAGTTGATCCCTGGGGGAGGTCTCCCAAAAAAACCAACCCAACTGACAATATGGCATCACTATATTCGGTTAATAATTCACTTTGCCTTTAAACCAACTTTTGAATACATTGACATAAGTTTATTATTAAAATATATTGTTTTAGTTATACTATTGATAAAAATATTTAAAAGTATAATTAGGATTGGTGAGTGTTCTCAAATAGATCCAATAAATCCAAGATCTAGGTTCATGTTATCCTTCTTTCGCAAAATTTTAATTTTACCCAAAATTTTATATATACTTCTTGTAAGATAACTTATAAAAAAACATTTTGTTAATATTGTAATCCTTTAATTTACTTTAAAAAAACACTTTTGTTGTTGCAAACATATTAATAATAATTTTGTTATAATATATGATAATATAAACCCTTGTAAGATACTCCAAAATCATATTTGAATTATAAAGTCTATGGCTTATGGAGTTAGAAATTCAAAAAACCATATGTGCCCTACCACCCCAAATATGATATATTAGTAAACCAAATATGATACATTATAGTGACCACTCACTTTATTCGACCAAAGATTCATTCCAAAATTTCCCACCCCATCTTAACTCACTTGACTCTTTCAATAATTTACTTTATTCATCAACATACTTTTAAATCGAACTTAATATAAGTTTTATAATGCAAATTTCAATTTCTATTAGCTATATGTATGTATCAATACCCACTTAATTAATACCCGTTTATCTTTCTCGGCCCACCACTTATTTTATTGTGGTTATTTTCATAATTTTTTAATAATTCTTTTGATTGTGTTTTCGATGATATAAATATATTTTATATGACATGTGATATTAGTTGTGAAATGTATTGATGGTAGCCATATATATTTTTTCTAGGATTATATTCTTCTACAAACATTTTGTCTTAATATTTTGACATTGTAGGCTTTAAAGCTTTGAAAATCTATATATTATACTTCATACATGATCAAGAAGTGGCTCGAGTCGGGTTCAGGTTGGGCCACGACCAAATAATAGAATATTTGCATCTAAAAAATCAAAGAGTTGCATCTAAAAATAAAGGAATTACGTAGTAGAGTATAGATTAGGTTACACAAGCTTTGCTCATGTTGAAGGGAGTTACGCATTTTTTAAGTAGTAAAATATTACCATCAATGACATTGACAATTATCAAATTTAGTTGTTAACATATAAGAAGCATAAAATAGTAAAATTAATGGCGGTGATAATTATCGACTTTAGTTGTTAAAATATTACAGAGTACCATCTTATTCATATTTGATTGATTTCCTACTTTGTTTGAAATTCTAATTTACGTATAAATCTGTAGACTACTTTTAAATTTGTATAAACTCTACTACGTGTAAAGAATTATTTTTTATAAAAAGATAATCTTATTGGTTGCATTTGTTACCAAAATATAGAAAATATAATTTACAAAAAAAATCCCCCATGAATAGCATGATTATTTTTAATTTTTGAGGAAAATAGAATCAAAATCTTTTATAAGGTGTAATTAACAGAGTAACTATAGGATAGAGAATTTTATATTTTATAATTTTCTTAAATTTATAAAAGAAGTAAATCAGAGAGTAACATTTGTGAATTCCATATCAATTTTCGTCTCTTTTAGTATAGTATACATATATAGATTAAAAATATGTTTTTTTTATAGTATATAGATTAATACGTCTCATTTATTATAATGTGTAAATAAATATCTGTTTTTTGTTTCAATTTTTATAGTCTAAAATAGCTTAATAAGGCTATATGTTTTGCCTAATTATATTCTCACATATAATTATTTTTATATCTTTTTTTATGGAAAAGGGTCTAATGCAAAAATATATATATAATTATATATTTTTATTCTCACGCAAAAATACTTTCTGCCTTTTGGTAATAACTTTCTACTATTTACCAGAAAAAATAAAATTATTGTCAAGCATTGTTAATTTTTTTTTAGATTCTTGATATCACATGGCTACAATAACGGTAGCTACTACTACGTATAATATTTTAAATCCCAACGGTGCTTTTTATCAAGCAATCTCATCCTTTAATTTATTTGAAAATCTATATAATTACATTTTAAAAATAAAAAATACTATGAATCTATTTTAATCAAAACTTAAACAGCAAAATTCGTTAATAACCATAAAAAAACATTTTCCTTATTCTCATCAAAGATTGGAAAAAAGAAACTCGTACATGGAATTTTAATGGAAACTACTCGTATTAAATTACCTTTTTGTTATTTTATTCTATTAAACATACGCTATTAAAAAAAATAGTGTCTTAATTATTTGATTATATTAGAAAGACACTATTAATAAAAATAACCAACTCCTCTTTCAAATTTATTCGGTTGTTTCTCATGTTATTTAATGTTGAACATTAGAGCTCTTTTATGGATTATTGTCATTCTTGGTATTGAATTACCTTTTTGTTTTTATGTCATAGATAGATTTGCATCTGGGAAAGAGTTTGGAAATTTTTTCTTTAAATGGTTAATAACTTTCGTAGAGAATAATTTCATAAACCGTTAAAAATATTAGAAAAGGCTTTCAGAACATATTTCGTAATATGATATTGAACTATAAGTTAAAACATACTTCGTACGTAATATGATATTGGACTAAAGTATATATATTTCGCGTAATTGAATTGTTTGATTAGGAAGGGAGAAAGATCAGGCATTTATTTTTAGAATGTTATTATCAAAAGAGTCATTATGATTTACGGAGTATAATAAAATCAATAATACTTTACCTAAATTAACATTTTTTAATTAATTTTTTTAATTAAAAGAGAGGTCAATCAATGAGTGACATTTGTCATCACCACATTGATTTCCTCTCTTTTAGTATAATATATAGATAGATTACAAGTTAACAATTAGAAGTCAAATTGAAAAATTCAATCTAGCAATGTAGCAAGTGGCCAACAATAGAAGTCAAATTAAAAAAAAAATCAATCTAGCAATGTAGCAAGTGGCCAACAATTAGAAATGAAATTGAAAAATTTCTGCACAATCCCTTAACAATGCTGGAATCAAACCAAGTTACTTTGGAAAATTTCAAGTTTAAGGTCACATTAGCATTCAAAAACATTTGAGATTTGAAAATCATGCTCTAAAGTTGAAAAAACTTTGCCAAAATATCAGAAAAATCCTTAAATGAAAATCAAACGTGGGATCGGAAGATCATCGTGTCCCACCTCGACGAGGACCACCGGTCCACGACGGTACCAAGTCATAGTCGGTGGTTGCTACAAGTACTTACGGAAACTTCCTCATCACTTTTATGTACATTTAAATTGATTGTTACGCGTACTTGGTAAATGGTAATGCTAGTGTGCTACCAGAACAACTATATAAACCACGAGCAAATCATCTTTGTGGACCTTAGAAATCACGTCCCTTCAACATCCAACTTGCATGCCCTCAACTTCTTGATTTATAATCCAATCTAGGACTACACATTAATGGAGGAAATTTCTTACAACTTGTTTTTTGGCAAAAATCTTTGCAAACTTTTTTGGCATTGTAATTATAATATAATATAATAATAATAATGGGCAATCAAAATTTTGATACTATTAAGGCCTTGTCCTTTGTCGTTGGTTAGAAGCCAAAACCTTTCCGTACCCTCCAATTGTAGGTACGTTGCATCAACATTTGTAGTTTGTAGATGACATTTCATAACTTTATACTATTATTACTCCGTATAATATAATACAAATAAACAAATACATCTACTTTTTAAGAAGTGGGGTTGCTATTTTTTGGTTGCTTGCTAGTGGATTTAATGGACCACCAAATTTATGCTTTGAATTTTGTTTAATTTTTCCTTCTTGTGCTTTGAATATAATTTTTTGTTTTATACTTCGTAGTACAAACTATAAACTATAAAGGAAAGGGGAAAATAAAATTAAAAATTAGAAGACACTTTTTATGAGAGGAATTCCTAACATGTCGAATAAAAGAATAAGATAGAACTATTACAAGGAATGGTGTCTATTGCTCCCTCTGTATTTATTTAAAGGATACATTTGCCTTTTTCGGTCGTATTTATTTAAGAGATACACTTGCCATATTTAGTAACTTATCAACCCCACTATTTAATAAAATAATATATTTAATTTTACCTATGACCCGCCATCCTATTAAACAAATAATTTCAAAAATCCACCTTACCTCCCACACCCCAAAATGACATGGTCTCCACTTATTTTCTTATTAAAATATCTACACAACCCCACTTGCTTTATTATTTTATTTTATTCAATTCTTCTTCTTAATACCCGTGCCCGGCCAAATGTCTCTCTTAAATAAATACGGAGGGAGTACATAGTACTCCAGTTTGTAGTAAACTTAAGTAACCTAGCTACATGCATCTACAATTCCATTTGTTGATTCATTTGCTTCCTAACCTGAGAATACTACTCTCTCTGTCCCAAAATTATAGTCTTACTTGACTAAAAACATGGATTTTAAGCAAAGTGGAATGTAGTGTGTGGGAAATTGAAATATGTTCTCTCCGTTTCAAAATGGGAACAGTTTACCTTTTCAAGCTTGTCAATGTAAATGTTTGGACATTAATATTTCTAATTTTATACTAAGTATTATTTAAAATTATAAAAAATTGATATTCCGAAACTCCGTATTAAGATGAATCAAACAAGACTGCACATGACTATATTTTTCCTTACTCGTAAATCACAAATGATAGTCAAATGGAAATTTACGAATAGTGTCAAAAGCCAAAGTGTCATTATTTTTTCGAAACGGAGGTAGTAGTACATTGATGATTCATTTGTATGAGAAAGTAGAATATAGTACATGTAAAAAGGAATAAAGTACATGAGGAGGTTTTCAATGCATTTTTTTGTGTGTTCGAAATGAGAGTAATATGAAAAATATTTTATGTTCAAATAAGGAAATATGACTATAATTACGGGATGTCCGATGTGATATACATGACTATGATTTTAGGAAGAAAGGAATAGATTTAGGCTCTCGATCTTAATGTGTTGAATATAAGAATAAAATAGAATTATTACAAGGAATGATGTCTAGTTGTCTACTAATTTACTATGTAGACGTGAAGTAGCTTAGTTGGTAAAGTTATAAGGGATGATATCCATAACTTGTGATAAAGGCAGTCTATACTATGTGTCGTATTCCACTACTTGATTTGTTTGGTAATTTGGGAATACTTGATTAAATGATTTGTCGGTGATGGAAACTCAAAGGAGGCTAGGGCTAGAATAACTGTAATGGTGTGCTTTGGAATGGACGGCAGCCAAAAATGGTGCGTTTGAAATTAGTAATGCAGAAAGTTGATGACACGTTAATGTCACACAGCTCATTGTGATTAACAAACTCCGCGCATTTTTACTGTATTTCTACACAACTGTCTACTGTGCGCAACTGTGTCTGTTTTGATCATTAACACTCCACTTGAAACTGCAGTTCTATTGTTTGAGAGTACGAGTTTTACCACTGCTGTCTTCTGTTTCAAACTTTCAACTGTCTAATTATCAGGGGTGTTTTGGTCATTTTAAGGGTGTTCTAATAGTGTTCTCGATGAAAAGAGCAATATATGGGAAGATTTTTCAATGGCTACCAATTTTTTGGTAGCCATTATAATTGTTTTAATCTCAACCTTTAAATTTATAGGATTAATCTTGGCCGTTTATTTATTTGACCAGTAAAATAAAAATGATTTTTTTTCTTCCAGTTATTCACAATTTCAGTCCTCGTGTAAATGGCAATAAGGCTCTAGATTACTAACTGCACGATGGTTTAATGGAATGAAATGCTCTCACTACCAATTTCCAAGTGAAGAACTACTCCTGAACTTCATTGTTAAGGCTTTTATGTTAAAGGTCTCTGATTTTTTTTAATCAATAACTAGTGTGTAGCCCGGGCGATGCCCCGGTTGCTACTTTGAATAATTAAAATTCGAAATTCTTTTTCAACTCAATATTTGACTAAAATACATGTAGACCATAAAAGTGAAAAGATTCATTAAGTTCATCAATTACACATGTACATTACCTTTATAATGCCAAGTAATTTTCTTAATGTTTTAATCGTTTAATTCATGATTTTTCTAATATTTTAATTATTATTTTTATTCCAATATAGTCCATAAGAAATAAGAGGTAACATAGAAATTTAGTTGTTTTAGACTTCATGTTAACATGTATTTATAAATTAACGTGCATTGATAAACAACAATTAGAGGTTGGTTAAGATGGTAATGAGAGTTATTCTCCAAACTTGAAGTCTTGTGTTCGAACCTTATTGTATTGATTTTTAATTGTCAACAACATCCCTTAACCTTGGCAAGTGAATGACGTGGCGTAAACAGGAGAGTTCTACGTGGCACATAAACATTTTTCGCAACGCCTTTTAATATATTAGTATAGATTTTATCTTAATTCAATTAATTATCCATTTATGAAAATAAAAAATAAGTAAACTCCATTGATTGACACCGTTAATAGAGTAGCAATATGTAGCAATATGATTGACACCGTTAATTTTATCTATAATTCTGTAGCAATATATATATATATATATATATATATATATATATATATATATATATATATATATATATATATATATATATATATATATATATATATATCGGTTTTTTCATGAAATGCCCCTGAGGTTTTAAAAAACGCACCAAATACCCTCGCCTGTTTCGATTCACATAATATACCCCTATTTTTCCGTACTGTTCATGACATGCCCCTGTTAGCTAACGCCGTTAGTCTGCCGTTAGTGGTGTTTTACTTATTTGCCCTTAATTTTGGTTTAGCGCCATTGACTTCCTTCACTTTCACAGAAAGACCAAAAAAAAAAAAAAAACCGTTCACATTTTTCTCTTTCTCTCTCCTCTCCCCTGTTCTTCTTCAAGCTCTAATCCTACTCAAACCCTAGAAATTCTGGGTAGATCTTCAATATTTTTGTGAATTTTGCTGCGCACCTTAAAGGCGAGTTCGTGGGTTGTGATTTTGCTTCAATCGCGACAAAAAAGGGAGAAACTTGAGGCGATTTCCAGTTGAGTTAGTGTTGAAGAGGAAACGGGAATTTAAAGTTGGTTAGTCTACTTCCAGGTAATAATCTCTTCTCCTCTGTTTAATTTTGCTGGTAAACTTGTTTTTTTTTCACGAAATCGATTAGGGTTAGGGTTTGTGAAATTGTCAGTTTTTTTTTTAAAATTGCGCAACTTTCTTGTTGGTTATTGGTCAATTGTGGTTGTTGGAATGAAAATTGATGTTAGTTTCATTATTTTTTCCCTTTAGGATGAGTGCTATTTGGTTGTTACTACGTTATGGGTCACATAGTTTTGATATTAGAGTGGGAGACATGGAAAAATATCGTTTGTTGAAGTTGTTTCTTGATATCTTTGAGGAATCAGTTAAGCAAGATGTTTTTTTGCCTAGTACCTTTAGCTTGTATGTTGAGGGTCCTTGTGGTAAGGTTGAATTGAATGATGATAAGACTTTAAGGCTTCTGTGGGGATGGAATTGGGGTAAAGACACTGCTGAAATTTGGGTTGAGGGAACAGATAAACCAGGATTGGTGTTTAGGAATGCTGTTGCAACAATTGAGAATCATAGAAAGGAAAAAGAGAGACAACTTAAGGAGAGACAAGAGGAACTGTTGAGGGCTCAAAGAGAGGAGGAAGAGGCAATGAGGAAACAACAGGAAAGGGAGGACATTTTGAGGGAAATACAGGAACAAATGGAGTACACTGTGGCTATGGAGGTCCCTGTTGTTGATTGTGAGGACATGAAGGTTGAGTATGTGAGAGTCATTAGCAAAGATGATGCTGATGAGGTGTTTCCAGGTTGCTCTCAACCAAAACAAACACAAGAATCCCCAAAGAAACAACCCACCCCACCCAAACACACAAATCATGTTGCTTCTAAGTCAAAAGGCAAGGATAAGCCTGCTTCTAAGAAACTAACCCCCAAAAGGAGGGCATCAGCTAAACAACCCACCCCATAGAAACAACCCACCCCACCTAAACAACCCACCAAACAACCTACACCACCACCCCCACCACCCCCACCACAGAAAGAACCCACCCAACCAAAACAACAACAACACACACCACCACCAGAACATCCCACCTCTCCACCACAACAACAACAACACACACCACCACCAGAACATCCCACCTCTCCACCACAACATCACACCCCTCCACCACCACCACAAAATCCCACTCCACCACAGAACAACCAAACTGATGAGCCTAACAATCAAGCACCACCTGATCAAGCTCAGCCAGTGAAAAAGAAGGGGGGCAGAGCTAGACCTGAGGGGTTTAGGGTTAACAAAGTCACTGCTAAGAAGGCTGGAACTTGGGTTTCCAAGGGAAAGGGAAAAGGGAGAAAGGGTACAGGAAGGTCTAAGACACCAGGGGTTTTTGCTGATGTTGGTGAGATATGTTCAGAAGAGGAGAGTGAGGATTCTGATTATGAGGAATCAGATTCTGAACAAGAGGATGTTCTGAATGATTGGATTGATTCTGATGTTGATGATGAGGTGATTCCTGATGATATTCCTGATTTGGGGTTTGAGGATTGTCTAAATGGTTCCTCAAAGATGGATAAGGCCTATAAAAATGGCAAAATATGGACTGATCAACCATATGGGTCCATTAAGTTAGAACCCTGGTTGATCTTTCATGATAAGGCCACATTTCTTGAAGTGTTGAGAAGTTACTGCATACAGGAGGGGTTTGGGCTTAGTGTTGAGAGGGCTGATAATAGGAGGTACACAGCAGTGTGTGCAGTGGAGTCATGTGACTGGAGGATACATGCCAGTAGGTTGTTTGACAATGTTAGCTGGGCCATTAAGGTGATCAGTGGGTCCCACAGAACTTGTGGGAGGCTTGAGGAGAATCCAGTAGTGACCTCTGAGTGGTTGTGTAAGCATATGTTGGGGGAAATAGAGGCAAATCCAGAGATTCCAGTGGAGACATTGAGGAGGTATGCACAGGAGAAGTTTCAGTTGAGGGTGAAAAAGAGGCTATTGTACAAGGTCAGGAGTATGGCAAAGGGAAAGCTGCATGGTGGTTGGGCTGAAGCATATGAGCTGTTGCCTAGATATGCTGAGATGATTAAGCAAACAAACCCAGGGAGTCATGCACTTATAACATGGGGGGCCAGTAGTGGGGATGTGAACCCAAAATTCAGAGCTTGCTTCTTCTCATTTGCTGCACAAGTCAGGGGGTTTCTAAGGGGTTGTAGGCCCATAATTGGAATAGATGGGGCTCATTTAAGTGGTTTCTACAAGGGCATTCTACTGACAGCAGTTGACATAGATGGGAATAATGAAATTTTTGTTCTTGCCTATGGGATAGTAGACACTGAGAGTTGTGACAGTTGGACCTACTTCATGAGATGTTTGAGGCAAATGTTTGAGCAGGAGGGTTGCAACAGAGATGATTGGACCTTCATCAGTGATAGGATGAAGGTATGTGTACTGATCTGATATTTACTCTTTTCTGATCTTTACTTTTTCTTATGTTTATGTTTCTATATTAATGAACCTGTTTTTGTTGTTTGCTGATGTGTAGGGTGTTGAGTTGGCAGTTAGAGAAACTTTTCCTAGAGCAACTAGGAGAGTTTGCTGCCAACACCTATACATGAATTGTAAGAACAATGGCTTCAGTGGATCTGCATTCCACAAGCTATTTTGGATAGCTGCTAATGCATACAATGAGTATGTGTTTGGTAAGGCCATGGAAAAGATCAGTGAGTACAATGCAAATGCCACTGCATACTTGAACAGCTGCATTGAGCAGTGGTCTAGGCATAAGTTTGACTCTACTGTTTGTTGTGATCACAACACAACAAACTTTGTGGAGTCATTCAATGCATGCACAAAGCCCTTCAGAGACATGCCTGTCTTCTCATGGAAGGTATAAATCTTCTAATCATATTCATGCATAATATTACCCCTGAACTTGTTGTTTGTTGTTTAATCATATTCATGCATAATATACCCCTGAACTTGTTGTTTGTTGGTTAATGTCTGGTGTACAGCAATCAGAAGTTGGTGTATGCAGAGGGTGGGGGCTAGATTTGACAAGGCAGTTGACATGGAGGAAGGTCAGCTCACTGCATATGCATTGAAAGAGTTAGAGGAGAGGACAGCTGAGTCCAGGTTATGTTATGCCACAGCATGTGGAGGGGGTGAATTTGAGGTTAGGGATGGACATGTCAACTTCCCAATTAGGCTTGCAACAAGAAGTTGTGCCTGTGGGAAGTGGCAGATCTGTGGAATCCCCTGCAAGCATGCACTGAGGGTCATATATGACCAAAGGATGAACCCCCATGATTTCATATCCCCATGGTTCAAGGCTGCTGCATACAAGCTAACCTATGCAGAACATATTCATCCTATGGCAGATCCATCTCAGTGGCCTGACTTTGGCCTTCCTTCCATTCAGCCTCCAACCATCAAAAGACCATCTGGCAGACCTGCTAAGAAGAGAAAGAGAGGGGAAAATGAACCAAAGAAAGGGAAGAGGAACACAAATGTGAAATGTGGAAAGTGTAGAGAGTTTGGTCACAACTCAAGAACATGCAAGAGTGGAGGAACAAGTGCCACTGGACCAAGTACTTCAAAGAGTGGTGCAGCAGGAGCAAGTACATCAAATGGGGGACCAAACACAAGGAAGAGGTCAAAGGCAGCTGCATAGTCACCTCAGTTGGCTATATTTTGTGAATTGTAGTGCACAAAGCTAAACTAACTTAGTCAAATCAGTTTAGTCAGAATCAGTTTAGTTAGAATCAGTTTTTGGAAACAGTTGTGCAGAGATCATTTTTTGGAAACAGTGAAATGCTTAGAACACCTCTTTTTGTGCAGTTCAGTGGTGTTTGTCCACTTAAAGTTCAGTTTATGTAAAGCTTATTTGCTTGAACAAGTATTTATGGAACAAAGTCTCTTTATTTCATGAAATTTGTTACAACTTTACTTCATTGCTATCCAAATCAGAAATGCAAACATTAATACACCAATTTTTATTGCAAAATTGATTTGCTGTTTCTGTTGTTTGATCTTCTTCTTCAATAGCTTCAACTCTTCATGCATTCCCCTGCTCTGTTCTTGCATTCCCCAGCTTTGTTCTTGCATTCCCCTGTTTTCATCATCTCTGTTTCCCTTGCTCTGAACTTCATCACTTGTGTGCTCAAGAAAACCTTTGCACCATTTGAAATTATCACAAGGATCACACTTGTAGTAAAGCTTTTGCGGATTTTTTTCCGTTTCCGAGCTCCTAATTGCAAATCTTCTCCCGCAATAGCAATTTTTATTAGGAACTCTAATGTATGCTAAATTTGGGATGGAAGAAGATTCGATTTTTGAATGAGAGCTCATGGCTAATTTGGAGAGGGGAAAGTATGCAAGTGAGGTGAACACTAGTAGCATTTATATGCAGCAAGAACATAACGGCTATATTTTGCTTCCTAGGTTTAAAAACTAGCCGTTAAATTCAAATTCCTGCAATTTGGGTATCTAGTGCAACTTAATTTTAAAATAGGTGTATATTATGCATTAAGTTTATAAAAAGGGGTATACTGTGAATTATAAACACGACTTAACGGAGGACTAACGGAAGGTCAGTTAAGGGGTATTTGGTGCAAACTTGGAAAAAAATAGGGGTATATTATGTGAATCGAAACAGGCGAGGGTATTTGGTGCGTTTTTTAAAACCTCGGGGGCATTTCATGAAAAAACCGTATATATATATATCAATAATAGGAGTTAGTTGTTAACGATACGAGAATGGTATAAATATTACTTAATAAATTTACAACTGATTTGAAGGCTTCCATGAATGTTGTTGTGAGAATTGGAAATGAAAGGTACTGTATATCCGTATATGGGAAGGAAAAGGGAAATACCTAGTTTATGGAGCAGTTACTTTATTTTTCTTTATCAGAAAATAGTTTTTATTTTAATTATTTATCAATCAAATTAGTGGTGTAGATTTATTATTTAAAATGTATGGTCACGATTAATAATTTACATTGGCTAATTGTAAAATCATCCCAATATATAATATTCTTTTAATTGATAAAAAGAAGAGTAATGCAACTAGTACGGATACACTTCCTTGTACAACTAAGGTTCATCTGCAAGTCTCGTTTAAGTACGATATATCCTGCCGTGTGGCGAATACAACCTTACTCGTACAATCATGGAGGAATGTCTTAAACCAATGATGTCTTGGCCTAGTGGTTAAGATTGAGGGCCTGTGGACAATAGGTCTCAGGTTCGAATCCCTCCACCCATTTGTAATTTATATTGCCCTTGTGGCTCATTGGAATCAAAAAAAAAAAAAAAAAAAATGGAGGAATGTCTTAACCTTTCGTTCAAAGCGCATCCATAAATAAACTAAACGACTGACATCGTTTTAGGATTGACGACTCCATTCGTACGACTACATTCTTACGAGTATTTGGTTTCAAATTTGCAAATGAAAGAATCCGTGTCTTGAAAAGGACATCTACCCTTTGGTTGACCTTGACACTAGAGAGATCATTGCTCATAAAACACAAATCAAAAGCTCATAAAACACAAATGGGAACTAAATTTAATATATTTCAAATTAAATTTCTGAACTGGTGTACATTTAATTCATGCAAAGTATTGTTCGGAGTAGTAAATATCATAACCTATCATTTTTTGTCATATTTTTCTACAAAAGAAAAACAGCCAGCTTGAACAAAGATACTTTCAAATATATCTGCAGGAAAACCAGTTGACCCAGCTTCATCTGCTTCACATTATGTATGAGATGCATCTCGTTATGAAGTTGAGATTAAAATCTATAATTCTCTCATCTTCGCCCTGCGACTTTTCCATAAATCGCCATCAATGGTTGTTGGGTAGTCTACACAACTCCATGTTCGCTGGCCCATGGCTCATTCTGTTATCCATCCCCACCTTTTTCCTGCATTCTGCGTAGAAATTTATTCCACCAGCATTATATTTACTAATCAGATAACTGTTTTCACGATAATAGATTGACTTTTCAATTGACAGTTTCCTAATTAGAGAAATTGTTACTTCTTATACCTCACAATTAGCAGTATGTACTCCCTCCGTTTAAAATTAGTAGTCGTGTATACTCTAGCTTGTGATATCCAGAATAAGTTTTGACTGTTTTGTCACATTTCTAAAATAGATTCAGATACTTTGTAATGTTTGATTTTCAGATGTACATCCACTTTAAAAGCACTCAAAAGGTGAAAACATATCAAGTAGCTTAATGCCATGTTAATATCCGTGTTCTTCAGTCACAACGTTCAAGTCCTCTCTGCATGAAATTGGTACGCTAAACTCAACTTCAGTGGGGTGCGATCATGACAATATTAACCAGTATTGGAAATACGAGAGTGGGGACTGAGATGGGTGTGAGACCATGAGTGAAAGAAACTAGGGACCAGCAGCTGGAAATTCACTAAGTGGTTGGTTGGACATTGGAAGTAACTCTTTCCCTAGGGAATTCCATTTCTAACTTCAAAAGTGTTGAGAACTGTTTCGACAAATGGTAGGAAATAGATTTTAAAGGGAGAACCAAGGAAGTACAGCCTCCTATGTTTTCATCAACCAACAACTTCCTAATTTTCTACTTCTTGGGAAGTCACACGTGATTAAATGAAGTGTATTTCAACATTGATCGAACACCCAATAAGCGTCTAAACTACTCTAAAAAATTGTTACGTCTGTCCTTACCAATCTCTTCCCTCTATTTCATTAATCACAACATTGTTATTCCCCCCTATAAAATCTATCTTGTATCCGGGTACACCTTAAGCTAGGTGTACCCAAGGGTTTTTATTTTTCTCATTGAAAAATTTGCTCACTGGAAGTTTTTTTCCTTAAATGAGATAAACTAAGCAAATGAGCAAAAAGAACCCTTAGGTACACCTATCTCTAGGTGTACCCGGATACAAGATAGATTTTGTAGGAGGGCAAAACAAATCACAATACCCCTAAATTCCATTTGTCACTTCTACTTATTCCAAATCCTAAAAATCAAACATGAGTAACACGACAATTAAAAATACTAATCAAACATGAGTAACAACTCCAGGTTGGCCCATGGCTCATTCTGTTCTCTATCCCCGCCTTTTCCTGCATTGTGCGTAGAAGTTTATACCACCAGCAATTACTAGTCAGAATGGTTTCACAAAATAATAGATGATTTTTCAATTGAGAGTTCCCTTTCTAGCTTCACGAAACTGGTTTCATCAACCAACAACTTCCTAACTTCCTAGTTCTTGGGAAATCACACATGAAGTGTATCTCTACATTGATCAAACACCACTAATTAAGGTTCTGTTAGGTTCAACTGACATTAACTTATCTGAATTTATTTTTGCGGTAAAGAACTTATTTGTATGTTAAATTGAAATAACTTACTTTTGCTGAAACTTATTTTTGCCGAAATAAGTCAAAATAAGTTAAAATGAATTGAAACAAAAACTATCTAAGTTACTCTAAACGGCGAATGTGACAAATTAATCCCGTAACTTACATGTTATGTACAAATCAGCCTTTCAACTTTAAATTGTAGCAAATTAACCCCATAACTATCATGCCACGTGTAATTTACTACATAGTATCATTTTCCGGCTAAATACCACCGGAAAAGATAATAGTTACCCACTATTGTCGCATTATAAACCATAAATTAACAAAAAGAAGAAAAAATATAATCATTAATTTCATGCACATCTCGTATTCACAAAAAAAAAAAAAAATATGTACATACATCTCATATACATATATTTGTATAAGATTAAAATCCAATATCCATGCGACAACCACAAGACGAAGTAAAAGATGAAAGAATATTGCAGAAGCCAACAACAATGTAGTTTTACTCTTTATCATTGAATGGGTTTTATGGGTACATATAATTGCAGATTTGCAGATCAAGAGGGAGAGCACCCTACTACGGTAGGTAAAACTCCATAGAAGATGAAGACATGAGACAAAAAATAACGAGGATTTGAGGGGGTGAGAAGCGTGAATATACACTAAAAATCAGATAATTCATATATTTATAAATGAGCAAAATAAAATTATTTAAGTTTTTTCCGGCGACGATCATCATTTCCGGCTGATTTTTGTGGAGAAATGTCATTAAGGAGTTAATTGCACTTTGTATGATAGTCGTGGGGTTAATTTGCTACTCTCTCTGTCCCAAAATTATAATCCTGTTTTTCTAAATCGGGCGTCCCATAATTATAGTCTTATTTACTTATTTGAACACAACAAATTTCCCATGTTATCCTCATTTGGGACCCCAAAACAAAAAGAAAAGTATTTTATTCCTTTTAACATGTACTATTTTCTTTTCCCCATGTACTTTATTCTTTTTTACATGTACTATATTCTACTTTTTCATCATCAATGTACTATATTTCAATTTCCGGCACACTTAATTCCACTTTTCTTAAAATCCGTGTTTTTAGTCAAATAGGACTATAATTTTGGGACGGAGGGAGTACATGTAAGAGTTAGAGGGCTAATTTGCACATAACAGTATAACACTTAAGTTATGGGGCTGATTTGCCATATTCGCCTACTCTAAACAACATTTAGGTTTGTCCTTGGCGGGATAGTCAGGGAATAATATATATTAATTTAAATAAAATGGCAAAGTCCTCATCAACCCCTTCCCTCTCTTTCATTAATCTCAATATTGTTATTCTCTCTTACAAAATCTATCTTGTACTCGGGTATACCTAGAGCTAGATGTACCCAAGGGTTTTTATTTTTCTCATTGCAAAGTTTTGTTCATTGTAAGTTTTTCTTTTTTTTTAAAATGAGCAAAACTAAGAAAATGAGCAAAAGGAACGAGCTAGGTGTACCCGGGTACAAGATACATTTTGTAGGCGGAATAACAAATCCTAAGATCTCCTAATTTCCAATTGTCACTTCTACTTATTCCAAATCCTAAAATCAAACACGAGTTACACGACAATTAATCATTTATTGTCATGAAGGCAAGTACATGATTAAAACTATTTAGATTTTAGAAGAAAAAAAAGAATGGTCTAAGGGAACTCAAAGATTACAAGCTATGAGAATCAACAAGGCTTTATTCAAATGGAAATAGGGATTGGCTTGAGTTGTACACCATCTCCTATTTACAATGGTTGTATCATAATAATTCTAATTGAAGACTGAGAGAGAATATGAGAGTAGAAACCAGCAGTTGGAAATTCACCAAGTGGTTGTCTAGTAGGACGTAGGACAGTAAAAGTCTAGGCAGTGTCACCTCCAAAGAAATACGGAGTACAAAATTTGTTTGGTTAATAGGAGGAAGCAGAACTTAACGTAGGAAGCTTCATTTACCAAGAAGAAACTAGACAAGCAAATTTCCGATCTTGAAGGAAGTAGAAATTATGTGTACATAGAATCTCAAATGAATTTATCAACCAAATAACTTTTTGTCTACTACTTTCGAGTACTTCATAAGAATGTTTCCTATGTTCATCAAACAACCACTAAACTACAGGGATAACTATTTCTACCCAATGGATAGATTACCCACCTCTACAAGACAATTAATTTTTTAACATCAGGTAGAGATGGATAATATACCTAGTGGATAGAATAAGTTATATGTCTTAACTATCTTACGTAGTACTCGTTAATAGCAAATAATTTAGTGAAATTTCCTTGATTAATCTCTCTCTCCCTCTCTGTGTTACCAAACCTCTACTCCGTATTCCCTACTCCTCACCCATCAACCACCAATACCAAAAACTTGGGAATAGGGCGTCCTAATTTCTACTTGTTACCTTATTTATTCCTAATCCTAACGATTGTAATTCCCATACTTCACTTCATCTATTTTATTTTACACCATTTGTAGCCATGAAAGCTTCAACATAATTTGCCTTTCTTTTCCTATTCAACATAAAGTTCAGTTAAACATCTCTGTTTCGATTATAGACTGTATAGTCATTGCAATCTAAAACTAGCTACATTTGTACTCCTTAGCTACTAAGTACTAATCAAACTCACACTTCACAACTGATGAAAGACAACATATATACCTACAAGTTCAACATTCTAAGCATAGAAATATATAATAGATCATGTTCTTCAAAATAAAAATAAAAATAAAATACAGTGACAACAACATACTAAGAACTTAAAACATACCCTATAGTAAGGTTGACGAGAAATCCACCAAAAGAACCACACACCCATCACGACACCGAACCAAGGCAAGCATCAAATACGAACCCACGTAACAATCCGTCCCCATACCCAGGCGCCCCCTCGATCCACTGCCACTCACCGCCACCGCCACCGCCACCTCCACCACCTACTCCTTGAGCGGAATTGTCCCACAATGCCAACTTCCCAACCCTCTTAGCCGAAAAACAAACCTTATCCCCTCCTCCAAAAACCTTAAACTTCGAAGATTCCTGAAAACACTTATACATATCCAAAGGCATTCTCCCTGCCTCATCCCACTCCAGACTCTCCAAATCCAACCTAAGTATCAATATTGTAGAGCAAGAAGCATTCAATGAAAATGACGATTTTAGCCCTCCCACCATTAGAATCTTGTTCCCAACCCCCTTGACTAATCTAGGTCTTTTCAAGATATCAAACACATCCCCCCATTCACTCCTCTCGACCCTACTCCATCCCAACGCCGTCGTCTCGAAATCGGGCAGCTTACAGCTGAATAACTTCCAGAGACTTCTCCAAGGTGATCCCACATCACAGAGGGCATACAAGGAGCTCCCAACTAAGATGGGGCTCCGAGGTTTCGAGGGTAAATTCGACGAAAACTTTAACCAACTATTCTTGTTATTGTTGCTAATTTTCTTATTGTAACTGCGATTGTGAGTGCTGTGATCACACCAATACAAGGTGGCGAGTTCAGTGAGAACAAGAATCCGCCCACCGGACCCGGATAAAACCGATCCATGTTTCGACCACGCGGACCCGAGCTGGGGGAGAACCCGGTAAGCCCGGGTTAAAGGGTTGCAAACAACAAGTGAGCGAGCAGGGGACTCGGGTGAGTCACCCCAGAGGTAGATCTGACCGAGTGAGGAAGTGACCGGGGAGAGAGAAGTGAAGGGAAGGAAAGTGAGGTCAAATCTGAGCCATTTATCGGAGGAAGGATCGAAGGCGTGGAGGAGAGGGAGAGGGGGAGGAGGAGGAGGAGGGGAGAGAAGGGCGGCTTGACGGTGGCGGGTGTGGTGGTGGGGAGGGCGGAGAGCGAGGAGAGAAAGAGGAGGGTGGAGGGAGGAGATGAGGTGGCAGAAGGAGGGGGAAGTGAGGAGGTGGTTGAAGGGCTTGGAGATAGATCGGCAACGGATGATATCGCGGAGGGGGAGTTTGGTGAAGATCATGTGGAGGGTGTCTTGAGGGAGACGGTAGATTGGTGGAGATTCCATTAGAGGAGAGGAGAGGAGAGAGAAAGTGAAGGTCCGTTAATGGTGGAAAAGTTTGGGTTGTTGAGGAGAGAGAAAGAGGGAGGTGTGGTGGGGGATGAGGAGGAGAGTGAAAGGAATGGATACCTTCCAAGTTTCCAACTCAATTCAAGAGAAAAGTGTGTTTGTTTTTAGTCAATACTCAATAATAGTGTGAGAAAAAAGAACATTCAACCAATTGGAGAAGTTACCACTGTGAATAAAAGTTGACAACAATGGAAAATATTGTCTGCGTATTATTCTGGAGATCGATTCACATGCACGCAATTTTATTTATTTTAATTTACAAGGTGAGAAAAAAAGATTTAGGAGCCCCTCTGTTCGAGGGTTACTCCTAAATAATCATTTGCTAAACTCTTGTTAAGAGTCCGACTACTAGAGACCTGAATACACAAATAATTTTAAACTAAATGACCGACATTTGCAACCCAATTTGCTGCCCTGTTTGCTTCCCTATAAACGTACTCAATGGTGACTGAAGAAAACCTATTCATAAGAGCCTTGATGTCCCCAATGATATTTTGTAATTTCCAAGGTGTTTTCCAAATATCTTTAACTGCATTGATAACCAGTAGATTGTCGTCTTCGATATGTATCTTGTTGATGTCAGTTCAATAGACTCTTAAATTCCTTTGTGGAACGCAATAGTTTCCGCCATATAGACCTGAGTGTTTCCTAGGTTGAAAGTAACAACACTTCTCGTAGATCCAAGATGATCTCGAAATAGGTGGATGGATGAAAGTAACCATCTAACCAGGAGAGGTTTGGAGGAGGTGACGTGGTTAGAGGTGGAGGAAGGGTGAGGTGGATGGATGGATGGGGATTGAATAGAATCCAGTTGGAGTCTATAATCCCATTCTTTTTGAAGGTGCTTAGCTCTGAAGAAACATCTCAAATGCAAGAACTCTATTTGCGTGAAAATGACACCATTCATTTCCTTCCAGATGGACCAAAAAAGGAAGATGAAGCGTAGAAGAGTCTTCGGGTAGCGACGAAGATTAGATAGTGCTGGCAAGAGGTCGGTGAACCGAATCGTGCAATCTAGCCAATGAATGATTAATCTGTTCTCCCAGAGCTGTTTAGAGTGATCGCAAAGGAGAAAGAGGTGGTTCATGGATTCGTCATTGCTATTGCATCTAGGACAGAGAGGCGAAGGAAGAATCTTCCTGTGGAAAAGGGATTCCCTGCAAGGTAGGCTTGCATGGGAGATTTGCCATAAAAAGATTTTAAGTTTCGGGGGGATCTCCAAATCCCAAGTCCATCTATGTTCCCATTTAGGAGTATCCCTAGGCAGGTTGTGGGCAAGCCAGTTTGCCGATCTGACGGAAAACTCCCCACTGCTTGTGCAACCCCAAACAAGGAAATCTCGAGTCGGTATAGGAATTCCTTAGGACTAGCGATTCAGGAAGTCTGCTTCTTAGCTTTGCTATATCCCACTTTTTATTGGGTAGAATAAAATCTGCCAACTTTGCATTTTCATTAACATAGCGGTTGTCCACATCCTATCTGTCTTTAAGGCAAGAGTGAAAAGCCCAGTTATCTTCCTAGAAGTTGATATTTTTCCATTGCCTAGTTTCTAGCGGATTCCTTTATGAAGGATCTACCTTTGGTTCAGAATATGTTTACAGGAGAAGAAATTTGTGTTTCTAAGGTACTTTTTCCTCATTAAATTGGCCCATAGGTTGGTATTGTTAGTCAGGATTTTCCATCTTAGCTTGGGTATAAAAGCCCTGTTCATTGGTTCAGTTCTACGTAAGCGTAGACCCCTTATCGACTTTGGCTTGCAGATTTTATTCCATGCAATTAGGGGAGTGGCTCCCCTGTAAGGGTCAGAGTTCCAGAAAAACCTGCGATGGGTGGCATCCAGATTTTTTGTAGTATTCTTAGGAAGAAGGAAAAAAGAGCATATATAAACAGGGAGGGCTTCCAAGTTACTTTGAAATAGGCTCGAACGACCAGCTTTTGATAAGAAGTTTGCTAGTGCATCTTTCCTGGTATTCGGAATAAGTATTGAGAAGACGATAGATTATTTGTGAAAGTTTACCAATTGTCCAGAGAGCGAGCAGAATTTATCGATTTTTTTTTTTAAGGTCATGGCACGAAGCGTTGGTGGCCTTACAGAATAGGAGGCTATCATCAGCAAACATTAGTCCTGGGATTTTATTTGTGGCAAGAGTGACCTTAAACCCTATCCCGGAGGAGGTTGATATGCTTTCATTGGTTAGCAAGTAGATGAAAACATCCATGCAAATGATGAAAAGATAAGGCGATGATGGATCTCCCTGTCTTAGACCTCGATCTTGACGGTCTGAAATGGTCCGTAGTTTCGCCATTAACTTTGACTGAGTAGAAGACTGTAGTTTCACACGATTCAACCCAGCTTATCTAGATAGGAGGAAAGCCTAGCTTAGGACTGCCCAGAGGAAGTCCCATTCAATTCTGTTGTAAGATTTCTCCATATCCAATTTTAGGGCATACCATCCCACTTTCAATTTTGAGTTTTTAAATCCATTCATTATCTCCTGGACTATAAGGAGATTATCGTGAATGGATCATTCTGGGGTGAAAGCATTTTGAAAGGGGCTTATGTGGGTTTGGAGGATAAGCCTGAGGCGGGAGACAATAAGTTTTGCAATTGCTTTGTATATTGTGTTACATAAACTAATCGGTCTAAAGTGGTTTGGGTTTTCCGGGCTTTTAGGAGTACTTAAAATAATTAAGTATATGTAATTAACCTATAATAATTAAGTATATGTAATTAACCTATAATAATTAAGTATATGTAATTAACCTATAATAATGATAATTAAGTACCTTTGTCTTAAGGTGCGTTCTGTTCACCTTAAAAAAATAAGTTTCAGGTCCAATAAGTTCAGATAAGTTCCAATAAGTTCCAATAAGTTCAGGTAAGTTCAGATGAGTTCAGATAAGTTTCAATAAGTTCAGATAAGTTTCAATAAGTTCCAATATTAATAAATAATATTATTATTTATTATTATTTATTATTATTAATATTAATATTATTATTTATTATTTATTATTTATTATTTATTATTTATTACGGAGTATTTGTTATTTACTATTTACTATTTATTATTTACTATTTATTATTGTTAATATTATTTGTAATGTTATTAGTAATAAGTTTCAAGAAATTCTAATAAGTTTCAATAAGTCAGATAAATTCAGATAAGTTCCAATAAGTTTCAATAAGTTCCAATAAGTTCAGATAAGTTCAGATCAGATAAGTTCAGATAAGTTCAGGTCAAATAAGTTGAACAGAACGCACCCTTAATGGTTACTTGATCTCTATTTTACCTAGGCAATCTGGGTTCAAATTCTCATAATAGGACATTAATAATGATTTTTTTTTTAATCTTTTATTTGTCATGCGTTGATCATCTAAATTCTGTTTTTTGTTTTTCCTTTTGTTAGTCGCTTTTTCCTCATCACTTTTTATTGTTTTCGTTTCTATAATGATTCATGATTTTTCTTTATAAAAACACAAAAAATAATACTCCGTAGTAGTGTTATTTTTTCTTAAAAAGTTTTTGGATTTTCCATAAGAATACTTCTAATAAGGTACTCTGTATGTAATACTTCATTTTTATAGACTTATAGTTATTGCATGTTATTTTGAACTTTTTAGAGGTCTAATGAATTACTTTGTATATAGATTTATAATTCCCCGCAAGTGTCTTTGTATGCTATTTGTTCAGTGACAATTATTGTAATAAAGTAAATCTCCTTCAAAGTTGAAAAACTCATTTTTTTCATTTTAAATTGAAACCGAGCCAAGTTTTTGCTGTATTTTGGACTAGGTATTGAGTTTTATTGTTATGAAAACCTAAAACTGAAGTTCTTAAATTCTCCACATATTTTATTACGGCGTTTATAATATTTTGACTATTTTCCTTTCAACTTTAACCCATTAAAAGGGAAGAAAATCATAATTTTTTTGGACCCCAATATATAAATTCCTAGATCCGCCCCTGGTCAGGAACAAGGTTATGTGGGAACATAAGGTGACTAGTGTTGGTATTGTTACTAAAGACACTCAAGCGGCTATGACAGTTGGAATTAGGATTTGGTCCGCATGAAAATTTTCGAGTTTGACCAGGCATGGTTTGAATTGTTGGTTATGTGTTAGTTTTTTTTGTTAAAGGGGTCTTATGGTTGTATTTTGAGACTGTGGGATGGAAGAGTTCTTCCTATAAGGTTGTTCCCCACAAGTACTTTGTTTTGTATGGTTGTATTTTGTGCTTAATGTTAATAAAAAATCATGAACAATGTTATGATGTGTATAACATGTTGTCTTGAACTTTACTTTTGACTTATTTAATTTTGGATAAAATAAGTTTCGATAATTTTAAATAAGTCAAAATAAGTTGTAGCCGATTAAATGAATGTAATCTCTAATAGCTTCTTTATCACTAACTAGCCAGATTTTTGCATTATGTCTAGCTAGCTACAAGCTAACATGTACAATGCGACATGAAATCCCGTCATTATTCGAACAATAGAATCATGCTATGCGTTATTCACTCAACCAGAAATGTGTACTCCACATTGCGGAGTACTATTGAAAACTATAGGTGTTTGTAGAATTTGAATTCTGAACCAAGGAGAGCTAAATCAAAGGTCTTGCCATCTTGGTGATATTTCAGCTAAACATATGTTCTTTTGAATTTGGTGACTGATGATTTCGTACTAAAATTATCATTTGTGATTAATATGTAATAGTTTCGTACTAAGTTTTCAATTGCACTTAAACAACACCTCGTCTAACCAAGACGTGTACGATATTAGAATTTAGAAGCAACAATTCAGAGTATTATTGTCTGGTTCAAACACAAATAAAAACGAACGAGGGTGATTTACTTCTGTTTTTTTGACATATGATAAACGAACGTAATTACAAATTAAAAACTGAACTAAAAACTACCACTACGAGCTTTGTCACTACAAAAAATTGTACCATTAACGACGGGAAATCTCGTCGCTAAAGACCAATAATTGTTGATTAATGACGGGATTTCCTGTCGCCAACCCGTCTTAAAAGGGGGTCGTCGTTAATGGAAAATCCCGTCGTTAACCCGTCGTAAAAGACATTTGCGACGGTGGTTCCCGTCTTTGTTTGATTGTTAGCCCCGTCGTAAAAGACTTTTGCAATGGGATTTTTAACCCGTCGTAATTAGGTTGTCGTTAAAGATACAAATTCTTGTAGTGTTACTAGCTCTTACACATTTACCCACAAGAACACTACATAAACTTAGTACCATCTTGAACGAGGATCCTCGGTTGCTGGAAGCAAATACCGCTTGACTTTGGATAAACCACCTGCAAAAATAAACTTTACCTTTGCTTTCCGATAACAAAGGCGCTTGTGATGCAATTGGAGGAAGATGGGGATATTGTAGCAGCTTGGATGGCCGACCATGAAACAACATATTACTAAACCACGGGATTGGAATGATGGAAGGAACGAAAGGTTTGAATAGTCCCAGTCTGAATGTGCGATGCCAAACAAAGTCACATTGATTCGTGACTTGGTACCCTTAACACAGGATACTCTATGTCTCTCCTCAAAGGGAGAGAGAATCATTGGAGTGCTATGAACCCTCAACATCTTTAGCTGAGGAGCCTCTTTCGGATATGAAATTTTCAACGCAATGAGAACAAACACCATAGCAAAGCTAAACTGAGAGATGAACAAAACAACCTCTCCACACACTAATTGACTTGAACCTTTCAAGTCAACAGACTGTTGGAAATATAGGTAGTTTTTGCTTCAAAAGAATGAAAATTGTGCTTGTCCCACATTGACAAAAAACAAAAGTATTACCCACTTTATATATCCACACTTCCTTAATAGGTTTGTTAGAAGACTTGTGAGGAGGCTCTAGGCCACCGCACACGCAGGCGCGCGGGCCGGGCCCGGGCGCGTTCGCGGGTGTGGGTGGGGCCCTTTTTACCGCCGATCAGTCCTGTGTAACGGCTATTTTGGTAACCGAATATTTTCCATAACGGTTACAGATCTTATTCCGGAAATTGAGTCATTTATTGATTCTAATTGATTACCGAATTTATTTCCTTCCCGAAATAATTCTTCAGCTTTCCGTTATTTATTGTGCCTTCCTCTTTCACAAAAAATACACAGAAACTTAACTCCTCTCCGAAATTTTTTCCTCTCAAACACATACTTTCTGGTTCGGTTTTGGGCAACGTTCAATCTCGTTTTCAATCTATCTTTTTGTACTACACCAACGAGATAGATGTCGTGTAACCCTGGAGGTTGATTGTCAAGAGGCCGTGTGTACATAACGGGGCAAATTCAACTTTAGGGCAGTGTTCATACACGCCACGACTTGGTTAAAGATAAGTTTATTCGTTCATTACTAGTCATTGTTCCTACAATCTAAAGTTGAAATTTTTCTTCCGTGTTTTATTTTTCAATGGCTGGTAATATTCCTACTGCTATCCCTTTTACGTCTGCCATGCTTTCCAACCCTTTTATCCCTGATATGTCTAAGTTAGATCCTTTCGATGGGAAGAATTATAAGATGTGGTCTGATAAGATGGAGTTTTTCTTGGGTCAAATTGGGGTAGATTATTGTCTTACTGCTCTTGCTGCCCCTGCTAATTCCACTAGGGATTTTGAGAAAGATAACAAAACTTGTTTTGGGATGTTGTTGCATTACATGACTGCTTCTCTTTATATGATTTATAGTAAATCTAAGAATGCTATGGAAATTTGGGATGCTCTGAAAACCAAGTTCCGTAGGAACATCGACGACAACCGTCACCACGACGGCTGCTCGGGTCATCCCATCTCAGGCCGGCATGACGACATCCGCCATGATGTCGATCCCTACCTCCGCTCCAGCATCCCGACCGTTACCTCCCCCAATGGTGACCATGTCGATGCCTCTACCCGTTTCACTCCCAACACCAGGATTGGCACCGGTAACTCAGATGCAGCGGGACCAGATCCTCTCCCAGCAAGTCGTCCAACCCGTTGTCAACGTAGTCGCTTCGGCACCAGGAGCGCTCCCCCAGTTGATGACAGTTCCCCCAGCCAGCCAGGCGCCACAAGCAGTGTTGCCAAGCGCACTAATGCGACCTGACTCCTCTCGAAACTATTCTCCATACACTCCTCTTAACAGGCCAGTCGCTCCGGTTAGTCACGGCTTTGTAACGCCTTTCCCTTATGTTGCAGGTACTCACGCGACTCAAGGAACACCCCAATATATGCAGCAAGTGGTACCGCAGTTTACTCCCCACCAACCTCATGGCATATACCCCCAAAATACCTATTATCAGCATCTCCACGCCAGTATTCCCGAAACCTTCAGCCCACTTGTCCCAGTGCTCAACAGCATCTGCGAGAACACCAATTACCAACTCCAACAAATTATGACCATGATAAACAAAATTCCAGGAGTACCAACACCAATCAAAGAAGCCAGCCTAGATAGTTATGCCGACTCGCCGTACGCCGATCCCATTGATGCAATAGACATCCCTAAACGGTTTAGTCCACCCAATATGCCTATGTATGACGGGACGTCCGGTCCAAGAGAGCATATCCTGACCTATAAACAACGGATGATGACCATTCCAGTTCCCAAATAAATGAGATAAGCCAGCCTCTGCAAAGGGTTCGGTTCGACGCTAGTTGGGCCCGCCTTGAAATGGTTAACCAGCCTACCAAATGGATGCATCACCTCTTTTGCTCATCTCGACAATATGTTCAATCAACAATTCGCCAGCAGCAGGTGTCTAGAGAAGCAAACAAGCGACTTGTACCGAATAATTCAACGCCCCGACGAACCTCTGAAGGACTACATAGCCCGTTTCATTAGGGAGAAAGTGACCGTCCCTGAATGTGATGTCCCAACAGCTATCGAAGCGTTCAGACAAGGGTTATATGGCGAAACCGACCTCTGGAGGGATCTAATCAAATACCCTTGCAAGACGTTCGAAGACGCTCAAGCTAAAGCAATGGCCCAAGTGAGGCTGGAAGAGACTCTCTATTCTCGGAAAGGGGGCAACGACTACTCGAAGACGGAAAGACGGTTGCCCTACCCCAAGAGAAGCAATGATCGTCCTGCTCCTTATTCCCGACCTCAGCACGTAGCGGTGGTGGAAGATGATGACGACTCCGACTGGAAGAACAACCCGGATCTACCTCCAAAAATTAACGAATACTCTTTTTGTGTTGACACTGTAGGTCTAATGAACCACCTTTCAAAGATGGGGAAAGCAGTGCAATGGCCGCCGAAGTCTAGCAAACCTGAGTCGAAGAAGGATCCCTCGAAATGGTGCGACTTCCATGCTGACATCGGCTATACAACCAACGATTGCGTCGCATTAAGGAGAGAAGTGGCTTATCTGTTAAAGAACGGACAGCTAAAGGACGTCATGTCAGACAAAGCTCGTGGAGTCATCAACAAAAACAATTCTAACTCTCCATCCAGACCTCCTCCAACCCCTCCTCATACTAAAACTGTGAATTTTATTGCTGGAGGTTCTGACATTTGTGGTTTAACTTATTCCGCAGCGAAGAGACACGCTTGAGAGAACGAGATAGATAGACCTGCCCGAGCCGTAGCCGCCAAGCATCTAACCCCTATATCCTTTGACGAATCTGATGCAGGGGACATCTCGGATAAACATCACGATGGCCTAGTGATCTCCATTCCAGTTGGGAATTGCATGATCAAGCGCGTCCTCGTCGACAACGGCAGCTCAACTAATGTGATGATGCTTGATGCCCTCAAAGAGATGGGGCTTAACCCAGATACGGACGTCATTAAAAAATCCACCGTGTTGATAGGGTTCAGCGGCGAAGCAAAGACTACCTTCGGAGAAGTCACCTTACCTGTTTACGCTCAAGGGATCAACCAACAGGTAAAATTTTGTGTTATTGATTGCCCTTCATCTTACAACATTATCTTGGGCAGGCCATGGATCCACGACATGAAGGCCATCCCTTCGACGTATCACCAAACCATTAAGTTCCCAACTCGATGGGGAGTTCAGGAAATCAAGGGAGATCAACAAGAGTCCAAAGAGTGCTACAAAGCGGCCCTGAAGCCTTCGGCCACTAACAAATCCTCCTTATAGCAATTACAGTCCAGTCCTGAACCGGTAGGCTACAACGAGCCCAAGTCCGAACAGCTCGATGAGGTCATCCTGGATCCCACAAAGCCAGACCAGGTTGTTCTTATTGGATGCGATGTTCCTGACAACATCAGGTCGGAACTTGTCGCTTTTCTCAAAGCCAACGCAGATTGTTTCGCATGGTCCCATGAAGATATGCCTGACATCAGCCCAGACGTCATCACTCACAAGCTCAGTGTCGACCCCAATCATAAGCCCGTCAAGCAGAAGCGACGAAAGTTCGCTCCTGAGCGCAACCAAATTATCAATGACGAAGTTCAGCAACTACTAGATACAGGGAAGATCAGGGAAGTGAAGTATCCGGACTGGCTAGCCAATGTCGTCATAGTAAGAAAGAAGAACGGGAAGTGGCGAGTCTGCATAGATTTCACCGACATCAACAAAGCATGCCCCAAAGATTCTTTTCCTCTACCCCACATCGACGCCATGGTTGATGCTACTGCAGGACATGAGATGCTCTCATTCATGGACGCGTTCAGTGGGTACAACCAAATTTTGATGCACCCAGAAGATCAAGAGAAAACCGCCTTCATCACGGAGCGTGGTACTTATTGTTACAAGGTCATGCCATTCGGCTTAAGGAATGCCGGCGCCACCTACCAACGCTTAGTCAACAAAATGTTCAGAAACCAGCTAGGTGACACAATGGAAGTCTACATCGACGACATGCTCGTAAAATCCAAAAAAGCCTCGGATCATATCACACATCTCCGACAAGCTTTCGACGTTTTGCGAGAATACAGCATGAAGCTCAACCCCACCAAGTGCTCATTTGGGGTCTCTTCTGGAAAGTTCTTAGGCTACATGGTTACGCAAAGAGGGATCGAAGCAAGTCCTGATCAGATCCGTGCAATCATCAACCTACAATCACCTCGGAACCAAAAAGACGTGCAAAAATTAGCAGGCAGAGTGGCCGCCCTCAACCGCTTCATCTCCAGGTCGTCCGACAAATGCAAATTGTTCTACGATATTCTTAGGAAGAATGAGAAGTTCAGCTGGACCGACCGCCACGAAGCCGCTTTACAGCAACTCAAGCGGTACCTGACGAACCCTCCCCTGCTATCCAAACCAAAAGACAATGAAGAATTACAGGTGTACCTTGCGGTGACGGAGTCGACCATCAGTGCAATATTAGTACGAGAAGAAGACGGGAAACAACTACCTGTTTATTACATCAGTAAGTCTCTACTTAGCGCCGAAACAAGGTACTCTCATCTCGAAAAACTTGTCCTCGCACTTGTTGTTGCTTCCGTTAAATTACGTCCTTACTTTGAATGCCATCCTGTTATTGTTAGAACTAACTATCCCATGAAGTCAATCATGAGGAAACCTGAGTTATCTGGCAGGATGTCCAAATGGGCAATTCAATTAGGTTGTTACGACATCAGGTATGAACCTCGCACAACCATCAAGTCACAAGCTCTAGCAGATTTTGTGGCCGACTTCAGCCCGAACCTCCAACTCGAAGCCGATCTTGAAGTAAACACACTAACCGACGCTGGATCCACCTCCACATGGACCCTACACACCGACGGCTCCTCAAATATACGGGGAACAGGCCTCGGCATCGTGCTGATATCACCACAAGGGGACACCATAGTGCAGTCTGTCTGTTGCGAGTTCAAAGCTACCAACAACGAGGCAGAATATGAAGCTCTGATCCTAGGATTATCACTAGCGCTCGACATGAACATCCGCCGACTTAAGGTACGTTGTGACTCTTTGTTAATTATCAGTAAGATTAATGGTTCGTATGCAGCAAAGGATTCAAAGATGCAGGCTTACTTGGAAATAGCAAAAAGGCTCGTGAACAAGTTTGACTCATGCATTTTACAACAAGTACCAAGAGATCAAAACACCCAGGCCGACGCCTTAGCCAATCTCGGCTCCAACATCAAACCTAAACTCACCTCCATCCCCGTAGTCCACTTAATGTATCCAGCCATCACCAAAGATAACCTGCCCATCACCGAACAGCCCCAACCCACTCAAACGCCCTCATGGCGCGACCCATACATACACTGGCTCAAACACAACACCATCCCACCTGGAGTTACCCACGAAAAGTCCTTCCGCATGAAAGCCTCCAGATTCATCCTCATCCACGGAGTATTGTTCAGAAAATCAGTTGCAGGACCATACCTGAGGTGCCTAGATCATGACGAGATCGAGTCGACACTGCGCAACATACATGATGGCGAGTGTGGAAACCACGCCGGAGGAAGAAGCTTAGCCCACAAAACCCTTACCATGGGATATTTCTGGCCCACCATGAAGAAGGACGCGATCACCTTTGCTAAGAAGTGCGACTCCTGCCAGCGGTTCGCATCCATCTCTCACCAACCTTGTGAAGTACTTCACCCCATCCTATCCCCTTGGCCCTTCATGAAATGGGGGATGGACATAGTGGGGCCATTACCACAAGCGTCAGGGCAGCGTGTCTTCATGCTGGCAATGACCGACTACTTCTCCAAATGGATCGAAGCAGAAGCTTTCAAGTGAGTTCGAGGTACTGAAGTTATCTCGTTCATCAAACGCAACGTCCTCAGTCGGTTCGGTATCCCTTCCGAGATCGTGTGCGACAATGGTTCTCAGTTTATCAGTAACAAAACCAAGGAATTCTGCAGCAGGTATAACATCACCCTGCACACTTCAACACCGAGATATCCTCAAGCAAACGGCCAAGCCGAATCCAGTAACAAAATCATCATCAACAACCTCAAGAAACGTCTCGACGACGCCAAAGGGAGATGGGCAGACGAGTTACCTATGATCCTCTGGGCCGACAGGACGACACCCAAGACGGCGACCAATCACACTCCTTTCTCCTTGGTCTTCGGTTGCGAAGCAGTCATTCCTCCCGAAGTCGAGCTCCCCACAGCAAGAAGTAACTTCATGACTCCAGGGATGAACGACTCAGTCCTGGCTTACGACATCGATACCGCTGACGAACTCAGAGAAGCAGCATTGGTTAGGATTAGGGCTGAGCACGGTTCGGGTAACCGAACCGTTATCGGTTCGGTTACCCGAAACCCGATAACTACAAAACCAGTACCCGAAACCGAACCGATAAGAAACGATTACCCGAAATTCGGGTACCCCGAATATCCGGATATCCGAACAATTATCCGAAATAAACCGATTTTTTTATTTTTGATTAAATTTATAATTTTATTCCCCAATTTTTAATAATGTAGCACTTTTTCAAAAAATAAAAATAAAAATCCGAATAACTAGAAATAACATTCTATATGGCCTTGACTCCTTGCATAAGTACATATTCCATAGCTGATAAGTCCATATTACATAGCTGATTTTATGCCTCATAAGGCTCTAATGACCGAAAAATATACGATCATATGTTATAAAGTATTCAACGCTCACGAGTCACGATTAACTAATTATCAACTACATAAACAACAAATAATCCACATAATTACACAAGATAAAATAAAATGTTCTCAATTAACCAATATTACATATATAATTTGCCACGTAGGCAAGGCAAAAGCTTTAGACATTTCAAGCTTGCTCTTTGAAATTCTGGTACAGAAACACCATCCTCACCAAATTCGCGTTTGGAGGAGCATGACTTGTGGAAGACGAATCATGCATTTCCCCACTACTTGAAAATTCCATATATAGTGCCTATAAAATAGAAAACCAGGCTCTGTCAAATTCAAATCCAACAATATAATCAATATATTTGGCTTTAAAATTAGCACAATTTAACATCTGATTAAAACCAAACAGTATATTCATCCCTTCTGTAAAATACACAAATGTACAACCAGTGAAATTGACTTCCTAAAGACCAAAACAAATCATAAATAACCTTAATCCTCACACATTGATCCCTTCTTAAAGACCAAAACAAATCAAACATTCATTCAACATCAACTAGATATTGATACTTCGCATAAACAGTTGTCACATTGCCCAAGTGCCATATAAACAAGGAAATGGCACACACAAGTCACACAGACACACATTACTCAATTTAGTAAAGATATTTCGGAGAAATGGTATTCCAGAAAAATTTATGACTAACCATAATCATTTTAAGAAACATGGAGAGAATAAAAATAACAGAACGGCATAGTCAGCTGCACAAATGTGAATGTGAATACCCAACTACATTAAGTAAATGTGAATACCCAACTCCATTTTTGCTACGGATATGCAGTTATGCACCACTGCAAGTTAATTTTTAGTTGATTCTCAATTTCTCATGACTTTGTTTGTTTTATTTCTGAAGTTATACTCCACTCTGTAATTTTTTTGCATAAATATAAACTTATTTCTTACTATTACTTTATAAAGATGAAACAGTTAATTAATCAAACTACACTTAAATTTTACACCCAATTAATCAAGAAAATAAAGAATACACTAATTCAAACAACCCATCAATCCATTCGCAAGCAATTGCAACTGAAAAAAAAGAACTTTAAATTAAAAAAGTGGTACTGTGAAAGAAGTAATTCGAGTCATAACAAGTAATTCGCAAGCGATTAATGTATTGGTTCCAATTGGTTTTCTTAAGTTTAAGACAATTCGACGAACTCAGATGATCTCAATTAACAAGTAATTCTCATAACAAGTAATTCAACGAACTTAGTGTCTCAATTAAAGTTTACATACTTGGAAAACTTCGACAAACTCAGATGATGGAGATGGAGAGGAGGAGCGGCGGTCGGGCGAACTCGTTAAGTATGAGAGAAGATGATGGAGATGGAGATTGGAGAGAAGGAGCGGCGGCCCGGCGTCCTCGATTGAGAAAATTCGAAGAGTGAAAGATTTTTGAGAGAGAAACACAGTGAGAGGAGAAGAGCCAGAACGGCGGAAAGGCAAAATGAATTAGGTTTAGGACCTTAGGTTACTCCAGCAGTCTAGCGTTATTTTTTTTTTATTTTTTTTTGAGGGAACCCTTAGAGGGGAATTATATTAATAGGTCAAAAAAATCAACATTCAACACATCATTCGGTACATCGTTAACCCACACTCGCTGCCCAAAATTCCATGGTTGAAAATGAGCTAAATTGTGAGCTACCCGATTACCACTACGTTTGACAAAAGACCATTTAACATTATCAAAGCTAGAGCATAAATCAAGGATATTATCTATCACTAGAGAAAAGCTGTTGTTTCCTTGAGAGCCACCACGCAACGCTTGTATTACCATCAGACAATCACTTTCCATTTCCACATCCCTTACTCCCATCTCCTGAGCTAGCTGCAGGCCCATAGCCACGGCCTTGGCTTCCGCCACCCTAGTTTCCCACTTCTCCGTACCCTGCCATGAAGAGCAAGCCACGATCACTCCTTCACTGTCCCTCATCACCATGCCAATACCTGTGCCAGTATCTCCCAGAACACCCGCATCCACATTCACTTTCGTCCAACCAACATCCGGTTTCGACCAAGTGGTGGGCAACGGCGTGACCGCTGAATTGTGCCTCGACCTCGCTCTCTCCAGCTCCTCCCGGACCTCAAGGCTCACCTTAACTGCATAACTCACCGTATTAGCGGGCTCGACCACCTTATTCTCCATTATCAACTGATTGCGTGCTCCCCATGTCGCCCAACATACCGTAATAAACTCCTCCATATCTGTCGTATCCAACTCATCAAAACACCTATCCCACCAGTCCAACAATGACCGACACCTCCATTGCAAAGCATGGGCAAACCTGGACTCACTCCAAATGGCCCGGGCTAAAGAGCAATCGTGCACGGCGTGGAAGCTCGTCTCCTCCAGAGCGTGACAAACGCCGCAGCTTGGATCAACGGTTGCAATACGTCTGCTGATGCCTTTCTTCGTCGGGAGTGCCTCGAGACAAGCTCTCCAAGCAAAGATTTTAACCCTAGGTAGTACCCCAAGATGCCAAATCTTTTTCCAAAGCGTGGTGGCATTTGATGCAGCCACCTCAGTGCTCGTCCACACATCCTCCGAGATCGCCTTATAGGCCGATTTAACTGAATAGACACCATCCGTAGTTAGATCCCAACATAGCCGATCACCTGGGAGTTGTGTGCTCAATGGTATGCTCAATATCCTCTCTTGATCAACTGGCACAAACACTTGAGTAACAAGTTGGGCATTCCAGTTCCTAGTAGTAGGATCAATCAGCGACGCCACCGTCAAGGTACTCGGAGAGCTACCTCGCGATGATACCACCTTCCTTGATTGTGTACCGGGGATCCATGGGTCCCTCCACACGCGGATATCCTCTCCATTCCCAACCCTCCACCGCATACCTCTTCGAACCACCCACCGCGCCTCACTTATTCCTCTCCATGAATAGCTAGGTAGCTTCCCCAAATCAGCTTCCATAAAAGACGAGTTAGGGTAGTACTTAGCCTTAAGGACCTGCTCCAACAGGCTGCCAGGATGCATCACCAACCGCCAAGCTTGTTTTCCAAGAAGAGCCCAATTGAACAACTTCAAATCCCGGAACCCTAGCCCTCCTTGCTCCTTCGGTCTACACAACTTCCTCCATGCCACCCAATGGATCTTCCTCTCCCCTTGCTTTTGCCCCCACCAAAATTGAGATACCAACGAACGAATTTCATCACAGAAAGAGGATGGGAACTTAAAAACACTCATCGCATAGGTAGGGAGAGATTGGGCCACTGCCTTTATCATTACCTCCCTGCCCGCCTTAGATAGTACCATCCCTTTCCACCCTTGAAGCTTTTTCCACAAACGCTCTTTAACCCCTTTCGTTATGACTTTCTTAGACCTCCCTACCGTAGTCGGCAAGCCTAGATAGCGGTCATGAAGCTCAACCAATCGAACACCAAGCCTCGAGGCCAACTCCTCCCTTCTTCCCGCCGATACACCCTTACTAAACGAAATCGTTGTCTTGTCAAAGTTTACTTTCTGGCCCGATGACAATTCGTAAAGATGTAAAGCCTCTTGAATCGCCTCCCCATCCTGCAACGCCGCTTTTGAGAAAATAATACAGTCATCTGCAAATAAGAGGTGAGAAATAGAAGGGGCAGTAGGAGCAATACGGATCCCTCGCAAAGCCCCTCTCTCCTCCGCTTTCCTCAGCAGATGTGAGAATACTTCCGCACATAAAATAAACAAATATGGAGAGATAGGATCCCCCTGACGAAGCCCACGACCAGGTGTGAACTCTTCCGCCGGCCTCCCATTGATTAGGACCGAAAAAGACACTGTGGACACACACTCCATCACCCTCCGACTCCACTCCGCATCAAACCCAAATTTCCGTAGCACCGCCTCCAGGAAACACCACTCTATTCTATCATAAGCCTTTGACATATCAAGCTTCATGGCCATACACCCTTCTACCTGTTGTAAATTTTTCATATGATGGAACACTTCAAAGGCTACTAGGATGTTATCCGTAATTAAGCGCCCCGGAGTGAAGGCACTTTGATTTACAGAAATTATCCTATCTAAGAAAGACTTCAACCGGTTAGCCAAGACCTTTGACACCAACTTATAAATTACATTGCACAAGGAGATAGGCCTAAACTCACTCATACGCTCCGCACCTTTCTTTTTTGGAATTAGAGCGATATAAGTTTTATTTAGGTAGCTTGGCATAGAGTTACCTCGCAAGACTCCCAACACCGTACTAGTAACCGACGGTCCAACAATGTGCCAATAGGATTGGAAAAAGAGCGGGCACATCCCATCCGATCCTGGGGCCTTGATAGGATGCATTTGGTTTAACGCAACTTTAATCTCCTCCTCCGTGTAGTCAGCTCTCAAGGTGTCATTCATATCTACGGAAACACGGGCCTGGAACTCCTCAAGGGCACGGTCAACCAGTGGTGGTTGTGAAGAGGTGAAGAGGCCTTTAAAGTAATCCACCGCCACCTTCCCAACTTTCTCATCCCCGGAATGTAATACATCCGCATCATCCTTCAAACTACAAATCGAATTACGCCTTTTCCTCCCCGAGGCTCTCTGATGAAAGAACTTTGTATTTCTATCCCCTTCCGTCAACCACAACACCCGAGAGCGTTGTCTCCAGTAAGCTTCCTCATGACGAACAAGACCCGCTATATCACGTAACAAGCTCCGTCGCTGCTCAAGCTGGGCCGTAGATAGCCCCCCTTTATTAAGCTTCTTAAGCTTTCTGCGCTTCCTCCTCAACTCTCGAAAGGTAGCACCGAACGTATCCTCACTCCACTCCTTGAGGCCCCCCGCACACGAGGTTAACTTCGCCTCCAAGTTTCTACCACCGAGCCAAGCAGACTCCACCACCCCCTCACAAGCCTCCTCCGCCATCCAGAACTGCTCAAACCTAAATGGTTTGTCTCCTAATTCTCCTCGAGCACTACCACTACAGAGGAGGAGCTTTATAGGCGCATGATCGGACCATTCTCTATCGAGATGAACCAACAAAGAGCTGGGAAAGCACGAGAGCCAATCTGTCGTAGCCAATGCCCTATCCAACCTACACTGGACATTCTCCTCCGCCTCCCTCCCATTATCGTAAGTGAACTCGTAGCCTGAGAACGGGACATCTCTAAATCCACAACTATCAACCGCACTACGGAAGTTGCTCATTTGCCAGTCAGCCCTTTCTCCACCCCCATTTTTCTCCGATGTGAATAGTATTTCATTAAAGTCCCCCAAACACACCCAAGGCAAAGAACTTTGTGCCGCCAAATCCGATAATAGCTTCCACGAGAGGTGACGATTATGCACCTCCGGCCAACCATAGAACCCTGTTAACCTCCACTCCTCATCCCCCAACCCACTTCTCACTAGCACATCAATATGGTGAACCGACATAGTACGCAGGGCAATATCAATACCCTTCCTCCAGAGAAGAGCCAGACCACCCGCCCTCCCCATTGAATCAACCACTAATCCCTCAAAATCACCCAAACGACGCTGGACACGGACAAACTCACCACTACTCAACTTCGTCTCTGATAGAAAGATCACAGACGGGGCTTCTCTCCGGACCAAGTCCCGGAGGCCGTCAACTGAAGAGGGATTGCCCAACCCTCGACAGTTGATGCTTAATACATTCATCGAGCTTGGCGGGACTGCTCAAGAGCAGCCTCCGCCAACCGCAATCCATTGAACTCCGAGCTAACCACCACCTTCTTAGTTGCACCCTCCACATCAACCATCTCACAATCTGGAAACCTCCCTCTCTTCCCTAGTTCCACGTCAAAACCACCTCCATCTTGCCTTGAAGTACCCCTGTTTCCCGGATCTCTTACTCTTCTTTTCCACACCTTGCCACCCACTTTCTTTTCATCCCCTACCCCCACCGTGAATACCATAGCAGGACTTTTCAGCAGCGTGCTGTCACCTTCCACTTCCCCTGGGAGGCTCACAGTTCCCTCCACCTCCCCAACTCCACCCACCTCTCCATCCCCCACATTCTGTTTAACCACACCCCCATTCTCAATCTCCACCAGACCCTCCACTACTACCTTCTCACCCGAGTTTTGAGATACCGACCTCGTCCTGTTCTGATTAGTCGCGTCTATAGGCGAGGCTGCCACTAGAGTACTCTTCCTCACCTCCGTACGCAACATACTCTCCTTCAAAGGATCCTCCTTTTTTGTTACAAATAGCGTCTTCCTGCATGCTACCACTAGCGTTATTTTTTTAAGAAATATGAAAATTCAGCTTTTCGGGTAATTCGGGTATCCGAATATTTGTTAACGGGTATCGGTTACCCGATCCGTTAACAAAGATTCGGATCGGGTACCCAAACCGAAATCGTTATCGGTTCGGGTACCCTAATATTCGGATCGGTTTCGGTTCGGGTTTTCGGTTTTTTTGTTTTTCAGATAGTTTTGCACAGCCCTAGTTAGGATGGCATCCTACCAGCAAACAGTAGCAAACAGCTACAATAAGAATGTAAGGGTTCGAGTATTTCAGCAGGGAGATTGGGTTCTACGCAAGGTCTTCCCAAACAAAAAGGATCCTCGACACGGTAAACTGGCCCCGACATGGGAAGGTCCCTACCGGATCGTAAGACGGACGAGTCATGGAGCATATGAGTTGGTTGACAAAGATGACACACCCATCCCAAGAAGTTGGAACGCAACACACCTAAAACTATACCACTTTTGAACACTCACATGTTTTTTTTTTGCTTTCTAGTTTATTTTTTAACCGGACAGGTACTCTAGCAGTCGTCACCTATAACATATTGTGGAATCGAGAATATCTCGGGTTGTATGCACTTATAGGCAACCAGAAGTTAAGTTCTTCCCCTCTATCTTTTTCCTTTCCTTTTTACATGATATCACCATTACTGACTTAGGCATCGGAGGGCCGTTGGCACCACCAACAGCCAATCCTCACGCCACCATCTCGTTTTGCAGACAACATCATGACGACATCATAAGTGTATACTTGGGAGAAACAGCAAACATAAGGATTCGACTCGACCTCGTCCAGTATTCTTCCTCGAACTCCCTCTTCCTCTTTTCTCCTTGTCGTAATTTCCTTTCATCTTCATGTCGCTCCATACTGACTTAAGCATCGGAGGGCTGTTGGCTCCACCAACGGCCAATCCTCACGCTCTGCTATGTTGACAGTATGATGCCCACATGGTGAAGGTACAACAAGGAGAAAATAGACGAAACAAAAATATGCAGTACAACATACATGAGAACTTAATTGAAATTGCGTACGTGTATTCAGAGACGCAAAGTGATGAGAAATAAACGTCTGCTTTATTCAAACTTGATTGTATACATTACGTGTTACGAGGCTTACATTTACAATTTACATCTTACGAGTTGGGCCATACAAAATGCCTGGAAAACAACTATACAAATTACAAAACACAATTTAGGCCATTACAAAAACGCCTGGTACACTACAATGTACAATACACATACAATGGAATACAGTTATACACTTTCTACAGTTTACATCTTGCAGATTCTTCTCTGACAGGCTGGAGGCGTCGCCAAAGTCGATCTTGAGGTATGTGCCCAACCTGCAAAAATAACACGCCAACTAAAAAAACAAAACACATTTTTTCCAAACACAAACAAGCAAACACAAGATTGGAAATCCACACAAATATTTACATGACTTGTCCCCTTGGACAAGTCCAAAAACATCCAAAAGACTGCCGCCTTCAAGGCGAAACACAGCCACAAATATTTTTTCGACCTTCCCAAAGGCCGAACACATAAACACATTGTTTAAAAAACAAAAGAAACCATTGTTTGACAAACACAACGTTCAAATACTTAATTTTTTAAGGAGGGGGGACAGAACTACTCCTGATGGTCTGCTGGGCCTGCATTCTCCTCTTGTTCGCCATCGCCTGGTGCCGCCATCGTCTCGACATCGGGGCTGGTTGCAGTTGCACCCTCCTCGACGTCCTCTTCATCGCTAACGACACCAGGGGGGATATAGTCCTCGAGGAATGCAGTGTTGAACTGAGCAATGACCTCGTCAGGAGTCCAGTTCGCATGTTCACCCGCCTTGAACATCTCCATCATCTCGGCCTTCATTTTCCAAGTGTAGTAACCAACACACTCGTAAATCCTCGCCTTGACTTTGGAGAGAGACGTCTTCAGCTCGTCAACTTGGACAACCAGCGTCTCCTTTTCAGCATTCAGCTGCGCGACCTCAGCAGCCCCCTTCTCCTGACTCATCTGCAGTGCCTCAGCCCTTGTCGTCGCCTCCTTGGCCACATCGCCAAGACGACCAGCCTCCTGCTTTGCCTTCTTCATGTCGTTTTTCAATTTTACTATTTGATCTTCTAACATTATGACATGATGACGTGTGGCTAAAGCAGATTGCAGGGACTGTTCGAACAAAAAATAAAATAAATAAAATTAAATTCGGGAGTCACTACACTGACGAGACGAAGATGGCACGCAGGGGACGAAACTACAATAAAATAACAAAGGGAGTTGAGACATACCCTCCAAGCATCCGAGACGCTCTCAACAGTTGCAGCAACTGGGGACAAGGTCTCTTGACGCTCCCGGCTTGACGGCATCCACAGACGATCAACCTCGGGCCAGAGCTGAACCCTTGGCGCGTCTGTCGACCCGTAGTCGTCGGGGAACTCCACTGCAAACTTCCTCTTCCGAGGCGGAGGTGGCAGCTTCTTCTCAGCAGGCATGAGCAAGCTGGTCTCCCCTGTCACCGTGGTGTCCGTTGAAGTCTTTGGCGGCTTCGGAGGTGACAACATGGTGATGGGTTTGGCTCGGGACATATTCCCTAGCGACTCGAGCCGCTTCTTCAGCAGTGCATCTGCAGAGGGAGCCTTACCAGAACGAGTTGAGGGGCCAATTCCTGTTAAACAATATTTATTGACGACTTAGTCTCGTCTCAACGATTGTATTTTTTTTTTTAAAAAAAAAGGGCAACGAACCCGAAGTTGTAAACTATTCCTAACCCATGTTTACCTGTTGATGTCGACATGCTCACAGGTTCAGAGATCTCTTCTTCTTGAGGCTCTTCGCGCTCGAACTTGGTGCCGACAAAGGCTCTGTCCTTTAGAGGAATTCCCAACAGCACATCAGTCTTCTCTATGGCTTCAGCACCGACACCGACTGTGTCGAAGGATGCACCTACAAAAACAAAAAAGTGAGACAAAGTCAAATCAACAAGCCCGAAAACACCAAAAAAACAAACAAATACCTCTAGCCACCCACTCTCCCGTCAAAAAGTCGGAGTCAGACCCTAAACTAGCCAACTCCACAAAAAAGAACCGACCCATCCACCCGCGGTCGTTCGACTTATCCGCAACAAGAAGGGCCTCCCTGTCATCCTTGACATGCAGCAAGTACCTACCAGCCCCATAATTCTGGACCTTGTAGGTGTACACAAGGTCCTCGACCCGGAACTCCAAGTCCAGTTGGCCCGCCAAATGCTTGTAGTCGTTGGTTAAATTTTCGTATGACTGATGATAAGCCTGTCCTTGATCAAGTTCATGAGTATGAACATTTATGTGCTGATATTGTTGCTGAGGGTATGAAAATCTGTGAGCTTTTCCAAGCCAATTGTCTCCTTGAGAAATTACCCCCTTCTTGGCAAACCTATGTCCATTCCATGAAACACAAACAAAAAGACTTTACCCTTCAAGAACTCGTTTCCCACATTAAGATTGAAGAGCAGAACCGTATCCAAACCAAGAGAAAATCTACTGACCATTCTTCCTCTACTGCTAATCTTGTTGAAACTAAAAGAAATGCAGGTTATAATAAGGGACCGAAAGGCAAGGGTCCAAATCAATTCCATGGCACAAGGCAGAACAACAAAAACAAAGAGAAAAGGCAGTTTAAAGGAAATTGCTATACTTGCGGTAAGTATGGTCATTCAGCTAGGGAATGCAGGCAAGGACATGGACCTGGGAACAAGCCAAAGGAGAACAAGCCTTAAGCTAATCTCACTGAAGACATCATTGCTGTTGTTGTGTCCGAGGTGAATCTGGTGAGCAACGTGACTGAATGGGTTGTTGATACTGGAGCAACTCGCCACATTTGTTCGAGCAAGGAAATGTTTCAAGACTATGAAAAAGTTTCTGAAGGAGAATGTGTCTTCATGGGCAACTCAAGCACTGTGAGTGTAAAAGGCAAAGGAAAAGTTTTTCTAAAGCTTACTTCTGGAAAAACTATTGCTTTGCAAAATGTTTTACATGTACCCGATATCCGCAGGAACCTCATTTCTGGTGCTTTACTTAACAAAGCAAGTATCAAGTTAACTTTTGAATCTGATAAACTTGTACTTACCAGAAATGGTGAATTTGTGGGTAAGGGATTTTGTAATGGGGGTTTATTTGTGCTTGATGTTGTGACTGATAATAATAATTCTTCTGCTTCTGTTTATATTGCTGAGTCAGTTTCTTTATGGCATTCTAGACTAGGTCATGTGAATGTTGCATCTGTCAAGAGACTCAAACAACTTAGTCTTATTCCAGATTTTAGTAATACCTCTTTTGACAAATGTGAAGTTTGTGTAGAAGCTAAGCACCCGAAAAAAGTCTTTAATAAGAATGTATGTCGATCTTCTACCCTACTAAAACTAATTCATAGTGACTTAGGCGACTTTAAGAATTCCATGAGTAGAGGAGGAAAACGTTATTATATTACCTTTGTGGATGATTTTTCTCGTTATTGTAAGGTCTATTTATTGAGTACTCTAGATGAGGCCGAAGAGAAATTCCATATTTATAAGGCTGAGGTTGAAAACCAATTAGACCTGAAAATAAAGAGAGTTAGATCAGATAGAGGTGGTGAATATGATGGAACTCCTTTAAAGAAATTTTGTGAAGCTAATGGGATTATTCATGAGGTTACAGCTCCTTATACCCCAGAACAGAATGGAATAGCTGAACGCAAAAATAGAACACTTAAGGATATGATGAATGCTATGCTTATAAGTTCTGGTATGCCTACTAACATGTGGGGTGAGGCAATTCTTTCTGCTTGCTATGTCCTTAACCGTGTTCCCCATAAGAAATTAGATAAAACCCCATATGAATTGTGGAAAGGGTTTAAGCCTAACTTGGGTTACCTTAAAGTGTGGGGGTGTTTGGGAAAAATAGGACTTCCTGATTTCCAAAGGAGTAAGATTGGACCAAAAACCGTGGATGGTATTTTTATAGGTTATGCGTCCAACAGTGCTGCATATAGATTCATTCTTAAGGATGCATCTGGTTTTGGACCAATTCGTGAGTCAAGGGATGTAGAGTTTTTTGAGCATATTTTTCCTATGAAAGTTAATGTTCAAGCATGCTTACCTGTTGTATCTCCACCTTCCATTGTGCATCATGACATTGCATCATCTAGTGAGACTCTAGAACCTAGAAGGAGTAAAAGAACTAGAACTGAGTCTAGCTTTGGACCCGATTTTATTACTGCCTTCCTAATTGAGAAAGAGTTATTAGACGAGCAAGAAGTTGATGCATTTCTCTTAGAAGAAAACCCTAGATCCTATGGAGAAGCTATGAGGTCAATTGATTCAAGTTTTTGGTTAGAGGCCATAAATAGTGAAATTGAGTCTATCATGAGTAATAACACTTGGATTTTGTATGATCTTCCTAGAGGTTGCAAGCCCTTATGTAGTAAGTGGATTTTTACTAAGAAACATACTCCAAAAGGATCTTTGATTAAGTATAAAGCTAGGCTTGTGGTAAAAGGTCATCGTCAAAAGCATGGTGTAGACTATTTTGATACATATTCTCCTGTCACTAAAGTTGCCACCATTAGAGTCTTAATTGCACTTGCATCCATTTATGATCTTGTTGTGCATCAAATGGATGTAAAAACTGCTTTTTTGAATGGTGATTTGAATGAAGAAATTTATATGAAGCAACCAGAGGGATGTGTTGTTCCTGGACAGGAAGATAAGGTATGCAGGCTCATTAGATCATTGTATGGCTTAAAACAAGCACCTAAACAATGGTATGACAAATTTCATCAAACTATTATTTCTAATGGCTTTCAGGTAAATGATTCTGATGCTTGTGTGTATTCCAAACTTTCAAAACTTGGTTGCGTTTTCATATGTCTATACGTGGATGACATGTTAATTTTTGGTACCAATATAGACATAGTGAACGAAACCAAGGCTTTCCTAAATTCTTGTTTTGAGATGAAGGATTTAGGAGAGGCAGATGTGATTCTTGGCATAAAGATTACTAGAACTTCATATGGGATGTCTTTAAACCAATCTCATTATATTGAAAAGATTTTAAAGAAATTTGGTCAATTTGACTGCACTCCAGTGCAAACCCCATATGATTCTAGTATTCATTTGAAAAAGAACAAAGGTAATTCTGTATCACAGGAACAATATGCCAAGATTATTGGAAGTTTGATGTTTTTGATGAACTATACTAGACCTGATATATCATATGCGGTTAGTAGATTGAGTAGATATACTCATAATCCTAATCAAGATCACTGGAATGCATTGATTAGATTATTGAAGTATTTGAAAGGCACTATCAATTGGGGTTTACATTATCATAGAGCACCTTGTGTTCTTGAGGGATATTGTGATGCCAATTGGGTGTCGGATAGTGATGAAATTCAATCTACTAGTGGCTATGTTTTTACTCTTGCTGGAGGAGCTATATCATGGAAATCATCTAAACAAACTTGCATTGCCAAATCTACTATGGAATCTGAGTTTATTGCTTTAGAATTGGCAGAACAGGAAGCTGAATGGATAAGGAGTTTGCTTGCTGATATTCCATTGTGGGGGAAACCAGCTCCATCAGTTTCAATGCATTGTGACTCACAAGCTGCAATTGGGGTAGCGAAAAATCGAGCCTATAATGGAAAGAGAAGGCATATTCGCTTAAGGCATGCTATAGTTAGAGATCTGATCAGAAAAAATGTAATATCACTCGAGTATGTGAAGTCAGAGAGGAATATTGCAGATCCTCTCACCAAAGGCCTTTGTAGAAAAATGGTGCTTGAGTCAGCACAAGGAATGGGTTTAAAGCCTATTGTGGAGTAAATTGTGGTGGACACCCATCTTAGAAATATCTAAGTTCAATGGGTCAAACGAAATCACAAAAGAACTCATGTTTGTTACTACTACCATTCCTAATAATAAAAGTGATGTAGTATTTTTCTAACTGTCATATGCGTAAGGTTGAGCTAAGGCTCTTAATAAGTTCATAGCCTTGTGAAGCTGGTTTGTGACAGTACAAACTTGATGAACTTACCTATGTGAATGTGGGGGTTACGCCCAATCCCCTATGAGAGTCCTTAAGGCTTGGACCACTAGAGCATTCATGAAAATCCGGGTATTTTGTGGGGCACTAAAAAATTACAAATTGCGAAAACGAGTCTTGATTTGAGAAAAGTTGAAACGCGCAAAAGTAGTTTACTAACTTCGTGATAGGTTCAAAGAGAAATCTACCTATAACAACTGTAAGATATTTTTGTATGCGTTGGGTGTTAATTCAAGTCCAAAAGACATTGACACTTTCAAAACAAAAGTCTTCGTTGCCCAAAACGTTCCTTTCTAGTTTTTCCTGTTCTTTTAAATCATGTGGGGGATTGTTGGAAATATAGGTAGTTTTTGCTTCAAAAGAATGAAAATTGTGCTTGTCCCACATTGACAAAAAACAAGAGTATTACCCACTTTATATATCCACACTTCCTTAATAGGTTTGTTAGAAGACTTGAGAGGAGGCTCTAGGCCACCGCACACGCGCGCGCGCGCGCGGGCCGGGCCGGGCTCGGGCGAGGGCGAGTGGCGTGGCGCGTTCGCGGGTGTGGGTGGGGCCCTTTTTACCGCCGATCAGTCCTGTGTAACGGCTATTTTGGTAACCGAATATTTTCCATAACGGTTACAGATCTTATTCCGGAAATTGAGTCATTGATTGATTCTAATTGATTACCGAATTTATTTCCTTCTCGAAATAATTCTTCAGCTTTCCGTTATTTATTGTGCCTTCCTCTTTCACAAAAAACACACAGAAACTTAAATCCTCTCCGAAAATTTTTCCTCTCAAACACATACTCTCTGGTTCGGTTTTGGGCAACGTTCAATCTCGTTTTCAATCTATCTTTTTGTACTACACCAACGAGATAGATGTCGTGTAACCCTGGAGGTTGATTGTCAAGAGGCCGCGTGTACGTAACGGGGCAAATTCAACTTTAGGGCAGTGTTCATACACGCCACGACTTGGTTAAAGATAAGTTTATTCGTTCATTACTAGTCATTGTTCCTACACAGACACCACAAGTTGAGACTAGGATAAGAACTTTATCAACCCACCCAAATAACATACTAAAAAGAGCCTAATATGACCTTCCACCATGATGACCTTAATCCCAAACATCACAAGAAACCAGTAGTTCTCCTGAAATGACGAACAACACACCCACCCAACTAACATAACTAGAAACAAATCACTTTCGTCTACTCGAAACAGGCACACAAGCGCCTGAATTGCACAAATTAAGACCCAGTTGTGATATGTGTGTTTTATATAGTGTTTCACCCCCGTCCCTTAGTACTTTTATGCGTCAAATGAGCTCTTAGGAGCCGTTTTTGGTACTAATATGTGTTATTGAGTGTGCCTTGAGTTTCAGGTTTGATTTTGAGGAATTGGTCTTTTTAGACCCATTTCATGTTGAATTAGGCCACTTCACGAGCCCGGGGAAGTTCGGGACCTTTATCGTCGACTTTCAGGAGCCTTAGATGCTTATGGTTGAGCCCCGAGAGTTAGACTCGGTGATCGGGCGAAGGATATTGAGGATTGCAAATCGCCCTGTGAGCTGAGGGCGAAATGCGACCATCGGGTGGAATTAAAAGAGAATTGAAGCCATCTACACGCGCCCGATCGGGCGCAGTTCGCCCGGTCCGGATCGGGCTCCCATCAGAAGGCAAATATTGACTCTTCGCAAACCGCCCGATCGGGCCGACTGTCGAGCAAATCGCCCGATCGGGCGACGCCAACCTCCAGCAGATTTTCGCGAGCTTCTTTTCCGTTTTTATGCTTTATTTTAGGAAAACTATATAAACTAGCGATGATTATTTTTGAGTACATCTTTTTATTCGAGTTTCTAATTACTTAGTTTATTTTAGTTCTCTCTATTTTCTCCAAACACTTAGTTTTAATTTTAATCAAAGATTCAAGCTTTATTATTCCATTGTCCTTTAATTCGGTATTATTTCTTGCTCTAATTTAATTCATTGCTTTAATCATGTCTTCCATTATGTTAATTGCGTTGTTATTTATTATCATCAGTGAGTAGTTTAATTTCTAGGGTTTAGGGGATCCATGAATTCATGATTGGGATTATATGTGGACTTGATTATTTATTGATTGATTATAATTTCTAGAGCTTATTATTATTGCTCGTCAATTCTGTTCGGCCGAACTATTTTGATTTGAGTTTGATTAACCTTAGATTATGCGCCGAGAGGTATAAATCTGATGTTTTTGGTCTGTGGCTATTAGATAGGAATTATTTCTAGTACGTAGCGAGAGCCCGCTAGTTATTCTATCCTAAGGAATTCATAAGATTCAAGAGATGCATGTTTTCCTAGTTATGATTGTTAATTGATTGTTATTGTCCGTTGTCCAATTCCGGTCTGCATTTATGGTGAACCGCTGCCCTAGATTCCTTAATATTGTTATTTTCTGATTTGATCATTTGCTTTAGTTTAATATACAAACCAATCTAATTCTTGTTACCAGTAGTCTAGATTAGTCTATTAATAGTAGAAGAACATTGTTTCCCTGTGGATACGATCCCTGCTTCCCTTGCTATATTTTTAGTTGGTGAACGTTAGGTTTAACTTTGATAGGAGTGCGATTTAGCCTGTCAAATTTTGGCGCCGTTGTCGGGGAGACGGTTTTATTTTTCTGTTATTAATTATTTTTCTAGATTATTGTTTGTTACTTCTCAAGGGACTCCCGTTCCTTGAGATCGGATCTCACAAATGTTTTCTAGTTTTTACTTGTTTATGCCCAGGACTGTCCATACCAGCGATCTGACTTCGTTCGATCCTGAACCTGAACGGACCTTTCATAGACGACGTAGATTCGTTGAACAGTTGAGGGACGTATAGACTATTCTGACTCTGAATCCGACTATCTGATTAGCAATCTATTCCATACAGATTCAGAGATGGGTGACCAAGCACCACCACCACCCCCACTTGTGCCAAGGCTTACAGACTATTCTAAACCAAGTCTGTCTATGATTCCCAAGGAAATCATGCCTTCTATTGCGGTCGAGAATTTCAAGATCGAACCCCAGCTGATAAACATGATCGAGAGACACCAATTCGGTGGGGAAAAGGGTGAAGATCCTAATCTCCATATTATGTCTTTCATTCAATATTGTGCCACCATTAAGCAGAAAAATTTAACATCGGAGCATACTATGGAGATACTCTTTCCATTTTCATTGAGTGGGAAGGCAAAGCTATGGATTAACAGTCTCAACCGCGCAGCTATGAAAATAACCGATTGGAATTCCTTGGCCCTTGCATTCTATGTTAAATATTTCCCACCTGAGAAGACAGCTCGTCTGAGGGGTCAGATATTAGGTATCTCTCAACAAGTAGATGAGAGTTTGTTCGAGGTTTGAGAGAGATTCAAGGACCTGCAAAGAGATTGCCCTCACCATGGTTTGGATGACTGGTTCCTGGTTCAGCAGTTCTATAATGGTCTGGGTAATGAGTCTAGGTGTCTTTTGGATTCAGCTGCCAGTGGGAGATTTATGAAACTGGAGGTGCCTAGAGCTTTAGAGGTGATTGAGGAGATGGCCATCCATAGTGCCCAATATGGGAATCCTAGAGGCTTTGCCGACCGGGGTGTTAAGCATGAGATGAATTCTATTAAACAGCTTACTGCTCAGCTAACTGCCCTACATCACAAGCTGGATAATATACAGATCGCATCTTCCCAATCCACCCAACAGGCTAGTGTCGCTGCAATGAGTGCCCAATCTGCCAATGTCTGTAATAGTTGTGGGATGCAAGGCCATTATGCACAGGAATGACGGAGCTCTATCGAACAATGCAATGCATTCCAGTCCTACAAGCAAAACAATCTGTACTCCAACTCTTACAATGAGGGGTATAAAAACAATCCCCTACTATCATATAGGAGTACTAATGTCCAGAACCCCCATCAGATTCAACACCCTCCACCACCACAACAACATTACCAACCACCACCACAACAGTCATACCAACTGCGGAGTAACTACAACCCGCAGCCTAGTGGACCACCTGGTTTTCCTCCACAACCTCAACCCACATAGCCTGATCCCATGCTTGTAGAGATGAGGAATATGATGTTGGAATTGCAAAGGTCTCTGAGCGAAAAGGATGCCAAAATCGATGCCCTCACTGCTCATAACAAGATCATGGATAAACAGTTGGCACAAATGGCTACTACTCTTGCTGAGAGACCCCAAGGTCAACTCCCTTCACAGCCCGTGCACAGAGAGTCTGTAAATACTGTCACCTTGCGGAGTGGATATGAGTATGATGGGCCGCCTATGACGTTGAAGAAGAGGTTGAAGTACCTGTCAGTGGTGTTGTGCCAGTAGAAAGTGAGAAAGTGGTCAAGGAGAAGGAGGCTAGCACAAGGGTTGAGAAGAAAGTTGAGATACAAGTTCCACCTATCAAACTTCCCTTCCTTCACCTTCAGCTAAAAAACAAGCTAGACAAGCAGTTTGGTAAGTTCTTAGAAGTGGTAAAGAATCTGCAGGTAACGGTCCCTTTCACTGAATTAATTACTCAAGTACCTGCATATGCTAAATACATGAAAGACATCTTGACTAGGAAGAGAGCATTTAGTGAGGTGGAGACTGTTGCATTTACTGAAGAGTGTAGTGCCTTACTACAAAATAAGTCTCCACCCAAGTTGAAGGACCCCAGGAGTTTCTCTGTCCCGTGTAATATTGGCAACCTTTTTATTGACAAAGCCTTATGTGATTTAGGTGCCAGTGTTAGTGTCATGCCCCTGTCTGTATGTACTAAGTTGAACATGGGTGATTTAAAAGTTACCAACATAACTCTGCAAATGGCTGATAGATCTGTAAAATACCCCCTAGATGTTCTAGAAGATGTGCCTGTTAGAGTAGGTAAATTTTTTATTCACGTTGACTTTGTTGTTTTAGACATGGAAGAGGACAAGCAGATTCCTATTATTTTATGTCGACCTTTCCTACACACTGCGGAGGCAATCATAGATGTTAAGAATGGCAAGCTGACTTTAAATGTGGGGGATGACAAAGTTACTTTCAATTTAACCCATGCTGCTAAGAGTCCTATGGTAGAGGAGTCATGTTGTGGAGTCAATGTTTCTAATGATTACTCCCTCCGTCCCAGATTAGTTGTTACACTTACCTTTGCATATAGTTTTAGGTGATAAGTGGTTGTTTGGTTATCAATTGTTATTTTATTGAAAAAGTAGATGTGGTAGGAGTTAGTGGGGTATTTTTTTAATTGAATGAGAGAGGGTGTGGGGACAAAAAATAATTTAGTGGGAAGAGAGAGACAATATAATAATTATGGGGTCATTCCTAATTTAGAAGTGTAACAACTAATCTGGGATGGACGAAAAAGGAAAGTGTAACAACTAATCTGGGACGGAGGGAGTATTTCAATAATGAATTGGCTCATACTAACTCTAATAACTCCTCGGAGAAAGCACGTGTTTCAAATGGTTTTGCAGGTGGAGGTGACCGGAGTACCAAATCTTTGGCATGGGTTCGAAAGGAAGCACGATTTGATAATGTTGCAACCCAAAAGGCCGAAAGTTCTGTAAACGGTGGGCACCGTATTCATGATCGGGGTCGTGGTCTGTCACTTCCCGCGCCACATAGCTCATCCAAGGCAATTGATTCGACACCAGATGGCACCATCTTTGGTGCCCCCATTCGATGAGTTGTCGTGGCTCTCATCCCTTTCCTTTCGTTGTCTGCACATAAACTGAGATTGTGTAATGGGGACATTGCATCAATCCAATAGGGGATGAGTATTTCATTATCCATTTATTGATTTCGTAGTGTACTTTTTGCTTTCGTTTTGTGTGTTTTAGTATAATTTTTGATCAAGTGGTTGATTCAGTGTAGTCTTTGGTATTGGAGGGGTGTTTAATTTTGTGCAGGTCCAAGGCTCCAAGTTTGAAAAAGTTGAATTTAAGCTGAAACGGAGTAGCCTGCGTATGGCCGGACCCGGATCGGGCGAGGTGCGCCCGATCGGGCGCGTGTCGATTCAAGGAAAAAGTTGGGAAATCGTCCGAACGGGCGACGGTTACCCGATCGAATCAAAGGGCGAGTAAAATGCCCGACCGAGCGACATTCCGCCCGATCGGGCGGTTGGTGATGACGTCAGTTCGAGGTTTTGAGATGTGTTATGGGTTGAAGAGTGAAAAATAAAGGGCATTGCATTTCGCCCGATCCGGATCGGGCGAGCTTCTTCCCGACCAGGCGAACCGCGAATCAGCGTGTTTAATTCACGGGAACCCCTTCTTCCATTCATTCTAATCTTCTTCAACCTCAATCTTTCTCTCTCTTCCTCCATTAAACCCCAACCTCCCAAACTTCAATCCTTCATATCTCCTTCAACTCTCTACCAAATTCAACACAATTTACATCAAAATCTTCCTCTCATCATCCTCTACAACCTATACCTAACCAATTTTAATTTCCTCCACTCTCCACCAAACCCCCAAATTCAACCAAAAACACAAAAAACCACCAAAAATTCAGATTTTAACCATGACTAGCCGACCAAGGAGGAGTTGCACCATGCAACCAAGAAACCAACATGAGGCTTCTACAAGCCGAGCCCGGGAGCCGACACCACCACCTCCTCCGCCCCAATTCGAAGCCGATGAGGACTTCCCGGATGTCATTTTTGCTACGGAGTGGCAACGGGACCGATTCATCCACCTCAAAAAGAGGGAGGTAACCCCTACTCGTTTTATATGTCAAAAATCACTTCATGATATGGGTATTGAGGATGACGTTAAACGAGTATTTTATGGTGTCGGCATGAAAGATATGTATAGTATGTTGCGTCTCACCTTTAGGCGTTTAACTTTGGAATTTCTGAGTTCGTTGGTTTTGCGTAGAGATGGTTATAGAACTGTGTCATCGGTTCATTTTCGCTTGATGAACCGTAATGTTAGCCTGAGTATAGCTGATTTTGGTGGGATTTTTGGTTTGTCCACCGCCCATAGTAGGAAACCTGGTAGTGCTCATAATAACTGTACCATGTGGGGAAAGCTGACGGGTAATGATAATCCCGGTAGTATGCAACACTTGCATGCTTCCAAGACACAACACCCTGTCCCTATTGTTCTCTACAGGTTCCTGGGGTTCACAATTTTTGGTAGAGAGGAGACCCAAAATGTTAGGAGTACTAAGCTAGAGATTTTGGGTGGCTATGTTTTAGAGGGGGAAGAGAGGTATAGAATGAGCCTAACACATCATATGGCCTCCCAACTCTATTCTATAGCCACTAGTACGCACACCACTCGCATTACCGTTGGTGGGTTGATCACCCACATTTCCATGGCCACAGTTAACTTTGTTGAGGCTAACCAAACCCCGATTTTGGGTAGCAACTTACTTGATTTGGCCTATTTTGCTGGACTTCGCCGCCTACGGGGTGAGCATGGGTTGTTTAGGCCGGGTGCCATGTTTTGGATGTTCGAGGGGAACGTGCTTTTCACCTTGCCTGACCCTCAGGGCCGCACCCGTTTCAGACCCGGTCAGGCTCACTATTTATATGTTGGATTTGAGGGTGAGCCGCAGCCTGACCCACAGCCAGAGCCCCACCAGTTCGAGCCCGAGCCTCGCACCTACTTTAGGAGGGGGCGTCGAGGGGATGAGGGGAGGCCACAGGGTAGGCCTACACCAGAGGAGGAGCAGGGGTCCATTCATGAGAGGTTGGGCAGACTTGAGCTCGGTTTCCATGAGTTCGCGACTGATCACCAGAGGACCATGTTCCCTTTCTATGATCAGTATGCTAGGCAGGGCTACATTGCTCCGGACGCTCAGCATCCTTCCTGGTTTACCTATCCCGCGGAGGGATATGGAGCTCCCGATTCCATGGGCACCTTCACACCCACCCACCCACTACGGTGGGTATGGAGCGGGCACTAGCGGTTATGGTGGTCGAGGTGGTGATGATGGTGATGATGGTGATGATGGTCAAGGCCATTAGTGATGCTGAGGAGGATCGAGATGGTTCGATACCCCTTGAGCCAATGAGGACATTGTCTGATTTAGCTTGGGGGGGTGTTTCTCTCACTTGTACATATTAGGTATGTTTTCCTTTTATTTTTGCATTTACTTATTTTTGTGTGTTTATTTTGGTGTGTTTACTGTATTCTAGAGTAGTTTATTGCTTTGAAAAAAAATACAAAAATACGTTCCGATGAATACAATATCATTGCTTCCCTGTGCCCCTTGAGCGAAAATTGTTTTGATTCTTGGTATTCGATGATGAGCAATGTAGATGTGTTAGCCATGATTTGATATTCGATTGCTTTGATGCCTTAACATGAGTCAACTCCGACTAACTATTTGTGGACCTTGTGCTTGACTAGTTGACTTGGTTAGGATGTGTGATAGCTTCCTGGTGTGTCATTGATTTTGAGTATTGATTTGCAACTGTTAGTAGTGTTTCATGACTTATATACATGCACATTGTGAAGGACGAAGACATTTTTCTGTTTAGATAGCCTTCAGATGAATCTGGATACATTTGTTCCCTCCTTTTCTACCCATGTTGTTGCTTGTGCCCTTTATTCGGTGACTAGCCACATTACAAGCCTGTAAAAACCCCATTGGTTACTAGTCGCAAGCCTAGCTTGGGGGAGCTTATAGTAGTGAGGTGAGGGAGTTGTAGTGTGCTACATTTTCAGCACAAAGGGAGTATTGAAAAAGGAGTTCGTCTTATCATGTCTGTTGTTGAAAATGATTTGAAAATGAAAAGAGATGAAAGAACAAAACAAATGTGAAGGTTTCCAAAAAGAAAGAAAAAAGAGAGATTGAAAAAGAAAAGAAAGAGAAAAATCCATTACTCTCATAAAAAGTTCAAAGTATTGTTTCAATCAAGTTTTGCAAATTCATATCCTTATGAGTGATTGGTTACAATTGTGAAAAAGGCAAGAAAGTATGGTGTTGGCTATTTGTTGTTTTGTCATGTGTTGAGTGGGAGAGTTATGGTCATTATATTGGTTGATCATGGTTGTTTTTAGGATTTATGCTCCCCAAAGCCAAGGCTTTAAAGCTCACATTATACCCAAATTTACCGCACCCTTACCTAAGCCTAACATTACAAGCTTTGAAGACCTTCCGACCTTTGTGCATAGAGTCGTACTTATGTGAAAATAGTTGTTTATCAATGCAAGTTATGACATGACGCATTTCGAGTCGACCACTAGGTTGAGTGTATGTTTTTCTAGACACACGAGTGTTGTGAGTTTGGGAGGGCATTGTTCACTTATATGTTGGGAGGAGAGCGAACGGGTACATCTTTTATCCGCCACATAAATGAGTGACGAGTGTGTGAGCACTAGAGTCTTGAATTCCATTGTGCATTTGTGGTTCGCTTTGCGTGACGATTGTTAAGGTGGATTAGAGGTTAAATGGATTTGATTGGTTGACATTGATGCATGCTCATTGGATTTTGCCTTGAATTATATTTTTCATTTTGAAATATGTTGGGGGTGAAGTTGGTCTTGTATTCATCGATGATTTCCTTGCTTAGGGACAAGCAAGGATCTAGCTTGGGGGAGTTTGATATGTGTGTTTTATATAGTGTTTCACCCCCGTCCCTTAGTACTTTTATGCGTCAAATGATCTCTTAGGAGCCGTTTTTGGTACTAATATCTGTTATTGAGTGTGCCTTGAGTTTCAGGTTTGATTTTGAGGAATTTGTCTTTTTAGACCCGTTTCATGTTGAATTAGGCCACTACACGAGCCCAAGGAAGTTCGGGACCTTTATCGTCGACTTTCGGGAGCCTTAGATGCTTATGGTTGAGCCCCGAGAGTTAGACTCGGTGATCGGGCGAAGGATATTGAGGATTGCAAATCGCCCTGTGAGCTGAGGGCAAAATGCGACCATCGGGCGGAATTAAAAGAGAATTGAAGCCATCTACACGGTCTGGATCGGGCGCCCATCAGAAGGCAAATATTGACTCTTCGCAAACCGCCCGATCGGGCGGAATTTGGCCCGATCCGGCCGACTGTCGTGAAGGAAATAATTCCCTTGGTCCAAGTATGCATATAATATTAAGTCTAATAAATGCGGTTCAGTATTAATTAACAAGTTAATAATTCAGTGAGATCAAGTGAGCTGAATGCCTAGCTAGAGGTCGCTTCAGTTCAAGTGGAATTAATGATATTAATCCACAGCTTACTCTTGACTGAACCCGTAGGGTCACACAAATAGTACGTAAACGGATCAAGTATTTAATGGCATTAAATACTCCATCTATGGATATTCGGAATCGACGGATCTTAGTTTCAGTGGGAGCTGAGATCGTCACAAGCAAGAAATGAATACTCCGGAAACGATGAAATTACCGGAAACGGAAATATGGATCGTATCGAAAATATAAATATTATCCAAGTCGTAAATGTTGCCGGAAACGAAAACATGGTACGTATCGGAAAATATTAATGGAAATGGAAATATTGCCGGAATCGGAAATATTGTCGGAAACGGAAATATTGTCAGAATCGGAAATATTATCGGAATCGGAAAATAATTCCGGAAACGGAAATATTAAATATTCGTTCGAAACGGAAATTAATTCCGGAATCGGAAATATTAAATATTGTTCGTATCGAAAATAAATTCCGGAATCGATAATTTAATCGGAAGCGTATCGTACGAATTAGCATCGGACGAGGCCTGCCAGACGAAGGCCCAGCACGAAGCCGGGCCATCGCCCAGCAAGCCAGCGCGCCACAACGCACCAGCCAAGGCTACGCCAGGCCCACCGCAAGGCAGGCCCAGCGCGCGCCAAGGCTGCGGCAGCGTGTGGGCCTCGTGGCAATGGGCTGCGAGTGCTCGCGGGCTGCGCGCGCGCGCATGGCGCCCCTCGTGGGCTGCTGTGCGTGCGTGTGTGTGTTTGTGTTCATATACGAATCCTAAATCTATCAGGATTCGATATATGATTAAATTCCTAATCCTAAAAGGATAAATTAATTAAAATAGAGTTCTACTAGGATTCTAGTTTAATTAATTCGTATCCTAGTAGGATTCCAATTCCCTTTCCATACCTCTATAAATAAGAGCCTAGGGTCATAATTTATAGATACAATTGAAGTATTCTAAAGGTAAGTTTTTGAAAGAAAAATTCAGCCATACACTTGCTACACAATAGCCGAAAATTCCTAGTAACCTTAAGGGCGATTCTAGTTGGTCAAACTTGAGGCGGATCCGGACGTACTGTGGACTATCTACGGAGGGACGACACTTGGAGTCCTAAAGAATTGTTCTTGTTCGGTTCGGGCGCAGCTAGGGAGGGCACGCTACAAAGCGTATGCACCTAAATTATGCTAAATGATTATGTGTAAATAATATGTTTCCTGGCATTAAGGTTTTTCCGCATGATTTATGTTTTGTCATATGTATCATAACCTAACATGTCGAGCAAATCGCCCGATCGGGCGAAGCGCCACCCGATCGGGCGACGCCAACCTCCAGCAGATTTTCGCGAGCTTCTTTTCCGTTTTTATGCTTTATTTTAGGAAAACTATATAAACTAGCGATGATTATTTTTTAGTACATCTTTTTATTCGAGTTTCTAATTACTTAGTTTATTTTAGTTCTCTCTATTTTCTCCAAACACTTAGTTTTAATTTTAATCAAAGATTCAAGCTTTATTATTCCATTGTCCTTTAATTCGGTATTATTTCTTGCTCTAATTTAATTCATTGATTTAATCATGTCTTCCATTATGTTAATTGCGTTGTTATTTATTATCCTCAGTGAGTAGTTTAATTTCTAGGGTTTAGGGGATCCATTAATGCATGATTGGGATCATATGGACTTGATTATTGATTGATTGATTATAATTTCTATAGCTTATTATTATTGCTCATCAATTCTGTTCGGCCGAACTATTTTGATTTGAGTTTGATTAACCTTAGATTATGCGCCGAGAGGTATAAATCTGATGTTTTTGGTCTGTGGCTATTAGATAGGAATTATTTCTAGGACGTAGCGAGAGCCCGCTAGTTATTCTATCCTAAGGAATTCATAAGATTCGAGAGATGCATGTTTTCCTAGTTATGATTGTTAATTGATTGTTATTGTCCGTTGTCCAATCCCGGTCTGCATTTATGGTGAACCGCTGCCCTAGATTCCTTTAATATTGTTATTTTCCGATTTGATCATTTGCTTTAGTTTAATATACAAACCAATCCAATTCTTGTTACCAGTAGTCTAGATTAGTCTATTAGTAGTAGAAGAACATTGTTTCCCTGTGGATACGATCCCTGCTTCCCTTGCTATATTTTTAGTTGGTGAACGTTAGGTTTATCTTTGATAGGAGTGCGATTTAGATTGTCAAGTTGCGTTATAGATTAAGCACTTAAAGACAAAAGGCCTAATCAATTAATGGATCCCCACTACTAACATTCAAGAGTACTAAGCCAACTAAGCACCACAACACCAGAAAAACAAGCATAGAGGTTAACACCATCCAAAACTGAAAATGAGGCTTGAGATTCCAAACCTAAACTAACCCACAACCACTAAACACTAAACCAAATTAACAGGAGAGAGAAAAAGAGGAAAGGGGATCAAACCACTTAGAAAAATCCCTCGAATCGGCTACTTGGACACCAAAAACGGAAGCCCCAACTCGGCCTTTACCGACGATTCTCCTTTACCGGATATCTTTCGACGGGGGCGGCACGGTTGGCTTTTGATGAACTGCCGAACTCCCCTTAATCAAGAAATTTATTCCCTTCGGGAAACCTAAATCAAACTTTACCTTTACCGACGAGTGTAACGATCTCGAACAATAGGCGGCGGCATTCAGAATAGCCTTGGGAGATCATGTAGGGGTTTACATTTAAATACATAACATGATAGCGGAATAACCCTAAAGACAAGAACCATGTATAAAGTACAGATCAAGCATTACTTACGTTTGTAGCGTGTTTTCCCTAGTTCAACGAATCACGAACACGAGCAAGAACTCCAAATATAATGTCATTCCTCTACTTGGTTCACCGAGACGTTCAGATCCGTCTTGAGATTGATGGTTTAGACCTCACTCAAGATTGTTTGCTTTTGGGATGAACACTCTAACGGAGGCACAAAGAGAATTAGGGTTTTCTCTTGCCTTAGGTTAGAACAATGTGTGAATTATAAATCTAAAAACTTAGGCTTTAGGTTATTAGAATAACCTTTTAACCAACCAAGCTAACCGGCCAAAATCGCAAGGCCTTGACCGGCCATCTTGGCCCACGGAAAAAATACGCATAGCAGCGCAGCTAGCAGTTGGGCTGCGGGCCTTGGCTACTGTTGCTGCTGCCCCTTTTGTGCGCGCATGGCCAAGGCAGCAAGGCCATGGGCCCTTGTGCCTTGGTGCCTTGTTGCCTTTCTTGTGAGCTTGCTTTCGTGTTTGCTTATTTAATTATCATTCGAATAATTCATTCATCATTTCGTACTTGACGATCCATTGTCGTACGATACGATTATTGGTTTCGCCTAGCTTACGAATATACGCAATCACGATATACGATTTTACGATCCAATGAAATCGTATAATTATGTTTTCTGGACTAATTTCCTGAAAAGTTATTAAATAAATTTCCCATTCATTTAATCCGATGATCTGTTACATGCCAATGGTGTGACCTTAGAGGATCAGTCAAGAGTAAGTTGTGAGCCTAATTAGGATTAGGACTCACTGATCGGAAGCATTGCTCCAGCCAGCTGTTCCGATCACTTGATCTCAGTGAAATAATTGTTCTTAATTAATCTGAACCTTGGTATTGGACTAATGCACCTTGGGTGAAGGACATATTTCCTTCAGATCAGATTTGAGCCAGAAAACTTCTCCGTTGAAAACCCGATGTGTGCCCGAACTTTTGTGACGAAACCTTCGGAGGTGATTAAACCGATGAAAGAAACAAACAAAAAAGAGAAATACTACAGTAAGAACCGGTGAGAAGAGTCGCACACTAAGTGGAGGGATAAGAGTCCGCCGGCAAAAACCTAGCTCCGACTTTCTCTTCTCTTCCGGTTGAACCACCACTGAAGGAGGGCGGCGACGACAATCTGTAGCTGAAACAGGCTCGCCGACAACCTTATCTTTCGGCCACCAGCGAGCCTGCGCGGCGGTGGCGGCTAGGGTTTTGTGTTTTTTTTGGGAGTTTAATGGCACCAATTCATTAATAATCACTATTATCAATTCTTTGAGCTACCGTTTAATGCGATGAAAATTAGTAATGAAAATATCGTTAATTTGAAACTTTCTCGTTTTAACTTGTTTACGTTAGTAATTAGCCTTATTTCGTACTCTGTATCAAGTTATCAATTCATATATATTTAGTCATATATAAGTACTAGTGTAATCAATATAAATTGGTGGAATTAGTGAGAATCTCACCTTGTAAATTTGAGGTCATGGGTTCGAACCCTATCAACCCTACAAGTACTAGTGTACTACGTATGTATGTTTATGAACAAACGTTGTACGAAGTATGATAGATGCAAAATCTTAATTGTCTTAAGTTGCCAACTGGACAACTAGTCAACGAAATGCAAACAAGACACTATTAACGTTTAGTAAAGTCCCATACAAATGTAAAACTGACCTAGATATGTCCTAAAACTTAATTTTTAGTGTGAAGTAAGCCACCATCAGTGGCGGAGTCAGAAATTTCATATTGAGGGGCGAGAAAAAAAATGAACTTTAAAAAAACATAGTTATATTGTAGTATAAAGGAATTGAACCCTTGATCAAAGAGTCCATATGAGTTATTAAACCAAAAATTATCACTAAGACAGAGCATTTAGAGATTTTTTTAGTATTTACTACTATATATATATAAGTGTTTTTTATAAAATTGTTGGGGAGGGCTGCCCCTACCCGGCCCCTGTATCCGCCTCTTGCCACCATAACCCTACATTAATAAATTAAATAGGGATGAAAATTCAAACGTGTAACCTATCATCTATTATTACTATATACTAAAAGAGACACCATGAATGACACGTGTCACTTCCTGGTGAAAATTTTTCCCGTCAAAAACTCTTTCCTAAAAAGATATATTTACTTTTTTCTTTTTTTTTATTTATATTTTTCTCTCCTTTTGTATAAATGTTTATATATTGAAAAAAAAAATATAGGATTATGAATTATGCCATTATTAAAATTTTGGTAATATTTTAGTCAAACTGTCATATCAATAATGGAAAATATTCTTACTCAATATTTTGGCCAAATTAGCATATTAAATATATCAAATATTTTAGTCAAATCATTATATTAAACATATAAAATATATAATACGTAGTAAGTTAAAATATGATAAAATGGGTACATTCGAGATTATTAATTACGCAATAGATTTAAGGGTTAAATAATTCAATTAAATTTTTATAAAAAAGATAGTCAAATAATAATTTTCAAATATCCGTGCGTGCACGGGACCTAATCTAGTACACTATATACAAATTCGGTCTTCCACCTCTGCTACACAATGGTTAGGCCAAAGCATCATTGACATCTCTCCTAATTTGATCACTACTAATTAATAAGAATATAATACTTCGTAATAGTGAAGTCTCATAAAGTCCCAAACAAGGTCGAAAAGCCATGTACGTGGATATCTCCTAATCAGAATATAAGATATTGTTGTCTAACATATAAAATAAGAAAATATTACTATTTAAAATAAAGTGTTTTGGTTTGATTCAATTATTCACTAGTAAATAAATTACTAATTAATTAATTAAACATCCCCCACAAAAACTATTCTATTACCCTCTTGAAGCATCTATCAATAATTATTATTGATTGTGAACATAGCCAAAATCTTTTGATATGATATTAATATATTATGTACTAGTACATAGTATGTACTTTTAATAATCTATCCAAATATTACAAAATTATAACTCAAGGCTAATCAATCTATTAAACTGCTAATTAAAGTATTAGCACTCGAATTCCTTGTTTCATTAATGTAGACCTTTCTTGTTCTTTGTCTCTAACCTACTCATAATCATTTTAGCTTAGGTACCTTAATTTCTCCAATCTTTGCCATCATCCAATGCATTTGATGGCGAAAGAACTTTCTTAGATGTTCATTCAAAATTAATTATGTACTACGTTGTATACGTACAAATGAAGTTTATGAGAATATCTCTTGGCAGCGTCTAATAATGTCCAATAAAATTTTTACAACATCGTTTATAAATCTAATGATCAAGTTTAAGCTGTAAGTTGTTTTTAAGACAAGATTGTACTCAGTCGTGACTCAGATCATCTTGTATAGTGAAAATTTTAACATACGTTCACTACAAGAATTTGTATCTTTAACGACAACCTAATTACGACGGGTCAAAAGTTCCTAACAACCAAATAATGACGGGAATAGCCGTCGCAAATGTCTTTTACGACGGGTTTACGAGAGATTTACGACGAGATTTTCATTAACGACGGCCCCCTTTTATGACGGGTTCACGACATGAAATCCCGTCATTAATCAACGATTATTGGCCTTTTGCGACGGGATTCCCGTCGTTAATAGTACAACTTCTTGTAGTGGTTTTTGGTTTTTGAAGAGAAGACTACTCCAATATATATATATATATATATATATATATATATATATATATATATATATATATATATATATATATATATATATATATGTTTTAATTTGTTACCGTTTTCGATTTTAAATGTTTCAAAATTTTCTTCAAACTTTTTCTTTTTGGCTTGTCTAATTTTTTAAAACTTAACGCAATTCCATTTTGAGTTAAAGAGAACATACATATTGTACTAGTATACTATTTTATTTACTTTTCTTTCACCAACACATCTACCTTATTCCACTTTTCAGTCCAACATTTCAAAAAAAAAAACACAAAACCAAAAAAAAAAAAAAAACATTCACACACTTATTCAATTTCATGTACTCTTAGCACTATGAATCCTCTTTTGGTCGTACCAATTGCTTGTTGGTTCAGTGGTGATTGGGGCTGAACTTGGTAGGGAGAACCCGTGTTCGATCTCCCGCAACAACAATTAGGAGGGGACTGGAACCTAACCACCCAGAACTCGCCCCGAATTCGGATTAGCCCTAAGTGTGAACCGGATGCTAACACCAAAATAATTCCTCTTTTGGTCGTGTTTGGTTCGTATAAGGGTCATGTAACATGTTCTCTTCATCTTAATTAATTTTTTTGAACTTATTAAATTATTATTTTTGAAATTTAATGATCGATTCGTACTGAACTTTAATTATTTTCCTGCTGAATATCAATTATTTTTTCTGATTAAAAATATTTTACCGATTTGCTATTATATTTGTTCATTGAATTTTACTGACTAAAGCTTGTCATTACTAAACTTAAATTATTTTTACTGAACTTAACTTACTTTTACAGGACTTAAACTATGTTATCAAATATTATTGTTTCAGGGATGACCTCTTTAACTTATTTATGCATTTATTCGCCGTATTTTTACTATTTTCAATTGTATAGATTTATTTGAATTTAACTAAATTTATCCAAACTTATACGTAGTAATATCGTATAATGTTCACATTATTTTGCTGAAATTTATTTTTTATAGACCCATTGAACTTAGGCTATGTTCTGTTCGACTTATTTTGACTTTCAGACAAAATAAGTTAAGATAAGTTCATATAAGTTCAGATAAGTATAGATAAATACAGATAATACAAGTTCAGCAAATATAAGTTTTTTTCAGACATTATTACACACAAGTAAGTTTATTTTAGACAAAATAAGTTTTTCCCAGATAAAATAAATTCAGATAAGTTCAGATATGTTCAATTGAGTTTAGATACTTCAGATAATATAAGTTTAGTCAAAATAAGTCTAATACAACGGACCTTAACTTGTATTGCGCCTGAACTTATAATTACTTTTCTTGAAATAAATGAAAATAGGGTTAACATAACAAAACCTTATTTTAGGAAAACTAAGAATTTGTTTGATATCACTATCGAATTTTCAATTTTGGTTTTTTGAATTTGAGAGCCATCGTGTAAATTTAGGCGAATTATGAGCTTACAATTAGTCACACCCTTAAAGTCATGTTTGATAATTTTGAAAAGAGACAATGCAAAAAAAAAAAAAAAAAAAAACTAGAAATTAACTTTCGTAATTTTTATATTTTTGTTTTAAATTTTCTGAAAAATTGAAATCTAGAAATAAAAAACATAGAAAACCCCCATTTCTGAAAAAATACATTAACATTAATATATTCACTTATGGATAAGAAAAAATTATAAAAAGTTGATATTTAAAAAAAATTCATTAAGACGAGACTAATTAGAGTCCACATAACTATTTATATTTTTCTTAAATATAAATCGCAAAAGGAAGTCAAATGAGTTTGTATGAATAGAGCTAGTGCCAAAATCATATTTTGTCATCTAATAAGAAACGAAGAAAGTGTACATAAGTGAAAATTAGTTGAGTAAAACATGATCTTAGGGACTTAGGCCCAAATTTTTGGCTGCATACCTATGCATGCAATTCTGCATGCATACGAGCTACAAATATTCCGTTTTAGCAGTTTTGTGTGATTTCTCCTTTCTTTTTTTAGTCCATTATTCTGTGTCCTCCTTTTTTTTATTTTTTTATTTTTTTATTTTTTTATTTTTTTTATTTTTTATTTTTAAAAACTTTTTTATCACAGTTGTTTTCCTAAAAAAAAGATCTGAACATTTGAGTAAGATACAAGAAGCACACATAAAAAACACACAAATGAACATTTAAAGTAATTTAATGAACATTCATGTTTAAAAAATGAACATTTCATTTATTTACTTCTATTTCCTATTTTCTCTTTCTATATGCTTCTAATTTTTCTGCTTCCTTCCTTTCGGCTTCACTTTTTATGTACATCGGTCTCTTTTCTCTTTCTATCTGCGACCTTATTTCCAGATTCTTTTCTTGTTGCTTCTGCCTTCAATTCTTCTTCAATTCTTACAACATCTCTTCATACCATATCTTCCATTTCTAAATCAACTTTTTTTTCTTTTATTGCCGCATTCTTATCAACATTTACCTTCCTGCAAGAAAATCATAATGTTTTTAGTTGAACATTATTATGTTTAAGGTGAATATAAGACTTGAGAAACTGAACATCACACAAAAGTGTTTTTTATTTATGAACATATCATAGTTTTATAAGTTGAATTTAGTTGAACATGATTCTTTATAAATTGAACATGAGACTTGAGAAACTGAACATCACACAAAAATGTTCTTATTTGTGAACTATCATCTTCTATAAGTTGAACATGATGAATTATAAACTGAACATGGCAATTTTTAGACAACGCCACTTTTTATATTTTAGTAAAGAATAATGAACATCTGCTTATAAAATCTGAACGTTATTAAAGAATAATGAGCACCTACTTAAAAAATGCTTTTGAAAATATCATACTAGTTTTATAGGTTAAATTTAGTTGTACATAATTCTTTATAAGTTGAACATGAGACTTAAGAAACTGAACATCACACAAAATTATTGAACATATATTAATTTTATAAGTTAAATTTAGTTGAACATGATTTTATATAAGTTGAACATAAGACTTTAGAAACTGAACATCACACAAAGGTATTGAACATATATTAGTTTTATAAGTTAAATTTAGTTGAACATGATTTTGTGTAAGTTGAACATAAGACTTGAGAAACCGATCATCACAGAAAAGTATTGAACATATATTAGTTTAATAAGTTAAATTTAGTTGAACGTGATTTTGTTTAAGTTGAACATAAGACTTGAGAAACTGAATATCGCACAAAAGTATTGAACATATTATAGTTTTATAAGTTGAACGTGATTCTTTATAGGTTGAACAAGAGAGTTGAAAAACTGAACATCACTCAAAATCAAGACTAACAAAGTAGCAAATTAATCATTTCTAAAAGAAGAAAATATTTGTTCAGCGATATTATCAGCGTAAATAGATGAAGCTAATACTAATTACTATGATTAATGAAATTAATACATATCACAACCAAAAGTTAAGCAATGCAACTTGAGTTAACATTTCACAATTACACAAATTACATAATACGATAGATGTTTTTGGTGCCAAACATAATTGATAGATAATCACATCATATATTGTTCAAAAGATAAAAATAATTAACATCACACAAAAGTGTTAAATTTAGTTGAACATGATTTTGTGTAAATTGAACATGATTCTTTATAAGTTGAACACGAGAGTTGAGAAACTGAACATCACACAAAAGTATTGAACATATTTTGCCTAAAATTGAACAAGATTCTTTATAAGTTGAACACGAGAGTTGAAAAACTGAACATCACACAAAAATGTTATTAGTTGTGAACATCACTTTTATAAGTTGAAATTAGTTGAACATGATTCTTTATAAGTTGAACACGAGAGTTGAGAAACTGAACATCACACAAAAATATTGAACATATATTAATTTTACAATTTAAATTTATTTGAACATGATTTTGTGTAAAATTGAACATAATTCTTTATAAGTTGAACAAGAGAGTTGAAAAACTAAACATCGCACAAAAATCTTATTATTTGTGAACTATCATACATAACAACAATCCTAACCACAATACCACCAACAACAACAATATCAAAATTAACAAATGTTGTTCATTCTAATCACACTTATAATTCTTTATCAAATAATCTGTCACCAAATCATAATCAATAATGAATAAATTGCAATTTCTCTATCAAATTAAAATTCATAAAATTGACACTTAAATCAGAAAACTATTTGCAATTTGACTTTATTAATTGACGAAATAAGTGAACTATTCGCACACAAAATTGAATACATGAACATGAAAATTCTCAATCAAATTCACACAAAATCTAGGGTTAACAACTAATTACTTTCAAAAAAATTCGTCCGAAATTAGTAAATTCAAATTTAGTAAGTTATACAAACGAAGGAGATAGAACTTACCAGATTAAGAGAAGGAAGGATTCACGGTTCTTAGTTGAGCATGAGTCAGACAATGCCGAGAGAGACTTCGATGTCGGCGGTGAAAGAGAAACTTCCAGAGAGCGGAGCATCGATGTTCGGCGGTGGAGAATGTCGACCGCCATGGCACAAGATCAGAGAGGCAACGTCGCAGGGGAGGAGAAGGCTCCAGCGACAATATCTATGGCGCAGTGTCGCGTGGATCTAACACGATTGAGTAGCTGCGCGCGGTTGAGGAAGTGGCGGTTGTTAGATCGAAGGGAGGCGGCGGTGAAAGGCGGAGGGAAGGAGGTCGGATTGTTTGGGAGGAGAGAGAAAGAGTGACTTCAATGGAGGAAAGAGAGTTTGAGGTTTTGATGAGAGAGAAAATGGTGAGAGTTTTTGATGAGAGAGAAAATGGTGAGAGGTTAGAGGAGAGAGAAGAATGGTGAGAGAATAGCTGCGTGCTTTTGTTATCGATGAAACGCAACCGTTTAATCGCGTATGCATGTACATATAGGTGCATAGCTATCTATATATTAATAATTATTTAGGGCTTTGTAACTTATAAGACGAGTTCTAAGAAGAAGAAAAAAAGGCTCATAATTTCTTTCTTCTCTAGCCGGGCTTACCCGTACATAATTTACAACCAAAAAAAAAGTTTTGAAATATTATATACTAGATTAGGTCCCGTGCACGCACGGATTATGATAAAAAAAAATTACAAAATATTTAACTAAATATCTCCAAACTACTGCATAATTATTAAAAAAAAATTAAACATACTCATTTATATTTATTCATCTAATATGCATATTATATATGTGTAATATGCTACTTTGACTGACCATATCGAGTGAATATAATTTCTATTATTAATGTACCGATTTGACTAAAATATTATATTAAAAAAAGTATTTAGCAAGATTATTATTACGTGGTATCTATTATTGCCATAAATTATTAACTAATGTTTTTCAATACATATATAGTTTACAAAAAGGGTAGAGAATAAAATAAAATAAAATAAAATAAGATATATATTTTAGGAAAATGTTTTAGGCGGGAAAATTTTACACCAAGAATTGACACGTGTCATTCCTGATGTCTCTTTTAGTATATAGTAATAGATACTACTCCGTATGTTATAAGTTTAGATAAGTCTGAATCAGGGGAAAAATATTCAAATTAGCCTAGCTGTCATTTGGATGTTGATAATACTATTATAACTGACTTTGGAGCCCATTTAATGAATGGACAATTATATAGTAGTTGTTAAACCGTCTTTTAAAATGCTAATTTTAGTGAGGGTTTGTGATAACATTGAGTGTTAAAGCGGGAGATGGAGTGGAAAATGTTGAATGAATATATGAATTAAATAGTGAATTGACGTTGAATGAAAAAGATAAAGTGAAAGAGTTGTTGAAACTGTAAAATAATTCGTATAACAATTATTTTATTTTATTTTAAAACATGGATAAAAGATAGGGATAACACGTATCATTTAATCATGTATGATTATCATTTTTAATTACTAGGTATAAATTAGATGTTTAGTAAATACTAACCACTTTTTCCAAATAAATGAATTACTATTTCATATCGCGGACTTATCCAAAACTTTTTTATTATGTATGAACATTGTGTCCACTAATGACTATAACAAACGTAACAATTTTACAATTCAAAATAACGCAAAGACAATTAAATGGGGACCAAGTAAAAAGTAGTAATAATCCATTATATTGCTTCTTTAATTTAAACCCTAAATTAGTTCTTGGTCAGTTGGTCTCTAACGTACGAATAATCACCACCATCATTGCGTCATCGCCCTACACAATTGATTAACTCCAAAATTTGTGGGTCTTAATTGGATATTAATAAAAATTAGTGTTAGGTACCTCTAATTCCATCTTCTTCATCATCATCATCATCATAATCATCATCCAATGTATCTACCAATTAAAATAAATATAAAGGATTTTTCTAGATATTCATACAATCTTCTCAATTGTTGGTCGGGATTAGTAAGGAAATACATGACAAAATCACACATCGATCAATGTAATTAATATTTAATTAGGATATGTGTTTGTTCACTTTATTTCTACTTATTTCTGGAAAGATAAATCTGGTTAAGGTCAGATAAAGAAAAATAAAGGTTGGCTAACTATAATGTATTATAACTAAAATAAGTTTAATTTACCTTTTTTCACTTATTTTTTCTAAACTTAACTAAACTTATTTGAGCTTATCAAATTTTATTTTAGTTATAAATTGTATCGACTAATCTTTATTTTTTCTTAAACTTATGTGAATGTATCTTATATGTACTGAGTAGTTGCTATAGCTGCTATCATTAATATTAATAAATTAATTAATTAATTAATCCTTTGTGTTAGTTAGAAAAACAAACCTTGCCTTGCGGTTATCAATTTGATGACATTAGAAACTTTATGGTGAAAATTGATTTCGTAATAATATAAAGTTTATATGCTTTAATTTGTAATTTCCGGCAATGGGGGTGGTTACTTGTTGGGTTGTTAGTGGATTAATGGACCACCATTTTTATTCTTTCTTTTTCTAGTGCAAGTTTTGTTTAAATTTTTACTTTAATTTAAGTTAATTACCTTTCGGGTTTTTTTTAATTTGAATGTGGACAAAAGAGATCTTTTAATATATAAAAAAACTTGAAATAAAAAAGGAGGGAAGGAGGAAGGAAACGGAAGAGTTTCCGTTATAGTAGCCGGAATTGGCGGGAGTCGGAAATACGATACTTAGACACGTCGTCACACGTGTGGAGGTTGTACATTAAATTGTACGAAACACGTAGGAAATTACCAGTATATTTTAGTTCAAATACACTGTCTGTCAGTCTATGAGTATACACCAGTTCACTCTCTACTGTCAAAGGGTAATGTTGTCTTTTTAATACTGCTAAACAAGTACCGGCTACTCCGTATGTTTTCAGGTCTACGAGTAGTCGGTAAGACGGTAATTACTCCGCGTCTCTAAAGATTGCCTTATATATTAAATTTCTAAGTTTGCCACATCAAATCGAATGAAGAATCACTTCTTCAAGGAAATTAATTTTAAGAAAAGTTGATTTCCTGAAGAGGTGAAAATATTCCTTGGATATTTCTGAACTTGTCAGAACTTAGTTGAACTCATCTGAACTTATTTTATCTAGAGCGTCACGCATTGGCGGACCCAGCTAAGGGCCAGGAGGGGCACGTGCCACCCCTGAAAAAAAAAAAAAAAAAAAAAAAACTGAAATTTTGATATGTGACAACCTTGAATACCGTATATATATATTAAATTTTCCTAACAAAGACCAAAACCGCAATTTGTCAAAGTGGTCAGCAAAGAATATTGAATTATGTTTCAGTGCCCCTATGTCTCGGGTTTGATACCCACGTTTGGGCATTTTTGCATATTTTTTCCTTCTTAACTTATTTGTCATTTTTTGGGTTCTTTTCAACTAGTTTTCTTTTTTCCTATTGGTCAATGATTTTCTACTATCAATAAACATCAATTGTAATTTTTTTTACATTCAAGCACTTTTTCTTTCTTTCACCTCTTTAATTAGGCTATATTTTTTTTCTTCTACAAAAAGTCCACTTCAATAACAAGAAATAATTTCCTTTACCTACTACGGAGTATTCTATCACATTAATCATCTTCATTTTTGTACATAATTTTATAGGTTTTTAGTGATACATTTACAAAAAAAAAAAGTTCTCAATCAATTTGAACTTTGTGTTATCTAGAATCAACTATACGAATTTAACATCATAAAACAATCTAAGTGTACCCAATTTTTTAGTTTTATAAAAAAAATTATTATATTGTCTTTTTATATACTACGGAGTAGCAACTATATTTTTTGGACTATATTTTTTTTCTTCAAAAAATCCACTTCGATAAGAATAAATACTTTCCTTTAACTACTACGGGATATTCTATCACAATAGTTACTTCATTTTTTTACATTATTTTTGAAAAAGTTTCATTTTTAGTAATACATTATTTACAAAAAGGTTCTCAATCTATTTGAACTTTGTGATGTCTAGAATCAACTATACGAATTTAACACCATAAAAAAATATTTTGTGAGTCACTTGTTTTATTTTATACAAAAATTTTTTTTATATATTTTTTTATACGGAATAACAATTATTCGTATAGCTTTTGTGCCACCCCTGACTCGGGATCCTGGGTCCGCCACTGGCACCACGTAGGATTTTCACGTAATCAAATATATACTTCCTCCGTCTTTTAATACTCGCAACGTTTGTTAGTTTCACGCGTGCCAATGCACAACTTTGATCATTTATATCTTAAATTATCTTTATGCAAAAATTATAAAAAGTTGATATTTTGAAAATACACATTGAGATGAATCTAACAAGATCCCACAAGTCTATGTTTTATCTTATATAAAAAGCACTAAGAATAGTCAAAGTAAATTATATGAATAGTGGCAAAAGTCCAAACGTTGCGAGTATTAAAAGACGGAGAAAGCATATATATATATATAAATATATATATATATATATATATATATATATATATATATATATATATATATATATATATATATATATATATATATATATATATATATATAATATTTATTTCAGATTTATTAAAATAAAAATAGATAAATAAAGATCCGATAAAAGATAAATGAGCACTTATTAAATTTATTAAGAGTCAACTACTGTAAAAAGATAAATTTTTTTAGGACTCCAAAAAGATAAAGGAGAGATTAATAAATAAACAAATACTTAGTAATTTTAATAGGAGTCAACTACTGGTAAAATGATAATAAGAGATACATTTTGTTAGGAGTCTAAATAGATAAATAAATACTTAGTAAAAGATAATATGAAATAAATTTTACTAAGAGTCAACTACTATGCTCTATATAAAACAACTACAAAAAAAAAACAATTTCATTATCGATGGTTATTATGACGGACTCAAATCCCGTCTTTTACATGAAATATTCTACGACATGCTATCTAATTGCCGACATGATATATGCGATGAAGTAGTCAATCATAATGACCCCTTTCACGACGGGTTTGCGACAGAATCACGTCGTAATTGTTCTTTTACGACGGAAAATCCTGTCATCGTTAATACTTGTACCCCATAAAAAGTAACAAATCATGCATCCCCGTTGTAATTTTACTTTATTGATCCGTGCATCGCACAAGCTTAATTCTAGTTCTTATTTACAAGTGGTTTACAATAACTATCGTACAACAAAGTAAAAGTTAACTCAAAATTCTTAAAAATTATCCTTATATATAAAAGTTATCTATTGTTTAGTGATAAACTTTTTTCATTTTAATAAAAATTATTTTATCGAGATCATTAATAATGTATAAAATTAATCATTTAACCCTTTAAAATATTTATCTATCAACTTTTTTTTATATAATATAAAAGTTAGTAAAAACATATTAAAAGTTATAAAAACAGATAAAAGTAATGAAAAACTAGGTAAAAATTATCATGATGTGCAATAAATTTATTATACACGTTGTGCGTGCAAGACCTTTTATAAAAGAATATATGAAGTAATATATATCTAACATTCAATCATGACATAACTATGAATTTTAGAAAAATATATACTTACGGTCGTCAAACCCATGACGTCCCATAAACTTTAAATACGTACGAATGACTAGGCTACAAATCTACGTCTATTTAATTGGGGCTTATTCGGTTTCACTGTCAATTTTCAATTTTTCGGTTTAGTAACTAATATGATTTAGATTGAATCATGAACTAAAAAATAAGCAAATTTATAGTAATCGTGTTAATTTAGAAAACTGACAACAACAAAATTGAAACTACCTTTTGTCACTACAAAGAATTGTACTATTAACGACGGAAAATTCCGTCGCGAAAGGTCAATAATCGTTGATTAACGACGGGATTTCCTGTCGCGAACCCGTCATAAAAGGGGGTCGTCGTTAAAATCCCGTCGTAAATCCATCGTAAACCCGTCATAAAAGGGGGTCGTCGTTAAAATCCCGTCGTAAATCCATCGTAAACCCGTCGTAAAAGACATTTGTGACGGTTATTCCCGTCATTGTTTGATTGTTAGCCCCGTCGCAAAAGTCTTTTGCGAAGGGATTTTTGACCCGTCGTAATTAGGTTGTCGTTAAAGATACAAATTCCATGTGGTTTTCAAATATGGTTTTAGTTTTGTAAAAAACAGAAGACTAGAATAAAAAAACGATATCGAACGGACCTTTAGTTCATTACAAAAAACGATATCGAACGGGCCTTTTAGTTCATTGTTTTCCATTTAAAGTATTTTATTAAAATGCTTTAGTCCTTTTTTTTTTGGAGGATTGACAACTCGATCTACAACATATATCCCCCTGAATTTTTGAATCACACATCGATCAGTAATATGAGTATTTGATGAGTACTAAATATTTTCATTAATCTATAAATATATTTTTTTAGGAAAATTTAACAACCATCAACTATCTTAACTTTGGGGGTCACATTGTTGTTGGTCATTTATTTTATCTCTGTTGTATTAGTGAGGTGGTGAAGTTATTTTAGTAAATTCACTTTTGGTGTTCTAAGTGGATTACTAAAATACCCTCCACACTTATTGAATAGAGAATATAATGACAATCTATCTAATAGGAAAAGTCCAAAGAAGCATTTTAATCGATCTAGCCCCTTAAATAAATTCTTACCATTTTAATCAATCTAGCCTCTTAAAAAAATAAATTATTATCATTTTATTCAATCTGTTTATATGCGTTCGGGTCTATCTAACTTATATGTTTCTTATATTCGCACGCATATCATTAATATTATATTTTTTACATGTTATTTCATGTTTAAATGTAATAACACAAATCTAGTTTTATATTAATCGAAGACCGTTTTAAACTAAACCGCCAATGTTAGGAGCAACACGAGTTAATTAAAAATTTGAACTTTTTTACATATGATCGACCATAGTTAAGACTGGTATCAGTACAACATTACTATAATGCTTGTAAAACATTTAAACAAGTGTAGTGATAGCTTGAGGAGCTGAGTACGACAGTGGTAGTGTAGTTAAAAAAAAAGTGTAGACTAGGAATATTTTAGAAAATCGAGTACATAATTCATTTGGAAACATGAATAAGTTGTTACGGATTACAATGATAACACTAAAGTTTGGCTTGTTTAGAAGAATTTATAGACGACAATTCATTTAAGGTTTAAGATTTTACGGTAATCTAGATTATGGGACTATCGATTTTGAGTGAATAAAGTCTTTGAATTAATTTGGTTTAAGGTACAATATATTATACGGAGTATGTTCTTGAAAAGTGGTTTATACATATTTCAAAGAAGATTATCTTGGATTCTTTTTGCTATTCAAGTAACGGAGTACTAAAATAGTCGGATCGGACTTTAAAATATAAGTGAGTAGGAGATATTTCAATAGCTAATTAACATATGACTATATATTCGTCACTAAAACACATGTGAAATAAAACGAGTTAAGCTAAAGAATGGGGTCTCACCTTTCACATTTTTCACCCTTGAGTACCTATACCTTTTTTTTTTCACCCTTTAGGACCTCAAACCATCTTTCATGTGAGTTAACCAAAGACTAACTCACCGTTAACCACAACCATAATATAAAAATAAAAATAAAACATTTAAATGCATTAATTCCAAACAAAACATTAAATAAACAAACGTTAATCCAAAGACATCAAATATGATTGTTATACTGTACTTCAACATTTAAAACTCTCCTTGCTTGCTATGTCTTCCCATCAACACCAAATAAAACAATAAGAAATCATCCAAAAACTCCATTATCCCAGCAAATAAATCAATAAGATATCCAAATCTCCAATGAAAATTGCAAAAATTATAAAACCCATAAACCATAATTCATCTCAAAATCTAAGACAAAAGCCCATTAACTAAACTAAATAACAACAACGAAATCGACACATAATTTCAGAGAATTTGGAAATGGAGATTTTGACGAAATTTCCATTCAAAATCAAGAGACAACAACCCAAATCACAATATAAAATCCTCAAAATCAAACGTCCCAAAATGAATTTCAACGTTTTCTTGGGTGTAATCGATAGTACTCCGTATATGAATTAGGTTGTTTGATTTTGAGAGGAAAGACATGATCAGATGAACAGAGGAAATGGGGAAGGAGAATTAATTTATGAGTAAGTAATTAATTATAAATGCTTAGTTATCATTGGTTGATGGCTTACATAGTTTTACGTACGAACAAACCGATTGATGCCACGTGTATTTAACCAAGAAGACTAAGCTTTTAACTAAAGGAACTAATCTTTTTTTTTACTTTGGTTAATTTTGGCCGAAAAGTGAATAGTAGGTCCTGAACGATGAAAAAAAAAGTTATAGGTCCCAAACGGTGAAAAAAGTAAAATGTTAGTCCCCATCTTTGGACTTAACTCGAAATAAGACCAAAGATGATTCCATGTTATAGTTGCATGACAACAAGAGGAGTATCCTTAGTTTTATCAAGTGACATCCTAACACTATATTCTTTTATTAAGTGGAGCGTTAAAAGCCGCCCCACATTACTCAAAACCGCCCCACTATTTTACTTTAATATCCTTATATAATGAAACTTTTCTCCCAAATTAATTACCCCATCTATTTTGAAGAGAGAAAGTATCTTCATCCAAACCACCACCATACACCCATAAAAAAAATTATTTAAACCAAGCAATTTTATTTGTCAATAAGTACATTAATCAATAAATTAAAAAAATACTAATTTAATTTTGATTCCACAAACTTATGCATTCTAAGTTTACACCATGGTAGAGACTTATGCATTTTAAGCTCACACCATGGCATAGACTTATGCATTTTAAGCTCACACCATGTCATAGACTTATGCATTTTAAGCTCCTGCCATGGTACGAGCTTAAAATTCATAAGTCTGTACCATGGTACAAGCTTAAGATGCATAAGTCTCTTAATCTTTTCTCCGAAACAAATTACATCAAATTCAACAACAAATCAAAACATTAAATAGTATAGACTTATGAGTTTTGAGCTCCGACCATGGTATACACTTATGAAGTTTAAGCTCCTTCCATGGTACGAGCTTAAACTACATAAGTCTATACCATGGTCGGAGCTCAAAACTCATAAGTCTGTACCATGGTACAGGCTTAAACTTCATAAGTCTGTACCATGGTACAAGCTAGAAATGCATAAGTTTCTGAATATTTTTTTCCGAAAAAATGTCCTCTTGTGAATTTGATGTTCCACCGGTAGTCTCGGTCATGTAAAAATTATTTCACATTATGTTTAGGGTGGGCGGTAAAAAGGGAAAAGGTAAAGGATACTGGTAAATACTAAAATGATGGGGTAAATAAAGGGTATATATGGGTAAAATATTAGGACGGTTTTGAGTAATATGGGGCGGTAAATAGTAAGCCCATACGAAGTACGGAGTACAAAGTAGTCATGTTTAAATTTTAATGGATTGGATCGGGTCAATATTAAATGGACAGGGACATGTCAAATCAACAATATAAAGTTAGTTTGGTAATTGAAAAGGGTCGGGTCACAAACTTTTAATGAGAACCTCCCCGATGCATAAGCAATTAAAAGGTTTTCATGGCACCAAAATTTTACTTGTATACAAGGGTAGGGGTGTAAATGAGCCGAGCCGAGCCGAGCTTTACCCTGTTCATGTTCATGTTCATTTAACTTATGCGAGCTCGAGCCCGAGCCCGAGCTTTTAACCGAGCTCAAAAATTTGTTCAAGCTGATCGGTTCGTTTAAAATATTTTGTGTTCGCGAACTGTTCGTGAACGGCTCATTTATTAATCGAGCCGAGTTTATAAACGAGCTTTCTTAAACGAGCTTTAGAGTATAACCACTTGAAAATCTAACAAATTATAATTATATCTAATAATAAAGATTAAAGTATACATTACTTTATTTGATAAACAAACTAATAATTTAGAAAGAGTCAAAGAGCAATAATTTAGCAATTAAAATTTTATTTCAAAATATTTTTATTCTATTATAGATTCCAAAAGTCAAAAACATGATTTTTATTTATATTTGAAAAACGTATATATGGTAAAATATGATACATAACATAACTAGACGAACTTGTTCACGAACATAAATGAACGAGTTGTTCATGAACATAAATGAACAAGTTGTTCATGAACTTAAATGAACGAGCATACATATGTTCATGTTCAAGCTCGTTTATTAAGCGAGCTTAAAAAGTTGTTCAAGCTCGGCTCGTTTAGTAAATGAACGAACATGAACGAGTTTTAAACGAGCCCGAGCCCGAGTAGTTTATTGACCGGCTCGGCTCATTTACACCCCTATACAAGGGGTTGAACATAATAAGTGTACGGGTGATACCAGTTAGCTGGTAGCACCCTTTCCTGAGGATTTGCTAATAAGACTAATGCAAACAACTTTATTTCTTACCAACCGGTAATATAATCCTTACCAGCCCTTGGATGATATTGGTAGCAGGAATCAGCCCGTGAAGGAAAAGTCAACGGGTCGCTATCCTATGGGTATAGCCCATATTATTCGTACACCTGACCCATGCCTTACTGCCTACATACATGGTCCTCATTTATTGTGAAAATGTACGTAATTCCAATCATTTCACCCAACTATACTCTATGGCTTAAGCATCGGAGAAGAATCCTCAAATCACCTTTGATGATAGTTTAACGTTCTTATTTGTGCAGAATACTACCAAGAGGAAGATAGCAAGGTAAATGACATGACCTCGATCTCTAACCGTTTCTAATCCTTACCGAAACAATAAGAATATTTGTCGTATAAACTAGTAATAGTAACAAAATGACAAAAGATTGTTTTAACACTCCGTATGTAATTTTATTAATTTATTTTTGTCGGGGTGTTAATTTAAGAAGTGGGCGAATATGATATTCTATGAATCAACTGAAGGGTGGAGAGAATAGTCATGGCCTCATGGGAGTAAATTTAGTAATAGTTATAGACTTATAGTTAAAGTGGTCGCTTATATTCGGAAGCACAAGTTGTCCCTCAAGCCTTTCAAGCATGATTGAAAACTAGTCTTCTTTCGCAAATGAGGGAGAAAATAGTATTCTCTCCTAATGGACATATCCAAATCATATGCGTAATGAATTTGGATCTTCATGTGAATTGAAACTCACTTGTATTCTCTAAGTATCTTCATATGAATTGTCCTGCATTTAAGAAATATTAGTAAAAATACCAACTCACGGATTCTAAACTAGAAAAGTTACTCGGACTATCGTCAATTGATTTTAATATAGTTTGAAATGCCAAAAGAAAATATAAATAGGGATGATTATAAAGGACGGAAGGAGTATATTCTATTATTCTAATAAGTGTTTTTCTTATTTAATTTTACAGGCGGTATATGTCTATCAGTAATTAGAAATTTGACTGATGAGTACTCCATAAAAGAAGATATGTAGTACTCGTACTCCGTATTGACCTTGGTGATGATTTGGTGTGCTGCCATACACGGTGCACCTATCATTTATTCTTGTCATGACAAAACAGAAATGTTAGAAATATAATGCATGTCATCTGACAAAGTACTAGTCGTATCTAAAGTGCATCGTTTTGCTACTAGTACTGCATAATTACTCATTTTTCACATTTTACTAATCTGTATAATCTTTTAAAAAATATATAGGAAAAAGTAGTACTCCGTACTACAAAGGAGCAATTAAGGCACCCTTTGATGAAAGACCTAACCTCAAAAGACGAAGATAATGAGAAGGAACCAAGTAGCTAGCTCTTATTTTGATGTCCAAAATTAAAATAAAAATTAAAATTAAAATAATTTTTTTAATAAAAACTCTAACCATAGACATTAATATAACAACATAAACTGCATGACCTACTTATTTATACTCCGTACTAGCAGTAGCCCCTACAAGAACCACAACCCCACTAGCTTTAATAAGCTTTCCCCATAATTAATAACAAGCTTTAATAACCTATTTCAATCTACCTATACCTTATGCCTCCCCCTAGATTTTACTTATTATGATCGAGAAGTGAGAACCCAAAAAATTTAGGGTTGGTATCTTTTTTACAAATGTATCATCCATAAAGTGGAAACACCTCAGCTCAAGTGCTCAATCTCATTTGTTTGTCGAGTGTGCGATTGTGGATGACATTTTTCCTACTCTGCCACCCGTTGGAACCTGATTAGATTTTTTATTTTCTTTTTCTTTTTCTTTTAGGTTAAGTTCGTGCTTTTTTTTTTTTCCTTTTATCTTATGTCAAAAAAAATAAAAGAAAGGGAAAAAATAAATAAATCTCCATCTAAGCTTAATCTTAGTCCTTAGTAGATATGTATATTGGGTGGGTCAAGTCAGGATTGTTGCGGGTTAAAAATGTGTCTAGTCTTAAGTTCACCTTGAAAAGGTTCTTATATGACGGATTAAATTGAGTTCATAATAGACGTATAATAAACAAGCAAGGAGAAATGAAAAATAAAAATAAAGAGTCAACTATAAACAAATGTAAATACGGAGTACAATTCAATCTATACGTATAATAATTTTGTTTTCATAATTATTTTTAAATCCAAAGTAGTGTAGTACTCAGTATAAGCGATCCTTGTTAGCTACGGTTCGTTGGGGATGGAGATTTCCAATTTCCGTTATTGTTGCTCTCCATCTACAACGATTACAAGTGGTAGCAAAACCGACCATAGTTAAAAAGTTATATGAACAGATGAAGCAGAAATGTACATGTGGAATAACAAGAGTTGAAAGAAAGAAACACGTAAGAAGTTGCCAACGAGACAACGACACCCAACTCAGTTAGTCAACAGTGCTATTTCCCTAAACCCCATAACATACTACCATCACCTACTACCTTCATATACTCTTATTTTATTATTATTATTATTTTATTATTTTATTATTTTACATTTCTACACCCCACTAAAAACCAAAATGAAATACAAACAACATTTTTACTTTCTTTTACATAAAATAAAATAAAATAAAATAAAAACCACAATTAAAATAATAAAAACGCACGTCTATCATCAATGGACTATGACTCTCCTCGATTATATATATAAACACCCGACTATGTGTGACTCCCCCCATTTATTAATACGGACTACTCCTTCTTCCCTTCCTTACTTCTTCACCACCAAATATCGTGACCCTCACTCACACTTCCTTTCTCCCTCTCTTTTCTCTCTCCTCTAAACAAAACAAAACAAACTGCCATGGATATGGAGGCTATGGAGCTCAGTAAGATGACAATGGAGATATTCTCCAAGCTTGAGCAACAATGGCTCTCCAACAGTAATACTAATAACGGTATCAACGCTAATAAGAAAGCCAGGATACTCAGTATTGACGGCGGAGGAACCTCTGCCGCTGTTGCTGTCGCCTTTTTGGTCCATTTGGAGGACTCCATTCAGGTGAAAACCGGCGATCATAATTTAAGGATCGCCGATTTTTTCGATATTGTTGCTGGAACTGGTGTCGGCGGTCTTCTCGTTGCGTTTCTCACGGCGGCTGACTCTAATGGCAGGCCTATGTTTACGGCCAAGGACGCCGCTAAGTTTCTCGTTGGAAATTTCTCGGCGATGTTCAAGCCGAAGCGCGGGGGAATCCTTCGTCGCCGGAAAACTCGTCGGTGCTCGAGCGAAAGCCTCGAGAAGGTTCTACGAGGTGTTTTCTCGAAAAACGGGAAGAAGACTCCGATGACGCTGAAGGACACTTGTAAGCCGATCCTAATCCCGTGCTATGACCTCAACACATCTGCGCCGTTTGTTTTTTCACGCGCTGCTGCAAGCGCATCGGAGTGGTCGTCGTTGGACTTCGACCTCTGGAAGGTGTGTCGCGCTGCAATGGCGACGCCGTCGGTGTTTGAGCCGTTTGAGTTGACGTCCGTTGACGGTAAAACGACGTGTAACGGCGTTGATGGAGGTTTAGTTATGAATAACCCGACGGCTGCTGCGGTTACTCATGTGTTGCACAATAAGGTTGATTTTCCGTCGGTTAACGGAGTTGAGGATTTACTAGTGTTGTCGTTAGGTAACGGAACATTGAGTAGTGGAAGCGTGAGTGGTAAAAACGGAGAGTGTTCAACTGACTGTGTGGTTAATATTGCGGTTGACGGTGTTTCCGAGACAATTGATCAAATGCTAGGCAACGCTTTCTGTTGGAACCGTAACGATTACATTCGTATTCAGGTAATTTTCGTTTATTTTCAGTCATATTCATGGTTGTTTACGATTTAATTACCATTAATATCGAATTTGTTATGAAGAAATCGATTAAAACATTAACCAGTTTGGTAGATAGGTTAACCATTCGAAATACTACGACATTAATAAACTCAACAGTTATGTGTATAATGGAGCATGGAGTTATAAATTTGGATGAGACAGCAATTTATATTTGAGACCGACGACGGTCGACAACTTTATCAATTATGTTATGTGTAATAATTGTGCAATAGCATAATTCACGGATTTTCTGTTTTAAAATAATTATGCCGACACTTTTGCTAAAGAGGAAAATAGAAAGCATAAAAAGAAAATACCACTGTATTTAATTTTTATAGCACATTGTTTATTTATACTGTTGTGTCACTAATGGTATGTCTTTTTCAAACAAAACAAATGGTATGTCAGTAATTTATACATGCGTTTTAAGTACTGATTCGTAGTACTATGGTAGATGAATGTAATTGAACGTGTTGAGTACTGTAAATCTTGAGTGCATTTGTACTAATGTCGGTGTTAAAATGTACCTTACAGGCAAATGGTCTTGGAGGATTAGCACCAACAACAATGGAAAAGGTATTGAAGGAGAAAGGTGTGGAGTCCCTAACGTTCGGCGGAAAACGTCTTTTGGCGGAGTCGAACGGGGAGAGAATCGAGGCATTTGCACAACGCTTAGTTACTGCATCAGGGAAGAGCAGTCTGCCACCTAGTCCTTACAAATCTCTGAGTCCAATGCTTGATGGCCGTTAATTAAGGCGATAAATCACATTTTGTTTATGAATCCTATCTGTCATTAGTTAGTAGTGTTTTTTGTGCCCCGGAAATGGTGGTGGTGTAGAATATAGATGCAGTTTGTAATATGAAACCTACCTCAGGCTTAAGTTACCTGCTACTAACTCTTTACTCTTGTGTATGCCATACTAGTACTAGATGTGTCAAGTCTATGACCTATATAATACTCTAAACAGAGCCTCTGTAAGCTCTATCTAACTATGTAATTTAAATTTTCTTTCGTTTTTTTGTAATCGAAGCGAGAAATTTAGGGTCAACCAGATCCAGATTAGTAATCGAATTCCCTGTGTCTTTCTCTTGTGTTTCCGCTGATTTGATTCAGCTAGATCACGTAAATTGTGGATTGATTCTTGGGTTAATAAACCCTGTTTTCTGTTGCATGTGTGACGAGAGTTCACAGAATCACAGCTCAGGTGTTACCGTGTTATTAGTACTATAAATAAAGGCTTGATGAAGACCAGTCAGAACCAAATCGATGCGTTCAGTTAATTTTAAGTTATAATCTAGGTCAAACGGTTGAACCCTTTGTTGAAGCACACTTTCTTAGTTAAAGGTAATATAAAATAAATATTGTATACCGGATTAAAAATTACGGAAATTTCATGAAATACCCCCGAGTTTTACCATTATTCACCAAACGCCCATCAAGTTTCAATAATTCATAAAATACCCCTCACAAATGACTTAATACCCCAAATACCCTTTCATGACGTCATCATCCTTAATTAACTCAATTAACATCTAATTAACCCATCCATTTACCCATTTTTCCTAACTAACCCATTTTTTTCCCTAATCAACACATCTTCGATCTTCCTCTCCCTTCTCCACCGCCTCTTCTTCCTATGCCCTTCCTTCTTCCATGACCTTTACTCCATGGCTACCCCACCTTGCACCGCCCAAATTACATTTCCCCTCTCTTCTACTGCACCATTGTTGTTGCTACTATTTTAGCAATTCAATTCAATTTAATATGTAATTGGTAATTAATTAATTAGTTGAAGAATTTGGTTTCTGGAGCTTTTGACGAGGTGGCTTAGTTTTTCCAATTTGGCTTGACAACAAACGGTTGCGATTAAGGATTTGTTTGTTTGTTTAATGGAAACCTTAATTGGTTAGAGACTTTTGGTTTGCGAGTTTCTGATATGTGAGTGTGAATTTTTGATTAATTTGCCTCCATGAAGAACTTTCCCACCTCGAAAGGTTGACCCATACAAAGGAGTTATCTACTTAGCTCCACCAACACACTCCACTCCGTCACCATCTTCACCCCTTACAACCTTCGCCAGCCATTTTCAGAATTTGAGCCTCCCGCAACTTTTTACAATTTTTCAATTTAATTGATTTTGGCAGTTGGTGAGGAGGAGAGGTTCAACACAGAGGTTGGAGGCGGCGACAATGTTGTTGTTCTTGCTATTTGACGGAGTTTTGAGGGAGATGTCGGAGTTGTTGATGGAGCTAGATTTGTCGCGGTAGAAGAGAGAGAAATGAGTTGGTGGTGCAGCCGAAAACCGAAGAAAACCAGTCGCCGACCTCTCTTGCTTCCACCGTAACTGCTAATGTTGTTATTGTTGCTTGGCGACGACGGTGGTGGCTGGAAAGTCGACAGCCCTCTCCCTCGCCGGAAAATCAAACTCCGGTGGATTTCTTGAGGTGGGCGGTGGGTTAATGGAAGAAGGAAGGGGAGAGAGAAAAGAAAAAGAAATGGGTGGGTTAATGGGTTAATGGGTGGGTTAATGGGGAATTAGGTGGGTAATTTGGAATTAGGGGGATAATTAAGGAATAGGTGGGTAATTAGATCGTAATTGGTAGTTAATTAGGGATGATGACGTCATGAAGGGGTGTTTGGGGGTATTACGTCATTTGTGAGGGGTATTTTATGAATTATTGAAACTTGATGGGCGTTTGGTGAATTATGGTAAAACTCGGGGGTATTTCATGAAATATCCGTAAAAATTATCCGAATAAAATGTAAAAATTATCTATTTTTAGTGATAAATTTTTTCATTTTAATAAAAATTATTCTTTTAAAATCAGTAATATTGTATAAAGATAATCAATTTTAACCTTTTAAAATGTTAATTCATCATTTTTTTCATAATATAATCAAAATATATTAAAAGTTGCAAAAAAAAAGGTAAAAATTATCTCGATATACAATAACTTTATTATATACCTTGTGCGGCACAAGATTGTTTATGGTAGAACAGCAAGTTGGTAGATTGATTAAGGTCCGTTAATTACGGGAAAATAGGAATCAATAAAAGATATTTGTTTTCTGCAGTTAATAAAGCAGTAAAGTGGGCGTCCCTGTAGATGTAGCATGTAGTACTATAGTACTAGTCCAGTACTTAATGTGTTAGAAACTGAAAAATGGCCACATCTTGTCAGATATGTCTGAAAATTACCTCCACATTCCACAGCGTATGTCTCCTTTTGACTTGGATTAACTTTACCGTGAATATGCAGTCTTTAAACGAAAAAGAGATTCAACAAGCACTCATCATAACCACCGATGACTAAAATTACCATGTTCATAAAGAACCTCCTTAGACCCGACTACCCGACTGATAGTACGGGCATTATCTGAACCTCCTTAGACCCGACTAATAGCAAGAGAATACGGGCATCATCGAGTTTGCCCGTAACACTCTTCAGTCTTCACTCTTTGTATAGGTCTAACTGTCTAAGCTTCGGAGTACTTAGTATTAGCTGACTTGAAAATATAAGGAAAATGTTACTTTATGGTTTTACAGCAAGTACTAAAGTGAAAATGGGGAGGAACAGATAATTTGCAGACTTAGATCCGATCTTAATCTTCAACTAGTACAACATAGGATCCTTGTATCAGATTATCAAGATCTATGAACATAAAAACAACAACATGGGCAGCTTTATTTTTATACCAAATATATCTGAAGGAGATCATACAGTGTGATTAGCTGTGGGAATCAGAAGCTTCAATAAGATTTTGTAACTAATAAATACTTCTTCTACGGAGTTAAGAGACAAAACAAGGCAACATGTGATACCAAATGTGAATGCTGCTCGCCATGATAACAAAAAAAAAAACCTCCGACTGTCGGTTTCAAAAATAAAAATTAACTGTCACATCGCCCCAATCTGATAAAAAATGTCTTCCTCTATTAGAAGTAGGGGTACGTTTGGAAATCTAACCATAATATCTTTCGATATCTTTGAATATGGTACATGGGGGACTATTGTTTCCGTAACAAATGAAGTTGTATAACATCAAATTTGTGATTCTAGATTTGACAGGATTTGGTATCCCATAATGAAAAGATATGAATCTTGTACAGGGGCCAACCATATGTATCACAATCACCCCAAAGATATTTCATTCGACGGTGAAAAGGAAGGTTGGAGGGGACAGGGATTTAAGCTGGGTTACATGTCTTCCTCAATCAAGTACACCGACAGCTCGAATATACGAAAATCAAATAGAGTTTGATCATCTAAGCATAAACCTATAGGCTATAGTTGAGTTCACAACTCTGCTAGTTTAGCATGGATAGCTTGCTAAATGTAATATATCAGAGCAAACCTAACTGGAATAGAATATCTTATCTTATCTTATCTTTTCCGACGATATGCATGCATGATGCATCCCTGGTTGTCTACAATCTTCACATACCTCCTCGGAAACCTGTCTAACTTCCTGGATATGCTGGGGGGAGGGGGAATCTACCAACATAATTCAGCAACATAATAACATAACTAAAACTAGCAACGTCACAAATACATCTAGATAACATGTCAAACAATCCAAGTTGTTTGGTTAAGAACATAAGAAACATCCTATTACACAGTAATATATCATTCAATTTTCATACCCTGGCATGAAACTGGATTACATACAAACTTGAAAGACACCTAAGCTTAAAAACGCACTTTGCGTTAAAAGTTCCCCTCTAATTCATTGTATGAAAAGTACTGACTATTTAAATCTCTAACCAAGAAAAACACAACCTTCATCTTAGCACACTGATGCGAGTTTGATTTAGATAAGTTGCAGTTGTCCACCTCCGATCATTAACATATACAGTAAACGAGTACAAATAACCATCTTCTAATCGATGTCTTGATCCATGACAATAACACAGAAGTATCCTATATCCCAAGAAAATCCGCTTTCACTATTAGTCGCCAGTGGTGTTGCCTCTCATAAATAATCAAATAAATTCATATTTGTGTTCATGAACTAGTTGCCACAAACAAACAAAATCCCAATAATTCAGCAAGGCAATAATGGGAGCATCAACAACCTCACAGCTGCCAACAGCTACTGGATAACAATTTTGGTAGCAACCACTTACCAGAGTTTAAACACTTCAATGCAGCTCAACTTATTTCTTTATACTTCTTCACACAGGACTTGCCATAAGAAACATTTTCTCCGTCCAAAGGCAGCTGGATGGGAAAACAAGAAACAATTCATCAAATATTGCAACCAACATTAACAAATAGAAAATGGGTAAAATCATGGATGATATTAAATAAAAGCAACCTTTCTGGGATCTTTGTCCAAAAAAGCAGATATCTTTACAAACTTTAAATTGAGCAAATAGAGCCTTGCTTTTCTACTCACTAAATACTAGTCAAATAAGCAAAATAAGACAACAGGTCAACAGCACACCCCCCCCCCCCCCCCCCCCCCCTCCCCCCAAAAAAAAAAACAGAAATGAACAACCATCATCTTTTTAGATTCACAGACAAATTGAGTAGAAGGTATAATAGCTTCAAAACCATCACAAGGGCCCTCCTGGAATCTCTTTTAATGTAAACCTACATGCAACCAGGAGAATTTTCTACTCATTCAAACATTGTCTTTCAGCACACGCCGGCACAATCTTATAGCTTCAAGGTGGATTACAATCAATACCTGGTGTTGACAACTTGCAGCAAGTATCAGCCATCATCCATTTCGTAATAAGCTTTCCTAGGATTTGGGTACTGTTACACTAAGAATCTTGACATCTTGGTATGGCTTGTCATCTCGGTCAGTCTTCACTTTCTCTAAGGCCTGTGTGAAAGTGAGAAACAAAATGATTGTTAAATTTAACACTATAGATGGTTTGTTATGTTAGGGTAAAATAAAAAAATCATAACAAATCATGTGTGCTCAAAGCCTCAAACAACCATCAGTACAGGAAATTGACAAGAGTGTCCAGTCATACCTGTACAACGTCCATTCCTTTGACGACTCTACCAAACACTGTATGTTTGTTATCTAGCCATGGAGTGGCTACCGTGGTTATGAAAAACTGTGAACCATTAGAATTTGAACCAGCATTTGCCATAGAAACTGTGAAGGGCCTGTCATGCCGCAAACTGTAGAGCATATGCAAATGATACATCGTGTAAATGACAAGATACTAACATATTTCAGTTACAAAAAAATACATGAGTAAATGAGCACTGGCGGTCTGGTGCCCTGCATCCATGCATCCATGATACATAATTAAAAAGTATCTTCATTGTGACAATGTCAACAAAAAAGTTAATTTTAGAGTCCAATCTTCAAAATCAATTATCACCACCACATAAATAAGCGCAGAGATAGAAACTATTTCCTTCATAACTTCAACAAAAATATTGTATTGAATATTCCCCTTGTTTCAAATTATATAAAAGCCAATTCTTTTGTTTCATAATTATATACTTTAGAAAAAAATCCAAATTTGTTAGTTAAAATCCAGCGGTAACCTTAAAATCCTTTAAATCCTAAATCTGTGTGCATTACAAAACCAGTGCAGCACATAAACAGACAGTTATGACTATGAGAAGGCGAAAACAGAGTAGAATCACCTGCAGTAAACCTACGGAATTATTGAGGAATAACCTTCTGAGAGTCTTATATAGGGTTCAACAGTTAAGTAATAAAGAGAACGTTTTGTCCCTCCTCCCTCCCTCTTTTTTATCAGGGTGGGAGGCAAAAAAATTAGCCAACAAAGCTTCAGGAATCAACTCTTTTCAACTAAATGTTCCACTTATGAGCAGTGTATAAAAAAGCGCAAAGCGCACTAAAGCGTTATGAGTCCTAGAGCTTAAGCGCAAAGCGCAAGCGCAAGGCGCAGGCTTCATCGAAGTGAAGCGCACTTTTTAAGAATTAAAGATTTTTACTATTATGAATATATATCTTACTAAAATAACCACAAAAATATATAAACATCAGATTTGCTTCCAAAAATATATTACTCCTTGCTTTAACAAAAATAAAGCATATAACATAGTCTTTATCCAGAAGGTAGAAGCTAGGGTCGGCTGTTGTGACGGTTGTCTTCTCTTTTCTTCTTTTTTGGACTGTTGGTATATTTTCTATTGTTAAGGATTAATAGGGAGTGGTCCAAAACACAATAATAACATATAAAAAAGCTTTCAACGTAAAGTAATAATAATAATAATAAAAAAAATCAATGAAGCGCCAAAAGCGTGCTTATTGCACTTCGCGGGCTTCATGCGCTTAAGCGCGCTTCGGCGGGCTTAATCACAAGAGCTTTGCTCAAACCTAATTAAGCGTTTTGCCCTAGAGCTTCGAGCTTCAGGGCTTAAGCGTGCTTTAAGCGCGCTTTTTTAAACACTGCTTATGAGTCCTTTTCTAGATTAATTAGAAAAAGAATGATGAATAAATCTACTAGCAGCCCATACACATGAGAAATAAGAACTGGATTCTGGATGAAGTCAGAGATACCAACATGCATTAAACATACCTTTTGTGAAATTCATCCTCAAATTCCCTTCCCCAAATTGATTGGCCACCAGTTCCATCTCCAAGTGGATCTCCAGTCTGTACCATGAAACCTTTGATGACACGATGGAAAATTAGATTATCATAATAACCATTTCGACAATGCGTGGTAAAGTTCTCCACAGTTTTTGGACATTCTTCTGGATAGAGCTTCAAGTAAATATCTCCCATTGTGGTGTTTAGGATCTACGTCAGAATCAAAAGATGGGGTGAGCAAAGCAGCCACCAAAAAGGATCATCAATTAAAGACTTAAATTTGTAACTAAAGCTCCAAAAACCATCAATCAATTTCATATAATCTAAATATTTACAAGAGATAGGAGAAAAACATGCAGGATGTTTAAGTTGACCAGCAAAAAGATTGGGAGACATCTTCAGCAGAATATGTTGACACATATGCATGTTTCTTGTTAGTTGGAAGCTGAAAATGTGTGCTGAGGCAGGAGACCTTGCTAAAAAAAAAAAGCAATGGTAACTTACCACATTGTCCGGAAGAGATGTGGTAGATGATCTTCCTAATTCTGACACAGCCAGGAGTTCATCTGCAGGAGGTTTTTCGTTAAATACATCCCGCCCTTTAGTGGCATCTTCAGTTTCCTCTGGCTCTCTACGACTGAGTCAGGCAATATCTTGAATGAGAATTTGATCTATAGTTCCATATACTAAACTTCCCCTCAAGCTCCAACATATGAAGGAATGAGGCTAAAAGATGAGAAAGATTTACAAAGAATAAAACGAATTCGATGCATTGAGAACGTACCTAAACAAATATAGTCTATGTTTTCTGAATGCACAACACAACAAAGTTGGATCTATCAAGGGGTCTTTGCTTTCATTAACATTAGCAGCAGCTGTAGGTATTTTTCTCGCTCTTTTACTACTTCGGTCACCTTGATACAGGGCAATCCTCAAAAACCTGTCATTACTTTCCACCTTCCCAAGAATCCGCGCTACAGAATTAGTGTGCAAATTTACCACCTGGGACATACATATGGATCCATAAAAATATATCTCATAGAAATATTTAACATATTCAGATAGCAGTTCTTCTCATCAGCCTAATGCAAACAGTGAATATGCATCTAACATAATTTGTTACGTACTTTAATCCCGAGGAGCGTAGCATAGATCAGAAAGTTTGAGCTTTCGTCAAAGACCGCATTTGGTTGAGGAACAGCCTCTGTTTGCTCAATTTGCTTTTCAACAGCCATTCGTCTTCCAAAATCAATGGCCTCCAGACGATACATAGGAGCATCACTTCTTTGTAGATCTTGAGCAACCTAATTAAAAAAGCTCATTACATCAGTAGAAAAATAAGAAACACAGGTTAAAAATTGACATTCATATAAAACAATTGGAGTTGTAGTTTCCAATTATAACCCTACCTCAAGTGATTCATCATAAACTCGCCTCAATTTACCAGTCCTATACCAAAATACACGTATTCTGCGATCAGGTGATGTAACAGAAAACTGCATACCATCAGGACTCACCTAACGATAAACAATAATCACAAGTCAGAATGGCACAAGGGAACAAAAATTACTCTTCATATCACACACATCAGATCAAAATTGTCCTCCTAAGAAGAAAGATTACAGAGCATAAGCAAAACCCAGAATATCATGCATGACTTCAAATGCAGTAAAAGGAAATGGGCTGAAAAAGATAATGCTAATATGTTTTACAAATATTGGAGGAAATATGTACCTCTATTGCAGAAACAGTTGTTTTACACTTCACCATTTCAAAAAGATTTGTATCAGTTTTCAGCTTGAAATTGATACTGCAAGTAGGGAATGAAAACTGTAAGGGACAGCTTTCTAGTTTCAAAGCATGGGAGGTAACCTTCTCTGTTAACACCTCTGTTCCTAAATGTTCTTGACGCTTTGGAATATGTGTTCAAAGTTAGAAAACATTGACCATGAATTCTCACAATCATATATTTCAAAACATTATCATGTTGGATCTTGTTAGATTTGCCTGGATATATATTTTCAAAATATCAACTTTTATAATTTGTTATCATTTGAAATTGGACATACTAACGGTTAAGTATATTGCATTGGAGTCCATGCAAACAGTGAGTGTGAAGAACATTTAGGAACAGAGGTAGTATAAAGAATTAAAGAATACATGAGAAGTCAATTTGCGCTTAGATGCATACTATGTCCAAAAGGTTAAAACATACAGAAAAAGACACCTTTTACTTAACACTTGGATTTTATCAAATAATAGCCTAGGAAGGGAGGTGGGAAGACACCATACAGTCAATAACACTTTCTCTTCCACGAGTTCTTGTTCCCTCCCCTCTCCTAGCCCCACCTCCCCCCTGGTCACTTCTTGACTTGAGACTTACAAGACCTAAATACATGCATACAAACAATAAAGTAGATTTCCAAGTTTTCCAACAATTGATGTAGATAATACGGTCAAAACATATAAGAGGCTTTTCAAATATTTTATGTTGAGCCTCATCATGGTCATATATAAATCAACTGCAGAAAACAAGAAAAGGGAGTGTTCTTACAAAAGATAGACTAACATAGGCGAAGGCGCACAATGAAGAACGACATATAATGCTGTAATTGGTAGCTTGGGGAATATGATGAGAAGTAGTTAATGTAGGGAGGGAGTAAAAGGAGGCAGAATATGAATTATGAAGGAGACTAGTGAGAGTGAAAAATAAGCAGAAAATTCTGAGGGCTTAATTTAGCTCTTTGGGACAATTGGGAGTCCAGTCACGCGAAGGTTTGGGATTGTAACACACTAACACCATTGTTGATGATTAAATTGCACCAACTATCAAATAATTTCCACTTCTTTCTCTAAGCTTTTAATCTTTAAAATCCAATCTACTACAAAGAGTACTGGAATCCATCAATGCGTGGTAGTAAAGATGCATTTCAAAGCTATTACAAAATCTGAACAAGCTTGAATGCAACAGAATAATCAAACAAATCAGCTGAACAAGTACATACCCACTTTCTGAAAAACCAAGTGTTGCAGGATCCCAGTACTCAAATATTCCCCTTGTATCTGCAGATATAACGGCATCAAATACAGGGTTGTACTTCATGACTTTAACTGGTCCAGCGTGTATCTGCAGATAGAGGAGTTTTAGAAACTAAAAGTATATACAAAAGAAGGGAAAGAAAAACAGTCTTTTTTTCTTCTCTCTCTCCCCCCCTCCCCCCCTTTCTTGTGTCACCTCATCTCTCTTCTTTGATGGCCACAAGCATCACGTTAGCTATTATGTATACCTTCTTTGAAATGATTGGTTCATTAGATCCAGCTCGTACATCATATATATGCACAAACGAAGAGTCACGATCACTGATGGCCAGCTTCGCTTTGATATCTCCTTGTTTGTAAACCCACTCCACAGCACCCGGGATATATGGTAAACGTATCATGACCATCATGTCGTAGTTCACCACATCATACACTTTCACAGAATGGTCACTGGAAATTGTAGAACAAAGCAAGCCATCAACACTAACCTGCAAAACTGGATTAAGTCAAGCTGAAGTCTGAAGACAATATAAGCTAATTATCCAAAATATTAGAAGTAATTGGAACAATCTGGTTATCATTAACTCACAGCTAATCCTTCAATGGGCCCAAGATGAGATCTAAAATGCTTTGCAAACTCCACCCCAGTTGGTTTCTTCTTCCAAAACTTCAGATGGCCTAAGGAAAATGGTACAATAAGTAGGAAGTAAAAATTTCCTCTAAGAAAAAAGTAGGTAAACAATTAAATTCAAAAAACAACTCATGTTACATGAGTTATCTCCTAAAACACATTGAATACTCGCGCTTAGTTACCAACTTACCATAGGATGCCAGATCAACTAAGTCACCATAATGCATAAGTAAATCCCATAGAGAGGATTAAGAAGCCAATACAAAATGTCAATGAGCACGATTCCGTGTAAATGGGGAACAAGTAATATCATGATGGTATTAGTTTTGAGAACACCAACATTTATTTTGAACTCGAAACAGAAACAGAAATAGAAAGAGATTCCTGACCAATTTATCAAAACCCTTTAAGTTATTTTTCAGGTGCAGGCTAACAGTTATCTTCATTTGACGTTCCATGACAATTATTCAGCAAGATTATTTCCAAATCAAAAGGCAAAATTTTATCAATACATTGTACAAATTCTGAAATGAATTACATGGTACAGCACTACACCCCATACACTGGGATAAATACCTCACTCACCACTACTATGAAGGGCGCATATGTTTAATCACACAATAAATCCAAGACCGACTTCATCTCCATGTATTCTGATTTATATATAGTGCGTTTATATCAATTATACATATCTATTTGATATCTATTTTCCCAGCCTTTAGACAGCATCTTCTTCCGTCATCTCTCTTCCTACCTCTTTCATCCATCTCTTAATGTGCTCCAGTCTCTCAAAAGCCACATTTGTAGGAAGGGCTGTGTTCGCTAAATCACACCATAAAACACTTTCCCAGGTTCTTGCATGGAATCTAGATTTAAGAGACTTAGCAGCAATCCACATCAACAAGTCAACGTGTATATAAAGGCTACGGGAATACAGGTTATTGCTTCTTTAGAAAAGATTGAATAAGCCTTCAATCCACAAGCCACACAATAGGGACTGTGATTGATTTGTTCGCTATTGTTGTTTAAGTCATAGCATTATATTTCCTAAATGTTTTGACTGGAAAGACGCCAATACTTGTACTTGGTAAGAGTATTCCTACAATTACGGATTTACGGGACAGGAAACGCCATGAGATACACCATCCTAAGATAGTGTGATCTACAAATCTGTCATACACATTGCCTCTGTAATGATAAACTTTTAGCCTCACTGCTTTTATAAGCTAAAACTACCCGAAAGATGGATTCACCAAAGCAAGCAACAGAGAATTCAAACCAACATAATATATAGATTGAAAACAAAAACAAGCAAGCAAGGCCATGTCACTCACCATCACAGCTCCCAGTTATGAAGAAATCAGCACAAGAAACCGCGACATGGGTGACTACATCTCGATGCATATAACTCTTCTCATACCTGTTCAAACACCAACACTCACAATGTAATTCTTCACCCAACATCCACCTCTCACCATCAAAATACAATCAGCCATCCAAAATTCAGGCAACATAACCCAGTTTAAATCAAAAAAATAATCTCAAAATAGTTTTCTTTGCACATCAAATTACATTGAAGACACTTGGGAATTAATTATTTGCACCACAACCATCTTTTCTCGACCAAAAAAAACCACTTTAGTTTAATTCCAAACCATCCCAAAGACCCCATCATTTCAATCAACAAAATTCCAAAAACCCTAAACCCAAAAGAGGAGGGAGAAAGAGATGAATTACATATTGGCGCAGGGGAGGGAATCAAGGTAAGCTTGCTCAAACTGAAGAGGTCGTTTAGCACGACGTTGTGGAGGAGGAGCTGGACCTACAGCCTCTTCTTCTCCTTCTCCTTCTTTTTCTGCTACTCCTTTATCCGGAGCTGCTTCTTCACCATTTTTTAGATTATTATTCTGGGTATCCGCAATTTCTGCCAATTTCCCATTTTCTTCAGCATCAATTTGTGGCTCCTCCATTAATCAGTATTTGGAGGTTTCTTTTGAATTTTCAGTGAAAATAATAATGGTGAAGAGAGTTCGAGCAATGTAGTGAAGTTTTGTTTTTTAATTTTTTTTAAAAGGAAGAAGAAGAAGAAAATGAGAGATGTTGATTACGATTTACAGGGTTATGTGGCTGGGCTATGGTCCAATAAATTAGGGCTTTTTGCAAGAAAACCATTTCACTCTTTTTGGGTTTGCATGTTGCCCTTTGACACTGTTTCAATCATTCCGGGTTTGCATGTTTGCACTTTGTGTCACCGCAAATTCTTATTTACCAGTAGTGTACAATAAATAAAATCACCTAAAATACTTTAAAGTTATTTAATTTTTGGTGATAATTTCTTTTCATTTTAATAAAAATTATTTCTTTCAAAATCACTAATATGGTATAAATCATTTAACTCTTTAAAATGTTTATCTATTAATTTTGGAAAAAATGATACTGACAGTCCTAACTATGGTCACTTCACTTTAAAATGTCTCAACTTTTGATTATTCTAGAGCGGTCTCAACTTTGAGGTGTGTTTTCTCAGAATGGTCCTTTAACTTAATTAAGCTGTTAATTAAGTTGATTTAAGCAGATCATACTATTCCATTAACTTCAATTAATTAAAAAGTATGATTATTGCATGAGAGATATGAGTCTTGATTAAGTAATTAGATAGCACTTAATTTTAACTAAGGGACCATTTTTGAAAAGAAGTCTCTATTGTTGGGACCACTATGAGATAATCAAAAGTTGGACCAAATCGGCCATAGTTGGGACCAACAATATCAATTTTTTCATTATTTTTTAAAATTATATATAAAAAATTAAAAAATAATAGAAACATGTGAAAAGTTACAAAAAAAACTGGGTAAAAGTTATATAGGTGTACAACAAATTTATTGTACACCTTGTGCGTGAAAGACCTTTTGTTTCAGTCTTTTTGGCTTATTAATTTTGGAGTAACTCAAAATTTCAGACTCGAGGTCTCGGAAAATACTCCATTTATCTCTTACACATGTTAAGCCCCTTTATGTTTGGCGTAAAACATTTTCAGTGAAAAATAATTTTCCACGGAAAATATTTATAAAGGAAAAACACAATTTCAAACTAATTTTCCTTTGTTTGGTTCCTTGCAAAAAAAAAATTCATAGAAAAAGGAAAATGGAAGAGGATGGAGGAAGATTGATAGGAAGAAGGAAGAGGGAGGTACGTAGGAAAAGTGCTTTCCTTCCTTTCAAATGGAAAACGTTTTTCTACCTTTGAGGTAAGGAAAATTGTGTCCCATCTCATGTCAAACCAAGGGGGAAAACGTTTCCCATGAAAACGTTTTACACCAAACCAAACACTCCATTAGTAACATACGGAGTAGGATTTAAGATGAGGATATATTAGGATATAGTTAAATCACGCTTCGTTCCTCCTTAAGTTATTTTTATTTGTTTTGTAGTAGCTAAATTTATGTTGTTTTTTATTTTATTTCTACAATATTTTCCTTTTTCGCATTCATGTGCTATAAGAAGGCAAACGTTGTAGATTGGCTAGCTAGTTGGGAATTGATCGAGAAGCTAAACTTGTGTTTTAGCAATGTTCATGTATGTGTAGGAAACTTGTTAGAAAAGGACTTAGTAGTGTAGGTTATGCAACGATTAGTTTTTTGTTGTTGTTTAACAAGCCTCTTTTTTGCTCCTGTAGAGTACAAGCTAAGTGTTATTTCCAAGTGAGATGTGAGGTGACCATATTTTAGGCTTCCATCCTACTAAAGTAGGTAGTAGTTGATATTAAGTAAGGCTTGTCCTAGTGGTAAAGTTTTGGCCTCATAACTTTGATGTTATGGGATAAAATCCCACCAGGGCGCTCTTTGGAGTGAGGATCTCCCTTATAATTCTCCATCATTTTCAATGAGTCTGACCTACAAATATGACTGGAAATACCACGTATCAATTCAGTAAGATATTTCATCTTATCATATTTAACCGAATAAGTGTTTTTCTAATTAGAATTATTCTTACCAAATTAAAATAGGCATTTAATAATTATTGGATTCTTTTGACTTGAAAAAAGTCATGAAAGTGGATGTTTTAATTTTTTGATGCTATTGAGGCAGAAGCCAAGAAATAAGGAAAGACGGGAATAAAAACTAAGCTAAAACAAAACAAAACACAATTATGCTAGCAAGGAACTAAACGCGGGAAAGCCACGCCTCGAACATCCTTTAATTTTCAAGTATCCTGTTGAGTTCTAATGTAGCTTCCTCAAGAATCTCCATACCACCGCCTCGGTCCACCCCTCGAATCGCAAGCCAATCCGCAGCACGGTTGCCTTCACGGAAGACATATCAATCTAAGACAACGTTTTATGAGGTGGGTACAACCACTGCAGTCTGCAGCTAGTCGAACCAGATCGAATAGCTTGCAAACATGTTAGATTATCTAGCTGGATTTCTAGTTGGCTTCCTTGAAGATTTCATGCTAGATCAAGGCCTCTAACCAACACCATTACCTCAACTCGAAAGGCGTTGCACTTGCCGAAGTTCGCTGACAAGGATGAGATGAATCCTCTAGTGATTGTTGCAAGCCATATATATATATGGCATGATTGATACGCGCAGCTGTAAGGGAATGAGCAGCACAAAGTTTGTGCTTTGCTGAATATGAAACCAACAATCTTGTTGTAAAATACTTCAATCTCCTTTTCTTTTCACATAGCCATTCATTGATTTCCTATTTTCCTATAACAATAACAATTTAAAAAAACTTTTGCAATCAAATAAATAAATAAAATGCTTTGTACATATAATAAAAACCATGTATTTCTATATGATCTACCCTTCTAACCTCCTTCCTCCACATGTCACTCCATGATTATGAACTAATTAATAAGAACTATGAAAGACTTTTGTGAAGTATTTGAAGAACAACACCAAGTGAGAACAATGTGATGGAGTATAAGATTGAAACTAACACACTATTTCACTCCTCTAATCCACTCCGCATATAACTTAACCTACAACCCACTCCGTGTTCGATGCTCATTTAACGAGATAATGATAATGGCATATTGTTGTTTGATTTTTCTATTTGTATTAATAATGCCTGATAGCATTCAAAACATACCATTTATGATATGATTTTCCCAACCTCCATCGATTGCAGACAAATGAAAAGGGCTAAATGAAAAGCGAGTAAAGACAAATGGTTAGTTTCTGAGAACCGCAATATAGCCTAAGCTAGCTATATTGTAAAGTGAAATATTATGTTTTTTTTGCTTTCATCACCATTATAAATCTGCTAACATAATCTGATTATTTATAATGCCTCGATATTCTTTGGACAATCCGGATTATTGCTAGGTACCTTAAATTAAACGGATATTTCATGAAATACCCCCGAGGTTTAAGTTAATTCACCAGGTACCCTCGTTGTTTCAGTAATCTACCAGGTACCCCTCAGGTTTCATTTTCTCGCATGACTTAACCCTGCCGTTAAGTGGCCGTTAGAAACTTTTTTTCACCAGGTACCCTCGTAATTTATTTCACCAGGTACCCCTGAGGTTTTTTAGATTTTCACCAGGTGCCCTTGTGCTTTATGGTAATTTCACCAGATACCCCTGCTCACCAACGGCTAGTTTTTTTTAAAAAAAACTAGCCGTTGGTAATCCTTCTCTATTTAAAGGGGGAGCCGCTGCAACTCTTCACTACAAATTTCTGTTCTTCCCCTTAACCAACTCATATTTTTCCTAATTCCCAACTCACCTTCAAATGAGCTCATATTCTCAATCCCAATCTTCTTCTACAACGTATGAATCCTCATACGTTTTAGTTCCAAACAAAACATGCAACATATGTGGGAAAAAATTTGCAATAAGAAGTTCTGAAACAATGAAAAATCCTCAAAGACTATATTACAAGTGTGACTTATGTGACAACTTCAAGTGGTGCAAGGGAAGCATTGAGCAACCACTGCCAATCAGAAACAACAGAGGTAGCACAAAGGAAGGAGAAATTGAAGAAAACAGAAGCTTGGATGAAGAAATTCACCAAATGAAGAAGAAACTCAAGCAGCAAAAGAAATTAATGCATGGAACTATCAAAATTGGCATTGTAATGTTTTTTATTCTAGTATTTGTAATGAGAAAGTGAATGATGACATTTCATCAATAATATGATATTTCATTTCCGAATTAAGTAGCTTTACAAAAGTGTGCCCCCGACACGCAAAAACTTTAAGTGTAGCTCTACAAAAACTTGCTCCCATTGGAAAAAGATATACATGATAAGTTTAGCAAAAAGTTATGCATAAATCACAAAATCAAGTAAGCTTCCTTTTTCCCTTACTTGATGCATTACGTTGTTGCTGTGAACTGGAAGCACCTTGATCTCCCCCTTGCTGTGAACCAGCTACACCAGAACCAGCTGCACCAGCTGCACCAGCAGAACCAAAAGCACCACCACCACCAGCAGCAGCAGCAGCAGCAGCCTTCTTTTGCTTTGCAGTGGCCCCACCTCTGCATGTCCTTGCATTGTGTCCCACCTCCTTGCACTTACCACACCTCACAGTGCTATTTCTCTTTCCCCTTTTTGGATCATGTTTACCTCTTTTTCTCAGGTTAGGGGGTCTACCTGATGCCCTCTTCATGGGTGGTGGGAGGATAATAGGAAGGTCAAAAGAAAGCCATTGGGTTGGGTCAGGCATGGGGTGTATGTGCTCTGAGTAAGTTAACTTGTATGCTTGCCCTTTGAAGTAGTGAGACACAAAATCAGTAGCCTCAAGTCTTTGGTGGTAAATAACCCTAAGGCCATGTCTGCAAGGTATGCCAGATATTTGCCATACTCCACAACCACAAGTCCTTGCATCAAACTTAATAGGGTATTTGACAGCCCCCTCTTTCACTTCATATTCCCCTCCCCCAGCAATTGTTACAGAACAAAACCTGGTGAAACTAGCCGTTGGTGAGCAGGGGTATCTGGTGAAATTACCATAAAGCACAAGGGCACCTGGTGAAAATCTAAAAAACCTCAGGGGTACCTGGTGAAATAAATTACGAGGGTACCTGGTGAAAAAAAGTTTCTAACGGCCACTTAACAGCAAGGTTAAATCATGCGAGAAAATGAAACCTGAGGGGTACCTGGTAGATTACTGAAACAACGAGGGTACCTGGTGAATTAACTTAAACCTCGGGGGTATTTCATGAAATATCCGTAAATTAAACTCAATCACCCTATCGACGCTTGTTAGTTAATATGTGTGTATTAAAATCAATGCAGATTAGTAATGTAGCCTAACGCATGTCCCTCCAATGTTACATTAAACTAGTAAGGACCATCGCATGGGCTAATGTTGGGCACTCCCCGTATTAGTAAATGTCCCCCAAACCCTGAATCTCCACTCTGTGGATGTGCATTGAGCGATCTCCACACCAGGCATCACAAGAGAACCTAAGGCCGTTGTGGTCAAATACATAAGCCTGAGTTTCGGTTGTTACTCTCATATCATAATAACCGAATTTTGTCAGTTTTCTTCATTGTCGTTGAAAATTGAATGGCGACTCCATGGTCTAGTAAACAGGAGGCTATGGCCACCCAGTTAGTCCCCATTTACTTAATATTGATTTCCACATCCGTGAGGGAAGAGTGAAGAGATTCTAAACACGTCTTTTCAGGCCCCCTCACAGATCCTAGAGCCAAGCCTTATGTATTCATAGGATATTTTCCAACACAAAAAGGCTACAAAGTTCTGGATTATAAAACTAACAAGATCACCATATCCAGAGATGTCACATTTTGTGAAACACATTTCCCTTATCATCTACCTACAGTTGATCATACCATTGTAGCTGAGTTTCCTCCATACATTTTCCTTCCTATAAATACACTCTTGTCATCCCTGATCCAACTATACCTTTCATATACCACATTCCAGTCAATATTGATACTCCTACAAGTACAGTTTCAACTCAGAATACTTTACTCTCTTCTCCCCCTCTCTCTCTCTCTCTCTCTCTCTCTCTCTTTCTAATTCTACACCTCTTTCTTCTTCTCACTCTTCACCTCTATCTTCTTCAGCATCTCCTCCTCATTCCTCACATAACCTTACACTTGATCTTTCAGACATTACAAACACTCCTCCCACACTCAGAAAGTATACAAGAACACACAATCCACCTCATTATCTTAATGATTACCAATTCCATCTTGCTAAACACTGGTATAATTTGGTGTCCTATAACAGTTTACCTAGGAGTCATCATGCAGTAGTTGTAACTATTGATATTCTCACTGAACCTAGAAACTATAAAGAGGTTGCCTCAAAACCAGAATGGATAAAGGCAATGGAAAAGGATATTGAGGCATTGCTTGAAAATTACACTTGGGATGTTGTTACTCTACCCAATGGGAAGAAGGATATAGGTTGTGAATGGGTGTTCAAGGTCAAACTTAGGCAAGATGGCTCTTTAAAAAGATGAAAAGCAAGACTGGTAGCCCAAGGTTACACACAACAGTATAGGATAGACTTTGAAGAAACTTTCTCTCATGTGGTTAAAACGGAAATAGTTAGGTGCTTAGTTGCTTTAGCAGCCAACATGAAATGGGTTTTGTATCAACTGGATGTCAATAATGCCTTCCTTCATGGTGATCTCAATGAGGAATTTTATGTGAAAATGCCAGAAGGAATACCTAATCCATAGAACAAAGTCTGTAAACTCACCAAATCCTTATATGGGTTGAAACAAGCTTCTAGACAGTGGTTTGCCAAGTTACATGGTGAATTGAGGACATAGGGCTTTGTCCAGTCAAAGAATGACTATTCTTTATTTATCAAGAGAGACACAAAATTAATTTAGCAGCTGTATATGTAGATGATATTTTGCTTACTGGAAATCATCTCCCTACCATTACATCCTTGAAGAAACACCTAGAAGAAGTTTTCAGTATCAAAGACCTAGGTATCATGAGTTATTTCCTGGGAATTGAGGTTGGATAATGTCATACTCTGATTTTGATGTTCACAAAGCAGCAGCTACATCTCTACCTATTAACACTAAGCTTTATGCAGACGAGGGTTTGGTCTATGACAAACCACATGGTTACATAACATTGGTTGGGAAGTTGAATTTTTTGACTAACACTAGGCCTGACTTGTGTTTTTCTGTTCAGTAACTGGGTCAGTTTATGCATATGCCTCGTATGCCCCATGTCTTAGCCTTACATCAAGTCCTTAGATATGTTGCAAGAACTGCAGGTCAAGTCATACTACTCAGAGCATCAGATTCTCTGACACTTCAAGCTTTTTCAGATAGTGATTGGACAACATGTCCTAACACTATAAAGTCCATTACGTGCTCTTTGGAAATTCCCATGTCTCATGGAAGTTCAAGAAACAAGGGACTGTCTCTCAAAGATCCTATGAAGATGAATACAGGTCCATGGAAGCAACTGCATCAGAAGTCACTTGGCTTGTCAGACTTCTTGAAGAACTTGGTGTTACTAATTTAAAACTAGTGACTCTTCACTGTGATAATCAGTCTTTAATTTATATTGCAAAGAATCTTGTGTTTCATGAAAGAACAAAACATATAGAAATTGATTGTCACTTCACCATGGATAAGGTGCTTGAAGGTTTACTGCATCTCACCTACTTGCGTACTCATTCTCACTTAGCAAATGTGTTCACCAAAGCTCTCCCATCTCCTCAGTACAAGGAGCTCATGTCTAAGCTAGGAGTCTCTTCTGCAATCCCCAGCTTGAGAGGGGGTGTTGGAGATAATGAGCAAGCAATATCATAAGATCAAAGGAAGCAGTCACAACATTGCAAAGCTGGACTTGCTCACACATGATCCCTTATCTTGTAACTGAATTCAGTTATAGTATTCCAAGCTGGCATTCCTATAGCTTGCTTGTTTATGTATTCTAATTGGCTCACGGATTATTGGAGCTCTCTGATTGGTTATGACAGCAATATAATGCATTGTCCTAGTGTATATAGAGAAGCTTCCCTTCCTTCCTAGTTAATTTACTACGTAATATCAGTTTGTATTGTGAGCAAACATTCTTCAATATAATTCTCTGCAGTTTTGTTTACCCTGCAGAGGTCCAAACTGTTCTTCACATATTTATGCTTAGTACTTGATCTAATATCAAGTTTTCTACACCTGTTTTATTACACTTAATTGACATGCATGCATGTCATGTTTCAATCTCATGTGCTACAAAATTTCATATAAAACTAGTTTTTGGGTCCGAGCAACCCCATATTACTATATTAATAACATTTGCTTTTATTTATTTTAATTTTCGTAATGATAAGATGAAACACATCATGTATTAGTGGTAAAGGCTTTTTTGTTTAAACACGAGATTTGGAGTCACCTTATTCAAACCATATTTCACTTTTTTATATGTGAAAATCGCTTGGAGTGAATGACTAATAAGTTGATATATAGTATAGATGCTCGGGTCACTTGTTTATCAAGTAACATAAAAGTCGGAATAAAGTTTTACACATAACATAGGGGTTTCCCCCCCCCCTCCTCCTCCTCCCCCTCACTAGCCTATCCCATAAATTATAATATCCTTAATGTACGTGTACATAAATTTTATTGATATTTGAGTGTTTGGTTACAATTTCTGAATAAGAAATAAACTAAATTCTTTTATTCTGTTTTGTAAATGACGGTGGCATGTGTATGATCCTTGTATTTACGCTTAAGGTGACCGTCGTTTAATGACGTCAGGAGTTTGAGTGTAGGGTGACGTTTGTCGGCGTCAACCTGTATTTGAAGGATTTATTTGAGGGCACCCGAGCGAGAGCTTATGAAGCTTTGAGTGTTGTTCGAATAAGTTTGAGTGGGGCAGTTGTCACTAATTTGATTTGCTTGTTGACTACTTTTCAGAGAGAATTATAAGAATAACGAATTTCTAGTCTATGCCGCTGAAGTAGAAAAGTACGGAGTAGTATTTATAAGACACGTAGACTTGTTTTTGGAACTTGATTGTTTTTTGCTCTGGCCCATTTCGTGAGTTAAAGGTTTTTGACCCAGTCCATTTGATTTGTTTTATTCGGGCCAATATTATGGACTAGCCTAAGTATTTACGACCCATATTCCATTTGATTCATTCGGGTATTTTATGAAGGTGGCTGAAATTACTAAAACTAGGAAAGGTTGAGCTCGTGCATGCACATATATGCTAAAGTTATTTGATAATAATTTTAGTACTCCGTGTGTTTGATTGAAATATTGAATTATCTCATTCAAGATATTGCATAATTCATAAATCTAGAACATAATTATTTAATCATTATATGATTTATGCAATTTTCGTCCTACTATTTATTATGTACGTAGTATTTTATATGTTTAATACGCTAATTTGACAAAAATATCCGATATACTAATTTAGGATTACTTAATTTAATTAGTATTTGTTCTCTTCACGTTAAAAAACACTCAGTAATTTTTATTAAAACAAGTTAAATTTAGTAAAAAAAATTATGGCTGAAAAAATGAATGCGAAGAACAGATCATTATTAGGAGAAGATTATGAATAAGAAAAGTCAAAATCTAGAATTGTGGATAAATAAGACATGATTAAGACACTAAGACAACCCTAGATCTTAGCTTAGCTCCACGTCCTTTCATGCAAATAACAAAAAACCAAATCACATGGTCCATTTGGAGTTAGGGTTAAAACCAAAACTATATTTTGGTTATATAAATTTGTTTTATTATTATTTCCATAAACAAAATAAAAAATAGATAATCCATATATGAAACCCAAGCAAACTGGCATTGGGCCCAGTTTAATCTTGTTACGCCGGTACGGAGCGGTTTTAACGGCCCAAGTTGGCCGGGTGGAATAGAGAGTTACGTTGTTGTTAATTGTTTATACTCAGTTTGTCGGGATCCAATGTCTCCTCATCTCCCAACTTTTGTATTGACTTTGATGCTAAAATACACTAAAACCATATGTTTTTGTCACTAATAATTCTAGTTCTATCACTTTCTTTTAATTTTTATTTTTTGTTCATATTCTAGCTACTGTCCTAGCAGGGCCTTGGTTAGAACTCGTAACACGGGTGCGTGCTTACGAACTGTTGCTCCGTATTCAATTGTTCGTTATGGTTATAGACGGCGGATCCAGGATCCCAAGTCAGGGGTGGCACAAAAACTATATGAATAATTGTTATTCCGTATATAAAAATACAATATAATAAACTTTTGTATAAAATAAAAAAAATGGGTAACTCACAGATTTTTTTTATGGTGTTAAATTTGTATAGTTGATTCTAGACACCACAAATTTCAAATAGATTGAGAACCTTTTTGTAAATGTATCACTAAAAATGAATTTTGTTCAAAAATAATGTAAAAAAATGAAGTAACTATTGTGATAGAATATCCCGTAGTAGTTAAAGGAAAGTATTTATTCTTACCGAAGTGGATTTTTTTTATGATGTTAAATTGGTATAGTTGATTCTAGATAACACTACAAGAATTTGTATCTTTAACGACAACCTAATTACGACGGGTCAAAAATCCCGTCGCAAAAGCCTTTTGCGACGGGGCTAACAACCAAACAATGACGGGAATAACCGTCGCAAATGTCTTTTACGATGGATTTACGACGGGATTTTCTATTAACGACGGCCCCCTTTTATGACGGGTTCGCGACAGGAAATCCCGTCGTTAATCAACGATTATTGGCCTTTCGCGACGGGATTTCCCGTCGTTAATAGTACAATTTCTTGTAGTGTAACATAAAGTTCAAATTGATTGAGAAGTTTTTTTTTTTTGTAAATGTATCACTAAAAACCTATAAAATTATGTACAAAAATGAAGATGATTAATGTGATAGAATACTTTGTAGTAGGTAAAGGAAATTATTTATTGTTATCGAAGTGGACTTTTTGTAAAAGGAAAAAAAATATAGCCTAAATAAAGAGGTGAAAGAAAGAAAAAGTGCTTTGATATGTACAAAAAATTACAATTGATGTTTATTGATAGTAGAAAATCATTGACCAGTAGGAAAAAAGAAAACTAGTTGAAAAGAACCCAAAAAATGACAAATAAGTTAAAAGTGAAAAAATTATACAAAGCTGCCCAATGTAGGAATCAAACCTGGATAGAGGGGGACACTGAAGCATTTTTCAAACTTCTTCACTGACCACTGTGACAAATTGCACTATTGATCTATTATAGGCAAATTTAATATATAAGCAATATTCAAAGGTTGCACATATCAAAATTTCAGTTTTTTTTTTTTTTTTTCCCGGGGGTGGCACGTGCCTCCCCCGGCCCTTAGCTGGGTCCGCCAATGGTTATAGTCTTGTAGATCATGTCTCGACTAGACAACTCATTATAGTCTTTCAATGTCTTTATAACGTACGGACTACTGAATTGTTTAAATTAAGTGTGTGGTGCTACTTGGTTTATTTAATTTATCTACTACCCCGTAATTAAGACACATGAAGATTTTAATGTAATCATTAGAGCATGATCAGCCCCAAGTCTTAAAACTTAAATTGTGCTGATGTGGCATATGATTAATCAGTCTTAAGATAAGATGCATAGAAATTGTAGCATTGAAGTAGAAGAATCTTAACAAAGTCTTAAATTGAGTCTTGAAAAACTAAGACTCAACTTAAGACTTGGTGTATGAGTTAAATTAAATAATAAAATTAATATTGTACATAAATTTACAAGTCTTAAATGAATTTGATGGGTGAAGAGCTAAATTTGATTGAATCTTAAGAAGTCTTAACAACAATTTAATTATTAAATATTAATAAAATGCTGACATGGCAATTGAAGAAAGTCTTAAGACAAAACCCCCTTGATCTTGCTCTTAGATTGAGTTTCTTTAGTAAATTTCGAAGTTAATGCTCCGTATAGGTTGAATGGAATATTTTTTTTTTTGAGGGGAGGTTGAATGGAATTAGATATATGCATAATTAAGTATTTCCAAATATATTTTAAAAAGTTATTAATAATATCTAACGAAGAAAGAAAACCAAGAAAAAAACCGAAAGTTGAATAATGCTTAATATTTTTAAAATGTCGTTCTAATATTATATTTTATTCTTTTGAGGGGAGGCTGGAGTTGAGTTTTTAACTTGCAAACCATGTTACACGAGGATAGGTGATAGATCGATAAGATACTCCGTAACTATTTGTTTACTTTGCAAAATCAAGAATCAAGGTCAACTTTGTGAACGACCTACACTTTTTTCAATTTACTAATTAATTGCATGTTAATGTCCATATAGTAGCAAATATATTGCATGTTACGGGGTACTACATGACTAGATGCAGAGATCTTGACTCTTACATATCAAATCATACATCTACAAATGGTAGATGCATTTGGACTTGCATGAGTTGAATTATTCGTGAAAAGTCTGGAATCATGTCCATAAAAGTTCGGTTTGGTCAAGTACGGTATGGATTCGTTTATAAACGAGTCGTGTTCGAGATCAAAATTATAGTTTAAGTAATTAATAAACGAGCCGAACAAAAATTTCAAAGTTTTCGGTATAAAGGCTCGTGAACCTTATCATTGTTTGTTAAAAAAAATGTTATTAATTATAACTTTCCCATCGTTAAGAGAAAATAACAATTCCTCTAATTATATTTTTCCATACCTCCGTATCTATAACGCGTATTTAATTTATATCTTACATTTCTAACTTCATTTCTTTTCACTATTACTCTCGAATAATCAAATCAAGATTTCGAGTTTTAATATTAGTTCTAATATGCGGTATCAATTGAGCTTCATCTCCCTACATTCTAATTGATTGCATTTAATTATTAAGGCATAAGATTTTTTTTCCAAAACACTTGTTAAGACCAATATGAGCGCGCTGTTATCTAGCCGATTGATCGAAATCGAGATTGAACACTAACCGGAACTCTAAAATATTGATAAACTATAGTGAAAACTTGTACACTAAAATATTGACAAACTATAGTGAAAATGTAGAGGATAATCATCATATTCTTTTTCACATCCAATCATTAAAATGAAGATATATTTTGTTAGTAAGTAATTGTATTTTATGAGATAGAAAAGGGTCCCCGGCTTACATCAACAAAGCCGAAATTGTGGAAAAAGTATGATTTTGCAACATGCAAAAATGAGAACATTTTGACCCAAACTAGAATGGAATTTTGCATGCACGTCTATTTTCATGATACCAATTTATACCCTACGTTACATCAAAACTTTTTAGGCACATTCATGACGAAATGAAGATACCAATAATTTTTATAAGTGGTTTCTATTATTCATTGCCCTACTTAGCTTAATTATTCTTGCCCTAGCATTGTGACAACTAGAATATGTGATAATCTATGAATTTAACAAGAAGACATCAACCATCAAACGATAAGAAAGACAAGATGAGAAATCAAATCTTTAATTTTGTGTGTAGATGTTTGTCTTCCTTTGCCCGGAAGATTGTATTTGGATGCGATATTTATTGTTATATTATTACGCAACAAACTCAACAATACTAAATTAAACGATCACTTGAGAGGATAGTTGGATATTTGTGATCATATTCGGTTAACCAGTCCTCCTTTTGGCCTAAGTTAGCTGAACTATTGTCCATTTAATTCTATGTGCATGGTATCTTTTTTATCATTCAAGGTCTTTATTATAAATTTCTCTTAGTCCTTGTTTAGTTTACCTTATTTTAGGACCTTATTACTTATTTCAGATTTAATCAGATCAAATCAGATCAGAAAAAATAAATTCAGATCAGATAAGAAAAAATAAGTTCAGATCAGATCAGATCAGACCAGATTATTATTATTATTATTATTATTATTATTATTATTATTATTATTATTATTATTATTATTGGTATATGTTTATATCATTGTTATTATATTTAATATTTTATTACTATTATTGCTTTAACAAAAAATAATGTTGTTGTCGGTGCAATTAAAATATATTATTTAAGGCATAACAAAATATTAACAAAACATTCAAATTCATCATGTCCAAATTAAAACCATTAAGTCCAGATCAGAAACGATATGACCAGGTCATGTCCATATCATGACTGATTTTTATAGATCAGAACCAATTATATATCCAGACCAAAACTGATAGGATCAGATATTATCCAGGTCATAACTGATCTGTACAGATCATGTCCAGGTCATGTTCAAATCTGCAAAGATCTTGTCTACATACAGAACCAATATGTTCAGATCAAAATCGATTTGTACAGATCATGTCCAGATCAGAATCGATATGTCCAAATTATAACTGGTCTAGATATCGACTCTGTACAGATTATGTTCAGATCAGAATTGATCTGCAAAGATCATGTCCATGTCAGAATTGATCTGTACAGAATATGACTAAGTCAGAACTGATCTGTAGAGATCAGGTCTAGATCAGAACTGAACTGTACAGATCATGTCCATATCATAACTGATCTATACATATCATATCCAGATCAGAACTGATCCGTACGGATCATGTCCAGATCAGAATCGATTAAAAAAAATCCAAATCATACCTTATATGTGTAGATCATAACCGATCTATCTAGATCATGTATAAACCTATCTAATATAAGGAATAGTTAAATCATGAGCAAAGTCAAATAAATAATAACAATATTATAAATTTGTGTAACATTTATTTTACACGTAAGTTGTTTAATATTAATAAATATAGATTTTTGTTAACTTAATTCTGAAAAATCAGATCAGATCGATCAGATCAAAAAAATAAGTTCAAATCAGATCAGACCAGATCAGGAGAAATAAGATGAACTAAACAGGGACTTAATCTTGTAAAACATTTCTAAATACAAATCTAGTAAGTGAAGGATATTTTTGATCGCCTATGGTTTAGGTACGATCTATACTAATATATTAAAAGGCGTTTTGAAGAACGTATACGTGTCATGTAGACTTCTCCTTATTACGCCACATCACCACTAATTAGCATCATGACATGTCATTATAACCAAAAAACATCTAACAAGGATCGAACACAAGACCTCTTTGTTAAAAGTTACACTTCTTACCATCTTAGCCGACTACAATTTATGTAGTATCTTTCCGTATAAGCATATATATTCTTTTTATAATAAACAATACATTGAATAAAAGTGAATGCAAGAAAATGAATGATTACTTAATTTATAAATGTACAGTTATTACTTTGAAGAAAAGGATCTCACTTTGTTTAAATTTTTGGATGTGGGGTTTCAGATCGGGGAGGTTGTTGATCGGCCACTAATCTTATGTCACCATTGTAATTTGATGTTGACACCATCTCTACGTGCACATAATCAAAAAAAAATAAACCCGAATATAAGTCAAAATTCGAGGCAACGCCCGAGCTACACACTAGTTTTTCTTTAAAAGGAGAAATACCAACTCTTAAGAAACAAAGAGGGTATCGACTCTTAGAAAGCATAGACCAATGTGTCTTAAGAATCAAAGATTAACGGCATTCAAATTCTTTATAAATGTGGTTCGAACGGGTATAAATGGAATTTAGAGTACCAGAAATAATGAAAATTTATCATTTCATTAAAAATACTAATAATTTACCAATATTTATCACTAATTATTCACTAATAATACTCGACCGGTGTATCCGGACAACTATCATCCGACGCAACCTCCTTACTTCCGCAACTACTAACACTAAATGGTGGTGGTACAAACGGTGGTTTCATGCACCTCAACAACGCCCAATTAACGCCGCTAAAAAACGGGTGTTGTTTTACAGGTGTAGCTCCCATAATCGAACCTAACCTCCGGGTCGGATCCTTAGCTAAGAGTTGTGATATCAAGTCCTTTGCAGAGCTTGGGATCGAAGGCTCTTTGGGAAATTCCAATGCCCGAGCCACAATATTGGCTAATGTCATCTCATTGTCCGACCCTTTAAATGGTGTAGTTCCAAAAAAAAGCTCAAATATAAAAATGCCAAGTGTCCACCAATCAACCGCGCTTCCGTGTCCTTCCCCGGACACGATCTCCGGGGCTAGGTACTCGTGGGTCCCAACGAATGACATGGACCGGACATCGACAGGCTCAGCAACAAACTCTGGCTCAAACCGACGCCCGGGTTTTTTCTTTATTTTCCACTTTTTCTTCCGGTTCGGGTTAAAACAGGATACGGAGGGGACAATGCAGTTGGGTAGGATACATGATGAAGAGTTCGCGTTAGGGTCACGACCCGAACCCAATATCTTTGGGTGTTGGTCTTGTTGGTGAGGATTTTGGTTAGAGGAGGAGGAGGTAATTATTTGAGGAGTAGGAGTAGATTGTTCATCACATTTTAAAGAAAGATCAAAATCTGTTAGCATAATGTGGCCATCTGATCTAACTAGGACATTTTCCGGCTTTAGATCACGATATACTATACCCATCATGTGGATGTACTCCAATGCTACCACCACTTCTGATGCATAAAACCTGCACAGAGTAAAGGAAAACAATCTATCAATATTCAAGATCAGTGTAAAGGAAATGCGACTACTTTTTCCGGACTACTAATATACTTTGTCACTTAGATACACTAAAATGTCGAAAATCATAAAGAACTGAGACGATATAACAACTTACTCCGAACAGAGGTAGTGTAAACTATGAAATGTAATCAAGGATTGATAATATGATGGAAGGTTGGTGGGGACAATGGAAATGATTAAATTATTCAAAAGAAAAAGTAGATACAAGTAATTGACTCTATTAGGAAAAGGGTCTTAATCTAACCCTAAGGTCAACAAGTTTAATTATGCAAACCATATACAATTATTGATAAGAAACTTGAGCTACTAAAAATAGGTAAAATGGTAGTTATTATTGGCTCTGTAGATAAAATTAGCAAGTTTATCTAGTAGGCATAGAGTTCCATCATGTACTAATTATTATCTAAGACAAATTAGTGTTAGGTAGGTACGTAATTCGTGAAATTTATGGGAGCACCACTACAAGACTGTCATTATTGGACCAAATCAGGCTTTTCTGATCAGGTAAAAATAATAGTGTCCCTGTAGTAAGTTTCTGTGATTCAGTGGTCACATACTCACAGGCTAACAACGACCTCTCATATTGCACTATCAATTTAATTACAAACATACAATTACTCCATTCCATAAATATTGCAACATTCATCATTTATTAAATAAATATTTAAGTAGTGTAAAAAGTCAACATGCTTGTGTTAACGTTCTTTTAGGTTTTTACTTATACAAGCCTATTCAAATCACGCTATCATAAAAGGATATTTGTCATGTACTCCATATCTAAAGATTTAGAACTCCATATTAAATAATGGAAATGAAGAAGAAAGGAAACCTTGAAACATGGAGGAATATAGGGAAAGAAGAAGCAAACAAGCATTAGATGACGCCCCTTTTTTACAATTAAACGTCAACTATAATTGAATTTACAAGTGATTTTGACTAGGTAGGGCAAGTGTAGCTTTGCAATCAATTGATTAGCATACCAAATTAAGTTAACAGAATATAACTAAGTATGGTAAAAACTAGGAAAACAGGCCCATGAATTCTTGGAATTACAGAAAGATATCCCACTTATCCCGCCAAAGTTCCAGCCAAAAATAAAGGGATGCCTATATACTAGGCCTAAAAGGCCAATATTGTTGTTAAGGATCTACGAAAAAGACAGGGTTGTCCTTAAATCCTTGCTTTCTACCCCGATTTCCTCAAAATATATTGTATACAATACAACCATTTTTTTTATTGAGTACAATAGTTTCCTTAAGGAGTATGGAGTACTGCGTGTATAAAATATGAAGTATTGACCAGATAAAAGGAATACCCAAAAATATTGTGCAACACTTTTCTACTCCGTATTAAATTAAGAGGTTCTTACAATCGGGTCAACTTAACACAATTTTAATTTCTCTCATTAAACCCTCCAATTCCCATGGCTCGTGAATGCCCATGACTACTTACAATTAACCAAACATGGGCAAAAATGAATGGAAATAGGAAACAGAGGAATTAAGTTACATTATTGAAACATCAACATACTTCCAACAAAATGGTTGTTCTACTTTACGATAAACAACTTCTACTCCTAGTAAAGTAAAAGTTCCTCGAGAATTGTAGATTTAAAATACTTAAATTAAGCCCCTAATCTTGTCGCAAACAAGGAAAAAATACAATTTATTTCAAACTTTTTTAAAATTATAAATCTGCCATGACAAAATAGAGCTGGCTTTGATGGCAGAAACCAGCTAGGCGAGTGAAAAATACAAAAAGTTGCAACGTGTCAAGCATCAAGTGGGACAAAAACCACATTGACTGATGAACAGAAGTCAAAATGAACAGCTAAAAAGATTTAAACTGTAAAAGGTTCATGTAGACTTGATCACGTAGGATAAAATCCCTGGGGCATGATCTCATGATCTCATTATTCTCATTTCTCATCTTGGCTAAAACTGGTCTTAAATCTAGTGATGTTTGATGTGTCTGAATACTTAAATCACTTAACACTATGTGACAATGACCACCAATTGTAGGACCCATTCTCTGACAGACACGTATATCTCATCAGGTGGTGGGACCCACTCCACTCCACTCCCTTCACACCTATTCCCTCCTCCTCATTAACTAATCCCCCTCATCAATTGGGTCCCCCCTTCAATTAAAAACATAATGCCAAATTTATACTTTGAACCTTTTCCCTCAAATAAACAAACTTTTATTTCATTTATACTTGTATTTGTATAGTGTTTCATTGGTTGAGTTCGTTTTACTTAAAAGTTTAAGTTTAATTTGTGGCTGCTAATGCAAAACTTAGAGATCAATGCACATGGATTGCGGTGTTCAAACTTTTGTACAGTTTGACGTTACAAATCTCATGGAATACATAAATAACAAGTTTGCTTAGTAGATAAGTTCTACTCGGTAATAAATTAAATAATCAAATAAGTCTACATTACCTAAAATGTTCATTTTTGGAATTTCTCAAAATGATGATTGTTTTATGTTGCTCTGCATTATCTTACACATAATCCTAATAAAATTTTCTTAAATATTTTCTTGCAATAACGTGAGCTTACTAAAAACCGCCACAGTATTATTTATTTCGCCAATAATAATAGGGAGGGTTGTAGTCTTAATTTATGGATGAAATGAGTAATTATGATTTATGATTTGACTTGTCGTCCTAAGAGGCAAATTGGGGTATTACTAATTCATTATTATGATGAAGTTAGGTTAAGCCTCCAATTTAAAGCTAAAATTCCTCAAAACCTGGATGTCGACCACACTTAATTAATTTCATTAGTCTATTCTTCAAAATGCTTTTTCTTATTGGCCTGTATTTTAAAGCTTCTTGTTGATTGATGTTATGATCATCAATCATCAATTACTTCACTTTCCAGGACATTCATTACAAAGATCATCAATTTCGAACCACAATTTAGGGAATTATGGAGTAGTATGGAGCGAGTAACTTTTAAGCTTTACCGGAAAATCTAATTATCATGGAGTACATTTTTTTTTTACCGTTTCGCCAGGAAAATAAATAAAATAAAATTGTACTCCGTAATTTTTAACCTTCCATTTCTAGAGTAAGTTCAGTTAAGCTGAAATGTTCACATTTTCCGAATATGCAACATCTATCAATATCAACGCATAATTTTGTCATCAAATCGTCTTAATTACTTCAGGTCACAAATCATATAATTGTACCAAATAGTTAAGTTTTCTAAAGAGGGTATTAGTTTTTTGTGTTAGCACCCGGTTCAACCTTAGGACTAATTTGGATTTGGGACGAGTTCTGAGTTTGGATTCGAGGCGAGTTCTGAGTTTGGATTCGGGGCGAGTTCTAAGTGGATATGTTACAGTCCCCTCTCATTTGTTATTGTGGGGCATCGAACACGGGTTCTCCCTATCGAGTTCAACCTCAATCACCACTGAACCAACAAGCAATTGGTTAAGAGGATATTAGTAATACGTTCAATGCGTGATTTTGTTATCACGACATTCTAAGTCATTCGGCTCATAAATCATGGTCCCAAATTGTCACATTTCTCTAACACGGGTAATACCGTAATAGTAACACACTAACACATATGTAGCCAAATCAAATAATATTGTTCAATATATTGAACATGTGACCCTTCGCACCACGAAAAATAATACGGAGTATCGCTAATCAGATGCAAGTCATGTAGCTATGTCAAAACACATCACAAACCCTTAAATAGTTTTAACAAGTGACATTATTTAGACTAAATTAAAATATTTTAAAAAGGGTTAATGGAGTGAAAAAAACTAACCACTACTTCCAAGAACACCAACACACGAGGAGCAATAATGACAAGAACGTGGGGTAGAGACTAGAGAAAGCGGGTTTAACTTAATTTAATTTAAATTAATTACTACATCGTAATTAAGTGAAAAGCCGCTAACGTATAAAAATAAACATACCTGACGGCAGACTCTTCGAAGCGTTTAAACGGCTGACGTTGACGGAGAACATGAAGATCACCGCCGTTGCAGAACTCCGTTAACAAGCATGACCATTTGGGGGATTCAACACTAGCGTAAAGAGTAGGCAAGAATGGATGATCAAGCATTTGGAGAATTTCCCGTTCTGCCCTTGCACGCCCGTGTTTATTACGGGCAGCGAGTTCACGGTTGTCCATCACTTTGGCAGCGAAGTGGACCCCCTCCGCGTCTTTGATTTCTGATAGGTAGACAGACCCGATGTCGCCGGACCCGAGTCGGGAAAGAAAGCGGAGGTCGGAAATGGAGAGGGTAGGGAAAGATTTGACCGCGGTCCAGCGAGGGTCAGAGGAGAGAGATTGACTAGGGTTGGAAGGAGGGTGGTGGGATGAGGAAGCGGTTGTCCAGGTGGTGGTGGTTGTTTCGGAGGAGGAGGATGTGCTGCGTTGCGCGGTGGTTGTTGTGGTGGAGTTGAAGCTCATGCTTTGGAGATCGTCGGTGAGTTCGTCGAGTGGTGGGGTCCATTGTTGGAGTTGCGGTTGAGGTTTTGGGTCTGGCTTAGGTTCTGGTATAGGGTCTGGTTGTTGATCCATGGATTTGGAGGAGGAGGAGAGAGAAAGGAAGGTGAAGAGAGTGAGGGAGGGAGGAGAGTGAGGAGAGATTTTGAAGGAGGGAGATTGGGCCTTGAAATGGGCTTTTTGAATGGAGGGAGAGGATGGAGGTGGGTCCGTTGTTTTGAGGTTTCAGCCTTCGTGTGGGTTCTTTTAACAATGAAGTTTAATAAAATAAAAATATAATAAGTAATATGCTCTTTTAAGAAATGATTATGATTGATTTTTATTCTTATATGTTTCCTTTAACATTTTTATTGTGTTTATATTTGTGAATTTTTTTTTATGAGTATATAGGATTGGATAACATGGGATAATTCTCAGGATTTGTTTGACAAAATAGGGATATTAGTTTTCTTGTTTAAAGATGGCGTATGATAAATATTAGATTAATTCTCGTGCACGTATGGATATTCTAAAATTATATTTGACTAGAATATTTCTTCTCCTAAAGTTACTTCGTGATTATTAAATATTAAATATACCCATTTAATAATCTAACTGGTATTATTATGTGAATAACATTAATTATTATATTCTTTAATGAAACTATGTTTGAATTTTTTCCACAAAATAATTATTCTACGTTATATTAATCTTAATTTTTCAAAGATAACATGTAAAAGGTTATAGCTCAAATGGATAATACTCTACTATTTGAATCAAAAGGTTGCAGGTTCAAATCTTATGCTAATTATATTTCTTGTTTTTTTTGAAATGAAAGTGTATTAACAACATAGACTTATGGATTGAGGGAGAGCTCCACGTGACGTGTAGAAAATATTACTACAAATCATTTTTAGAAAATATCTCTATAATATATATTCCATAATCCATAAAAGTCAATATTCTTTTTTCATAAATAAACAGTTAATTAAAAAATAGAAAATAAATCAATGAATAGATAAATAAAGTAAAGATACTTTTAAGAATAATATTTTTGACGGAACTTTTTTGCAATAGAGAGTGACACTTGTCATTTATGATGTCTGCTTTACTATAGAGTTATAGATTATAGATTGTACATCTGACTAAAACTTTAGTCAAAATATTTAAGAGTTGTCCGATAAAATGTAAAAGTTACTTTTTTTGTTGATAAATATTTTCTCTTTGATAAAAATATCCCTTCAAAATCATTAACAATGTTTAAAAGTAACTACGCAACCCTTTAAAATTTGTATCCATCAAAAAACCATACAATATAAAAGTTAATTAAAAAAATTTAAAAATCTCCCAAATTTTGGGTAAAAGTTATCCCGATGTATAATAAACTTATTGTACACTTAATACGTACGAGCCCTTTTGTTAAATTAATACGGAGTACTTATCATTCATTTTTAACTAGTGCAATACACGAGTTTTCTCTTGGTATAAAAATTCGAAAAACGAAATATTCTAAATTAATTGAATAAATGAATTTGAAGTTGTTAACTTTCGGTGGGTACACCTGATCAACCACGCAAATTATATACTTTCTTCGTTTGAAAATACTCGCAACGTTGGTCACTTTAACGCATGCCAATTCACTATTTTAATCGTTAATATCTTAAATTTTCTTCGAACAAAATTATAAAAAGTTGTTATTTTGAAAATAAACATTGTAACGAATCTAACAAGATCTTACATGACTATGTTTTATCTAACATATAAATCACCAACAATAGTCAAAGTAGAATATGTGAATACTGAATAGTGTAAAAAGTCCAAACGTTGCAAGTATTTCCAAATGGAGGAAGTACGAAATAGTTAGGTTGCAAAGTGTGAAGATGTGATACTTATGTGTAGACCTGGAAAAACTGACATGGGCCCTAAAAACCGACCATTTGATCCGATATGTAACACGAATTTGACTCGAGACCACCCAAAATTAACCCGAAAACCAATAAATAGGTCCGACCCGAGACCGACCCGAAAGTAATTTGACCTGAAAATGACCTAATACCCAAACGATCCGAACCGATCTTCACCATAAACCAATTAACCCGAACTGAATACAATCGTAAAATTTAAATCAACTCGAACCGAAGACCCGAATCCAATATGAAGATCAACTCGAATTTACCAATAGTTTAAATACAAGTTTTTTTAGATTTTACTATTATTTTAATTTTATTTATTTATTCCCTTTGTGTTATTAGAAAAAGTTTTGATAATGTTACGATGCATGGCAATACAACAAAGCGAACTTAATAAAAGAAATAAAATAAAATATATAAATATAAGTTTCATTTATAACGACAAATTGTCATTTCAGTAGTCTGGGCATTTGGCCTCAATACTAGTTACGTACATTACTAAATTATGATAAGTTATTGTTAATCACTAAAATACATTAGTGAGTAATATATTTGTCCATGTCTCATGTCTCGTCTTGTCGTCCGAATAAGACTATAATCGCCTGATTTATTACTTGTAAAATGTGAAAATGTTACCATCAAATTGTCGTTTACTATAACTCTCATACTACAAACCATTAAACTCTGAACCGTATACGCTTAAGTCTTATCCCTTAATATCTTAGTAAAAAATGTTGTTACATGAACATAATAATAATAATAATAATAATAATAATAATAATAATAATAATAATAATAATAATAATAATAACTCATTGTCGATGATTTGTTAGGTTCCATCACTGGGGTTGTTAACCTATTCCTCAGTGGAAAGTGTCCAAGCCAGCTTGAAGAGTTTATTGCTAGTGCCCCTTTGACTCCCTTGGTCAAGCCGGGTGGTGGTATCCGTCCTATTGTTGTTGGAATTGTGTGGAGGAGGCTTGTTTCTAAGGTTGCTTCTTCTTCTGTTGGAAATTCTATGAATAAATATTTGCAGGATTTTCAGTTTGGTGCCGGCGTTCCCGGTGGCTGTGAGGCTATTCTGCATTATGTGAACAGGCTCATTGAGTTTAAGAGTAATAATGTTGGGCTTTCTATGCTTTTGGTGGATTTTAATAATGCTTTCAACCTTGTCGACAGGAGTGTCCTGCTTCAGGAAACTAGGTTACGGTGCCCTTCTATTGCTCCATGGGTTGAGTTCTGTTATTCTCAGCCGACTAGGCACTACTATGACTTTATCCTTTGGTCTTGCCATGGGATTCAACAAGGTGATCCTTTGGGCCCTTTGCTTTTCTCCCTAGCTCTGAATCCTTTGGTTCAGTCCATTAATCATTCTTGTGAGCTTGCCCTTCAAGCTTGGTATCTCGATGATGGTACTAATGTTGGAGATACCCATATGGTTGCCATGGAATTTCACATCACTAGGTCTGATGGACCGCCTTGTGGTCTATTCCTGAATGTGGACAAGACTGAACACTTCTGGCCTGTGAAAGATCCTAGAGGTAGGGTGGAGGGTGTTTTTCCAAAAAATATTTCTCGCCCGTGTAATGGTGTCAAACTTCTTGGTGGTTCAGTTAGTTTAGATGTAGGCTTCTCTCGAGATCTGGCTTTGCGAAGGGTCTCTAAAACCATCGCCTTAATGGAGGCAGTGAACAGACTCAATGATCCCCAATGTGAGCTCCTTCTTCTTCGCCAATTGTGTTGGGGTTGCGAAATTGTCCTATGATTTGAGAACTTGCTCCCCTTTGTCTTTCTTGGATGCCTAGGTTCAGTTTGATATGGAGTTACGAACTTCATTGGAGAAGATTGTTACTGCTTCAAGGTCGGGGTTCGGTGATTGGCAATGGCGGCTCGTCATTCTCCCAATCAAGTTGGGTGGTCTTGGCATCCTTTTGCATGGGATGTAATCCGTTGTGCTTTTCTTGCTTCATGCCTACATACGGGCACACTGCAAGCCAAGATTCTGTCAAAGATAGGTATTGTCTCCTCTGGTCCTTCTGTTCAGCATGCTCTTGATGATTTCAATGATTTCTGCAACGTTAATGTTCTCTCTTTCACCACTGGCTCTTCTTCCCCCCGGATAATGAAAACTCCGGAAAAGTGTTACTTTGGTGTCATTGAGAAAAACCTTGTTGTTAGGTACATGCTAAGCCCAAGAAAGGCTGATGTTCTCAGTTGTACCCGTGCCCCACATGCACAATATTTTATGTTCACCATACCCATTGATGGTTTGGGCAGAGGATGAACCATCGTCAATTTCGCTCTGTGTTGTGCTATAGGCTCATGGTACCTTTGTTCTCGGAAGGTAGTCTCTGCCCGGGTTACAATGCTCCTAGGATGGACCAATGCGGAGATCATGTTGTCCACTGTTCTAGTGAAGTGGGGGTGAAGTTCAGGCATAATTTGGTGCGTGATGTTCTTGTTGATATTTGTTCCGAATTTGGGATTGTGGTGCGCAAGGAGGCTCCAATGGGTTTCCTCTCAGAGGCGGTGAAGGACCTTAGACCTGCTGACCTTTTACTATTTAATTAATTAGTTCCAGGGTAAAGATGTATGTTTGGATGTGACTGGCATCTCTCCCTTTGTAGGTTTGGGTGTGAGTTCTTGGGCTCCCGAAGTGGCCCTGCACAATGTTGTGAGAAGAAAAAGAAGTACTCATCCAAATGTGAGGACAACAGATACAAGTTCATCCCATTTGCGTTCTCTACATTCGGGGAGTTGGATAAGGAGGTCTTGGACACACTTTCACGTATCAAGTCTCTCTCTTTATTAGTCACTCCAACAATGTTAAGAGTGGGGCATTTATTTTTCATAGATTGAGCTTTTGCATTCAGAATGGGGTGGGAGCACAGCTTGTTTCTAGACTCCCATCCAACTTTATGTAATATGTTTACACGTGATTTACAATAATAAAAATAAAATAATAATAACAATAATAATAATAATAATAATAATAATAATAATAATAATAATAATAATAATAATAATAATAATAATAATAATAATAATAATAATAATAATAATAATAATAATAATAATAATAAGGATGCTGTAGCGTTGCTGAAGCGGATCAAGAAGTTTTCTAGGACTCAGGACATTGCGGCTCGTGCTGCTGCTCATATTTTCACCAGGATAGGCTTTGCTATAGCCAGATGAGTGGGGGCCCAGATTGTATCTCGGCTTCCCACTAACTATTTGTAAATTATTTGACTTTGTTGGCATTTGATTTATAATAATAATAATAATAATAATAATAATAATAATAATAATAATAATAATAATAATAATAATAATAATAATAATAATAATAATAATAATAATAATAAAATAATAATAATAATAATGTTGCTCTACTCTTGGTATCGGGGTTGTGATGTGTGTGTTGACTTCTCCTTTAACACAATCTGGGTTGTCTGGCTTTGTCCCGGGTCGGGTTGTGACTGATGCGACTATTCGGAAGCGGGTTAAGTATGAAGCACGTTGTCGGGCAATTGGTTATGGCTTTCTTCCGTTCTCTTTTTCTTCTTTGGGGGAGCTGGATAAGGATGTTGTTGCATTGCTAAAGCGGATCCAGAAGTTTTCTATGACTCACGACATTGGGGCTCGTGCTGCTGCTCATATTTTCACCAGGATAGGCTTTGCTATAGCCAGAGGAGTGGGGGCCAGATTGTATCTCGGCTTCTCACTAATTATTTGTAAAATATTTGACTTTGTTAGCATAATAATAATAATAATAATAATAATAATAATAATAAAAAGAATAATAATAATAATAATAATAATAATAATTTGTGTTGTATAATAATAATAATAATAATAATTATTATTATTATTATGGAGATCACACGTTATGGTCGTCTCAGGGGGTGCGGCAGGGTGATCCCCTTGGTCCTCTGCTCTTTTCTTTGGTTTTACAACCCTTGATTTGTAAAATCAGGGACGCTTTTGATGTATGTCTTCAGGCATGGTATTTGGATGACGGCACTATTATTGGTGACACCTTGGTGGTTGGGAAGGTGCTGCAGTTGATTATGGAGGACGTGAAGGAAATAATGCCCTTGGTCCAAGTATGCATTCTATGTTAAGTCTAATAAATGCGGTTCAGTATTAATTAACAAGTTAATAATTCAGTGAGATCAAGTGAGCTGAATGCCTAGCTAGAGGCCGCTTCAGTTCAAGTGGAATTAATAATATTAATCCACAGCTTACTCTTGACTGAACCCGTAGGGTCACACAAATAGTACGTAAACGGATCAAGTATTTAATGGCATTAGATACTCCATCTATGGATATTCGGAATCGACGGATCTTGGTTTCAGTGGGAGCTGAGATCGTCACAGGCAAGAAATGAATACTCCGGAAACGATGATATTGCCGGAAACGGAAATATGGATCGTATCGGAAATATAAATATTATCCAAGTCGTAGATGTTGCCGGAAACGGAAACATGGTACTGATATATGCGTTTTATATAGAATTTTTACCCCCGTCCCTTAGTACTTTTATGTATCAAACGTGCTCTTAGGAGCCGTTTCTAGTACTAATGTGTGTTATTGAGTGTGCCTTGAGTTTCAGGTCTGATTATGAGAAATTGGTCGTTTTAGACCCGTTTCATTGTTGATCAAGGCCACTATATGAGTCCGAGAAGTTCGGGACCTCCATCGTCGACTTTCGGGAGCCTGAGATGCTTATGGTTGAGCCCCGGGAGTTAGACTTGGTGATACGGGCGAGATACATTGAAGATTGCAAATCGCCCTGGAAGCTGAGGGCGAAATGCAACCATCGGGAGGAAGTATAAGCAAGCCAAGTTCATCAACGCGCGCCCGATCGGGCGCAGCTCGCCCGATCCGGATCGGGCGGTCAATCTGGAGGCTTTGTGGAGATTTCGCAACCCGCCCGATCGGGCGGATTTTGGCCTGATCGGGCCGACTATCGAGTGATTCGCCCGATCGGGCGAAGCGTCGCCCGATCGGGCGACGCCAACCTCCAGCAGTTTTTCGCGTTTTTAATTCCGTTTTTAGGCCTTATTTTGGCAAAACTATATAAGCAAACTTGTTTTATTTTTTAGGGACATCTTATTTTCCAGCACTAAACCCTTAGTTTATTTTTCTAAGTTTAATTTTCTCTCTCTAATTTGTTCTAAACACTTAGTTTATTTTCAATCAAAAAAAATCGAAGCTTTCATTTGCCATTGTTCTTCAATTAGGTATTATTCCTTATTTCAATTCTTTGTTTAAGCTTTAATTATGTTTTCAATCATGCCAATTGCTTTGCTTATTGTTAATATGTGTGAGTAGTTGATTTTCTAGGGTTTTGGGAATCCATGAACGAATGTGAAAGGATGATTAATTGTTGTTGATTGTTGGTTTAGCTGTTAATTCCTATTGATTGCCCTTATCTACTTTGCAATTAGATTTGCGCAGGTTTGATTGTATTAGTTTCGCAATATCAAATTAAGATTCGAGAGATGCAATTTGATGTTTAGGCTTGTTTCAATAGGTAGAATTGGGATTAATACGTAGCGAGAGCCCGTTAATTCTAAGTCTATGATTAGTATCGATTCGAGAGAGCATGCTAGTCTAATTAACTGTTTTATTGATTATTATCGATTGTTGTCATCCTGGAATGTTGTTCATCGGTGAACCTGTGCCCTAGACCTTTTAATATCTGATTTTCCCCTATTTTATTATCATCCTAGTTTCATTATACAAATCAACCTATATTCTTGTTTCCCAATAGTCTAGAATTGCCGATTAATAGTAGAAAGAACATTGTTTCCCTGTGGATACGATCCTTGCTTCCCTTGCTATATTTTTAGTTGGTGAACGTTAGGTTTATCTTTGATAGGAGTGCGATTTAGCCTGTCAAATTTTGGCGCCGTTGCCGGGGAGACGGTTTTATTTTCTGTTGTTGATTGATTATCCTAGATTATTGTTTGTTACTACTCAAGGAACTCACGTTCCTTGAGACCGGATCTCACATTGTTTTGTAGTCTTTGTCTATGCCCAGGACCGTAGGTACTAGTAATCTTACTCCATTCCATCCTGAGCCCGAAAGAACTTTTCGTAGACGAAGAACTTTCATTGCACAGTGTGGGAATTACTCTGACTCTGATCATAATATTGGCGATCTTTTTCCTTCAGATACAGATTCAGTTTCAGAGATAGAGATGGGTGACGAAAATCTGATACCGCCACCTACCCCACGGCTTACGGACTATTCTAAGCCAAGTCTGTCCGTGCTGCCAAAAGCGATCATGCCTTCTATTGCAGCTGAGACCTTCAAGATTGAGCCCGCATTGATTAACATGATCGAGAGACGCTAGTACGGTGGGGAACCAGGTGAAGATCCAAATCTTCACATTCAGTCTTTTATCCAATATTGCTCCACCATCAAGCAAAAGGGATTGACTCCGGAGCAGACTATGAAGATACTTTTCCCGTTCTCTTTGAGTGGGAAAGCTAAACTGTGGATTAATGGGTTGAATCGGGCGGCTTTGAAAATCAATAATTGGGAATCCTTGGCTCTTGCTTTTTATGTTAAATATTTTCCACCTGAGAAAACGGCTCGTCTGAGGGGTCAGATATTAGGTATCTCACAACAAGCGGAGAGTTTGTTCGAGGTTTGGGAGAGATTCAAGGATTTGCAAAGAGAATGCCCGCACCATGGTTTGGAAGATTGGTTCTTGATTCAGCAGTTTTATAATGGTCTGGGCAATGAGTCTAGATGTTTGTTGGATTCAGCTGCCAGTGGGAGGTTCATGCAACTTGAGGTGCCTAGAGCTATGGAGGTGAGTGAGGAGATAGCCATTCACAATGCCCAGTATGGAAATCCTAGAGGTCTATCTAAGAGGGGTGGTAAGCATGATTTAAATTCTATTGAACAATTAATTGCCCAATTGACTGCTTTACATTATAAATTCGATAATATGCAAGCGGCCAATGCTCAATCCGCCCAACCTGTTAGTGTAGCTGCTATGAGTGCCCAACCTACTACTATTTGTGAAAGTTGTGGAATGTCTGGTCATTATGCACAGGAATGTAGAAGCTCTATTGAACAATGTAATGCTTTTCAATCCTACAAACAAAACAACCCATTCTCCAACTCTTACAATGAGGGCTACAAAAATAACCCTCTGCTTTCCTACAGGAGCAACAACATCCAAAACCCTCACCAAGTTCAACATCCACTACCACAACCATATCAACCCCCACACCAACAATCTTACCAACCCCAAAACAACTACAACCAACAGTCTAGTGGGCCACCTGGGTTCTCTAGACAACACACATCACCCCCACAACCACAACCTCAAGCCACACAGCCTGACCCTATGCTAGTAGAGATGAGAAACATGATGCTACAAATGCAAAAATCTCTAAGTGAAAAGGATGCAAAACTCGATGCTCTTACTGCTCATAACAAGATCATTGATACACAGCTGGCACAGATGGCTACTACTATTGCAGGGAGGCCACCAGGCCAACTTCCTTCACAGCCCGAAAATAGGGAGTCTGCTAATGCAATTACATTGAGGAGTGGTAGGGATTATGATGGTCCTTCTATGCCGGTTGAGGTTGATTCCGGGGTGTCTGCTAGTGATCTGGTCAGTGAGGAAATCCCGAAGATAGTTATGGGTGAAAAGGAACCAGCTGAAAAGATAGTCAATGAAAATGAGGCTACAACTGCGGTTAAGAAGGGAGCGGATATACAAGTACCACCTATTGCACTCCCCTTCCCAAACCGACAACTCAAGAATAAGCTAGACAAGCAGTTTGGCAGATTCTTGGAAGTGGTCAAAAATTTGCAGATAACGGTTCCTTTTACTGAATTAATTTTACAAGTTCCTGCTTATGCTAAATTCATGAAGGATATTTTGACCAGAAAACGTGCCTTTTGTGAGGTAGAGACTGTAGCTTTCACTGAGGAATGTAGTGCTTATTTGCAAAACAAGTCTCCACCTAAACTTAAGGACCCCGGGAGTTTTTCCATCCCATGTAAAATTGGCACCGTATTTATTGATAAAGCTTTATGTGATCTAGGTGCTAGTGTGTCTGTCATGCCTTTGTCTGTCTGTACTAAACTGAATATGGGTGAGCTTAAGGTTACCAATATCACTCTACAAATGGCCGACCGTTCTGTCAAATACCCCTTAGGTGTTTTAGAGGACGTCCCTGTTAGAGTAGGTAAATTCTATATACCTGTGGACTTTGTAGTATTAGACATGCAGGAGGATTCTCAAATTCCCATAATCTTAGGTAGACCCTTCCTTCATACGGCGGGGGCGGTAATTGATGTTAAAAGTGGGGAATTGACATTGTCTGTTGGGGATGATAAGGTGACTTTTAATCTGAATAGTGCCTTAAAAAGTCCCATGCTAGAGGAGGAACAATGCTATCGCATAGATGTAGTCGATTTTATTACTCGTGATAACGTCTCCCAAGTTCTCGAAAGAGACCCTTTGGAGGCAGTGCTTTGTTGTGAGTCTTCTGCAGGTGATAGCAGTTCTTGGAGTGCTGAAGTGGATGCTCTGGAGTTGGCTCTTAATGGTGGAGAATCTGAGCCGGAGGGCATCAAATTGAAGAGGTTAGTTCGGCCGGTTTGTTCTGTTAAAGAGGTAAAGAAACCCGAACTTAAACCTCTTCCTGCTAACCTTAAGTATGCGTTTTTAGATAATGAACAACTTTGCCCTGTGATCGTCAGTACTGCACTTGATGCAGGCCAGTTATCCCAACTTCTTATTGTGTTGAAAAGGCACAAAAAGGCCATTGGGTACAGAATTGATGATTTAAAGGGTATTAGCCCTGACTTTTGTATGCATAGGATACATCTAGATGAAAATCATAAACCATGCATTCAACCCCAGCGTCGTTTGAACCCTGTCATGCAAGATGTTGTAAAAGCTGAAGTTATGAAATTGCTTGATACGGGTATAGTGTATGCTGTGTCTGATTCTAAGTGGGTGAGTCCCGTTCAGGTAGTGCCTAAGAAAGGGGGGACAACTGTGGTGAGAAATGAAAAAAATGAGTTGATACCAACTAGGGTAGTCACAGGTTGGCGCATGTGCATTGATTATAGGCGTCTTAATGTTGCTACTAAAAAGGACCATTTTCCCCTTCCCTTCATTGATCAAATGTTAGAAAGGCTAGCCTTTCACAAGTTTTTCTGTTATCTGGATGGTTATTCTGGTTTCTTTCAAATTCCCATACATCCAGACGACCAGGAAAAGACCACCTTCACCTGCCTCTATGGCACCTTTGCATATCGTAGGATGCCTTTTGGTCTGTGTAATGCGCCTGCTACTTTCCAACGTTGCATGATGAGTATTTTTTCCGATTTTATTGAGTCTATCATGGAAGTGTTTATGGATGATTTTAGCGTCTATGGTACTTCTTTTGATTCTTGCTTGCTAAATCTGACTAAAGTTTTGAAAAGATGTGAAGAGTGCAATTTAGTCTTGAACTGGAAAAAGTGTCATTTCATGGTTACTGAAGGGGTGGTTTTGGGACATTTGATATCTGATAAGAGCATTCAGGTGGATCGAGCTAAGGTCCAAGTGATTGAACAATTACCCCCTCCAGTTAATGTGAAGGGTGTTAGAAGTTTTCTTGGTCATGCGGGGTTTTATCGCCGCTTTATCAAGGATTTCTCTAAAATTGTTAAACCACTTACCCAGCTCCTTCTCAAGGATTCCCCGTTTGTGTTTACTGATGCTTGTCTTGAAGCCTTTGACAGGATTAAACAGGCACTGATTTCGGCTCCCATCATCCGTTCTCCCGAATGGGATATTCCGTTTGAGATAATGTGTGATGCAAGTGATTATGCACTTGGGGCAGTGCTGGGTCAGAGAAAGGAGAAGGTTTTACATGCCATCTATTATGCAAGTAAGACCTTGGATGAAGCTCAAGTTAATTATGCAACTACTGAGAAGGAGCTTCTAGCTATAGTCTATGCCTTGGATAAATTCCGCACCTATCTGATTGGATCCAAGGTGATAGTCTATACTGACCATGCGGCCCTTAAGTATCTGCTCTCTAAGAAGGAAGCCAAGCCTAGGCTTATTCGATGGATACTACTGCTACAGGAGTTCGATCTAGAGATCCGCGACAAGAAAGGGGCTGAGAATGTGGTTGCAGATCACTTGTCTAGATTGAGGTATGACGATGGTAAGGGATCTACACCGATTGATGATTCATTTCCGGATGATCATTTACTTGCACTTGTCAGTCAGTCACCATGGTTCGCAGATTTTGCTAACTACATTGTAGGTAGAATTCTTCCGGCCGATCTTTCATATCAACAGAAGAAGAAATTCCTACATGATGTCCGGTTCTACTTTTGGGACGATCCTTACTTGTTTCGTGAGACTGCTGAAGGGTTATACAAGCGTTGTATTCCAGAATGGGAAGTTCAAGGTGTTATCAGTAGGTGTCATTCTTCACCTTATGGTGGCCACCATGGACCGTCGAAAACAAACGCTAAGCTGTCGCAATGTGGTTTTTACTGGCCTACTATGTTCAAAGATGCACAGGCTTTTATTATGGCTTGTGATGCGTGCCAGAGGGCCGACACTATTTCGAGGAGGTATGAGATGCCACAGAACGGGATCCTTGAGGTTGAGATTTTTGATGTGTGGGGAATTGATTATATGGGACCGTTCCCATCGTCCAAGGGTAACTTGTATATCCTTGTTGCTGTAGATTATGTGTCAAAGTGGGTGGAAGCCGTTGCCTCACCTACTAACGATGCTAAGACAGTCATCTCCCTGTTCAAGAAGATCATTTTTCCTAGATTTGGGGTTCCGCGCGCTTTGATCAGTGATGGAGGGTCACACTTCCATGAGAAGCATCTGGATGCGCTCCTGCGCAAGTATGGAGTTTATCACCGCACTGGACTAGCCTACCACCCTCAGACGAGTGGTCAAGTTGAGGTCTCCAACCGAGAGATCAAATCTATCCTTGAGAAAGTGGTGGCAAAGTCTAGGAAGGATTGGAGCGATAAGCTAGATGATACTCTATGGGCATACAGAACCGCCTTTAAGACACCTATTGGTACCTCCCCGTATCGGTTGGTGTATGGCAAGGCGTGTCACCTACCAGTAGAAATGGAGTACAAGGCTTATTGGGCAATCAAACAGCTCAACATGGATGCAAAGCTAGCCGGTGAGAAGCGGCTACTTCAATTATGTGAGCTCGATGAATTCCGACTACAAGCCTATGATAGTGCCCGGATTTACAAGGAAAAGACCAAGAAGTGGCACGACAATCACATTTTGCATAGAGAGTTCGCGGTGGGCGACAAGGTTCTACTTTTTAACTCTAGGCTAAAGTTATTTCCTGGAAAACTTAAATCTAGGTGGTCTGGGCCGTTCACTGTGATTATGGTAAGCAAGTTTGGGTCTGTTGAAGTAGAGAATGGAAATGGTGAACGATTCAAGGTCAACGGGCAACGTCTGAAGTTGTACCATGATGGGGCTACTGTAGGAGTGGTTGAGGTCCATCACCTCCATCCCTCCGCCTCATAAACTGCATATTCAAGGTAACAAGGTCGAGCGGGACCTAGAAATAAACCAGCGCTTTGCGGGAGGCAACCCGTATTTTATCGCTTTAAGTAGTATAAGTTTGATTTTTTTGCATTTTTTCATTCTATTTTTGTGTGTTTAGTTAGTATTTCCATACCTAAGTGTGTTTAAGTATTGTTTTTTTGGTGTTAGTGAGGCGAGAAGAGGGCATTACGCTGTTTGGGTGTTTAATAATGTGCAGGCCTAAAGCTCCAAGTTCGAGAAAGTGAAATTACGCACAAGGCCAAGCACGCTGCAAACCGCCCGATCCGTATCGGGCGAGGTGCGCCCGATCGGGCGCGCACGGATGAGTTTCTTGCAGTTTATTTCCGCCCGATCGGGCGCAGCATGCCCGATCGGGCGGTCCAGCGAGTGGAATGCTCGATCGGGCGAAATAATTTTGCCCGATCAGGCGCTTTGGCGAGTGGAACGCCCGAGTCGGGCGTTTGTTTGCCCGATCGAGCGCAAAAGACGAGTGGAAGGCCCGATCGGGCGAAATTATTTTGCCCGATCGGGCGGTTGATGAAATTTTCGAGGAAAAGTCAAGGATGATTCTGGGCAGGAAAAAGTCAAGAAAATGAGCTTTCGCAAATCGCCCGATTCGGATCGGGCGAGGTGCGCCCGATCGGGCGCGCACGCATGTAAAGAAAAGGATCGCATCCCGCCCGATCGGGCGGAAAGTCGCCCGATCGGGCGAGACGCGATTTCAGCGATAAACTCACGGTTTCCCCAATCTTTCTTCACTTCCTCTTCATCTTCAACCTAACTTTCTCTCACTCCTCCATTAAACCCCAACTTCCAAAAACTTCAAACCACCATATCTCCCTCAAATCTCCACCAAATTCAACAATTCTTTCATCAAAATCATCCTCTCATCATCCTCTACAACCTACACCTAACCGATTTAAGTTTTCTCTCATCCCCACAAAATCCCCAAATTCACCCAAAAAGCTCAAAAAACTCAAAAATTCAGATTTTTCATCAATGGCAAATAGACCACAAAGAAAATGCACGAGGGTACCAAGAAATCAACATGAGGCTTCCACAAGCCGAGCTCGGGAACCTCCACCACCACCTCCACCACCGCAATTCGAGCCCGACACGGATTTTCCGGATGTCATCTTTATTACGGAGGAGCAACGAGCACGATTCATGCACCTCAAATTGAGGGAGGTAATCCCTACTCGCTTTATATGTCAAAAATAATTGCATGATATGGGAATTGAGCGTGATGTAAAACGTTTTTTTGTTGGTGTTGGTATGAGTAGCATGTATGGTATGCTCCGTCTCACATTTAGGCGGTTGACTCTAGAATTCTTGAGTAGTTTTAATGTTCGTAGGGATGGTTATCGAACCGTGTCATCGGTTCAATTTCGTGTGATGAACCAGACCTACACCATGAGCTTATCTGATTTTGGTAGGATTTTTGGACTGTCTACCACATATAGTAGGAAACCCAAGGAGACTCACAATAACTGCACCATGTGGGGAAAGCTTACGGGCAATGCGAATCCCGGGAGTATGCAACATTTGCATGCTTCCAAGATTCAACACCCGGTACCCATTGTCTTCTACAGGTTTCTTGGTTTTACGATCTTTGGTAGGGATGAGACCCAGAATATTAGGAGTACGGAGCTAGAGATCTTAGGTGGCTACGTTTCCGAAGGAGAGGAGAGCTACAAAATGAACCTTGCACATCACATGGCCTCTCAATTTTACTCCATAGCCACATCCACACATACTACCAAGATTACCATTGGTGGGTTGATCACCCACATAGCCATGGCCACGGCCAATTTTACTGAGGCTAACCAGATTCCAGTTCTGGGTAGCAACTTGCTTGATTTGGCTTATTTTGCTGGACTCCGTAGGCTACAGGGGGAGCATGGGTTATTTAGGCCGGGAGCCATGTACTGGATGTTCGAGGGAAACAGGCTTTTCACCTTGCCCGACCCTCAGGGCCGCACTAGTTTCAGACCCGGTCAGGCTCATTATCTATTTGTTGGATTTGAGCAAGAGCCTCAGCCTGACCCCCAGCCTCAGCCTGACCCTCAGCCAGAGCCCCATCAGTACCAGCCAGAGCCTCGCACCTACTTCAGGAGGGGGCGTCGAGACACGGGGAGGCCCCAGAGTGGCCCGGTAGTTCATGAGGATCAGGGGTCCATTGATGAGAGGTTGAGCAGACTTGAGCTCGGGTTCCGGGAGTTCGCAGCTGATCACCAGAGGACCATGTTCCCATTTTATGATCAGTATGCCAGGCAGGGCTATATTGCCCCAGATTACGAGCACCCTACCTGGTTTACCTATCCCGCGGAGGGATATGGAGCTCCGGGTTCTATGGGCACCTTCACACCCACCCAGTACGGAGGGTGGGGAGCGGGTCCTAGTGGGCATGCTGGCCGAGATGCTGGTGATGATGATGGTGATGATGGCCAAGGCCATCAGTGATGCCGAGATGATGTTGATGATGAGGTTCGATACCCTTGAGCCAATGAGGACATTGTCTGATTTGGTTTGGGGGGGGTTTCACACTACTTGTACATTGTAGGTATGTCTTTCTTTTATTATTGCATTTCTTTATTTTGGTGTGTTTAATGCTTTCTAGATTAGTTTATTGCTTTGAAAAAAATCAAAAAAAAAAAAAAAAAAAAAAACACAAAAATACGTTCCGATGAATACAAAACCATGCTTCCCTGTGCCCCTTGATTGTAAACTGTTTTGATTCTTGGTTTTTGATGACGAGCACTGTTGATTTGTTAACCATGATTTGAGATCCGATTACTTTGATGCCTTGACATGAGTCAACTCTGACCAACTACTTGTGGACTTGGTGCTTGACTAGTTGACTTGGTTAGGATGTGTGATAGCTTCCTGGTGTGCCATTGATTTTGAGTATTGGTTTGCAACTATTAGTAATGTTTTATGACTCATACACATGCACATTGTGGAGGACGAAGGCATTTTTCTATTTTAGGTAGCCTTCAGATGAAATTAGATACGTTTGTTCCCTCTTTTTCTACCCATGTTGTGCCTGTGCCATTTATTCGGTGACTAACCACATTACAAGCCCGTAAATTCCCCATTGGTTACTAGTCCCAAGCCTAGCTTGGGGGAGCTAATAGTAGTGAGGTGAGGGAGTTGCAGTGTGGTACATTTTGAGCATATTGAGTATTGAAAAGGGAAATTCTTCTTATCATGATTGTTGTTGAAAAAAATGAATGAGATGAGGAGAATAAAAGAAAAAAAATCGTGGGAAGGTTTCAAAGAAAAAAAAAAAAAAAAAGAAAAAAAAGAAAAAAAAAAATGAGATTGAGCAAGAAAAAAAAATAAGAAGGAAAAATCGTTATTCTCAAGAAAATTCAAAGCATTGTTTTACTCAAGTATTGTAATTTCTTATCTTTATGAGTGATTGATTTTAATTGTGAAAGAAAGGCAAGAAAGTATAGTGTGGTTTGTTTGTTGTTTCATCATGTGTTGAGTGGGAAGTTGTGGTTGTGGTCATCATTTGTGGTTGACCATGGTTTTGCTAGGATTTATGCTCCCCAAAGCCAAGGCTTTAAGCTCACATTTTACCCAAATTTACCGCACCCTTACCTAAGCCTAACATTACAAGCTTGAAAGACCTTCCGACCTTTGTGCATAGAGTTGTATTAATGTGAAAGTAGTTGTTTATCAATGCAAGTTATGACATGACATATTTCGAGTCGACTATTAGGTTGAGTGTATGTTTTTCTAGACACACGAGTGTTGTGAGTTTGGGAGGGCATTGTTCACTCATATGTTGGGAGGAGAGCGAACGGGTACATCTTTTATCCGCCACATAAATGAGTGACGAGTATGTGAGCACTAGTCTTGAATTCCAATGTGCATTTTTGGTTCGCTTTGCGTGACGATTGTTAAGGCGGATTAGCGGTTGGATGGATTTGATTGGTTGACATTGATGCATGCTTGTTGGATTTTGCCTTGAATCGTATCCATTGTTTTAAGATGTGTTTGGGGTGAAGTTGGTTTATGTATTCATCGATGATTTCTTTGCTTAGGGGCAAGCAAAGATCTAGCTTGGGGGAGTTTGATATATGCGTTTTATATAGAATTTTTACCCCCGTCCCTTAGTACTTTTATGTATCAAACGTGCTCTTAGGAGCCGTTTCTAGTACTAATGTGTGTTATTGAGTGTGCCTTGAGTTTCAGGTCTGATTATGAGAAATTGGTCGTTTTAGACCCGTTTCATTGTTGATCAAGGCCACTATATGAGTCCGAGAAGTTCGGGACCTCCATCGTCGACTTTCGGGAGCCTGAGATGCTTATGGTTGAGCCCCGGGAGTTAGACTTGGTGATACGGGCGAGATACATTGAAGATTGCAAATCGCCCTGGAAGCTGAGGGCGAAATGCAACCATCGGGCGGAAGTATAAGCAAGCCAAGTTCATCAACGCGCGCCCGATCGGGCGCAGCTCGCCCGATCCGGATCGGGCGGTCAATCTGGAGGCTTTGTGGAGATTTCGCAACCCGCCCGATCGGGCGGATTTTGGCCTGATCGGGCCGACTATCAAGTGATTCGCCCGATCGGGCGACGCCAACCTCCAGCAGTTTTTCGCGTTTTTAATTCCGTTTTTAGGCCTTATTTTGGCAAAACTATATAAGCAAACTTATTTTATTTTTTAGGGACATCTTATTTTCCAGCACTAAACCCTTAGTTTATTTTTCTAAGTTTAATTTTCTCTCTCTAATTTGTTCTAAACACTTAGTTTATTTTCAATCAAAAAAAATCGAAGCTTTCATTTGCCATTGTTCTTCAATTAGGTATTATTCCTTATTTCAATTCTTTGTTTAAGCTTTAATTATGTTTTCAATCATGCCAATTGCTTTGCTTATTGTTAATATGTGTGAGTAGTTGATTTTCTAGGGTTTTGGGAATCCATGAACGAATGTGAAAGGATGATTAATTGTTGTTGATTGTTGGTTTAGCTGTTAATTCCTATTGATTGCCCTTATCTACTTTGCAATTAGATTTGCGCAGGTTTGATTGTATTAGTTTCGCAATATCAAATTAAGATTCGAGAGATGCAATTTGATGTTTAGGCTTGTTTCAATAGGTAGAATTGGGATTAATACGTAACGAGAGCCCGTTAATTCTAAGTCTATGATTAGTATCGATTCGAGAGAGCATGCTAGTCTAATTAACTGTTTTATTGATTATTATCGATTGTAGTCATCCTGGAATGTTGTTCATCAGTGAACCTGTGCCCTAGACCTTTTAATATCTGATTTTTCCCTAGTTTATTATCATCCTAGTTTCATTATACAAATCAACCTATATTCTTGTTTCCCAATAGTCTAGAATTGCCGATTAATAGTAGAAAGAACATTGTTTCCCTGTGGATACGATCCTTGATCCCTTGCTATATTTTTAGTTGGTGAACGTTAGGTTTATCTTTGATAGGAGTGCGATTTAGCCTGTCAGGTACGTATCGGAAAAATATTATCGGAAATGGAAATATTACCAGAATCGGAAATATTGCCGGAAACGGAAATATTGTCAGAATCGGAAATATTATCGGAATCGGAAAATAATTCCGGAAACGGAAATATTAAATATTTGTTCGAAACGGAAATTGATTCCGGAATCGGAAATATTAAATATTGTTCGTATCGGAAATGAATTCCGGAACCGGGAATTTAATCGGAAGCGTATCGTACGAATTAGCATCGGACGAGGCCTGCCGGACGAAGGCCCAGCACGAAGTCGGGCCATCGCCCAGCAAGCCAAACGCGCGCCCAGCCAAGGCAGCGCCCAGGCCCACCGCAAGGCAGGCCCAGCGCGCGCCAAGGCCATGGCCTCGCTGCGTGGGCTGCTGCTCGCACGCACACGCATGGGCGGCCCTCGTGGCTGCCGTGTGTGTATGAGTTTGTGTTCATGCACGATTCCTAAAACTATTAGAATTAGTATATGATTAAATTCCTATTCCTAAAAGGATAAATTAATTAATTAGAGTTCTTGTAGGATTCTAAGTTTAATTAATTCGTATCCTACTAGGATTCCAATTCCCTTTCCAAAACTCTATAAATACGTGCCTAGGGTCACATATTTTAAGAGATTAATTCAAGTATTCAAAGTGAGTTTTGAGAGAAAAATTCAGTCATATTTCTTACCTAAGAGTGCCGAAAATTCTAGTTCCTTAAGGGCGATTCTAGTTGGTCAATCTTAAGGCGGATCCGGACGTGCTGTGGACTATCTACGGAGGGACGACACTTGGAGTCCTAAAGACTTGTTCTTGTTCGGTTCGGGCGCAGCTAGGGAAGGCACGCAACAAAGAGTATGCATCTAAATTATGCTATATGATTATGTGTAAATAATATGTATTCCTGGCTTAATGGTTGTTTCCGCATGATTTATGAATTGTCATATGAATCATAACCTAACAGTGGTATCACGAGCCCCTTATTATTTTCATAATCTAAATTGCATGAACATGGTTAAATATTACAAATTTGCAAGAATTAAAAGGGGTGATTAATTTTCGTAATTGTTAATTAATTGCAAATTGCGTTTATTTAATTATACGTACGCAGTTTTTCGGCAGTTTCTTCGTTACTCATCCAAATGGAGTGATTTTTGTGTCAATTCCGCATGTAAAAGGCATTCTAAAATTTTGACAAAATAGTATTTTTCTGCCGAACCCAGAATTCTCAAATTCGAAGCCTAACTATGACTTTTCGAAGGTTTTAGTTTTTCGAATGCAAAATTTCGTAAATTTAAGATGTTAAATTAAATATTTGCGATTCTTGTTGATAAATCTTGAATTTTTGATTGACCTACTGTATATGTTTAACAAGTTTGAATGCCTAGCCTTGTTAATTATGCAATCTAATTTGTAATTATGATTAATTTGTTGAAAATTAGAATAATTTAGAATTAATTTGATTTTCATAATTAATTATAATTTAATTAGAAACCTATGATTAAAAACCACCATAAAAATTGTAAATTTATGATAAATTTTAAATTTTTATGACCTAGACTTGAATCCATAATAATCGGAAATCAATTGGATAATAAATTTTCGATTTTTCGCCCTAAAATTATGAAATTAATATTATTTATTAATTTGTCATTAATTTTAAATATAAATTTTAATTTTTATGCGATTCGTTCATATAACTTGCACGCACAAAGCAATGGACGCTTCGTGTTACCCTTAAGGGGTGTTGTATAGTGCGGGCATGCGACGACGAGCAAGGGAGCTCGTCGCCCGTGCGGCACGAATGCAATGAGCAAGGGCATGGTGCACGAGCACAAGGCAGCAGCCCTGCCTTGTGTCGTGGGCCACGAGCTATGAACAAATGGGCATGGGCGAAAGGCAAGCCAAGGCAGTCGTGTGTGGGCAGCAAGCGAGCTGCGCCACGACGCGCACTGCCTCGCGCAAGCGCGCGCAGCCTCGCGCGCAGCGAGCGCAAGCTCGCGTGCCACGAGCGCTGCGCCCAGCGATTGATCGCACGCAATTGCTCGCGCGCACAGCGAGCGATGGCGAGCGATGGCTCGCGTGCACAGCGAGCAATGGCTCGCGCGCACAGCGAGCGATGGCTCGCGCGCACAGCGAGCGATGGCTCGCGCGCAGCGAGCGCTGGCGAGCGCGCACAGCGAGCGATGGCTCGCGTGCGTCGAGCACTGGCGCGCGCACAGCGAGCACCATAGCGTGCGATGGCTTGCGATGGAAGATGCAGCAGCTATGCGACGAGCGCATGGGCTGCGCGCACATGGCCAGCGATGGCTGTGTGCGTGCGGCCCATGGGAGTGCGATGCGTAGGGTGTTTGCGTTACGATTAGATCGTTTTGAATGTTTAATTTGAAATTTTCAGTTTACGTAATTTTAATTAATTTTAAAATTAATAATTTAAATTATTTTCTTGGATTTTAATTTTGAATATTGTAATTATAATAAATTTTATTTATTCTAATTATTTTACTAAAATTAAAATCATGAATTAATTTAAATACGACTGAAATTAAATTAAACTTTTTGGATTCAATTATAAATTTATATGAGCTTTAAATTTTAATTAAATTTGTATGTTTCCGGTTAGACTAGAAATACATTTTTATGTTTAAAATTAGTAAAGCATATGAATTTATTGGTTTAAGTGGGAGCCCTTTTAGTCATAAACTCTTGATTAGGTCTACAAATCCTTAAAGTTAAAACAACTTGATTAGAATGAATAAGGACTGAATAATTGGTAGATTATTGGTGCCCTTGATTAATTGCTGCAAATGTTTACGTGATGCATAATGTGTTTTACTAACCAGCTAATGTGGGCCATTCATGATAATGAATGGGTGAATGGTATATATTGTATATGTACTGTTTTGCAGGTTATGAAGTGACTAGTATGGCCCAAATAGGATAGAAAATATGGTCTGCGTACCATTAATTTGAATGTAATTGGTCTAAAGTACCAAAGTTGTTTTTCAAATTCAAATATGGTCTGCGTACCATCAAATAGTTGTAATTAGTTTTAATTATAGCTTATCCTATTTGAAGAAAATGGTGCCTCCCACGGAGATTTTCAAGACGGACTTTGAAGTTAAAGCTTCAAGATGAAGTCGGGCCATACTAGATCACATTTATCTTATGCATGTTTTAAGTTATTTATTGCCTTTAAATATGTCTTAAAATGCATGAGATCAAAAGCTTGATTATGTTGCATGATTAAGGATTTTAGTTCACTTAAAATCTAACCAACATAGTAAGAGCCTTAAGTTCCAAACTTAAAAATTGAGTTAAAAGGTGCCATGCCAAAATATACACTTGCTTGGATATCCTTTACATCAATCTAGTAATAGTTTTCGCTCAGCGAGGTATTACTTATTGGTCCTAAAGGGGCAAGGTACACAAATAATTGTGAGTACATGTTAGTTTTGGTGAAACTCAACGATATAAGTAAGGAGTCCTTTTATGTCGTGGCAAAATCGATAGGTTTACCTAATAAGTTTTTAGACGTACCTATCAACCAAGAATAGTTTCTAGACTATTAGCAAAAGGCTTTTGCTTACCTAAGATGTTTTAGGATTAAGTCGACAAACTGTGCTTAATTCTTCAATGATTTTAGGATCTTGGAATCATTTTATTCACACCTGCCGGAACAATAAATTCGAATAAAATGCTAATAACTTGTTGAAATTGCATGATTGCTTTAATTTTCAAGTTATTACTCATGATAAAATTTAGACTTTGCATGCTTCAATGTATGTTTTAATTATTGTTTATAATTAAATATCTTGCACTGCAGTAAATCCTTTTAGAAAGGTAACAGTAAATTTCCTCGATTGGTAGTGAATCCAAGAACGATTCACGGAAATGAGAGAAAGTGAGCAATTTAAAATGTACGTTTCTTATAGCGACTTTTATGGTTGTTTTCGAACATCAAAGTCGAATGGCAAACCAATTGGTGCTTGTGAATTCAAAATACACTGTAGTTTTGAGATCATAAAGCATTGAGTTTAATACGCTCAGCTTTACCAATGGTTAACAACCTAATATCTTTGTCCATTTAATTCTCAAATGAGTCTAGCCCCTAGACATTCGAATAGATCGATGCTTAGAGAACTTTAGAAGCTTCTGGTAAGATCATCTAGTTGAAACTTAATATTCAACATAAATTAAATGGTAAGAACCTTGTTGGGGTGACATTGGACATGACTAACAAAGTATAAAAGTCAACACTAAAAAAAAAATTCAATTCTTAAGACTATAAGAAAGGGTACAAGAAATAGGAAAACGAGGAACAAATGAAAGGAATTTACGATTCCTTTTCTACCTATAAGTTTATGTTTAAAGAGAAGTGACCTAGCAATCAAACTTCCTTGGTATCATATACCGCTTGAGGTTCTTACTTCGGTAATAACTCAAACAATGGAAGCTAGGATACACTAATGACCTACAAGTGGGAAATGAAGCATGGCAATGCTACATTAGTTGTAGGGTCATCTAGTTTGTTTAAGGTCCTTTCAAAGGCTGGAACTTAATGGCTATTTTGTTCCATAATCAGCATACCTAAATTTCTGCTTCAAACACAGAAAGACTCATATTCAAGAAAAACAAAAACAATGTTTGTTTGTTTATTTGAATGAAATGGTCAATTACAGGTTGAGTCAATATGCTTGATTAAAACAAACAACTCTTTAAAGAACTTTACTAGGTTCAAATCAACCCCTTGATTTGAGTTCCACTAATCTTTGGCATTGTTGCTTAGACCATATCAACAAATTAACATTCAAAAGCTCTATTTTGATGGACTTTTGAAAGTTCATTGATTTCTAGATCAATTTAAGACGACTAGTCTTACTTGTTGAAAGTAACAAAAGATATGAACTATTGTTAGAACGCCTAGACAATAGAGTTCAAAGCTAAAGAAAGGTTTTATGACTTTATTATTTCACACAGATTTGAGTGAATATAGGTTTATTTACTCAATGTGATATAAGTTTGAATCTGTTTGGCTAGTTCAAAGATTCAGAAGTATAAATCCCACTTGGTAAGAAATCATAAAGATCTAGGTTAGATCATGTTGATGATCACTTAAATCAAGAATGATCATCAATGATTGTGTAGTAAAATTCACAATCTAGCTCCATAAGATATGGCATATCTAAGTTGGAATGATCGAAGTCGATTAGTACTTGATTCGATCAATAATGGATCATAAAGACTTTTCCTTTAATTTCTAAAACAAAATGCTCAACTACCACCAAACTAAACTAAATTCGTCAAAGCTATAGAAAAGAAATTTCAGAATATCTTTTCGATAATATATATCTAGAGAGTTGCTAAACTCAGTAGGAGCTTAGTGTTTGTTATTCAACAAACTAAGGCCCAAGTATAGATATATGTTTCATTGTGATTTATTCAAATAAGACACAAGGGTATTGTTTCTACCACGAATTTTTGAGAACATAATGTTTGTTTGCTCGAAATTATGTCCTTTTGGAGATTCGTTTCCAAAATGACAAGTGGGAGAAAATAGACCTCGAAAGTCTTCGAGGCGAACAACAAACATAAACGGACATTCCGGAGGCTTTTCGAAGTTCTTTAGAAAATCCGAACACGTATTCTTTAAGGACTTTAGAAGTGGCTTTAAAGAATAGACATCTCTTAGAAGACTTTACAAGTGCTTCAAGGAGAACAGAATATTCAAAGGACTTTTAAGTGGCTATTGACATTCTGTTGTTTGATGTTCTATACCCTTGTAGGCATAGAGTTCAAGTCACTGAAACTATGAGATTCTTCTATTAGATAGTGAAGAAACATGGAGTTCAGGTCACTGAAACTATGCAATTCTTCTATTAGATAGTGAAGAAACCTACAACTTGCAGTCAAACTATTATCATGTAGATTAATGAGTTTGTGACTTGTAAGAAAGCTATGACGAAACCCAGATTCCCTAAAATGGTTAGAGGCCATATATAGACTCAAATGTTTTAAATGGTTAGAGGCCATAAAACATACTCAATGTTTTGATGACAAAATTGAAATTTTGTTGATTTGCAAGAATAGTTTCACACCTATTGGTTGCAAAGTTTGTTTTAAAGGATAAAAACCATCAAACATGAAATTGTGTTCACACACAAAGCTAGATTAGTTGCTAAAGGTTACAAGCAAATTCACGATGTGGATTGTGTTGAAACCTCATGCAAAATCGTAATGCTTAAGTCTATAATTCAAGCAATGATTGCATATTGGTACATATGACAATCGGATGACAAAACATCTTCCTCAGTCAAATGTTGGAAGAAACTATGTACATGCTATGTCATAGGATTTGTGGATCCAAATAAATGCTTGAAAAGAAAAGCTAGTTTATAAAATCTAAGTACAGATTTAAGCAAGCAATTGGGAATTAGAAATGTATTTTAGTGAAGCTAATAAGTATTTTAGTTTCATAAAATATACATGATTCTTATAGATATATAAGAAGTTTAGTGGGAGTACTTAAAACTTAATTGGTCCTATGTGTATTACACACATATCTCTCTGTTGTGAAATAACATTCAAATGCTAATGACTTAGATTTGAAATTATTCATCAATGATGGACCATGGCGAAACTTAGTACATATTGGGTATTAAGATCTATTTACAAAGATCTTATGATATTGTTTTGGATTAAGTAATGGCATTTACTAAATCAAACACGAAAGTCTCCATTGGAGATATTCGACCCATGTGAATAAATCTAAGTAAAGGATGTTTGAACTATGTATAAGCATTTACTAAGTTAAACATCAAAGGATCTAAATAAGATTCTTAACCTATATTATATGTCAAAGAATTTAGCTGAATTTAGTATCTACTGAAACTAGATAAGCTAAAGTTACATGAATAGAATTCAATTGGGAATTATTTTGCAAAAGAATTTATCATGTATGATATAATACGAGGATCGCCAAAAACGTATCGTATGACTTTAGGCATGACGAACATATACCAATCTCTATTGATCTAAATGAAGATCAACTAGATTGAGATCAAGAACACTTATGGTACTTGAAAAGGTACATAGGAATAGTTCTTGATTCAAGAAAATAAAGATATGCTAAATATTGATGCTACACGCATAAACACTGGCAAAGGATCAAGCAAGACCCTTTGGAGTTAACCATTGACAAGGACGAGCTAAAGAGCATCGTGTTTCGAAATGGCAACATGGATTGGAGACCATGAGTTGTTGCGTGGGAAATTAAAATATTAATTTCTATGTTCTAAGATACAGCTGGAAAGTCTTCCACATATCTGTGAACTGCTTGGATAAGCAAATCCAAACAAAGCATCACTAGCAACCTAAACAGTTGAAGTAAAAGTACTTATTGCCTAAGAAGCAATAAAACAGGGTTGTTTATGTTAAAGAGTTCTTCACTGAACTTGGGAAGATCACCTATCTGCTGGCTTGATGGTTCTTCATTGAAAAATGCGTAGAACCACTCTTGAAGCAAGAAAAAGGTCTGCTAACTCGATGGTTCTTCATTGAGAAATGCGTAGAACCACCATTGTAGCGAGAAAGACTAGATCACAAAATAAACATACTCAAAAGATCTTATCATCTATCTCGAAGAACATTCGATGAAAAGGATATTAAGATTGGCAAAGCATGATAACTAAACCTATGCAACAAGTGAGAAGCAACACTTACATTGTAGCACTGGAAATCAAGCATAGCTTTGAAATTCCATGAACTGTTTTAGAAGATGGGTTTGAGGCCCATGGTTGTAAAACATTGGGGTTGAACATTTATCATATATGAAATGTATTTTCATATTCCATTTAATCTTGGTTTAGTATTAAATGATGAGTCCCTTCAAATTTGACGAAATATTCAAGATAGACTGTCAGGACCAGTCCTGTGACTAAGAAATGTCTATCAAGTGAACTTGAATGTCAAAGGTTGAAAATGGTCCCTAGTCGGAGTTTTCTATAAAATTGGACGCATAGAAAACGTTAGACGACTAGAATGCAAGATGACTAGTAGTTCTGTTTCTTGAACTATGTGGACATGGCAATGTCATAATCATTTGCATAGATACTTACTTTGGGAAGACTAGTATCGGACAAGACCTATGAAACTTTACTGTAAGAGATGAAAATCTGTCATAAGTAAATTTCATTAAAATTATTAGACACTAAATCCTCAATACCTGAGTGATTTGAGATTACTTGTTTGAGAACTGGTTACTTTGACGTTGACCAACCGTCGCACCGTAAAAGGAGGCTATAAAGGCAACGCTCAGGTAATCACCTATCAAACGAAGTCTAATCTCAAGATCGCAAGATTGGGATTGTCCTCCCATAAATCGGGATGAGATGCTTAAAAGTTGTACAAGTCCACTCGGAGAGCTAGAAACTGTGAAATGCATGGCCGTGCTCGGATGAATCATAGGCTATGATTATCTGTTTATTTGATCAGTTGAACTCTGAAACCGAGGAACACCTCTGGACATAATAAGGATGACAACTCTTACCTTATGTTCAAGAGCAAGCATCGAGCGACAAAGGAATTAGGAAATGCACACTTGTCCCTAAGGACAAGTGGGAGACTGAAGGAAATAATGCCCTTGGTCCAAGTATGCATTCTATGTTAAGTCTAATAAATGCGGTTCAGTATTAATTAACAAGTTAATAATTCAGTGAGATCAAGTGAGCTGAATGCCTAGCTAGAGGCCGCTTCAGTTGAAGTGGAATTAATAATATTAATCCACAGCTTACTCTTGACTGAACCCGTAGGGTCACACAAATAGTACGTAAACGGATCAAGTATTTAATGGCATTAGATACTCCATCTATGGATATTCGGAATCGACGGATCTTGGTTTCAGTGGGAGCTGAGATCTTCACAGGCAAGAAATGAATACTCCGGAAACGATGATATTGCCGGAAACGGAAATATGGATCGTATCGGAAATATAAATATTATCCAAGTCGTAGATGTTGCCGGAAACGGAAACATGGTACGTATCGGAAAATATTATCGGAAATGGAAATATTACCAGAATCGGAAATATTGCCGGAAACGGAAATATTGTCAGAATCGGAAATATTATCGGAATCGGAAAATAATTCCGGAAACGGAAATATTAAATATTTGTTCGAAACGGAAATTGATTCCGGAATCGGAAATATTAAATATTGTTCGTATCGGAAATGAATTCCGGAACCGGGAATTTAATCGGAAGCGTATCGTACGAATTAGCATCGGACGAGGCCTGCCGGACGAAGGCCCAGCACGAAGTCGGGCCATCGCCCAGCAAGCCAAACGCGCGCCCAGCCAAGGCAGCGCCCAGGCCCACCGCAAGGCAGGCCCAGCGCGCGCCAAGGCCATGGCCTCGCTGCGTGGGCTGCTGCTCGCACGCACACGCATGGGCGGCCCTCGTGGCTGCCGTGTGTGTGTGAGTTTGTGTTCATGCACGATTCCTAAAACTATTAGAATTAGTATATGATTAAATTCCTATTCCTAAAAGGATAAATTAATTAATTAGAGTTCTTGTAGGATTCTAAGTTTAATTAATTCGTATCCTACTAGGATTCCAATTCCCTTTCCATAACTCTATAAATACGTGCCTAGGGTCACATATTTTAAGAGATTAATTCAAGTATTCAAAGTGAGTTTTGAGAGAAAAATTCAGTCATATTTCTTACCTAAGAGTGCCGAAAATTCTAGTACCTTAAGGGCTATTCTAGTTGGTCAATCTTAAGGCGGATCCGGACGTGCTGTGGACTATCTACGGAGGGACGACACTTGGAGTCCTAAAGACTTGTTCTTGTTCGGTTCGGGCGCAGCTAGGGAAGGCACGCAACAAAGAGTATGCATCTAAATTATGCTATATGATTATGTGTAAATAATATGTATTCCTGGCTTAATGGTTGTTTCCGCATGATTTATGAATTGTCATATGAATCATAACCTAACAGGACGGGCCTTGTCTCGGGTTACATCTTAACTTGGAGAAGACCGAGGTTTTCTGGCCTACAGAGGACCCTCGAAGCAGGCTTGTGGGATTCGTTCCCCCTGATATTGCTCGTCCTTTGCATGGTGTTAAGTTGCTAGGTGGTCCCGCTAGTTCTAATCCAGCTTTTAGTGGTGAGCTTGTGATGCAGAGGGTGACCAAGACCATTGGGCTTATGGATAAGGTTGCTCAGCTTGATGATCCTCAGTGTGAGCTATTGTTACTTAGGGCATGTACCGGAGTTTCTAAACTCTACTTTGCTTTGCGTACCTGTCCTCCTGGTATTTTTGAGGCGGCTCCTCGCACTTTTGATGAGGCTCTTCCATCTGCCTTGGAGCGTATTGTAATTGCTTCGGGGCCTGACTTTGGTGATTGGCAGTGGCGTCTTGCCACCTTACCTTTTTCTTTTGGCGGACTTGGTATTTATTCCGCAGGTGATGTTCGTCATTATGCTTTTCTTGCTTCTCGATTACAGTCTTTTGGTTTGCAGACAAAGCTTCTACGGCATGCTGGTATTGTTGGTCCTGGTCGAATATTTGAGGATGCGTTGAGTCTATTTAGTAGAACGGTGGAGTATGACATTCCGAGTAACCCTAGTAAAGTCGCTGCCCCTAAACTCCTGAAGAAATTGGCAGATATATATTTTACAAAGGTTACTGCATCTGCAGAATCCACCTTCTCTTTATCTTCTTGACAGTCGGCGTTGTGGAAATCGCAGCAGGGAGATCACACCTCTGCTTGGCTTCGTGCGGTCCCCATATCAGGTTTGGGACAAACGATGAATGCTAAGACTTACCGATGTGTGTTGTGTTACCGGTTGGGGGTTCCTTTGTTCTTTGTTACGGCGCCATTATCTGCTTATTCTAGGGTCTTTGCGGGAGACATCTTTGGTGATCATGCGGTGTCATGTGCTGGCATGGTGGGTATTAAACATCGACATAATGTGGTTCGGGATACTCTTGTTGATGTTTGTTATCGGTCTGGGATTTCGGCGCGGAAAGAGGTTGATATTGGTCTATCCGGAGGGAACGATGGAGCTCTCCGACCAGCAGACGTGTTGCTATACTCATGGGATCGGGGCTGTGATGTGTGTGTTGACTTGACAGGATCATCTCCTTTGACACAATATGGGTTGTCTGGTCCTGGCCGGGTTATGGCTGATGCGGCTGTTCGGAAGCGGGTCAAGTACGAAGCACGTTGCAGGGCCATTGGTTATGGCTTTCTTCCGTTCTCTTTCTCTTCTTTGGGGGAGCTGGATAAGGATGATGTTGCATTGTTGAAGCGGATTCAGATGTTTTCTAGGACACAAGACATTGGAGCTCGTGCTGCTGCTCATATTTTCACCAGGATAGGTTTTGATATAGCTAGAGGAGTGGGGGCCATATTGTATCTCGGCTTCCCACTAACTATTTGTAAAATTTTGACTTTGTTAGCATTTGGTTTATAATAAATAAAAATAAAAATAATAATAATAATTTTATGAATGACCACCAAATCTAAAGATAAAAAACCTAAGCAAAACCGGAAACCTGAAAAGTTCAATCCAACCCGAAAAGCTCGATCTAATAACTCGAAAAATCTGATTTGATATAAACCGATCTGATGTTCCGATATTGACCCGAAATCCTGACCCAAGCCAGACCGACTCGATTATAAAAAATTTGAACTAACTCGAAACCCGAATGGACCCTACCTATACCCGAACCTGATCCGAAGTATACATGACCCGAAATGGCCCAATCAGAATGCACCCTATCCAAACGACCCATATGTTAAGTCAACGTATTTGTCAAGTCTAGCACTTCAGCTATATAGTTTGTGTTGTTGAATCGACTTGCTAAAGGTTGTGTTGTTCTCTGCACTCAAACCATAATTAGTGTTATTGACGCCGACTTTCCCTAAAAATAATTGACGTGTAAGAGAGGTCCTTTAAAGTGCTTAACAATTCCCAAACGCTCACGTCGACCAGACCACATCTTGCAGCTCTTAGCTCCATTCCATAAGTTTCATCTCTTTTTCATTTTGTGCGGTCTACAAACACTATTTAACCATTAATAGTTTTAATTTCACATTAGTAAAAGTTTGATACTTAGAAAAATTTCATTGAAAAACATCCAATGAGATCTTACAAGTTAATATATTTTTATATTTATATTAACAATTAAAGTCAGAATTTTTAAACTTTGACCATATAAAAAGTAAACACGAGGAACATTATGAAATGAATGAAGTATACAAAGTAATTTACACGTAGAGGATAACACTGTGTTTTGGAACCAAGTTAACTTGGAAACGTGAGATAAAAGTAAAACTATGAAAATATGTAGAAAAGTAAATATGAAGGAATATGTAGACATCTCTAAATTTAATTTGTTTGGCTAATTATTACGGAAAACTGGGAAAATTGGAATATCACAAATTTTTCACTTCTTTAATTCTGTTTTTCATGGATTTCCACAGTTTTCTCATCAATTTTGAGGGGAAATGTGGAAAATAAAACAGACAAAATATAACTAGTTGATTTCCACATATTTCCCCACATTTCATTTTCCTCACTTTTCCATTTAAATTACCAAACAATCTAAAATTAAGGAATTCTCTTATTTCCTTAATTTTACACACTTTTCCTCATTAAACTAGAGTTCCAAACACTAGGTAAAAACTTAATGATTTTATTTTATTTTTTTTAAGTTAAAGAGATGACACATGCTATCACTGTTCAAATTGTACCTATGTTCTTCCTCTCCCTATCTCAAACCTTTACCTTTACCTCTTTTTTTTTCATGTAAGGAAACAAACAAATACTATTTGTGCCTTGAAAATGGTTTTCCATAAAAACCAATATTTTAGTGGAGTGGTAAACATTGCACCAATTTTCTTATGTTGTTTATTTAACTTTGTTTATGGTAACATTTGTGGTTCTGTTGTTCCGTCCCGAGGACTAAGACAAGGCGATCCGATATCCCCGTATTTATTTCTCTTGTGTGTAGAGGCTTTCTTATCTCTAATAAGCCGAGCTGCAGCGAATAAAGAAGTGCATGGGGCGATTATTTGTCGGGAAGCTCCTAGAGTGTCTCACCTTTTTTTTTTCCGATGATAGCATTTTATTTTCTAGAGCCACTTTACAGGAATGCTCAAAGCTATCCAATATAATTGGCATATATGAATGAGCATCTGGTCAGAAAATCAACTTTGATAAATCCGAAGTGTGCTTTAGTAAGAACGTTGAGGGAACAAGAAGAGGAGATATATTGCGGGTCTTGAGTATGAGAGGGGTGGATAGGCACGAGAAGTATTTGGGGCTCCCTACGATTATCAGAAGGTCAAAGAAAGCGGTGTTTGCATGCCTCAAGGATAGAATTTGGAAAAAGCTACAAGGATGGAAGGAGAAGTTGTTGTCTCGCCCGGAAAAGGAGGTGCTTATTAAGGCGGTAGCTTAAGCGATTCCCACATACATGATGAGTATTTTCCGCATCCCTGATGGATTTCTTGAGGAAATGAACTCACTGTTTGCAAAATTTTGGTGGGGCTCGAGCGACACAAGGCGAAAGATGCATTGGTTGAGTTGGGAGAAGCTATGCCTCCTAAAGTCTATGGGGGGAATGGGTTTCCGGGACTTAAAAACTTTTAATCAAGCCTTACCAGCAAAACAAGGCTGGCGACTCATGTGTAATACATCTTCACTGGCCTACAAAGTTCATAAGGCGAGATACTTTAAAAACACTTAGTTTTATGATGCAGCGCGGGGCCATGACCCGAGTTATGTTTGGAGGTCTCTGTGGGGAGCTAAGGCTGTGATACCCCAATATTTTATGATTTCGTAAAATATATTTATATAGAAAATGAAGTTATAAATACTATTAAATTATTTTCCGTATTTAATTAGTCTTTTTAATATTTTCGGAAAATTAAAATAACAATTTTAAATCTAGTAGGATTCTTATTGTGAACAACTATAAGTACTACTTAAACCCTATTTAATTGCGGCAGCCCTAATTATATTTTCTTATTCTTAACTTTGTTCTGCCGTTTTCATAGCTTCGTTCCCACTTGTGCGTGAGTTGAACCATCAGCATCAAATCCATTCCTCTTCGCCTAATCATCAAAACCATTATGGTGCCATAGCATGCAAAAACACAAAACCACCAATTCCATTATACCCATTATCATGTATTTAACAATCCTTATCAAGCCTAAACGTTGTTCTTCGGTCGTACTGAGCAATGAGCGCTTCAACGCCCATTCGTCTTGTTCTCAATAAGTAGCGTATTGTATTTAATACATGGAATTATCATCTCGGAAGGTAATCACGCTTAGTCCTTCTAATTGTTCGTGTATATTATTCGTTGTAATCACGCGCACCCGTTATGTAGGAGTTGTATGAAAAAATATGTTGTGCATGTATTTTATTAGTGATGATTAATAATGTGTTTGATATTGTGTGATATATATTTTTGATGATGAATATTGATTTAAGATTTGTATAGATTGCTTTCGTGAGTAGTAAATAGTTGATGTGATTATCTAATTCATTAGTTATTAGTTCAATTACTTTGGCATCACTGAATGGACAATTAATGTCTATGGTTTTGGGAAATAAGATACTCATGTGTGTAGTTTTGGCTAATGCCAGACATTGATTTATGGTTAAATCATTTGGGATTAAGATCGATAATTATGTGATTAATTGTTTTTAGTTAGAACAGATGGGAGTCGGTTATTTATAGACTGAACTATGGTGTGTGCATCTGTTTTGGGATTTTGTGCCGTTGTTGAGAAAGGTAGATTATTAACCCAAATGGGTATTGATCGATCATATTATTTATGAGAAAAGGTTGAGAGTTATTATATTTTTGGTTTGAGGCTCGACGTTATACACCTTAGTCCTTGGCATGTTAGGTAATGAGATGATAACCATTAGTAGAGAAGCGAGATACAATCTTTATTTTTCTTAATATCCCATAGTGGAATTTGGTCCAAAAGTGGCCTTGACTCAGAGAGTCTTTTTTTTTGTAGCTATTGAGAGTTTCAAGTTTTTATACTTGTTGGTTTATTTATTCGAATTACCCATGTCCAAGGCTAGGTATAGAACAAAGAGCAAATATGGCACCTATTGGTTTGAGTACGTTTAGTAGAGGAAAAGATCATATCGATATATTTGAGGTTCATATGAAGAGAATGTTTATAGTTTCCGTATAGTATGGAGTTAGTTTTATTTTTGGGATCATACTTGAAATGTAGTTTCATACTACATTATTTACATGACACTTTATTACTCTATTTTAGTATGTTTCTGTTTGTAACAGGTGATTACTCAGCTTTTGCTGACGTGTGTGTTTATTTGCTATGTGTGTTTGCGGCCATGTCTTTTTCTTATGGTGGCCCTGCGACGATCCTTTTGGAATTTGTCCTCTATGGTGAGCAGTCAATATTAACTGGAGCAGATTGATCGTGAAAGATCGCAATTCAAGATGAAGGAGCTCAAGTGTTATCGTATAGTCTTTTATGACAGTTTAATACTTTTCAGTTGTAAATAGACCACCTAGTAACCGAGTTGTAATAGTTTAAGTTTTGTAAGCCTTAGCACTTGACAATGTGGTCAAGTGTGGCGGTGATACCTCCGATTTAGGTGTAAGCTTCCGCAATTTCTATAAAGTCTTTTATATTTCTTATTTATTTAAAGATTAGTAAATCGGGGGTGTTACAAAGGCATTACTGATGGATGGAACTAAATGGAGGGTTGGAAATGGGTTACAAATTAAGGTTTGGGACGAGGCATGGCTAACTGGGGAGTCCTCTTCTGTTGTACCAACTCCGAATGTCAACAACCCTGCTGATTTGTGTGTTGGAGATTTAATTGATAGCGATGAGTGCACATGGAATATGGATGCCCTGAAGACTCATTTTACTGACGAGGACATAGAGTTAATCAAATAGATCCCCTTAAGCAATAGACGCCCTCCTGATGCTAAGTACTGGTGGCCAACGAAGGATGGTAACTATACAACTTGGTCTGGGTACTGGTTGGTGTTATGGGTCGTTTTGTATGACGTGAGGTCGACGGCATGAACGGGTCAACGTGAATCAGATCGTACCAGTTAACTCCTACTTTTAGGGAGTCGTTGTGGCTGAGTCAAGGTCAAAGCAGTTAGAGAATATCAAGGAATTATTTGAGGAGATCATGGAGGCAGTTGAAAAGATCATGGAGGCAGTTGCTAACACATTTATCTGACCTACACTTCTGTATAAATAGCCTCACCGAGTAAGACTCTAGGAAGAAAAAGGCTACGACAGAACCTTTACTACTGCTGTCTACTTCCTCCGCCAAAATATATCCCAAGAGCTAAACCAACTATTGCAATTCCCCCACGATACCTATAGCCTAGCAGCAACTGAAGATAATAAACCTACCTCTCCTAATTTCCATATAGACATTCCATTACACACCCAATTATCATTACCCACGTCTATCTATACTAACCTCAACAAAAGACCATTCTCCTAATGATATGAACCTGATCTATCTCTCAAATAATGCACTTTCTCATAATACATATCCTTCCACGAGGTATCATCCGCCATGAAACAAACCTTGGAAACATCAGTCGCCCATTACCAATCACCTTCTCCGATAATCCTCATCCACTTATGATCCTATATTACATTCTACTTAAGCATTGCCATTAGCCATATTTATATACACGCAAATATACATTGTACTTGTACTCACCTAGGCTATTTATGCCGATAACATAGTGGATTGGTGGACTCATTGCCACCCGCGGTTTTTATCCCTTTCGGGTTTTCCGCGTCACCATCTCTTGTCTTGTCTCTCTTTATTTTCTGTCATTTATTTCCTGTCATTTGCATACTTTATTTTATCTAGTCGTCTATGTCCCAACCAAAGGTCGTCCATACGAAATTTGGCATAAACAGTTTGGCGCCGTCTGTGGGGAGATGGCTAGATTTATCTTCAAACACATATCCACAAATATCCTCCCAAACACAATATTCGACCCACTTGGGCTCACCAATAAAGTTACCGCCAGGCGAGGGATTGTTGTCATACTGTGTCGCCACCATGAGATGGAGCTGCGTCAGGGCACATGTCGTCGACATGACAGGTGTCGTCGACGGGTCAGGTGTCGTCGCGGGTCAAGTGTCGTCGGCGGGTCAGGTGTCGGCGACAGGTTAGGTGTCGTCGACGGGTCAGGCGTCGTCGACGGGTCAGGCGTCGTCGACGGGTCAGGCGTCGTCGACGGGTCAGGCGTCGTCGACGGGTCAGGCGTCGCCGACGGGTCAGGTGTCGCCGACGGATCAGGTTTCGTCGACGGTCAGGCGTCGTCGACGGGTCAAGTGTCGTCAGCAGGTCAGGTGTCGTCGCCAGGCTCGTTGGTCGGTGGAATATGGTATGACGTCAGGGTATATGTCGTCGCCAGATCAGGTGTCGACATCAGCAGGTGTCATCGCTAGAAGTGATGCGTTGCAGTGGTCGAATTCAACCTAGATGATGCATATCGTGACAACAACGACACCAACGCTTGATGACATCGAAAATAGACATCACGGACCATCATGCAGATGTCACCACAAACAAGATACAATATGAGTTGTCTCGTACCTTGATAAGATCTCGAGACGATTTGATCACTTGACGTCGCGAGAAGTATGGTATAAAACTCAACCCCAGTGATTTTAATTTAAACTAATATTGTTTCTAGTCCTTGTTGTCACTAAAACAGATGCGAACACGTGACGTCATCCACCAATGACATGACGTCAACATAGTTTCGTCCGACGTCACCTCCACATCAGTCGACGACGTCTCCAAAAACGAAGGCGACAAATGGAGATTCAGCAACAAATTGTCGGCAACACTAGATTTTGTGGCTAACTTCAGTCCAAGTATCAAATAGGAGAATTTGTAGTTGTCCTGAAGTCGCCACAGGGGAGCATATAGTATACTCTATCTCATTTAATTTTCATATAGTATACTTGATTTTCTTTTTATACAGTATACTTTGCTTGTTTTAATTTCCAAAAGCACTTTGAAATATATGCTATACGTTGTTATCCTACTTTTTGTACTAACATCGTCACCACTTGTCGTTTGATCATGTCGTGTCGCCAAGTATTGTCTTGTCTACAGGTATTGACGTGTCGCTTGGCTAGGTCATGAGTACATCAGGCGACCGACGTTAGAATGCAGGTGACAAGGTACTGTCTTGTCTACAGGTACTGACGTGTCGCTTGGCAAGGTCGTGAGTAAAGCAGGCGACCAACGTTAGAAGTGTTACACGAGGTCACGACACGACATGAGGTCACGACGATACAACATGACGCCACGACAGCAAGTCACGACAGCAGGACGCGACCATTCTGGTTACCCCTATGACGACAAGAAGTTTCTTGGCGTTAAACATGGTACGTAGAAGTAATTATCGAACATCTTTATTTTAACAATATATTTCTTCGTAAGTTCGCCAACAGATCGTTGATTGATACATGAATATCAATGGGGGCTAAAGGTACGAACATACTTTCGAAGTGAGTTATCTTTTATTTATAATATACACGTATTGTCGCTGCCACGTACATCGCAGATCGTGAGGGTCATCAACACAATCGAATGGTATGAGTGACTTAATTCATTTATTAGTGACGTCAAAATTTTATAAACTAACACCTCATATCCTATTGAAATTTTCTCATATATCATCCGTGATAACTATTTTTCATTTACTAACGACATGCCGCGACTATACGCGTTAGTATGTATATTAATGACAACAGATTACCTTGATCATGACGGTATGCCCCGACGCCACGAGATGGCAATGACCGATGACACGACGCCACCAGACTACCGAGAAAGCTAAGGAAATCGGAATGTCGAATAATCATCATCAATGACCATGATGACACATGAGTAACTTCTAAACTATTTTTCACACACTTTCTCATTTCAATTCATTCTTTGTTGTTCTCTTGTATTAATATGTCTCGTATTCAACGTTCATCAAGTTAACTAATAAATTTTTGCATCGCACCATGAATGTCTCAATTTCTCTAATGACTAAACCATTTTATCAAATCGTTTTGAGGTAAATTGACTTGACATGACGTTTAGAGGTTGCATCATGCTGACACGCATGTACGACGTCAAATATAAACGAACGTCATCATATCTGTGGCCGACTTCAGTCATGATATCTTCCTAAAGCCGCCACAGGGGGGCAAGATAGTACATACTCCTGTTCAGTTTAATATACTTGTTACAACTTTGAAATTTAACTGACGATGTGATACAATTTATTTTCATGATGATCTTGTCGTAAGATTTTGGTAACAGGTACGACGCTAAGACAAATGTACGGACACTGGGGCTCAACCACTATCACATGTCAAAATAGGCGGATAAAGAGAAGTCATTGGGTTTCCCAAAGACGACAAGTGATAAGACGTCAACCGATTAACAAGAAAGGTAATTTATAAAGAGTTCACATGTATTTGAATTTACGACATATTGTAATGTAAGTTTGTCAAATGATTTTACCAAAGACGTTAAGAAAAAGTCCACTTAAGACAGTATAAGGAATTCACATTAACCATATGCTCCTTCTTGTGCCACATTGCGAGGATCAACCAATAAGTCGACCAACGTTGGAATGGATAGTGTCAAGACCAGCGATGCGTCAATCTCATTCAACGTGACGGGACGACGCCAGATGTGACGACGATGATACAAGCGATGACAATGATCTCAGGAACGAAAACAAGATCGGCGACGAGAGGTGCCACGACATCAGGAGAATGCTGTTGATTGTAGAATCGTCATCAAGGGACAGTCAGCGACACGACGTAATTTCGTTACACGAGCCCATATTAAGTAATATCTAACACTTACTTCGTGCGTTAATTAATTTATTACATTTTTCACTACACTGCGATTAAAGTTCAATTTCAGTTTTTGTTATCTGTCGCATTGAATATATCCTTCCAAACGCAATTATATTATATTTATGTTTCATCTTATTTATTTGAAAATCGACGCTAACATCGCATCAAGCGAACGTCCACCTCTACCTTTTCTATTCTCTACAGATCACTTGTTGACGATATCACCAACGACAACAGCAACGAACGACATCATCAGAAGACGACATCAACGAACGACGCTATCAACTACAAGCGACAACGTCTCCATGGTCATGACCCTTAAACTTATTGGATCCCAACGACGACATGTCGCTTCTAAGCGCGACCACTACAGACGACGCAGGTTCTATTTAGGTGCACATAACTTCGTGCTTTGAGTACCTCACAGGTGTCATCTATTCCACAGCGAACAACAGAGACAACGTAAACAACATTTTAAGCTAACGACGTGTATGCACCCTCGACGCTTGTCCAAACTCCTAACCAATCGCCAAATACAAAACAGAGAAACACACGTCTTTCCCCCTCAACACTGACGACAAACAAAGCCGACCCAGAATGCTCATGTCCTACTTAAACTGTTGTTCTGAATATCCCATAGGCTAAAGTCTCCTTCCATAGATTGCGCCATCCAAACATCTTATCCCTTGTCCTCGTGTTATAGGAAACCTCACAACCCTTCGACTCTTCTTGACATTCGTCATAAGGTTGCTTCGAACCATCCACTTCATTCACCTGTAACTTCAACTCAGTCGTCTGCTACCTATCCTCACATGACATTGCAACCATCTAAAACGATTCAACCATACGCACACTCGACGCAACTTCCTTCTCTAAATTCTTCGCATGACTACGAACAAATGAAGAGGCTTATACCGCCTTCATACGGTAGATGTCACACAACAGCGACAATAGAGGCACGCCTGTAAACATCAGACAACAGACTAAGATACAACAGTTGGCCATGACGCCCGTAAACATCAGACGACAGACTAAGATACAACAGTTGGCCATGACGCCTGTAAACATCAGACGACGTACTAAGATACAACAGTTGGCCATGACGCCTGCAAACGTCAAATGACATACTAAGGTACAACAGTTGGCCGTAACGCCCGCAAACATCAAACTACGGACGAAGATACAAAAGTTGGCCATGACGCTAGATACCTAACTGACGTTATGTCTCAACATGTTTTCGCACAGGTTTTTAAGAACTACATCCTATTGTCTTACGCTCGTTAAGAGAAACAATTCTTTCACAAGATGTCAGGTTTACATCTAATTAAGCTGAGGACACCAACGTCGACATGAAGACACCAATATACGCATGATGACATCGAGTGCTGTCAGAAATCGTGGATGACACCAGGTGGCGACGTCATTGAACAAGGCTAAGTACGAAAGATGACGGACAAGCCGAAGACAGTGACAGATTAGCGTCGATAACAAACGAAGATGGTGACAAGCTTTGAAGATTATTTTCCTAACTTCCGGCTTGCTACAATTAGGAAAATGGGGGCTATTGTTATGGGTCGTTTTGTATGACGTGAGGTCGACGGCATGAACGGGTCAACGTGAATCAGATCGTACCAGTTAACTCCTACTTTTAGGGAGTCGTTGTGGCCGAGTCAAGGTCAAAGCAGTTAGAGAATATCAAGGAATTATTTGAGGAGATCATGGAGGCAGTTGAAAAGATCATGGAGGCAGTTGCTAACACATTTATCTGACCTACACTTCTGTATAAATAGCCTCACCAAGTAAGACTCTAGGAAGAAAAAGGCTACGACAGAACCTTTACTACTGCTGTCTACTTCCTCCGCCAAAATATATCCCAAGAGCTAAACCAACTATTGCAATTCCCCCACGATACCTATAGCCTAGCAGCAACTGAAGATAATAAACCTACCTCTCCTAATTTCCATATAGACATTCCATTACACACCCAATTATCATTACCCACGTCTATCTATACTAACCTCAACAAAAGACCATTCTCCTAATGATATGAACCTGATCTATCTCTCAAATAATGCACTTTCTCATAATACATATCCTTCCACGAGGTATCATCCGCCATGAAACAAACCTTAGAAACATCAGTCGCCCATTACCAATCACCTTCTCCGATAATCCTCATCCACTTATGATCCTATATTACATTCTACTTAAGCATTGCCATTAGCCATATTTATATACACGCAAATATACATTGTACTTGTACTCACCTAGGCTATTTATGCCGATAACATAGTGGATTGGTGGACTCATTGCCACCCGCGGTTTTTATCCCTTTCGGGTTTTCCGCGTCACCATCTCTTGTCTTGTCTCTCTTTATTTTCTGTCATTTATTTCCTGTCATTTGCATACTTTATTTTATCTAGTCGTCTATGTCCCAACCAAAGGTCGTCCATACGAAATTTGGCATAAACCCGTGGGTAGACTTGGCCACTTACGGGGCTGGGCACAACGCTATGGGGGTGATAACCAGTCAGTGTGGAAGGTGATATGGAGCATTGGTGGACCGCCAAAGCTAGGCTATTTCCTGTGGAGAGCCTGCACGGGCTCGCTGGCTACTCAAGGGAGGTTATTCGAACGTCATGTAGCTGACTCGGGGCTGTGTAGTTTATGTGGGGAGACTCAAGAATCAATCATCCATGCTATATTTATTTGTCCTGAAATTGCTACGGTGTGAGCGGCTTCACAGTTCAATCAAGTAGTGAATGAGGCACGCAAGGACTCCTTCATTGCGTTATTTGTCTGGTTGATTTCTAAGCTTGATAAAATCGAGCTACTGAGTTGTGCAACAATAATGTGGAGTGCGTGGTCTTTCAGAAATTCTGTAGTGTTTGATGAGCCGTGGAATGGAGTGCAACAGGGGGTAGTGTTCTTTCTGAAGCTGGTAGGAGACTATGGTGACTATGCAAAAGCGGTATTTGGCCGTGCTGCAGGGCTGACTGTTCCAACGAGGTTGGGCTGGCAAGTACCAGAACCGGGGAAGGTGAGAGTTAATGTGGATGCTGCAGTGGTAGTGGGAGGAGTAACTGGTTTGGGTGCAGTGATAAGAAGTGATACGGGGCAACTACTAGCAAAAGATGTAAGGAGAGTCAAGGCACGCTGGAAGGCTAATTTAGCTGAAGCTATGGCAGCTCGATTTGGACTGTTGGTGGCCCGTGATCTGGGATTCAGTGAGGTAGAATTATAGTGTGATGACATCAGCGTGGTGAAAGTCGTTCGAGACAGGAACTTTGGGAGGACGCCACTGGATCTCATGATAGAATATGCTTGTTTGTTGAGCTCCTCATTCAGTTTCTTCTCTTGCTCACATGTACATAGAGGTGGGAATGTTGTAGCCCACTTAGCAGCTAGGCTAGTACCTCCCAATGGAGATGAACATGTATTCAAAGACTGTTTCCCGCAAGGTATTTCAACCTTGGCGGAGCTCGACTTGATAAATTAACAAGGCAGCTTAGCCTTTCCCTCAAAAAATAGTACAAGGGACACTATAAGACGAAACAACCTCTAAACGCATAAACAAAATAAATACTCCCTCCGTCCCGGAATACTCGCAACTGTTTGACTTTTTGCACTATTCACATAATTCACGTTGAACTTATTTTATTTATAGTATATGAAAACAAGTGTTAGCATATAATATATTGTTGGCTTCATCTTGATATATATTTTCAAAATATTAATATTTTATAAGTTTTTATAATATATAATTAAATATATTAATAGTCAAAGTTGTGTATTGACAAACGTGTCCAGTCAAAACGTTGCGAGTATTCCGGGATAAAGGGAGTAAAATAGAGTTTGTCGGTAAACACGTATGAGGAATTGTCTTGCATTGAAAGTTTGAAACAGTGGCGAAGCCTGGAAAATCACATGGGACTAAAAATAGCCGAAGCTGGACCTCGAACTCATGCTTAGACTTCAAAAATCTCACTCTATCTTTCCTAACGTTTTGGTTATCCTTTTTGTTTTTGTTTCTTTTGACGAAAGGGTTATATAACGTTTATTAGTTATATATCGTTTATTAGTGTTCAAGAATGAAGATTAAACCAATGTTATATTTGCCCATGCATGCCTTTCTTCCCACTCTTCTCAAAAACTGAAACACCCAATCACCCATCCCTATTACCATGAAAGGCCCCGTATATGGGAAAATATGATGGTTCTAGCCTTGTTGGTGAGTAGGCCTAAAAAAACATGACTTGGTGAAAAGTTACCGTTGGCTTTATAAAATACAAACTAATGTTGGACTAGTGCTTTTTATGAAGAGACTACCTAATTTTTACTCCGTATTTCTTAGCTAATGAAAAAAACGTACGAGGTACTCATTGGAGTACTCACTAATTCACTATACATTTTTTTTTTTTTTTTGGTAATAGGTAAGAAGAAGGGACCCTAACTGAACCAACACCTAGCACAGGTTAACCAGCCCAACTCCGCAGGTCATTGCTTGAGCCACTCCCAATTCACTATACATATGACATATCTATCTCAAGGTTCATACAAGTGATACGTCCAAATACAACACATAAAAGAATAAATAAAAGATCGACTATGAAATGCAGTAGGCACGGCTATCTTGTATAGTACTCTACATTACATTATTGCTGAACCGGCCATGGAAGACGTGGAGAGATCGACCGTCCTCTTAATTAAGAAGAAGCTCGGATGCTGTTTTTCATATTCTTTAATTACTAATTAACCATTTTTAAAAAGGTCTGCAAAATCGAATTAAGTAACTTTTATGTCGAAGTAGCTTGAACGCTAGATTTCTTTTATGTGTTGGGACTTGGAACCAATTTAGTATATATTTGCATCATCTCAGTAATTTGTATGAGTTTTAATTGATCTGCCTTGATATGAAGAACAATACTTTAAGAAATAATAGCGTTCAAATTACTCCCTCTATTGCATTCATTTCAATAGAACATTTATAATTGCGTTCAAATTACTACCAAGGGTAAGATATCTAGTTTGTAATATAAATATAGACATTTACCCACAAATAATATGAGACAATCAAATATAATTTCACTAGTACGAAACTGCTCATTTGCGTCGGTATAATTGGTCGTTCATTCTATTGTGTGGAGCAAAAAGAGTTATTTCAGTTTTAAAATATAACTTGCGTCGGTTGTTTATTAACCTGCGACGCAAATGTACCTCACACGAGTCATTTTTATCATCTAAACCGTATGTTAACTAATATGCGATGCAATTTAACACTGACTTGCGTCGCACAAATGTTAAACAATGACGCAAGTGATACAAGCAACTACTCCTTCCATTCCTAAATAAGTGTCACTTATTGGGAACGACACGAAGTTTAATAAAATTGTGAAGTGTGTAAGATGTAATGATTGAGAATGTTTTTTTGGGGGGAAAGGATAAAGTAGATAATTGAATAATAAGATAAAGTACAAAAAGTAAAGAGATGAAAGAGAGAGAAATCAGAAAAAGCAGGCCCACTACTATGTCAAAAATCTTTTTAAACAATTTAGCCAATAGTATTGCAACAACAAAAGTGAAAAACCAATAAGAATCCAATATAAAAAAAACGAATCACAAGTACACAATGGGGACAATTCCCTTTTAGAGGGAAATTTTGGCACCAACGGGACTTTTCCCTCCTTTTTTCTTAATTACATAAGGAGAGAGAAATTTTATCAAAGTTCAGAGGCAAAAAACAAGAGAAAAACAGAGAAAACGAAAAAAAACAAGGGCAACATCCTTGCTTTGGCTTCTTTTGCTCAGACTAGATGGAGACAAATGATGGAGATCAGTGGCAAGAAGCTGTTTGGAAAATCAATGACCATTGGGTGCCAGAATCAGATGAAGATGGGGACGACCTCAATGAATAGGGGCATTATTTTGATTTGAATGAGGCAGCAGAAGATACAGGGGACATGGAACATGTAGTGTTTCCATTTGACCTCAATGAACCAGCATCCAATCAACATCTTGACAATTTTCAACAACAAATCTACGGGCCATGGGGTCATCAGCGCAAAAGGAAGCCAAGGCTCAGCTGCGACACACCGTTGCAAATACTCATGTGGCTGTTGAACAATCATCAAAAAGGGGACGAAAGCAAACCATATCATGGGGCCATTAAAGACGTTGCTCGAATCTACAATTGTCATCCAAGAACAGTCACAATGATATGGAAGACAACAAGGACACAAAAAGAAGCATTCAGAAGATACAATATGGCAACAAAGGCACAAAATGCAGGCATGAAAAGAATACAAGTAGCACAAGACAGCATCACAGAACTAGACATGGGGGACAGAACATGCATAAGGGATTTGGCTGAATGTTACATATTGGAGCAATAACCCTTTGGAGAATGATCAAACGAGGCGATGTTAGACTACACACAAACCCTCTACATCCCGGTTTGCAAGACCCAAATATGCTACAAAGGGTTAAATGGGTTCTAGATCTACTTTTTGGGGACAGTCCACAAGAGAAGAGGGAATACAAAACTATGTATGACTTTGTGCACATCAATGAGAAGTGGTTCTACTTGTCCGGCCAAAAAACAACAAAGGGTGTACTTAGGGAAGATTGAAAGAGGCAAATACAAATCAGGAAAGTCAAGCAAGTTTATACCAAAGGTGATGTTCACATCATCAGTGCCAAGACCAAGGTTCAATGACAAAGATGAATGCACATTTGATGAAAAAATGAGCATATTTCCATTCACATATCAGAGGCAGCAAAGAGGTCCTCAAAAAACAGAGGCAAGGGGACAATGATAACTAAAGTTGTTGAATCAGTCAGAAAAAAGGAGACAAGGGACATGCTCATCACTCAAATTGTACCAGCAATCATGGAGAAATGGCCACACAGTGAAGGTCACAAAACAATGTTCATACAACAGGATAATGCAAGAACGCATATAACTTATTCTGATCCACAGTGGCAACAAGTGCATCAATAAGGAGACTTCACATTCATTCTTGTTCAAGAACCACCAAACAGTCCAGACTTAGATATACTAGACTTGGGATTTTCCATGAGTATTCAATCTCTAATGCACAAGAAAATGCCAAAAGATGTTGATGCTATGATGGATGCAGTGAACCAAGCATACTATGAATTGGAAGCAAGAACACTTGGGAATGTTTGGTTATCATACCAATATGTAATGAATGAGATTCTAAAGGCAAAGGGTTCCAATGATTATGATTTACACATGAGAACAAGGCAAGACTTCTAAGCTAGGGAATACTTCCAGTTCAAGTCATTACACCAATGTGGGTTGTATATGAAGGATGGGAATTCTTGTATGGTACAGAAAATGAGGCAGCAAGGGATAATGCACAAGCCATGGCACAGATTCCAAATGCACAAACAGACACAACTGAGGCAACAAGAGAAGAAATGCCAGAGAGCTCAAATGCACAACAAAACAGACCAAGTCAAGTATGGGCAGACATACCAGAGAGCTCAAATGCACAAAAAAATAGAGGAAGCCAAGAATGGGAAGACATACCAGAGAGCTCAAATGCACAAGCAACCAGATCAAGGGAACAATGGGAAGAATGGGAAGGCATATCAGACCCTAACAGACCATTTAGGGGACTTAGGATTTTGGGTTGATACAAGGGTTCAACACTTGTATGCTTCGGGGACATGTATTTTTTGGGGATAATTAGTCACTTTTGGAAGCTTAATTATAAGCAATACATGTATGCAAAATATTTTGTAAGCAAAGTAACATTTTGAAATGAATGGAAAATTTGTTAATCTCAATTAAGTTGGTTTAGGGTCCAAAATGAAAGACTCATCACAGATTAAACAACACAAGATCTCAGAATGTCCCCAAGCATCATTGACACAAACCCTTTCCAATAATACTTAGCTGCTAAAAAGCATCATTGATGCTAATGGTGCATGAGTATTACTTAAAAAAATAGGGTTTGAGCCTCCTCAGCAAATTAAGACTCATCACAGATCATACGCACAATCACTAAAGGTAGTTATTTCAAACAAAGAATCTCTGAATAACAGAAACAAGAATAGGACATTAAGAATCAGATTCATCAAACATTATTCAAACAATAAAGGGCCATAAGATCACATAAAATGCTAAGTTCTTTGACAACTTTGTTTGCAGCCTTTACTAAATATTCTGAAGCTTTTAGATTACAGGAAAATTTGCATAAGAGTGAAGTTTATTTAGCAGGGGTGTCAAGTGCTGTTGCAGACCATATTGTTGAGGTGCTGGGAGTGCCTCCATATAAGGTATCTGAGAGTACTCTTGACCACTAGGAAACACGGTTACATTGAGTGTAAACCTCTCATAGAGAAGATTGGAGTGAGAATTAAGTGTTGGTCTTCTAGAATGCTTTCCTATGCAGGTAGCATGAAACTAATTACTTCAGTTCTATTTGGAATCCAACTCTATTGGTGCTAGATATTTGTGCTTCCAAAGAAGGTGATGAAAGAAATTCGGATAATATGTAGGTGTTTCTTGTGGACAAGGTCTGATGCTAGTTCTAGGAAGGCACCATTTTCTTGGGATCAACTTTGTTTACCTAAGAGTTTTGGTGGCTGGAACCTGAAGGACCTAACTGTCTGGAATAAAGCAGTTTTTCTAAAGCATTGTTGGGCTCTCTCTATGAAGCAAGACAGGTTATGGGTCAAATGGGTCTATACCTATTATATAAAGCAAAGAGGGTTCTGGACAATGCTTATTCCTAATGGTCTGACTTGTTTATTAAGGAAAATTTGGCATCATAGGGATATCTTCCTGCACTCAAGTGGTGTTGATTAGTTTGTCACAGCAGGGAAATTCAGGATTCACAAAATGTACAAGCATCTGCGCCGGAGGGGGGGGGGGGATCATGTTAAGTTGAGAAGACTAATCTGTAACAACAAGGCTTGTCCAAAGAGCACATTCATTACCCGGCTTGCTGTTCAAAATAGGCTGGTTACAAAGGATAGAGTTATCAGCTGGAACCTGAGGATTATGAGCACTTGTGTCTTATGTTAGATGCATGATGAGAGTTTATCTCACCTTTTCTTTGCCTGTCAGTATACTGGTGAGACACAGAGTTTGGTATTCCAGGAACTTGGTTTCACAAGGAGTATTCAGAGTTGGCACTAAGAGGTGAAGTGGGCTGCTAAGAAAAGTAGAAGCTCTAGGATCAAGACCGATATCAAATACAACATGGCCTTCATTGAAACTGTTTATGAAATATTGCTGCAAAGGTATTATCAGTGGTTCAGTAGTCAGTTGGATCCTGTTAATATAGTTGTTTATAGGATTTTGTTCTTTGTTGCTTGTAGAACCAAATGAGTTCCTAGATTGGTTGGTTGTTGCTTGTTGTGGGAACCAGTATCTTTGGGGGTTTTTTTTGTTGTAATGGTGTTTAGTTGTAACAATTATCCTTGGTAAATGAAATCAATATTTATTTTCCAAAAAAAAAAAAAACAATGAAATACCTGCTCGAGATTTTTTTTATTGGATACAACATCACTAAGTTAAGCATATCGACTTCAATAAAAATGAAGAAGTTCCAATTCATCCGATTTATCTCGTGCTAACATACGTAGAATATATTTTTATGGACCAGTGATGTTGAGGATAACGTGGTTATCATATGTTATATGATATAAGATAAAAGTCTATAGGATTTAGGAAACGACCTACAAGTGTAAGACATCTTTTTAAAAAATAAAAATAAATAGAGGTGTCTGTCCATGAATAATATGAGACAATAAAAAATAATTTCCCACATAGTTTAACACAAGACCACGGTATGGATGTGTGGTTGCAGGGTAGGTTGTTCATTTCAAACTTAAACTATATTTTGTGTTTTCTGAAATCCATTTGATGTAAAACTATTGGTTAATGCCTAATCATCGGTGGAGGTAAAGCGCCTCCGGTTGAAATTCTCCGAAATGAACGAACTGAAAATGCCTTTGCTTAGTTGAACGGGCAAAAGCAGCAAAACCCTAGATCTAGAAATTTCGATGACAAGGGCGACGCACTAAGAGGAGGTGGAAGCTTCAGTTGTAATGCTTGACTCCTTCCTCTTCTCCATCGGAAGGTCATAAACTACTATCTAGAGGGATCAAATTCAAAACCCTAGTTTCGAGATCTGGTTAAAAAATTCCCTCTAACGATAATGGCGAGAAAATTACACAACAAAACAAGAAAACAAGGGTTGATGCTCCCTGGCGACCCGAGTTGAGAGGTGAACTCAGGCCGCCGACGAGCAAGGCCGGTGGCTAGGGTTTGTGGGTTTTTTTTTAAAGAGAAGGCATAGAATTTTAGAGAGAGAAGCATGTTCTAAAATATTAGGTGTGGGATGACAGGCTAAATCGCACTCCTATCAAAGATAAACCTAACGTTCACCAACTAAAAATATAGCAAGGGAAGCAGGGATCGTATCCACAGGGAAACAATGTTCTTTCTACTATTAATTAACTAATCTAGACTACTGGTAACAAAGAATTGGATTGGTTTGTATATTAAGCTAAGGCAAATAATCAAACTGGAATATAACAATATTGAGGGAATCTAGGGCAGCGGTTCACCACAAATGCAGACCGGGATTGGACAACGGACAATATCAATTAATTAACAATCATAACTAGGAAAACATGCATCTCTCGAATCTTATGAATTCCTTAGGATAGAAAACTAGCGGGCTCTCGCTACGTACTAGAAATAAGTCCTATCTAATAGCCACAGACCAAAAACATCAGATTTATACCTCTCGGCGCATAATCTAAGGTTAATCAAACTCAAATCAAAATAGTCCGGCCGAACAGAATTGACGAGCAATGATAATAAGCTATAGAAATTATAATCAATCAATCAAATAATCAAGTCCACATATAATCCCAATCATGCATTCATGGATCCCCTAAACCCTAGAAATCAAACTACTCACTCATGATAACTAATAACAAAGCGATTAACATAATGGAAAACATGATCAAAGCAATAGAATAAATTAAAGTAAGAAGCAATACCTAATTCTCGAACAATGGAAATTGAAAGCTTGTGTTTTTATATAAATCGAACTAAGTGTTTGAATTAATGTAGAGAGGAAATAAAACTTAGAAAAATAAACTAAGGGTTTAGTGCTGGAAAATAATGATGTCCCTAAAAAAATAAAACAAGTTTGCTTATATAGTTTTGCCAAAATAAGGCCTAAAAACGGAATTAAAAACGCGAAAAACTGCTGAAGGTTGGCGTCGCCCGATCGGGCGACGCTTCGCCCGATCGGGCGAATCACTCGATAGTCGACCCGATCGGGCCAAAATCCGCCCGATCGGGCGGATTGCGAAATCTCCACAAAGCCTCCAGATTGACCGCCCGATCCGGATCGGGCGAGCTGCGCCCGATGGTTGCATTTCGCCCTCAGCTTCCAGGGCGATTTGCAATCTTCAATGTATCTCGCCCGTATCACCAAGTCTAACTCCCGGGGCTCAACCATAAGCATCTAAGGCTCCCGAAAGTCGACGATGGAGGTCCCGAACTTCTCGGACTCATATAGTGGCCTTGATCAACAATGAAAAGGGTCTAAAACGACCAATTTCTCATAATCAAACCTGAAACTCAAGGCACACTCAATAACACACATTAGTACTAGAAACGGCTCCTAAGAGCACGTTTGATACATAAAAGTACCAAGGGACGGGGGTAAAAACTCTATATAAAACGCATATATCATGGGACATATATATTGAAGTGTCTATTAATGTACGTTGTTATTTGAAGGTTACAATATTTTATCTTCCAACTGACTTAATTCTCCCCATTAAATTGCGTCATACGGAGTATTATTGTTTTCAAGTCAGTGATTAGTAGTTGCGACAAGCCGACGACGCACAAAACATCAAGTCTTATATGTGACCAGTCACAATATCAACTTGTTGGTGTGACGTGTTTACCCTTATAAATAAGCCGACCACGTTTAAAGCCTAGTGTGTTGGTTAACGGAACTTGAAAGTAACACCAACATAGAAAATAAAGTAACACAATCTATATAAGGAAACTTTAACAATAAAATTGAAGAAACTGCAGAAAAACAAGAAAACTTACTGCAAATACAATGTACAAGTGATAGAGTGTCGCCAACCTATCAAATAATAACCTAACTCGGTCTTCCTAACTAAGTGGAAAGGGTAAGAAAGGGTCGAACCCAAGAGAGGCTATGAATCAACCACCAAATGCTATCGAATATAAAAGCTAAGTCAAGTCGGGGGTGTTTTGATTTATTGAGAGTTCTACACTAATTAGGACAAACTAAGATAATTAAAGGATGAAAATTCAATTAAGAGAGACGAAGGTACGGGCAACACCACTCAATTTAATCATGAACAGTTCAAAAGCATGAGGATTAGAAGCAATGTTAGGGAATAAATTAGTGGATAGTCATCTAAGGCACCTAACTACTCTATCGAGCTAGAAAGGATAACTTGATCATGAACTACAACCTATTTTCATGGTGCAAAACATGAATTCAAGCAATAAAACGTAAGTTACGATGACAATATAATCCCATAGACTTGGAAGCCCTATTTTCATGGTCTTTTAGTCTAGCAATCAAAAGGGAGCCTACCTGTAATACCCCGAAATTTTTAAACATGATTTTATTAAAATTAAAAATATTTATTAGCTTGATTTTTGTTTTAAATAATTACGAATAATCGAATTTCGTTATTTTAATCGTTTTTACGATTTATTTTAAACGATAAATTTATAAACGAAAATTTATTTATTTTTCGTTCGATAATTTTTATGAAGAATTATTTTAATTAAACATTTCTATTTTTAGTAAGTTTCAAAAATAGCAAAAATTTCTGAATTTTTGGCCAAATAATGTGGAATTACGAAATTGCCCTTAAAAGAGCCAAAATCATCTTTTCTCTTTTTCTGCTTGCTTTCCACGTACAAATGAGTGAAGAAATTTTCTTCCTTCTCCTCTTACCTTGCTCTCCACGTACAAAGCAAGAGGAAACATTTTCCTTCATTCCTCTCTTTCCCTCAATTCAGTCCATGTTCATTCCTTCCCATTCACTCTACATGGATACAAATTCAGTTTCTATTTCCTAATTGAAATTCAATATCAAAAATCAAAACAACAACCAATTTCACTCCCCTTTTGTTTTCTCTAATTCGGACCAACCACCACCACCATAACCACCATTGTCCGCCACCTCAACCACCGTTAAACACCGCAACAACGACCCAGAACCATCCCAACCACCGTCGGCCACCACCGCACACCCCTATCGTCTCCCCCGCCTCTCCCTTTTCTCTTCGCTGCACCACCAGCACCGACACCACGCCACCACACCACCACCTCCAGCCACCCTCCATCGCATAATCGACCAAATCCCTCCACCCTCGCCTCCGAGTCGTCCCTTCCTCCGCCCAGGACCCCCAAAACTCCCATATTTTGTTCACCCATCTCGTACCCTTTCTCTGTCTCCCCCGCCGTCCCGCTGCCACAAATCATCAATCACCACTGCCGCCCTCCGGCGCGCGCAGCCGCCGCGTTGAGCCACCCAGCGCAGCTCCTTCCTCCCTCCTCTTTTCCCCTTCTCTTCGTGCTTTCCCCCTCCTCTGTTTCGTGCGTCCCCTTTCCCAGAAAACCCAAAACCAAAAATCATATTTTAAGAGTTTGTTTTTATTCACCTCAAACCCATACTTGAGTTGGCTATTTCAACTTGGGCCTATGGTGAGTTAAACTTTGAATTACTATTTCAGATTTCCTAAATATTAAATTTCAGATTCTCTAATTATTAATTTTCATGTTTTAATATTTTTTTATAATATAATTATTTACTAATAAATTGTTATTATTTTTCAGGTTTAATTATCAAATATCGATTTTACTAAAATAAATTATTATCTTGGATTAACAAAAACGGAATTTAAATAAGATTTTCATGAAAATCTCATGAAAATCGGTTTATGAAATAAATATATATTTCGATTAAAATTTCGATTAATAATATTTTCATTAAATTATGAAATTATATTGATATTAAAATTCGTTATTTATAAAATTCTTGACTTACAAAGGTTATGATTTATAAAATATTGATTTTAAATTATTTATCAATTTAGTACTAATTCAATGATTTAATATTTTGAAAGAAATTGGACTCGGTGCTCAGGACGAACGAACCAAGGAAAATCCCTAGCAAATCTCGGAGTTAGGTAACGGCTATTGCTAGTACCCGCAATTCCCTTATAAATGTGATTATGAAATTATAACGTTATGATTGTTTTATGAACTGAATGTTTTAACATGTTTTATGAATTGCGGGAAATGAAATATGATTTGATTGAATTTATTTATTATAATATGATTTGATGGAATTATTCCTTATTTATGATTGATTATAAAATGATATTATAATTGATTGAATTTCTTATAAAATGTTGTTTATAAGAAACCATGAAAGAAAGGATGTTTGATCATATGATCCAAAGGAAATATGTTACTTCAACTAAAGTAAAAAGACTAAAATGTAAAATTAAACGAAACATGATAAATGAAAGTGAAAGACCTAGTCCGTTTGGCAGTATATGTTCACAAGTTACGATTCTCGGTCATGCATGTACCCATGGGGCATCCTGAAGGAAATAATGCCCTTGGTCCAAGTATGCATTCTATGTTAAGTCTAATAAATGCGGTTCAGTATTAATTAACAAGTTAATAATTCAGTGAGATCAAGTGAGCTGAATGCCTAGCTAGAGGCCGCTTCAGTTCAAGTGGAATTAATGATATTAATCCACAGCTTACTCTTGACTGAACCCGTAGGGTCACACAAATAGTACGTAAACGGATCAAGTATTTAATGGCATTAAATACTCCATCTATGAATATTCGGAACCGACGGATCTTGGTTTCAGTGGGAGCTAAGATCGTCACAGGCAAGAAATGAATACTCCGGAAACGATGATATTGCCGGAAACGGAAATATGGATCGTATCGGAAATATGAATATTATCCAAGTCGTAGATGTTGCCGGAAACGGAAACATGGTACGTATCGGAAAATATTATTGGAAATGGAAATATTACCAGAATCGGAAATATTGCCGGAAACGGAAATATTGTCAGAATCGGAAATATTGCCGGAATCGGAAAATAATTCCGGAAACGGAAATATTAAATATTTGTTCGAAACGGAAATTAATTCCGGAATCGGAAATATTAAATATTGTTCGTATCGGAAATAGATTCCGGAAATGGAAATTTAATCGGAAGCGTATCGTACGAATTAGCATCGGACGAGGCCTGCCGGACGAAGGCCCAGCACGAAGCCAGGCCGTCGCCCAGCAAGCACGCACGCCACAAGCCCAGCGCGCGCCAAGGCCACGGATGCGTGGGCCTTGCTGCGTGGGCTGCAGCTCGCACGCATGGGCAGTCCTTGTGGCTGCCGTGTGTGTGTGAGTTTGTGCTCATGTGTGATTCCTGAATCTGCAAGAGTCAGTGTATGATTAAATGTCTATTCCTAATTGGATAAATTAATTAAATAGAATTCATGTAGGATTCTAATTCCAATTAATTCGCATCCTACTAGGATTACGATTCCTTTTCCATAACTCTATAAATAAAGGCCTAGGGGTCATAATTTATAAACAAGTTTCAAAGTATTCAAAAGTGAGTTTTTTGAGAGAAAATTAAAACACATCTTGCTCATAAAAGTGCCGAATTTTCTAGTACCTTAAGGGCGGTTCTAGTTGGTCAATCTTAAGGCGGATCCGGACGTGCTGTGGACTATCTACGGAGGGACGACATTTGGAGTCCTAAAAGACTTGTTCTTGTTCGGTTCGGGCGCAGCTAGGGAGGGCACGCAACAAAGAGTATGCATCTAATTATGCTATATGATTATGTGTAAATAATATGATTCCTGGGTTAATGGTTGTTTCCGCATGATTTATGTAAATGTCATATGTATCATAACCTAACAGTGGTATCACGAGCCCCTTATTATTTTCATAATCTAAATTGCATGAACATGGTTAAATATTACAAATTTGCAAGAATTAAAAGGGGTGATTAATTTTCGTAATTGTTAATTAATTGCAAATTGCGTTTATTTAATTATATGTACGCAGTTTTTCGGCAGTTTCTTCATTACTCATCCGAATTGAGTGATTTTTGTGTCAATTCCGCATGTAAAAGGCATTCTAAAATTTTGACAAAAATAGTATTTTTCTGCCGAACCCAGAATTCTCAAATTCGAAGCCTAACTATGACTTTTCGAAGGTTTTAGTTTTTCGGATGCAAAATTTCGTAAATTTAAGATGTTAAATTAAATATTTGCGATTCCTGTTGATAAATCTTGAATTTTTGATTGACCTACTGCATATGTTTAACAAGTTTGAATGCCTAGTCTTGTTAATTATGCAATCTAATTTGTAATTATGATTAATTTGTTGAAAATTAGAATAATTTAGAATTAATTTGATTTTCATAATTAATTGTAATTTAATTAGAAACCTATGATTAAAAACCACCATAAAAATTGTAAATTTACGATAAATTTTAAATTTTTATGACCTAGACTTGAATCCATATCAATCGGAAATCAATTGGATAATAAATTTTCGATTTTTCGCCCTAAAATTATGAAATTAATAAGATTTATTAATTTGTCATTAATTTTAAATATAAATTTTAAATTTTTTATGCGATTCGTTCAAATAACTTGCACGCACGAAGCAATGGACGCTTCGTGTTACCCTTAAGGGGTGTTGTATAATGCGGGCATGCGACGACGAGCAAGGGAGCTCGTCGCCCGTGCGGCACGAATGCAATGAGCAAGGGCGTAGTGCACGAGCGCAAGGCAGCAGCCCTGCCTTGTGTCGTGTGCCACGAGCAATGAACGTATGGGCATGGGCGAGGGGCGAGCCAAGGCAGTCGCGTGTGGGCAGCAAGCGAGCTGCGCCACAACGCGCGCTGCCTCGCACAAGTGCGCGCAGCCTCGCGCGCAGCGAGCGCAAGCTCGCGTGCCACGAGCGCTGCGCACAGCATCACTCGCGCGCACAGCGCGCGATGTCGCCCGCCCAGCGAGCGATGTCGCGCACCAGCGAGCGATGGCTCGCGCGCGCGCAGCGAGCGATCTCGCGCGCCAGCGAGCGATCTCGCGCCCCAGCGAGCGATGGCTCGCGCGCGCAGCGAGCGAGCTTGCGCGCCCAGCGAGCGATCTCGCGCGCCAGCGAGCGATGTCGCGCGCGCGCGCTGCGAGCGATAGCTCGCGTGCGATGGGCGCTATGCGGAGGCTTGCGTTGGGACAGCAGCAGCTATGCTACGAGCGCATGGGCTGCGCGCACATGGCCAGCAATGGCTGTGTGCGTACGGCCCATGGGCATGCAACGCGTAGGGTGTTTGCGTTACGATTAGATCGTTTTGAATGTTTAATTTGAAAATTTCAGTTCACGTAATTTTAATTAATTTTAAAATTAATAATTTGAATTAATTTCTTGGATTTTAATTTTGAATATTATAATTATAATAAATGGAATTTATTCTAATTATTTTACTAAAATTAAAATCATGAATTAATTTAAATGCGACTGAAATTAAATTAAATTTTGGATTCAATTATAAATTTATATGAGCTTTAAATTTTAATTAAATTTGTATGTTTCCGGTTAGACTAGAAATACAATTTTATGTTTAAAATTAGTAAAGCATATGAATTTATTGGTTTGAGTGGGAGCGCTTTTAGTCATAAACTCTTGATTAGGTCTACAAATCCTTAAGGTTAAAACAACTCGATTAGAATTAATAAGGACTGAATAATTGGTAGATTATTGGTGCCCTTGATTAATTGCTGCAAATGTTTACGTGATGCATAATGTGTTTTACTAACCAGCTATGTGGGCCATTCATGATAATGAATGGGTGAATGGTATATATTGTATATGTACTGTTTTGCAGGTTATGAAGTGACTAGTATGGCCCAAATAGGATAGAAAATATGGTCTGCGTACCATTAATTTGAATGTAATTGGTCTAAAGTACCAAAGTTATTTTTCAATTCAAATATGGTCTGCGAACCATCAAATAGTTGTAATTAGTTATAGCTTATCCTATTTGAAGAAAATGGTGCCTCCCACGGAGATTTTCAAGACGGACTTTGAAGTCAAAGCTTCAAGATGAAGTCGGGCCATACTAGATCACAAATATCTTATGCATGTTTTAAGTTATTTATTGCTTTAAATATGTCTTAAAATGCATGAGATCAAAAGCTTGATTATGTTGCATGATTAAGGATTTTAGTTCACTTAAAATCTAACCAACATAGTAAGAGCCTTAAGTTCCAAACTTAAAAATTGAGTTAAAAGGTGCCATGCCAAAATATACACTTGCTTGGATATCCTTTACATCAATCTAGTAATAGTTTTCGCTCAGCGAGGTGTTACTTATTGGTCCTAAAGGGGCAAGGTACACAAATAATTGTGAGTACATGTTAGTTTTGGTGAAACTCAACGATATAAGTAAGGAGTCCTTTTATGTCGTGGCAAATTCGATAGGTTTACCTAATAAGTTCTTAGACATACCTATCAACCAAGAATAGTTTCTAGACTATTAGCAAAAGGCTTTTGCTTACCTAAGATGTTCTAGGATTAAGTCGACAAACTGTGCTTAGTTCTTCAATGATTTTAGGATCTTGGAATCATTTTATTCACACCTGCCGGAACAATAAAATCGAATAAAATGCTAATAACTTGTTTGAATTGCATGGTTGCTTTAATTTCAAGTTATTATTCATGATAAATGTTTAGACTTTGCATGCTTCAATATATGTTTTAATTATTGTTTATAATTAAATATCTTGCACTGCAATAAATCCTTTTAGAAAGGTAACAGTAAATTTCCTCGATTGGTAGTGAATCCAAGAACGATTCACGGAAAAGAGAGAAAGTGAGCAATTTAAAATGTACGTTTCTTATATAGACTTTTATGGTTGTTTTCGAATATCAAAATCGAATGGCAAACCAATTGGTGCTTGTGAATTCAAAATACAATGTAGTTTTGAGATCATAAAGCATTGAGTTTAAACGCTCAGCCTTACCAATGGTTAACAACCTAATATCTTTGTCCATTTATTTCTCGAATGAGTCTAGTCCCTAGACATTCGAATAGATCGATACTTAGAGAACTTTAGAAGCTTCTAGTAAGATCATCTAGTTGAAACAAAATATTCAACATAAATTAAAATGGTAAAGAACCTTGTTGGTGACATTGGACATGTCTAACAAAGTATAAAAGTCAACACTAAAGAATTCAATTCTTAAGACTATAAGAAAGGGTACAAGAAATAGGAAAACGAGGAACAAATGAAAGGAATTTACGATTCCGTTTCTACCTATAAATTTATGTTTAAAGAGAAGTGACCTAGCAATCAAACTTCCTTGGTATCATATACCGCTTGAGGTTCTTACTTCGGTAATAACTCAAATAATGGAAGCTAGGATACACTAATGACCTACAAGTGGGAAATGAAGCATGGCAATGCTACATTAGTTGTAGGGTCATCTAGTTTGTTTTAAGTCCTTTCAAAGGCTGGAACTTAATGGCTATTTTGTTCCATAATCAGCATACCTAAATTTCTGCTTCAAACACAGAAAGACTCACATTCAGAAGAACAAAAACAATGCTTGTTTGTTTGTTTATTTGAATGAAATGGTCAATTACTGGTTGAGTCAATATGCTTGATTAAAACAAACAACTCTTTAAAGAACTTTACTAGGTTCAAATCAAACCCTTGATTTGAGTTCCATTAAATCTTTGGCATTGTTGCTTAGACCATATCAACAAGTTAACATTCATAAGCTCTATTTTGATGGACTTTTGAAAGTTGGTTGATTTCTAGATCAACTTAAGACAAGCTAGTCTTACTTGTTGAAAGTAACAAAGAATATGAACTATTGTTAGAACGCCTAGACGATAGAGTTCAAAGCTAAAGAAAGGTTTTATGACTTTATTATTTCACATGGATTTGAGTGAATATAGGTTTATTTACTCAAATGTGATATAAGTTGAATCTGTTTGACTAGTTCAAAGATTCAGAAATATAAAATCCACTTGGCAAGAAATCATAAAGATCTAGGCTAGATCATGTTGATGATTACTTGAGACCAAATATGATCGTCAATGATTGTGTGTTCACAATCTAGGTCCATAAGATATGGCATATCTACGTTGGAATGATCGAAGTCAATTAGTACTTGATTCGATCAATGATGAATCATAAAGACTTTTCCTATAATTTCTAAAACAAAATGCTCAACTACCACCAAACTAAACCAAATTCGTCAAAGCTATTGAAAAGTAATTTCAGGATATCTTTTCAATTATATATATCTAAAGAGTTGCTAAACTCAGTGGGAGCTTAGTGTTTGTTATTCAACAAACTAAGGCCCAAGTCTAGATATATGTTTCATTGTGATTTATTCAAATGAGACACAAGGGTATTGTTTCTACCACGAATTTTTTGAGAACATAATGTTTGTTTGCTCGAAATAATGTCCTTTTGGAGATTCGTTTCCAAAATGACAAGTGGGAGAAAATAGACCTCGAAAGTTTTCGAGGCGAACAACAAACATAAACGGACATTCCGGAGGCTTTTCGAAGCGCTTCAGAAAAATCCGAACTTATTCTTTAAGGACGTTAGAAGTGGCTTTAAAGAATAGATATCTCTTAGAAGACTTTACGAGTGCTTCAAGGAGAATAGAATATTCAAAGGACTTTCAAATGGCTATTGATATTCTATTTGTTTGATGTTCTATACCCAAGTAGGCATAGAATTCAAGTCACTGAAACTATGAGATTCTTCTATTAGATAGTGAAGAAACATAGAGATCAGGTCAATGAAGCTATGAGATTCTTCTATTAAATAGTGAAGAAACCTACAACTTGCAGTCAAACTATTATCATGTAGATTAATGAGTTTGTGACTTGTAAGAAAGCTATGACGAAACCTAGATTCCCTAAAATGGTTAGAGGCCATATATAGACTCAAATGTTTTAAATGGTTAGAGGCCATAAAACATACTCAATGTTTTGATGACAAAATTGAAATTTTGTTGATTTGCAAGAATGGGTTCACACCTATTGGTTGCAAGTTTGTTTTAAGGATAAAAACCATCAAACATGGAATTGTGTTCACACACAAAGCTAGATTAGTTGCTAAAGGTTACAAGCAAATTCATGGTGTAAATTGTGTTGAAACCTCATGCATAATCGTAATGCTCAAGTCTATAATTCAAGCAATGATTGCATATTGGTAAATATAGCAATTGGATGACAAAACGTATTCCTCAATCAAATGTTGGAATAAACTATGTACATGGTATGTCATAGGATTTGTGGATCCAAATAAATGCTTGAAAGAGAAAGCTAGCTTATAAAATCTAAGTACAGATTTAAGCAAGCAATTGGGAGTTGGAACTGTATTTTAGTGAAGCTAATAAGTATTTTAGTTTCATAAAATGTACATGATTCTTATAGATGTATAAGAAGTTTAGTGGGAGTACGTAAAACTTAATTGGTCCTATGTGTATCACACACATATCTCTCTATTGTGAAATAACATTCAAATGCTAAATACTTAGATTTGAGATTATTCATCAATAACGGACCAAGGCGAAACTTAGTACATACTGGGTATTAAGATCTATTCACAAAGATCTTATGATATTGTTTTGGATTAAGTAAATGGCATTTACTAAATCAAACACGAAAGTCTCCATTGGAGATATTCGACCCATGTGAATAAATCTAAGTAAAGAATGTTTGAACTATGTATAAGCATTTACTAAGTTAAACATCAAAGAGTCTAAATGAGATTCTTAACCTATATTATATGTCAAAGAATTTAGCTGGATTCAGTATCTACTAGAATTGAATGAGCTAAAGTTACATGAATAGAATTCAATTGGGAATTATTCTGCAAAAGAATTTATCATGTATGATATAATATGAGGATCGCCAAAAACGTATCGTATGACTTTAGCCATGACGAACATATACCAATCTCTATTGATCTAAGTGAAGATCAACTAGATTGAGACCAAGAATACTTATGGTACTTGAAAAGGTACATAGGAATAGTTCTTGATTCAAGGAAATAAAGATACGCTAAATATTGATGCTACACACATAAACACTGGCAAAGGATCAAGCAAGACCCTTTGGAGTTAACCATTGATAAGGACGAGCTATAGAGCATCGTGTTTTGAAAATGGCAACATGGGTTGGAGACCATGAGTTGTTGCGTGGGAAATTAAAATAATAATTTCTATGTTCTAAGATATAGTTGGAGAATCTTCCACATATCTATGAACTGCTTGGATAGGTAAATCCAAACAAAGCATCACTAGCAACCTATACAGTTGAAGTAAAAGTACTTATTGCCTAAGAAGCAATAAAACAGGGTTGTTTGTTTATGTTAAAGAGTTCTTCACTGAACTTGGATGGATCATATGTCTTCTGACTTGATGGTTCTTCATTGCAAGATGCGTAGAACTACTCTTGTAGCTAGAAGGAATAGATCACAAAACAAACACACTCAAAGGATCTTATCATCATATCTCGAAGAACATTCGATGAAAAGATATTAAGATTGGCAAAGCATGATAACTAAACCTATGCAACAAGTGAGAAGCAACACTCACGTTGTAGCACTGGAAATCAAGCATAACTTTGAATTCCATGAACTGTTTTAAAGATGGGTTTGAGGCCCATGGTTGTAAAACATTGGGGTTGAACATTTATCATATATGAAATGTATTTTCATATTCCATTTAATCTTGGTTTAGTATTAAATGATGAGTCCCTTCAATTTGACGATATATTCAAGATAGACTGTCAGGACCAGTCCTGTGACTAAGAAATGTCTATCAAGTGAACTTGAATGTCAAAGGTTGAAAATGGTCCCTAATCGGAGTTTTCTATAAAATTGGACGCATAGAAAACGTTAGACGATTAGAGTGCAAGATGACTAGTAGTTCTGTTTCTTGAACTATGTGGACATGGCAATGTCATAATCATTTGCATAGATACTTACTTTAGGGAAGACTAGTATCGGACAAGACCTATGAAACTTTACTGTAAGAGATGAAAGTCTGTCATAAGTAAATTTCATTAAATTATTAGACACTAAATCCTCAATACCTGAGTGATTTGAGATTACTTGTTTGAGAACTGGTTGCTTTGACGTTGACCAACCGTCGCACCGTAAAAGGAGGCTATAAAGGCAACGCTCAGGTAATCACCTATCAAACGAAGTCTAATCTCAAGATCGCAAGATTGGGATTGTCCTCCCATAAATCGGGATGAGATGCTTAAAAGTTGTACAAGGCCACTCGGAGAGCTAGAAACTGTGAAATGCATGGCCGTGCTCGGATGAATCATAGGCTATGATTATCCGTTTATTTGATCAGTTGAACTCTGAAACCGAGAAACACCTCTGGACATAATAAGGATGACAACTCTTACCTTATGTTCAAGAGCAAGCATCGAGCGACAAAGGAATTAGGAAATGCACACTTGTCCCTAAGGACAAGTGGGAGACTGAAGGAAATAATGCCCTTGGTCCAAGTATGCATTCTATGTTAAGTCTAATAAATGCGGTTCAGTATTAATTAACAAGTTAATAATTCAGTGAGATCAAGTGAGCTGAATGCCTAGCTAGAGGCCGCTTCAGTTCAAGTGGAATTAATGATATTAATCCACAGCTTACTCTTGACTGAACCCGTAGGGTCACACAAATAGTACGTAAACGGATCAAGTATTTAATGGCATTAAATACTCCATCTATGAATATTCGGAACCGACGGATCTTGGTTTCAGTGGGAGCTAAGATCGTCACAGGCAAGAAATGAATACTCCGGAAACGATGATATTGCCGGAAACGGAAATATGGATCGTATCGGAAATATGAATATTATCCAAGTCGTAGATGTTGCCGGAAACGGAAACATGGTACGTATCGGAAAATATTATTGGAAATGGAAATATTACCAGAATCGGAAATATTGCCGGAAACGGAAATATTGTCAGAATCGGAAATATTGCCGGAATCGGAAAATAATTCCGGAAACGGAAATATTAAATATTTGTTCGAAACGGAAATTAATTCCGGAATCGGAAATATTAAATATTGTTCGTATCGGAAATAGATTCCGGAAATGGAAATTTAATCGGAAGCGTATCGTACGAATTAGCATCGGACGAGGCCTGCCGGACGAAGGCCCAGCACGAAGCCAGGCCGTCGCCCAGCAAGCACGCACGCCACAAGCCCAGCGCGCGCCAAGGCCACGGATGCGTGGGCCTTGCTGCGTGGGCTGCAGCTCGCACGCATGGGCAGTCCTTGTGGCTGCCGTGTGTGTGTGAGTTTGTGCTCATGTGTGATTCCTGAATCTGCAAGAGTCAGTGTATGATTAAATGTCTATTCCTAATTGGATAAATTAATTAAATAGAATTCATGTAGGATTCTAATTCCAATTAATTCGCATCCTACTAGGATTACGATTCCTTTTCCATAACTCTATAAATAAAGGCCTAGGGGTCATAATTTATAAACAAGTTTCAAAGTATTCAAAAGTGAGTTTTTTGAGAGAAAATTAAAACACATCTTGCTCATAAAAGTGCCGAATTTTCTAGTACCTTAAGGGCGGTTCTAGTTGGTAAATCTTAAGGCGGATCCGGACGTGCTGTGGACTATCTACGGAGGGACGACATTTGGAGTCCTAAAAGACTTGTTCTTGTTCGGTTCGGGCGCAGCTAGGGAGGGCACGCAACAAAGAGTATGCATCTAATTATGCTATATGATTATGTGTAAATAATATGATTCCTGGGTTAATGGTTGTTTCCGCATGATTTATGTAAATGTCATATGTATCATAACCTAACACATCCGCCCATTGAGCCAAGGCTCTCATGTTTTCGGGCCAAGGCCCCATGTTTATGGACAGCGGTCCATCGTGGAAGACGTTCCACCATGTCATACTTGCCACGGCTAGCATGTGCACCCAAAAACTATGAATGAATTAAATAAAGGACTTTATAAAATGTTTTACTTTATTCTATTTGACAGGCTAAATCGCACTCATATCAAAGATAAACCTAACGTTCACCAACTAAAAATATAGCAAGGGAAGCAGGGATCGTATCCACAGGGAAACAGTGTTCTTTCTACTATCTATATAATATACTAAAAGAGAGGAAATCAATGTGGTGATGACAAGTGTCACTCATTGATTCGCCTCTCTTTTAATTAAAAATAATCTCTAATTAAGACATATATGAAATAATATCATAACTTGATCAAGCTGCCGAAAATACTCATATAATATCTTTAACTTTATTACTACACATTTGATAAATCATGATATCATTGTAACTGTATGTAAAACGGGTCATAGTTCCAAAAAAAAAAAAAAAAAAACAAGAAGCACAAGTATTAATTAAGTAACTATTGTAAAAGATATTTTTGACTTTTTTATTTTATATATATACTTATTACTCATTAAAATACATCAAGAGCTATGTATCTTGGCATTATTCTATTTCAATCTCACGAGTCACACCTAACATTATTCTTACATATTGTTACTATGTTTATAATTTATATGTGATTATCTGACACAATTATACTACGTTCTCTTTATATATTTACATTGACTACCTAACATAATTATAGTATATCTACTATAATTACTTTTCTTTAACATGCAAATCTCTAATACGAATACAATCTTTTCCAAAAAATACAATCTCTACTATATTTTCATTTTTTTATTCCTTTCAAATTCTACTAAATTTTTTTATGGATTTAATTTAATTCAAACTTCTTTTATTTCATCTCAATTTGCACTTATTAATTTGTTGACAAAAGTTGATAAAACTAATACATATTACATTTTTTTTAATTCAAAAACATGGTAAAACTAAATATTTAAGAGTCAAAATTACAGTATAAATAATTAAGGGAATAAAGTACTTAGTTTATCCCTTAAATTCTGCAATTTAGAACCAACAATAAATTTCAAAGGACATGCAATCTGTCACAAAACCAAAAATGCAAGAACCTAACATGTATGGACTCAAGTAAATTTTGAATTGACTATTAATTGTAATTGAATGTGAATGAAGTTAATTAAGAAAATAGTTGATTATAAATTTTATTCAATAAAATTTTAATTTCAAACAAAATCATATTGTTAAGAAGTAATTATTTATTTAACGAATAGACTTAAATTAAGCAAAGTAAATAAGTTTAATTGAAAATTTAGAAAAATGATAAATTAAGGAAATGATCAATAAAACAACTTATAATAAAATTTTCTTGAAAAAAATAGATTAAAATTAATGTTGAGATTCCTCTCAAACCAAAACAATTAGTCAAAATTGTGAGGCTGGCAAAAAATGGTGGTAGTATTATAATAAAATTATTATATTATTATTAAGTATGCACAACATAAATATTTTGAATATGTTATGTAAAGGATTGCAATATGTTATGCATGCATCACACTTTATGATCGGGCGAGTTTGGTTTTAGGTTGGGTCGACGACAAAGATAGACATAGATGATTGACTAATATTGACTAATAAATAGAGATTTTGTGTTGATGAGAGGGTTTGAGGATATCATCTACCCACCTTGGAGATGGAGCGAGTTTAAATTTATTGGATTTGAATACACTCACTAAATCCTAACAATGTATGTCACTTTTTAATATCAACACAATCAATTTTAATACCCCGTAATAACCTTATGTCAATATATTCAAAAGTTAGCTGAAAAATAAAGTAAATTATCTACTGCCCCTAAAAAAAAGTAAATTATCTACCGAATATAGGGATGTTAGATTGTTTGCGGGGCGGGTTCTTTTGGAGACCCTCCCGCGATTCATCTCATGGCCGAGCAGGGATGGAGGAAAGTTTGGTGGGTGATGTGGTTAAAAAATGTATGATCCAACGCGGTGATGAAGCGGTGATGGATTTTAGATTGGACCTGCATTCCTTGATTATCCTTCATCTAATTCATTATAAATATATCAACATTTTTTTACACTCCTTTTATTCCAATTTAATCGTCACACTTTCTTTTTTCGACCATCAATTTATTTTTCATACTTCTTTTATTGCATGAACTCACTAATATATTACATCTCTCTTCTCACTATCAAAATTTAAGGTCTCACTTATTCTGTCATTCACTTCAACTACTTTTGTGTTAAAATATAATAGATAAGCCAAAATCTACTTATCATATAAAACTCCGTGAAAACTTAATGTGACGATTAAATTGGGAGGGATAAAATACTATCCTACATATGTAGTATAACGTTTTGTTTATTTACTCAATTACTCTAATTAATCAGATAACCAAATTTCTTTACTCCTATCATTTACGATCAAATCACCAGAGTCAAAATTAGCTATTATAACATGCACTATGATACTCTGTTACATCATCATAGAAATTAAGGGAAACGAATGCGAGGTTTGGAAACAAACGGATTACAATGTTTCAACAATAACTAGCTCAATCGAATTATTATTGGTGGATGAGAAGTTAAATTATCACAATTTTACTTTATGATTTTGACATTTCTTTACTCCTATCATTTACGGTCAAATCACCAGAGTCAAAATTAGCTATTATAACATGCACTATAATTCTCAGTTACATCATCATGGAAATTAAGGGAAACGAATGCGAGGTTTGGAAACAAACGGATTACAATGTTTCAACAATAACTAGCTCAATCGAATTATTATTGGTGGATGAGAAGTTAAATTATCACAATTTTACTTTATGATTTTGACATCTACTTAGTAAAAATATTTTTATTATAATATGTTTGCAACAAAAAATTAATATTAAATATTAATGTGAAGCGTTGCAATATTACTTATATATAAAATTTCGAGCAAAATTAATATTTTGATATGTAAATCGCGCATCACACCTTGGTGATGCATGATGTGGGTTTGGATTTAATTGACTTGGAAACAATCATCACATCCTAAAAATGTGGTCATATTTAATTTTTTTTATCAATATTATGGTTAATAGTAAAATTATTTTTAATAATAAATTTATGTCAGAATTATCAAAATTTAGCTCAAATGTAAGGTGGATTTTGACCAAATATATTGATATTAGCTATATACTATATTAAAAGAGAGAAAATCAATGTGGAGCTGATAAATATATATCGCTATCTGATTTGCCTCTCTTATAGAAATAAAAATATATAAAATTAAATATTTTATTCTATAATTATTTTGAACAGCGTAAGGCGATCGAAGTGAGGTTCAATCTTGATTCAATTAACTTGCCCCTCATAAAAAAAAAATTTGATTCTATTTTCCTAATAAAAAAAACATTCTACACATGGAGAATATTATGTAAATTATACTTTATGAACTTTGCTAACAAATATGACCAATATAATGTTATCTTTTTATATAAAAAAAATTAATCCATTATACTTAGTACGTAGGATTTTTATAAAACTTTAAAAGTAGTCTACAGATATTGGATAATTAGAATACAAATAAATTAGAAAATCAATCAAGTATATATGAGTAAGAGTGTATTAAAAAAATTACTATAGTATTCTATAATATTTTAACAACTAAATTTGATAATTATAACCGCAATTAGTTGTACAATTTTATACGTAGTATATTTAGCAACTAAATCCGATATTATCACCGCCATTGATAGTAACATTTTACTATTTTTTTAAAAAAAATATGTAACTTTGTTAAACATGAAGAAAACTTGTGTAATCTAATCCATTTACTATTCTACTACTTAGTTCCTCAATTTTATAGATGAAAATCTTTGATTTTTACACTATCTATTATATTCACACATCCCTCTACTTTTTCTGGTTGTTTTTTGGTGATTATTAATACTTTATGATAAACATAGTCATGTACTCCGTACCCCATAACTTTTTTTTTGGATTTGTCTAAATACTTACAGAATATTACCATTTTTTTAAATAAATTTTTATTTATTTTATAATTTAAGATATTAACAGTTAAAGTTACTTATTAACAACCGTGAAAATAAAATTGGCTTATCCAAAAGCATGGTAGAAATAGTAAATAAGAAAATCGATGTGCATCTAACACACGTTACTCTCTACTTAAAAAAGCTCCTTCAAATATTTTAGGCTAAACAATTGAATTATAATTTAATCATTTTTAACAACATTTGTATACGTAATACTAAAATACTCCCTCCTTCCCGGAATACTTGACCTGTTTTCCTTATCGGGCCGTCCCTTAATACTTGACCTGTTCTAAAAATGGAAATATTCTAACAATATTATATTATTTCTCACCCCACCCCTATTAACACAATATTATATAATTTAATCATTTTTACCATATATTTAAAAGTTAGTTAAGGGAATGATTATTTATCGAATATATATAGTGATGTCACATTGTTAACGAGGTAGGTTTTTTGGGAGACCCCCGTGCATCCTCCTCAAGTGGGCGGGAATGGCGGAAAGTTTGGTGGATGATGGAGTAAAAAAAATTGAATTCGGCGTGGGTAACGGGACAAGGATAAATTTTAGATTGGACCCGCACGCGTTGCTAATCCTTCATCTAATTGATTATGAATAATAAAAAAAAAATTACTACTAACTTATTATAATATTTATTTATTTATTCAAATACTCTAATCAAACTAACAAATTGTCAAAAACTCAATAAGTTTTGAAATTCAAAACTATCTTACCAAAAAATATTGAGTCTAGGGGTGCGTTTGAGGCGGGGATGGATACATTAGGGGGGGGGCATGAAGAGGGGATAAAGTTTATTTTGTACCTCTGGGATTGAAAGTGGTGGGCATCGTTTCTATCGTGGATGGAGATGAAAATTATAGGCGGGTATGGGTGTGTAGGCCTCACCTCGCCTCAAAGTTATCTCTGACTGAATAAAGTAAATGGTGTAGTTAGGTGCTAAGTGGTCGGGTAATGAATTTAATGGTCGATTCCGCGAGCAATAACTAGGAAGGGTGGATGAGATAATTAAGTTTATGCTTGACACAAGAGGTGAATAAGAAAGAAAATAAATTTATTTGTGTACCCCTTATTTGTTTTAACTATTTTAATAAATAAGACACCGAATGAGAAATGTTAAATTTATCCATCATCAATTCTAATTTGGAGAATACGAAGTAGCTATAAGATCTATTTTGATGATAATTGTCTACCAAATTTCATATGAATTTATGTTTAGATTATAAATCGTGCATCGCACGGGTATTATACTAGTTAAAAGACTAACCTAGACTATTGGTAACAAGAATTGGATTGGTTTGTATATTAAACTAAAGCAAATAATCAAATCGGAAGATAACAATATTAAAGGAATCTAGGGCAGCGGTTCACCATAAATGCAGACCGGGATTGGACAACGGACAATAACAATCAATTAACAATCATAACTAGGAAAACATGCATCTCTAGAATCTTATGAATTCCTTAGGATAGAACAACTAGCGGGCTCTCGCTACGTACTAGAAATAATTCCTATCTAATAGCCACAAACCAAAAACATCAGATTTATACCTCTCGGCGCATAATCTAAGGTTAATCAAACTCAAATCAAAATAGTCCGGCCGAACAGAATTGACGAGCAATAATAATAAGCTATAGAAATTAATCAATCAATCAAATATCATGTCCACATATAATCCCAATCATGCATTCATGGATCCCCTAAACCCTAGAAATTAAACTACTCACTCATGATAATAAATAACAAAGCAAGTAATATAATAGAAAACATGATTAAAGCAATAAACTAAATTAGAACAAGAAGCAATACCAAATTGAAGAACAATGAATAATGAAAGCTTGAATTTTTGATTGAAAATAAAACTAAGTATTGGAACAAATTTGAGAGAATAATAAGCTAAGAAAATAAACTCAAGGTTCAAAACTAAAAATAAAAGGTGTCACTAAAAATATAAGGGGCTAGTATTTATAGTTTTGCCCAAAATAGAGCCCAAAATCGGAAATAAAAACTCGCGAAATATGCTAGAGGTTGGCGTCGCCCGATCGGGCGACGCTTCGCCCGATCGGGCAATGTGCTCGATAGACGGCCCGATCGGGCGAAATTCCGCCCGATCGGGCGGTTGCAAAATGCCCAGAACAGCGCCCAGAATGACCGCCCGATCCGGATCGGGCGAAGCCCGCCCGATCGGGCGCGTGTTGAAACTGCACGATCCTCTATCTTCAAAACGTCATATCTCCTTCGTTATTCGTCGGAATTAGGCGAGTGACCACTTGTTGGAAAGCTATTGAAGTCTAGAATCCAAACCAATTGGATTTACATAATTTAGAGTTGTAGAACTTGAGTTATGCTTAAAATAGTGGACTATAGTCATTTTTGTACTTTCTTCGTTATTCGCTTTGCTTCAAAACTCTTCAAACTTAATGTTTGTGCTCTCGAAAGTACATAATTTCTTGTATTGATTCAAATGAGTAGGAAATGCACAAAAATATGCTAATTCCTACAATGATGAACCTGAAACTACAAACACACTACAAGGAGCACATTAGTACTAAAAATCGCTCCGAAGAGCTCATTTGAGATCAAAAGTACTAAGGGACGGGGGTAAAAACTCTATATAAAACACACATATCACTATTCTCCATGTGTTATTAAATAAAACGAATTGAAATGAATTTACGTTGCGAGAATAGTTCGTTACTGAGTCTTCGGCTCACCGTTTTTGTTTTCTGTTTTAGGTACTGCGGGGAACGATGGAAACGAGTAGTTGCGAGGAATTTCACCTTAATAATATTCACCTAGTTTATGCTTAAAGTTATAATAGTTTAATTAAGAACTTTTAGTAAGCTATGTACTTTTATTTTGGAAATATAAAGGATTATTATATTAATTTGGAAATAGCTTATGATTGATGGTTGCCTTGTAATTCCCAAGAGGGAGTTACGGCAGGTAATGTCCCGACCAAATTAGGTTAATTCCGCTGCTAATTATGCTTTATTAAATGAATTAGAGGTCGGGGTGTTACACTACCACTCAATTTCATCTTTCGATCTTTGGTTGAGGAGACTAGAAATAAGTCTAAATGATGATCAAACATGAAGACTAGCAATAAAACCCTTTCAATCAACTAATAAACATCCCCCAATCACTAAACTCCCACATGCATAAATCAATTGTTCATGACTCAAAAGAGGGGTTCACCCGAACCCTAGAAATTTACTACTCACAATCCATGGAAATCAAACCAACAACAACAATAATCGAGCAATACATGATAATAAGTTGATAAAGATTAATGAAAATCAATAAGTAAGAACAAGAATTGAATAATACCACTACTTGATTAATTGAAATGAAAAGTAGAAAAGTTAGAGTTTACAAATGAAGCTTCAATGGAGGAAATTGCTGAAAATGTTGAATTACAATCTTGATTCTTGATCTTGAATTGGAAGATTAATCTAAATAAGCAAGTAAATTAAACCAACTAAGTGTTTTTTCTAGAGAGAGAATCTGAAAATATGAGAGAGTGTCTTCTAAGTTCTCCGCCAAAAACGATAATAATCCCCTCAACATTGGGGAATCCGTCAAAATTAAAAAATCGCAGAACACGTCGTCCCGGGCGGGACGGGATTGTCCCGGGCGGGATGAGAGAGCTGGGAAAAAATAACAAAGAGTTTCAGTAGCAAAATCCCGCCCGGGGTAAAATTCGTCGCGGGCGGGATGCCATGTCCCGGGCGGGACGGGTCCTCGTCGCGGGCGGGATGAGCCTTCTCGCGGAAAATCAAACATAGCCTGCTTTCAAATGGCCATAACGTCCTCGTTACTCGTCCAAATAAGTTGTGTGACCATTCGTTGGAAAGCTCTTGGAATAAGCTTTCATCTCCAACTAGAATCACAAGAAAATATTAAGTAGAAAAAAAGTTATGCTCGTTTTAGTATGGCAGGTTGTGCACAAGTTCGACTCCTTGGCTTTTCCGGTTTCTCCGGCTCTTTTCTTGGCTCTTTGGCTCATCAAAATGCTCGTGGATCACCAAATACCTACAAAAAGGGTAAGGAAACAAGGGACACAAAGAAAAACAAAGAAGAAAAGGCCTAAAAACTAGTAAAACTAAGAAAAGTAAGAAAATTGGAAAAAGTAAGGAAAAAGAGATAAAAATCCACTAAACTAACACTAAAGTCCACCTAAAAACACCATCCTTAGTGGGTTAAAAACCCACTTATCAACAAGTAACACCAGCATAGAAAGCCAAGTAACACCAGTCTATACAAAGAACCTCTAGAACCAAATTGAAGAAACTGCGATAAATTAAAAATAAGAAAACTAACAGCGAATACAATGTATAATTATAAGTAATAACAACATAGAAAGTCAAGTAACACCATTCTATATAAGGAACCCTTAACATGAAACTGCAATAAAACAAGAAAAGTAACAACTAATACAATGTATAAGTAACAATAACATAGAAATTCAAGTAGCACCGGTGTATACAAGGAACCTCTAACATGAAATTCAAGAAACTGCCGTAAAACAAGAAAAGTAACAGCAAATACAATGTATAAATAACACCAGTATAGAAAGTCAAATAACACACGTCAACAACTTTTTCTATATAGAAGTTGCGTGAGAGGGAGTTACACGCGTGTGTCACACCGGCCATCAATTTGATGGTGTGACTGGTCACACAGAAGACGCGCTACACACAAAATCCTAGTTTATTCTTGAACAATTTGTTTTTCTTATTATCTTAGTTGTGTGGCGTAATAATAACACTGAGTCACTGACACACTCTATTTCCAATCATAATTACGTAAAATGTTTATATCATAGATAGACTAATTGAGTTTAGACTTGGTGGGAGAGAAAATACACGACCCACATATATCCATATCATATCATTAACATTTGAAAATTGAAAATGGTATTATACACCAGACAATTGAGATTTCATAATTATATATAACAAAAAAAAAAAAAAACGGATATTTCATGAAATGCCCTCGAGTTTTTCCATAATTCACCAAACGCCCATCAAGTTTCAATAATTCATAAAATACCCCTCACAATTCGTACAAATACCCAACATACCCTTACTAATAACGGACCGTTAGTCTGCCGTTAGCCAAGTTTTCAATTCACCCAAATGCCCCTATTCTGAAACTTATTTCACCAAATGCCCCTATTGTGAAACTTATTTCACCAAATGCCCCAAACTTAACTATAGCTATTTTGATGTTTCAGCGACTAGTTTTTGTGTTTGACAGGTAGCTGTTGGTCACGGTTGACTATAAAAGCCCCTTTGCTGAATGGTTCTTGTAAGTTAGATGTTATTTTGATTTGCTTTGCTAATTTCATAAGATTTTTGTCATGATTTTTCTTTCAAAATCATCATCTACACCCAATGAGTCCACATATATTAGAGTACCTACCAAATTTTGTTATTGTGCTAGGAAATTTGTCATTCGAAGCTCTGATACAACACTCAATCCACAAAGGTTGTACTACAAGTGTGATCCTTGAAACAATCTGAGATGGTGAAAGGGAGTAGTTGAGCAAAAAAACAAGGGGCAACAACACGAAGGACAATGCGGGGGAAGCTTAGACGAAGGAGAAAGTATTGAAAACAGGCGAAACAGTAAGATGCAAGAAGAATTGAAGCAAATGAAGAAGAAGCTAAAACAACAACAAAAAGTAGTCAAAGTTGTAATACAAATGGGGATATTGATGTTTGTAATTTTACTGTTTGTAATCATGAAGTAAACACAAGTAATGAGAAACAAATTCACATTTCATAAATAATTGATGTTGCATAATCTGCACAAAATACCAAACTGGGAAGCATTTCTGTTTTTAGCTTCACTTACAAAACATCTTTGCACCAACTACATTTAATGTTATTTTGTACTCAATGAATATGTGCAAGATCAAAACAGATGTGCAAAAAACTACCCCAAAAAGCATTAGCAGCTATCCAGAAGAGCTTGTGGAACACCACTTCAACCTCCATTCCTACCACAATAACAAAATTTGTTAGGTACCCTAATATATGTGGACTCATTGGGTGTGGAAGATGATTTTGAAAGAAAACTCATGACACAAATCTTATGAAATTAGCAAAGTAAAGTAAAATAACATCTAAAATACAAGAACCATTCAGCAAAGGGGTTTTTATAGCCAACCATGACCAAGAACCACTTTTTAAACACAAAAACTAGCCGCCGGAACATCAGAATAGCTATATTTAAGTTTGTGGCATTTGGTGAAATAAGTTTCCTAATAGAGGCATTTGGTGAAATAAGTTTCAGAATAGGGGCATTTGGGTGAATTGGAAACTTGGCTAACGGCGGACTAACGGCCCGTTATTAGTAAGGGTATGTTGGGTATTTGTACGAATTGTGAGGGGTATTTTATGAATTATTGAAACTTGATGGGCGTTTGGTGAATTATGGCAAAATTCGAGGGCATTTCATGAAATTTCCAAAAAAAAAAACAAATATGATCCACAAAATATAAATATGAGTAAAGATCGAGTAAGCTGGCATTTGACAATAAGTCAAACACCTTCTTAACTACCAAAGAAATCTCTGCCATGCAAATTAGGAGTAGTACTATACTCATCTTGATCATATGCTGCATGCTGCATGCTGCGTAAAAGCGGCCGGGGTTTATAGTTTCCCAACCGTTTTGGCAGTCGGTAAAAGCGGCCAGTTACCGACTGTTTGAACAGTCGGTAAATTATTTTTCTTCATCGATATATTTTACGTTAACAACGCATTAGCCTGTCGTGTAACCACCAAGCCAAGCTGATTACACTGTTCCCTTTAATCATGCACTTAAATTTCCCACCTCCCATATTTTGGTCAATTGGTCTCTTTGTTCCCCCTTTCGATAGTTGGAAATATCAAACATATAAATAATAATGCATTTTTATATACACCCATTTAGTTTTATATACACCCATTTAGCTAGGCTTTTTTGTACAATGATTAGCTACAAAAGTTTCTTATATTATAAAACTAGCTTGTTCTTTATTCGTAGTAGATCGATGGTGCTCGAAGGATAAAATAGAATCTGCTATATTTATTTTATTTTCACTACAATTAAGTTATTTTTGGTACAGAGTTGCTCATTTTGCCGCTTAATCATTTTACGTAGTTCAAATTCCAGTATTTGGAAATGAAAAAAGATCATTGACCCGCCTTTATCCTTAATTGGAGCACGCAAGGCCAGGAGATTAGTTACTACGGATTTTTCATGAAATACCCCTCAATTTTTACGAAATTTGCTAAATGCCCCTCGACTTTCAGAAATTCACCAAATTCCCCTCACTTTCACTAAAATACCCAAACTACCCTTACACTTAACGGACATTAAGTCGCCGTTAGCTGCACTTTACTATTTTGCCCTTATTTGTCTTTTGGGCGCCATTACCCCTCTAAACCCACTTCATTCTTCATTATAGTTCAAAAAAATCCCGTTTCTCAAACTGCCTCTCTCTCTCTCTCCCCTGTTCTTCAACATTCAACCACCATAACTGCATCATCAATCACTCAAAAAGCTTCAAAATTTTGCCGCGCGTTGTGTTGCTGAAGTTATGTCCTGGGTTTTCAACCCCAATTGATTTCTCAGAAAGGGGTTTTTTGCTAATTGCACTAGAAAGTTGAAGAAGTGTAAGTCCAATTCAGAATTTCGTGTTCGTAGTTAACTCGCGCATCGTTTAAGGTGTGTAATCACAATCGCACTTAATTTATTTTCGATTTTTCAAAGTTCTGTTGCACAAATTTTAGGGTTTAGGGTTTCTGAAAATTTGATGTTGGAGATGACTTTTATGTTTGTGTTTTGATGAAAAAGAGTTGGAATTAGTTGTATGATGTTATGCATGTCAATTTGTTGATGGAAATTTAAGTTTTTTTCTTGATGATTTTGTGTGTGGTAGGATGTCTGCTACTTGGTTGTTGTTGCATTATAAATGTCATGACTTTGATGTGAGGGTTGTGGACAGCTGATAAATGTCAATTGATCGACATATTATTGGATATTTTTGAGGAGTCAAGTAAGCAAAATGTGTTTTTGCCTAAAAAGTTTAGGTTGTACACTGACTCACCCATTGGGAGGGTAGAATTAGTTGATGATAGTGTAATGCTTAGAATGTGAAGGTGGAGTATTGGCAAGGAAACAATAGAATTGTGGATAGAGGATTCAGACACTCCAGGGCCGGGGTAGCTTTAGGTCTATTGTATCTCTGCTTGTGAGGCAAAGGAAGGAGGGGGAAAGAAAGTTAAGGGAGAGACAAGATGAGCTCTTGAGGATGCAAAGAGAGGCTGAAGAACAGAGGAGGATAGAAGAGGAAAAGGAGAGGGCTAGGAATTGAAGGAAATGGAGGAACAAATGAAGTAGACAGTACGTGGCTATGGAGTTCCCAGTGGTGGATGTTGAGAATGATGGGGTTGAGTAAGTGAGGATTATTACCTCAGATGATGATGATGAAGTGTTTCCTGGCCTATCTCAACCACAGCCACAAACACAAGACTCCCCCTCTCCTAAGCATCCTACAAAGTCTAAACCTATGAAGAAATTGACTCCTAAAAAGATGAAGACACCAAAAAATGCTCTCCCAAAACGAACTGAAACCACATCCACCCCAAAAACAACAACACAAACACCTCCACCCCCTCCTGAGTCAAAACAACAAACTGTTAGGTTATGATACATATGACAAAACATAAATCATGCGGAAAAACCTTAATGCCAGGAAACATATTATTTACACATAATCATTTAGCATAATTTAGGAGCATACACTTTGTAGCGTGCCCTCCCTAGCTGCGCCCGAACCGAACAAGAACAAGCCTTTAGGACTCCAAATGTCGTCCCTCCGTAGATAGTCCACAGTACGTCCGGATCCGCCTCAAGTTAGACCAACTAGAATCGCCCTTAAGGTTACTAGGAAATTCGGTTAAGTGTTTGCAAGTGTTTGGCTTATTTTTCTTTCAAAACTTACCCTTAGAATACTTCAATCCCATGTCCATAAATTATGACCCTAAGCCCTTATTTATAGAGGTTTGGAAAGGGAATTGGAATCCTAGTAGGATACGATTTAATTAAACTTAGAATCCTACAAGGACTCTAATTAATTAAATAATCCTTTTAGGAATAGGAATTTTAATCATACACCAAATCCTAATAGATTTAGGAATTGTGCATGGACACAAACACACACACGCACGGAGCCACGAGGGCGCCCACGCGTGCGCGCGCTTGGCCCACGCTACGCAGCCCACGCTACGCAGCCACGCCTTGGCGCGCTGGGCCTGCCTTGCGGTGGGCCTGGCGCTGCCATGGGCTGTGCGTGTTGGCGTGCGTCTTGCTTGCTGGGCGATGGCCCGGCTTCGTGCTGGGCCTTCGTCCGGCAGGCCTCGTCCGATGCTAATTCGTACGATACGCTTCCGATTAAATTCCCGGTTCCGGAATTCATTTCCGATATGAACAATATTTAATATTTCTGATTCCGTAATTAATTTCCGTTTCGAACAAATATTTAATATTTCCGTTTCCGGAATTATTTTCCGATTCCGATAATATTTCTGATTCTGACAATATTTCCGTTTCCGGCAATATTTCCGATTCCGGCAATATTTCCATTTCCGATAATATTTTCCGATACGTACCATGTTTCCGTTTCCGGCAACATCTACGACTTGGATAATATTTATATTTTCGATGCGATCCATATTTCCGTTTCCGGCAATATCATCGTTTCCGGAGTATTCACTTGCTTGTGACGATCTCAGCTCCCACTGAAACCAAGATCCGTCGATTCCGAATATCCATAGATAGAGTATTTAATACCATTAAATACTTGATCCGTTTACGTACTATTTGTGTGACCCTACGGGTCCAGTCAAGAGTAAGCTGTGGATTAATATCATTAATTCCACTTGAACTGCAGCGGCCTCTAGCTAGGCATTCAGCTCACTTGATCTCACTGAATTATTAACTTGTTAATTAATACTGAACCGCATTTATTAGACTTAATATTATATTCATACTTGGACCAAGGGCATTATTTCCTTCACAAACACCTCCACCCCCTCATGAGTCAAGACAACAAACACCTCCATCTCCTCCTCAGTCAACACAACAAACACCTCCACCCCCTCCTCAGTCAACACAACAAACATCTGACCCCCAAACTGAGTCAACACAACAAGAACCTACACAAACTGAAAGTGCAACACCAAATGAACCACAAGCAACAATACCTGAACTTGGTGTTCCATCCAAACCAAAAAAGACAGGGAGAGCTAGACCTAAGGGGTTTAGGGTGGGAAAACCAACACTGGTGAAACTGGGAACATATGTTCCTAAAACCAATGCTAGTAAGGTTAAGAGAGGGATAGGAAGGGCATGTAAAGGCAAGGGTATTGTTGTGTTATCTGATGGTGAGGATGATGAAGACAGTGAGGATGATGATTTTGAGGGGGCTGTGAGTGATGATGATAGTGAGGAAGAAAGTGACACAGGGGATTTCATTATTGACGAGGAAGGGTTAGAGGAATTACAGGATGATATCCCTGAGGAGACATTTGAGGATTGTCTTGATGGTAGTTCTAGGATGGACAGAAATTACAAAAATGGCAAGGTGTATGTTGAGAAACCATTTGGTTCTATTAGGCTAGATCCCTGGATAATGTTTAAAGATAGGGAGTCCTTTATGAATGTCCTTATGGACTACTGCATTCATGAGGGGTTCGACTTGAGTATGGAGAAGTCAGACAACCAAAGATACACTGTTGTTTGTGCAATTGAGGGCTGTGATTAGAGGATTCATGCCTCAAATATGGTAGATAAGTGCAGTTGGGCAATCAAGTTTATGAGTGGTGAGCACAAACTGTGTGGTAGGCTTGAGTTCAACCCAATAGTGACCACCAATTGGTTGGTGAGGAAGTTGTTGTCAGACATTGAGGCAAACTTAGAAATACTTGTGGTCACACTTCAGAGGTATGCTCAGGAGAGGTTCCAAATTGAGGTGAAGAAGAGGCTTTTCTATAAGGTGAAAGCAGTGGATAAGGAGATCATCCATGGTAGTTTTAGTCAGTCATATGCACTCTTACCTAGCTATGCAGGGATGATCAAGGAGACTAACACTACACCATAATAACCTTTCAATAGCGCTTTTTTCAATAAATTACAGCGCTTATTAAGCGCTGTTAATTATAGGCGCTATTAAAAGAATCATAGAGCTTTTAATAAGCGTTGTTAATGTTACCTTATTTAGCAGCATTCAATATATAAGCGCTGTAGATACTCAATGCAAGGGAGGAGGCATTGCGACTCCAAATTAGTGACTTATTTAGTATAAGAAACACCAATGTAATGATTTTATAAGAGACTAGTTATTGATTTAATTTTTTGTTTAACAATTAATACAAACATTTGCAATTTGAAATAAATATCTAATAATAATAATAATAATACAATATTCATATCCCAATTACAATTCTGTATAAACAACAAAAACCATTTCATAGCTCAATTACATCAAACAAACATCTCATATCTTTTAACCACGTACAATATTCATTTGTCACAAATTGGGAAAAAAATACTACACATAAAGCACAAAAGAAAAACATGACACGCCCTGTGAGTCCTCAATTGGCCTTGATCATTACACCATTATTTGAACCTATACATATTCATGAATATGGGTATGCTTGTAATCATGATCTCCTTTCCTGAATCCAGTGCCATACAATCCAAAATCAATGCCATTTTGCCGAGAGGCTCGAGAGCACTATGAAATTAAAAAAAAAGGTCAATTAATAATCAGTTTTTTAAAAAAATACACAAAGCTATTACATTTATATCTGAAGTAGCCAACAATTATTCGAAAGATCAAGTATGGGAAAGACAAGTATGGGATTGAGGTATTTTCTTTCTGATTACCCAAATGTTGAACTAGCAAATACATAATCTGCTGACTACTAACCTGGTCATCATCTTAGAACAAGGACGAAAGCCTAGAGTGAATTGACATCCTATTTTCTGGTCATCTTCTCAGCTGCAATTCACTCTTAGAAAATGCCTTCTGATCACGATCTGCCCTGAACTTTCCTAACTTGACACCACTTCCAGCCCATATTAATCATCCAGCTTTAGGTATGAACTTTCCATTTTCTGTCCAAACAAAAACAATCAGTTATCATAATCTATATTCGGCTCAATTAAAACTAAAGCAATTGGAAGCAAGAGATAATGAGTATCCAACCTGGTGACACCACGGTGCATAGAAGACAAACCTTATGACTCTTCTGTCCTCCAATGTCCCCATGTTTTGTGACTCGATTAGTTCAGCAACCTCCCAATTCTATGCACTACCATTCTGGTTTTGGAATAATCATATTATTTCAAGTTAAGGAACATGAAAATCAAAGCACTCTACTAGAATTTTAGTTATTTTATTGTTTTGAAAGATGTACTTTATGTTGTTTTACCACACTATTAAAGCCTTATATACTCCATATCAAATTAGATCACCAAGTCTTACTCGATATAGAAATGAGACAGAGATCAGAAAACGCGCATAATAAACTGCGAGTAAAAGCTCATAATACACAAAGGCTTATCATCCTAATCAGTTGGCAGATGAATCACTCAGTAAAGTACATAACCCTTTTGTAATGCTACATTCAAATAGCCCAGTCATAATACATAACAGGGGTTCTGATTTTAGAATAAATCAAACCTATAAAATCCATTAACTTCAAATTAGGCCACCAGTAGCATAGTTTTTGGTGTTGACATAAGCATCATAATGATTAAACAATAGAGGCAATACATTTTCTTCAATTTTTCTTTGTTGATTACAACATAATTTCATAAAATATTTAGCAAGTACAGAATACCTGTTACTCTGTTAGAATATCATCTTGCCTTGCTCAGTAGACACATAATTTTACATTTGGCCAAATCTTTTGGTGGCAACGATGGCTAACACCAGATGACCACAAGTCCATAACGCAGTAAACCCGAACCAAAATGTCTCGTCCAGAAAACCATAGTTAAACAGCAGAGTGTTGATTGCAGCGTGAAGCACTTGATCCAGTTATGAAGTGGTAGCTTCCATGCCCACTAAAAACAACTCAAATCTCACAGCATCAACTATAAACAACTTTAGAAATTTAATAGTTTAATATTTAACTCCAAAATACTTTTATTTCACCATGTCTGCATTGATTCATAAGGTTTTGACTCAATTTGGGGAGAAACACAATAGATTGAGAGGAAATGGAAGCCTTTCGGCTTATAGACGAATGAAACACCTGGGTATAACTTGGAGTCATTGTATATCTGCATTCATTCAGTTTTCACTAAATTTCTTATACTTCAAATTAGAATTAAAATCAATAATTACCCGCACGACTATTTTCTATAAACAACGGTTTCATTAGTTATCTTTTTCTCTAACTAATACTGATTACATAAGTTAAACGACAAAAGAAGATTATTGCTGTTACTTGTTAAAAATGTGTTAATAATGCTAAAAGTTACAGGTGTTACAGACTTACAGGTGGTAGTTATTTGTTTGTCGTTATATAACAAAATTCTAATAGTGAACTCCAATCTCACAGCAGATATTTTCAAACCAATATCCAGAAAATAATAATCAGTTTATCATCAATTTCCCCTTCCCTTTTTCTTTAGCTAACTAGAGTAAAGAAACACTAGATGCAACTTTTTCCCCTACACAAGAAGAGAAATACAGGACACAATCATAAACTCACAAGAGTTCACCATGCACCATGAAGAACGCATTCAACAAGTTTTTTATTAATCAAACAAGGAGAGAAACCTCCAAATTGAATATCTAATACACAAGCACTTTTTGTCCTATATTTTTTAAGTTCTCTATGAACTAGCAACTGCTTTGTAATTGTATAACCATCGAAGTATGCAACAACCAACAAGAAAAGAGCTTTAAAACTCAAGGACTATATGTGAGATGCGAGTATATATATCAGCTGCATAGAAGGTAAAAAGATTGGGTAATTAGAACTTGGAAAATATTTGGTGAATTGGAAAGACGTTGGTGTTTTGAAATGTATTGGATTAACACTCTACTTGTTAGTGAAAATCATACATCGAGTGTGATACACCATCAGGATAGTCTGTATATATTGGCAACCATCAGACTCAATTTTAAACATTAGATGCAATTTTCGGAGCATCAAATGGTGCGTGGTAAACTAGTTAATAGCATTAAAGCTACACCAAAACCAAACCACCCAATCTCTCTAAGCAACAAATACGAGTTCATACTTCACTAAACCTTAAGGTGGAGAACACCAGAAAAGTAATTTATTATAAATTTAGTCATTATATATCGGAAAATCCTCAGCAATGCAGGAACGTATCTATTGAAAAATTTAACCAAACAAAGGATGTATATAAAATCATAATCTAATTCAGAATATCAATAATAACGCAATTCAACAATATTAGAATCAAATTATACCGGCATTCAGGAAGATCCTCTTGGAAGACATCCAATTAAAACCTAAAAGATCGATAAAAATTCACTAAATCAAGTCATATCTTCACCTAAAATTATGGAATTAAACTTATCAGAATCACTAAATTTCGGAAAAACATCAAATTCAATAACAGATCTTAAATAAACAACAATTCACATGTGCAAACTTGCAAATCTCAATTGATAAACCTGTAAAACGCAATTAAATTGAAAATTAAAAAGACATGCATACTCACTTAAAAATCGTAATTCATAGTAGGTTTCATCACAAATTAAGAAGAAGAAGAAGTAGGCCTGGCTGATTTCATCACAACCGTCGATAAAGGCTTGTCGGAGAATAAGCCAAATCGCAAATAACTTGGATAAATTTCGAATTGAAGGAATTTGCTCGAAAATATTTGGATTGTTGAAATTTGGGATTCCGTAGAACTGGGATTCAGGGATTGGGAATGAAAACTTTACCGACCTCCAAATCGCAAATGATTGTTTGTTTCCGGTAGAAATTGGGATTGAGGGATTAGGATTGGGATTGAGGTCAATTTGGGATTGGAAATTTTAGTCGATCTTTTAAGCAAATGGGAACGAAGAACTGCAGTATTTCGAAGGGGTAAGAGGGAAAACCGTTCAGGGTTTTCTACTTTTTTTTAGTTGATTTTTTTTATTTAAGTGTAAAGAATTTCCGGATGTTTTGGCAGCACTTTAAGAGTAAACGCTGTATTATCAAAGTGTATTGCAACATTTAAACGTTGTTATTTGGTCATAACGACAGCGTTTTTTCATAAACGCTATTAATTAGGTGTTATTGATATTAATGACAGCGTTTATTAAAAAACGCTATCAACGAGGTGTTGTTAATTGCTTATTTTGGTGTAGTGTAACCCTGGGAGTTATGCACTGATCACATGGCATAGTGATTCTGGGAATGTGCAACCAAGGTTCAAGGCCTGTTTTTTTCTCATTTGCTGCACATTTTAGGGGATTTCTGAAGGGGTGTAGACCCATAGTTGAAATTGATGGATCTCACCTAAGTGGGTATTTCAAGGGGATTCTTCTGGCTGCCTTGGGGATTGATGGAAACAATGAGATATTCCTGCTAGCTTATGGGGTCGTGGACACTGAAAGCTAAGAGAGCTGGAACTACTTCATGAGGATCCTAAGGGCAGTGTTTCAGCAAGAAGGCTGCAACAGGGATGATTGAACCTTCATCAGTGACAGAATGAGGGTAAGTTATTTCACCAAATACCCTTTTACATAAATAATTTTCACCAAATACCCTCATAACATAATTTAATTTCACCAAATACCCCTACACTAAGTATGTTATTTTCACCTAATACCCTTTTATTTCACCGACTTTGTTGTTTCATTCACTGATTAAGGGGTGGATTTAGCTGTACATGAGAACTTCCCAAGGGCCACTAGAAGGTGTTGTAGTCAACATCTGTACATGAACTCCAAGAATGGTGGTTGGAGTGGAGAACTGTTCCACAAGTTGTTCTGGATAACTGCAAATGCTTTCAACCCCTATGTTTTCAACAAGGCAATAGAGAAAATAAATGGCTTTGATCCAAATGCAACAAAGTACTTGGACACATGTACTGAGCAGTGGTCCAGACATCAGTTTGACATAGAGGTGTGTTATGATCATAACACAACTAACTGTTTGGATAAGTAAATCAAAACAAAGCATCACTAGCAACTATAACTGTAATAGCTTGTTTTTAAAGCAGCTCTTAATTAATTGATAATAATATTTATTAGTTTAACTATATAGCTTAAATATGTGTCTTAAAGAATTTGAGAAAATGGGTTTAAGGAATATAAATTTAAGATAAATATTTATTAGTGTTTTAAAGATATTTGGTATTTTATTAAATCTTATTATTTTGGGTTAATGCAAAAGACTAATTTAGCCTTGAGTCTTAGTCATCCTTCCTCCCTCCTCTTGCATATGTGTCAACCAAAGAGGAAGACACACAAACCTTATTGTTGTCAACTCCTCCATGTTCCATTTTTTTTAAGGAGTGAGTTCCTTCATTTGTGAACCCAATTAGAAGACCAAAAAAAAAAAAAACCCATCTCATCTTCTCCTTCTCGAACGTCGTTCTTGTTTGATGAAATTAATCCATCTTTCGCTCATGTTTAGCAAATTCTTTCTGCATGAAAGTTGTAGCCCTTGAAAAACTATCCAGTTTAGGTTCAAGAATCAATCAATTTGGAGCATTATTGTAGGAGATAACCCCTCTTCTTGTCGCTGCTACTGCAGTTGTTGCTTTCAGCACCAGCTTCTATTTTCCATGTTTTGAAGATCTTGTGCTTATTTTCCGCTTCTTGTTTCTGAATAGAAGTTGTAGATCTCTTTTCGTAGATGAATTTAGGCACAAAAATCACTCAATTTGGATCCGTATTCTAGGGTTTTTTTTTATGAGAATTGAAGAATTGAAAACAATATTGGGAACTCTGATATTGACACTTGGGGTAATACGGTAATTCCCGAAAAACACATTCAAGCACCTAATTAATGAAATTAATTTTAATGGGAACTATTTGGGGAATACATGTGACATATTAGGGTATTAATCAAGGTATTCTATCCTCCTAATCACCCATTAAGTAAAGCTTAAACATAGATACTTCCAGCAGTATTCTGCAGCAGACCCACCTTGGGAAATGACCAAATTGACCCCCCTAAGAATGAGAAATTACAAAACTACCTACACCCACCCTTCCTATAAATACAGAGAAACCTCTCATAGTTTTCTCCACCCCAGAAAAGTCCAGAAACCCTCTGCCCAGAGCTCTTCCCTCCTCTCCTTCTGTCTCGCCAGTTCTGGCGTGTTCCAGGTGAGGTTTCACCTCCAATTTTCGTCCCTTTTCCTTCTGAATTTTTGCATGAAACTTTAGGAAATTGTTCTTTACCTATTTGTGCAGATTGGGTAAGCAATCGTTTGTGGAAAAACCAAGGGAAACCAAGCCAACCGAAGCCAAACCCACCAGCTAAGGTAAATCTGCTAGGGCTGTAACTTGGGTTGAATTAGTACCTTATTCTTGGGATATTTCTTGTCAAATTCTTATATTATGTTGGTATTAAATTAAGGGAAAGTGTTAGTGAAGAAATCTCTGATTCGTGAGCCATAGTTGAGGAGATATCACCCCACAATTAAGGTACACATTGTCCATCCACTTTGATGAAAATTTATGGCTTGTGCTAATTATCTTTACTTTAAGAATGTGATTTACGTATAACAATATGAATTTTGATTTAAGTTTTACTTATACTATTGTGATTTGGAAAGCCCAAATATGATGTGAATATGAACATTTTTAGAATTTAAGTGAGTTTAATAATTTGTGTTTTTAATTTATATATCCCAATTGATTTAAACATGTGGATTGTGAAATCTCGATTTTTGAGACTTGAAATTTTGATTGTGAGGTATTTTGATAGATTTGAACATGAGACTTGTGCCAATTCGATTGTGAGACTTGTGAAGATTTGGTAGCAAGATTTATTAAAATTTGGTTACGTATTTGGAGAATGTGACCAATGTGAGATTTGTAAAGATACATATACTTGTTAAGAATGAAATGGGTTGTATTGTGATCGGAATTCCATACTCTAAGTCGGCTTATGTTAGCTTCCTTATATTTAGTACATTTCGAGAAATACAATTGAATATCATTCTGGGTAATCAAGTTATAGATATGACAAATTTTGAAATAAGGTACGGAGTACAGAGAACTATGAGTGTGACTCATATATATATTAACCTTTGTTTGGATTAATAAGGTTTAGCAAGAACTATCGTTTGAATCGTAAGCAACAGACATATTTCCTTTGTATTCTTTTGTTTTTCTTGAACTATTATTTGAGCGATATAATTTTATAATAAGATCTATAAATTATCTTTATGAAATAATTACTTTCTTTATGTTATAGTTAACGTTATCACTAAACGGTAGTTTTACCAACATACTAGTTATTGTATAATTTTAACTCGGATATGACGATAAGGATTGGTTACAACGGAAAAGGGCTTTTTGAAATAAGTTTTATGAATTGGGTAACCATGAAAATAAACTAATTTATTCTTCTAAAAATCAAGTTTTGAGCAACTCAACATATAATGTATTTTGATTTTCCGAATTATGATTTATGGCCTATATTTACCAAGTTATCCTTTATCGAGTTGTGAAGCTCGTCGTTTATTAAATTATTTTATTTGAGATCTTTATATGGTTTCTGTAAAGAGTATGTTTGAATTTAAAAGACCAAGATTATTCTTTGACTAAGATGAAATAATATAAATGATATATATTTTGATACGATTAGAATGTGTATTTATACATCATTTTATACTTTATTCTTAATGAGAATTAATTTTAAGATCTAAATTACAGTGTTGGGTCTGTAACCACGTACGATCAAGAGAAAATTAAGTTCACTAGTCTTAATTGAGCTATTAAGCTAACTTGGGTATAACCTATATGCATCTGGAGTTACTTATAAGGGAGATTTTGGGTTATTATACTTGGAGTTATGAAGGTTACGCATTAAAAGGATATGAGCTTATTATGCTATTGTGATTATAAGCTAATGGTTTGGAGGTGTGATCTTTGTGTCACATATCAAATTGAATGCGCAATTGTGTAATTCAGATTAAGGATTTCGATGGATTAATAGTGAATTGGAAATTTGAGCTGGAGAATATGATTTATGATAAGCTTAAGAAATACGATTTGCCTTGAAGTATCTGTATTCGAGAGTGTCGTTAAGAATATAAACCTTATATATATACTATGTTAAAATTGTTTTTCAAGAATCGTGTGTACGGAATTTGTGAAAAGCTATGAGTAATACATTATGATCTTTAAGCAAATATTTTGGACAAATTTATCACTTTGTATAAGTATGGTTTGTGCCAAGATTTTCAATTGTGTTTATGATTTCAGATGAGGTTTTGTTGTGACACACGACTTTGAGTAAGTGTGATTATATATATTTCCTAAATTTATTGGATAAGTTTTCAAATGTGTTTTAGTGGGGAAGAAGCCGTTAACAACGGCCATGAACAACATTTGTGTATTTGTGTGTGATCTGTGTATATGCACATTTGTGCATCTGTGTAAATGTACATATGTACATCTGTGTGGGGACATGTCCTAAAAGTCTTGCAAGCATATGTAAAAAGGTGGGTGACGACCCCTAAAAGTTTGGAGACAGTGGTTATTCAACCCGTCTCTATTCGTGTTCTCTTCCCCGATTTATATATATGTTTAAAAGATAAAATATGTTTGATTATGCTTTATGCTAGAAGTAGCAAATAATGTGAGACTTGTCATTGTGTGTGATTTGATAATGTAAATGATTTTCTAGGGAAAGCAAATATCTCTTAAATCTTTGCTTTTGTGCAAGCTTTGGATTATCAAGGATTTCTAAGAAATACATTTTTGATATTACTATTTGACTTTATTTCCAAAATATATGATCGAGAGCAAATCGTATTTGAGTTTATTATTTCCAAAGGAATGTATATGTGTGATTTGGATGTGAGGCTCACAACCACAGATTTTCTTCATGTTATATCGAGAAGCGGAGACTTAGTCTTAGTTAAGTTGTGTTAGTTGTTTAAGCTCAGGTAGACTCTGAGATACGAGTTGAGAATTTGTGATGGATTCATTTTCAAAGCATATGAGATTAGTTACGTTGAAAAATGGATTTGAGGACTTCTGAAAATATAAATCTTACGATCTTTGGGAATCACCTGGTGATTAAGTCCAAGCCCTTGCTTGATTTATTTATTAGTTATGAACATCAAAGTTTTGTTCAATGTTTCAAGTCCTTTAAATTATTGCAATTTGATTACTGAGCTTAATTTGAATATGATTTGATTCGTATTGAATCGGTTTTATCTTTGGAATAAATAACTCACGAAATTATGTTTTAAGCCAGTAAAATGAGTTTCTGGTTGGGCAATGTGTACTCAATTTCCCTGACTTTGTTCTTTGAACCTGTCCTGGTGGGGGCAGATTCCTATTCGTGATTTTGCAGGGTTAGTTAATGCTGGAAGTTGAATCAGGGATCGCGAATGCAAAAAGAGATATATGCTAGCTGAATTTCATATAGAAGGTTGTAATAGTTTTTGTGTGAATATTATTAAAGTTAAATATGAAGAGTTATTGAATATTATGGATTAATTCCTTGTGGGTTAAGAGCTAAGTTTGATTAATGCTATTAAGTAATTCTAATTAGCAGCTCGTTAAGAGCGGGCTGTTATAATAACAGTGGAAGTAAAAGCACTTATTGCCTGAGAAGCAATAAAACAGAGTTGTTTATGTCAAAGAGTTATTCACTGAACTTGGGTAGATCACATGTCTTCTGACTTGATGGTTCTTCATTGCAAAATGCGTAGAACCACTATTGAAGCAAGAAAGACTAGATCACAAAATAAACATACTCAAAATATCTTATCATCATATCTCGAAAGACATTCGATGAAAAAGGATATTAAGATTGGCAAAGCATGATAACTAAACCTATGCAATAAATGAAATACAAGACTCACATTGTGGCACTGGCAGTCAAACATAGTTTTGAATTCCATTAATTGTTTTAAATATGAGTTCGAGGCCCATGGCTGTAAAACACTGGGTTGAACATTTATCATATATGAAATGTATTTTCATATTCCATTTAATCTTGGTTTAGTATTAAATGATGAGTCCTTACAATTTGACAATATATTCAAGATAGACTGTCATGACCATTCCTTTGACTAAGAAATGTCTATCAAGTGAACTTGAATGTCAAAAGTTGAAAATGATCCCTGGTCGGAAGTTTTCTACAAAGGTGGACGCATAGAAAACGCTAGACGACTAGAATGCAAGATGACTAGTAGTTCTGTTTCTTGAACTATGTGGACATGGCAATGTCGCAATCATTTGCATAGATACTTACTTGAGAAGATTAGTATCGGAAAGACCTATGAAACTTTACTGTAAGAGATGAAAATCTGTCATAAGTAAATTTCATTACATTATTAGACACTAATCCTCAATACATGAGTGATTTGAGATTACTTGTTTGAGAACTGGTTACTTTGACGGTCAAGCGTCGCACCGTAAAAGGAGCCTATAACGGCAACGCTCAAGAAATCACCTATTAAACGAAGTCTAACCTCAAGATCACAAGATTGAGATTGTCCTCCCATAACGGTTAGAGAGATATTTCCTGAACGGCGGAAGTATGATTTTTTTTAATTAAAAAGTTATTTTAAATAAATTAGTCAGATTAGAGAAAACAAATTATTTAGTCTCATCCGAGCGTTGCACAGGACCTAACCTAGTCTTAAAATTATATATCAGTCAAAATGTATCTCTTTTTTAAATACGGAAAGTATATACGGGAAAATGGGGAAAAAATTACCAAAAGGTGAAAACAGAACAGGCTGAATTCTACGTTTTTCCCCTATTTCTTAAAAGCCCAATGAAAGAAGGCCCGATAAAATAAAGAAGCGTTTAGGGTTTTTTTCTCTGAACTTTGGTAGTCACAGTCGCACATACAAGTAGAGAGGGAGAGAGCGCGCAGCCGAAATCTCAAACCTTCACTCATTCACCATGGCCGTCGGGTATCCTGTCGCTTCTTGTTCTTTCTCCTACATTTCCTCTATCGTTGTACTGAAGCTCACTCTGATAATCTGGTTGTTGATTGTTTTTGCAGGAAGAACAAGAGGATTTCCAAAGGAAAGAAGGGAGGCAAGAAGAAGGCGTAAGTTCAACAAACCCTAATTTTTCAATTCGTCCTCTTTCGATTTTAGATTTTATGTATTTTCGAAATACGATGAATTTTGATTTGGGTATTTTTCTGATATAGGTCCGATCCATTTGCCAAGAAGGATTGGTATGACGTCAAGGCACCTTCAATCTTCAACACCAGGAGTGTTTGCAAAACCCTAGTTACCCGTACTCAGGGTACCAAGGTTCGCCCTTTCTCTCTCTTCCTGTTGCAATATAATATTGATTAGGTATTAAAAGTTAATTAATTTGTAATTAGCAATGACGATGCTTGACCATTCTAAATGAACAATGATATATCTGTTAGGTATCTGTTTTTCTATGTCGAGTTGTTTGCTTAAGTTCAATTTGTTGTATGATTGTGAGCGCCGAAAATATGTAAAGGTAGTTTATTATAAAATATATTATATGTAGCTAACCCAGTGGGCTGTAATTGGAATGATTTTTTACCTTGTAATCGATGCTGTTGGTAACTATAGTTTCAATTTAGATTATTAATCAGTTTCAATGTAGTACAACACTGAGTTATTCAAATACTCAAATTCACATTAAGTCTTTGATTGGCTCGGTTCTTCATGTGTTATTATGTAATTCCAATGTCAAAACTAATATAGGGTTAATTTGATTTGGTGTATAAATTTAGGGTTAATTTGATTTTGTGTATAAATTTAGGGTAAGGAATGTTGGTTAACATATGTTAATTGATAATTTATTTGCATCAGTTGTACTTTGTCATATGGGGAGATAATAATAATTTTGTTTTTTCTGCTTTTATTTGTGTTTGGTACATTGTGTGAGATGCGGTGTAGAATTCTGTCACATATGTATATGTTATCTGGGTTGTTCAGTGACAATGCTTTTCTAGTTGTATAGGTTTGTAGGTAGTAGTGTATTGATTTTATGGTGAACTAACTGTTTTTGTTTGTTGGTAGTATTTGATTGATTTTGTGATGAATTAACTGTGATTTTTGTAATTTTAGATTGCATCTGAGGGACTTAAGCATAGAGTTTTTGAGATCTCATTGGCTGATCTTCAAAACGACGAGGATCAATTCTTCAGGAAGATCCGTCTGAGAGCAGAGGATGTTCAGGGCCGTAATGTGCTCACTAACTTCTGGGTATGTTTGTACCATCTAATTCTGTTAACCTGTAAATTTATTTTTATTGTAGCGGATGCTAATGTGAAATGATTACTTTGTTATTTAGGGTATGGACTTCACAACCGATAAGTTGAGGTCCTTGGTTAGAAAGTGGCAGACTTTGATCGAAGCTCATGTTGACGTCAAGACCACTGACAACTTTACCCTACGTATGTTTTGCATTGCATTCACCAAGAGGCGTCCCAACCAGGTGAAGAGGACCACCTATGCTCAGTCGAGCCAGATCCGCCAGGTTTGTGCTCCTCTCTGATTGTGGCACCATTTTGTACAATTCTGTTATTTAGCTGGAGATTCAAGAACGGAGTTGTGCATTCTTCTTCGCAGATCCGCCGTAAGATGCGTGAGATCATGGTCAACCAGGCTAGCTCTTGTGATCTTAAGGAACTTGTTGCAAAGTTCATCCCGGAATCTATTGGAAAGGAGATTGAGAAGGCCACCATGGGCATCTACCCACTTCAAAATGTGTACATCAGGAAGGTCAAGATCCTCAAGGCACCGAAGTTTGATCTTGGAAAATTGATGGAGGTAAATTATTGGAGTAATGGTTTTATCTGTCTACTTAGTCAAGTTAATCATTGGTTTGTATTTAGGTTGGTTACTTTAATTCTCATTCCAAAATTGATTCGTCTGATTTCCTTAATGTAGGTTCACGGTGACTACTCTGAGGATGTAGGTGTAAAATTAGACAGGCCAGCTGAGGAAGCCGTTGTTGAGGGTGAGGCCACAGAAGTTGTTGGTGCCTAAGCAAAATCTGCTTCATGTTGTCAGTGTTCTAGTTAAATATACTCTGTTTAGCAAACTTTTTTTGATGTTGAGATTGAATTAATAGCAGTTTTGCAGTGATTACTTTCTGTTAAAAGGAGTTGTAAGTTGATATTTTGCTGGAGAAACTTAATTGTGTCTGATTGCTTTCTTTTCCTACTGATATCATCCCACCACTATCTCAAATATTTACTGAAATTGATTTCCCCTGATAATTTCTTGTTATTATAAATTTATTAGTTATTAATTATTGATAAACTTTTATTAATTATTAGTATTATTTTACTATTGATGAGCAATCCTAGGGATATCAGTGTAGTTTAAATCCATTATTTAGAATTAGACCTGAGAGAGAAGTTGAGGGTTTCATGTTGGCAAAAGAAACAGAAGAATTGAGTTTAGTGGGCTGTTGGTAGGTCTGAAGGCGTAGAATACTGTCAGATATGAGCCAAATGAGTCATAGTCCGGCCCTCGGTCGATCTCATGATCTCATTCTTTTATTACTCTTTTGTTTTTGTAAACATGTAATATTCCCAAAGGGTTATTCTCATTTATCATAATTAGCCTAAAATCCTCTTGGACTTTGCTATTCAAATCATATACTACACTTACAAGTTTCAGTCTCAGTACACTTAATTGGTAGCTGATTTTGAACCTAATGTTATGAACTTACGATTGATGTGAATGTGATTGTCTAGCATCCGTTTAGTAGATAACTCCAATTCCCTTAGACGTATACCTGCCTTTCTGATTAAGCATTTGTATCAGATTAATGACTAGCTTAATGTCTCATCACATGTTTTGATCATGTTAATTAATTGTCTCATGTAGATAGCTTTTGTAATTAGTTTCACGCAGTTATCTCATATACTTGCATGAAGCCATGAAGTTATGTTGTTAATACCCCTTTCCATAACAAATATGTCTGCAAGTTAGCTTTAGATCATGTTCTTTATGATATACTGGTTACACTTTTTCATTTCCTTCAACTGTAGCTTTGATCTGTTAAAAGATAATCTCGGTCATTATAGGATAAAAATTGGAAACTGCATTTACAAAATGTGTTTACGTATCATATATTGTTAAACTTCTTATGTCCCTTTACCTTGGTGTAACCTTTTAAGAGATGGAATTTTCACTGAGTAAAACTATCGAATATTTCAGCATGTCTGTTATTAAATTTTGGAGTTCTTTTTAAAGTTGGCCTTAGTATGATGTTGAAGTTATCTGAGCTGCTCACGTAACAACAACCCAACCCCTGGAACATACTACAACCCCAGGTGGCGAAAAGCCGACATCGAGGTGTCAAACCTTCCCGTCGATGTGAACTCTTGGAAAAGATCAGCCTGTTATCCCTAGAGTAACTTTTATCCGTTGAGTGACGACCCTTCTACTCGGCACCGTCGGATCTCTAAGGTTGACTTTCGTCCCTGCTCGACGGGTGGGTTTTGCAGTCAAGCTCCCTTCTGCCTTTGCACTCGAGGGCCAATCTTCACCCGACCCGAGAAAACCTTTGCACGCCTCCGGCCCGAGGAAACCTTTGCGTACAGTGACCACTTAAATGACATGAAGGATTATAATGGTGGTGGCTTTTTTTTTTTTTTTAATTTGTATTAGTTAAGGTGGTTGATTTTAAAACGTGTTGATAATGCTTTGTAGATATATTTGATATACTAGATTTTCTTTGCACATTATCGGTGATTATTTGAGTGGAAATCAAGAAATCAACAAGTTATCTTGAAGCATGTGCTATTTGTATGTAGTTAGTAAGTTGTTTTTATTTTTGTTTTGGACTATCTTATACTCCTTCAGTCCCGGAATACTCGCAACGGTTTGACCGGACACGCTTGCCAATGCACAACTTTGACCATCAATATCTTCAACTATATATTATAAAAACTTATAAAATATTAATATTATGAAAATATATATTAAGATGAAGCCAACAATATATTATATGCTAACACTTATTTTCATATACTATTAATAAAATAGGGTCAAAGTGAATTATGTGAATAGTGCAAATAGTCAAACCGTTGCGAGTATTCCGGGACAGAGGGAGTACACAAATGATGCTAGAAAATTGTTTTTGTTTTAAAATATTGTTTTTATTTCAGTTGGATTAGAAAATGCAAATTAATGTACATGATAATGTAGTAAATTAATAATTAATGTACATGACGATTTATGTTAGCCGACCCCAAATCATTTTGGGACTAGAGTTTGTTGTTGTTGTTGTGATAATGTAGTAAATTAATATTTAAATTTGATTGTGATCATCTATGCTTATATACTGTATATTTTTAGAGACGGTTCATGGTTTTAGATTAATTACAATATTATTTTATACAAAAAATGAAAAAAAAAATTACTGTGAAATATTTGTGACGCCCAAAATGTCTAAATTTGTTTGGCGGTCGAAAGTAGCTGGAAAAGTGCATGAAATCGAGTAAATAGTGACGTTATAAAACGTCAAAATATTTCAACTACATACAACGTCTTTATATGACGACAATTTTGACCCACAACTCGTGCGCAACAAAGCGTCAGCATATATCGGCTATGCTAATAGCGACGCTTTCCTCGACGCTTTATTGCATCGATATCTTACCAAAAACGCGCCACTTAGTGTCGTTTTTTTTGTAGTGTCCTATTCTATTTCCCTTCTTTGCTTGTTTTATACGGTGAGCTATTTTTAGGCCAAGCCAAAACGACACAAGGAATATGTATGTCACGAGGAACATATGTAGCTTCTTGGCCTCCTCATTTCTCCACCTCGTCACCATTATTAAACACTCACATGAAGGAAGAGGAGTAAGAGCAAAAAGCTTCCACCAAGTTGAGTATAAGGGCTAAGTAATCTATTTATGCACAGTAGAAGAGAAGAAGAGAAGTGGAGTATTTAGGGGCACATTCCACGCCAGACCGTGCAACCCGTGTACCCCCGTGTCACCAGCAACTTTGGAGAGCATTTGCACGGACTGTGTGAAATTGGCACGGACAGTGCAACTGATCACTTGCATGGTGCGCCGCACAGACCGTGCAACCAATGCTCTCCAACATACGCAAAGCAGCACGACCTACCCACATGGACCGTGCAGACCTGCTAAGGCTTCGTGCATACTTAACGGTTACCCCAACTTCTTAGGCACATGTTTCCCCTTGTATTGATAGAATGTTACCCTATAACCAACATGTGTAGAGTCTACTTTTCCGACTTTTGGATAATCCTAGGTTTCTAAGGGTTTCTCTGGCTATCACCACTTTAAATTTCTTTCGTAGTTCAACTAAAAAGCTTTAGCTTAGCTTAATTTGCTTTCTAGTTATTTCAATTCTGAATTTTTGGAGCAAGATATTCACTTTCAGTTCAATTCAAGTCAAGTATATTTCTTTAACTTTATCTCTATATAGCTTTCATATATTATTTTATTAGTATTTTCTGGATTTTTAATTCATGATTTGTTGTTGATTTATTTTTACCCAAATTGATAAGTTCTAAGTGTTTATCTTCAAGTTCATCCTCTAGGTTGAGTTTCTTCACCCGAAATAGAAAGTCATGTTTTCATGTATGTTTTTCTTAGATCTTCTAGGTTTAAGTTCTACCATGTGTTAGTAGCAATGAAAGATATAGGAATTTCGAGACTTGGGTGCGAAATTACTAACAAATACAACTTCGAATATACTCGTAACCAAAAAAAATTGTGGCCACATTTAATTTAAATCAAAATTTGGCACCAAATTTAATATAATCAGAAATTCATCCATTACTGTATTAATCATGGATGTACACAAATATTTGATATTGATGTCTAGGGTTGTACGAAGAAATAGTAACCTTTTTGTGTTATGATCCATTTTTTAGATTTTTTTAGATTGATCAACCAAATTGTTACGTTGAAACATTTTAATTGATTTTACCCGCTCGATAATTAATGATTACACTTTTTACAATAACTTTGCAAGTTATTGTTGTACATATACACTACTACGTACGAAATAAACATATCCACAATCCATGAGTCACAAAACATAGTCTCTTTATGTATTACTAGATTTAAAGCCCGTGCGATGCACGGGTTAAATTTATTTATTTTTGCTTGTGAGATTTTTTTTTTCCAACTTTACCCAGATGAATTTATATGAGAATTAAATACGTGTAGCATTTTAATCACAATAAATAACTTAACATATGATTGATTTGATAACTAGATTTTGGGCTCGGGCGATGCCCCGAAAGCCGAGTCATCAACTCATCACTTGAATAATTGTAACTATGCCTATTTTTCTGTAAAAAAAATAAAAACAAATCATAATTAACTCCTATTTTTATTAAAATCAATTTTCTTTCTTTACTATCACTTTATTATACATCGTTTGCAAAATATAACACGTAAATTTGCATAGCCAAGTGGATAAGTCATTAGTGGTTTCAATCACCACGTCATGGGTTCGAATCTTGTATTTGTAATTTTTGAATAGTATTGGATGACACGTAATGACATGTGTCAAATTGAAAGAGGGGGGAGCCACATGGCATTGTATACTTTCTTACAAACGCCTTTTAATATATTAGTATAGATATATGTAATTCTATTTTATTATTTTAAACGGGATAAGTAACTTTTTCTCTTATTGTGCTGGTGTCTTTCTACATGTAGGCTTAACGTTTATAATTGTATATTTTATGTTGGTTTAATTTTTAGTCTTCTATAATTTGTTGCATCAGTCTCAGTGAATTGAAGTTTATGCTTCACTTTTTCTTGTGCAACGTATATGTGTAATACTCCACTATAACTTCAGCAAGATGAAGTCAAGCATAATGAAGCACAACAAAAATTTAAATACAAATATATCAATATTCAGTATCTTGAGATTGTTTAATCATTGAGAATGTTTAATCATTGAGATTGTTTAATCTAGTAAATAATAAAAAAGATAAGAAAAGGAGTAATTCTAGACCCTTCCTTTTTTTCTCCAAAATCACCAAGATCATCGCAGCATCAACGACCCCAAAACCTTCCTTCCCACCCTCCTTCTCAATCATCACCGTCCAAAAACACTGGAATATTAAAAAAAATCCCTCATATATATATATATATATATATATATATATATATATATATATATATATATATATATATATATATATATATATATATATATATATATATATATATATATATATATATATATATATATATATATATATATATATATATATATATATATATATATATATATATAAAATTCTAAATTTACAGGTTCTCTACAAAATTGAGCACTCGTTCATTCTATGTTGATACAAACAATGTCAACAACTAATATTTGAAATTCTCAAGAAACTTGTTTGAATTGCAACTCCTCAAAGGCTGAAGCATATACTTGTTAAATTCCTGGAATTGCCCAAGAAATGTCAAAATGATTAGCAAAGAGTATTACAACTTCAGCTTATCCTTATAAATAATGGCTTCTTTAGGAAGATAGAGATCGAGTACAAAAAGAATCCAAGTGATCTTAAAGAACAAAAAATAACCAAGTGTTGTTTGCATTCAAGAGTGAGGAAAATGGAAAACGGAGGAAATAGGCCTGTAAAGAAAGATGATATACCAGATTCGTCAAAGCTTACGCCAAATAAGGCATTGGATAAGGCATTGAAGACTATATTCACCGGAACATAGATATCTCCATCAGCAGGAAGTCAGGGGGGTTCTTCAAATGGTGCAAGAGTTGACTTGAGTAATTTCAATAACTTGTAATACGGAGTATACTGGAATGAAAGAAGACAATCAATCAGCAAAAGTTTTACAAAGCTCAATACCGTAATATATAATCAGGGAGTTGAAATATGAGAAAATTTAAACAATTAAAAGAAGCAAAAGAACGTCTAATTAATTTTGTGTGGAGGGATTTGAAGTTGTTTTTATAGGGGTAAAAACATTTTTTCCTTTTGCTTAAAAACGATAAAATTCATCTTTAAATATGATAAAAATTTCAAAGTCTATTTGCATGATGATAAACTTATAATGTTTTATCTTTGGAAGAAGTTATACTTTATGCGGCTACTGTTTTTTTTTTAAAAAAAGAATAATAAGTTATCATCTATATTTTAAAATAAAACTAAAATATTAGTTATACTCGATGACGTGGAAATCTTACATGGCGCTCCGAAATCTCTTGAAAAAACTCCCCTTTATATATATATATACATATATATATATATATATATATATATATATATATATATATATATATTAGATTTTCAAAATTGGTGAATCAAGAATCAACAAAATTTTAAATATCTTATTTTATCTATACTCATTAGGCGAACCTAAATTTTTGAAAACTATAACAAATTAAAATTGACAAAAATAATAATAATAGAAGTATAACCCATGTAGGCATGTAGCCAAAGAATGATTAAAAATAAAGTTAAAATAAAAGTACAAATATACTCCACAAACCAGTGAACCACAACTCCTAGTAAAGCAAAAAAGAAACACAAGTAACAGAGTTAAACCTTCGAGCTTCCCAGCCTTGGAAAACATAAGGTTTCCCTTCAGTTGCCACTGAGACAAAAACATTAATAAGTGATTCATTTTGACAAATTTAGCTTTTATATATAATTATGTCAATGACCTGTTTTTTTTCTTCCTCTTTCTCTGATGGGGATCCCAGGAATGGGGTATCCCCTGTCCCGCCCTTGGATCCGCCACTGGTGAGTAGTTAGGCATTCCGACACTTAATCTTACTGAATATAATTAACTATGTAATTAATCTGAAACACATTTATTAGTCTTACATATAAATATTAAACGCGTACTTGGATCAATAACATATTTCCTTCACCACATTCCCCAAGAGTAATGTTTTTTTTTAACGCAAAAGAGAAGATTAATATTATAGATAGATTAGTAGTTCGTTACATGTTAATTTCAAAATAAATCACCTTAGGAAATAAACTAGGGTTAAAAGATCATGAGTACACCCAAAACCTTCATTTTGAACCCGTCAAGAACTGATTCGTTTCGCACAAAACATCCAAAACCTAGTGATAAACATCAAGCAGAAGAAGTAGAGAGAAAGTGTATATCAATATCCAAAGCCACTTTCGTACATGGAGGAATTAACGTTAAAATGAGTTTTCTGACCAACAACCATGATAGAACATAACTAGCCAACTGATGATCCCAAGAGTAATGTTAAACAACTACTTTAAAGATTATCAACCAATTTCCTCGATAAAAAGAACAACTAATTTTTAAACACAAACACTTTAGAGCATCAATAGTGAGAAATTTCTCATCTATTAGCCCCCTCTTAAATTTTACTCCGTAGAAAATAAAAGGGAGTTTAGGTGGAGGTATGTGCATGCTTATTTATTTAATTTTTTTTAAAGCATGAAAAGTATTTAAGAGTCCATTTGTAGTTTTTTTTTTTTTTTTTTTTTTTTTTTTTTTTTTTTTTTTTTTTATAATAAGAAACTCTTATTAAGAGATGGTAATGTGTGGGTGAGGAGAGAGAATAAGAAATAAGAGTTAACACCACTGTTGAACTAAATTAGCACTACTGGTAGCACTCGTACTTCTGTCTAAATTTAATGGTCACACGTAGACCTGTTAAAAGGGTAAGTCGGGTCGGGTTATAAAAAATTACTTTCAGGTTCAGATTAATTCAAGTCGGCCACTTTCAGGTTCGGGTTTACAAATGTTTGTTTAATACCCAAGACCTTTGAATTCGTGTCGACCCAACGGTTCAGAGATTTTAAAACGAGTATTATATTTTCATTATTTTGGGTAATAAATATACAAAATATGCGCACAAATTAACAAATCTTCATACACAAGTTTATATTTAGGCAAATTCAATAATAAAATGACGCATAATTCAAATCGAAATCATGTTACACCCAACAATAGTAACAACAACGTGTGTATTGTGCTTAAAATTCTTCATAACTTAATTTATTATTATAAATATAACAATTTTCAATCGGTCGGGTAAAAAAATGGGTTCCATCGAATTTTGACCAATTAATGTTTGTGTTGTTCGGGTTCAGATAAAGTTGGATTACGACGGGTCACAAAATCTTGTTCAAGACCCTATTTTTCCGGGTCGTGTAAATTTTTGAGTTGTAGTGACGCGGGGCTCACGCCCCATCTGACACTAGTGAAGAAAACACTAGACCGCAAGAGTTAGTGTTGCCGATGAGGCGGTATGTTTTGCTTAGATTGAAAGAGATCTAAGATTGTAGTACAAACAATTTGAAAAAGCACCCAAAAACATCTGAGTGATGACAGCCTCTCTTTGGTCTTTCACTCTCACAGGTTTCTTGTTGCATTTTTTTGGGTCTTCCCCCGCTTTGCTTTTACTCTTTTGCACTTATGAGAATTGAAATTATACACAACATTTTCAACTATTTCTCGTGATTCCTCTCCATTTTAACCTTCAACCTTCACATTTTTCTCTCTCATATTTCACATCTTCTTTAATTCAACTCTTTCAATACCTTTTCTTTCATTTCTTATAAACCCTAATTTCCCTGTTTCTTCAACTCCCATCTATAAATAAAGATTTCTACTTTCTGTTGTTGGGGTCTGTATATCTGGCGATTTTTGATGTTGGGTAAGTTTTATTTTACTATTTTTATGCTGATTTTTGGTGTTTTTTTTGTTTTGAATTATTATTGCTAGCTCTGTTCTTTCAGTAGAGCTTAAATGGTGTGATTTTGACTTGGATTTTCTCTTCGTGGTGTTAATTGATTAATTTTTGGTCCTATTTTTCGGGGAATTTAATCTAATGTCAATTTATGCTGAACAGTGAATAGTTTGCTTGAAAACTACTCTTTTCCAATTCACTTTTTGCTTATTTTGTTGTGATGCTTAGTTTCAACATTTATTTACCAATTTTGGAACTTGGAAGGTGCTTTGTTACAAGAAAAAAGCTTGTGTTTTGGAATAAAACACTAGATAGTGGAGCTTACATTTGAATGACCCACTAAAACATGATCTTAATGTTTAATATGTTGGTGGAAATCAATTTTTGAACTTTATAAGTGAGTGTTAGGCTCGCTGCTGAAGCCATTTAGCTTCATTTATATCAGATTATGTGTGTTATTATTCCTAGAGTAGACGTTCGACATCAGATGGTTCCTTCTGGTGCTTTTGAGTGTGCAGGAATGGCGGTTTTGGTTGTATTTGAGGGTTCATCGGGGTTGGGTTGCATATCCGACTCTTGTTTGTTGTTTGTTTGACCTTTATCATTTGGGGATCCCATCTATTTTGGTGTAGTTGTTGGCTTACTAAATGTGTAGCTTAGATTGATTACTTTTCCAGAGTTTATGTTTCTGTTTTCCCTTGCATAGTTTATTTATAATGGGAAGATGGAGGCCAAAAGTTTCTGTTAAGTATATTATGTGCAAGGTAAAACTTTGAAGGTGCAAATTATTAATTGCTTCTTGTTAGATTGCCTCTTGTTTGACATAATGGAATATTTGAAATGGAAACAATAGCGTTATTGATCAAAAGTTATTGCTTTAGATCTTGGCTTTTTGTTGATTTTAACATGGGATGGATGAGAACAGTGTTCAGGATTAAGAAACAAGTAATATGAGTCTGACAGTCTGCAATACTTGCAGGTTCGTATACATGTTCCTGAACCGCTGGATGTTCCCTGTGTCTCCGTTTGAATTGATAGAATTAGCTGTTGTTGCAGTTCTATCTAAGAGACACAGCTATTTGTTCTAGCAATCCTGAGTTCAATATGATGGAAGAACTTGCTGGATTTCATTTTGCATTACTCTTGCTTCTTGTACCTAGTTATCTTCAAGGTACTTCATCTGAGCTGGGTTAGTTTTGAGAAATCTTGCTGTAGTTTCTTGCCATTTTTGTAGACGTGGATGATTGCATCAAAGATGGATACTTTGGCTGGCAATTGCGAAATTGTAGAGGTCGAGGAAGAATTTAATTTGAATGACAAAGTGAAAAAGCATTACATGTCTAGGCAAGGACGTGTTTATTCCATTGAAGATGACATCAATCAGCTATTCGACTCTGTCAATATTAAGACTTCAATAAAAGGGAAAGCTTTACAAAGGAGTTCTATGAAACGGCCCATGAGGACTAATTCTCCGCAAGCATTGGGTATTGGAATTTCAGAAACAGTAAATCTGAAGAAGGCACTGAGAGGATTAAGTCTCTCACAAGCATCGGAGATGGCTGCCTTGAAAAAACGGACTCAGAAACCAAGAGGTTCATCTGGGATTTCAGATGTGGGACAAAGTAACCGGTTACATAAGACAGTAGTAGTCCAAGCAAAGGAATCTAGTCTACCAACAAGCGAAGGCAAAAGAAGTCTTGTCGAGATCTCTTTTCCTGGTAAAGTTATGGCCAATCTCTCTGAGACAATACCTGAATTCGTCGAAGTAACTTCTCCGGGTTCATCAAATCAGACTCGCAACCCTTCCACTCTGTTTACTCAGACAGAAGTGACAAAGATGAAGATGGTCAAAGTACCATCACAGGATAAGATTGTTCCTTTGGCATCAGAAGCCATAAGTGAAAAGTCTAGTACAGAGCAGGTTCAGAAAAATAAGCCTAAGTTGCTGGGATCTTTACAGGGAATGCGTACTATTAAGAATGTTTTAGAGGTAGATGAATTAGGTATTGCTGGTTCAGATAAGGATCAGAGTCAGACAGACGTGTTGGATAGAGAGTCGTGTCGAGGTAGTGGTGGCATTGGTGAGAAATTTAAGAATACAAGAAGTAGCAGACCGCGATTAAAGCAAGTATTTTGGAACAAGACTTTAGTTAAGAGGAAAGTAAAGGCAGAATCTGAATTTATCTCTTGCAAATCTCATGCAACTACAGGAATTGTTAATACAGACGACCCCAGGACTAGGGAGCTGATTGGTAAAGCAAGCAACATTTGTTTGAAGGATGAGGCTAAAACAAATGTGAAAATAACTCCAGCGTCTAATAGTGAAAGTGGTCTTGATACAAGAGTGAATCAGGTATTTGTTGCAAAAGTTAATGACGTTCCGGGTGATGAAATTGGTAAAGCTGGTGGAAGATCAAGATCCGGGGAGAAGGGGGAGTTCTCTCAAAGTTCGAAAAGTAGTATCGGTGAGTTTAGCAGTAGCACAAGTGAAGAGAGCAGTACAAGCGGGTCTAGCCGTTGTTGTAGCAGGCCACATATGTCAAAAGACACAAGATGGGAAGCTGTTCACTGTGTCCAGAAGCAGCATGGATTCTTGAGTTTGAGACATTTTAAGCTGCTGAAGCGGCTTGGTTCTGGGGACATTGGAACTGTCTATCTTGCAGAGCTAGTGGGCACAAAGTGCCTGTTTGCTTTGAAAGTGATGGATAATGAATTTTTATCTCGGAGGAAAAAGTTGGTTCGAGCCGAAACAGAAAGAGATATCCTGCAAATGTTGGATCACCCTTTTCTTCCTACATTGTATGCCCATTTTACAACAGATAAGCTTTCATGCTTGGTTATTGAGTATTGTTCTGGTGGGGATTTACATGCTATCCGGCAGAAGCAACAGAAGAGGTGTTTCTCAGAACATGCGGCTAGGTATATCTTCTTGTTTATTCTAACTGTCTTTAAGATGATGTTTCTGTTTTTAATTTATTTTAGCAAAGTGAAAATGTGATACTTGGAACCAGTAATTCACACCCAAATTGGGTTTGTTTACTTTTGTAGAGACTGTTTAGCTAATCCTATGATAAACTTCACAGTTCACACATACTGACATATATATCCTTGATTCATGTCCTGGTTGTGTCATTTATGCTGCATTTTTCTCCTACATTCATATTAACTCAAACATATCTCCTGTCATTTGTTGGAATATAGTCACCTATTTTTGTTCCTCGTGTTTATTATTTAGTTTTATTCACTAGTTTTGTCTCATATTGTCAAATCATGACCAGGTTTTATGTCGCGGAAGTTCTCCTGGCATTGGAGTACCTTCACATGCTTGGAATTGTGTATCGGGACTTAAAGCCTGAAAATATCCTGGTTCGAGAAGATGGGCATATAATGCTATCTGATTTTGACTTGTCTCTCAGATGTGTTGTCAACCCAATGCTCTTCAAATCCTCTTCACCCATTATTGAGCCTGCAAAGAAGATATCTTCGGGTATGTGCTCTGAATCTAGCTGCATTGATCCATTTTGCCTCCAACCATCTTGGCAGATGTCATGCTTTACCCCGAGGCTTTTAACTGCTACATCTAAAACCCGGAAGCTCAAATCCGACCAAGCTCTTCAGTTTAGTCCATTGCCACAGCTTGTAGCAGAACCAACTGAAGCTCGCTCCAATTCCTTTGTTGGGACTCATGAATACTTGGCTCCCGAGATTGTCAAAGGAGATGGTCATGGGAGTGCTGTTGATTGGTGGACATATGGGATATTCTTATACGAGCTTTTATACGGTAAGACACCATTCAAAGGATCAAGTAATGAAGAGACGTTAGCCCATGTGGTATCACAGCCCCTCAAATTCCCAGACACCCCTTTAGTTAGCTTCCATGCCAAGGATTTGATTAGAGGGCTGTTAAATAAACAACCACAGAATCGTCTGGGATTTGTCAGAGGGGCTGCTGAAATAAAGCAACACCCTTTTTTCGAAGGCTTAAACTGGGCTTTGATACGCTGTGCTGTACCACCAGAACGACCTAGGTTCCGTGATGTTGGTAAGGGTCTCTTTTCAAGCAAGAAAGATTCTAAAAACTCTTTGGGAGTTGAGAGCAGCGAGCTTATTGAGTTTGAGCTATTTTAGCTATTATCCTACTGTGAGGTAGTTAGGTATCTCATATATGTAACACATGCATAGCTCCTAATGTAAATGTAAGAAATTAGCTTAAAATGATCTTCCTTGTTTCATGCACATCAGCGGATACAAAAAGCTCATCATATTGATTAGCCGGCATACTCGAAGATGTTTCTTTCATCATAAGTTATTAGGTGAATAAACTAATTATGGTAGGTAATTTAGGGGCTAAATAATAATGTTGAAAGTATAATTAGGATAGGCATGAGCATCTCATGATGCAAGGCGTCGGGCTGCGTTAAAGCGTTCACAAAAAAGCAGAACATATAGTCAAGAATGGCAAGCTTAAGGGGTGGTTTTGAAAGAATGGTCTTGCTTTATGCAAATGATGGCAACGCTTAACAACTAAAAAAGGGCTGAATTGTGATGATGGACAAACTTTTCCTGTATCACAAGTTTCCTTTGCCCTTTTTACTGCTATTTGTAGATGAATTGTCGTTCAAATTTAAAATGGTAAACCTCACAAGTCACAATTCACCACAATTTCTAAAGCAAGATTTAAGGCAAATGTCATTTTTCTTCGTGATAGAGTATAAAACTAATCTTGGAGCTTCAACCATCACATTAAGCTTTTGATGGAGTTGGGTTAAAGCCCCAAGATTAGTTTTATACTCTATCACTTCGGATCATGAAATAACTTAGGGAGTTGGGAGCTGGGACTAGGGGTGTTAATGTGACGAGGCGAGATCGAGAATTCCTAAGCTTAGCTCAAGCTTGATAATGAGCTTGAGCTCGTCGAGCTTGGAAAACTAAGGTCGAGTTCGACAACGATGACTTCCTATTGATTTCAAGCACTACGTTTTTTTTGTTCTTCAAATTAGACGTTGTTATGTTAGTTTTTAATGAGTATCAGATTATTTTAACTTCATTTAGACTTGGTAAATACTAAACACATAAGAAGAAACAAAAGTGGGATATGCATTTGTTTACAACTAGACAAAGGGTTTCAATGTTGTAATTGATGGCGGGCCACTTTATACTAAAGTTAGATAACAAGCAAATATTTTTAAATGTTTATGGAGTATCAATTATTTTTTGAGAAAATACTCATAATTCGAAAATATTTAAGTTTGGTCACGAGCTTTTGATTCAAGTCAAGGATAGTTTGGACTTGGTTCGTTAAGATCTCGAGTTCGAATTTAGCCCGTTCGAACCAAGTTTTGACCAAGCTTAAGCGAGTCGAGTATCGATAGTTAACGAGTAGGCTCGGTTCATTAACACCTCTAAGTCTTGGGACATTGCGATCCTTTTGGAGACATATTTGGTTGGCGACATTAGTTGGGCAAAGTTTCTAATACAACAATGAAAAAAAAGTAAATTGGTTAATTTAATTGACAATCAATGTTTTTCTTATTACTTGATAAGGGAGTATGTGATAAGATAGTGTGAGCTTAACTAGTAGTTATGCCATGTTCTTTAGAGCTGAACTGATTTGAACTGAATTGAATGTTCTTGAATTTAACTGAACTGAACTAAACTATATTGAATGCTCCTTAACTTAACTGAACTTAATATTACTGATTAGAAATAATTAATTAATAATTAATAATTACTCCCTCCGTCCCATATTTGTAGGCATGTTTGACCAAAAACACGGGTTTTAAGAAAAATAGAATATAGTACATGGAAAAGTGGAATAAAGGACAAATGATAATTGAGTTGCATGGAAAAGTGGAATAAAGTACACGGGAAAGATAATATAGTGCATAGGAAAGTGGAACATAGTACATGGGTGGAGTTTTCAATGCATTTTTAATTAATATAGTACATGAGAAAATGAGGACCTTAATAGCCAAAATTAAAAAACATGACTATAATTTTGGGACGAGGAAATAATAATTAATAATTAATTGCTAAATAATAATAATAAATGATAAATAATAAATTAATAATAAATAATAAGTTACATAATAATAATAATAATAATAATAATAATAATAATAATAATAAATTGAAGTGAATTGGATTAAATTAAACTTAACTGAATTTAACTGAACTGCAATTAATCCAAAAAGAACAAGGTCTTAGCTCACTTGACTTATGTTTAGGAGATGTTTGAATACGGCGTAGTCAACTTTTGTTGATTATGTTTTAAATAACCAACTTTTGAGAAAACCCATATAACAATGAGAAAGAACCATACAAGTTTTTTTTTTTGGCTTGTAGGATCAAAGAATTCAATTGAATTGAGTATAACTGGCAGTTTGCTATGCCTATAATAAGACAACTTTAGTTAGAATTCAATTGAATTGGGTATAATTGAATTCAGTTTACATGAGGTTTTAATGAAACTTTTTTTTTAAAAACCAAAAACTCCAAATTTTCCTTCTTTGACTACAAGAAAAGGTTCAGTCCACTTATTAGTCCGATGAAAATTTCACAATAAAACAAATTAGTAACAATGAGAGTAACTCCTCGCGTTTATAACTTGTATGTTCTCTCATCTTTCTCAAGCGTGGGACAACTCAATGTAGATCATATCGGATTTCAACATGAATCAAGTAGTTGCATAATAAGTTAACATATACGAAGTATATTCTAGCCAACTTTTACCGTTCAAGTCATGAGTTGAGCTCGAACTTGTGTCAAACCAACTCGAGCTGATGACCCAACCAAATCTAACAAACATAAAACAAACCAAAGTATAAGATGGTGATATACCATCGTGTTTTGAGTACCACTATATTGACTTTACCGACTAAACTAGTTGACATTCTTAGTAATTCTACATTCCTACACGACTATACGACCAGTATAAAAATATGTTCCATTGAACCAATTGTAGTGTTAATTACTTCATTATTATGGGTACTATTGATTAATGAGCATCATATCCCTGGCCAGACTCGATAACTCAACTCAAACCCGACCTGAAGTTATTGAGAGAAATTCAAACCCGACATAAATTGAACCTGAACAACATGCATTTACCCAATTTGACCAATTTATCGTATTTCGTACTAATATCAAATTTTACTCTATTTCTGATATATTTAAACACAGCTCGAAATGGGCCTGAAACAAATCCAAATCTAACCCATTGACCCAATTGCCGCCCCATTCCTCCTCCAACTATATACACAAACCCTTTCTTAAACCCAAGATTGTAAGAACAAGGAAAAGCCCAATGCAATCACTACTTCTTCCATGTTTTTGGCTCGGCTTCGAACTTCCAATAATTCCATTCTTAAAGATTCATATATTATGCTAAATATTCTCTCCTAAACCTAAAAAGTTGATTATATGTTATTTAATTGAAAAAATATCCATGTCATTATATTATTTTGACTTAGCAGAATATTATGCAAAATATATGGACATATATTTATGCACGTAATAAGAGGCTTAGCTAAGTAATGCACGAATGTTTCGATAATCTACGCTATTATATAATAAATTATGGCAAATTAACATGCAAAGATGAAAATGCTAATATGTTTCTTGATTATTTAAGGCATGAAATTGAAGTTTACATAATTTATATACTCCGTGTATATATATTATCATGAATGTCACAATCAAAGAGTTTTTATATTGGCGGACAATTTTTTTATTAATGTCGTTTATCATACTCCAATATTATAAGATAAAGGAATTGTCTCCAGTATAATTAATAAAAGTGATACGGGTGCAATATTAGAAGTATGTCATAGTCATATATACATAGTAGCTTTTCGGTGTAGTATTCGTATATGGCGAATTATGATTAAAGTTAATCATCTACTATTGACCATCTAAGTATGCATATTCAGAAAGACATTTATACGGGTAATTTGCAATCACGACATATATTACTAATAATTAATATTTTTTTTACATAATCTAAGTGTGTAATTAATATCAAACTATATAAAAAGTAATATATGTTCAAAAATGATAATTCATATTGCCGTCAATAATCATGATCATCTTAAAGTATTTGAACGACTATTTTCTAAAATCTGCTTAGCTTGCCCATATAACTGTCTAAAGATATTTGAATTACCAAATATTACTTATCTACAACATTTAACAAAATCACCAAATATGACCTCTATTCTATAAGGGAAGATGGGATGATTTGATGTCCATGTAAAAAGATTAAAAATGTACTCATTAAGTAATACATATCACATTCAATATAATATTCATTTCAAACAAAATCATATTGTTAAGAAAGTAATTATTTATTTAAGGAATAGACTTAAATTAAGCAAAGTAAATAAGCTGAGTTAAAAATTTAGAAAAATAGGAAAGGAAGGAAATTATCAATAAATATAACTTATGTTAATTTTTTTAAAAAAAATTTAAATTAAAATTAATGTTGAGATTCCTCTGAAACTAAAAGAAAAATTAGTCAAAATTGTGCAACTACTAAAAAACGTTGGTAGTATTATAAAATTATTATATTATTAATATGTTTCCAACAACATAAATATTTTAAATATGTTAATGCAAAGGATTGTCATATAACTTATATATAAACTTTCATGCAAATTTAACCTTTTGATATGTAAACCGTGCATCACACTTTATGATCGAACGAGTTTGGTTTTAGGTTGGGATGACGAAGAAGATAGACATAGATACATGAATGACTAATATTCACTTATCTAACAAATTATGAATATTTTAAATTTTTTTTACTACTAATCTACATAAGATAATGTTTGGTATATTTACTTGATTACTTTAATCTAACAAATTGACAAATACTCTAGAATAGAGTTTTAAAATTAAAAATTCTCTTACCATAAAAATCGGGTCTAGGCAACGATGGGTCCAAACAAATATTGTAGTGTATAAAAATTAAACAAAAAACCTTGGTTTTAGTGGGTGAAAATAGCCAAAACTGATTTTATTATTGAAAACCTACAAATTTTTGGATTTTATAAAAAAATTAGGGAAATTCTATTTGATAGCATTATACTTTTACAAATTCTCATTGGTAACAAAATTTTTATCACTTATTCTCAAATAGCATTAGTAATCTAAGTTTTCTGTAATATAACATTATTCCACTAATATTAACCTAATTAACCAATGTTCTCCTAACTATGGTTACGTATTAGTAAAAGTACTAAATTAATCTTTGTTTACTATATTAAATTCGATCTCCCAAGTCCCAACCAACCTTCACTGATCATTCATTTCATTGAAAAACCATGGACCTTCAATAATTTGTGACTCCTTATTCCTTAAAATAAATGGACCTAATAATGCCGAAAGAAAAAAGTTATTTTACATCAGTAGCCTTCGATCTGTTGCATCAATTATAAGAGACTATGTTCATCAAATCTACTTTAAACTTTTGTTTGCATAATTGTACTAGAAGAAGTTTCCACCATGATAAATTTTGGGACATATAGAGGTGGCGCAACGATGGTCTTCAATCTTCGGATCAATGTGCGTCCCTTTCTGTTGCAGATCAATGGAACACTGAGGACAACTCTAAATGGTCAGGGATGGCGACGACGCCAAGAGACCAAACATAAGACGACAGCGTGAACCTCTCGCCAGAGATGAATGCGAAAATCAGAGCAAGCTAGAGTGGTGATAAATGTTAATTCAATCTCAAATTGTATTTCGTATTGCTCAATATAGAAATTGAATTTGTCCAGAACCAATGAAAAACGTTTTGAATTGAACGAAATTGAATACAAAATAAAACTCAGGAAAAACTTAGATGAATATGCGGAAGGAGATGAAGGGGGTGAAAGGGAAAACACGAAAAAGATAAAGGGGAAATGAGTTAACTATGGTTAATTATAATTATATTAATTAGGTCGAAATTAGTGAAATCTAATCTAATCTAATCTAATCTAATCTAATCTAATCTAATTACATATATAAAGAAGGCATATTTGCTAAATTATTAGAGCGCCACCTAGGATTACTAATGGTTCCGGCCAATGAAAAATAAGATTTCTAATTTATTTTTGAATTAAAAAAATCAAGTGCCACATAGATAAATAATTAGGTGTCAAGTAGATATTTTAATTAATTGATAATATATACAATTCCATCCAAAATCAAATATTCTAATAATTAAAATAAATCTATAATAAAATTTAATCCAAAATCTACAATAAAAATTTGTCCAACGTAAACACTAAATAATAATAAAATGTAAATTACATTATAATTAATAGTAATACTTATATAATAAATAAAGTAGATCATTAAAGAATAAAAATGAACACAATGTCGTTCTTGTGATTGAATCGAATGGAGCTGGAAAACTTTTGGTTCGGGTTTGGTCATACCAACTATCGGGATCTATACGTACTTAGGCTATACGAAGGGGAAAAGTACCCAAAGCAAAGAACTTAAACCCAATATATTAAGGTTATAAATAAGTGGGAGTATCTCATTATTGTTATTCACATCAAATAAAATCATGACAAATATCTCAATAATAACTAGAGTTATACTTTTCTAATATTGTCTATTTTCTAATACGAAGTATACTATACATGCTATAGTGTTTACAATATAATGCTCTAAATAAAGCGTTAATTAAGCACACCAATAATAATAGTACTCCGTAGTTGATTAAAACTTCACTGAATAAGTAAAAATCAATCATGATAAATAATTGACTATGATATGCTAAAGTACAAACAGACTTCCCAATTTTTATCTTATTACTGGCTAATTGCATAGTAAATAAGCCGTAGGAGATTTTACTAATTACTCTACTACTAGAATTATGAATAGATACATTCTTCATAGTTACATTCCTTTTCATACTAAAATACATACTCTACTAATAAACAATCATCTCCGATTGTAATTATTAGGAAAATTTGTAAATATTAATCCAACATTTGCCCGATTTTCTTTAATTAAGCCAACCTATGCAATATTTCTGAATAATCCAACATTTATGACCCAAATACTATTATTAAGCCTGTGTGACCGGTTACCTGTTACAAAGTCAACATTAAAAACGTTGACAACCTGAAGTTGATTTTCCTCCTAAAATTTTGGACACGTCACATCACGTGCCACCTAAACAGGATTTTCTATTTTTTTTTCCAAAAAACCCTTAACCTTCTCTCCTCTTAACCCTTAACCCTTAACCCCGATCCAACAGTTGATTGGTTTAACCCAGTCATAGCAATTGCTGATTATTTTTGACGAACTTCGAATGGAGAGGTATGAGGGATCAACAATGGTGGAGAAGAGGTAGAAGAGAAATGATGAACAGAGGAGAGAGGAACGAAAATTGCAGAGATGAAGCAATTAAATCGCAGAGGAGAGAGGAACGAACATTAGAATAACAATTAAAAAAAAGGAGGGAAAAAAAATTGTAACGGTTATATTGCCACGTAAGGGTGAATACCGGTTACAGCAGGTTATTAACTTGCTAGGCTTAATAATAGTAGTTGGGTCATAAAGGTTGGATTATTTAGAAATATTGCATAGGTAGGCTTAATTAAAGAAAATCGGGCAAAGGTTGGATTAATAATTACAAATTTTCCTAATTATTATAAGTTACCAAATATTTAAATAATAAATCAGTCTTATATTAGAAAAAAATGTTTCCAATTTAAAATATATTATAATTTAATATTTTACCTTTTAAGTAAAATTCCTCACCGACTGCGTAGAGTTTTCGTAGAACTCAACCTCTCATTCCAACCTAAATACTAATTTAATCTATTATATAAAATATAGCAGTTATAATAGGAGTTTTATTTTAACTTAACGATTTAACAAAATCCGTGCATCGCACGGGCTAAAATTTAGTATATATATATAAAGGGGAGTTTTTTCAAGAGATTTCGGAGCGTCCACGTAGGATTTTCACGTCATCGCATATAATTAAATTATTAACTAATTAAATAAATAATATTAGATAAATATATTAGAGTCTTCACATAATTGACTACTTAATATGATAAACATAGATTTCACAAACTTCTACCCTTTTGTATATATATATATATATATATATATATATATATATATATATATATATATATATATATATATATATATATATATATATATATATATATATATATATATATATATATATATATATATATATATATATATATATATATATAAACTTCACGAAACAAAATAAAATAATTCCGGTGTGATAGGTAGTCTTCGAATTTTTTATATTACGCTAATATTTCGCTGTTGTTAGCATGTACGGAGTACTATAATTTCATTGAATTTGGCTGCTTTGTTTAATTGTTTGTTAATCAATTGATATGTGATTATGATTAGTATGAGGATTAGTATTGATGCAGTTGCTATTTGGTATTCTCTTATATGATATGATACCGGTTTGGATGATGATTGTGAATATTGTTTGTTTTCCTAACTTGGAATGGTACGTCGTTAACTTTTATCCGATGTTAACGACGTATACCACGTTTATACCATTTCGAAAATTGAGCAGGGCTGATGATGGATTGTTTCGAGCCCGTATATCTTCAAGATCTGTATGTGGCTATGCCATGTTTGGATCATCAGACCAAGCAGTATGTACACGTCAACAAGGCTACTAACGATTCTATTTTCATTGACGATTACACTTCTTATTGTAAGATGATGAAGATGATGATGGAGAAAGAGGCCACGAAACAAGAACTGAATAATAATGCTGTAATTAGGGTTAATGATCATGATGATGATCATGCCGATGAAAGCGATCAGCTGGATTTATATTACGACGACAATATTGATGATGATGATATTCGATATGGATGCGAAGATTATTGCCAATTAAGACGAGGAAAAACAAGCTCGGTTACAAAGAAGAATAGGATGATTCGCAAGAATTATAGGGCCCGGAAATATTGAAAGAACAACCTCAATACTACATGTTATAAGACGAGCGAGGAATTGAGATCAATGGAAGTCAAACGATGAACTATTGAACTAATTAGGCAGATTCAAGTCAATTATGATCTTATTTGGTTTAATAATTAAGTTGATGTTTTATTACAACTTTGTTTTATGTTTCCTCTCAATACCCATGACAAACATGTACATTTAGTATATAAAACCTTTTACCAAACTTTGATTTAGAGATAGATCATAAAACCAAAACAAAAACCCTACAATTAATTAATATGAAAGCAATAATGCAATCGTTGCAAGCTAAAGATGGTGAACGAGTTTCTTGGATAGTCTAATTCGTAGTGATCCCTAAACAACACTAAATAATACTTCGCTTCTAATGTTCTATGTTTCATTAAAAAAAATTGTGGAATAAAAAAAAAATTGATTTTCGAAATTAGTAATGAAATGTCATCGTATATAATTAAATTATTAACTAATTAAATAAATAATATTAGAGTCGACATGATTGACTACTTAATGATAAACATAGATTCCACAAATTAACATAGAATTATTATTATCTTTAAAACACTCCATACATATATAGATTTTAACGTAAATTTATCCTACTTTTACTTTTCTCATATTAAGATAAATATTTTAAAAAATGATAACGAATAAAAAAATAGAAGATTTCAACGTAAATTTATCATACTTTTACTTTTCCCATATTTTGTACATATCGTTTTCATTATGCGATAAGGATTAAGGGCCATGGGTTTAATTGCTACAAAATAACATGGAATGATGGAAAATATCAATACGTACACAAAAAGATCCTTGAGATTGTTATACTCCGTACCAAATAGTCAAACACATTATTCTAATTTATTTTATTCTTTTTTGCAAATTTTTACTGAAATATATAGTAGATTTTATTTCATTAAACCTTTGATATTTGGATTAATTTATATTATTAATAGAATTCTACTTGCATTATTTCATATTCTATATCTTCCATGTTTTATAATCTATAATATATTACCCATAATGATAAAATAAATTTTTAAAAAGATGATAATTAACATAGAATTATTATTACTTTAAAACACTCCATACGAATATCTCTACCATGTTTTATACTCCGTGTATATTACACATAGTGATAAGATAAATATTTAAAAAGCTGATAACAAATAAAAAGATAGTAGATTTCAACGTAAATTTATCCTACTTTTACTTTTTCCATATTTTTTTAACGTTATATTAAAGGAAACTTAATACAAAGTAAATGGGGTTTATAGGGTAAATTTAATACAGCATACAAAAATGAAGCAATCGAATGGACTAAACAGAATATGGGGCGACAAATATAAGGACAGAGTGAGTCTATACGACTATACTTATACAAAGTATATGTAATAATTTTGTAGAGAACACATGAATAACTAACTCGAGTTTTACCATTATTGAACTAACCATTTGATTTGTATTATACGTATGCTTTATAAAACAACTATTTGTATACGATGATATAATAAGACAAATATGTACGAAAATTGATAAACCCGTGCATCGCACGGGCTTCAATACTAGTAATGTTATATTTGAGAGAATTTAGATGACTAATGTTATTATGGAGAAATCGTCGAAAGTTTTGTTTACAATGAGAATTTACAAAAGTATAATGTTACCATAGAGAATTTTCCAAAAATTTATCATACATCTACATTCAAGTGGGGTCAAATGACCTCACATCCTAAACACTAGCTCCGCCCCTAGGTCTAAAGGGGTACACAGATGGTAATGAAACGGGGATAACATTATTTTTCACCCGCGGGGCGGGGATTAGAACGGATGAGTACTGTACCTATTGTGGTAGCGGCAGGGGATGCGAATTTTAGGCAGGTATAGGTGTTAGGGACCAGCCCCACCCCGATTGGAAGTTATCTTTGGCTAACTAAAGTACATGGTGGAGTTAGGTGTCAAATGATCGTGTAATGACGTAGATGGTGGGGGAGTATTAAGTAGGTATTACCAATGAAATAAAGAGCGGGTGAGAATAACTTTATGTTTGAAACATGTGATGAAAGGGGAAGAAAGTAAATTTATTGGAAAATTTGTGATTATTAATCCAACCTTTGCCCGATTTTCTTTTATTAAGCCTACCTATGTGATATTTCTAAATAATCCAACCTTTATGACCCAACTACTATTATTAAGCCTAACAAGTTACTAACCTGCTATAGGCGGTATTCACCCTTACGTGGCATATAACAATTATAATTTTTTTTCCCCTTATTTTCTTTATTTGCTATTTTAATTTTCGTTCCTCTCTCCTCTGCTATTTTCTGCTTCATCTCTACACTCCTCTCCATTATTTCTCTTCTACCTCTTTTCCACCGTTATCGATCCCTCATACCTCTCCATTCGAAGTTCATCAAAAATAATCAGCAATTGCTATGGTAGGGGTAAAGCAATTGCCTGTTGGATCTGGATCTTCTTCAAATTCAAGGTTCTTTTTTTCTTTCTAAAATTTTCAACAAGACCACAATAACCAACATCTCACAACATAAAAAAAAAAAAACTATATTATTGCAACAGCTCGGGTTTTTACGAACCGACCATCAAGGAAGCCCAAAATTCAAAATTTACCAAAAAAGGAACAAAAACGCTAAGGTTCGTAAGTTCACCTTCAATTGTACGATTTTGGAGACGAAATTTGAATGCGCGTGGATGAAATCACCTATTTCCACAAGAAAATCGCTGATGATGTCATGAACCAGTACAATTGTGGTTGAAGCAGCAGTAATAGAGGAGAGAGGAATTGAAACACGGTACAGAGAAGAGAAGGGTTAAGGGTTTTTTGAAAAAAAATAAATGAAATCCTTGTTTAGGTGGCAAGTGATGATGACGTGTCCAATATTTTAGGAGGGAAACCAACTTTAGGTTGTCAACGTTTTTAACGTTGACTTTGTAGCAGGTAACCGGTCATCCAGGCTTAATAATAGTAGTTGGGTCATAAAAGTTGGATTATTTAGAAATATCGCATAGGTAGGATTAATTAAAGCAAATCGGGCAAAGGTTGGATTAATAATTACAAATTTTCCTTGACTTTGTAGCAGGTAACCGGTCATCCAGGCTTAATAATAGTAGTTGGGTCATAAAGGTTGGATTATTTAGAAATATTGCATAGGTAGGCTTAATTAAAGAATACCGGGCAAAGGTTGGATTAATAATTACAAATTTTCCAAATTTATTTTCATACCCTTATTTTTTTCTCAAACTTTTAAATAAATAACGCGTGGAATGGGGCAGTAACATATCTATTCATTATTAATTTTAATAAGAAGATTATTTATAAGCTATATGTTAATGATAAGTTCTATAACTGTAATTTAAATATGCAGTTTTAATATTCATATCATAAACTGTGCATCGCACGGGTACTATACTAGTTTTACTCTATTTCTGATATATTTCAACACAGCTCGAAATGGGCCTGAAACAAATCCAAACCTAACCCATTGACCCAATTGCCGCCTCATTCCTCCTCCAACTATATACACAAACCTAATCGCTAACTGTTGTACCCGGGTACAGCCAGCTCTGGTTGTACCCCAAAAACGACGCGCTCATATTGTTTGTTCATTCTTGTCGACTGTTTGTTCTTTTTTATTGTACTGTTTGTTCATTCTTATTGTACTGTTTGTTAATTTTTATTGTACTGTTTGTTCTTTCTTGTTGTATTGTTTGTTCTTTCATTTTGTTTTTTAAATTCATCATCAAATTTTCATAATTGTTGTATTTTTTGTTATTTCTTCTGGAATTTTATGTTCTTTTTTATATTGTTTGTTCTTTCTTGTTTATTTGTTTGTTTATAATAATCATATGATTAATGTTCATAATTAAATTCTTCATTAATCTTTTATTCTTTCTTTTTGTATTGTTTGTTCTTTCTTGTTGTACTGTTTGTTCTTTCTTGTTGTTTTTTAAATTCATTCATCAAACTTATTGTTGTATTGTTTGTTCTTTCATGTTGGCTTTAAAATTCATCATAAAATTGTTCATAATTGTTGTATTGTTTGTTCTTTTTTTTTTCTGGAATTTTATGTTCTTTTTTATATTGTTTGTTCTTTTTTGTTGAATTATGTGATCTTTCTTGTTTATTTGTTTGTTCACAATAAATATACGGTTAATTTTCATAATGAAATTGTTGACTTCATTGGTCTTTTATGTTTTTACAAGCGCCTATATTGTTTATTTCCAAATAAATACATAAATTTTCATATCCAAAATAGTAAATGTTCATTCCAAATAAATAAATAAATGTTCATTTTCGAAATAGTAATTGCTCATTTTTGTAGTTTATTTCCAAATAAATAAATAAATGTTCATTTCCAAAATAGTAAATGTTCATTCCAAATAAATAAATAAATGTTCATTTTCGAAATAGTAAATGTTCATTTTTGTACCAGTATATTAATGTTCATTTTAAACAACACAAAACGACATCATTTTGGATGGGGGTACAACCAACTTTGACTGTACCCGGGTATAGCCAAAAATTTGCGCACAAACCCTTTCTTAAACCCAAGATTGTAAGAACAAGGAAAAGCCCAATGCAATCAACATTGTATTAGTCAATTGTCAAATACTCATATTGAGTGGTCCCACAAATCAATCCACAAGCCACAAGCCACAAAGTAAACCTCAAAACCCCAAAAAGATCATCAAATTAAACCAACACCATTTTCCAAACCCAGAAAAAATGCAGGCCTTGTACAGTAACACAAGAGTACCATTAGCACCAACTGTAAATTCCCATCTTTGCCATTCCACTCATTTTCTCTCTCCTAAACAAAACTACCCTTTTGCACAAACTTCATTCCCATCTCCATTTTCTCCTCAAAATCTCAACTTTACCAAAAATTCTTCACTTAGAATTGTAATACCCATAATCAAAGCTTCTTCTTCAGCATCTTCACCAATGGCGTCCTCTGCAACTCCTTCATCGCCAGAAACCAAGCCATTCTCTGTCCTCTTTGTTTGTTTGGGGAATATTTGCAGAAGCCCAGCTGCTGAAGGGGTTTTCAGAGATTTGATTAAGAAAAGAGGGCTTGATTCTGATTTCAACATTGATTCTGCTGGTACAATTGGTTATCATGAGGTAATTTTGATGATTATTTATGGGGTTTTTTCCAGAAACTTTGTGGGTTTTTGTGTTTGATTTTTTGGGTTGTTGTTTGTGAATGTGAAGGGTAATCCAGCTGACTCAAGAATGCGGTCAACTGCAAAGAGGCGTGGGATTGAGATTACTTCAATATCTAGGCCGATTCGGCCTTCTGATTTTAGGGATTTTGATCTTATTCTTGCAATGGATAAGTCTAATAGAGGTGTGTATTATTACTACTTACTGGTACTACCTAGGTTCGAATTTAGTTGTCACATTATGAGTTCAATTACACTATCCACTCGACAATTTAGGATGGAGGGAGTATTTATTTGATTGATGTTTTTTGTGTGTTCGATGATGGTTTAATTGGTTTATGTGTGATTTTATTGATGATTGTTTTAGCTGACATACTGGAGGCACTTGATAAATGGAAACAAAGGAATAACCTCCCACCCGATGCTGATAAAAAGGTTGAATGTTTGTTGGTCATAAACTCATAATTGATGTTTCTGAATGATTTAGCACAAATGTTACTATATAATGAATGCTTAAATTTTGGAATTTGTGTTTTTATGGCAATGTAGGTTAAGCTAATGTGCTCTTATTGCAAGAAACACGACGAAACAGAAGTTCCGGACCCCTATTATGGTGGACAGCAAGGCTTTGAAAAGGTTATGCTTGCTCACTTTACTTCTAGTTTGATAATGCATTATAATTTCATGTTTGCCGGTTTTCTGAATGTTTAAACTGTAACATTGAAGTGACTTTGAAAATTAGAACTCCTGTTTCTGAAACAATGGCTGTACAAGACAGGGAAAATCATAACCTATGATCAATGATGATTGAATATGAACTTGCGGTATATAAATTGTTTTATTTAGTGTATGCCCTTTGCAATCTACTGTGCTGGATAGTGAGCCAGGTTATGGAGAAATTGCTCTAGCAAGTTTGCTAATCTTCTTTCTCAGAACTGTAACTTAACCCTTGCGCCTTAGCCTCTTACTTTGATCATACTTGATGAGAATTTCAGTTTGCAGCGTCTTCTGACTTTTTAACTGCATTTCCCTTCATCTTGGTGTCTTGTATGCGTTTCATTGTGGTATATCGTATTTTCTTCAATTTAACAAACCGAGCTTCAGAAAAGTACTTTATGTTATGAGTACATTTCTGTTTTTATTCATCCAAAAATAACGGACTACTTTCTCTAATTAGTAAATTAAACTTTGAACAGTCCTCTATGGTTAATGATATTCGTAACTAAATTCCAAAGATTCACTACATTGGTGGTGAAGGTATGAAATTTTCAATTGTTAAAGGTAGCTATGAAATTTTAATTCTTTGCTTCTTAAAACTGATCCGAATCAAAAGTGGTGTATCATTTAGGGACGGAAGGGTTAGCCATTAATGTCACCAAGTGTAGAAAGAATGGCAGGACAAAGTTTGGAGCGTGTAGTAGCCAAGATATTATCTAACTTTACTCGTGGGAGAGTCTTAGGATTGTTAGAACTGCTAGATTTGATGATTCTTGGTGTGGATGGTTGTGGCCTTGAAACCATCCACGTGTAAGAGTTTTCATATGAATTTCGCTGCCTTGATGAGGCTAGCCTCAGTTTACTACTCCTATCTTGGTCCTTGGATCTAGTGCTTATTGAGATCACAAATCCCTGACTGACAGCCACACCTGTATTTAAAATTGATTGCTACCTTGTGTTTGAGTTACAATTTCTAAATTGCGAAGCTATAATTTGTTCTTTATAGACTTTATAGCCTTCATTTAGTTTCCTTGCAACTCCCTTATCATGTGAAGTTGCATGCGAATGGCCATATGCGGTATAAATCGCAGGACCATGCTTCCTCTCTCTCACAGCACCACCTCAGCTTCCCTTTTCAATCTTAACCCATTTTTGAGTCAAGATATTGATTTAAGTAGACACATCTCACTCTAGTAGAAATTTCACTGATCATGAGCAACTCTTGTGATTGAAGATCAAGAAGTGACTTATTCATGTAAACATTCTTCTCAATTGGAATATTCCGGAGGATTAAAGTGGGAAATTTTTTCTTATCACCCCAACTCCTGATTATTGGTTGGAAGATGTTGCCTCTAATACACATAAAATTCGGAAGAGTTTGATTGGCTGATGTACTAATGATCATTTGCCAATTTTTACCCACTTCTGCAGGTTATAGATCTTCTTGAAGATGCTTGCGAGTCCCTGTTGGAAACCATACTAACAGAGAGCCGCCCGGCTTGATAATCTATTTCCTGCCTTTCGCCTGATTATACTTCTGTGAATTCAAACGAGAATGAATCGTAATATTTATTACCCCCTTCATGTTCACAGCCCACGTGATGTGCAAGGAGCTTATTGTCAAGGGTTTGAGTATGTCTGTGTATTCAATTAGGAACTATGTATATGGAAAATGAACTTGTAAATCATTCGGATTTGGAGATTGTAAAGATATTGATAGTAGACATCTGATTCGGACATGAATGAAATGTTAAAACTTCCTGACCGAGCTCCTGCTGCCACTCGATCGTAAAGTCACCTCTAGAGGTTTCGGTAGAGTTATGGTCTGCATTAGTATAGACGGGAACAAATACCTGCCACTCATAAGTCATAATGCAATATCCTATTCCTAGGTTGAAAAGGTTTTAAGCTTTAATTAACCTTATACTGTTACTAACACGGCTTGATGCCAGTATGCCACAGTTGTAAGATATTGTAACTTGTAAGTTTGTGACTTTTTTTCTTTTTCTCTGAAATGTATGTGCCGTGGAATAAACGACTTGAAACTGACGTACAAGGATGTTGTATCTTGGAGCTGGTGGATTCAGGGAATCGAAATGCTAGAATGTGTCAATTATGCTGGTAATGCATCCTACACCTGGATATGCTTTTCGCTCTATCCCTTTACTGATTTGGAGTCTCGCTTTCCTCCGCAAAGCAGGTTAAGGCTCCGTTTGGTAGGGTGTAAAACGTTTTCATGGAAAACGATTTTTCCATTTTTAATCATTTTACGTTGTTTGGTTGGGTAAGAGATGTAAAACAATTTTCCATTGCTCTCTCAAATATGGAAAACCCTTTTCCATTTGAAAGGGAGGGAAACCACTTTTCCTTCTTTCCTCCTTACCTCCCTCTCCTTTCTTCCCCTCAATCTTCGCCATCTTCTCCCATTTTCCTTTAAGTTACCAAACAAAAGAAAACTAGTTTGAAATTGTGTTTTCCCTTGAAAACTGTTTTCCATGGAAAATCGTTTTACAATGAAAACGTTTTACACCTTACCAAACGGAGCTGTTAGACTAAGGCAATAAAAGGTTAGTTAATGCCAGTAGTAGCTGTTAGACTAAGGCAACAACTTTATAGAATTTTAAGGGGGAAATGTTAGAGACTAATTTAGTGTATCCTTGTTTTGCAGCATTATACTATAAATAAGAAACAAAATCTGCCTTAAAAAATACTCGGAATGTCAAGTTTGGTATTCTGAAATCTTGTTGCATTCCTCTCCCTCGAAACCTGATAAATAAACGCAAGTCTGTAAACTTGGTGTCTAACATCATTTCCATTAGCATGAGACAAAATGTATTGAAACTCCGTTTTCCAACCACCATGAGTTCTAACTTCTAACATAGCCCATCAAGCGCAACATCTCCCAAATACGTGCACAGAAACTACAGGTAAAGAATAAATGTTCCGAATTCTCCAAACTCAGACAGACTGCAAAAGATCAGGGATATATCCATTCATGTCCTGCAGTCCCTTTTTAGAGGAACTTGCTTCATATCTGACGGTTTACGCTCAATACACAGCTTTATGACTAATTTCTTGTGCCAGCTTTTTGGACTTTAATTTGGAGAGAAAAATGTTCAGAATTTGTTGTATTCGTGGTTAGGTTGAGTTGAACTTAATGAGGAAGTAACACAATTAGGTAAGAAAGACCTAACTGTGCTAATGATTGTACATACGATGATTTTTTTAAATTACTACTCCTTACGTATTATTTTTATGGATCAAGTAAGAAAGACGCGACTATTACTAACTTGTATGAGTACTTAGTATTATTTTTGAACAAAATCTTGACCAGAGAAATTTGAAACATCAACTGGTTTTCTTTTGTTTGGGTCTAAGTTGGGAAATATATCGGCACTTTTATTACAACTACAGGGATTTCCGATTTCGAGTTCTGCCACCTACATTGTATATACAACAGAGGCATGAATCTGTAAGAGTGAGTTGAACCGACTGGTAGATGGCTACTTAATAGAGTGAAAGGTGTCTTGAATTGCAACTCAGATAATGTAACTCTTTTTAAATCCTTTTCTGGATCGTTTCCTACCCCGTGAGTTAGCACTAAGAGAAGAGAACGCATCAACAAGCTCCGAGTCCTCTTCATTGATTAGGATCTTTGCCTTGTTAGGTTGGTCAAGGAGTAGTTTGGCCACCAGATAACCTGCTATAGACCATGTCTGAAACAATCGTGCCTGTTTACCTATAAATCTTGCTCCCTTTGTGTCGTAATATTCAGGCCATCTGTCTCTTGATATACGTTGCTCTGCAATTTTCACTGCTTTCTCTGCAATCTCCGGTCTGTCCATCTTTATGCATGCCACTGTCAGCTGAAACAACATTCTACTACAATTAGCTGTTTCTCTTATTACAACATTCCTAAGTTACTTTATAGTGTTTAACTAACCTGCCAGAGCAACGTAGGCCATGAACCTGCATTGTGATATGACCAAGGACTGCAAGAGAAACAATATGAAAGTAAGAAGAAGCCAAATTGTAAAAATAAATTCAGGAAATAATAAGAGCACATTACGTGTTCTTTGGATCACCGCCTGTTACAATTCGCCACTCTTGGTCTTCAAGGGCAGGGTAACAAATTTTGAAGGGCATATCTGCCACTAAATCAACCCACTTTGCTTCAATAAAATCTAAAATGGCATGTGATTCATTTGATGTTGCCAGACTGCTTACTATAGACCACAAGTTTCCGAGTGAGAAGAATCTGAAATCCATGTGAGCAGGTTGCAGGTTTCCTATCAGATACCCACCTTTTTCAGGCATCCACTCTGCTAACCACGGTGGTATTTGATCAGGGTAGATATTAAACTTGTTTACTGCATCAAAGGAATACTCTTCCGTTTTGTAACGGTAAATTTCATTCAGTTTCCTCATATCAATCCAGTAGTACTCCCTGATGTGGAATGATAGCGCAAACAGCCTACTGTTAAGCGCTCTTACAAGGTCAGCTGATCCATCTTCAGTAGTCAGCATCTCACGTGCACCCAGCAATGCTGAATAAAACAGTGCCTACAAATACAGGTACATCATTAAAGCTTATCAACACTGGTGGACTAATCCAAATGACTGAGTGAAAAATGAAATCCACCTGAATTTCAAGGGGGTGGCCGTGAATTCCCATACGACGATCTATCATGCATGAGCCATCAGTGACCAGTAGAGTTGGAAACATGTCAAAACCATCAGCAAGACATAGTTTCAAAATCATTTTCATCCCAGTCTGAACATCAACCCTTTCTTGTAATGAAAGATCTCCGGAGCATTTCCCATACGCTCGCAACAGTATAATCCACCAAAGTCCTGATTGGAAGTCACAGCAATAAACATACAAGTAAGAACCAGCTCATAAACCAGCCCTAGCTTACTTTAAAAAAAATGGAGTATTAGTTTTGGAGAACCAGAGTCAACTGGAGCAACACGGCCAATTGCTGCCTCGCCAAAATCAGGATCTAGTACTTCTTCAGTTGCAGAATCATCGCTATCCAGGATAATAGTTCGCACTTTAAAGCTGGCCGGCATCAACCCTTGTCCTGGACTGTGGCAATCAATGGTTTTCTCCCAGCTCTCGGATCACACAAGTCACAAATATCTCACATCAATAAGCCAATACAAGGAAACATCAAAACTCACTAATAAGCATATTTGTCACAGATTTACAAGATATTCCTTATAAATTTGCTGGAGATCCAGGCTCTCCTATCTTCATCATACATAATGCCAAATCAACGAATCATGACATGAATTATCATTGAGGTCGGATCATTTTGTGGCAAAAACATGTCGTGTCTAACACTTGTAGCAGAGTTTGGGTAACATAGTCCACATATATTCAGCAAAAAGAAGGAGCAAGGCAATGCCTGAACAATCTTCCGAATACTTCTCATGATATGTTTCCAATAGATGTAAGAAATCCCCAAAAGACCAAGCATGCCAAGAGTTTTGGTTGCTTACTTTATTGATGACAGAACATAAGAACTTTTTCTTTAAAAACCATAATAAACAAGTTTGTCCCTTTCATTAGACAACAAATTTCATAGGAGATGTATAAAACTATTAAGATGAACCATGTAAGATATCCAAAGGAAATAGTATATTAGTATAATGGCAGAAATACCATACATACCTGCAATTGAAGGGTGTGAAGGATGAAGTTTCGAACAATCTCAAACTCGCCTTTCAAAAGGAATGCTATTGCAGAAGGTACAAAATCACGGATGAAGACATGGTCATAGTTCAGAATACTAGTGGAGGTCGGATCATTAGCGGCAATTGTTCCCACTGGGGTACCACAATAGTAAACAATAGACTCTCTAAGCAACTCCCACGCTTCATCCTCTAGTGAATCCGCTTTAACCCTCAAAACTTTCTCACTTTTTGCTGATGCAGCAGCCAATTTTTCACTGGATATGAATTCACTAGCATGTGGAATGGCATTTATATCAGCCAAATTTGGTTTTAACTTATCACCCTCACCGGAAAACAAGGGTCCATTTAAACCATCCGAGCTCAAACAATTAACATTACAACTTCTCCTAGGAGGAACATTAACATAGTTTATCCTCCTATAATAACCGTCCATTTCCCATAGATTTCTCTTCCCCCTTAAACCCTTTAACCTTTTAGTACATGCTGAATAGCTCAAATGGGGTTTAAGAACAAAATCAGATTGAAGAGTAGGATGCCAAAGTGTTGGCCCAGAAAGTAGATGCAGAAACCCTTCTGCAGTACCCATTCCTGATCTTGTTCACTCAATTTGTACTTCTAACAAATACTTACCTACAAAAACAAATCCCATTACCACATAAAAACCCCATATGCAATAATTCCAAGTAAATGGAACCAAAAAACTATCAAAACTAAAGAGATTAAAGTTTATAAAAATTGAAAAATAAAGCCTCACTTCGGATGAACATAATTGCAAATGTTAAAGAAACCCAACTTATATATAATATACAGACACAAGTCTTCTAATCACGTCTACACGGCTATTGATACAACAACAACAACAACAACAACAACAACAACAAAAATACTTCGTATACATATCCTCCGTTTTTATATTATTGCAGCTTTTGATGCTCACATTCAAAAGTTTAGCCATTAATATCTCTTGCCTTAGCTAAAATTATTAAATTATCGAAATGAATCTAACAAGATCAGTGCGTTCTCCGTAATTCTTTATGTATAAATTCACAAAAATCGATAAAGGAGTGAGGGTGTGAATAATGTAAAATTGCAAAGGAGGCAATAATAAAAAATAAAAAAAGGGAGGAAGTAATTTGCAGAAATCACAGATAATGAACCATATATTATGGAAAATGAGAGATTAAACAGTGACCCCAATGCAAAAATTGGACATCATCGCATAAAATAAAGCATGTAATTTCCCCAATACATTAAATCACTAATAAAGTTTCAAAATTTTACAAATAAAATCACGAATCCTCCCCCCTTTTCCCCTAAAAATGGTAATACATCCATGGAAATTTTTGATATTAATGAATTACATTAAAATTACCTGAATCATTAGTGGTAAAAAAAAAAAAGAGATTTTGATAATCTTTCTCGATTTGTATATGTGTATGAAGAATTTGTAGAGGTTAAAAATGTGTAGTGCAGCGAAATAGAGTATTTTTAGAGATTGGAATTTGTAAAAATGGCGGTCATGCCCTCTGGACTCTGGTTCGTTACTTGGTTTGCACTTTGCAGGAAAAAGTGAGGAGAAACAGAGAGACTACTAGAATATTGCCACGACGTCTTTATGTCGTTCTTTTTTAATGCAAACGTTAGATAATGATATTACTAATCTTATACTCCCTCCAAACCTAAATGTTATTCTCGTTTGTCATTTTACGCGGATATTAAGGAAAAAGAAACATTATAGGATTAACTATTATTAATGTAGTTTTATGGGGAATTGTTGCTTTTTTATTCCATTTTCACAAGAAAACAAAATAGTTGAACCAATAGAATTTAAGGAATAAAAATGCCAACTCATTAATCCATCCAAACTTAAACCAACCAATGAGACTACAAGGTTTTTTTATTGATAAACCAATAGAATTACAAAGTTAAAATTACAAGGAAGAGATTAGAAAGGAAATAAAAGAAATGGGAAGATTATTTTGGGACACTAAAAAAGGAAACGGGAATAACATTTAGATTCGGAGAGAGTATGAACTTTTTTTTTTTTAATAGGTAAGAAGAAGGGACCCTAACTGAACCAACAACTAGCATAGGTGAACCAGCCCAGCTCCGCAGGTTATCGCTTGAGCCACTCCCAAGCATTTCGCAGTTGATGGGGCTCGGACTTGTGACCTCCAAGTCACAAGGTGAGTTCCCCACCAACTCCACCAACTTATGTTGGTTATCTTATATGAACTTATTACACATAAACTTAAGAGGTTCTTAAGAGAGATAAAATAAGAGTTACTCTCTCCGTATTTATTTAAGAGATACACTTGATCGGGCACGGGAATTAAAAAAAATGAATGAAATAAAATAATAAAGCAAGTGGGATTGTTTAGATAATTTAATAAGTAAATAAGTAGGGACCATATCATTTCGGGGGTGGGAGGTGGGTGAGTTTTTGAAATTATTTGTTTAATAGGATGGTGGATCATAGGGTAAATTAGATGTATTATTTAATTAGATGGTGTGGTTGATAAGTTACTAAATATGACAAGTGTATCTCTTAAATAAATATGGCCGGAAAAAGCAAGTGTATCCCTTAAATAAGGATTATTCTTGCGTGGACCTGGTCCACAATAATATTAGTGTGGACCCAAAATTAATAGTTTTCTCTAGCACCCTTTTGACACTCATAGTGACCTTTATTGTTCATATAGTAACTATAATAAACTAAACACCAAAATTCTTAGACATAGTAACCATTTTTTGAAGCATAGTAACCCTATATTTTTAAAAGCGAATCCTGACTTAAAATCACATTATTCAAGCACAAAACATGTATCAACGATACTAATTTATATTTTTATCATAATAATCTTAATAAAATGCCAAAATAAATTGGGAACAAGTTTTTGACTTTATTTTAAGACATGGTTCACAATAAATTTAGTGTGGACCAAGTCCATTTAAGAATTGGTGCTTAAATAAATTAAGACGGAGTAGCTCTTAGGTGAAATTGTGAAAAATGAAACGCTCTTAATTAAAGTTTGTAAGATAAAATTCTGAAATAATAGCTAGTGTCACGTCATTTTTTTTGCATGAAAATAAATTAAAAATATAAGGTAAGAGAGAATAAGAGCTAGTGTTAAGAGTTACTCCCTCTGTATTTATTTAAGAGATACACTTGTCTTTTCTGACCGTATTTATTTAAGAGATACACTTGCCATTTTTAGTAACTTATCAACCCACTCCCCACCATCTAATTAAATAATCTATTTACACCCCACCTCTACCCCCACTCCCTACAAAGACATGGTCCCCACTTATTTTTCTTATTAAAATATCTACTCACCCCCACTTGTTTTATTAATTTATTTCATTTAATTCTTTTTCTTAAAATCCGTGCCCGCGCAAGTGTATCTCTTAAATAAATACGGAGGGAGTAGTCCATTGCCACAATTTTTTGAAAGACACTTTTGTTTTGAGTTGGTGCTAAGGTGACATAAGTGGAATTAAGAGTCATTTAAATAAGAATCTCCCCTTATTTTTGCTCTTATTAGTATTAATCTTATCTTACACAAAATAGGATTACAATTATAAATTTAATAAATTTGTAATAAGTGAGCATATCAACCAGATTAGTTAGAATTATTGTCCTCAAGAAATCTCTCCTTATGTACTCATGGACGCTTTATTCCTAAATTAATGAATTAACTCGCATTTTCCCTTAAAAAAAAGTTAATAACTTAAGACTTATGATCAAATTACGTCTACATCATTTCAGCTTATCCCACATAACTCTCTAGTTTATACATCCAAAAAAAATTAACTTGAAATAAGTAAAGGGAGGAGAACGGATCATTAAGATCATATAATCGCATCCATAGTAAGCTTGCAGCACGTCCATCTAGCCATTCTTCATCCACGTGTAAAACTATGTCCCCTCATATATATTTTACAAATCCTTCTTTAATGATTGGATCCTAAAATTGTAGGCAAGAATCATTTTTTAATAGGTGATATCGTATACACTTAATACAACCATTTTCCCATAAAATACAAACCCCGTCCGACTCTAATTGACATTTTTATTTGGTGAAAAATAAAGTATTAAAATATTGCATATGTTCGTGTAAAAAAAAGAAAAAGTGTTTACTTTTATACGGAATAAAAGAAAATATAAGATTATTTAGTGGAAAAAAATAGAGATAAAAAGCAAGTGTGTATAACAAAATCAATCATGTTTTATGCAAAAATGGTAAAAATTTATACCTTATAGAAACAAGAAATATTTTACTTTGTATAAAATTTTCGATTAGGAAAGCAGGACATGGGAAAGAAGTAGTTTTATACTCCGTATCTCAATGATAATATCCTGATTAAAAAATACTTAATTGGAATTTAAAAATTAGTGAAAAATGATGTTTAAATGATGTTTTTTATAGGACATTTAACAACATATTCACAGTTTTTCACACAATTAGGATACAACTCTTGGCCTGTTCAAGTAGCTTGAGTTCCTTGGCCCATCTGTTCAATATTAATACCAAACCTTGTAGTAACCATAAAAGTGGATATAAATATGCTGATAGAAGCTTGAGAGAGGGGTTCATTAAACAAAGTAAAGAGAGCATCTATATATATGTGTGTGCCAATCGGGAACGATCAACAAAAGAAACATCATTCATCCACAGTTTCGGCACCCCAAAAATTGATCTTGACACTCTAGTTCAACATATCAACTAAGTAGCAGTCTACGACTCATATAGTAACTAACTGGATCAAAAAAAAAAACATGCTTTTGACACCGGGTATGAGAAAGAGGATTGCAATGTTGTTGCAGATTCGATTCGTGAGACTTTACATTTGAGCTGCAACTAAGCATACTTAACCAAAACACCAAAACAAAGTCATCCATCCAGTTAGTTTTAGTTGTAGTTGTGATATGCTGCAGCTAAGTATCAGTATCCATGGAAGCAAGGATCTCCTTCTTACTCTTTGCTACACAATGTCGTCTTATATCATAATTCAGTTTGTCAAAGTCTTCCACAATCCCGAGATAGCCATATAGTGCATCTTTTATCTTGTCTTCTGGCCTTTGAACAACTACCTTATTGCCCCCAATTCCACGTTTCTTTTTAGTCAACACATTATGAGGTTTTTCAGCTTCTTGCAACCCGGAATGCGTTACATTGAACTTCACTAATGCATCTTCCATCTTATCTTCTGGTTTTTGAGCAACTTCCTCATTGCACCCACTTCCAGCATTTGTCTCTTGAAGCTCGGCCCTTCCATGTTTCTTCTCAGAAAACACATTATGAGGCCTTTCTGCATCTTCCAAGCCCGGCAGAGTTCCATTGGACTTCATGAGTGCATCTTCTATCTTATCTGCTGGCTTTTGAGAAACTTCCTCATTGCACTTAATTCCAGCACCCGTCACTTGAAGCTCGGCCCTTCCATGCTTATTCTCAGGAAACACACTAGAAAGCCTTTCAGCATCTGGCAAGCCACAAAGACTTCCATTGAACTTCACCAGTGCATCTTCTATCTTCTCTTCTGAGTTTTGAACAACAACCTCATTGCACCCAATTCCAGCATGATCTATCTCTTGAAGCTCGGCCCTTCCACGTTTCTTCTCAGAAAACACATTATGAAGTCTTTCTGCTTCTTGCAACCCGGAAAGAGTCCCACTGAACTTCACCAACATTATGTTTGGATTTCCAGGTTTTCCATAGCGCACCGAGGTCTTTCCTTCACTTAAACCCATATCTGTAAAGCACATGCCAGAAACCCACCACCAAAGAAGCAAGACAAGGATCAAGCCACATGATCCACCACGAAGTAGATAATGAGAAATTGCATTAAAACATCAAAAAAAAAAAATGAAAATAAATGTGCATGATAGAACAAAATTAAGTTACACCAACTTCATCAGACTAAAAAAGTAAAAAGGATATCCATTATACCAACTAAAAAGGAAGTAATACGTCCAGCATAGTTCTCAGGGTGATATACAAATTAAACCATCAGGGACTTGTTTGTTTGATTGAACATAGACACTAAAGTTGGAAGGGCAGATAACAGGAAAAAAAAGGATTGATGCTAATAGGAAAGACAAAGGGAAAAAACGGAGTGAAAGCTAACTCACCTCTCAAGATATTCTCAAGCTGTTCAATAGAAATCTTCACCTGTTTGTTGCTATAGATGTCTCTAGCAGAACCATTGTGAATGATTACAACAGGAGGCCACACAATTATATCCTCCTTTAAAGCCCAAGCCTCAATATCAGGCAAAGATTTGCAAACCCAACGGCCATTAGATGAAAATGCTAGATCCCATCCCATCAAGACACATAAAGCTTTGTGGAACCCTAGGTGTGCTGCTCTAAGCCCAACCTTGAGAGATGTGACTGCATGAGTTGCAACATCTTTTGCTTGGATAAACTCTTTAGAGCTGTTTAACAAAAAGATACATACAAAAAATAAATTGAACAGAAGAAAAACAGTTAGTAGCATCCAGGAGACGCTGAAAAGTGCAGTGTCGGAGCTTTTATTCAACTAAACATACTTAGTATCAAACTATCAACCCCTTACCCTTGGGGGTGGGGGGTGGTGTGGAGTGAAGTTAAGTGTTATCAGAAAGACTCAATTCCTAAAAGCAGAATACTCCGGTAACAACTGTTAATATTTGCTACAACTACTACTACAACCCAGTTTGGTAACATGAAAAAGTTAATACTAACATGACAAGTAATGCTAACATGAACTAATTACCTCAGTATGAACAAAGAATGAAAACAATAGATGAACAAGCCTTTTCAAGCTCACACAAGAACGAGAGAAGAAACCCAGCCTTACAAGTGATACAAATAATGCGCAGAGCGGGTGGAGTAAGTCCTTGCATGAGGTATTCAAACAGCTATGGCTCAGAATAAGTTCTTTAAAGATAGGATTAAACTAAACAGTCCACATAGATTTCATATTTTTCATCGACATTAGATACATGCTATTCCAATGTCTAATCCTACCGATATACTTTGAGATCAGGAAAGCTTACAAATTGGAAAATACAGAGTGTTGTTTTGCATTCAGTACAATACAACTCGATTAGTCCTCCTTAAGAAAAAAGTTAAAGGGGAATGAGAGCTCCACATCTAGAGCTGACTTCACTTCTTAACATAAGTTTTTTCCATAAAGGCATCCAGCGCTTGGTATCAATCATATACCGTTATTGTTCATCTTAACACAGATCCGAAAAACCAGACATAGGACCCACGACAGTTTTTACATTGCTTTAAATCATATTGAATATGCAATTTGCACAAAAAATTGTATTAGTCAAATGATTCTCTTAATTAAATTAAAGGTTTAGGAATCTAAAAACTGATCAGCAATTACTTAATCAGTATAACCTACACTAAAACGTACAAGCTATAATGAGATATTTAAGAAAACTTCTAATTAGGCTGTGCTACTTTAAATCAGAAGGTGTTATTACTTATTAGTAAATGCAATCAATTTTAATATAATCCCTCAATCACCAAGTCAACAATAGAGCTGCAGAGCAAATAACATCTAATCAATGTGAAAGACGTACCTGGAACAAATGATGCACTTCAATGTACCAGCTTTTCCTTGCTCCTTAAATTTTTTCTGTCGGCCTGGGTTTGTATTCAAGTAAAGCATGCATTTTATAAACCACTGGTCCACCAGACACTTAAGTTCTTCAGAGTTTTCTGGCGGGTCTTTCTCTGTAGGCTTCACCTTTAGTATTGAATGATCTGGATCAGCTTCTTGCTGAAGATCTGCTTCTTTAGTGTCCCCAGACTTTTTAGTGACTAGCTTTGGCTGCGACTCTATATCAGGTCCGGGATGTGAGTCTTGAAGATCAGATGGACAAACATCCATATAATGTGCTGACTTGAGCCTCTTTTTAGTACTGGTGTGTTTTGTTTTGCCAAAAGGTTGTGGATCAATGCGGTTATCATTTAGAGAAGACTTGACAGAGCTTTTGACATTTCCCCTCGAGAATTTTGAAGCTTGAGGTCCCTGAAGACGAGTAAAACGAGGGTACTTCAGCCGAGTTTTAACATCACTGCTGCCAGAATCATAAGGTTTGCTTAAACGGCTTTGCAATGCCTTGGACAAACCACCAAATTGCTCTCTAGAGTCAGTTTTAGATATTCCTGCATGTTCCTTCGAATGAAAATGATGACTTGAGCACCTAGTTGAATGAGCCAATTCATTCTCACGCTCATCAGTTGGGAACCTATCATCATAACTCAAATCACCTCTACCACCTAAGGTAGAAGTTCTGTGCTTTGACCAACTCGTCTTTCCAACAAACTCACGCTTTCTTTTAGGCATCCTCTTCGGTTGGTCATGCAGATCAATATCTTCTGATCTCAACATCTGATGCTCATCTTCATCCACATTTAGAGCTTTCTCCTCTAGTATTGGATAGTAACATGTTTGGTTTTCATATACTACACCATGTGTATGAGTTTCATAAGGACACTCTTCTTCCCGAGTTGTGGTTTCATAACTAGCTTGTGGTTGGTATTCAACATACCTGCTCATATTCAAATTAACCCCACCATACCTGTCTATTTCTTGAGCAGTCCTTATGACATCTGTATCAAAAGGTGCCTCTTGCAGGATGTGATTGGAACTATGTAGTCCATCCTCTTCATGGTCATTGTAATCCTGCACATTCTCACATTTCTCATAGGTATCTTCTGATAATGCCCTTCTATAGACCTTTCTGGACCTTTGACTCTCTGGATGCATATAGTCAACATGCCTACCCATGTTCGAATTATGCTCTGCTCTTGAAATAGTGCCCTTACTCGAGATAGCACAAGCACTTGTACCAGGTTTAGAGTATACCCTTCCATGGGAGCTGTAGCAACTTGAAGATGGAATATTCCTATCAGCAGGGTGATGGAAAACTCTTTGATGCGGACCTTCCAGATTTGAAGATGGAATTCCTCGCAATGGGGTATGTTGACCACTAGACTGTGAACGTGGAGTCAAACTACGAGAGCTATCCTCATTCAGAAACCTAAAACGGTCTCTCTCATAAGTTTTCGATGAATTTTCCCTATCCATAAGCTGTGTTCGGTCCCTTACCAGAAACCTCCCACCATCTTGAACTGGATGACTAGCCCTTGCACATCTATGATATTCAGCATCATCAACTGGTGGACCTGTCTCTTTCCTAGAAAATCCATTATATTCAGCATCTTCAGTCATATTCCTAGTATTTCTATTGTAATCAGAATCTTGAATCTGAACACCACTACAATTCCTAGTGTGTCCATTATATTCAGCTTCTTCTATCCGAGGACCAGTCACATTCCTATTTTGTCTATGATATTCAGCACGTTCACTAGGAAGATCAGTCATAACATTCCTATTACGTCCATGATAGTTGGAATCTTCAGCTAAGAGACCAGTCACAGTATTCCTATTACGTCCATGATAGTTGGAACCTTCAACTGAAAGACCAGTCACATTCCTAGTATGTCCAAGATATTCAGCACTAGCATTATATGCATTTGGGGGTAAATTCCTTTCGCCTTCAACGGGTATTGAGTTCCTGCCATAATTGACATGTCTGTTATCTTGAAGATCGCTTTCAACACCAACAACCATTGAATTCCTTGATTCTCTCAACAAATTTGTCCATTGAAACTTCGAAGACGTATCATTAAACCTCGAAAATGCCCTCATTTGTCCATCACCGTTCCGGCTTATCATAACCATGCCAACTCCTCCTTCTTCAGCAGGCACCTGCTGAGTACTACCGCGTTCTCTTTCTTCACTTCTCTCTCGACGAAAACCCGGATCACGTCTACCACCATTACCTTGTCTATCTCCCATATCTCTTCCTTCCCTCGTCATTCTACCTCAAATACTCAAACCCAGAAATTTCAACTAGTATAAACCTATTTTCCTCAAGTAATACGATAAACTAAACCAACATGTATCTACGCAAAACCTAACCAGTTCTTCGCAAAAACAAAGTGAAAACTCGGATTGTATTTTGACATTAAAAAACGAAAAACGTTGCGCAAAACAAAAGCCTAATTAAAACCTGCAGCAAAATTCGAAAACAAGAACAAAAATTGCGAAATTCAAGAAAAAGGAAAAGGATATTACTTTGATTTTTGCGAAGAACGGGTCACAGAAACAAGCCCTAAGCGCATTTCATCTCGGCGGGAAAACGAAAAATGTCAAAATTTAACCACGGAAACAACGGGAAATCAGAGAGCGACGATATCAATAGGGGAGAGAGATTGAATCTCTTGAAAAAGATGTCGAATTTCGTGAATTTTGCGGAAGAAGGAACTCATCTGAGGTGAAGTTATTTGGGGTTTTGAGGAAGTTTCTGGAATTGCTGCAGAACAGAGGAGAGAGAAAATATGAAGATGAATGTTCGCGTTTTTATAATTTTCGCTAGGTGAATTTTCCCTTTTTTTTGTTACAATATGGGGTATTTGAAGGGTTTTTGACAATGGGTCATGGATGGGCCACTTGTGTTTTACTTTTGGAGATATTTGAGGACCATCTTTGAGTTTTTCTTGACTATGAGTCAAATTTTGGCTTAATTTTTCACTATTTGATCACGAGCATGGTCGATTGATCGATATTCAAAGTCAATATCATGGTTTGAACCTAAAATTTTACGAGTACATAATAATAAATTGATGTTTAGGTCTTGTTTAGTTCACCTTACTTTTTCTAATTTGATCTGATATGGTCTGGTCCGATCTGATCTGATCTGATCTGATCTTAACTGATCTGGTCTGATCTGATATGATTTGATTTGATTCTTCAGAATTAAGTTTAAACAAAAATCTACATTTATTAATATTAAACGACTTACGTGTAAAATAAATATTACACAAATTTATAATATTGTTATTATTTATTTGACTTTGCTCATGATTTAACTATTCCTTATATTAGATAGACCTATACATGGTCTAGATAGATCGTTTATGATCTAGACATATAAGTTCTGATCTGTATATGATCTGTACAGATCGGTTCTAATTTGGACATGATTTGTACATATCAGTTCTGATCAGGACATGATCAGTTCTAATCTGGATATGATTTGTACAAATCAATTCTAATTTGGACATGATCTGTACAGATCAGTTTTGATCTGGATATGATATATACAATTCATGATCTATACAGTTCAGTTCTGATCTGGACATGATCTGTACATATTAGTTCTGATCTCAACATGATCTGTGCAGATTAGTTCTGATCTGGTCATGATCTGTACAGACCAGTTCCGATCTGGTCATGATCTGTACAGACCAGTTCTGATCTGGTCATAATCTGTACAAATCAATTCTGATATTGACATGATCTTTGCAAGTCAATTCTGATCTGAACATAATCTGCACATAGTCGATATCTATACCAATTATAATTTGGACGTATCGATTCTGATTTGGACATGATCTGTATAAATCGGTTTTGATCTAAACATATTGGTTTTGTAAGGATCGGTTCTGATGTGGACAAGATCTTTGCATATTTGAACATTATCTGCGCATGATCTGTACAGATCAGTTATGATCTGGATATTATCTGATCCTATCAGTTCTGGTCTGGATACATAATGATTTTGATCTATAAAAATCAGTTCTAATATGGACATGACCTGATCATATCGTTTCTGATTTGGACTTAATGGTTTTAATTTGGACATGATGAATTTGAATGTTTTGTTAATGTTTTTTTATGCCTTAAATAATAGATTTTAATTGCACCGGCAACAACATTATTTTTTATTAAACCAATAATAGTAATAAAATATTAAATATAATAACAATGATATAAACATATACCAATAATAATAATAATAATAATAATAATAATAATAATAACAACAATAATAATAATAATAATAATAATAATAATAATAATAATAATAATAATAATAATAATAATAGTAATAGTAATCTGGTGTGATCTGATCATGTTAGCGATCATAATGCATGTGTTGGATTGAAAGTGTTAAGAACCGACCATAGAATTAACATATACTTTAATTACTAGGCCTAGTTTATTCATATCGGATTGATTTGCGTTCTTGGATTAGTATAAGCATGGTGGACCGTACATACGCCCTAGACTTTTAATTCATTGATAATTATACATTTATATTACTGTATAAGTTTTATTAGTTTATAAACCAAAAATTTACACTCCGTTTATTGAAATAGTTTATAATGATTGGGAAAAAACTAATAGAGAACTTGTCTCCTTGTGGGATCTACCCGTATTTGCTATGTATCTGCTAACAACAGACGTTGTGCACTTGCGGTATCACTTTTTAATTCATTAAGTGTGCTAGTAGCTATATGTGTCTTGTTAGTATGGAAAACACTTGATCCCCAAGAGTTCGACCCCTTGTTTACTATACTTGTTGTAGTGTCATAGGATTTAGTCAATTGAACCAAATATCTATACCTAGTATTTAAAAAGGAAAACCACAAACGATTGGATGACACGTGTCACCCCAACTTTCATCCACAGTTCTTTTTTTTTTTTCAATTTGTCATTTTGTTGGTTGTTATACGAACCAATTTACAGTTTTTATACCTCTCTCACTTCATCTTCCTCATTCAATACCAATTCACCATTTACTTTATGTATTCATTAAACCTCTTTCACTTCATCTCCCTCTTCAACACTCAAAATTAATTAACCATCTATTTTATATATTTTTTCAACTTTTAAATTTCAATCCTTTATAAATCATATATTACCAATAGAATCACAACCCCTCAATAGAATTAGTACTTTAAAAGATGGCTTAACAATCATTATATAATTGTCCGTTCATTGAACGGGCTTAAAAGCTAGTTATCATTTGTGTGGATAACCCTTGGTGGTAATGACTACCTTTGGGCCCATCATCAAGTCTAATATTTTTCCCAAAATAAGTGTAAGACATCAGACAATAGGCAGAGTCTTAACTCTTTGTCTCCAATACTTCTCCATATGTATTAAAACAACTAGTTTTTGGGGCCCGTTCATAGAACGGACGGTTGTATAGTGGTTGTTCATATGTCTTTTGAAGTTTTAATTAGTGAGTACTTGTGATTTTTTGTAATATATATATATATATATATATATATAAAATCAGGATCCGGTGAGAACCACCCCTTAAGATGAGAACTGAGAACTACTATCAACCGTCAGATCTTTCAATCGAACGACTCATATCTCGCCCGACCAAATCAAAAAAGTAAGGACAATATAGTAAATTTAGATTGTTGAATGACCTCCCTCTCTCAACCCAATTTTCAAGTTTTCTTTCTCTCTCTTCCATCCGTTTTCTCTCTCCTCCTCCGAATCCTCTCTACTGCTCCTCTCTCTTTGGAACGCTCTTGGAAAATTTCGCACCCCTCAGTCCTCTCACATCTTCAATCGAAGCTTCAGCTCAAATTTTAATTCATTAATGGCGTGTTCGAGTTTGTAAGTCTTATCTCTCTCCTTCTACATTTTCTCTTCACAACCTTAAAATTAGGGTTTTAAAATCCCTATTTTTTGCCCTCAATTGACGATGATGCTTTATGTTGAAGAATATGGGAATCAGAATTTAAGAAACTATTTTGTTGTTAATCTCCGATTAATTTCGTCCTCGAAATTTCTGATAGGTGAATTCGATTCTACCTTTGTTACTAATTTTCTTTAATTAGGTTTTCAATTGAATTTTATGCCTTTTATTTGATTTTTTTCCTTCTAGTTTTACTAGAATTAGGGTTTTGTTTTGTTTTGTTGGGCTTGTGATAGGTGTTTTGGTATGGTCTTTAGGATTCAGTTCTGGTTCTGGTCTTAGTTTAATTTGAATTTAGTCTTGGCTCTGTTGGTTATCTCAGTTTAGTGGTGAATTATGGGTTATGTTTTTGTGGTTATGCTGCTTGGTCTGGTCTGATAGGTTCAGTCATGGGCATAAGGTTGGGTAAGGGTGTTGCTGCAATGGTTGGCTACACAGCCTTGTGTAACACTTGAATTCGGACAAAGATGAGATGAAACTCCCCTATAAGGATAGCTGAGACAACCAACCATTTAGGTCTTTTATCTACCTTATGAAGTTATGTGTAGCCAAATAAATGCCCTTGATACAGATGAAAGACAGATAGATAGAATTCAGTAACTGAAAGATTTCAACATTTAGACGTGCTCCTATAACTGATGCTGCAAGCCATAGGAACCTTGATCAGTTTAATGGTTCATTACAGTATTACACACAAGAAAGTGCTTAAGAATCCAACAAGATATAGATATTGGCTCCTGTCTCTTTTTCCATTTTCTAATTAATCACCGATGTGTAATCCTAAGTCTCGTATTACCTGGTTTAGTCATTATGATTACAATGAAGTTATTTTATGTCCTGCAACTGTAGTGTCTGATTATGCTTGTGTACTAGAACGACATCAGATCTAGTGTAGCCAAATCAACAACCATATCCTAGAATGATGACCATCCTTGTATCTCTAGGCCCTAGGGTCTGACCGTCTGACCATTAAACCCTACGCGCAACTAAAATGGTGTACAATCAGTACACTAATACACCTTTATTGTTAATTGATGCCTGCTTTTTCAGCCTCGGCAATCAGTACACTAAGAAACCACCATCTTTAGGATATTTCTACCAGGTTTCTAGATTCCGGCCACACCTCTTTGTTATGGTGCATATAATAAATTATCTTTTTCGATGATCTTTACTTTTTAATCTATTCTATTTACTTTTACGGATTTTCTATCTACTTTTAAATTACACAAAAGGAAAAATATGTGAATGCATTCTAATTACCCGACTATGTGTTTAGATAGTAGCCTACAAGCTCAATTGGTAGAGCATTGTGCAAATGCAGAAAAGATGTGGGTTCGAATCCCACGTAGGTTCATTTACTTTTGAGTTTCCTTTATTTACTTTTGAGTCTATATTGTTTACTTTTGAGTATATATTTTCTACTTTTGAGTTTATATATGCCAGGCTTCACGATGTGGTGATCCACAGGGCTTGGGCCCCTAGACGAGAAGGCAACCACCACCAGAGATCTAGCTCCATGTCGTACCATAAAATGAAATAGAGGCTGTTAAGTTTTTGTCTCGTGTCAGGTAACCTTTGATGGCCATGGCAATTGAAGCTCCCAACAAGGTGGCTGGTAGAACATGAGGGTCGGCCACAAGCTCTTCCCCGTAACTGGGAGTGCTAAGTAGTATCATCCCAGCTCCTTCCTGCTGATTTTACTACTAAGCCCTTTGCAGTTTTGTCATTGATCAGCTACTGCATGGTTTATGGCAGCCAATATGTCAGACTTAGCACAATTCCCTTCCCAACAGGCCTTGTATGCTGCTACATATATCTTTGCTAGTGTTATTATCAAGCTTATTTCTTTGTCGGGAGTTCGATCTTCTTGGCACGAATAGCTGCATACCATGTTTACACTCTCCATCGCTTGTATTCACTTCAGATTCAGGCATTGGCAGCTGTTATGGCGCGTTTTCAAGTAAATAGTTTAATATTACTCAAGTTGTGCGCTTAATTAGGTTTCTACAATTTTTATTTACCTTCTGTATTATTTTATTTACTTTTAATATGAAATCGTTTACTTTCACATATGCACGTAAACTTCTATTTTATAATTTATATCATCTTGTAGAGAGATGAAAGTCAATGACCGAGAGTTTTGTATAATTTAGCACATCATGTAGATCTTTTCTGTTACAAGTTTCATATACTTGTTGTACATATGCTTTGAACATATTTTATTTACTTTTGAGTTTATTTTATTTACTTTGGAAATCCTTGTATTTACTTTTGAGATTATTTTTAAAAAAAAATAACTTTTAGAGACAACCTATGTAGGAATCGAACCTACATCCCTATGCATCTGCATAGTGCTCTACCATTTGAGCTAATAGGTTTAAGGAGAATTGAGATAAGGTGTGTGAAACTAAAAGCCCTACTAGAAGCACTTGCAAAAGAGCTACCAAATGACACAATAAGGTATTCAGCTAAGGTGGTTTCTATTGAAGAATCAGGCTCCTTAAAATTTGTGCACCTTGCTGATGGGTCCACCCTTAAGGCCAATGTATTAATGCAGATAATTCTACCTGACCAAGATTAGCTCAACTGCTGCACTTGATGTCATTTTACAGGCTTCTGGTGTAATTTTACTGAAACCAGGTATTGTTGGGGTGTGATGGAGTGACTTCAGTGGTGTCAAAGTGGCTCGAATTCAAGAAACCGTCATTGACAGGAAGATCAGCTACAAGGGGTTGTGCATACTACAAGGATGGCCATGGTTTTGAGTCAAAATTTTAGCAGTTTGTTGGGAATGGTGTTAGATATGGTATCGTTCCCTGTGATGACACTGTTGTTTATTGGTTTTTGACCTAGTGTCCATCAGTTCAGGGTACACAAAATACAAATCATGATCAGCATTCAGCAACAAGCTAAGCTAATTAGTTAAATGTCCTACTTGATTCAACTTTTGAAGCCAAAAGTACCTTTTATTCTAAATTTCTTTGGATAAATTTGAGTAAGAAAACTTTGAATCTTAAATGTTTAAATGTTAAATAGAAAACAACACTTTACAAGATGTTGATCAACTGAAGCTGAAACAGTTTGTGCTAAGAAAACTAGGGAAGGTACCTGAACAAGAAAATCTGTGACATGCTCTACTCTTCTTGTATAGTTTTGTATGCTGAATTATCAGGTGTTGTGTGTAATGAGTGTGCACAGGCATTAGGCATGAAACGAGCCTAGGCAGCTAGTCGTTGAGCCTAACCTGTGAGATGGTTAGTTCCCAAGTCTTTACTAGTCTTTGCAATCAGAGCTGTCATTCGGACATGCTGATGCCGGTAGTATTGCTAACCATGAAATAAGAAGCACGACTAACATGAAAGACTCTAGTCTTTGCACTGGCTGTGCACCATCCCTAGTCAACTAAGGTCAACAAACAACAATCAGCCTGACTGGAATAGAAACTAATAGCCTAAAGTAAACCTCATCAATTTTCTTCACGTGATCTACAGTACCTACCAAACAGAACCTGGCCATATTTTGTTTACTTTAGATCATTTCTAATTTACTTTTTTCAGTTTTTGCTTTACTTTTGAGTTAGATAAATCACTTAGTGCAAGAAAACCTCAAATTGCATCACATTTTCAAAAGTAGATGAATAACTAAGAAAAGTAAATGAAACTAATTAAAAAGTAAATCTCGTAAACAAAATTCTAAGTTGCATCACATTTTAAAACGTAGATAAAAAAACTCCGAAAAGTAAATGGAACTAATTTTAAAGTCAATTTAAATCATAGATGATATCAACTGCCCTTATTTCTTTCTATTTCCTAGGACCATAGCGTTTGCAGACCTGGTAGTTTACCATAAAAAATAAAAATAAAAAAAAAACCATAAAAGAACCATCTAACAGACTAGATATACTAACAAGGTAGTTTACCTCCAACAAACATATTAAATCATCAGATAGCAGTAAAAGAATACCACTCCAACAAGCAATTATACAAACAATACCAGCTAACTTGAAAATCCTAACATGAAGTTCAGATGGCACAATGCAGACGTTCATAACAAAGATGGCACAATGCAGACATTCATAACAAACTATGTAGTCTAAATCAACCAAGAAGCAAGAAGAAAAAACTCGGCGAGACTGAAGATGATTATCTGACACTGCCTACTGTCCTGCCTCGATAACAAGCCGAAAACACAGAAATCCCTGCCCCAGCTACATTAATAAAAGAAACCCCTAACTGACTAACAACCGGCAACAACAACAACAACCTAAGAGCAACACCCTAAGACAGACTGCAAACTTAGAATCTGAACCATGCAGTCAGACCCAGCCAAACCAACTACAAAAATGCAGCAACATATTGTAATCAACAACAACATCTGAGCTGCATCACTCTCAAATGACTACACAAGCCGGAGCTAGAACAAGCCTCTGTAACAGTTTTGCATGAATTTACTTCTTGACTTAAGTGATTTACTTCTAAGCCTCAATGATTTACTTCTAAGCCTCAATGATTTACTTCTGAGCCTAAATTATTTACTTCAAGAACCAATAGTATCATGAGACAATTTGAAATAGACCGGTTTAGTGTACTTTAAGAGAGATTTAGTTTACTTTAAGAGATATTTAGTTTACTTTTAGGACTTAGGAGTGATTTAGTTACTTATCAGATTGTGTCATCACATGAACATGTTCATAAGCTTCCAGGTTTATGCGTGGGAATTTCACAGAAAAAGTCAAGCTGAAAATCGATTGAAAATGAAATCCTATCATCGTAGAGGTATATAATTATAAAAATCCAGCAGTTTAGCTTGAAGCTCAAAGCAAATTCACAACAACAAATAACGAAATTATAAGCCTAAAACATTCACTCAAATTAGGCTTAATTTGTTCGCAAAGCCACCAAAATTCACAAAAGCACAAAAAACCTCAGCAAAATTGAGTAATATCAAATGATTCTGAATTAGGCTACGCATACCAGCGAATTGCATAAGAACAACATAAAATTTTAGCTGATACCTGATTCTGAGCTCGAACTTGCAGGCTAGTGGGAGAAGAAATTTGAAGTAAAACCACCAGATTAAACAAGAAATCCTGAATAATACCTGATTTACTAATTGATTTGCAGATTTTTGTGAAGAATTTGAGCGTCGCACGAGAAAATTCGTTGTGGAGTGAGAAGAGTGCGTTTGAAATCGAATGAGGAGTGAGAAATTAACGCGAGGGAGTGTTGGTTGTAGAGAGAGAATGTCAGTTGAATCAAGAGGGAGAAAATGAATCTTCTGTTTCAATTCGCGAGATATAATCTCAGCCGTCGGTTTTATTTTAATCCAACGGATATTAGAGGTTCTCATATTAAGGGTGGTACATATATATATATATATATATATATATATATATATATATATATATATATATATATATATATATATATATGTACTAGGAAAGTTTGGTATTTACTACCTTAAAATACACCACTTTTGTATCAACTAACTTGTGAAATTTTTATTTTAATTTACTACCTTAAATATGTTTTTGTTTTGGAATCACTACCACTTGACCGTTTTCTCGTTTTAAAATTAAGATATCCCTTCCGTTTCTTAATCTTTTTAAGTGATTCAAAACTCGTTTTTCTCCTTTTTCTACAAGGATTTCGTAGAGAACGATATTTCAAAACAACTCGTTTGATAATTCACAAATATTTTTTAAGTCATTTTATCTTTTACAAAATTTCAAAAGCACGACCTTTATGGAATCCTTACACATAAAAGAGGAGAATGAGTTTTGAATCAATTTAAGATTAGGATACGAAAGATATATATTATTTTTAAAACTATAAAACCGTAAAGTGGTAGTGATTCCAAAACAAATACACTTTAAGGTAGTAAATAACTATAATTTTTTCACAAAGTAGTAAATACAAAATTGGTGTATTTTTAAGGCAGTAAAAAAAACTATGAACTAGTATGAAACTCGGCGCAATCAACGATACATTATTCCCTCTGATGCCTATTTATAATTTACGCTTATCCGAATTAAAGGTTTTAAAATGTTACAACAAGTTACAAAAAAACAACTCAAAAGTATTGTAGAAACAAAACAAGTCATATTTAGCTTTTGTTTATTATAATAACGTTAAGTTGTTCAACATGTTTCAATTTTTTAAATGAGGTAATAAAGATACTCCCTTCGTTCTTAATACTCGTCCCGCTTACCATATAGAGTCGTACCATAATACTCGTCTCGTTTTCAAAAATGACAAACTTTTACTAATATACATTATGTTATTTCTCACATTTATGCATGGACCCACCTACAACCCTACTCCCTAAAAAAACATTAAAAAATTCAATCCCCCAACCCGATTTATTTATAAGGTTTACATTTCCCCACTTTCCACCTATCTTTATCTCTCCTCTTCACTAGAAGCATCTTCAACTTCCCAGAAAAAACATGAACAACACTGCTCATCTTCTTCCCCCATTTCTCCTCCATATTCCCGTTCAATGATATTCGCATTTTTCCACAAAATTCGTCCAAAATTACAGATCTAGGGTTTTCGGCCACAAATTTCATTCAATTATCTAGGGTTCTCGTCCACAAATTTTGTTCAATGATCTAGGGTTTTCGTCCATAAATTTCTCAATTATTTCGATCTCTTTAATCACCTTTTTCAATCTCTTTAATATCTCCGAAGTTTTTTGATTGGTCGGTAAAGCTTATTTGGTGAGTTCTTTTTTCAACTCATTTATTTTTGTAATTTTTCTTGACTCGTTTGGTTTTGATGAATTGGTGCCTATGATGCGATATTTCTAGCACTTCCAACATCTGTTCATTTGTTGTTTTTAACAATTTTGTACAAAGTAATTTGTATGAGAATAAGTGGAATATTGCTTATGTAAACTTCAGCAACTAAAACAATGTAGAAATGAGGCAGAACCGAGGTTGCAATTTTTTGTTCTTCAATTGTTGCAGTTCGTTCATGGATAAATTGAGAAAAGCTTCCATAATGGTTCAAGAACCAGTTCAGAAAAAGGAGGAAGAAACATTCAATTTTTCTGATTCTAAATATTTTGGGGTATGGGCTGATGATTCTGTCGAGCCATTTCTCCTTGTTCCTGAAAATCCAATGGATGATTTAATCGATCCAATGGTTGTTGTTCGTGAACCTCCAATTGAATCCCAAAGTTCTTATTATTCTAAAGAATTCGGGGATTGTGTTGTTCCCGACACTCCCGACCTTGAGATAGCAGCACTCCAGCTCTTTCCCACAAGCGTAAAGGTAATGGTGATGGTAAGGATAAGGTGAAGTCTCGCGAGCGAGGTAAGGTATCAAACGATGATGTTTTTGAGATATTGAAAGGTTATATACCTTCTATTGAACGTCATATGATGGGTAATAGTTCTAAAAGCGAATGATTCTGGGTGTTGTTGTTCCTGAAAGTGAATGATTGTGGATGTTGGTATTCTGTAATTGTGTATGTTCTATAACTGTGGCTATTGTGGTTGTTTTGTAATTGTGGTTGTTCTGTACTCTGTTGGTGCTATTATGGCTTTGTAATTTGTAAGCAACGAAATGCTATTGTGTTCCTGTTTAATGAAATGTTTATTCAATGAAGTGTTTGGACATACGAGTAATAATGTGAAACTATGGAAATGTTAGTTACAGATCATTTTCATCAATAATTGGTCATTACAGTATGTTAAGGAATGTAAAAAAATTACAAAATAATTTGATGAACCTGTGATGGTTGCAAAATGTTTGCAAAGTACTCCTTGACACTAGATATTCTTTGCTTTCAAAAGGTGGCTTGTTGTATTAGACTCCCTGTTGCATTGCTTCAACATATGCTAGACAATCTTGTACTAGAGTAGGAGGTGGAGGGAATTAAGATGACAGGGAGTATCCTTTGTCTCTCTAAATATTATTTGCCAACATGTTTTTGCAAATAGTTGTTGCTTCCCTTGACTCTCATAACCACTATTAGTACCAATTGCAAACTAAGCAAGACTCTATTTTCTTTGATTGGACAAAATTCCCTAAATATAGTTTTGACATTCTTAACCAACTCCTTAGTGTTTTTAGGAGACGTATGGTCTTTTAGGGATTGTATTACTTGAAAAAAAAATGGAGGTCTAGCACATTCATATCCGGACTGTTAGGAGGTTGGAATATCAACCTTAACTGTTAATTTGCTTGAAAGTTGAACTCCTTCCATCCATTCTCTGTCATTTGTATACGAGGTCGTGCATTGTCTTGTTGCAAATAGAAGGGACCTTGATGATCTTTTGACCACTTTTGCATTATTGTTGGTATCACTTATCTGGTTAACATATTTCTGTAAGTTTCCTTTGTGACAGAAGTCACTAGTTTGAGCACCAAAGTGCCTACTGACGTATTTCTACTTCTCTTTGCTGAAACCCACTTAACAAATGGAACCATGCCTATTTTACCATTGAAAATGCATTCTTCGTTTGCATAGAAACGTGGTCTTGCCACAGGACAAAGGAACATGACTTTTCTGATGAATCTCTTGCTCTTACATGATCCGTAAGGCCCGAGTTCACACGGGAGTAGAAAATACCTTTTTGTCCCTTTTGTCATATAAAACCACTTCTCATCTAATAGAATTATGTTGTACATGTCAATAAACCCACCATTATTCTAATCAATTGCTCCAAGGCACTAATCTTTTAGGTTTTCAAGTGACGGTTTCATTGCATTGTTATGTGGCTTAATAAGCCCCACTTTTTTCCCACCTATGAACTGTTTGAAATCTCTAATGCTTTTGCAAGTGTCCTAACATTTAATCATCTGTGATATAGAATTCGAGCAATTAGAGAAATTTTTCTTAAGTGAAGATTATCTTTTTTGCCGCACTTTTTGGGGTTTTGTGATTGAATAATTTTTGGTTGTTCGTTGTCATATTGTGCTTTAGCCACTTTCCAGATTCGTTTTACTTTGGAACGGTTGACATGAGAAAGATGTGTTGCTTCTGTGATAATTCCCCTTTGCTTCTTCTGCCCATCATTTCTATATCCAAGTAACCAGTTAGCAATTCTGGTTTTTGCTGCATCTGTGAGTTCTCTCTTGGCCCTTCTCATTTTTCCTCAGTACACTAGTTGCAACCAAGTGAGAATGGAAGAGGCAAACTTCAACCAAGTTCAGACACTCTTTTCACTTAAGGATGCAATTTTTGTGTTGAGTTTATGGTTAACTATACTAATTGCAACCAAGTCGGACTTGAAGAGTTTAAGTTTAAATTCTCGTTTGACTTAGGACGACAATAGTGTAAGTTAACCACCTCAATGATGAAATTGTTCTGAGAGGTTTTTGAAAAATCAGATTTACACTATCAACCCCCCCCCCCCCTCCCCAAAAAAAATTTAATTTCTAGTTTGTGCTTTCCCTTTTCAAAATAAAAAAGTCAGTTTTAAATTACCCAAACCCCTCTCCCCCTCGTAACTAAATGATGGTGGTTGTTTTCCCCTATTTATTTCTATCTTTCTACACTTTTTTTCAGGATGACAAAGTGGAATTGAAGTTGGAGAAAAAAGGAGCAACATTTATAGGAAGTCTATTTATAATGGTCTTATTAGGGTTTTATTTCCACATAAATTTAGGAGGGAAAGTGTCTAAAGTTTTCAAATTTTTTTTTTTTTACAGTTTTTGGAACTTTCCCCAAATATTTAGAGGCAAAGTGTAATTACAGGAATATTTGGAATTTTCCCCAAATTTTAGAGGGAAACTGAATTTTTGGCGCAATTGTTGAGATTCAGTGTTTTTGGCGCAACTTTCCCCCCAAACTACTGTCATTTTCAGAAGCAGTTTTCTGCTTAAGAAATATAAATTGGTCCCCAAACAACCCCCCCCCCCCAACACCAAACCCCCCCCCCCCTCCAAAAAAAAAGTTTGACTTATTTATCTCTAACTACATTAAAAAGAATCTCAATAGAACCGATTAAATTAATAAGTCATTCAAGTGCATGTCTTAAACTTTGTGCCGGTCAAACTGGAGTGAGTATTAGGGGCTGAGGGAGTATAGACTTAATTATGGTTGAAGTTACTATTTGGTGGGGTCAATGACATGTCGGGTTGTCAAAGGTCGAGTCAATAACAGGTTTCATCGGGTTACAATAGGTTTCGGGTTGACATTAGGTCGGGCGTTGAATCGAATTCGGTTTAGTGTCGGGTCGAGTTACTTCGGTTATTGGTCGTCTTCCGATCGGGTTCAATTCATACAGTTCCAGGTCAATACCAGATATCACTTTATCGGGTCGGATACAGGTCAAGTTACGGGTTACCACTTTCACAATATTTCGGGTTCCAAACCAGTTATGAATTAGTCAGATGGATTTAAGAGTAAATACCCTGTTATAACAGACGGGGGAATCAAGGAGGAAACAGAAGCCCACTAACATAGCCTAAGTGAGATTCCATCCTAAAACCAATTGGCAATAGGAGGAGTAGCCCACTTAGGTTATAAACTAGAAGCTCTTTGCATAATCTTCCGATGTGGGACACAATACTCACACTTACTTTCTAACAAATCCCCCCCTTAAGTGTAAGTCACCCCCCCTTGAACAAAATGGTTTAAACCACCCAGACCCTAGCCACTTAGGGGACACCAACAGTTGGGCTATAACCGGAACAAGCCCACAGACAATCCCCTTACTGCAACGCCCCAGTACTGTATAAACTCTCTAGGTCATAACCTAGTTGTATTCTGTAATCTTTACTCCTCAAGATCAATAAAACTTTCCCCCCCTCTGCCTGTGGACGTAGCTAACACATTGTTGGTGAACCACGTTAAATATTTGCATTCTTTATTTACGTTATTTAATCTTTCTTTGCATCCATTATAACCATTGGAGGACCCATGTTGGGGCAAAGGGGGCACGTGCCACCCCTGGAAAAAAAAAAACTAAAAATGTGTAAAAAAGGATAATAATGCAGAAGGAGTATATACAAAAACCTGCAATAATGATTAGGGAATGTGATTGAGTTGCAGTGGTCGTCAGGAGAGTATATTTTGATTATTTTCCTTGATTTTTTAATGCCCACAAGTCAGGGGTTCGAGGCCAGATAATGACAATTTTGGTTCTTTTAACTTATTTGTTTTTTTCCTTTTTAATTCGTTTTTTCTACCCAATTCTTTGGTTGTCTATTTAGTTCTTTAATTGATTCTACGTCAATCGAAATATTTTCTGCTTTTATTTTTCCATCTTTATATTAATTGGACTACACTTAAAAAAAATCATGACCATCAATTGTCGTTCATATTCTTTGTTCCATTCCCTTTCTTTCCTAATAATTCCATTTGTTGTCTCTGACTTTAATTTTTTTTTTACACCAATTGGACATTGTATGCTTTTTTTTCACCTTCATATTTAATTGGACTATATTATATTTTAAAAAATTGTCGAAACTAAATAAATTCAATTCTATCATTTACTGCTCTATCCTAATTAGTCGTTTTAAATTTTGTACAAATTCCTCGAACCAAAAAAAATCATGTCACCCTGACACAAAGTCCTAGGTCCGCCACTTATTATAACATACCCTTACGACTCACGGCCAATAACGAATCCGGCCATCGGGGTTACACGGGGAACAGCTGTACGGTTTCAAGTTGCAAAAATTGGGTTGCAAACTACCAAAACAAAATTCAAAAAAGATCGAAAAAGGCAATGACAGTTAGTTATTCTGAGATTCTAAAATTCTAACTACTACTCTTTCATGGTGACCTACCAAGCAATACTTTTCAATATAAAGATAACCTTAAGTAAAGGTTGTTAACCAAATATGTGCCACAAAAACACGTTAAGAAGCCCTTAATTCAAACAATAACAAAACTACAATCAGAAACACCTGTCGTTTGCTAATCTTTGCATATAATTCTATCAATTTTACAAATTTTCAGATATTGGATTCCTTAAAAGTCAATTTGCTGTCATCTTTGGGACAAAAAAACAGATCATTGCCTCTTCTTTATTTTCATCTCTTCGACCAATCAATGTCTTAAACTTTTTGAATTAACAGTATGGCTTATGATGGAGTGTTAAGTAATTGGGTGGAAAAGGTACGTTTAATCATTAGATTGCACTATTAATCACAATTTGAACTTAGTATGGAAAGTTTTGAATAGCCGTATGGAATATGGAGTAAGTCCCTTAATTGGGATTCAGTTATGGCATTACTAATTAAAATTCGTTACTAGTGTCAATAATTTCAGAACGGGTGTATGGTTGACAATCTATATAGCGTAAAACTTTTACATAGGGTTGACATCATATATAGTCACAAAAGTGAGCAAAATAATGAACCAAAAAATGACTTGAAAAAATAAGAAATAAAAAGCGAGGGGGTTAGAATGTATAACGTGTATATAATTTAAATATTTTACTCCATAAGAAACACAACTTTTACTAAACTGAACATCATCCACGACGTTTTTGAGTGATAATGGGGCCCTGGGGAAGCGGGTAGAAGGGTCCTTCTACATTGTACTTTGTATTTATTTGATTTCAACGATGCATTAATTTAAAATCTTCCACGTTGTACCCTTATACGTTTAAAAATTCCATTACTTTTTAAACAAACTAAGATTTTTCTATGTTATAATCAACCTTATGTTTGTTGTTAACCCAACATTAATGTAGAAAATTCGTGATTTTTTAAAAATATAATGGAACTTGTTACCATCGGGTTGGCATCAAGGATAAAAAAAAATAACTTTGCAACTACAATTGTACCATGTGTAAAATTTAAAATGTTTGGGTGCAATTGTACAATGTGTTGTCTTGGTCTAATGGAAAGGATTCCACCTTTCAACCAAAAGGTTGGGGGTTCAATCCTCACTATAGGCACTTTAAGGGAGGGTTCCCCTTATCACCCCCCCACTCTCAAAGTGTCTAGCCTACTGACCCGGGCAAGTTGACCCGTACAGGGTTCCGACCCTATAGGACTATTCATCTTACCTTGCCCAAAAAAAAAGTAAAAAAAAAATGTACGGCGTATAAATCAATGAACTACCATAGAAATAAGAGTTGACAAGTGTTTTGGTTTAAGATCGAAGATGTGATTGGCACAAATTAACAAGCTGGAGAGCAATGATAGCTGTAAAAGGCAAGCCAACTTCTCTCCTACCCTGTCGTGCTCCTTAAGGCTTCCTTCCATTTCTGATTTCTCCTTAATATTTTAGCCCTTTACTTACTTTTAGTAGTATGTTTTATATGAACATCAAGAGTAAGAGTGTAGGTGACCCTTTACTGTCCAATCCTCAACCAATCTTCCACATCAAGCACCCTTCTTTCAAGATAACTCCAAGATTTACTATCACTCTTTCAGATCATCCTTTCCCTTTTTTTAGTTTGTTTTAGACAATATACTGCATATCACAAATGGGCATGTCAGAAATATATGGTTGGCCAGACAGACTTATTTGCGTCCCTCGCCTAATGATCTGAGTATGGGTTGATCGCAATTTAGATAGTGGCACTAGTAGAAAAAACCCCTGTTGCAGCCCCCTTGTTGCAGCGTACATGTATAAATACGCTTCAACAACCAGTCGGTCAACGCGGGTCAAACCCTTTAAAGGGTTATCGCAGCGTACATTTTAGTTGTTCGCAGCAAATGTGTTTGTTGCAGCGTACAAAATAAAAGCCCGCAGCAACAACCCGACTTTGTTGCAGCGTACATGTTATTGCCCGCTGCAACAAGTCCGCGTTTCAAAAAAATTTACTTTCCTATGCAACAAACCGCGCTCAAACGAGCGGGCTCAAACGTACGTTGTTCTTTCTCTGCTCCAAGATTTTTCCCTTAAACAAATATCCAAACAAACCGTCGAACTCAGCCGTCGAACTCAGCCCTGCGTCGCCGTCGAACTCAGCCCTACGTCGCCGTCGAACCCAAGCGTTGCTCAGCCCTGCGTCGCTGTCTTCGCCGGTGTGTGGTGTTCTAGCCTCATCTCCCCCATCCCGTTCAATTCTCGCGCGGCCTGTCACTGAAAGGTTATATTCTTGGTCGGCCGGGGGTTCAGCATTTCCCCGTCGCGTCGTGGTTCCGGTGGTTGCTCGGCGTCGTGGTTCCGGTGGTTTTGCTATGGTGTGTTCAATTTTTATTTTCGTTTTTTATTTTCGTTTTCAGATTAGGGTTCAATTTTAGTTTTTGATTTTCGTTTTGATTATTGTTTTTGATTTTCGTTTTTGATTTTCGTTTTGATTTTCGTTTTGATTTTCGTTTTTGATTTTTGTTTTGATTTTCGTTTTGATTTTCGTTTTGATTTTCGTTTAAGGGAAAAAGCTCTGAGCTTCTTAGTGTAATCCTTTTCTCTATCCTTCAATTTAATTACCATTATGTTTTATTATTAGGTTTAATTTAGGGTATTCCTAATATGATCGATTTCTGCTTCTATTTTTATAAATTTGCTTCAATTCATCATGTTGAATCGCATGTTTGACGCTCTAATTAAGCTAAAATCCATCTTGCTAATAATTTATGGTCTGTAAATATGACTATATTGGTTATTTGGGGATTACCCTTGAACATTTGTTTGCAATAGATGTTAGATGACCCTTTTTCTTGTTTTTTTTTTTTGGGATTAACCTAGAATTTTGTTTGTTTTGTCATAAACTATGCTCATTATGCAACATTAATCTGGAGACAAATGGGTTTTGTGAATACCAATTAGCTCACATTAGCTTTCGTTGTGTTTTCAATTGCATTCCGTTACTCTGTAGATTAATTGGTGTCAAGCTTCAAGCTTATGAAGTGATTTTTTAGCAGAAAACCTAAGGAATGTCATTGTGTAATTTTACGGTGTTGGTTGGTTGATTTCTTGTGGGTTTTTTGTACTTGTTCTACAATTGATTTGACGTTTTTAGGTTCCAAAGGCTCAGGTTTTTGAGAGGTTTGAGCTTGGGAATGGATATTTGGAGAATAATTTATGAGAGATTAAGAAAACAACAATCACCCTTCTAGCACGGTTCTGTGGTGAATAATAGGGTGAAAGGAGGCAGGTGCCATGTGTTATTTTATTCTTCTAGCCTTTGTTTTCAGGAAATAAACCACCAGGAGTTCAGGTCTAATCTCAGGCCTTAAGGAACATTTTGATATGTCGGTGATCAATGTATTTTACTCCGTACTTGTTACCTTTTTGTAATGTTCTTCGTAGGATATCTGTGTTTTTCTGTAATGTTCTTCGTGATAGCAGTTGTTCTCATAGAGTGATAAATACTGATAAAGATGCGAGTGTCCAGTTTCTTGCTTTATTCAGCATATCAGCTTCCTCTCCAACTTTTTTTCTTGTTCATACAAAAAGGGATAGCAGAAGTGAAATTGTATATGCATGCTCATTTGGCTGGTTTCTTGAATCAACACATTGCTGTATGTTGATGCAGGTCCAAGACGAGCTTGTTTCTTCCATTAAAGATGCAGCGGAAGGACTTTTTCACCTAAAACGTGCCCGGCTGTTACGTGAAGTTGATTCAGCTGTGCAGGACTCTATATATTCCCATAAAGACGCTGCGGTCGAGCTTATAAATCCAGCAAAGTTGGGTGGTTCCCAACTTCCGTGCGAAGACTTAGAGGTAGAACCATTAGATTCTACTAATGTTGAGGCAGAAATATTGGGAGACCCAAGTTATTTTATTGGATCAAAATGTAGATTCCGCCACACCGATGGGCGTTGGTATAATGGTCAAATTGTTCAGTTGGATGGTTCTTCTTCCGCCAGAGTTTCTTTCCTCAATCCAACGTCAGAGAAGATGATGGTGAGTTCCTTGTAATCTAAAGCTGGCCCCTGTTGTTATACTCCCCACCACCACAACATTATAGTTACTCAATACTTTGTAGGTCTGTATTTGTTGTTTTGTACTTGCTTGTCTTATTATAGCTATATATAGGTAATGGCAGAGTATTTAAATAAGATGCCTTGTAGGAGGTGCTGTCATTCTTTGGCAAGATGGTTTTTATCTGTTTGTTCTTCCTCGAAGTGGAAGGAAACCCTATCTGTGGTTTGAAACTTAAAGTAGTATTATTGTTCTGCTTTAGCAAAATGTAGACCCCTGAGTTCAAGCTAGTGGGGATAGGGCAGAAGCAATGTCATTATCATTCGAGTGACAGATCGAAGGAGACTGATCATAAGGTTAGAAGTTGTTCACTCTTCTCTTTTCATGCTATTTGACATCTTGTAGCTTCATTTTTGTAACATCTTTAAAGATTTATTATTATAGACTCTACGAAGGCTTGCTCAGAACTGTGAGGCAGCAAGGAAAAGCCGGTTGAGGAAAAAAGTAAGACATCTAATTTTGTTTCTTGCATGTACTTTGGTGTTGGTTAATTATTTAATTTGTTTTCTCATTTAATTAATTAATGGAATTAGCTGAAGAAGGATTCCATGTGGGGAAAAAATAAGTCATAAAGCTAATATGAAAATCGGCTAAGTTTCTACTTGTTTTTATTTTTTGGTCTTTAACATGCTCTTGTATTATCTTTCTTTTTCTTTCCCTCCCTTTTTCTTTTTTGGAAATAGGCATAGGTTGTTCTTGGATTTGGGTGGAAATAGGCATATGATTAGTTGTAACTTTCCAAGACTCAATCCAATCTATTTATGTACATTTGAGACTTGTTTGGCTATATAGGTCATATTTAGGCTAAAATGACATTTTCGCTCCCAACTTTGAACTAATGAACCTAAGAACTCATTTCAAACTTACTACATGATTTATATGATTAGCTTTAACTTTCCAAGACTCAATCCAATCTATTTATGCACATTTGAGACTTGTTTGGCCATTATAGGTCATAATTAGGCTAAAATGACATTTTTCGCTCCCAACTTTGAACTAACGAACCTAATGACTCATTTTATTCTTATTACATGATTAATATGCATAATATTAACTTTATAAAACTCATTCTAATCTATGTATGCACATTTGAGACTTTGGTCGTTATAGGTCATAGTTAGGCTAAAATAAGTCATTTTCGCTCCCAATTCATAACTAGATAACCTAAGGATTCATTTCAAACTTATTACATGATTAATATGATTAGTTTTAAATTTCCAACACTCGTTCCAATCTATCTCTGCACATTCGAGACTTCTTTTTCCGTTATAGGTCATATATAGGCTAAAATGTCACTAACGAACCTAAGGACTCATTTTAAACTTACTAAATGTTTTATATGCTTAGTTTTGACTTTCTAGAACTCATTCCAATCCATTTACGCATATTTAAGGCTCATTGTGTCGTTATAGGTCATATTTAGGCTAAAGTGCCATTTTCGCTCCCAACTTTGAACTTAAGAACCTAATGACTCATTTTAAACTTATTATATGATTAATATGTTTAGTTTTAAGTTTCTAAGACTTATTCTAATCTGTTTATGCACATTTAATGCTTGTTTGATAGTTATAGGTCATATTTAGGCTAAAATGAGGCATTTTCGCTCCTAACTTTAAAATAAAGAACCTAAGCACTCATTTTAAACTTAATACATGTTTAATATGCATAATTTTAACTTTATAAGACTCGTTCCAATCTATTTATGCACCTTTAAGGCTCATTAGGTCGTTGTAGGTCATATTTAGGCTAAAATGACATTTTCGCTCCCAACTTTGAACTTAAGAACCTAATGACTCATTTTAAACTTATTATATGATTAATATGCTTAGTTTTAAGTTTCTAAGACTTATTCTAATTTGTTTATGCACATTTAATGCTTGTTTGATAGTTATAGGTCATATTTAGGCTAAAATGAGGCATTTTCGCTCCTAACTTTGAACTAAAGAACCTAAGGACTCATTTTAAACTTATTACATGATTAATATGCTTAGTTTTAAGTTTCTAAGACTTATTCTAATCTATTTATGCACATTTAATGTTTGTTTTATCGTTATAGGTCATATTTAGGCTAAAATGAGGCATTTGCGCTCCTAACTTTGAACTAAAGAACCTAAGGACTCATTTTAAACTTATTACATGATTAATATGCTTAGTTTTAAGTTTCTAAGACTTATTCTAACTACTTATACACATTTAAGGCTTGTTTGGTCGTTATCGGACATATTTAGGCTAAAATAACATTTTCGCTCCAAACTTTGAACTAAAGAACCTAAGGACTCATTTTAAACTTACTAAATGTTTTATATTCTTAGTTTTGACTTTCTAGAACTCATTCCAATCCATTTATGCATATTTAAGGCTCATTGTGTAGTTATAGGTCATATTTAGGCTAAAGTGCCATTTTCGCTCCCAACTTTGAACTTAAGAACCTAATGACTCATTTTAAACTTATTATATGATTAATATGCTTAGTTTTAAGTTTCTAAGACTTATTCTAATCTGTTTATGCACATTTAATGCTTGTTTGATAGTTATAGGTCATATTTAGGCTAAAATGAGGCATTTTCGCTCCTAACTTTAAAATAAAGAACCTAAGCACTCATTTTAAACTTAATACATGTTTAATATGCATAATTATAACTTTATAAGACTCGTTCCAATCTATTTATGCACCTTTAAGGCTCATTAGGTCGTTGTAGGTCATATTTAGGCTAAAATGACATTTTCGCTCCCAACTATGAACCAAAGAACCTAAGGACTCATTTTAAACTTACTAAATGTTTTATATGCTTAGTTTTGACTTTCTAGAACTCATTCCAATCCATTTACGCATATTTAAGGCTCATTGTGTCGTTATAGGTCATATTTAGGCTAAAGTGCCATTTTCGCTCCCAACTTTGAACTTAAGAACCTAATGACTCATTTTAAACTTATTATATGATTAATATGTTTAGTTTTAAGTTTCTAAGACTTATTCTAATCTGTTTATGCACATTTAATGCTTGTTTGATAGTTATAGGTCATATTTAGGCTAAAATGAGGCATTTTCGCTCATAACTTTAAAATAAAGAACATAAGCACTCATTTTTAACTTAATACATGTTTAATATGCATAATTATAACTTTATAAGACTCGTTCCAATCTATTTATGCACCTTTAAGGCTCATTAGGTCGTTGTAGGTCATATTTAGGCTAAAATGACATTTTCGCTCCCAACTATGAACCAAAGAACCTAAGGACTCATTTTAAACTTACTAAATGTTTTATATGCTTATTTTTAACTTTCTAGTACTCATTCCAATCCATTTATGCACATTTAAGGCTCATTGTGTCGTTATAGGTCATATTTAGGCTAAAATGACATTTTCGCTCCCAACTTTGAACTTAAGAACCTAATGACTCATTTTAAACTTATTATATGATAAATATGCTTAGTTTAAGTTTCTAAGACTTATTCTAATATGTTTATGCACATTTAATGCTTGTTTGATAGTTATAGGTCATATTTAGGCTAAAATGAGGCATTTTCGCTCCTAACTTTAAAATAAAGAACCTAAGCACGCATTTTAAACTTAATACATGTTTAATATGCATAATTTTAACTTTATAAGACTCGTTCCATTCCATTTATGCATATTTAAGGCTCATTGTGTCGTTTTAGGTCATATTTAGGCTAAAATGACATTTTCGCTCCCAACTTTGAACTTAAGAACCTAAGGACTCATTTTTAAATTATTATATGATTAATAAGCTTAGTTTTGAGTTTCTAGCACTTATTCTAATCTACTTATACCCATTTAATGCTTGTTTGATCGTTATAGGTCATATCTAGGCTAAAATAAGGCATTTTCGCTCCCAACTTTAAAATAAAGAACCTAAGGACTCATTTAAAACTTATTACATGTTTAATATGCATAATTTTAACGATCTAAGACTCGTTCCAATCTATTTATGCACCTATAGACTCATTGGGTCGTTATAGGTCATATTTAGGCTAAAATGACATTTTCGCTCCCAACTTTGAACTAAAGAACCTAAGGACTCATTTTAGACTATTAGGACATTGTCATTAGTTTCTTGAATGTTAAAATGTGATATTTAATTTGTATTTAATCTAATGTTTAATTTAAATTTCTGTTTTTGTAAAGGTCTACACTCCGAGGATTGCGCCTTATGCGAGGAATTTGATGTGGTTCGTGAGCAATGGGCTAAGTTTTTTACCAACAAGTATTTATTATTGGCTTTAGCGCGCTTGATCGAGTTGGTTTAGTTGTTATAGAATAAATTTTATATTAAAATGTATGTTTATGTTGAAATTGGAACATATATTTAAATGTAATATGTGCACTTTGGTTTTGGGATATATAGTATACAAAACTCCAGTTGTTGTTTTTATATTTGTTATACAGGTTGCGTTATTCTATTATTGTTTTGACAGGTTTCTATATTTAGTGCAAGGCACTCTAGGTATCCCTAAACAAAATTAGAATTTTCCCGCCAAAAGTGCTTTTTTGCAGCGTACATATATGTTGTACGCTGCAACAAGGGAAAAAAATTTCGCAAAAATTCAGACTTGTTGCAGCGTACAAATAAATGTACGCTGCAAAAAATTGAGTAATTCAGACTTGTTGCAGCGTACAAATAAATGTACGCTGCAAAAAGTTGGGTCTGTTGCAGCGGGCTTTTATATGTACGCTGCAACAAGTCCAAAATTTTGCCAATTTTTTGGCACTTGTTGCAGCGTACATCTAAAAGCCCGCTGCAACAAATCACTTTTTGCAGCGAACATGTACGCTGCAACAAGTTCAGACTTGTTGCAGGCCCCCCAGTTGCAGCATACGATGTACGCTGCAACAGGGGTCTAAAAGCCCGCTGCAATAAGGGTTTTTTCTACTAGTGTGGACGACAAGGGTGATCAATGAGCATGGTGCAGCCAAAAAACACATTTTAATGTTTACGTAAACAGACGTTAGCACGTTAGCTTATGTTAAAAGAACACGAGTATGTTATTAAAAAATTAATAAAAGAACCCCCTTACCATTCCCCCACTCTCAAGTCTTTATCCCACTACCCCGAACATGGTTGACCCGTGTGGGGTTCCGGCCCAGTAGAACACTTAATCTTATCTTATAAATTGCTTAGGAACTTCAAATTCCCTATGTAATTGTAGGGTGATGATAAAGGTCGTAAGTTGCGACAATATTTAGTTGTCGCAATCTTACGTGTCGGAGTTTAATTGGTACATATAGGCGTCACGTAAATTATGCGTCATCAGAATATTTTTATTATCAATGCAATATTTTTACTATGAAAATATGTAAATAAGGTAATTGATATAAAGAAGGAAAAAAATCGAATATTGAAATTTTCTTACCTTTTTTGAAACATGTACAATAGGTTATATAAGTTAAATATTTTAGTTTTCAATTTAAATCACGACACATAAACATTTCATATCATCATTGTGACACGGCTTAAAGGTCGTATGTTGCGACCTTTATCATTTTCGATAATCGTATGCATATAAAAAATGTATAAAGTAGTAAATTACATATATAGCTGTTACATGAATTTGCCGATTCACCAACTTAAGAAAATAGCAATCTTACCAAAGGAGGTCCATACATCCCAATATACCAACGTTTAAAGCCATGGATTTTAAGTGAGCTAGGTAAAAACTTTACTGCAACTAATCATTTCAGAGATGGTCTTTTTGTAACGAAAGTAGACAAATTTCAAAACAAAGGAAAGCATACTGGGACCTCCAGACTACAAACTGTCTCTAACAAAAAGGTTAGGAATTTCTTACTTTCACTAGTTTTCAGTAACAAAGTCACATTGGATCATGGTTGGTTCACCGACACCCAAATAAAAACAATAACTATAAAAATATATTGTTTTTGTCAAATTTTCTTGGCTTTATAACTTGAAAGTTGTTTGATTTTGCTAATTTGTAAATTAAAGGGTGGGCCGTGGGCAATTTAGTCATTTAATATAATATATTATAGATTATACACTACTCCATATGTTGTAAATTAAGATATACATATACGGTCATTGCCTTAAAAGCCAAACAGCAAAATAAAGAAGCAAGCTAAGCTATAAAGTTGTATATTCTGAGGATCAAGGAATTCGGTAATATATAATGACAACACCGAAACAGCAGCAGCAACAACAAGAAGCAGCTACACAACAAGTGTTGATGAAGACGAAAAGTTCAGGAACAATGAGTTTCATGGGAAGTCCTACGACTGAGGACAAGGATGAAGATATGTCGAGGTCTGTGTTATCTGCGTTTCAAGCCAAAGAAGAAGAGATCGAGAAGAAGAAGATGGAGGTTAAGGCACGCGTTCAGCTTTACTTAGGCCGTGTTGAGGAGGAAACTAAGCGCCTTGCTGATATTCGCGAGGTAATTTTTTTCATTTTCATTTTCATTTTCATTTTCATTTTCATTTGTAATTTTTTAATTATTAATTCTTCTCATTTTAAGAGATCTTCACTTAATCTATATCGGGTTTTTAATCAGCTAGGTCGGGTTTGGGTTGGATGGAAATTTGATTTTATTGGGTCTGGTTGGGTGGGTTTTGTGTCGGTCAATCTCAATTTTCGAGCTTTGAAGGAGTACCGATTTTGAATTTTGAATTTTGAATTTTGAATTCGTACCTTAAAATTATAGGAACTTGAAGCTTTAGATGACCCAAAGAGGAAGGAGGTTGCATATGTTCGAAAGAGGATTGATACAATCAACAAGGAGCTTAGGCCACTTGGATTTACATGCCAGAAGAAGGTAAATTCTGATATTTTTTTCATTAATTTTTAATTTCGTTTTTACAAACATGTTTTGAAACATCTTGTTAATTGTAATATTGTGCTAAGTACTCCACACATTATCAATTTCAAAAAACAAAATAAAATGCATATGCATTCTTTCAACATAGATCTGATATTTTGTTGTAGGGTGAGAAAGATTAATTAGTTTATGTTGTTTGTTTAGTCAGATAAAAGTTGGATTATTTAAAGATTCACCATAACATTTTTTGAAATGGTTCGTGGAATAATTGTCTATGTTTTCTCACTATATATTCCGTAGTAGACATATGGTTGTCGTTTAGATGGAAGATCAGTCGGAAATATCATATTTTCTACCCACAAGTATCAAATTAACCTCTTATCTTATCATCGATTCGACGGACGTGTATTTAAATGTTGTTACGTAAATGTAATAGCTAGATCTTGAGTATAGAATAGATGATTATGTTTATCATTTGATCTTTATTAGGAACGTGAGTACAAAGAAGCCCTTGAAGCCTTCAATGAGAAAAGCAAGGAAAAATCTCAATGTGTTGCCAAATTAATGGAGGTAGCAAAACAAATTATGACTACTTTATTTTTGGTGGATAATTACATCATCATAAATTTCATTTATTGTATTATAAATAATTTATAATTATAGTTTATTAATTATTAATATTGTTACTTGACAGTTGGTGAGTGAAAGTGAGACGTTGAGGTTCAAGAAGCTGGAGGAGCTGAGCAAACACATTGAATCTCTTAAATGATTTATTTATTTATTTCTAATTCACTATCATTAACTGCCTCATGATCATTAGCACCTTTTTTTTTTTTTTCCTTTTTCTTTTTTGGGGTGTGCTTCACTAAATTTGATTTGCTTGATTTTATGTATTTGTCATTTTTTTTGTTTATTTAGAATTTGTAATTGATATTATTGACAAGTTCTCCAAAATTTGGAGAGAGAGAGAAAGAAGAAGAAGAAAACAACTATACTCTAGTTGGGGGAAGGTCGAAACGAGGGAGTTTGATTTGTTAGCTTGACATTATAGAGAAGTTTGTTTAATGTAGACATTGGTTTTTCGATTAATCATGTTTCTGAAAAGAAATTGATACCTTCCTACTCTGTATTGTATAGTAGGAGGGTTAACCTGGATATTGGAGTGTTCAAATGTGAATAACGTGTATTATAAGTACGGATTAATATTTCTGTTGAGATTTGAGAGATATTTTAAACAAATTTGTGTATTATGGAATTACTTGTGTTGCGTATTTTGAGTTAGTTAATTAAGGTCGAGGCTTCATTTTATAAATAAGATTTTTCTATCTAAGCCCTCGTAAGAAACTAAAGACATTGCCATCCTCACGTGTACAACCTTATTTAAGATGGACTACATTAAAATTAAAAGATTGGAACTTGGAAGTGAGGAGGACGATCTAGTTTATTCCAAAGTCTATCGTGGTAGAATGAATGAAACACCAAGAAGTGAAGAGCTTCATATACTTGCATCTCTTCTGTCTTGTACGAAGAATTGTATAAGAGGTTGGCTTGGGGACTATTACCTTAATATTTTGGCAAATTTGCTAAAAATTAAGGATATTTTATAACCCAAATTTTGAGAGAAGGGACCTTATATAATTTATTTTGTGAAATCACACCTTAATGTAATTGTTTTTGCGAGAAAAGACCTTATATAATTTGTTTTTGTGAAATCACTCTTTAATGTAATTTTTTTTTTGCGAAAGACAACCAAAAGTAAGTTTCCGGCATTGACTGAGCTTTTCCGGCCATTGATTTGCACGTGCTTCTCACGTGTGGCTTTATTTTCTAACCACACCCAATTTTCCTCCAAAATTCTAAGCTTTGAAAAAAAATCGAAATAAAATCAAGTTTGAAAATTCAAGACTCGGGAAAATCAGTGTCTTTAGCCAAGTTAAGCCACACGTGTTGCTCACGCGCAAGTCAATGGCCGGAAAAGCTCAGTCAATGCCGAAAACTTCCCTTATGTCCTTTCTCGCAAAAAATATTACATTAAGGTGTGATTTCAAAAAAAAAATTATATAAGGTCCTTTCTCGCAAAATTTGAGTTATAAAAGGTCCATTTTTGCAAATTTGCCTAATATTTTGCCTATTGTTTTCTTTTCTTTCGCGCCTATATACATTTTCTCTTCAGACAAACCGACTTCGACAAGTGAGGTAGTGAGGCACAATTGAGACAGTTGACTAAATTCAGAGTCTAAATACTTCATTTATTCGTCCAATAAACTCAACTAGTCAACCCTAAATCATCTCGCTTAAATGTATCCATCTGAAAGCAATATTAATTAATTATAACACTAGAAAGTGGATTTTATTGCATTTCACGCTATAAAATTTTGAGGATTCATTCAATCTTTGATGCATAAGAAAAAATTATTTTAAATAAACTCCATAAATATGTTAAATTATTTTTTGTTTTTTGAGGGCACTTTTGAAAATCATATGACCAAATACCGAACATGTGAGAGGAGAGGGTGCACGGTGTACCCCTTGAGATAGTTACATTTAAGGTGTTCCTATCAAAAGGACTAATGCCCTTCTTGGCGATGAGTAGTTTGTTATTATCTGGTTTGACTACCTGTTAAATGTTAGTTGTTTATATTAGCAGGTTTAACCAGTTTAATTAGTTACTTGTGTGAAGTGTTTGGTAATTGAGTTCTTAGTTGTTTAATGTGCAAAATTACTATTAATGGCAATGACATAAGATGATGTAAGTAGACAAGGGTTGTAATCTATAATCTATAATATATTTAATAACATGCAAATTTGAAAGAAATCTAGAGTGTCACATATCCCTTTTTGAAAACATCTTACCATTTTATTTTTCAAAATTTCATGCCATTTTCTTCTCCATTTTCATGTCTCTTCACCATCAAAACAATTTCCATTCCCCTCCAATAAATTTCATACTTCCTTATCTTTCATTTTTTTTCTATAATTTCAAATAATATACCAATTTATATTTCTATCTTCACAATTTTCTTAGTGAAACACAAAATGAAATACATTTACTCTTTTTTTATGAATTGAAAAATTAAAACTCACTTTTAAAATATAACAAATTCGTGGCATATCACGAGATTAATACTAGCACGAGATTAATATTTGATTAAGTTGATATTGTCATGCTAATATTTGATTAAGATGATATTGTCATGCTAATATTTGATTAAGATGATATTGTCATGCCAACATATGATTAAGATGATATTGTTTAGGAGGAGGGTTTCTAAACTTTTTGACATAGACTTTCTCTTTTAGAGGGTTTCTGAATGTCAAGTGGCTTGTGAGTCTGTGACCAAATGGATTGAGAATATTGTCATGCTAGTATTTGATTAAGAATGATGTATATGGAGTAACATATGAATAATGTTGTCATGTTAATATTTGATTAACATGATATTATGAACTTGTATGTATGATATATTGATATTGGATGTTTTGCAGCTAGAGGACCGGAAACCACGATCGATTGGCCAACGAGGATGAAGATAGCGATTGGAGTAACGCGTGGAGTGAACTATATCCATAACCAAGAGAACTTAGTTCATGGAAACCTGACTTCAGGTGATGTTTACCTAGATGAGCAGAACAATCCCAGAATATCAGACTATGGGATTCACAGACTGATGACTGATTCTGCAAACACCAATGTGATTGGCACAGCTGGATCAGCAGGTTACCGCGCACCTGAGCTTCCCAAGACTAAGAAGACAACAACAAAAACCGACATCTACAGTTTAGGGGTGATCATATTAGAGCTTTTGACAGGGAAGTCACCTAATGAGGCAGTGGATGGTTCAGATTTGCCTCAGTGGGTAGCATCAACTGTTAAGGAAGAGTGGACTAATGAGGTCTTTGATTTGGAGTTGATGAGAGATGTTTCAACTACAGGTGATGAAATGCTTAACAGATTGAAGTTGGCCTTGCATTTGGTTGATCCTTTGCCTGAAGCGAGGCCGGATGTTCAGCAGGTTCTTCAGCAGTTGGAAGAGATTAACCCTAAACTCATTGCTGAGACACCTGAGGAATCTGCAGAAAAAACCCATCACTGATCTGAATTCTGAAAGCTGGAATTTTTTTGAATTATATACATACTTGTGATATACTATACACTTGATTCTTTTCTAGTTTAGGTCCTCTGTTATAGATGTGGTTGTTGTATTTAGTATAGATGTGAAATTTGTTATTCTTCAAGCACGAGTTAATAAGGTCGAAAGACACAGCAATATGTAAGCAATATGGTTTGTTGTATACACACATAATCAATGAATTTGAGGTATTTCAGTTACATATTGTTATTTAGATTTTTGTTCTACATTGTATTTGCAGGATTTGTTCATAATCTTTCGTGGCACGCGTTTGGTTATAACAGGTCGCATACACAGGTACACGATACACATGTAAAACCATCAGTAATCAGAAACATCACTATGCTTTATATTTTGTTAATTCTTGTACATTTGAGTGTGTAGCTCATTCAGCATGAAGAAGAGAAGGTACATATAAACTTACCAGCTGAAATCAGCCATAATCACACAGCATTGCATCTAAAAACTGCGATAAAAAGTACACTGCACCATTCCCTACAGAAGTTGCAATGCCAGGAATAATCAAAGGTACATTTGCTATGATGTAACTATTAGATTTTCTCTTCAGAAAAAATATCTTAAACCAACACAATATAATGCATGCTTTTACTGCCTTTCTTCCCCCAGACCCCCACCCTCCCAATTACATAGAGCCTTTTGACCCTATTTTATACCAACAAAAATTATATTACTAATTAATCCATAGTTTAATTTCATTATATGTTGCTAAGCACACTCATTATCACTTCCTCTGTCTCTTCGACGTTGTTCTTCATCCCCTGAATAATATAGTAATTAACACACACACACACAAAAAAATAAAATAAGCAAGCTATAATGACATTGAAATAGGCTTAAAATGACTTGAGAAACGTTGATGTTATGTTTCCCATACCTCTAAGCAAGTTTTGTGTTTTACATTTTTAAAAAACTAAAAACAGATTTTGGGTTTTGATGTGGGCTTGAATACATCTCCCACAAAGCCCAAAGAGGCAGCCTACGACTCATACTGGTCAGATGGGCTCAGACTTAGAAAGAAGGCCCAAAATCTTGGTACCCCACCAGAAAAAAGACAGAGCCCCATTTGGCAAAGCCCATTCTCTCTGAAGGCCGGTCCAAATAGAGAAGGTCCATCATCGCAGGCCGAAGGCCACGTGTCCTAAATCCCCAAGGGGCACGCATCCCACAGCTAAGGTTGAGGGTGCAGTCCCTGACAGGCTAAAGTCGTATCACCTAATCAAAAATAACCTAAGGTCCACTAGCTAGGTAGCATGGGAAGTCAGGATCGAATCCACAGGGAAACAGGCGTTCTTCCTACTATCAATTAATTAATCTAGACTATTGTGAACAAAAGTTGGTTGATGGTTTGTATGCTGAGACTACGAACGAATATTAAACAAGAATGAATCAATATATTAAGGAATCTAGGGTATAGGTTCGCCAACAAATAATAATCCAGGACATTGAAAATCACGATAATCAACAAAGTAATTAATTAGACTAGCATGCTCTCTCAAGTCGATACTAATCATAGACTTAGAATTAACGGGCTCTCGCTACGTATTAACTCTAATTCCACCTATTGACACAAGCCTAAACATCAAATTGCATCTCTCGAATCTTAATTTGATATTGCATAACTACCACAATTAAACCTGCGCAAATCTAATTGTATAGTGAAATAAACCAATCAATAGGAATCAATTACAATGCCAACAATCATAATCATTCAATCATCCCTTCATATTATTCATGGATCCCCAACCCTAGAAATTAAACTACTCAAGCATGTTGACAATAAACAAAGCAATAATCATAATTGAAAGCATTATTAAAGCAAGAGAATGGATTGAAATAAGAAATAATACCTATTGAAGAACAAAGGAAAGTGAAAGCTTGAATTTTTATTGGGAATTAAACTAAGTGTCTTTGCATAAACTAGAGAGAAAACTAGGCTAAGGGAAATAATACTAAGGTTCAATACTAGAAAAATAAAGTGTCCTCTAAAAACAATTAAAGCTTGTTTATATAGTTAACCAAAATAAAGCCTAAAAAACGGAAAACAAATGCGCGAAAAACTGCTGGAGGTTGGCGTTGCCCGATCGGGCGTTGCTTCGCCCGATCGGGCGATCCACTCGATAGTCGGCCCGATCGGGCCAAAATCCGCCCGATCGGGGGGTTTGTGAACTCTCCACATAGCCTCCAGGATGACCGCCCGATCCGGATCGGGCGAGATGCGCCTGATCGGGCGCGCGTTGATGAATCCAAATGGCCTAAATTCCGCCCGATGGTTGCATTTCGCCCTCAGCTTCCAGGGCGATTTGCAATCTTCAATGTAGCTCGCCCATATCACTGAGTCTAACTCTCGGGGCTCAACCACAAGCATCCAAGGCTCCCGAAAGTCGACGATGGAGGTCCCGAACTTCCTCGGGCTCATATAGTGGCCTAGATCAACATGAAACGGGTCTAAAAAGACCAATTTCTCATAATCAAACCTGAAACTCAAGGCACACTCAATAACACACATTAGTACTAGAAACGGCTCCTAAGAGCACGTTTGACACATAAAAGTACTAAGGGACGGGGGTAAAAATACAATATAAAACATGCATATCAGTCCCCAAGAAACCCAAGCACTATAAATAGCTCAGATCCCAAGGTAAAAGGGCATTGAATTCTTGCCCACCAACAAAAAACCTATCTTTGCTCTTCCTTTTCTCTACAAATTACTTATCTCTCTAGCTTATACTTACTTAAGCATCGGAGGGAATATTCCTACGGGAATATTCTTGTTTTGCAGGTTGCCAGAAGTTCGTGCCAGGTCATACTTGATACCTCCGAGGAGCGCGTGCCACGTCAGCACCGTAAAAGATCCCACAACATTTGGCGCCGTCTGTGGGGAGGTACAGTGTCATGGCTGAACTTCAAACTGGCTGCGGAAAAACCAAGGGTAAATCAGAACTTCCAGCCAGAAAAGGAGTGTTTAAGGACGGGTCCAACACTCATTGTGACGCGGCAGTTAGCCAGCCTGCTGCCGTCATTTCTATTCGACCCTTGTTGGATGGTCCTCACGAAGTCAATCTTAAGCACGATAATGGTAGGATGGTAGAGTCTCTGTCAGGAGATCCTGACTCACCTATGAAGAGACGCACCCTGGAGGAAGCGAGTCGGCATGTCAAGGAGGTTCGTCCAGGAAGAAGGACGAGACGAATTTTACAGAAGAAAAATGAGGACCGTTACTCTCTAGAGGCTCCTAGAAGACAGCATGGGAGCGTTTGTGGCTCCGAAGAAAAAAGGGGGCGAAGGAGGTCGTTCTCCAGAGGTCCCTTTAGGTTCAACACGGCTCTTGACGAGATCCTCCTTGCTGAAGGACCGAGTCTGGGAATAGAACCGTCCCCCCGACGATTGTCCACCTCCTGCCCACAAGTACCTTTCTGTGCTTTCCACAACGACGAAGGGCATGACACCCAAAGTTGTCGGATGTTGAGGAAGATATTAACTGATCGCGTGGCTGAAGGACACCTTCGCCAGTACGTCCATCTAGAGGACGCACATAAAGAAGTGAGCCCCACCTCTAAGTATTCAAACAAAAGAGTTATGGTAATATCAGGAGGAATAGCTGCAGGAGAACCATGTAAGGAGGGACGGCAAAAAGGTCCACCTCATCTTCGCCCAGCACAGAAGAACCTACCCCCTGTAGAAATTTCCGAAGACGACTATAGAAGGGCGGCCGCGCCATATGATGATGACCCTCTGGTTATAGAGGTTAAGGTGGCTAATCTTAAGGTAAAGAGAGTACTGGTGGATACGGGGAGCTCGTCCGACATAATCAGTCTGCAATGCCTGCGGAAATTAAGGCACAATCCAGAAGACATAGAAAAAGTTTACGGGCCCTTGGTAGGATTCGGAGGGAGCATCGTTCATCCAATTGGCTCCATTTTGCTTCCGGCCTCTGTTGGAATTCCCCCAGTAATCAAAGAAGTTGTCATCAGGTTTATAATAGTGGCAAACCTCACCAAATTCAACATCATACTTGGCCGTCCAACAATCAACGACCTAAAAGCCGTGATCGTCCCTCATTTGCTGTTGGTAAAATTTGTTGGAAGCAACGGACGTGTTGGATCTCTCTATGGAAATCAACAGTTGGTCAGGGATTGTTACTTATCGACATTGGAGCCAACGGCCTGGGGAGCTTCTCCGAAGGGAAAGGAGCAAGCTAAACCTCCGGCAAGCCGCCGTAAAACCCGGGAAATACCGACAGAGCACAATGCAGAAAGACGACCTGAGCCAGTGGGAGCACTCTATGATATAATTCTGGACTTAGCAGACCCGTCTCGAACAGTCCCCATTGGGGTCCACCCTGACGACCCCATGTCAGCAGCATTAGTACAACTACTCCAAGAATACAAGGAGATATTTGCCTTCACGGTAGAGGAGATGCCCGGTATAGACCCGGCGGTGGCCGTGCATAAGTTGAATGTGGACAGCGCTGTGAAGCCAGTACGACAAAAGAAGAGGAATCATGGAGAAGCAAGAAATTTGGCCGCCGCTGCCGAGGTTAAGAAACTAATGGATGTAGGCTTCATACGCCCGTGCCAGTACCCAGACTGGGTAGCTAACGTAGTCCTGGTACCCAAGCCCAATGTGACGTGGAGAATGTGTGTTGATTACACCGATCTCAATAAAGCTTGCCCTAAAAACAGCTTCCCACTGCAAAAGATAGACCGACTCGTCGACTCAACCGCCGGACATGCCATGATGAGCTTCATGGACGCCTACTCCGGATTTCACCAGATTCCATTATGGCCCGAAGATCAGGAGAAGACGTCTTTCGTCACGGAACAAGGATTGTACTGCTACAAAGTAATGCCGTTCGGTTTAAAAAATGCCCCCGCTACCTTTCAACGGTTGGTAAACACAGTTTTCGTAAAGCAGCTGGGGAGGAATATAGAAGCCTATATTGACGACATGATTGTAAAAAGCAAGCAGAAGATGGATCACCTCGACGATTTGAGAGAAACCTTTGAAACCCTCAGGACATACCAGATGAGACTCAATCCCAAGAAGTGCATATTTGGGGTATCTTCTGGCAAGTTCCTTGGGTTCTTGATTGACGAAAGGGGCACTGAAGCAAATCCGGACAAAGTGCAAGCGGTCATTAATATGACGTCGCCAAGGACGGTCAAAGACGTGCAACGCCTCACTGGGTGTCTTGCCGCCTTGGGACGATTCTTATCTAGAGCTGGAGACAAGTGTCACTACTTTTTCAGTACCATCAAAAAGGGCACCCAGTTTGAGTGGACGTCGCAAGCTGAGGTTGCCTTCCTTCCCCTAAAAGAACATCTGCATACTTTGCCACGACTGGTCAACCCTCTCTTAGGGGAAGTTTTGTATCTGTACCTTGCCATCTCAGAATACGCACTAAGCGCCGTCTTGCTTACAGAGAGGGATGGAACGCAACTACCTGTCTACTTTGTCAGTCACATGCTGCAGAATGCTGAACTCAAATATCCAATAGTCGAAAAGTTTGGCTTTGCTCTGTTCTTGGCTAGTAAGAAGCTTCGTCCATATTTCCTGACTCATCGATTGGTAGTGTACACGGATCAACCGCTTAAGCGGCCTTTCACCAACCTTGAAGCGTCCGGAAGAATGCTCAACTGGGCAATTGAGCTTAACGCGTTTGATATCTCGTATGAACCAAGGAAGGCAATAAAGGGACAGGCATTTGCTGACTTCATCGCGGAACTGACCAAGCCACCCTATTTGAAGAATGAGAAAACCGAGTGGATAGTACATGTGGAAGGCTCTGCCACTCAGAACGGGTCAGGAGCCGGCATTATCTGTGAATCACCAAAAGGAGATATCTATGAATATGCAATGCGGTTTAACTTTCAGGCGTCAAACAACGAGGCTGAATACGAAGCCCTGATATGTGGAATTCGGATGAGCAGAGCCGCGGGGGCAACAAACGTCCTGGTTTTGTCTGACTCGCAGTTAATCGTTAGTCAGGTCAAAGGAGAGTATGAGGCCAAGGATGAGGCCATGATAAGATATTTGGAAAAATTCCGCCAAGAAGCTCAACAGCTATCTAACTTTGAAGTAAAACACATACCCCGGTCTGAAAAAAACAAGGTAGACGCTTTATCTAAACTGGCCAGCTCAGCATCCTGCGACACGCCACGTCATGTATTCTGGGAGGTAAAACAGTCCAAAAGCATTGACGCCTCGAGAACAGACATCTTGGACCGAACAGCCACTTGGATGGATGATATTGTCAACTTCAAAATGAATGGAGTACTCCCTGATGACCCCAAACAGGCAGAAAGATTACAAAAGAAATGCACCTGGTTTGAGATATGGAATGGAACACTATACAAAAAAGCCTTCTCACGGCCTCTTCTCCGCTGCGTAACCCCCGAGAAGGGGCAAGAGGTACTGGAAGATCTTCATCAGGGTTTATGCAGCTCTCACATAGGAGGGAGGGCCCTGGCCGAAAAAACTTTAAGAACCGGATACTATTGGCCCACTCTCAAAGAAGACGCCCTCAATATGGTCAAGCGTTGTGATAAATGCCAACGATTTGCTCACCTAATCCGACGACCAGCACAGAAACTGATGCCAATCACCAGCCCTATACCTTTTGCCAAATGGGGGATGGACTTATTAAGCCCCTATACGACGGCACCAGGAGGACTGCGATACGTAATAGTAGCCGTCGACTACTTCACTAAATGGGTAGAAGCTGAAGCTTTAAAGAACACTAAAGCACAGGATGTGAGAGCATTCATCTGGAAAAACATAATCACAAGATTTGGCGTGCCTCAGTCTATCGTCTTCGACAATGGGCCACAATTCAAGACGCCCAAATTAGAAGATTGGTTGGCCGACCATGGTATCACAACATGTTTTGCATCAGTAGGACGCCCCCAAGCTAACGGACAAGTAGAGGCATTCAACAAGATCATCTCTGAAGGGATGAAGAAGAAGCTTGATGAGGCAAAGGGTTTATGGGCCGACGAGTTACCCAATGTTTTATGGTCTATACGGACCACGGCAAAAAATTCCACAGGAGAAACACCATTCTTGTTAGCTTATGGGGCTGAAGCCGTCCTACCCATTGAAATGTGCGAACCCACCCTGCGCGTCATGTTGTTTAATGAAGATGCCAATTGGGAAATGATGAAGGCGGCCTTGGATTTCTTACTAGAAACCAGAGGGAATGCGGCTCTACGACAGCAGCTATACAAACTCCGAATGACGAGGGAGTACAACAAAAGGGTTTCTAGAAGAATACTTAAAGTTGGAGATTTTGTACTTAGGAAAATGGAAGCCGTCGGACGCGCCAATGAACAAGGGAAACTCACCCCTACTTGGGAAGGTCCGTATGAGATTTACGAGGAGGTTCGAGACGGAACATACCGGATCCAAGACATGCAGGGACGTCCGATTTTGCGTACATGGAATGCGGATAACCTCAAGAAGTACTTTTTCTAGATTGACACTTATCTAGATTATATGCATTGTAAAGACGTCTAGAGCCTAGACGCACCATGTAGCATGTTTTGAACATTAAATGAAAAATCCACTGCAAGCCGGTCTTGCTGGAAAATCCTTATGAAAAGAATGTTATCAAATCTCTCGGAGAAACGCAAACTAATGCTCTCCTAAAAGACTAGTCGTTTAAAGGCCTAAGAAGTGGCCCAGATTGGCACCCTCACTAGGCTGATCACCTAGAACACAGGGGTTACACATTCCTAACACAGCTATATAAAGTAGCAAAAGACCTTGGCAAAAAGACCAGGGCAGACATCTGACGTCTCAAGTTGGGGGCGTCGGACGTAATCATAAAAAAATGAATGATGGTGACAAAAGCTAAAAAGCAATAAGACGTTCAAAAGGCACCATGTCATTCCCAAAAAGTTAGTCATAATTACAAAAATTATGCATAAAGCCACCAAATATGGTGTCAAAAGAACATGTGCAAAAAAAAAAAAACATTAATAAATACAAACACGCGTAGGAACTCATTCCTCATCCTCGCTGGGCACGAACTCCGGAGGAGTGCGTCCCTCCTTGTGAGCCTTCTCCACCTCAATCTGATAAGTGAGAAACTTCTCAAACCAACTGAAGGGACGTTCACTTGCAAATTCAGCATTCCATGCAAGCTCCATACCCCTTCGGATCGATTTCTCACCTAGCATGGCCGACTGGTCAAGAACGCTCTGTGACGAAGCGACTTCCTTGCTAGCCGCCTCCAGCTGGACCTCTAACTCCTTAAACTGAGTCTCAAGACGAGAAAAATCAGCCTCTTTCTCCTTGATCTTCTTGGAAAGATCCTCCATTTCAGAAAAGTTCTGATCAATATGTAGGAGACGAGCTGTGTTCTCGGCATTTTGGGAGGCCAGGGCGGTAGTCACAGCGTCAATCTGCTCCCGCCTGTCGAAGCGATACTTCTCTAGCGCAGCAAAATGCTGGTCACCACACTGACTGGCCAGAAGACGGTGACGAGCCTCTTCATGCACCAAAGCAGTGCGCCACTTTTTCAGTGAGTCCAGCAGAATGAACATCTGCACAAAAATAGTAAGTCAAACAAAAAGAAACGAGTATGTAAAAATAAAGGTATAACGAAACTTACGTCCAGCGCTGAGGACTGCATGGCGGCAAGCATATTCTCGGCCGCCTCAGGAAGAGTTTCAGCATATTGGGGAGGAATGGCATTGCGCATCAACGTCATTATCTTCCTACGGTCATGAGAATTGAATCCGCCTGAAGAAGGGATCTGATCCAATTCAGCATCTATGTCTTTCTGAGGATCGGGAATTTCTATGGGAAAAACAACGGCCTTAGAATCCCTGGGGGGAACTAGAGAACTGCTAGACGAGGAACGGCAGGTGGTTACGATGTTGGAGTAAAACTTACCCCCATAATTCCTAGCTCTCTCCGCCGTCTTCAGAGGAATGTTGCGGCGGACGACTTCAGGAATCCCCGCAAGAGGATCAGCCGTCCCTCCAGTTTTCTCCAAGCTAGGAGAAGCGGATGCAGCCTTGGGGACGGCAAACCCCTTAGAAGCCTTCGACGTCACTGACTTGAAGACGGGTTTTCCTGTGCCGCCAGCCCTGCGTTTAGAAGTAGGAGCCGCGTCCGTGGCCGCCTTCCTCGTCTTCTGAAGAAATGAAAACATAAGTTGTAAACAACAAAGGGAATCACATAGGAAGATTTGATCAATACCTTCTCCTCAGCAGGAGGGGGAGCCATTCGCTCAGAAATGGCTTGCTCGACCGCCTGCTGACGCTTCCAAGCTTTGTAGGTGCTGGCGTCGAGTACCTTCGCCAACCAAGACGACATATCCACTTGGCCTTTGGAGGCATCGTCCAGCTTACCCATGGCCTCGTCTGAAAAAAAAATAAAGACATTAGTGCGATTTTGATTAAACAGTGAAGAGTTGGAAGTATAGATACATTACCTCTCGGCATATACGGACACAAGCCTACAGCCGAGAGAAAAACTGGATTGCTCAATTGATCTAGATGAGGCAACCACCCCTCGGGTATGTAGGGCGTCTTGTCCTTGATGACGAGCGGCTTGACCTTGAACAACGACGAGATCCGTTCCCAGAGCTCGGCGGAGACTGGAGGTAAAGAAGAGCCTTTTCCAACCAAGTTGGGCTTGACGTTCCAGCGTCTCATCCTCTCGCACATCTCCAGATTGGTGGTCTTGATGACCACCCACTTCTTCCTCCAGTGATGCCACTTAGACGCCTTCCCCATCACCGTCCGGTAGGCCCCCTTGTATGTAAGAATCAGCCAGCCCGCGGCGGCTCTCGAAACTTGGGACATGGAGGCGATTCTTAGGAACGCCGGAAGGGAAGGGGTGATGCCTGCAAGCTCGCAGCGAGCAATATAGCCAAACACACCCGCCCAGGAGTTCGGGGATATTTGGCTCAGGCCAATATTAAAGTCGTCTAGCAACTCCACCACAAAGGGGTGAGGGGGGGAATCTCATACCCAGCTTCAGAAATGAGCCGTAAACGGCGAACTCTCCTTCCACCAGTCCAAAGCTGGTGCAGTCCATGCCAGCCGGCATACGAAACTTGTACTCCGAACCTAGATTCAGAGACCTCCCATAGGCCTTCCCCTCGAGGGTGAGAAAGTCCAGCCACGTCTGAAGTGGGAAGATGGCGCTGGGATGAAGGTGACCTTCCTCCCCACCTGACGTACTAGCCGGCGCGGCTTCGGTGCTTTCAGGGACGTCCTCTATAGGAGAAGAGGATTCTCCTTCGAACTGCTCCTCGTCTTCTATTCGCGCCATTAAATCCTGCAACAAGCCGAGACTTGTCTCAAAATAGGGACAAACTTGAAAGAAGACGTCAAAGGGACGAGATGACGCCCTCAGTTTGACGAGACCCATGCATGACTAAGAAGAGAATTCGGAAGAATCAAAATCAACAAACACATTTTTTCAAAGAAAGCATTTACCTGATAAATCAAAGAGAGTTTGAGGAAGAACTTGGATGAAGAACTGCAAGAACACGACTTTGAAGATCGTGGCGGTGCTACGGGGGATTTTGGTGGGTGTAAGACGCCAAAAATCGCCTTCTCCTATTGCTCTCAAATGATCACTGGAAATGAGGGGGAAAATCACTCAAATTGGCCACTTATTTATAGAGGGGTAAGAAATGATTACCCCTGCCACGCGTCATCACCTCGTTGGACACTCCAAGAGCAGTGAAAACTAACGTCTGTTTTCACTCCTCATGAGGGGCAAATGATGTGGGCTTGAATACATCTCCCACAAAGCCCAAAGAGGCAGCCTACGGCTCATACTGGTCAGATGGGCTCAGACCTAGAAAGAAGGGCCAAAATCTTGGTACCCCACCAGAATAAAGACAGAGCCCCATTTGGCAAAGCCCATTCTCTCTGAAGGCCGGTCCAAATAGAGAAGGTCCATCATCGCAGGCCGAAGGCCACGTGTCCTAAATTACCAAGGGGAACACATCCCACAGCTAGGGTTGAGGGTGAAGTCCCCAAGAAACCCTAGCACTATAAATAGCTCAGATCCCAAGGTAAAAGGGCATTGAATTCTTGCCCACCAACAAAAAACCTATCTTTGCTCTGCATTCTCTCTACAAATTACTTATCTCTCTAGCTTATACTTACTTAAGCATCGGAGGGAATATTCCTACGGGAATATTCTTGTTTTGCAGGTTGCCAGAAGTTCGTGCCAGGTCATACTTGATACCTCCGAGGAGCGCGTGCCACGTCAGCACCGTAAAAGATCCCACAACAGGTTTGATTTTATATTTTTTCAAAACTAAAATAAAACAGACTTTTTTTTCTTCCAATATCGTTTCGTTTACCTCAAGTACTCCAATTTCTCTAACCCCAAAATTATACTCTTAACCCCAAATTATTTTCATGATTGATGATTTCATCATCATCAACTGTTGAATATATATCTGTGTCAAAAAAAAACTGTTGAATACGAATTACTCCGTATATAGCTTCATCATCATCAACATAGCTTCATCCCATCATGTATTCAATCAAGAAAAAAAATATCAATGGGGATATAACATCTGCAAATATTCCCAAGTATAGTTTTTTCTCGTCGTCGATGGTTATCTTTTAATTAACCGCCGATTATGCCACAAAAATTTTAGAATTCAACAGTGTTATTTTTAGAGGATCTGGGCGCGCTGAAACTTATGTGTAGACGTACGTCCTTCGATCAGATGAGGAAGCTCCACTGAAGGAGCTCACAATTTCTTCAATGAACTTTCAAAAAACGAGCAAAAAAATCAAAATAAAAGCCTCGAAATTTTTGAACACAAATCAAGTTGTAAATACAATATGAATCATGGTAAAAGCAACAATAACGATTGCACAATCAATCGCCACAGGAAACACTCAATCGAAATTTTCAGAAGTTCGATTGAAAATTCAAGAATGTTTTTGGGGAAAAATGAATACAGATTAACGTATAATAAAGATTCTTTTTCTTTTTTATTTTAAATGCTTAGATTCCATCATTAATTCTGATTCCATTTTTTCAAAATGTGACATTTATTGTCTCTTTGAATATAGTGCAAATCAACTTTCATTTTTTATTAAAAAAAATAAACACAAGTAAAACCTCAAACCACTAATAATTACATCAACCAATAAGATTATTTTATTTATCAAAATTAACCAATAATGGAAAATCACATAGATTGCTTACTTAACATACTTGGAAAATTGTAAAAAAAATTAATGAGTTGAAAAATTTGGACCAATTAAAATTAAAAGGTGGCACAAAAAATGACAGTATAATAAGTATAAAAAGAAAGATTATCCCACGTAACAAACATTGTGAAACACCCTAAAAGAAATAAGTAAAAACAAAAAGAAACAGAGGAAGTAGAAGAATATATATTCGCAAGAAATACAACTAATCAAATAAAAACGCGAAAAACAGAGCCTTTAATGTTCTTTTGTTCAAATAAATTGTTCTTTTATTCAAGGATTTTTTGGATAAAACCACCTTTTAAAGTTGCAGTTTTTGAAATGACCATCTTATATGTTTTTTTTTTAAAATAACCACCTTAAACTTTCTTTTTTTTATGAATTCACCACCAAATGTTGACGGACGTCCAAAGTTCCGTTAGTGAGGCCCACATCCAACGACCATATTCTTTTTCCCTCCTCTTTTCCTTCCTTCTTCCTCCATATGAACTGATCCTCCATTAAAACACTTCTCTCGGAAAAAAAAATTGTCAAATTTTCTCAAATTTACAATTATCTCTCCCAATTTTTCAAGTATAATTCACCAGCAATCAATTTTCGGCACTGTTTCCCAAATATCAGCATGGTTCACGTAGTTAAACAGGTAAATTGAAATTAGGGTTCTTAAATGGTTGAATTTGGGGGGTTTTTCAATTTGGGGATTTAAACTCAATTGATTGGTGTAAACGACGTCGTTCGAAGCTTAACCATTTTAGTAAATGGTGTCAAGTTTTATTTTGAGATGCTGAAATTTGGGATTCCCAATTCTTATACTTTTCCTTCGTTGTTGGGTTGCTGTGCTAAAGTGGTTTGTTCTAGAACAGGTGAAGTGTGCCACGTTCAACTCATTAAGAATGGGTTTGATGGTGTGATGCAAATACATAATTCTTTGATTCATATGTATGCTTGTTGTGGGGTGATTAAGCTTGCCCTTAAGGTGTTTGATGTTATGCTTGAGAGAGATTTGGTGTCTTGGAATTCAATCTCTGATGTTGAGCAGTAATGAAAAATGGCTGAGAAGGTGAAAAGAGCAGTAATGAAGGAGAAGAGAGAGAATATCAAGTGAAAATGGAGGGCAAATGAGGGGAAAATGATTTTGGTCGTTGGTAGTGGGGGCCAATAACGAAAGTTTGAACGAACGTTAGATTTAGGTGGTGATTTATTTAACTTTTAAAGTTTAAGGTGGTTATTTAAAAAACAAAAAAAAAACATATAAAATGATTATTTCAAAAACTACAACTTTAAAAGGTGGTTTTATAAAAAAAAAACACAAATTCTTATTTACAAAGGTTGTACAATAAATATTGTACACTAGAATAAAAGTAACTCAAAATGCTTAAAAGTCAAGCTTATATATGTAAAAGTTATCTATTTTTTTAGTGAATTTTTTTTCATTTTAATAAAACTTATTTCTTCAAAATCACTAATAATGTATAAAATAATCATATAACCCTTTAAAATGTTTATCTATCAACTTTTTTTTACTAATATAAAAGTTAATCAAAATTAGGTTAAAGTTACAAGAAAATGAGTAAAAGTTATATTGGTGTACAATAAATTTATTGTAAATCTTGTGCGCGCAAGACCTTTTGAAAAAAAAATCATTTATTCGAATAAATTGTTGTTTTATTCAAATAAATTGTTCTTTTTTTTTTCTCGAGATTTTATAAAACATCCGGGGCACCTAGATCTTTGTACATAGGCAGGCCATCACCATCGAATTTGCGACTCCCAACTTTTAGCCGATACAAAGAAAATGGATGGCGTTGTAAATACTTCCATCTCCGTAGAGCTCCAAAACCCTAACAATGGAGGAGGAGAAGATAAACCCAAAATAGTGGTGATAATGGGGCCAACTGGGTCCGGAAAATCAAAATTAGCAATCGATTTAGCAGCTCATTTCCCAATTGAGATAATCAACGCTGATTCAATGCAAGTCTACCATAGCTTGGATGTTATCACTAACAAAGTCACTCTCCCTGAGCAAAAAGGCATTTTCCCTCTCTAACCCTCTCTATTCTCCGGCTTTAATTTTTATCTCCTGTTTTACTGAGATGGAGTTTTTGTGTTGCAGGAGTGCCGCACCATCTTCTGGGAACAATCAGCCCTAATGTGGAATTCACTTCTAAAGATTTCCGAGATGCTGCTATACCTGTAAGAATTTATCCTACTGTTCTTGTTTTATATGGTTGTTGAATGTTTTTGTATTTTTAGCGGATTGATTGGGTTTGGTTTAAATTTTTGTTCTACGAACTCTTAATTAAGTTAAGCTATGTGATTGGGATTATATGTGCATTAGTTTGCGTTTAGCTCTTAATTGCATTCTATAGGGAATTGGGTTCTCTTTGCTAGATTATTGGATTTATTTTGTGGAGGGAGGGAGTGAGGGGGCAGTTCAGGAAGCAAATTATTCCCCCAGACCGTAATGAATAGTCACATTGATAGTGTGGTTTGAACTATTAATGTGACAACTAAATCCGAACATCATTGAATTAATGGAAAGAACAAGTTGACCTGTAAAAGACTAGCAGTAGATAGATTTTGCCGACAAGAGCCATCTTATAGGTGAATATAGATCTATTTTTCCTTCTTGGTTTACTCGTGTAAACAACTAAACTGGATTACAGGTAACCTGTAGTTTAAAGTTTGCTCTTCTTCTAGTTTCCGACATTGAATTATCTCTTAATCCAAGATTGTAAGTAAGTCTGGAAGTGTTTATTTGATCAAATTAGTGTTTGAAAATTGAGGTGATGTTCTTAGTTGCCTGTAATCCAGTTTAGTTGTTTACACAAGTGAACCAATTGGTATTAAGATTCATTGCCATCTTGTGCTGTTTGTCTTAGAAAATAGAAGCTAGCAGATATACATTGAATCACTCTTTGTCGAACCTTTTTTTCTTTCTTTGTGTGTGTGCATGTTTTTGTTGGGGGAGGGAGATATAAGTATATAACATCCAATCCACTCTTAAGCCGTGAACAGTTACCATATACTTCCTATAGGATTGACCATTGGCCCCACAAACCAACAAAAGTCCTTTGAGTGCACTTAACCAATCATTCTTTTAGTAATCCAGCAATGATCTGGTGTACGAGATTTGCAGGCCCAAGGGTCCGTATGAGGTGGTTATCGGGTTATGTATAACTCCGCACTTCGGGCTGGTGAAGTCATAATATCAAATATAACAGTTCAACAACTTCAACTCAGTAACTCTGCAACACAATCAGTGTGGTTAGAAAGGCCCCTAGTCGGGTTATAGAAGATTCGAAAGGACTAGTGAAATTCTATAGGAGAGGGTCTTGTTGTTTTGGTAGGAGGGCTGGATTTCTTATAAACCAAACCATACTCTTAGCACCCACCGAATCGGACTTTAGGTATTACAGGTGTTGGTGAAGCGGGAGGTTAATTTCACAATTGTTTTCTTCTTCCCACTCATCTAGTTGCTTATAATTGCAACTGTGTCGCGTTATTAGTTATTACTGTTATAGACATTTTTGGAAACAGAAGGTTTAAATTTGCTATTTGTAATTGGAAGATATGTATTATGTTGCTGTTTTTGTTTAAATGTTTGGCTACGTCGCTTAGGAAAGGATTTAGGTGTCATGTCCGTTAAGGTGTCAGAGGATCCGACACTCCGATCTGAAATTTTGTAGACTCCGCGACACGGTCAAAGAAGTGTCTTGACTAGTTCTTTAGACACGGCTATCATAAAAAGTTAATTTTAAAATAAAAAATATAGAACTAAAATCAATGAGGGCGATAAGAACAAGCTACGGAGTACGGAGTATATCACATGGGTTATAAAAAGAAAAAAGAAAAAGAAGAGGCAGTAAGCTACGCAAGAGGGCAAGTAACCTAACTTTTCAGTATTTCATTTTACCTTTATCTCTTCTCTACCTTTACCGTTTCGCTCTCCCTGTCTTCAGCCTTCTCATCCTCCACGGTTCCATTAAGCTTTTTGATCCGGATAACATCGGGTAAGACTAAGTTATTAAGTGATGAGGCTTCATCTTCATCTTGGATACCAAAAATTGAACTTTTTGATTTTGTACTTCTCTTCTCCTGTGAACTCGACACTTGATTTCGGACCCTATTCCGACACCCGAGTTGACACTTCCTGACACCGATAGAGTGTCGCGTCGAGTGTCCTGTCGAGTGTCATGTTGTGTTGACACCCGACACCGGCCAACCAAGATGTCGAAGTAAATATAGATGTTTGGTGTAACCATTTGGACTCACTATCATTGGAATTTGGAAGTATCCTTTTTTATTTGATTTCATATAAATGCTTGCAGGTTATTCATTTCCTTGTAACATGCCTTTTGTAGTTCCGCATTTTATCTTTTAGTGCAGAAGAGAATTTATGTTGCTCTTTGTGGTAGGAACATAACTTTTTTTTGGATTTCCAGCTCATCAAGGATATAATGTTTCGAAATCATTTGCCCGTTATAGTTGGCGGTACTAATTTCTACATTCAGGTATGATCTTAGTTTAATTTTATTTTCATTTTTGCCTTGTACGCTTTCTAGCTATGTTGTCGTATTTCCTTCATAAAATATTATTTGGGAAATTTCTACATTTTGTTGAGCTATTCATATTCTCAAGCATGGCGTATGTGCCACATATTCTTCCTTTTCCTAGGTTCTTAATTTTCTACAGAGTAATGACCTAGTTGACTGGCTATATACTACGGAGTAGTTTGTGTTCTAAGATATAATACTTATGTCTTGCTGTTCCATTTTACCTGTTGTAAACAGTAACTGTTGAACTTATGATGGTTCTTCTCCTGTGATACATGCAGGCTCTTGTCAGCCCTTTCCTGCTTGATGATTCGGTGGAAGTGATGTATGATTTTTGTTTAAGAGAGAATTCAGGTAAAAATAAAGGTTATCATTTGATGAAGAATGTAATTGCTCTACTAATCTACTTCTATTGTTTACTTTCGAAACTAAGTATCAAAATGCACATTTCATAACCTTTTGAATGTTCTTGTCAGGTTATGAACATGATCTAAGTCCGTCTATTGTAAATGTTGACAATCTACAAGAGCGTGAAACTTTAGAGGAAGACAGTTGTGATTATAACTATGACCGTCTTAGAAACCTGGATCCTGTGGCGGCGAACAGAATACATCCAAATGACCATAGAAAAGTAAGCTTGCTGTAACTCATGTTCATGCTACAGTATTTCTGTAGTTACCCCTTGTAAAACAAATCCCCGTATTAACTTGTTGCTGCTTTGATTTATCAATTTTAAGAATGTGGCATTTCTTTTCTGAAATACCTCTGTCTATTCATTACTGCTCCGTGACCATCATATGACTATTCATATCAATTATAAGAATGTGGCATTTCTCTTCTGAAATACCTGTCTATTCGTTACTGTTATGTGACTATCATATGAACAAAGTTCAGTGATTGTAAGCTTTTGAAATTTCCTAGAAGGTGACCAGTAAATTGAGTATAAGTCTGTTGGCTAATGGCTATAATGTATCTGGGTATGCCGTATTAAGAGTTGACTCTTTGAACTGTATTGCATATATATAGTAATAAAAATAAGTAAATAACTTTATTTACCCCCCTTTTTTTTCCAAAGTCATACCTTCTGCGCCAAATAGCATAGATTAATACCAGTACGTAAAAGGCGCGCCTGAGGTGCAAGGCGTTTGGAGCCAGCACTTTTTGTGGTTTGGGCGGGGCGATTTCAATGAGGCGCAACTAAGACGCACTCCCTGAGACCGCAAACCATTTTTCACAATTATTTTTTGTACTGTTTGTTAGGTGCACCTCACTTCAATGAGCGCACCAAGGTGCGCCTAAGGAGCAGGGAACTCCAAATCGCCTAGGTGCGCCTTGAGCCTTTTTATTCATTGATTAATACATATCAGGATCAAGGTACTATAAGTCTATAACTTTAGGCGGACTAACTAGTGTTGACACGTATGCATTTCTAATATTTAGCTTCTTTTCTGTTAATGGTGCCTTTTGTGTGTCTGATGCTTCTGCTAATTAAGTATCCGAACTTGTTGAATATTTTGCAGATTAAGCAATATCTAGAGTTGTTCACTCATTCTGGAATCCTCCCCAGCCACCTCTTTCAGGGAGAAAAGACAGAGGTTTGTATTCTCAAAAATATGGATACTCTGTTTTGAAATTGTTTGTGTTAAAGAGAAATTTTGACTTGGTAGACTTGCATATTGCCATATCCTGCCCGTGTCTGGATTTTCATGTGTACCTGCCCCCTCTTGCATGTTCAATGTCTTCAACCTTTTCTGGCAGCTTGTTATAGTTTAATAAGCAAAGAAGCCCTTTTCTGGAAAGCTTTTATAAAAAAGGTGTTGGTAACTGTGTTGAAAATTCTATTACTTGTACATGATATCATCTTTTCTTCCTGAGTTTTTAACTTTTTATGCTCACTGCTCAGTCAAGGAACTGGAAGAGAGAGTAAACCTAGACTAATTACTGTCAGCAAATTCAAATTTTGGATCTTGTGCTTAAAACTTATTTTACTTTTATGTCAGACAGAAATGGGGCCGTCTTGGTTGTAATTCGCGATACAACTGCTGTTTTGTTTGTGTTGATGCATCTCTCCCTGTACTAGACCAATTTGTGGAGCAGAGAGTTGATTTGATGATTGAGGCCGGTTTGCTTAATGAAGTCTATGACATTTACAACCTGAATGCAGATTATACACGGGGTATGCGGCAGGCTATTGGAGTGAGAGAATTTGAGGATTTTCTTTGTGCTAATAACTCTGAAGTTCAGAAAGACAAGAATAATTCTTCCCAGGAATCAGATTCAGTGAAGAATGCTGATACATCTCTTGGACAAAATTGGAAGGAACTTTTAAGTTCCTCTTCTGATACCCCAGATAGACTCCTGCTGGAAGAAGCCATTTCCAAACTTAAAGTGAACACCCGAAGACTTGTACGCAAACAAGTAATATTTCTGTCCCCTCCCTCCCTGCTTTTTATCTGTTTTTTTATATTTTTTATGATGGATGACTGGGTGAGGGGAACTTTGAAATCACCACCATGATATTAAGTGGCACTTCAGAAATTTCTGGTTCATTGTCATTTTGAAAGGGCGGCATGTCATGATGTTCTTTACATAAACTCTTTAAACTTCCGTGCTCGACGGTTTGTTATCCTTGTTTATCGGCCTGTTTTCTACTGACTCCCGATACTTTGTTTTCTTATTTTGAAATTTATATTTAACCCATTTGAGGTACTTTCAAGTTTCAACTATTTGCCTACCTGGTTAATGTCATGAAAGCCCTTTTTAGTCCCCGAAAAAATATCATATTGGATCACTGTCAACCCTTGGTCCCAAATAGAGTAAATCTTCAAATTTTGGCACATATTAAGGGCACATGTGACATAGTATATGACTAAATGCGCCTTTTCTTTCTTTCTCTTTTTCTTTAACGCATTTGCCTCTATCAAAAGCATCAATTTCTCCAAACAACCAATCATTACAAGAGTATATTTGAGAATACATTCTCCGTATATCATTTCTTTGTAAAGGAAAGTGATGTACTCCCTCCATTTCCACAATGATGTTCTAGTTCAGAATGTTGACACTATTCACATTTGAAGAGAATCTTCTAAATTTTTTCCATTTTATAGTGAAAAAAAATATATGCATGTGCGGTCTTGTTTGGTTCTTCTTAATGAGTATTTTAAGGATATCAATTTATTTATTTATTTTAATAATGTGTAAGTAGAGATAAAAATGAAGTAAAATGTGCATTGTCAAACGTGAAAATTAGAAACTAGATCATTATGGAATGGAGGAAGTAGTATATGGCTAAATGCGCCTTTTATTTCTTTCTCATGCTTTTAACGCATTTGCCTCTATTAAAAAAAAGCATCCATTTCTCCAAACAAATAATCAATAAAAGGGTATATTTGAGACTACATACTCCTTATTTTATTGCTTTGTAAAGGAAAGTGACCTTATTTGTAAGAAACCCAAAATAAGCTAAAAATTGCTGGTCAATATTTGTATTTTGCAGAAGAGAAGGATTAATCGATTGCAGACAGTATTTGGATGGAACATACATTTTGTAGATTCTACTCAATCTTTACATGGTAATCCTTTTGTAGTCCTCGACATTTCCAGATGGACAAAAATTTCATCTTGAGAATTCTTTTGATCTCTTGTGTCCGATACAATTTATTTTAATCTAATGAAACCCTTGTTTTTCAGGGCGTTCAGAGGATACATGGATAGCTCAAGTGGTTGAACCAGCTGCAAAAGTAATAAGCGCCTTCCTCAAATCTGATGGAATCTCAGTTTCAGATGATGCTGACCACGTAGTCCAAAAACTCAATGAGAGAGATATATGGACTCAGTACACATGCAAGGTGAAAATAAACCTATTATAAATAATACAATCATTTGCGCCATGAAGCTGCTACCTTTGAATCTTTGATGCGCATAAACTCTTAGGGAATTAGGATCACGTTTCTTGTTTTACAAACTTAGAAACGAAGATATATCTTCTTTAAGACTATAAGTGACCGGGTAGTTCTCATCCCGGACACCTTTCGAATACTCTTTTTATCTGTGTCTGTGCAACATAGGCCTGTTATTTTCAAAGATTTTGACGTGCGTCTCTGTTGCTCTATTTCTCTAGGCATGTGGCAAGGTTCTCCGCGGTGCACATGAGTGGGAACAACACAACCAAGGGCGTGGACATAGGAAACGGATGGCAAACCTAAAGAAGCGTCAAGGTTCTTTCTTTACCAACTCTAAACAGCTTTCGGGGCGTGACCACGTAAGTTGAGGTGCATCAGAAGTGTAACGACTCAAAATCTCATTTTACATACTAAATTAAACAAAAAAGGTAAGTGAGAGAGTATATACTATTGCATGACTATGTTACTTTTAAAGGCTCTTTTGCTCCTCATTACTCAAGACACCTTTTCGACTTTCGAGTCGGTCTTCTAGATGGAGGGAGTACTATAATTATAAATTATTTGTGTAGAAGCTGTTCGGTCTATGGTGTGTTCCATATGCATTAATCATGCTTAATCTTTAATAAGGCTGTTTTACATTGAGTTACTTGAAATTGCATTAATTTGGGGTAACTTATATGTTGCACAACGATATATACCTATATTATCGACGTTACCGCCTTATGTGCTCTCGTTAGGAAGTGGTTGGTTGAAGGGTAAAGGGAGTAGAATAATTTAGGAGGTGAAAAAGAAAATTCCCGAAATTTTGGACTATGAGTTAGACGATGAATGTATTATCATCATACTTTGTATTAGGGTAGTCTGTTTCTTAATCCTTTAGAGACCACTAGATATGTTAATGGGGGTGAATCTGGTAGATTCTCGTCTTGCCACCGTCCTAGTTGGACGGGGTTTGGGTGGATAGTGTGATGGGGATGGTGATACTGAAGGTCTGAAGCGGGTGTGGTGTGGTTTTGAGGTTGTGCCTGTCCCATATCCATTTGCCCAACCTCATTCAACACGGTTAACCAATTCAGCTACGTAGGTCATCGCTTGAGTCACTCTCAAACATTTTACAGCTGATGGGGCTCGACCCTATGACCTCCAAGTCACATGGTGAGTTCCCCACCAACTCCACCAACTTATGTTGGTTAATACCTAACTACTTGATCGATTCTTTTTAAACAACGGTAGTTACTAGTTAGGATGTCAAACACATGATTGTTGTCACAAATCACGATGTCAAATACTCCGTATAACATACATACATACATACATACGAGTAAATACCCACGGAGTAATTGGTCATTAGGTTGGTGTTAACATACTCGTATTTAGACGAGGTGGCCGGTGGGAAAGACGGATGGGTATGGGCACCGTGGTAGGGTGAGTTCGTAATAATGAACGACCCGCTATTATACCCAAAATACTGTATAGGAACGCGGGGGCTAAGAAAATGGAGAATTTTTGAATTGGAATAAGATTAGAGTGGAGCTTTGAATATTTGTTGCTAAATGAAAAGAATAAATGCAGCACATATTTTTTATTTAACAATGGGCGGTGATATTGAGTTGTAAACCTACCTAGTCAACCATCCCTGTCGATAATTAATTAATGGTTTCAGTTTCATTATTAGTACCATTTTTACAACAAAAATGCTTTACTTATTGTATCTAATTTGGTATGTCTATTCAGGAACTAACAGTTTGCCTGTACACAAAAACGTTTCAGTCGAGATTAAGCCATTATTAAGAATATTAACGTCTACTGATTTTCATCATCCTACTTGATTTTAAAATATTGTTTCGTGCATCACGAGTTCATACTTAAAGGGTGGCATGTACCACGTACATGATGTGTATATCACTATATTATTATGATGATGCTTTTGCTATGGATCAATATTTATCTGAAGCAAGTACTGGCCCTCTAAACTTCAATCGCCTTTTGCCAGCTACTCTCTTCTGCCCCTTATTGTTTGTCCATGTAGTAATTTGGAGTGCTACTTTAATAAGAATTGGGTTCAGCGGAATTGAAAAAATAAAAATGGTGAGACTAAATGTGTTTTATGTGAGAGTAAAGTTGTGATCTTCATAATCATTTACAATGTGGGATAATCTTTTAATGATGACGGATCCAAACAACAAATAGGACAAATAAAAGAGATGGGGAACGGTGTAACTCTCTCCATCAAGATGGGTTGCCCAATTTCGACTATATACTCCCACATTTCCCTCCTCAAAGATCTCACATGCTCATCTCTATTATATAAGTGAAAATCTGATGTTATTTTAGTAAAATCACTTTTGCGAATAGACGACAATACACCCCCACATCTTCACAAATTATTTTAATTGAAAAAGAAAACGTGATTTCATACAAAATCAAATCTTTATCCATAAGAACTAAAGTTTGAAAAAATACTATATAATCAATTGACAATGTTCATTTAATGGATTTTTTTTATTTAAGTATAGAAAGTCATTTTTTTTGTAATTCACGAAATCAACTTTTGGCATAGTTAGAGTTAAAATCTTTGTCAATATTTGTTCATATTTTGACATTAAAGAATATTTTTTTTAAGAAAATAGAGAGTCAAAAGTTTACCATTCAAGAAATCAAATTTTGTTATAGTTAGAGTTCAAATCTTTTTACATTACGTAGGCCCAATCACAAATTACGCTAATTGAAACAACAAGTAACAAGTGCCAAAAAGTAAAAATTAAAAAGGATTTTTTTACCAAATACTTATTTATAGCTAACTTAACCCACCAAAATCAGGGCTAGGAATTAAAAAAGGATTTTTTTTTACGAAATACTTAATTACAGCAAAGTAACCCACCGTAATTACACAATAATAATAAAAGAAATAAAAAGAGCCAAAAGTTCAATCAATTACCCATTAATTTTCTCCTCCATAATGTATGTTTGTTAATGTTAAATTGCTAATAACTTGAGAAAAGATGACAAAATCTCTTATTTCTCTCCATTTTAATTCATAACCCCTTAATTCTCTCCATTTTTATTCATACTCCTTAATTATCTCCATTTTAGTTCGTACTAAAAAAACACCCTATGCTGCAGTCCAAATGGTTGAACGACGCTCAATATTGCAGTCTAATTAATCTACAAACTCATCTATTATATATGAAAGTGTAACCCATAAATTAAGCAATTGTTAAATTTGACAACAAAAAAAAGTCAATAGTCCAATTAATCTACAAACTCATCAATTATGAAAGTTGATGTGGGCTTGAACAAATCTCCCACAAAGCCCAAAGAGGCAGCCTACGAACTCACACTGATCAGATGGGCCCAGGCCTGGAAAGAAGGCCCAAAGTCCTGCTACTCCACCAGAATAAAGACAGAGCCCCATTGGGCAAAGCCCATTATCTTTAAAAGCCGGTTCAAATATGGAGGACCATCATTGCAGGACAAAGGCCACGTGCCCTAAATCCCCAAGGGGCACGTGTCCCATAGTTAGGGTTGAGGGTGCAGTCCCCAAGGAACCCTAGCACTATAAATAGCTCAAATCCCAAGGTAAAAGGGCATTCAATTCTTGCCCAACCACAACAAACTTGTCTTTGCTCTGCCTTCTCTCTACAAATCACTTATCTCTCTAGCTTATACTTACTTAAGCATCGGAGGGAATATTCCTACGGGAATATTCTTGTTTTGCAGGTTGCCAGAAGTTCGTGCCAAGTCATACTTGATACCTCCGAGGAGCGCGTGCCACATCAGCACCGTAAAAGTTCACACAACATTTGGCGCCGTCTGTGGGAAGGTACAGTGTCATGGCTGAACTTCCAAATGACTGCGGAAAAACCAAGGGTAAATCAGAACTCCCAGCCAGAAAAGGAGTGTTTAAGCACGGGTCCAACACTCAATGTGACGCGGCAGCTAGCCAGCCTGCGGCCATCATTCCTGTTCGACCCTTGCTGGATGGTCCTCACGGGGTCAATCCTAAGCATGATAATGGTAGGATGGTAGAGTTTCGGTCAGAAGATTCTGACTCGCCTATGAGGAGGCGCAACCTGGAGGAAGCTAGTCGGCATGTCAAGGAGGTTCGTCCAGGAAGAAGGACGAGACGAATCTTGCAGAAGAAAAACGCGGACCGTTACTCTCTAGGGGCTCCTGTAAGACAGCATGAGAGCGTCGCCCGAAGGAAGAATGGCTGTAGCTCCGAAGAAAAAAGGGGGCAAAGGAGGACGTCCTCTAGAGGTCCCTTTAAGTTCAATACGGCCCTTGACGAGATCCTCCTTGCGGAAGGACCAAGTCTGGGAATAGAACCGTCTCCCCGACGATCGTCCACCTCCTGCCCACAAGTACCTTTCTGTGCTTTTCACAACGACGAAGGGCATGACACTCAAAGTTGCCGGATGTTGAGAAAGATATTAACTGATCGCGTGGCTGAAGTGAAGGAAATAATGCCCTTGGTCCAAGTATGCATTCTATGTTAAGTCTAATAAATGCGGTTCAGTATTAATTAACAAGTTAATAATTCAGTGAGATCAAGTGAGCTGAATGCCTAGCTAGAGGCCGCTTCAGTTCAAGTGGAATTAATGATATTAATCCACAGCTTACTCTTGACTGAACCCGTAGGGTCACACAAATAGTACGTAAACGGATCAAGTATTTAAATGGCATTAAATACTCCATCTATGGATATTCGGAATCGACGGATCTTGGTTTCAGTGGGAGCTGAGATCGTCACAGGCAAGAAATGAATGCTCCGGAAACGATGATATTGCCGGAAACGGAAATATGGATCGTATCGGAAATATAAATATTATCCAAGTCGTAGATGTTGCCGGAAACGGAAACATGGTACGTATCGGAAAATATTATCGGAAATGGAAATATTGCCAGAATCGGAAATATTGCCGGAAACGGAAATATTGTCAGAATCGGAAATATTATCGGAATCGGAAAATAATTCCGGAAACGGAAATATTAAATATTTGTTCGAAACGGAAATTAATTCCGGAATCGGAAATATTAAATATTGTTGGTATCGGAAATAAATTCCGGAATCGGGAATTTAATCGGAAGCGCGTCGTACGAATTAGCATCGGACGAGACTTGCTAGACGAAGGCCCAGCACGAAGCCAAGCCTACGCTCAGCAAGCCCAAGCGCCCAAAAACACGCTGCCAAGCCACGCCCTATCCAGCGCAAGGCCAGGCCCAGCAATGGCCTTGGCGCGCGCGCGGGGCTGCGACGAGTGGGCTGGCGCTGTGCGTGGGCCGCAAGGCCTGCGTGCGGTGCTAGCGTATCACTCGAAGTGTGTTACTCGAATCCTAAGGCTACCGGGATTTGTCATATGATTAAATCTAATCCTAAAAGATTTAGTTTATTTAATTAGAGTCCTAGTAGGATTATAATTAAATAAATTAGTATCCTAATAGGATTCCAAATCCTTTTCCATAACTCTATAAATAGGTGCCTAGGGTCACATATTTACATCGAGTGTATTCAAGTATTCAAAGTGATTTTTGAGAGCAAAATTCAGTCATACAATTGCCTATAAAGTGCCGAAAATTCTAAGTACCTAAAGGGCGATCCTAGTTGGTCAAGCTTAAGGCGGATCCGGACGTGCTGTGGACTATCTACGGAGGGACGACACTTGTAGTCCTAAAGACTTGTTCTTGTTCGGTTCGGGCGCAACTAGGGAAGGCACGCAACAAAGAGTATGCATCTAAACTATGCTAAATGATTATGTGTAAATAATATGCTTTCCTGGCCTTATGGTTTTTCCGCATGATTTATGAATTGTCATATGTATCATAGCCGTCGGTATCACGAGCCTCTTATTATTTTCATAATCTAAATTGCATGAACATGGTTAAATATTACAAATTTGCAAGAATTAAAAGGGGTGATTAATTTTCGTAATTGTTAATTAATTGCAAATTGCGTTTATTTAATTATACGTACGCAGTTTTTCGGCAGTTTCTTCGTTACTCATCCAAATTGAGTGATTTTTGTGTCAATTCCGCATGTAAAAGGCATTCTAAAATTTTGACAAAAAACAGTATTTTTCGGCCGAACCCAAAATTCTCAAATTCGAAGCCTAACTATGACTTTTCGAAGGTTTTAGTTTTTCGAATGCAAAATTTCGTAAATTTAAGATGTTAAATTAAATATTTGCGATTCTTGTTGATAAATCTTGAATTTTTGATTGACCTACTGTATATGTTTAACAAGTTTGAATGCCTAGCCTTGTTAATTATGCAATCTAATTTGTAATTATGATTAATTTGTTGAAAATTGGAATAATTTGGAATTAATTTGATTTTCATAATTAGTTATAATTTAATTAGATACCTATGATTAAAAACCACCATAAAAATTGTAAATTTATGTTAAATTTTAAATTTTTATGACCTAGACTTGAATCCATGTTAATCGGAAATCAATTGAATAATAAATTTTCGATTTTTCGCCCTAAAATTATGAAATTAATATTAATTATTAATTTGTCATTAATTTTGAATATAAATTTTAAATTTTTATGCGATTCGCTCATATAACTTGCACGCACAAAGCAATGGACGCTACGTGTTACCCTTAAGGGGTGTTGTATAGTGCGGGCATGTGACGACGAGCAAGGGAGCTCGTCGCCCATGCGGTACGAATGCAATGAGCAAGGCCATGGTGCACGAGCACAAGGCAGCAGCCCTGCCTTGTGTCGTGGGCTGTGTGCAATGGGCGAATGGGCGAGGGCGAGAGCAAGGCACGAGCAGTCGCGTGTGGGCAGCAAGCGAGCTGCGCCACAGCGCGCACTGCCTTGCGCAAACGTGCGGAGCCTCGCGCGCAGCGAGCGTAAGCTCGCGTGCCACGAGTGCTGCGCCAAGCATCGATCGCTCGCGCGCAGCGAGCACTCTTGTGCGTGCGACGAGCGCTGCGCCCAGCGATGGCGTGCGAGTGCTTGTTGTGCGTGCGACGAGCGCTGCGCCCAGCGAGGGCGTGCGAGTGCTTGTTGTGCGTGCGACGAGCGCTGCGCCCAGCGATGGCGTGCGAGTGCTTGTTGTGCGTGCGACGAGCGCTGCGCCCAGCGATGCGCTGCGGCAGCATGCTCGTGCGTCGAGCGCTGGCGCGCGCAGCGAGCACCAGCTCGCGTGATGCCTTGCGATGGTGAGCAGCAGCGATGCGAGGCAGCGCATGGGCTGCGCGCACATGGCCAGCGATGGCTGTGTGCGTGTGGCCCATGGGCGTGCGATGCGTGGGATTGTTGCGTTGCGATTAGATCGTTTTGAAATTTTTAATTTGAAATTTTCAGTTTACGTAATTTTAATTAATTTTAAAATTAATAATTTAAATTATTTTCTTGGATTTTAATTTTGAATATTGTAATTATAATAAATTTTATTTATTCTAATTATTTTACTAAAATTAAAATCATGAATTAATTTAAATACGACTGAAATTAAATTAAACTTTTTGGATTCAATTATAAATTTATATGAGCTTTAAATTTTAATTAAATTTGTATGTTTCCGGTTAGACTAGAAATACATTTTTATGTTTAAAATTAGTAAAGCATATGAATTTATTGGTTTAAGTGGGAGCCCTTTTTAGTCATAAACTCTTGATTAGGTCTACAAATCCTTAAGGTTAAAACAACTTGATTAGAATTAATAAGGACTGAATAATTGATAGATTATTGGTGCCCTTGATAAATTGCTGCAAATGTTTACGTGATGCATAATGTGTTTTACTAACCAGCTATGTGGGCCATTCATGATAATGAATGGGTGAATGGTATATATTGTATATGTACTGTTTTGCAGGTTATGAAGTGACTAGTATGGCCCAAATAGAATAGAAAATATGGTCTGCGTACCATTAATTTGAATGTAATTGGTCTAAAGTACCAAAGTTGTTTTTCAATTCAAATATGGTCTGCGTACCATCAAATAGTTGTAATTAGTTTTAATTATAGCTTATCCTATTTGAAGAAAATGGTGCCTCCCACGGAGATTTTCAAGACGGACTTTGAAGTTAAAGCTTCAAGATGAAGTCGGGCCATACTAGATCACATTTATCTTATGCATGTTTTAAGTTATTTATTGCTTTTAAATATGTCTTAAAATGCATGAGATCAAAAGCTTGATTATGTTGCATGATTAAGGATTTTAGTTCACTTAAAATCTAACCAACATAGTAAGAGCCTTAAGTTCCAAATTTAAAAATTGAGTTAAAAGGTGCCATGCCAAAATATACACTTGCTTGGATATCCTTTACATCAATCTAGTAATAGTTTTTCGCTCAGCGAGGTGTTACTTATTGGTCCTAAAGGGGCAAGGTACACAAATAATTGTGAGTACATGTTAGTTTTGGTGAAACTCAACGATATAAGGAGTCCTTTTATGTCGTGGCAAAATCGATAGGTTTACCTAATAAGTTCTTAGACGTACCTATCAACCAAGAATAGTTTCTAGACTATTAGCAAAAGGCTTTTGCTTACCTAAGATGTTTTAGGATTAAGTCGACAAACTGTGCTTAGTTCTTCAATGATTTTAGGATCTTGGAATCATTTTATTCACACCTGCCGGAACACATAACTTGAATAAAATGCTTAATGAACATTGAATTATGCATGTATGCTAGAATTTAAGTTTATTAAGAGAAACCGTGAATGGTTATTTATTTGTTTATTCTTTTCAATTGTAGTTTTAAATATGGCAAACAACAATTCATTCAACATTCGATCAATTCTCGAAAAGGAGAAGTTGAACGGGAAAAACTTCCTTGACTGGCAAAGGAACTTGCAAATAGTTCTTATGCAGGAAGAAAAGGAGTATGTCCTAGAAGAGGCGATGCCCAAAGCCGCAGGCGACGGGGTCACTCAGGTAGCCCTCAATCGTTGGATTGATGCCAACAAGGATGTGAAATGTCTAATGCTCGCCACCATGAGTGCAGATCTGCAGAAAACGTTCATCAACTCAGATGCTTTCACAATCATCAATGAGTTGAAGAACATGTTCCAAGATCTGGCTCGAGTCGAAAGATTCGAGACTCATAGGCAAATTCTTGAGACCAAGCTTAAGAAAGGCGAGCCCGTAAGTCCACATGTTCTCAAAATGATTGGACTCATTGAGAATATGAGTCAGCTGGATCAGCAATTTTCTCAGGAAATGGCTATAGACACCATCCTCCATTCTCTTCATAACGGGTATGATCAGTTCAAACTGAACTACAGTATGAATAGTCTGGACAAAACGCTCACTGAGCTTCACGGTATGCTGAAGACCGCTGAAAAGACGCTCAAAAGTGATAAGCAGGATGTGCTTATGGTGCGTGGGGGCAAGTTCAAGAAATCTGGAAAGAAGAGAAATGCTAAGAAAGGTGGCAACAAGGCCAGCCCAACTAAGCAAACTGGCGCCAAATCTGTAAAGAGGAAGGTCAGTCAACCCACTTCTGAATCCGAATGCTTCTACTGCAAGAAGAAGGGGCATTGGAAGAGAGATTGCTTGAAGCTAAAGGAAGATCAGAAGAACGGAACAGTCGTTCCATCTTCAGGTATTTTCGTTATAGACTGTATACTTGCTAATTCAACTTCTTGGGTATTAGATACAGGTTGTGGCTCACACTTATGTTCCAATCCACAGGGACTAAGAAGAAGTAGAAAGTTAAGCAAGGGTGAAGTCGACCTACGAGTGGGAAATGGAGCACGGATTGCTGCATTAGCTGTAGGAACTTATTATTTGTCGTTGCCCTCCGGGCTAGTTTTGGAACTGGAAGAGTGTTTCCATGTTCCAAGTCTTACTAAAAACATCATTTCAGTTTCTTGCTTAGATGCCAAGGGATTTTCCTTTTTAATAAAAGACAATAGTTGTTCGTTTTATTTTAAAGAGATGTTTTATGGATCTGCTAGATTAGTCAATGGACTTTATTTATTAGATCACGACAAACAAGTATATAACATAAATACCAAAAAGGCCAAAAAGGATGATTCAGATCTCACCTATCTGTGGCATTGTCGATTAGGCCATATAAACTTGAAACGCTTAGAAAGACTTCAAAAGGAAGGAATTCTAGAACCATTTGACTTAGAGGATTATGGTAAATGCGAATCATGTTTACTTGGCAAAATGACAAAGCAACCTTTCTCTAAAGTTGGAGAAAGAGCAAATGAACTATTGGGTTTAATCCATACAGATGTATGTGGACCAATGAGTACAAATGCTAGAGGTGGTTTCAGCTACTTTATCACTTTCACTGATGACTTCAGTAGATATGGTTATGTCTACCTAATGAAGCATAAGTCTGAATCCTTTGACAAATTCAAGGAATTTCAGAGTGAAGTAGAGAATCAATTAGGCAAGAAGATTAAGGCACTGCGATCTGATAGAGGCGGTGAATATCTGAGCTATGAATTTGATGACCATCTGAAAGAATGTGGAATTCTATCAGAATTGACTCCTCCTGGAACACCACAATGGAACGGTGTGTCGGAACGGAGGAACAGAACCTTGCTAGACATGGTCAGGTCAATGATGGGTCAGGCCAAACTTCCATTAGAATTTTGGGGACATGCACTAAATACAGCTGCACTCACTATAAATAGAGCTCCGTCTAAAGCTGTCGAAAAGACTCCATATGAGTTATGGTTTGGAAAGCCTCCAAATGTGTCTTTTCTTAAGATTTGGGGATGTGAAGTATACGTCAAACGATTAATTTCAGACAAACTTCATCCAAAATCTGACAAATGTATCCTTGTGGGCTATCCAAAGGAAACAAAGGGGTATTACTTCTACAATACATCTGAGAACAAGGTGTTTGTTGCTCGAGATGGTGTCTTTTTGGAAAAAGATCACATTTCCAAAATGACAAGTGGGAGAAAAGTAGACCTCGAAGAAATTCGAGTCGAACAACAAACTCTAGAGAATGCTCAAGATGACATTCAGGATGAAACTCAGAGATCTTTAGAAGAATCTGGTGAGAATCATGGTCAATCTAGAAATGTTACCCCGCGTAGATCGCAAAGATATAGATCTCAACCGGAAAGGTACTTAGGTATTTTGACGAACGAGAGCTATGACGTTCTATTACTTGAAAGTGATGAACCTGCGACTTACAAACAAGCTATGACGAGCCCTAGCTCCAAGCAATGGCAAGAAGCCATGCAATCTGAATTAGACTCCATGTCTGAAAACCAAGTATGGGATTTGGTCGATTTGCCAGATGGCTACCAAGCCATTGGAAGCAAATGGGTTTTCAAACTGAAAAAGGACAAGGATGGGAAACTTGAAGTTTTCAAAGCTGGATTGGTTGCAAAAGATTACAGGCAAGTCCACGACGTGGATTACGATGAAACCTTTTCACCAGTTGCAATGCTAAAGTCTATTCGGATAATGTTAGCAATCGCTGCATATTACGATTACGAAATATGGCAGATGGATGTCAAAACTGCTTTCTTAAACGGTGTTTTAACAGAAACTGTGTTTATGACACAGCCTAAAGGTTTTGAGGATCCAAAGAATGCTAAAAGGGTATGCAAGCTAAAGAAGTCAATCTACGGATTGAAGCAGGCATCCAGGAGCTGGAATATACGTTTTGATGAAGCAGTCAGTGACTTTGGTTTCATCAAGAACGCAGACGAATCTTGTGTATACTAGAAGGTCAGTGGGAGCAAAATTGCTTTCCTAGTATTATATGTCGACGACATATTACTAATCGGAAATGACATTCCTATGTTGAACTCTGTCAAGATTTGGCTTGGGAAATGTTTTTCGATGAAAGATCTAGGAGAAGTACAGTACATATTGGGCATCAAGATTTACAGAGATAGATCTAAAAAGATGATTGGACTTAGTCAAAGCACTTATATCAATAAGGTTCTTGATAGGTTCAAGATGGCGGACTCCAAGCGAGGCTACCTACCCATGTCTCATGGAATAACTCTAAGCAAGACTCAGTGCCCAAAAACACTTGATGAGCGTAGACGAATGAATGGGATTCCATATGCATCATTGATTGGTTCAATAATGTATGCTATGATATGTACACGCCCGGATATTGCGTATGCACTCAGTGCTACGAGCAGATACCAGTCAGACCCAGGAGAGGCGCATTGGACTGCTGCCAAGAATATTCTGAAGTACCTGAAAAGGCACAAAGATGACTTCCTGGTCTATGGTGGAGATGATGAATTAATTGTTAAAGGCTATACGGACGCAAGTTTCCAAACCGACAAAGATGATTTCAGATCACAGTCTGGGTTTGTCTTCTGCCTCAACGGAGGTGCAGTAAGCTGGAAAAGTGCTAAGCAAAGCACCATTGCGGATTCTACAACTGAAGCGGAGTACATTGCTGCACATGAAGCAGCAAAGGAAGCTATATGGCTAAGGAAGTTCATAGGTGAACTTGGTGTAGTCCCCTCCATTAAAGGACCAATAGCCCTGTATTGTGATAATAACGGAGCTGTTGCACAGGCAAAGGAGCCTAGACACCACCAGAGAGTCAAGCATGTACTTCGTAGATTTCACCTTCTACGAGAGTTCGTTGAAAGAAAAGAAGTCGAGATAAACAAGATTGGAACTGATGACAACATATCAGATCCATTGACTAAACCTCTGCCGCAGGCGAAGCACAACTCGCACACTGCAGCTATGGGAATCAAGCATATTGGAGAATGGCTTTGATATCCCTGTTTAATGTTTTAAAGTTTTAGAGTTTAAATCTTTGTAAAACATTATTGGTTAATCATTCACAACAAATGAAAAGAATTCATTTTTCCATTTAATTTGTGGTTTATTAAATGATGAGTCCCTTCAATTTGACGATATATTCAAGATAGACTGTCAGGACCAGTCCTGTGACTAAGAAATGTCTATCAAGTAAACTTGAATGTCAAAGGTTGAAAATGGTCCCTAGTCGGAGTTTTCTATAAAATTGGACGCATAGAAAACGTTAGACGACTAGAATGCAAGATGACTAGTAGTTCTGTTTCTTGAACTATGTGGACATGGCAATGTCATAATCATTTGCATAGATACTTACTTTGGGAAGACTAGTATCGGACAAGACCTATGAAACTTTACTGTAAGAGATGAAAATCTGTCATAAGTAAATTTCATTAAAATTATTAGACACTAAATCCTCAATACCTGAGTGATTTGAGATTACTTGTTTGAGAACTGGTTGCTTTGACGTTGACCAACCGTCGCACCGTAAAAGGAGGCTATAAAGGCAACGCTCAGGTAATCACCTATCAAACGAAGTCTAATCTCAAGATCGCAAGATTGGGATTGTCTTCCCATAAATCGGGATGAGATGCTTAAAAGTTGTACAAGGCCACTCGGAGAGCTAGAAACTGTGAAATGCATGGCCGTGCTCGGATGAATCATAGGCTATGATTATCTGTTTATTTGATCAGTTGAACTCTGAAACCGAGAAACACCTCTGGACATAATAAGGATGACAACTCTTACCTTATGTTCAAGAGCAAGCATCGAGCGACAAAGGAATTAGGAAATGCACACTTGTCCCTAAGGACAAGTGGGAGACTGAAGGAAATAATGCCCTTGGTCCAAGTATGCATTCTATGTTAAGTCTAATAAATGCGGTTCAGTATTAATAATTCAGTGAGATCAAGTGAGCTGAATGCCTAGCTAGAGGCCGCTCCAGTTCAAGTGGAATTAATGATATTAATCCACAGCTTACTCTTGACTGAACCCGTAGGGTCACACAAATAGTACGTAAACGGATCAAGTATTTAAATGGCATTAAATACTCCATCTATGGATATTCGGAATCGACGGATCTTGGTTTCAGTGGGAGCTGAGATCGTCACAGGCAAGAAATGAATGCTTCGGAAACGATGATATTGCCGGAAACGGAAATATGGATCGTATCGGAAATATAAATATTATCCAAGTCGTAGATGTTGCCGGAAACGGAAACATGGTACGTATCGGAAAATATTATCGGAAATGGAAATATTGCCGGAATCGGAAATATTGCCGGAAACGGAAATATTGTCAGAATCGGAAATATTATCGGAATCGGAAAATAATTCCGGAAACGGAAATATTAAATATTTGTTCGAAACGGAAATTAATTCCGGAATCGGAAATATTAAATATTGTTCGTATCGGAAATAAATTCCAGAATCGGGAATTTAATCGGAAGCGCGTCGTACGAATTAGCATCAGACGAGACTTGCTAGACGAAGGCCCAGCACGAAGCCAGGCCTACGCTCAGCAAGCCCAAGCGCCCAAAAACACGCTGCCAAGCCACGCCCGATCCAGCGCAAGGCCAGGCCCAGCAATGGCCTTGGCGCGCGCGCGGGGCTGCGACGAGTGGGCTGGCGCTGTGCGTGGGCCGCAAGGCCTGCGTGCGGTGCTAGCGTATCACTCGAAGTGTGTTACTCGAATCCTAAGGCTACCGGGATTTGTCATATGATTAAATCTAATCCTAAAAGATTTAGTTTATTTAATTAGAGTCCTAGTAGGATTATAATTAAATAAATTAGTATCCTAATAGGATTCCAAATCCTTTTCCATAACTCTATAAATAGGTGCCTAGGGTCACATATTTACATCGAGTGTATTCAAGTATTCAAAGTGATTTTTGAGAGCAAAATTCAGTCATACAATTGCCTATAAAGTGCCGAAAATTCTAAGTACCTAAAGGGCGATCCTAGTTGGTCAAGCTTAAGGCGGATCCGGACGTGCTGTGGACTATCTACGGAGGGACGACACTTGGAGTCCTAAAGACTTGTTCTTGTTCGGTTCGGGCGCAGCTAGGGAAGGCACGCAACAAAGAGTATGCATCTAAACTATGCTAAATGATTATGTGTAAATAATATGCTTTCCTGGCTTTATGGTTTTTCCGCATGATTTATGAATTGTCATATGTATCATAACCTAACATGAAGGACACCTTCGCCAGTACGTCCATCTAGAGGACGCACATGAAGGAGCGAGCCCCACCTCTAAGTACACAAATGAAAGAATTATGGTAATATCCGGAGGGATAGCGGCAGGAGAACCATGTAAGGAGGGACGACAAAAAGGCCCACCTCATCTTCGCCCAGCACAGAGGAACCTACCCTCTGTAGAAATTTCCGAAGACGACTATAGAAGGGCGGCCACACCATATGATGATGATCCTCTGGTTATTGAGGTTAAGGTGGATAATCTTAAGGTAAAGAGAGTACTGGTGGATGTGGGAAGCTCGTCTGACATAATCAGTCTGCAATGCCTGCGGAAATTAAGACACAATCCAGGAGACATAGAGCAAGTTTACGGGCCCTTGGTAGGATTCAGGGGGAGCATAGTTCGTCCAATCGGTTCCATTTTGCTGCCGGTTTCTTTTGGAATTCCCCCAGTAATCAAAGAAGTTGCCATCAGGTTGGCAAATCTCACCACATTCAGCATCATACTTGGTCGTCCAACACTCAACGACCTAAAAGCTGTGATCGTCCCTCATTTACTATTGGTAAAATTTGTTGGAAGCAACGGACGCGTTGGATCCCTCTATGGAAATCAACAGTTGGCCAGGGATTGTTACTTGTCGACGTTGGAACCAACGGCATGGGGAGCTTCTCCGAAGGGAAAGGAACAAACTAAACCTCCAGCGAGTCGCCGTAAAACCCGGAAAATTCCGACAGAGCACAATGCAGAAAGACGACCTGAGCCAGTGGGAGCACTTTATGATGTAATTCTGGACTTAGCGGATCCGTCTCGAACAGTCCCCATTGGGGTCCACCCTGACGACCCCATGTCAGCAGCGTTAGTGCAGCTACTCCAAGAATATAAGGAGATATTTTCCTTCACAGTAGAGGAGATGCCCGGTATAAACCCGGCGGTGGCCGTGCATAAGTTGAATGTGGACAGTACTGTGAAGCCAGTACGACAAAAGAAAAGGAATCATGGAGAAGCAAGAAATTTGGCCGCCGCTGCCGAGGTCAAGAAACTAATGGATGCAGACTTCATACGCCCATGCCAGTACCCAGACTGGGTAGCCAACGTAGTCTTGGTACCCAAGCCCAATAAGACGTGGAGAATGTGCGTTGATTACACTGATCTTAATAAAGCATGTCCTAAAGACAGCTTCCCACTGCCGAAGATAGACCGACTCGTCGACTCCACTGCTGGACATGCCATGATAAGTTTCATGGACGCCTACTCCGGATTCCACCAAATTCCATTATGGCCCGAAGATCAGGAGAAGACGTCTTTCGTCACAGAACAAGGATTGTACTGCTACAAAGTAATGCCGTTCGGTTTAAAAAATTCCCCTGCTACCTTTCAACGGTTGATAAACACAGTTTTCGTAAAGCAGCTGGGGAGGAATATAGAAGCCTATATTGACGACATGATTGTAAAAAGCAAGCAGAAGAAGGATCACCTTGACGACTTGAGAGAAACCTTTGAAACCGTCAGGACATACCAGATGAGACTTAATCCCAAGAAGTGCATATTTGGGGTATCTTCTGGCAAGTTCCTTGGCTTCCTGATTGACGAAAGGGGCATTGAAGCAAATCCGGACAAAGTGCAAGCGGTCATTGATATGACGTCGCCAAGGACGGTTAAAGACGTGCAACGCCTCACTGGGTGTCTCGCCGCCTTGGGACGATTCTTATCTAGAGCTGGAGACAAGTGTAACTACTTTTTCAGTACCATCAAAAAGAGGACCCAGTTTGAGTGGACGACGCAAGCTGAGGCTGCCTTCCTCCGTCTAAAAGAACATCTGCACACCTTGCCACGGCTGGTCAGCCCTCTCTTGGGGGAAGTTTTGTATCTGTATCTTGCCATCTCAGAATACGCGCTAAGCGCCGTCTTGCTTACAGAGAGGGAGGGAACGCAACTACCTGTGTACTTTGTCAGTCACATGTTGCAAAATGCTGAACTCAAATATCCAACGGTCGAAAAATTTGGTTTTGCTCTGTTCTTGGCTAGTAAGAAGCTTCGTCCATATTTCTTGGCCCATCGATTGGTGGTATACACGGATCAACCGCTTAAGCGACCTTTCACCAACCTTGAAGCGTCAGGAAGAATGCTCAATTGGGCAATTGAGCTTCACGCGTTTGATATCTCATATGAACCAAGGAAGGCAATAAAGGGACAGACATTTGCTGACTTCATCGCGGAACTGACCAAGCCACCCTATTTGAAAAATGAAAAAACTCAGTGGATAGTGCATGTGGACGGCTCTGCTACTCAGAACGGGTCAGGAGCCGGCATTTTCTGTGAGTCACCAGAAGGAGATATCTATGAATATGCAATGCGATTCAACTTTCAGGCGTCAAACAACGAAGCCGAATACGAAGCCCTGATATGTGGAATTCAGATGAGCAGAGCCGCAGGGGCAGCAGACGTCCTCGTTTTGTCTGACTCGCAATTAATTGTCAGTCAGGTCAAAGGAGAGTATGAGGCTAAGGACGAGGCCATGATAAGATATTTGAAAAAAGTCCGCCAAGAAGCCCAACAGCTGTCTAACTTTGAAGTAAAACACATCCCCCGGTCTGAAAACAACAAGGCAGACGCTTTATCTAAACTGGCAAGCTCAGCATCCTGCGACACGCCACGTCACGTATTCTGGGAGGTAAAACAGTCCAAAAGCATTGACGCCTCGAGAATAGACATCTTGGATCGAACAGCCACCTGGATGGACGACATTGTCAACTTCAAAATGAATGGAGTACTCCCTGATGATCCCAAGCAGGCAGAAAGATTACAAAAGAAATGTACATGGTTTAAGATATGGAATGGAACACTATACAAAAAAGCATTCTCACGGCCACTTCTCCGCTGCGTAACCCCCGAGAAGGGGCAAGAGGTACTGGAAGATCTTCATCAGGGATTATGCAGCTCCCACATAGGAGGGAGGGCCCTGGCCGAAAAAACTTTAAGAACTGGATACTATTGGCCCACTCTCAAAGAAGACGCCCTCAATATGGACAAGCGTTGTGATAAAAGCGAACGATTTGCTCACCTAATTCGACGACCAGCACAGAAACTGACGCCAATCACCAGCCCTATACCTTTTGCCAAATGGGGGATGGACTTATTAGGACCTTATACGACGGCGCCAGGAGGACTGCGTTATGTAATAGTAGCCGTCGATTACTTCACTAAATGGGTAGAAGCTGAGGCTTTAAAGAACACTAAGGCACAGGATGTGAGAGCATTCATCTGGAAAAACATAATCACAAGATTTGGCGTACCTCAGTCTATCGTCTTCGACAATGGGCCACAATTCAAGACGCCCAAATTAGAAGAGTGGTTGGCCGACCATGGTATCACAGCATGTTTTGCATCAGTAGGACGCCCCCAAGCTAACGGACAAGTAGAGGCATTCAACAAGATTATCTCTGAAGGGATGAAGAAGAAGCTTGATGAGGCAAAGGGTTTATGGGCCGACGAGTTACCCAATGTTTTATGGTCTATACGGACCACGGCAAAAAATTCCACAGGAGAAACACCATTCTTGTTAGCCTATGGGGCTGAAGCCGTCCTACCCATTAAAATGTGCGAACCCACCCTGCGCGTCATGTTGTTTAATGAAGATGCCAATTGGGAAATGATGAAGGCGGCCTTGGATTTCTTACCAGAAACCAGAGGGAATGCGGCTCTACGACAGTAGCTATACAAACTCCGCATGACAAGGGAATACAACAAAAGGGTTTCTAGAAGAATACTAAAAGTTGGAGATTTTGTGCTTAGGAAAATGGAAGCCGTCGGACGCGCCAATTGTTAGGTTATGATACATATGACAATTCATAAATCATGCGGAAAAACCATAAAGCCAGGAAAACATATTATTTACACATAATCATTTAGCATAGTTTAGATGCATACTCTTTGTTGCGTGCCTTCCCTAGCTGCGCCCGAACCGAACAAGAACAAGTCTTTAGGACTCCAAGTGTCGTCCCTCCGTAGATAGTCCACAGCACGTCCGGATCTGCCTTAAGATTGACCAACTAGAATCGCCCTTAAGGTACTATTATTTTCGGCACTTTATAGGCAAATGTGTGACTGAATTTTCTCTCAAAAACTCACTTTGAATACTTTGAAACTTATTATAAATTGTGAGCCCTAGCCTCATATTTATAGGGGTATGGAAAGGGAATCGAAATCCTATTCAGATACAAATTAATTAAACCTAGAATCCTATAAGAACTCTAATTTAATTAATTTATCAAATAAAATTAGGAATTTAATCATTAACCGAACTCTGCATGTTTTAGGAAACGTGCACGAACACAAACACTTGCACACACACACGCACGGCAGCCACGATGGGCCCCCATGCGTGCGCGCGAGCAGCAGCCCACGCAGCGCCCGCGCGCGCTGCGCGCTGCGCGTGCTGTGCGCGCTGCGCAGCCTGCTGGGCCTGGCCTTGCGCTGGGCCTGGCGTGGCTGTTTGTGCGGCGCGCTTGGCTTGCTGGGCGATGGCCTGGCTTCGTGCTGGGCCTCGTCCGGCAGGCCTCGTCCGATGCTTATTCGTACGATGCGCTTCCGATTAAATTTTCCGATTCCGGAATTCATTTCCGATACGAACAATATTTAATATTTCCGATTCCGGAATTAATTTCCGTTTCGAACAAATATTTAATATTTCCGTTTCCGGAATTATTTTCCGATTCCGGTAATATTTCCGATTCTGACAATATTTCCGTTTCCGGCAATATTTCCGATTCTGGCAATATTTCCATTTCCGATAATATTTTCCGATACGTACCATGTTTCCGTTTCCGGCAACATCTACGACTTGGATAATATTTATATTTCCGATACGATCCATATTTCCGTTTCCGGCAATATCATCGTTTCCGGAGTATTCATTTCTTGCCTGTGACGATCTTAGCTCCCACTGAAACCAAGATCCGTCGGTTCCGAATATTCATAGATGGAGTATTTAATGCCATTAAATACTTGATCCGTTTACGTACTATTTGTGTGACCCTACGGGTTCAGTCAAGAGTAAGCTGTGGATTAATATCATTAATTCCACTTGAACTGAAGCGGCCTCTAGCTAGGCATTCAGCTCACTTGATCTCACTGAATTATTAACTTGTTAATTAATACTGAACCGCATTTATTAGACTTAACATAGAATGCATACTTGGACCAAGGGCATTATTTCCTTCACCAATGAACAAGGGAAACTCACCCCTACTTGGGAAGGTAAAGACGTCTAGAGCCTAGACACACCGTGTAGCATGTTTTAAACATTAAATGAAAAATTCACTGCAAGCCGGTCTTGCTAAGAAATCCTTCTGAAAAGAATGTCATCAAAACTCTCGGAGAAATGCAAACTAATGCTCTCCCAAAAAGACTAGTCGTTTAAAGGCCTAAGAAGTGGCCCAGACTAGCACCCTCACTAGGATGATCACCTAGAACACAGGGATCACACATTCCTAACACAGCTATATAAAGTAGCAAAAGACCTTGGCAAAAAGACCAGGGCAGACATCTGACGACTCAAATAGGGGGCGTCGGACGTAATCATAAAAAATATGCTGAAAGCTAAAAAGCAGTAAGACGTTCAAAAGGGCATCATGTCATTCCCATTAAGTTAGTCATAATTACAAGAATTATGCACAAAAGCCACCAAGCATGGCGTCAAAAAAACAACAAACAAAAACACATTAATAAAAACAAAGACGCGTAGGAACTCATTCCTCATCCTCGCTGGGCACGAACTCAGGAGGGGTGCGTCCTTCCCTTTGAGCCTTCTCCACCTCAATCTGATAGGTGAGAAACCTCTCAAACCAGCTGAAGGGACGTTCGCTTGCAAATTCAGCATTCCATGCAAGCTCCATACCCCTTCAGATCGATTTCTCACCCAACATGGCCGACTGGGCGAGGACACTCTGTGACGAATCAACTTACTTGCTAGCCGCCTCCAATTGAACCTCCAACTCTTTAAACTGAGTCTCCAGACGAGAAAACTCAGCCTCTTTCTCCTTTATCTTCTTGGAAAGATCCTCCATTTCAGAAAAGTTCTGATCAATATGCAGGAGACGAGTTGTGTTCTCAGCATTTTGAGAGGCCAGGGCCGTAGTCACATCGTCAATCTGCTCCCGCCTGTCTAAGCGAAGCGTCTCCAGTGCAGCAAAATGCTGGTCACCACACTGACTGGCCAGAAGACGGTGACGAGCTTCTTCATGCACCAAAGCAGTGCGCCACTTTTTCAGCGAGTCCAGCAGAATGAACATCTGCGCAAAAATAGTAAGTCAAACAAAAAGAAACGAGTGTGTAGAAATAAGGTATAACGAAACTTACGCCCAGCGCCGAGGACTGCATGGCGGCAAGCATATTCTCGGCCGCCTCAGGAAGGATTTCAGCATATTGGCACTACTACAAAAATAGGCAAAGAGACCCGTCCAAATATGCATAAGAGACCTCCTCTGGACAGGTCTCTATCTCAGAGGTCTCTTTGATAAAGAGACCCCCTCATTAAAGGGGGTCTCTTATTAATAAAGAAAAGACCCTTTATCAGAGAAAGGGGATCTGTTTTCCTAGCAACTCTAAAAATAATTTAATAGAAGAACAGACCCATCATTAAAGAAATGGGGTCTCTTTGATAAATAAAAAAGACCCACCATCAGAGAAATGGGGTCTCTTTGTTAGAAAAATTCAAACCCTATATTGAAGAAAGGGGGTCTCTTTGACATTTAAACATTTTTTTTATTTTGAAAATCGAAAGACCTATGCTTATAGATAACGGGTCTCTTTTCAGCTATATTTTAAATTAAAAAAAAACAGTAGCGCACACACACACCAAAAGGGAAGCATCAAAACAAAATTACCATAATAATTAGTATTATATACAATATTTTACAACAAAAATTTAGAACTAAACACATATAAAATTAATTCCTGCTACAACTATAGCATTAAACCATTTCATACGACCACCTACATTTTTCTAAGTTGTGTCTTTATGCTCCGTGAAATATCACCCAAAGCATCCCCTCAAAAAAAAAAATCACCCAAAGCATGATTCTAACGTAACACGCTCCAACATATGTGTCAAATCCACATCACGCCCTTGATCTCATCAATATTAGTTGGAGTAGGCACCGGGAGCTCGAAGAAATAACTACAAGACAACTAAAGCACGTGAGAGAGAGCCCAAGGATAACAACTTTACAAGTCATAATCACAAAGCATAATATCACTAATTCACAAGTCAAAGTTGTGCAAAACAACATGAAGAAACTCGGATTAAGAACGCAGAACAAGACAAGCTGATAAGCACAAAAGTGCCCATGAACGGCAAATCAGCAAGAACCAACACTATTTTGACCACCACAGAATTTACTCTGAATAGCAGATATATCTTGCAGGACTTAAATTTCAGAAGATTAAATTTCAGACAGCACAGTAAATACAGAAAATTAGGGACAAGTGTGCATTTCCTAATTCCTTTGTCGCTCGATGCTTACTCTTGAACATAAGGTAAGACTTGTCATCCTTATTATGTCCAGAGGTGTTCCTCGGTTTCAGAGTTCAACTGATCAAATAAGCAGATAATCATAGCCTATGATTCATCCGAGCAAGGCCATGCATTTCACAGTTTCTAGCTCTCCGAGTGGCCTTGTACAACTTTTAAGCATCTCATCCCGATTTATGGGAGGACAATCCCAATCTTGCGATCTTGAGATTAGACTTCGTTTGATAGGTGATTACCTGAGCGTTGCCTTTATAGCCTCCTTTTACGGTGCGACGGTTGGTCAACGTCAAAGCAACCAGTTCTCAAACAAGTAATCTCAAATCACTCAGGTATTGAGGATTTAGTGTCTAATAATTTAATGAAATTTACTTATGACAGATTTTCATCTCTTACAGTAAAGTTTCATAGGTCTTGTCCGATACTAGTCTTCCCAAAGTAAGTATCTATGCAAATGATTATGACATTGCCATGTCCACATAGTTCAAGAAACATAACTACTAGTCATCTTGCATTCTAATCGTCTAACGTTTTCTATGCGTCCAATTTTATAGAAAACTCCGATTAGGGACCATTTTCAACCTTTGACATTCAAGTTCACTTGATAGACATTTCTTAGTCACAGGACTGGTCCTGACAGTCTATCTTGAATATATCGTCAAATTGAAGGGACTCATCATTTAATAAACCATAAATTAAATGGAAAAATGAATTCATTTCATTTATTGTGAATGATTAACCAATAATGTTTTACAAAGATTTAAACTCTAAAACTTTAAAACATTAAACAGAGACATCAAAGCCATTCTCCAATATGCTTGATTCCCATAGCTGCAGTGTGCGAGTTGTGCTTCGCCTGCGGCAGAGGTTTAGTTAATGGATCTGATATGTTGTCATCAGTTCCAATTTTGCTTATCTCGACTTCTTTTCTTTCAACGAACTCTCGTAGAAGGTGAAATCTACGAAGTACATGCTTGACTCTCTGGTGGTGTCTAGGCTCTTTTGCCTGTGCAATAGCTCCGTTATTATCACAATACAGGGCTATTGGTCCTTTAATGGAGGGGACTACACCAAGTTATCCTATGAACTTCCTTAGCCATATAGCTTCCTTTGCTGCTTCATGTGCAGCAATGTACTCCGCTTCAGTTGTAGAATCCGCAATGGTGCTTTGCTTAGCACTTTTCCAGCTTACTGCTCCTCCGTTGAGGCAGAAGACAAACCCAGACTGTGATCTAAAATCATCTTTGTCGGTTTGGAAACTTGCGTCCGTATAGCCTTTAACAATTAATTCATCATCTCCACAATAGACCAGGAAGTCATCTTTGTGCCTTTTCAGGTACTTCAGAATGTTCTTGGCAGCAGTCCAATGCGCCTCTCCTGGGTCTGACTGGTATCTGCTCGTAGCACTGAGTGCGTACGCAACATCCGGGCGTGTACATATCATAGCATACATTATTGAACCAATCAATGATGCATATGGAATCCCATTCATTCGTCTACGCTCATCAAGTGTTTTTGGGCACTGAGTCTTGCTTAGAGTCATTCCATGAGACATGGGTAGGTAGCCTCGCTTGGAGTCCGCCATCTTGAACCTATCAAGCACCTTATTGATATAAGTGCTTTGACTAAGTCCAATCATCTTTTTAGATCTATCTCTGTAAATCTTGATGCCCAATATGTACTGTGCTTCTCCTAGATCCTTCATCGAAAAACATTTCCCAAGCCAAATCTTGACAGAGTTCAACATAGGAATGTCATTTCCGATAAGCAATATGTCGTCGACATATAATACTAGGAAAGCAATTTAGCTCCCACTGACCTTCTTGTATACACAAGATTCGTCCGCGTTCTTGATGAAACCAAAGTCACTGACTGCTTCATCAAAACGTATATTCCAGCTCCTGGATGCCTGCTTCAATCCGTAGATTGACTTCTTTAGCTTGCATACCTTTTTAGCATTCTTTGGATCCTCAAAACCTTCAGGCTGTGTCATAAACACAGTTTCTGTTAAAACGTCGTTTAAGAAAGCAGTTTTGACATCCATCTGCCATATTTCGTAATCGTAATATGCAGCGATTGCTAACATTATCCGAATAGACTTTAGCATTGCAACTGGTGAAAAGGTTTCATCGTAATCCACACCGTGGACTTGCCTGTAACCTTTTGCGACCAATCTAGCTTTGAAAACTTCAAGTTTGCCATCCTTGTCCTTTTTCAGTTTGAAAACCCATTTGCTTCCAATGGCTTGGTAGCCATCTGGCAAATCGACCAAATCCCATACTTGGTTTTCAGACATGGAGTCTAATTCAGATTGCATGGCTTCTTGCCACTGCTTGGAGCTAGGGCTCGTCATAGCTTGCTTGTAAGTCGCAGGTTCATCACTTTCAAGTAATAGAACGTCATAGCTCTCGTTCGTCAAAATACCTAAGTACCTTTCCGGTTGAGATCTATATCTTTGCGATCTACGCGGGGTAACATTTCTAGATTGACCATGATTCTCACCAGATTCTTCTAAAGATCTCTGAGTTTCATCCTGAATGTCATCTTGAGCATTCTCTAGAGTTTGTTGTTCGACTCGAATTTCTTCGAGGTCTACTTTTCTCCCACTTGTCATTTTGGAAATGTGATCCTTCTCCAAAAAGACACCATCTCGAGCAACAAACACTTTGTTCTCAGATGTATTGTAGAAGTAATACCCCTTTGTTTCCTTTGGATAGCCCACAAGGATACATTTGTCAGATTTTGGATGAAGTTTGTCTGAAATTAATCGTTTGACGTATACTTCACATCCCCAAATCTTAAGAAAAGACACATTTGGAGGCTTTCCAAACCATAATTCGTATGGAGTCTTTTCGACAGCTTTAGACGGAGCTCTATTTATAGTGAGTGCAGCTGTATTTAGTGCATGTCCCCAAAATTCTAATGGAAGTTCGGCCTGACCCATCATTGACCTGACCATGTCTAGCAAGGTTCTGTTCCTCCGTTCCGACACACCGTTCCATTGTGGTGTTCCAGGAGGAGTCAATTCTGATAGAATTCCACATTCTTTCAGATGGTCATCAAATTCATAGCTCAGATATTCACCGCCTCTATCAGACCGCAGTGCCTTAATCTTCTTGCCTAATTGATTCTCTACTTCACTCTGAAATTCCTTGAATTTGTCAAAGGATTCAGACTTATGCTTCATTAGGTAGACATAACCATACCTACTGAAGTCATCAGTGAAAGTGATAAAGTAGCTGAAACCACCTCTAGCATTTGTACTCATTGGTCCACATACATCTGTATGGATTAAACCCAATAGTTCATTTGCTCTTTCTCCAACTTTAGAGAAAGGTTGCTTTGTCATTTTGCCAAGTAAACATGATTCGCATTTACCATAATCCTCTAAGTCAAATGGTTCTAGAATTCCTTCCCTTTGAAGTCTTTCTAAGCGTTTCAAGTTTATATGGCCTAATCGACAATGCCACAGATAGGTGAGATCTGAATCATCCTTTTTGGCCTTTTTGGTATTTATGTTATATACTTGTTTGTCGTGATCTAATAAATAAAATCCATTGACTAATCTAGCAGATCCATAAAACATCTCTTTAAAATAAAACGAACAACTATTGTCTTTTATTAAAAAGGAAAATCCCTTAGCATCTAAGCAAGAAACTGAAATGATGTTTTTAGTAAGACTTGGAACATGGAAACATTCTTCCAGTTCCAAAACTAGCCCGGAGGGCAACGACAAATAGTAAGTTCCTACGGCTAATGCAGCAATCCGTGCTCCATTTCCCACTCGTAGGTCGACTTCACCCTTGCTTAACTTTCTACTTCTTCTTAGTCCCTGTGGATTGGAACATAAGTGTGAGCCACAACCTGTATCTAATACCCAAGAAGTTGAATTAGCAAGTATACAGTCTATAACGAAAATACCTGAAGATGGAACGACTGTTCCGTTCTTCTGATCTTCCTTTAGCTTCAAGCAATCTCTCTTCCAATGCCCCTTCTTCTTGCAGTAGAAGCATTCGGATTCAGAAGTGGGTTGACTGACCTTCCTCTTTGCAGATTTGGCGCCAGTTTGCTTAGTTGGGCTGGCCTTGTTGCCACCTTTCTTAGCATTCCTCTTCTTTCCAGATTTCTTGAACTTGCCCCCACGCACCATAAGCACATCCTGCTTATCACTTTTGAGCGTCTTTTCAGCGGTCTTCAGCATACCGTGAAGCTCAGTGAGCGTTTTGTCCAGACTATTCATACTGTAGTTCAGTTTGAACTGATCATACCCGCTATGAAGAGAATGGAGGATGGTGTCTATAGCCATTTCCTGAGAAAATTGCTGATCCAGCCGACTCATATTCTCAATGAGTCCAATCATTTTGAGAACATGTGGACTTACGGGCTCGCCTTTCTTAAGCTTGGTCTCAAGAATTTGCCTATGAGTCTCGAATCTTTCGACTCGAGCCAGATCTTGGAACATGTTCTTCAACTCACTGATGATTGTGAAAGCATCTGAGTTGATGAACGTTTTCTGCAGATCCGCACTCATGGTGGCGAGCATTAGACATTTCACATCCTTGTTGGCATCAATCCAACGATTGAGGGCTGCCTGAGTGACCCCGTCGCCTGCAGCTTCGGGCATCGCCTCATCTAGGACATACTCCTTTTCTTCCTGCATAAGAACTATTTGCAAGTTCCTTTGCCAGTCAAGGAAGTTTTTCCCGTTCAACTTCTCCTTTTCGAGAATTGATTGAATGTTGAATGAATTGTTGTTTGCCATATTAAAAACTACAATTGAAAAGAATAAACAAATAAATAACCATTCACAGTTTCTCTTAATAAACTTAAATTCTAGCATACATGCATAATTCAATGTTTATTAAGCATTTTATTCAAATTATGTGTTCCGGCAGGTGTGAATAAAATGATTCCAAGATCCTAAAATCATTGAAGAACTAAGCACAGTTTGTCGACTTAATCCTAGAACATCTTAGGTAAGCAAAAGCCTTTTGCTAATAGTCTAGAAACTATTCTTGGTTGATAGGTACGTCTAAGAACTTATTAGGTAAACCTATCGATTTTGCCACGACATAAAAGGACTCCTTACTTATATCGTTGAGTTTCACCAAAACTAACATGTACTCACAATTATTTGTGTACCTTGCCCCTTTAGGACCAATAAGTAACACCTCGCTGAGCGAAAACTATTACTAGATTGATGTAAAGGATATCCAAGCAAGTGTATATTTTGGCATGGCACCTTTTAACTCAATTTTTAAGTTTGGAACTTAAGGCTCTTACTATGTTGGTTAGATTTTAAGTGAACTAAAATCCTTAATCATGCAACATAATCAAGCTTTTGATCTCATGCATTTTAAGACATATTTAAAAGCAATAAATAACTTAAAACATGCATAAGATATTTGTGATCTAGTATGGCCCGACTTCATCTTGAAGCTTTGACTTCAAAGTCCGTCTTGAAAATCTCCGTGGGAGGCACCATTTTCTTCAAATAGGATAAACTATAACTAATTACAACTATTTGATGGTTCGCAGACCATATTTGAATTGAAAAATAACTTTGGTACTTTAGACCAATTACATTCAAATTAATGGTACGCAGACCATATTTTCTATCCTATTTGGGCCATACTAGTCACTTCATAACCTGCAAAACAGTACATATACAATATATACCATTCACCCATTCATTATCATGAATGGCCAACATAGCTGGTTAGTAAAACACATTATGCATCACGTAAACATTTGCAGCAATTAATCAAGGGCACCAATAATTTACCAATTATTCAGTCCTTATTAATTCTAATCAAGTTGTTTTAACCTTAAGGATTTGTAGACCTAATCACGAGTTTATGACTAAAAAACGCTCCCACTTAAACCAATAAATTTATATGCTTTACTAATTTTAAACATAAAAATGTATTTCTAGTCTAACCGGAAACATACAAATTTAATTAAAATCTAAAGCTCATATAAATTTATAATTGAATCCAAAAATTTAATTTAATTTCAGTCGTATTTAAATTAATTCATGATTTTAATTTTAGTAAAATAATTAGAATAAATAAAATTTATTATAATTACAATATTCAAAATTAGAATCCAAGAAAATAATTTAAATTATTAATTTTAAAATTAATTAAAATTACGTGAACTGAAATTTTCAAATTAAACATTCAAAACGATCTTTAATCGTAACGCAAACACCCTACGCGTTGCACGCCCATGGGCCGCACGCACACAGCCATTGCTGGCCATGTGCGCGCAGCCCATGCGCTCGTCGCATAGCTGCTGCATCCCCATCGCAAGCCTCCGCACGCATTGGTGCTCGCTGCGCGCGCCAGCGCTCATCGCACGCGAGCTATCGCTCGCAGTGCGCGCGCGACATCGCTCGTTGGGCGCGCGACATCGCTCGCTGGGCGCGCGAGCCATCGCTCGCTGGGCGCGCGACATCGCTCGCTGTGCGCGCGAGCAATGCTGGGCGCAGCGCTCGTGGCACGCGAGCTTGCGCTCGCTGCGCGCGAGGCTGCGCGCTCTTTTGCGAGGCAGCGCGCGTTGTGGGGCAGCTCGCTTGCTGCCCACACGCGACTGCCTTGGCTCGCCCTTCGCCCATGCCCATTCGTCCATTGCTCGTGGCATACGACACAAGGCAGGGCTGCTGCCTTGTGCTCGTGCACTACGCCCTTGCTCATTGCATTCGTGCCGCACGGGCGACGAGCTCCCTTGCTCGTCGTCGCATGCCCGCATTATACAACACCCCTTAAGGGTAACACGAAGCGTCCATTGCTTCGTGCGTGCAAGTTTTATGAACGAATCGCATAAAAATTTAAAATTTATATTTAAAATTAATGACAAATTAATAAATAATATTAATTTCATAATTTTAGGGCGAAAAATCGAAAATTTATTATCCAATTGATTTCCGATTGTTATGGATTCAAGTCTAGGTCATAAAAATTTAAAATTTATCATAAATTTACAATTTTTATGGTGGTTTTTAATCATAGGTTTCTAATTAAATTACAATTAATTATGAAAATCAAATTAATTCTAAATTATTCTAATTTTCAACAAATTAATCATAATTACAAATTAGATTGCATAATTAACAAGACTAGGCATTCAAACTTGTTAAACATATGAAGTAGGTCAATAAAAAATTCAAGATTTATCAACAAGAATCGCAAATATTTAATTTAACATCTTAAATTTACGAAATTTTGCATTCGAAAAACTAAAACCTTCGAAAAGTCATAGTTAGGCTTCGAATTTGAGAAGTATGGGTTCGGCAGAAAAAAACTATTTTTGTCAAAATTTTAGAATGCCTTTTACATGCGGAATTGACACAAAAATCACTCGATTTGGATGAGTAACGAAGAAACTGCCGAAAAACTGCGTACGTATAATTAAATAAACGCAATTTGCAATTAATTAACAATTACGAAAATTAATCACCCCTTTTAATTCTTGCAAATTTGTAATATTTAACCATGTTCATGCAATTTAGATTATGAAAATAATAAGGGGCTCTGATACCACTGTTAGGTTATGATACATATGACAATTCATAAATCATGCGGAAAAACCATAAAGCCAGGAAAACATATTATTTACACATAATCATTTAGCATAGTTTAGATGCATACTCTTTGTTGCGTGCCTTCCCTAGCTGCGCCCGAACCGAACAAGAACAAGTCTTTAGGACTCCAAGTGTCGTCCCTCCGTAGATAGTCCACAGCACGTCCGGATCCGCCTTAAGATTGACCAACTAGAATCGCCCTTAAGGTACTATTATTTTCGGCACCTTATAGGCAAATGTGTGACTGAATTTTCTCTCAAAAACTCACTTTGAATACTTTGAAACTTATTATAAATTGTGAGCCCTAGCCTCATATTTATAGGGGTATGGAAAGGGAATCGAAATCCTATTCAGATACAAATTAATTAAACCTAGAATCCTACAAGAACTCTAATTTAATTAATTTATCAAATAGAATTAGGAATTTAATCATTAACCGAACTCTGCATGTTTTAGGAAACGTGCACGAACACAAACACTTGCACACACACACGCACGGCAGCCACGATGGGCCCCATGCGTGCGCGCGAGCAGCAGCCCACGCAGCGCCCGCGCGCGCTGCGCGCTGCGCGTGCTGTGCGCGCTGTGCGCGCTGCGCAGCCTGCTGGGCCTGGCCTTGCGCTGGGCCTGGCGTGGCTGTTTGTGCGGCGCGCTTGGCTTGCCGGGCGATGGCCTGGCTTCGTGCTGGGCCTCGTCCGGCAGGCCTCGTCCGATGCTTATTCGTACGATGCGCTTCCGATTAAATTTTCCGATTCCGGAATTCATTTCCGATACGAACAATATTTAATATTTCCGATTCCGGAATTAATTTCCGTTTCGAACAAATATTTAATATTTCCGTTTCCGGAATTATTTTCCGATTCCGGTAATATTTCCGATTCTGACAATATTTCCGTTTCCGGCAATATTTCCGATTCTGGCAATATTTCCATTTCCGATAATATTTTCCGATACGTACCATGTTTCCGTTTCCGGCAACATCTACGACTTGGATAATATTTATATTTCCGATACGATCCATATTTCCGTTTCCGGCAATATCATCGTTTCCGGAGTATTCATTTCTTGCCTGTGACGATCTTAGCTCCCACTGAAACCAAGATCCGTCGGTTCCGAATATTCATAGATGGAGTATTTAATGCCATTAAATACTTGATCCGTTTACGTACTATTTGTGTGACCCTACGGGTTCAGTCAAGAGTAAGCTGTGGATTAATATCATTAATTCCACTTGAACTGAAGCGGCCTCTAGCTAGGCATTCAGCTCACTTGATCTCACTGAATTATTAACTTGTTAATTAATACTGAACCGCATTTATTAGACTTAACATAGAATGCATACTTGGACCAAGGGCATTATTTCCTTCACCAATGAACAAGGGAAACTCACCCCTACTTGGGAAGGTAAAGACGTCTAGAGCCTAGACACACCGTGTAGCATGTTTTAAACATTAAATGAAAAATTCACTGCAAGCCGGTCTTGCTAAGAAATCCTTCTGAAAAGAATGTCATCAAAACTCTCGGAGAAATGCAAACTAATGCTCTCCCAAAAAGACTAGTCGTTTAAAGGCCTAAGAAGTGGCCCAGACTAGCACCCTCACTAGGATGATCACCTAGAACACAGGGATCACACATTCCTAACACAGCTATATAAAGTAGCAAAAGACCTTGGCAAAAAGACCAGGGCAGACATCTGACGACTCAAATAGGGGGCGTCGGACGTAATCATAAAAAATATGCTGAAAGCTAAAAAGCAGTAAGACGTTCAAAAGGGCATCATGTCATTCCCATTAAGTTAGTCATAATTACAAGAATTATGCACAAAAGCCACCAAGCATGGCGTCAAAAAAACAACAAACAAAAACACATTAATAAAAACAAAGACGCGTAGGAACTCATTCCTCATCCTCGCTGGGCACGAACTCAGGAGGGGTGCGTCCTTCCCTTTGAGCCTTCTCCACCTCAATCTGATAGGTGAGAAACCTCTCAAACCAGCTGAAGCGATGTTCGCTTGCAAATTCAGCATTCCATGCAAGCTCCATACCCCTTCGGATCGATTTCTCACCCAACATGGCCGACTGGGCGAGGACACTCTGTGACGAATCAACTTCCTTGCTAGCCGCCTCCAATTGAACCTCCAACTCTTTAAACTGAGTCTCCAGACGAGAAAACTCAGCCTCTTTCTCCTTTATCTTCTTGGAAAGATCCTCCATTTCAGAAAAGTTCTGATCAATATGCAGGAGACGAGTTGTGTTCTCAGCATTTTGAGAGGCCAGGGCCGTAGTCACATCGTCAATCTGCTCCCGCCTGTCTAAGCGAAGCGTCTCCAGTGCAGCAAAATGCTGGTCACCACACTGACTGGCCAGAAGACGGTGACGAGCTTCTTCATGCACCAAAGCAGTGCGCCACTTTTTCAGCGAGTCCAGCAGAATGAACATCTGCGCAAAAATAGTAAGTCAAACAAAAAGAAACGAGTGTGTAGAAATAAGGTATAACGAAACTTACGTCCAGCGCCGAGGACTGCATGGCGGCAAGCATATTCTCGGCCGCCTCAGGAAGGATTTCAGCATATTGGCACTACTACAAAAATAGGCAAAGAGACCCGTCCAAATATGCATAAGAGACCTCCTCTGGACAGGTCTCTATCTCAGAGGTCTCTTTGATAAAGAGACCCCCTCATTAAAGGGGGTCTCTTATTAATAAAGAAAAGACCCTTTATCAGAGAAAGGGGATCTGTTTTCCTAGCAACTCTAAAAATAATTTAATAGAAGAACAGACCCATCATTAAAGAAATGGGGTCTCTTTGATAAATAAAAAAGACCCACCATCAGAGAAATGGGGTCTCTTTGTTAGAAAAATTCAAACCCTATATTGAAGAAAGGGGGTCTCTTTGACATTTAAACATTTTTTTTATTTTGAAAATCGAAAGACCTATGCTTATAGATAACGGGTCTCTTTTCAGCTATATTTTAAATTAAAAAAAAACAGTAGCGCACACACACACCAAAAGGGAAGCATCAAAACAAAATTACCATAATAATTAGTATTATATACAATATTTTACAACAAAAATTTAGAACTAAACACATATAAAATTAAGTCCTGCTACAACTATAGCATTAAACCATTTCATACGACCACCTACATTTTTCTAAGTTGTGTCTTTATGCTCCGTGAAATATCACCCAAAGCATCCCCTCAAAAAAAAAAATCACCCAAAGCATGATTCTAACGTAACACGCTCCAACATATGTGTCAAATCCACATCACGCCCTTGATCTCATCAATATTAGTTGGAGTAGGCACCGGGAGCTCGAAGAAATAACTACAAGACAACTAAAGCACGTGAGAGAGAGCCCAAGGATAACAACTTTACAAGTCATAATCACAAAGCATAATATCACTAATTCACAAGTCAAAGTTGTGCAAAACAACATGAAGAAACTCGGATTAAGAACGCAGAACAAGACAAGCTGATAAGCACAAAAGTGCCCATGAACGGCAAATCAGCAAGAACCAACACTATTTTGACCACCACAGAATTTACTCTGAATAGCAGATATATCTTGCAGGACTTAAATTTCAGAAGATTAAATTTCAGACAGCACAGTAAATATAGAAAATTAACGAACAAAACTTCATTTTATTTCTACCAAATTTTATCCAGATAATCAAAGTTACAACTTATGAAAGACAATTTCTGTCTGAACCCTTAACACGATTGTTCAAAATTATGATCTCATGAATATCAACAACCACAGTGAATCAAGCAGGAACTTATGATGATAACAAGCGATGAACCATCAGTTTTTTGTACAAAAACAGTGATCACAAGTTCACAACATAAAGTAGCAAAGCAGACATCAAGCTATCAGCCTTAGACTCCCAGTAAGCTCTTCAAACCAGAACTTCAAATCAGGATTTTGCATACCAGGTTCGAGGCTATATATCGTTCCAATGGAGAGTATATAATTACCTGGAAAGTATGTTGATCCATTGATCCATGCAAGCTAATGAGATATGTCAAGGTCCAGTGGTCCACAATCCTTCACAATGCAGAATTGTTCCTTCAGTCTTGCCAAATTGAAGTTATTTCTAAAATTCTAAATGACATGCATCGCTTTCATGAAGAAAGTAGACCAAATAAGAGTCAGAACCATTATTGCCATAAAAGGATACTTCTACTTCTAAGGCGCAATGCACAAAACTGCTGCTAAGTGCTAACACCTCAAGCAATCAGACCTATACACTACCACCAACAGAACCAGTTCCAAACACATAGTTGTTGACAGAAACCCAAGACTCTACATTCATTCGTGTACTGAATAAAGAATAAACGCAGGAAAAAAACCACACAAAACAAACCCCAGCATAAACTAAGCCCTCTAAAGTCTAAACAACTGAAAGCAACATAGATTTACTTTGACTCAAGGCCTAGAAAGTTATAAAGTTCTTAAGAATAAGACTATTCTAGGAGCAAAACTCAATACCAATGAATTGAAGTAACTAATAAGACTTCTTATAAATATATATCAACAACAGGCTCTGCACTCCGCAGTTGTGATATTGTTCAATTGATGAATTCCTTGTTACACCAATGCTCAAGAAAGAAAGACCAAGATGAATGCCAACTAGGCAACTACAATTTCTGATGTTAAGGGAAGCTCCTTCTCTAACAAAATTTTGGAATTCAAGTACGCCATTAGTAATGGTGACATTAACAATGTAATTTTCCAAACAAGGCATAATCAAATACTCGTAAAAAATTCATGAAAAAACAAATGCCTGCGGCTGTAAGGCTCTGAGTTACGGCCACTTTATGGGAATGTCTACTTGTGATGTTATTTTTACTGAAACTGATCAAATTTCAGCTTGATTATACCTGTTTCCTGAAAACTAAAACTGAACATCATTCTGCCCAATTCAGCTATTTCAACTTGATTATACCTGGTTCCTGAAAACTAAAACTGAACACCAATCTGCTCAATATAAGGTTTATTTTTATTGCTCATTAACCTTTTCACTTTTTAAAAAAAGATACAAAAAGAAAGTAAACTAATTTCTGTTAATTATGAGAATGTTATATACTGGTGTAAACAGAAGGGACGCGCTGAAGTCTAAGAGATTTTAATTATGCCCGAATAATCTCTATCATATGAGACTCAAGTAACAAAGAATTCTGACTAATCTCAAGTCTTTAGAAGCTGCACAACTTGGGCTGATTGTACCAAAACCATTTTAACACACAAAATCAAGCAAGAACATCATTCATAATCTTATCATAAGTATCGTCATGAACAAAAACCAAAACAAAAACCCTACCATACAAAGTCAATATCAAATCCAATTAAAAATATACAAATTTACAATCTTCAATGATACCAAATTATACGAAAAAATATCTAATTTTTACCTCACTTCAAACTTCCAAATCAAATTAACATGTCTGTACAATAGCTACCAATCAACCAAATTTCATACGCCTGTATAAAAATCAGATTATCAAGCAAACACGTTCAAGAACAAACTAATTACTAAATAATATATGTAAAAAACCTTAGAAACCAAATCAAATTCATGGCGGAAAAAAAACATGAAAAATAAAGTGCAGATATACCTTGCTCTGTTAGTTGTTGTTTGAGCTTCGCGACTTACTCACCATACGAAACCTCCAAGGTTGATAAACTTTACAATGGAAAAATTGGAAACTATTGTATGAATTAAAGTCGGAAATTGAAATTTAGATTCCGAAAATTAGGGTTCTTTTATTCAATTTCGATGAGCTGCAGAAATTGGTGATCTGCAAGAATATAAATTGGGGATTTTGATTGAGAATAACGGAGTGAGAAGTTTGAGAGATGAATGAATTCTCTGCGAATTCAATCAGATCTGAAATTGAGGTATTTGGGGTTTTATTTTCGCTGTACAGGGAAGGGAGAGAGAAGTAGGGGTTATGATTTCTGACCTTCTAATAATAATTTAATTGAGGAGCAGACCTGTTATAGGAGATAACGGGTCTCTTCATTTTTTATTAGTGGACCCCGCCTCTACGAGAAATCTCCTTTCTAAGCTAACGGGTCTCTTTTTTGCGCCCAGATAACATAAGAGACCTCTGATTTGTATTATGAGGTCTTATTAAGTAAAGAGACCCGTTAAGTACTCTAATGGATCTGTTTTTTTAGGTCTCTTTGGACATTTTTGTAGTAGTGTGGGGAGGAATGGCACTGCGCATCAGCGTCATTATCTTCCTACGGTCATGAGAATTGAACCCGCCTGAAGAAGGGATCTGATCCAATTCAGCATCTATGTCTTTCTGAGGATCGGGAATTTCTATGGGAAAAACAACAGCCTTAGAATCCCTGGGGGAAACTATAGAACTTCTAGACGAGGAACAGCAGGTGGTTACGATGTTTGAGTAAAACTTACCCCCAGAATTCCTAGCTCTCTCCGCCGCCCTCAGAGGGATGTTGCGGCGGACGACTTCAGGAATCCCCGCAAGGGGATCAGCTGTCCCTCCAGTTTTCTCCAAGCTAGGAGAAGCAGATGCAGCCTTGGGGACGGCAAAACCTTTAGAAGCCTTCGACGTCGTCGACTTGAAGACGGGTCTCCCTATACCGCCAGCCCTGCGTTTGGGAGTAGGAGCCGCGTCTGTGCTCGCCTTCCTCGCCTTCTAAAAAAAAATGATGATAAAAAAAGAAGTTGTAAACAACAAAGGAAATCACGTCTGAAGATTTAATTAATACCTTCTCCTCCTCAGCAGGAGGGGGGAGCCATCTGCTCATGAATGACTTGCTCAGCTGCCTGCTGACGTTTCCAAGCTTTGAAGGTACTGGCATCGAGTACCTTCGCCAACCAAGACGGCCTGTCCACTTGTCCTTTGGAGGCATCATCCAGCTGACCCATGGCCTCGTCTGGCAAAACGAGATCAAGACATTTAGTGCGGTTTTGATTAAACAGAAGAATTGGAAATATAGATACATTACCTCTCGGCATATACGGACACAGGCCTACAGTCGAGAGGAAAGTGGGATTGCTCAGTTGATTCAGATGAGGCAACCACCCCTCGGGTATGTAGGTCGTCTTGTCTTTGATGACGAGCGGCTTGACCAGGAACAGCGACGAGATCCGCTCCCAGAGCTCGGCGGAGATGGGAGGTAAAGAAGCACCTCTCCCAACGAAGTTGGGCTTGGCGTTCCAGCGTCTCATCCTCTCACACATCTCCAGATTGGTGGTTTTGATAACCACCCACTTCTTCCTCCAGTGATGCCACTTAGACGCCTTCCCCATCACCGTCCGATAGGCCCCTTTGTATGTAAGAATCAGCCAGCCCGCGGCGGCTTTCGAAACTTGAGACATAGAGGCGATTCTTAGGAACGCCGGAAGAGAAGGGGTGATGCCGGGAAGCTCGCAGCGAGCAATGTAGCCAAACACACCCGCCCAGGAGTTCGGGGACATTTGGCACAGGCCAATATTGAAGTTGTCCAGCAACTCCACCACAAAGGGGTGAGGGGGGAATCTCATACCCAGCTTCAAAAACGAGCCGTAAACGGCGAACTCTCCTTTCACCAGTCCAAAGCTGGTGCAGTCCATGCCAGCCGGCATGCGGAATTTATACTCCGAACCTAGATTCAGAGACGCCCCAAAAGTTTTCCCCTGTAGAGTGAGGAAATTCAGCCACGTCTGAAGTGGGAAGATGGCGCTGGGATGAAGGTGACCTTCCTCCCCACCTGACGTGCTAGCCGGCGTGGCATCGGTGCTTTCTGGGACGTCCTCTATAGGAGAAGAGGACTCTCCCTCAAACTGCTCCTCGTCTTCTATTCGCGCCATTAAATCCTGCAACAACCCAAGATTTGCTTCAAAATAGGGGCAAACTTGAAAACAGAAGACGTCAATAGGACAAGATGACGCCTTCAGTTTGACGAGACCCATGCAAGACTAAGAAGAAAATTTGGAAGAATCAAAATCAACAAACACATTTTTCCAAAGAAAACCTTTACCTGATAAATCAAAAAGGAGTTTGTGAAAGAACTTGGATGAAGAACTGCAAGAACACGACTTTGAAGATCGTGGCGGTGCTACGGTGGATGTCGGTGGATAGAAGACGCCGGAAATCGCTTTCTCCTATTTGCTCTCAAGTGATCACTGGAAATGAGGGGGGAAATCACTCAAATTGGCCACTTATTTATAGAGGGGTAAGAAATGATTACCCCTGCCACGCGTCATCACCCTGTTGGACACTCCAAGAGCAGTGAAAACTAACATCTGTTTTCACTCCTCATGAGGGGCAAATGATGTGGGCTTGAACAAATCTCCCACAAAGCCCAAAGAGGCAGCCTACGAACTCACACTGATCAGATGGGCCCATGCCTGGAAAGAAGGCCCAAAGTCCTGCTACTCCACCAGAATAAAGACAGAGCCCCATTGGGCAAAGCCCATTATCTTTAAAAGCCAGTCCAAATATGGGAGGACCATCATTGCAGTACAAAGGCCACGTGCCCTAAATCCCCAAGGGGCACGTGTCCCATAGTTAGGGTTGAGGGTGCAGTCCCCAAGGAACCCTAGCACTATAAATAGCTCAAATCCCAAGGTAAAAGGGCATTCAATTCTTGCCCAACCACAACAAACTTGTCTTTGCTCTGCCTTCTCTCTACAAATCACTTATCTCTCTAGCTTATACTTACTTAAGCATCGGAGGGAATATTCCTACGGGAATATTCTTGTTTTGCAGGTTGCCAGAAGTTCGTGCCAAGTCATACTTGATACCTCCGAGGAGCGCGTGCCACATCAGCACCGTAAAAGTTCCCACAACAAAAGTGTAATCCATAAATTAAGCAATTGTTAAATTTGACAACAAAAAAAGTCAATAAAAAATTGATTCCTACAGCTAGCAAGAACACCGATTACAAAACCTAATGATAATTACAAATAATAATAAAAAAAATGATTATTTATCAAACTGGATTGTAGTAAAAAAAAATTTGGAAAATGATTATCTAATGCCAATAAATAACAAATAAGGAAATTCTAATGCAAAACACACATTGAATCTCTCCAATTTTCCTTCCTAGAAGCCATTGTGTAATTTGACAGTAAAAATCAACAAAGAATATTTAATATCTACATCGAACATGAAAGCAAGAAGATTTATTTCTCTTATTATGAATATTAATAAATTTGAAGAAAAATATTTGCTCATAGATACATTTCATTTACCTAATTTTCATATTTATTTTGACAACATGATTTTCATTATCGATGATTTTTATTCATATAGTAAATGATTTTATTACATTTTGCCTAATTTGTGTTATTTCTTTCTTTTGTTTCTCTCAAGACCCTTTTTAAAAAAAGTGTTAATTAAAAAAAAAAAACCTCATTGTGGCACACCAATATCCAATACCACTATAAATATGAAGAATTTCAATTACATCATCATAATTTCTTCGTGGAAAGGGTTGTAATCTACTAATACTTTAAGAATCACAATTAAAGTGTAATGTAATTGAATACTTAATTAATTCCATAAATTATGCAATATAACCAACAATACAAGAAACGAACTTAATGGATTCAAGTAATTTAGAAATGATTATTGTGATTGATCGTGATCAAAGATAATTAAGGTCATAATTGATGTATAAATTTCATTCAATAAAATAATTGACATTTTCAATGAAATCATATCAGTATGTAAGTAATTTTTTATTTAAGGAATTGAATTAAATTAAGCAAAAGCCTAATTGAAAATTTAGAAAAAGAAAAAATTAAGGAGAAAATTAATAAAACAATTTACATAAAATATAAAGAAATAGATTAAAATTAATGTTGAAGTTAATGACTTTGTTATTTGGTTTACCTGAAATTTGAATCATAGTAGTACTAGTGACTATTAAAATGCAAGCTCAAACAACGATGCAGAATCGAAATCAACACAAATTCATAAAAATGTTTAAGGGTTTAAAACAATTACATTTTTTTTTTGGTTTCTTTCAAATTCTTTTTTTCTACTCCCTCTGTCCCTTAATACTCGACCTGTTTTGACCGGACACGCTTGCCAATGCACAACTTTGGCCACCATTTCTTTAACTACGTACTATAAAAACTTATAAAAATATTAATATTTTGAAAATATATATTAAGATGAAGCCAACAATATATTATATACTAACATTTGTTTTCATATACTATAAATAAAATAGGGTCAAAGTGAATTATGCGAATAGTGCAAAAAGTCAAAACGGGTCGAGTATTAAGGGACGGAGGGAGTATTTTACTTTGAGCTTATTTTTCTTTTATCTCAGTATGCACTTATCAATTTGTTAACAGAAGCTGTCAAAATAAATACTTTGAGATAGAGCTGTCAAAAACTGACCCGACCTGAAAACCCGACCTGAACCGACCGAACCCGTAACCGACCATGACCCGAAATTACGGTAAAATAGGTAACCCGAAACCCGACCTGTACCCGACCCGAAAAAACCGATAACCGATTTTAACCCGATTTTGTAACACCCGAACCCGAACCCGACACCCGACCCGAAAATGACCGATAACCGAACTGACCCGACCGAACAATGACCCGAACCCGATTCGATACCCGACCTGATGTCAACCCAAAACCGATTGTAACTCGATGAAACCTGCTATTGACCCGACTTGTGACAACCCGCTACCCAATTTACCCGAGTTATCAATGACACGACCAAATATTAACTACATTGATAAATTTATTTTAATTATTTATTGCTAGATATTGAAAAATTTAACTCTAAAATAAGTTAAACAAAATTTTTTAGAATATAAAATAATTAAAATGTATAGGTTAATTATCACACCCGAGTTTGACCCGTCCTTGAGAGTGACCCGATCTGAATTCTATTTGATCTGATTATTATCCGATCCAAACTAAGACACGAACCCGAAAATAACTGTGTTGCAAACCGACTTAAACCCGACTCGATAAGACCCGAACCCGAAATTATCTGCTACAAACCGACTTAAACCCGACCCGATAAGACCTGAACCCGAAATCAAACCTGACCGAAATGTAACCCGACCCGAACCCGACCTGAACCCGGGATAGGAAAAAACCAGATATGACCCGACCTGAAATCGATCCGACCGAACCCGAACTCAACCCGAATGAAATATTGACCCGACACGACCCGACTTGATCATGACCCGAGACCCGAAATGACCCGACCCAAACCCGACCCGATGACCTGTTTTGACAGCTCTGCTTTGAGAGTCACAATCAAAGTTATCAATGAGCCATGCATAGTCATATTATTTATACACACGATACATGTTTGACAATTTTATAAATGGTTATAATTCTAATAAGATCATATGGTCTTATAGTTTAACGCACGCATAGCGTGCATATAAGACTAGTGTACAAATAATGTAAGAGTAAAAGTGTAAAACCCCGTTCAGTTACCTTCTAGGCATTCAGACAAGTGTTTAGAACAGCTGATATTTAGCCAAACAAAATTATTTTGTATAATAGCTTCAACTATTATTAGTAGGTGTAAAACTTAAGGGACCCTGGATTCGAACAAGAACCTGCGGTTGCGAAATCGCAACTTGTTGTTCAGGTTCCAATTTGGGTAACAAAATTTGAAATATGTTGCAACAGGTTTCGATTTCAACTTTTTGGAATGAATACTCTATAAACATCGATTAATATCAAGTATCCGAAATCTGGAAATGGAATCAAATAAAAATGCTAAACAAGCAAAAAAACGATAAACAGTTCAAGGTCATTTTTCGGAAAAATATATTATAGTACTTCGTATTACAATTTAAGCTCAAATTATAAAACAATTAAAACACGAATAATTTTTTATTAATAAATTAGCGACAATTAAACTTATAAAATGACAAGTACCCTGATCCCGAACCTATTGTAACATGCATGTTTCCATTCCGGTTCACGTTTTTAGGAAACTTGTTGGAATACATTCCGCTAATTATTCTGATTTTCAGGAACATGTTGCAATAAGTTTCACTTTCAGTTTCGATTTCCAGGAACCCGTTACAACAAGTTTCGCTTCCCGTTTTCGATTTGCAGGAACCTGTTACAAGTTGCAACATGCTGTAGATCCGGTTCATCAAATTTTGAGGTTTTCCAATGATGAAAAATAAGGTGGAAATTTTTTTCCATTTGAAAGGGAGGAAAATTACTTTTTACTCCTTACCTCCCTCTTCTCTCTTCTTATTAATCCTGACCCGAGATACTCCCATTTTTCTTTTCTTTATGACTTTTCTTGAAGAAACCAAACTAAGGAAAAGCAAGTTTGGAATTTGCTATTATTTTATGTTTTTCATGTTAATTTGTCAATGTACATTTATATCATTTATCTCTAATCACACAATATTAAACATTATACTCTGTAAAATCTTGGTATTCTTTAAGTAATCGTTGAGACGAATCTAACAAGACCTAACATGCATGAATATGTATTTTTTCTTATAAATTGAAAAGAATTTAGAATATTCTTTTCAATTGAAAATAGTGTCAATAATATGAACTGTGACATCAATATGAAACGAATGGAGTACATATATTTAATAGTGTTTTTTTTATATATGCCAATGAGCTAAGGTATGACCAAATGGAAAATATTGAGGGTATGTGTACAATAGGTGACAGGTTCAATGCTTATTTCCGCAATTTGTAATTTGTAATGTCCTAATGATTTAATCCCTAATTGTCTAATTAGTTTTAGGCTTCGTTGTATTCGGCTTATTTATTCACACTTATAATACAAGTCACTGAACTTCTCTAAACTTATCTGAACCTATATAATCTTAACTTACATGCACTTATTTTATCTGTAAATTCATTTTGTCTAAAATACTTATTTGTGCGTTAAAATGTACTCCCTCACTGTTATTTACTCACGTTTGTCAATACAGATCTTTGATCACTAATATCTTTAATTGTGTTAATTAAAGATAAAGTTAAAAAAAGGTAATATTTGAAAAATTATCGAGAAAAATTCATATGATAATATTTTTCCTGACACATAAATCACAAAAGTCGGTAAAGTGAGGGTGTATGAGTAGTGCAAAGTCGAAATGTGACAATTAAATAAGAACAAGGGTATATCAATGTTGCTTTTAATATAATACTCCGTAAAAAAAAGTTTATGTTATCTACACTTAGGCTCAGTTCTGTTCACCTATTGCTTAGTACTTATTTTTGTTAAATCAGAGCGTATCAGATTAGATAAGAAAGTTTTGGAACATATTAGACCAATAAAAATCAACATATATCAGATTAGAAAAAGACACTCACATAAAACATTCATACTAGACCGGATTAAAAAAAATTAGACAATATTATATCGGAAAGTATCAGACTAAAAATTAGAAAAATAAACTAGATCAGGCGAAAAGAACAGGTTACCTCAAATTCATCTGAACCTTAATTCATGAGAGATATTTCCCTTTTTGATATAGTACCTAGGGGTGTGCAAAAATTGGTCCGGATCGAAAAAATGGACAGGACCGGACCGACCCGGATCCGACCGAAGGCAATCGGTCCGTTCTTCAGGTCGAGAAATATCAAATATCGATTTTGGTCCGGACCGATATTTCCTTAATAAAATATAATATAAACAATCCAACAATTTAATTCTCTCATTTACTATGTTGTAAATATTACTATATTGTGATATATTTTATTTTATCTTACAAAAAAGGCCTTAAACAATTGATTTTTTTATATATACTTTTCTTTTTTTACCATTATTCGTAGAAAAAGTTAAAAATATATAGAAATACGTCTACAACCGGTCCAAATCGATCCGGATTTTGAACCGATTTTTTCGGTCCCTGTCCTGGTCCGATCTAAGCATGATTGGTCCGGTCTTAAAGTCTTGAACCTCAAAATTTTGGTCTCGATCCGGTCCGAATCAGTCCGGATTTGGACAGATGAATACCCCTAATAGTACGCATAAGAACTGTTGTTTCTAAGATGGGGACAAAAGGCAGACAAACGGCGTCAAACTTTTGTGGCAAAAAACATGAGCAGTGACCTAAACAGAACAAAACCGTCCTTGAATTGATTCCCCGCCGTTATCTAATTTTATTCCGCACGTTGCTTTTATTTTTTCCCCCTTGGACGTCCCACAGGCCACAAGTCACAAGTCACAACACAACACCATTTTTTCCACGTGCTGCAGAAATATCTCTATTACTTCACGTGTGACATAGTCAAAATCTTACCTATATATTCCAAAATTTCTTGACCCATGAATAATTGAACATCCATAACCAAATGTTTTCCTCACATCTTCAACCTATGAACTCACATATTTCACCCCAATACTCTCCCCCATCAAGTTGTGGTGGTGAGTCCGATGATGCAATATCGTCGGACTCTCCCACCAATCAATCAGCTCCACCACTTAGTAGGCTACTGAGTGGTGGAGCTGCATGTGTTCCGCATAAACGGAAAACTGGAAGAAAAAAGTTCAAAGAAACTCGTCATCCTATATTTCACGGGGTTCGTGAGAGAGATGGAGGGAAATGGGTGTGTGAAGTACGTGAGCCTAACAAGAAAAGTAGGATATGGTTAGGGACTTACCCTACCGCAGAACTTGCAGCTAGGGCATATGATGTTGCGGCTTTAGCTCTTAAGGGAGATAAAACAGCTCTTAACTTTGCTGATTCGGCTTGGCTTGCTCCTCGAGCCAGGTCTAGCTCGGCTCGTGACATTAGACTTGCGGCTTTGCAGGCTACTAGGTCTGATCTGAGAAATGAAGAGAAGGAAGAAACTTCTAGAAGCTATGACGTTGTCAAGTGTGTAGAAGAAGAGTTCAACAAAGAACTGTTTTTGGATGAAGAAATAATATTTAATATGCCAATTTTCATAGACAGCATGGCTGCCGGTATGCTTCTTACGCCTCCTTCGTTAAAGAGAGGGATGAATTGGGATGAGGATGAAGCTAATTATTGTCATATAGATTTGAATTTGTGGCAATAATGTTAATATACCTAGATATTAAGATATATAAATTTAAGTGGTTTTGATCATTTTAGTACATATAGTGTGACACTGTGATGAATGTGACCTATATATATATATATATATATATATATATATATATATATATATATATATATATATGTTTGATGGAATTGGTGAAAAACAATTCATGATCGGCTTAATAAATGTGCCTGTTGGTCTAATTTCATCACGAGCTCCTTAACCTCCGATAAGGTAAACAAAACAAGGTTTAAGGCTCCGTTTGTTTTGACGGAAAACACCTTAGCTTTAAATGATTTTCCCACTTTCCTTTGTTTTGTTAAGAATGGAAATCCAAATTTCCCTTTGAAAAGAAGGAATGTCACAGTTTCCACTCTAATCCTTTACATTTCCTTTTCTCTTCTCTCATTTCCATTTCAATGTTCTTTTTCTTTATAATTTTTCTTAATTGTAAGGAAACAAAATGAAACTATTTTCCCTTGAATTAAAATTGGTTTCGGTAGAAAATCATTTTCCTTTAAAAATATTTTTCGTTGAAACAAACGGAGCCTTAATAGGCCACGAGTCCAAATGTATCGGCGTTGTGAAAAATGTATATGTGCCACATAGTACTCTCTCCTTTACGCCACATCATCCACTCACCAAGTGTTATGCCATGTCATAGACAACCAAAACTAATGCAATGAAATTTGAACACAAGACCTCATGTGTAGAAGTTAAGTTTCATTACCATCTTAACCAACCACTAATTGTTGTTTATCCATGCACGTTAATTTATAATACATGTTAACATGAAGTCTAAAACAACTAAATTTTTATGTTACTTCTTATTTCGTATGGACTATATTAGAATAAAAAAAAAGTTACAATATTAGGAAAGCCGTGAATTAAACAATTAAAATATTAGAAAAATTACTTTGCATGATGAAGGTAATGTACATGTGTAGATGATGAACTTAATGAATCTTTTCACTTTTATGGTCTACATGTATCTTAGTCAAATATTGAGTTGAAAAAAAAAATTGAATTTTAAATTATTCAAAGTAGCAACCGGGGCATCGCCCGGGCTACACACTAGTTTATATATTAAAAGGCGTTTACAAGAAAGTATAAGTGACACGTGGCGCTCTCCTTATGGGTTGTTCGCTCTATGTAATCTTCATCTACAATGAAAAAAATGTCTAACATCGTTTGTGTAAGGTTTGAACTCATGATCTTGAGTTTAAACATCAAAGCTTTTACCGCTAAGCTATTACATGTTTCATGTTATCATTACAACATAAATTATATATAAGTAAATATTAATGTTATTAATGTGATAACCCGGGGCATCGCCCGGGCCCAAAAACTAGTTATTATTACGAAATAGTGATGCAAGATGATCGATCACCAGAGTACCCCGGCCTCTGAGTTAAAAGGTCGGTGCTTGCTTGTTGAGTTGTTGTTGCAGTTAGGGGTGTGCAGAATTTGACCGGGTCCTGAATCCGGTCCGGAACCGGACCTGAATTGTCCGGTCCGGTCCGGACCGGTAGATTCCGGACCGGACACCGGTCCTAAAAAAACAAGATTCCGGATTCAGGTCCGGACCGGACAAAAACCTGAATTTTCCGGTCTAACCCGGAAACCCGGATATATGAATATAAATGACAGTTTTTTTTACTTCCCCTCCTCAAATCCTCAACCCTAGCCGTCTCCCACTTATAGTTTGTTTCTCTCTCCTCCCCTCCCCTTCCACATCTTTCCTCTCTTCAAATCCTCCTGATTCTCACCTAGTCACAAACTCACAAAGACACAAACTAACCACCATGTTTATACCAAATCATCCTCCTCCGTGGTAAAGTCACCACAGAACAACTAATTCATGGCCGGAGCCGCACAACGACCTTCACCAACAATTTTACCACTTCAATAATAGGTTTCTCTGTCAATCTTTTCAAAATCTACAACAATGGTGTTTTCTCATGGTGGACGAAAAAATTCATATGTTTTGCTTATGGTGGCGGAGTTATTCGAATATTGTAGATCTAACAAGGTTTATAGTGGGTAATTTTGCTTCTTTAGTTGCAATTAATGTTGAATTGGAGTAGATCGGTGTATCTCTCAAATGGAAGTGCATGCTCCATTTTTCTTCTTCTTTTTTAATTTATTGCTATTTGAAGGTTTTTTTTTTTTTAATGTACATTATTTTATTTTTCTATTTAAATGTTACTCTAATTTTATGGGTACATGTATAATGATTAATGAGAAATGTAGTCAAATGGTCATTTGACAGATTCATAATGATAAAGGAAATTTTTAATTCAAAATCGGCTAAATAAAGATTCAGGTCTAACAGGTCCAAAACCGGTTTAGTCCGGAAATTTCAGGACCGGACCGGTCTAGACCGGAATAATTCCGGTCCGGACACCGGACCTATAAAATCTCATATTCCGGATCCGGTCTATTCCGGTTCCGGTCCGGACCGGACCGGTTTTGGACCTGTGCACACCCCTAGTTGCAGTAGATGCAACCCACAGTTGTTACAGGAAACTTGAGATATATGCTCGATTGCTCATGGCCGGTGTACGTACGTCTGTGGATAAATTGGCACTTCTTAGATATTAATTAGTACTAGTATTAAAGGTCTTAGCTTGAAGATGAACCTGGGCGAAACACATAGCAGGAACAACTCTGATTAATCCTTATTTCACTTTGTACGGGCCACAATAACTGTATTATTAATGGTTTCGGCCAATGAAAAATAAGATTTCTGATTTATTTTTGAATTAAAAAAATTTGAGTGCCACGTTGATATTTAATGAATTAATTACTAATATATACAACTCCATCCAAAATCAAACACCTCTAATAATTAAAAAATAAATCTAAAATAAAATTAATTTAATTAAAAGGAAAATTTGGTAATATTAATCCAACCTTTGGCCGATTTTCTTTTATTAATCCCACCTACGACATATTTTTTAATAATCCCACCTTTACTACCCGACGACTTTTATTGGGCTTAAGTGGCCGGTAATCGGTGAAAAAGTCAACGAGATGGTAATGAATTGATGATGATGACTGAATATATCGAGAGAGAGTACTGCCATGTAGAGAAATAATGCCGCTTACAACAGTTTTATGACCTGTTGGGCCCAATAAAAGTTGTTGGGTAATAAAGGTGGGATTATTAAAAAATATGTCGTAGGTGGGCTTAATAAAAGAAAATCGGTCAAAGGTTGGATTAATATTACCAAATTAAAATCAAACACTAATCTAAAATAAAATCCAATCCAAAATTAAACACGAATCCAATATTAGAGCGCCACGTAGAAAATCTAATGGTTTCGGCCAATGAAAAATAAAATTTTGAATTTATTTTTGAATTAAAAAAGTCGAGTGCCACGTAGATAAATAAATATGTGACACGTATATATGTTTATTAACTAATAACAAATATTACGCATATACAACTTCATCCAAAATCAAACACTCTAATAATTAAAAAAATGAATCTAAAAGGAAATTAAATCCAAAATCAAAAAGTAATCTAATCTAATATATAAAACATAACAGTTGGTATACATAGGAGTTTTATTTTAACTTAGCAATTTAATAGAATCCGTGCATCGCACGGGCTAAAATCTAGTTACAAATATATATGGGGGTAGCAGCTACTACCACTAAACCAAGTCCTCATTTGGTACATTAAACCTTTGTAATTAATAACTCTGTATTAAAAATTTATCCACGACACCTAAGTATCTGTATCTACTACCTTAGTTTCTGGAAATTCTTTAAACTTTGGAAAATGTGTTTAAAGTATGAAAATTTTGACCGTAAATTTTTAATATTATATACATAAAAAAGTTACAAGTAAGATCTTGTTAGATTGGTCCCGGTATGTATTTTCAGAATATTAACTTTTTATAATTTTTTCACATACGAATTGATGAAATTAAATATATTACTCCCTCCGTCTCTTTTTGTTCTTTACGTTTTCCTTTTTTGGTATTTCAAAATGTTTTTTACATTTCCTTTTATATTATCACATAAATGACTTAATATTCTATCAAAATTTGTGACAAGTTACTATTTAAACCAATTAAATTCATTTGGTCATTTAATCTCTCACATTTTTCCATTGGGACATTAAATTTGTCTCATTTCCCAATATCAGAATTTTGATAAAAGTGAAAACATTATAAATAAACGTAATTTATCTTGTTTAAATAAAAAAATTGAGGAATCTCGATGCAAATTAATTAATCGTTAAAACGCGTGAAAAATATCAAACGTAAAGAACAAAAAGAGACGGAGGTGATAAGGATTGACCGAGTAAAGGTCAAGCCTTTATTATCTTGTAAATATTCTAGGAGTTAGTTTCCTATAATCTAGCTATAGTTATCTTATTATTGTAACAGCTTTGTGCAAAACCTAGAGGCGTACCCTAGCTTGTAATTAGTTATATATACTTGCTGAATCAATGAGAATAATCATCCCTTCTCTATCTATTTTCTACATGGTATCAGATTCTTGATCCATTAATCAAAACCTCCCTCCTCTCAACAATGACTACCAACGACACTCCCTCTTATCAAATTCCAAATGGTGCTGACCCTACCAAACCTCTTACCTTTCTCAATATCCATAACACAATCAAACTCACTCCCACAAATTATCTATCGTGGAAGATGCAAGTCGAGGCGATACTCGTTGGTCATGACTTATTCAAGTTCATTGATGGTACTCTTGCTTGCCCTTCTGCTGTTCTAACCACTGATGGTGTAGAGGGTCCAAACCCCGACTTCTCTTTTTGGACCAGACAAGACAGGCTTCTGTTTGGTGCACTAGTCGGTACCCTTTCTCAAACCCTCATACCGCTTGTCTCTCAGGCCATAACATCTAAGGATATGTGGGATATCCTCGCAAGAACATATGCCCTGCCGAGCCGTGGTCATATTAAGCAGTTGAAAGACCAACTTTATCGCACCACAAAAGGTAATCGCTCTATTACTGAGTTTATGCAAGCAATCAAAGCATGTGCGGATCAATTGGCTGCTCTAGGTAAGAAAGTTGAGCCCGAGGATCTCATTGATCGTGTTCTTCTTGGTCTTGATGAGTCTTATAATTCTGTCATTGAGTCTGTCAATGCCAGGGACACACCCATCTCTTTTGAGGAACTTCATGAAAAACTTATCAACAAGGAATTAAGTCTCCAACAACACCGCACTGAACCAAACATGCCGGCATCCGTGTTTGCTGCCACCACTAGGAATCAAGGTCGTAGTAACTATGGCCGTTCCAGTGGCTCAGGTATTCTTCCAAACCTCAATTCTAGTACTCCCTCGAAGTACCAACCTCGTCCTTATTTGGGTAAGTGTCAATGGTGTCGCGAACAAGGGCATGTTGTTTCTCAATGCCCGGTCTTTACTCAAAGGTTTCCTAATATTACTCCACCTCCCTTTAACACCAACCGTACCTCCTACACCAATCAGAAACCGCACCCACCTCAGGCACATATGGCTAATGTTGCTGCCTCCTCCTCCTCTTCCTGGTTGTTGGACAGTGGTGCCTCGCATCACGTCACGAATGATCTCAACAACCTTTCCTTGCATACTCCTTATGATGGTACTGAAGAGCTAATTATTGGTGATGGTACGGGCCTTAAAATCTCTCATATTGGTTCTCTTTTCATCTCTCATTTATCCTCCACTATAACACTCAATAATGTTCTTTATGTTCCATCTATGTCACGTAATGTCATCTCTATTTCCCAATTATGCAATGACAATAATGCCTCTATTGAATTCTTACCATTTTCTTTTGTTGTGAAGGATCTCAAAACGGGGGTATCTCTCTTCCAGGGTCCGGTTAAGTCAGGAGTATATGAGTTCAAGTCCATTCTTCCTCAAGTCTTCACAAGCGCAAAAATAGAGTCACTTAATTGGCATCACCGATTAGGCCATCCATCTCAAAAAGCGTTTAGGCATCTTATTTCCAGAAATTTCATTAATGTTTCTAGTATTTCTACTTTAGATTGTAATTCTTGTGCTTGCAATAAAAGTCATCAACTTCCATTTCACATCTCTTCAATCTCCTCTTCTGCCCCTCTACAATATATTTACACTGACCTGTGGACATCCCCCCTTTATTCTCATGATGGATACAAATATTATGTAATTTTTGTAGATCACTTTACTAAATATATTTGGCTATATCCTCTCAAACTAAAATCGGATACTAAACATGTTTTTATTCGATTTAAGGCTTTAGTCGAAAAATATTTTAAACTACCTCTAATCACCCTTTACTCAGATAATGGTGGTGAATATGATGCCTTAAAAAACTATCTCTCCATTGATGGCATTTCTCGTCTAACAACCCCTCCTCATACTCCTCAACACAATGGGTTCACTGAGAGACGTCATAGGCATATTGTAGAAACTTTCCTATCTCTTCTTACTCATGCTAAAATGCCTCTTGAGTATTGGTCAAATGCATGTGCTACGGCTGTTTATTTGATTAATCGTCTTCCAACTCCAACATTAAAGAATGCCTCACCTTATTCCAAACTTTTTGGAATTGAACCTAACTATACCAAACTAAGAAGCTTTGGTTGTCTATGCTACCCTTGGTTAAAACCATATACTAAACACAAATTAGACCCAAAATCCACCCCTTGTGTGTTTGTTGGCTACTCTTCAACTCAAAGTGCTTACTACTGTCTAGACCCTAAAACGTATAAAATATATACTTCTAGGCATGTGCATTTTAATGAGAATAAATTTCCGTTTTCTGAAATTACCCAACAAACTCAATCTCTTCCACGTCTTCTAGATGAATGGTGTCCACTCTCATTATCTATTCTAACGTCAACTCCTCAACCTAATACACCTAATACACCTACTGCCTCTATCTCTCAAACCCCTCCACACTCTCCTCTCACTCCTCCCTTGGACATGCTAAGTCCAACTACAACACTACATTCCGCTGCCCACTCCTCCTCAACACCACAATCTGCCTCTCAAATAAATGCTCTCTCCTCACCATCTACTTTTCCACCCACCTCACAAAATACCGACATACAACCTCCTCCGCAGCCACATTATATTACCCGGCTCGTGAATGGTATTAGGAAACCTATTGAGAAACTTAATCTTAGTGCTACAGTTACCACAAAGGACACAACAAAGGATACAATACCTAAGACTATAGCACAAGCTCTTAAAAGCCCGGTTTGGCGGAAAGCTATGGATGAAGAAATGTCCGCAATTGTTCGCAATAAGACATGGGAGCTCGTTCCACCTTCAACCTCACAAAATGTTGTTGGCTGTAAGTGGATTTTCAGAATAAAGAAAGACAAAGATGGGCATATTACTAAGTACAAAGCTCGATATGTTGCAAGGGGGTTAATCAAAGACCAGGTATTGACTACAGTGAGACGTTCAGTCCAGTTGTTAAACCAGCCACGGTCCGTTTAGTACTCTCTCTTGCAGTTTCTCAAGGTTGGCCGCTCCGCCAACTGGATATCAATAATGCATTCTTGCAAGGGACACTGAGTGAGGAAGTCTATACCATTCAACCTCCTGGTTATGGTGATCCAAAATTTCCAGATTACGTATGCAAATTGAACAAGGCATTATATGGCTTAAAACAAGCCCCGAGGGCCTGGTACAAGGAATTACAACAATATGTGCTCAATCAGGGATTTAAAAACACTATTTCAGATACTTCATTATTCACTTTACATACTAATAGTGCCACTATTTATCTCTTGGTCTATGTAGATGACATAATTGTAACCAGCAATGCTCCTGCAGTTCTTGAAGATTTTGTTACCCAACTATCTTCACGCTTCTCTCTCAAAGACTTAGGTGTCTTATCATACTTCTTGGGTGTGGAGGTTATGCAACATCCTAAAGGGCTATTCTTGAGTCAAAAGCGCGCAGTACATTGAGGACATCTTGTGCAAGGCAAATATGGAAGAAGCTAAGCCCGTTGCAACTCCTCTCGCAACTCATCCTCCATTGACACTTCATGGTACATTACTCTCCGATCCCACTGAGTATCGGACCATCATTGGAAGTCTACAATACTTGAGCTTAACAAGGCCTGACGTTGCCTTTACGGTGAACAAGTTAGCACAGTATATGCAACGTCCAACCGAGGTTCACATGCAAGCTCTACGTCGACTACTACGTTACCTCCATGGCACCACACACATGGGATTAACCATTCATAAAGACTCTCCTCTCACTATACATGCTTACTCTGACTCAGACTGGGCTCGTGACAAAGACGACTTTATTTCCACAACTGCATACATTGTTTATTTGGGCAAAAATCCAATCTCTTGGACATCAAAGAAGCAACGTACTCGAGCACGGTCTTCCACTGAGGCTGAGTATAGAGCTGTAGCAAATGCAGCAGCAGAACTACTATGAGTACGCAATTTATTTACTGAATTATGTTGCAAAATTACAAAAGCACCTGTGATATATTGCGATAATGCCGGAGCAACATATGTTAGTGCCAATCCCGTTTTCCACTCGAAAATGAAGCACTTAGGCTTGGATTACCACTTTGTGAGGGAAAATGTGCAATCTGGACTGCTCCGGGTGGCTTACATTTCTACCAACGATCAACTCGCTGATGCTTTAACCAAGCCACTGTAACACCCCGACAATTCCCGTTTTCTAAAATAACCCTTTTATAAATATAACTATAGAGAATTATCAAAGTATTATCGCCCGTGTGAAAACGTAACGGCTTATTCAGAATTTTGCAGCGGAAAACATAAAACTAACTTTTAGGTTTATAAATAATCGATTACATATTAAGTTCAAAAACCAATTAACGAAAATAAGGAATTACGAATAGTACGACAAATTTCAAGTCCAAATTAACAAATTAAATCACTTAATTAAACAAATATAACTACAAGCTCTCTAATCCCGATCCCAATGATGCATCATCTTCAAACCTGTAGATGGGCAACGCTTATTGATCCTTAGAGACTGCTCACCAAAGATGGGTCATCACAGGATCAATAAGGCATAGCCATGATCAACACACACAAACAAAGCACGTAATCAGCAAAGCTGGGTACTACATACTAAAACAATAATAATCCTAACATGATACTATTAAACGATCAATCCTAACATGACACTAATGAACATAAATAAGGGCAGACAAAGCATGATAATCTGACGACCATACTTAACTAGACTAGGCTAGACTGGACTAGACTTTTATAACAATAATATTATTTTAATTGAAATAGGCAATGGACCGAGTTTTCTAGCTAGACGAGGTACGGGCGCGACTCCGTAACCTCAGTGACCTGCGATATCGAGGAACGTTTGACTGAAAATAGGACGCGGTGATCAATCCGGTCCGAATGAAAGGCCATGGGCTACCACCATGAACCCCAACTCCTGTTTGTCCGTCACTTTAGACGTGCACAGTCTAAAGCTATTGCTACTCAGTTTCACTTTACATGATTTACAAATTGACACCCTGTTATGACTCAACAATCACATAAGGCATGCAACTCACATTTATTTATAACTGTTTTTATCTTGGAATTGAGTAAGTGATCACAAGGCATCAAACAAGACTCATTCCAATTAACTCCAATCTTTTCTTTAATACTGATCAACCCCTGAATATGGGTATAAGGTTTCAACTTACTAAATAAGGTCCTCCGCCCTCATAAAGTAGTGAAAAGCTAAAAGGGAACAACAATTAACTGATCTGAATTATATACTAAATAATCTAGTGTTCCCAATCAAACATGTTTGCATCAATCTTCCATACTAACATGTTATAATCCTCAAAATGCAATAAAGGTTTAATATGTTCATCCAACAGTATCAAACATGCAATTTCAACCTGACTAAGTTAATCAATAACATTAACATAACCAAGTTCATCAACAATTCAACATGGTTTCAACAATTAGCACACATTCCAAGCACACAGGTATGTACGTACCTTGTGTAAACAAACTGATAGGCCACTTTAACACTTTCAAAAGTCGCCTAAAGAGAATTCTCCGCCTAAAACAACCAACAAGTAATCCCAATCAACTTCTAGTCATTGGCAACCATAATTAAAGCATTCTAAACGTATCCTAAACATATTTAGAGCTTTCCCCAATATCAAAACTTAAACATTTGCTTTCCTAGCATCATAATTATTGAACTAGTGATTGAAATTCGTTGAAAACTTTTGCAAACATCGTACTTTAAATTTTCAGCAATATAAATTCATTTAAAAGCTTCCCCAAGGTCAACCTACGTTCCTAGTATCTCAAAACAATCAATTCAATAATCCATACTCAACCTATCATGATTAATAATTATAAAAACCTTGAATTTCATACTTTAAACAATCAAAAACCAATATTTCGATGTAATTAGATAATCTGAAAATTAATAACTTTATTATAAAATTCATATAATCTCAAATTTATAATTTAAATCACAAAACCCATAACTTTAATTCAATAAAACATAATTCAAGTTAATAAATTATGATTAAGCCCTAATCTTAATTTTAATTAATCAAAACTGAAAATTAATTCGTTTTTAATCTCAACATCAAATCTGAAAATCACATTTACCATAAAAATTATAAATTTAATTTAAGAACATAATCTAAATTAACAAACTTAAATTTAAAATAATTAGTTACTTAGGGTTTAAGAAAGTAACCAATTCAAGGAGGAGGAGAGAGAGTTGGCCGGCGGACAGAGGTGGCTTGCGGCAGGGCTGAGCGACGGCGGCACACGGTGGTGCTACCTGCGGTGGCTGCGCGAATGAGTGGTGGTCAGCCACAATCAGTTGAATACACAACCACAACAAAAGAATGAAATAGAAAAGAGAAAGGGAGGAGAGAACTACCGCGCAAGGTGGACGGCGAGGGCGCAGGGCGGCGGTTACAGCCAGGCTACGAATGCTCGGCGCGGTGGTGATGCTGTGCGAAACAAAAATCGGTTGAGGAGGAGAGCAAGAAACGAACGAGTGGAGAAGAAGCAAAAAGGAAAAAGGAAGGAGGAGTTACCGGCGGCGGCTGGGCAACCGCAAGGTCGACGGTGAGGAGAGCAGGAGGTGGACGGCAGCGAGAGGGAGGGAGTTCTTGAGGGTTTGAAATCCACGTGAAAGTGAAAGAGAAGGGAAGGGGTTTGGGTTTTTTTTTTTTTTTTTTTTTTTTGCTTTTCACGTGAAATAGAAAGAGGAGGGAGTAAAGAATTTGAGTTTTTGTTATTTGGGCTTTATCAATTTGGGCTAGAACTAGGATTGAGTTTAAGTATTTGAATCCAAAACCAATTAGGATTGTTTTCCAAAATTCAAACGGTTTTCGCAATTCGATTTCTTTTCAACAAAAAGTTCTAAAACTATTTTAATTTCATAAATCGTTGAAATATTTAAAACGTATAAAAATAAATATTCGTTACTTAAATATTTATTTCAAAATTCGTAAATTCTATTTTAATATAATTACTTATATGTTAAAATATATTAATAAAATGTATAAAATTACGGGGGATTACAGCCACTACCCCGGACCACGTTTACCTCCTTGGTTCGCAAAATTGGTCTCTCTTGTTGGCCGACCATTTTGAGAGGGCGTGATAAGGATTGACCGAGTAAAGGTCAAGCCTTTATTATCTTGTAAATATTCTAGGAGTTAGTTTCCTATAATCTAGCTATAGTTATCTTATTATTGTAACAGCTTTGTGCAAAACCTAGAGGCGTACCCTAGCTTGTAATTAGTTATATATACTTGCTGAATCAATGAGAATAATCATCCCTTCTCTATCTATTTTCTACAGGAGGGAGTAGTAGTTAAATATTGCATTGGAGTCCGTGTGAATAGTAATTATAAAGAAGTTTATGAAACGGAGGTAGTAATTAACAACATCCGATGGTCCTTCCTCGATTGTAATTAATAAATTGGAGTTTATTGATAATTGAACAAGCAGTATCGAACTGCTTCTCTCTCAGTTTGATCAAGGAATTAATCGATAGATGTATTTCCTCCATGGGGCGGTTTTGTGGTTGATTAATGGTGCAACTAGCTATGCAAGAAGCTAAGGAGTAGCATATAATTAAAGAAACATTAATTCCCAACAAATTAAGAAGCTAGGTTGGTTGCTACTTGGTAGGCTATTAGGATACTACGGAGTACTTCGCAGGATAGTTGGTGAAGACGTCTTAGCTTAGCAGTTGGCAACCCAAACGGGCCAGCAGAGAGTTTTGGCAACCCGAGTGGGCCAGCAGAGAGTTTTGGCAACCCGAATGGGCCAGCTTCGAGTATTCAACTCTCTGCTGGCTGCTGCAGGACCAACTTTACAAGAATTCCATTTTTCTCCTTCATCCCATCTTCGTTTTGACCAAAAACCCAACAATTCGTCTATTAACTAAATGATTTTAGGTTCAGCCAGATCATACTAAATATGAACTACTCTTATCCATTGTCGCATCTTAAGTGTTGCTAAAGAGTGACATGCGCACGAAGTCATGGCCAGTGTTGTAAGCTCAGGCTGTATATTTTTTAAAAAAGCACGACACGACAATCCCACATTAAAATTTAGTAAAATTAGTCTTAGACACGAAGGCCCGACACGACACGACATGAGGGCACATGTACCTGGACTGCGCATGAGTCGCGCGCCTTTTTAAAATTTTCGGCGCGAAAAGAGGGCACGTGGGATTGAACTGTGCCGGAGCCCCACCCTTTAAATTTTTCGTCACGGCCACGGCCATCTTTAGGACTACGACTCTGTTTGGCAACACTAGCTGAAATTGGGCTGAAACTGATAAGGTAGCTGAAACTGATAAGGTAGTACCTGAAACTGATAAGGTGCTGAAACTGATAAGGTAGCTGTTTGTATTGTCTGTTTGGTAGAATAAGTAACTAAAATTTTTAGTAGTTTAATTAACATTCTATATATTTTGACATCTATAATTATTATTTTTGTAAAAATAATAAAATAAATATACAAATTTTCCTCCAATGTTTTATTTATGTTTTTTTTTTTGGACACAAGATAAAAATACAAGAAACTAAAAAGAACTAAAACATACTAGCCACTGGGAGTTGGCATGACCACAGTAGCCGAGGCAAGTTGAGTTGCATCTCTTGCTGCCATTTATATCGGGTCGTGACTCGTGAGCAGACTTATAGAGTTATAGATCATACACTTGTTTAAATCCTTGCCATTTTGAATGATGTCTTGAATAGTCCAAGTAAGGTGAATGTCCGAAATTATTTTTTCGTGCAAGTAAACCTTTTATTAGGGGGTTTATCAAATTATTTAGGATTTTATTATCATTTTTTTTAAAAGAAGCTAATAATTTCAGGAGCTGAAACTCAAACGTTAATCTGATTAACGTTTCAATATCAGTCATTTTTTCCACCTTATATTTTAATTCAGCTATCTGCCAAACACTCCTAATTGTTTAAGGTGACTTATCATATTAGCACCTAATGATTTAAGGTGACTGAAATAGCTTACCAAACAGACCCTACGTAAGCATCAAGGTTTAAGAGAAATATAGATCTAATACATGACAAATTGAATCAAATAAAGGTTTCCTTCATCAAAACTACGGTCGTTGAATAGATTTGCAATGTAGAACTGTAGGAAGTAATACTGCAAAATCTGATACCGTCTCATAACTGAACGGTCTCATAATAACTGGACCGTCATTACGTCTTGGCCGCGCACGTGCCACGAACCAGCCGGACGGGCGGCGGTGGCGCACGTGGGGATGTCCCCTTCTAGCCCACACCACTTGGGAAGTACTTCAAAGTATAAACATTACTTCCCTATATTTAAACAAAGGGAAAAGTTTGTTTTCTTTCCATGTGGGACAAAACCCTTTTCTTTAAATACTCCACTTGAAAAGCCTACTTTTCATTTCTACCAATGTGGGACATTTTCACAATATGGTAAAACTCTTTCTTTGCATTATTTCCAACAAGAACGTCTCTCGTATATAACGCTGGAACATGCAACATTTTGAGAGAGAGAGAGTCGATCTAATGATTTGTTGTAGCCGCGAGGATGATTTCCAATTGATTCATCTGAATGTACTTGAAAAATTGATATATGTTGCGATCCCCCATAAAACTTTATCAACGGATCAATTCTACGTAAATCCACTGCGAGTGAACGACAAACCAAACATACTAAAACTAACTCCACTATAGGAAGACTAACGAACAAGGACGAATTCCGCTCATATGGTGAAAATTTATTCAATTTAAGAGACAAAAGATAAATTAATTGAAGACAATGGGTTGGAAGTAGTCTAATTTCTCGACTTACGCCGGCCAAGAAAATGAACCCCCGGAAAGAGAGAAAGAAAGAGAGAATAAGGCTATAACTATAAACATTTGGTAGGTTTATTGTTAACTTGCACACTTCACATGACTCGTGTTAAACTCTGGAAAGTGTAAGGAGTACTACACTCCATAATTAACGATATGACCCGGCCCTAAAGGCAAAATCTCACTTTAATTAGATCTTCACTGGGTGGAAGACTGTAAGAGTATCTATTTGGTCTTTTTTATAATTAAATAAGGTTTGGTATTATTCGTAATTGTAGTTTATGATGGTGTGAAAAGAAAAGACTAATGAAATAGGAATCCCTCGTGATTCTTGTGTAATCCCAAGTATAGTCTATAGTTAATGAACGTACGACTTAAAAATTAAAAATGATGTGCAATCATGAAATTGAATAATTGAGTAATCTAAGAGGTGCACATCTCACATTATACAAAAAAAACATATGTAGTATATTTTTTTAATGTTAAGGAAAAGGGGACCACCTGTGTAAGAAAATAATGTAATCTTTTAAGTGTGTTAAAATGTAAAAGGTGTCGGATTTGAATAATACGCGTCATCACATGATTTTACGGTGGTATTATACTCATATAAACCATAAATGAAAATGCATATGCTATTGTAGATATTTGTTACTTTTATGTAGTTACTCCCTCCGTCCTAGTTAAAATGTCTCTTTAAAATCCCCTAACTCTTACAGAAGAGAAGGATGAGTATATTGAGTATGTGTGGTTTACCATCGTTCTACACGAGAAGGTTATTCGTATCAAATTAATAACTTGTTTTTTAACCATATAATCAAATTCCTCCAAAATGATAACAATAGCTGCAACTTAACCAATTTATCCATTTAATTAGTTAACTAAATACTTAAATGTACTTGTCAAATATATACACTCAACTGTCAAAATGCATGGATATTTATTTTTTCCCTTATGCGTATATACTCTGATCCCTCCGTTTTAAAATGATGTTTCAATTTTAAATTTTGACATTATTCATAATGAATGGAATATTCTAAATTCTCCAACATATAAGCAAAAACATATTTATGTGGAGTCTTATAATACCAACTTTCATAATTTATTTTCAAATATACTGCATTTGTTCCTTAAAGTTCTTTACATTTACTATTTGCACGGACTCTATGCAATATTTAACCATTAATATATCTAATGCTATATGTGATTTTCTTTTTTAAAACATGATATCTCAAAATACATACCAAGACTAATCTGACAACATCTTACATGACAAGGTTTTGAGGTACTCCCTCCGTTTCATTTTGTTTGTTACGTTTGGACTTTTGCACGTTTATTAAAGTATAACAAAGATTCTTTTTCTTTTTTATTAAAAAAATAAACCAAAATAAAATCTCAATCCACTAATCACTACAACAACCAATAAGATTGTTTTATTTATCAAAATGAACCAATAATTTATAATCACAAAGATTGCTAACTTAACATACTTGGGAAATTGTAGAGAAATTTAATGAGTTGAAAAAATTAGACCAATTAGAATTAAAAGTTGGCACAAAAAATGACAATATAATAAGTTTATAAAAGGAAATATTCTCCCATATAACAAACATTGTGAAACACCCTAAAAGGAATACGTAACAAACATTTTGAAACGGAGGGAGTATATAATAGTGACAATTTACGGTCAAAGTTTTTATACTTTAGACCTACTCCCTCCGTCTCTTTTTGTTTTTTACGTTTCCTTTTTTGGTGTTTCAAAATGTTCTTTAAATTTCCTTTTATATTATCACATAAATGATTTAATATTCTATCAAAATTTGTACCCAATTATTATATTAACCAATTAAATCAATTGAGTCATTTAATCCCTCGCACTTTTCCATAAAGACATTAACTTTTTCTCATTTTCCCCATATCAGAATTTTGATAAGAGTGAAAACATTATAAATAAACGTAATTTTCCTCGTTTACATGAAAAACTTAGAAGAATCTCAATGCACATTACACTACAAGAAATTGTAGTATTAACGATGGGAAATCCCGTCGCGAAAGGCCAATAATCGTTGATTAACGACGGGATTTCCTGTCGCGAACCCGTCATAAAAGGGGGTCGTCGTTAATAGAAATCCCGTCGTAAATTCATCGTAAACCCGTCGTAAAAGACATTTGCGACGGTTATTCCCGTCATTGTTTGGTTGTTAGCTCCGTCGCAAAAGGCTTTTGCGACGGGATTTTTGACCCATCGTAATTAGGTTGTCGTTAAATATACAAATTCTTGTAGTGTTAATTAGTCGTTAAAACGCGTGTAAAATACCAAACGTAAAAAACAAAAAGAGACGGAAGAAGTATATTCCAAGGCGTAAATAACTTTTAGGAATAGAGGTAGTAGAATATAGTTATCGATATTAGTAATGGTCAAAAGTGTGCATTTTATAACACTTTACAATTCATATAGAGATACATGTTTAGGGAAAAAGTACATATACATATGTAAACAGTGACGGACCCGGAATTATTGGTCAGGCCGGGGTGGCAGGGAAAGTCATACGAGAGATTGCTAATGCATAATTATTATTATCGGATAAAATAGAAGGGTAACTTGTAGCTTTTTTTCATGATATCATAACCGTGTACTCCGTAGTTGATTGTGGCACCACAAAAGTTCAAATTATTGAGAATTTTTTTTAAAAAAATATGATAAAATAAGAATTGAAGGAAATTTTTTGTTCCTTATATAAGTGAATTGTTTTTATTTAAAACCGTAGTCCAATTACATATGTAAAAATTAGTAAGAACTATGAAGTATACAGAGGTACAAAATGAAAAAAAAAAAAAAAAAACAAGGGCCAGTTTGTTACAACTGGTTGTCTAACCCTAGATCGATCAACTAACAAAGTTGCTTCATTTTGCCTAGAAACCACTTGCGCCATTTTGCAACCTATATTAATATTAGATTAGGTTCCGTGCATGCACGGATTTTCAAAAATTATTATTTGACCATTGTTTATATATACTCCGTAGAATTTTCAACTTAAATATTTATCCCTTTTTTTTTTTTGATAATTTGAGGGTCTTTTATTACTTCAACGGTACCAAGTACATGAATACAAAGAGGCTGCGCTCTGCTTATAGTGTCTGAAAGCTAAAATCTCCTTATCAGGCTTATTGTATCATGAACATTTTACATCCATGCTATGAATTCATCACTCCTTGTGAGGCCTCGTTTAGCCATTGAATCAGCCACCATATTTGACTCTCTACTTTTATAGACTATCTCTACCCCATTCCCATTCTTCATTGAGCAACGTATGAAATTGATGATGAAGTTAAGGTTCCATGGCCCCTTGCTCCTACCATTGCACCAAAGTACCGCGTTCGCCGAATCAGATTCTACTATGAGTTTTCTGTGCTTCACCATCTCAAGGCCCAATGATATTTTAACGGCTCTATAAATGGCAAACGTTTCCGCATGATTGGTCTCCATGAATGGTATTGGGCTTGAGAAGAGGCACTTAAACTCTCCATGGTGATTCCTCAAAACACCACCAATTGCTGATTTGGATTCATTAGGTTTCAAGGAGGCGTCCACATTCCATTTGAATGAGTAGGGGGGAGGAGGGAGCCATAATTGCTTTGGCGCTGCTATAAGTTGAGTGTGTAATCCTGATCGTTGGGGTTCCCAGTTGAGGCACTTCGGTTCTCTGATTATATCAGTCAAGCTGTATGGAAACTCATCCCCCCATCCCTTGATCCACCAACTAAGTCGCGACAGAACTAACTCTTGTAGGTGCGGGGTGGAGCATGAGACATTTTCGAATCATCTGTTGTTACGTTCGCGCCATATAGTCCAAAGAATAATAAAGAATCTAGCTTTCCATACCTTCTTAAAGAATGCCCCGCATTTTGGGTGAGCCCATTGGTTATAAGCTTCCTGAACGGAGGGGGGCATGCACCAGTGTAGGTGCCATATATTAAGCCACCAACACCATATGTCTCGAGCTATTGAGCAGTGCAAAAACAGGTGCTGACATGATTCAAGGGTTGAGTTGCATAAACTGCACGCAGATGTTGTTGGGCCTATAATACCAAGGTGGCAAAGTTTGTCCTTGGTGTTGAGCTTTCCTTGGAGGGTGAGCCAAACGAAGATTTCAACCCGATATGGCACTAGGCCCTTCCAGATCCCCGTGAAATTCTTGTGAGGGAAGTTTGGCTCACTTTTAGCGAGTTCAAAGCTGAATGATTTAACTGAGAAGCACCCCTTTTTGCTTGGTGCCCATATGAAAGTGTCAAGGTCTCCTGGGGATAAGCTAACCCCACTGAGGAGTTGCAACAGGTTGTGTAAATCTTGATTGTCTCTAACACGAAGTGGTCTAGCCCAACTGAGTGTCCATTTCCACTGAAGGCCATCCCAGAAGCAGTTAGAAGCCACGGTTGCATTTTTCATATTGTTGATGAGGAATAGTCTTGGGTAAATTGATTTGAGAGGGCTGATCCCAATCCAAACATCATGCCAAAAGAGAGTATTTTGACCATCTCCAACCTTCTTACGGATCAATGAATGCAGCATTGCTTTTGATCGTGGGTGCGAGAGAAGTGTGGCATATGTTTCTCCAAGTACCACCTTGTTTTGGGGGATGGAGATCAAGTATTGTAAATGTTGGGCCATACTTATACTTTTCCTGCACTAGAGTACGCCACAAAGGTTGGGTTTCACTTAACAGCCTCCATACCCATTTGGCTAGCAGAGCCAAGTTTTTGTGATTCACATTGCCAATGTTCAGGCCACCCAGACTCTTTGGAGCTTCAATAGCGTGCCACACAATGGGTGGGAGCCGCTTCCTCTCTTGATCACCTCCCCATAGGAAATTTCTTTGCAGGCTTCTTATCCTCTCGATTACTCCCTTTGGAGCTGGGAACAAAGACATATAGTAAAGGGGCAAGCTTGAGAGGCAAGCTTTAACAAGTGTTGCTCGACCCCCAAGCGACAATAAGCTTCCTTTCCATGAGGCAAGTTTCCTCCTCATTCGGTCAAGAATAGGTTCCCACATTTTAATACGGGACATATTTCCCCCAATTGGGAGGCCTAGGTACTTGAATGGTAAAGAATCAACTTTACATAATAGTGAACTCGCTGCTTCCTGTAGCCAAGGTGCGTCCACATTGACCCCATAAATGGAGCTTTTGTGGAAGTTGATTTGTAAGCAAGAGGCTAATTGGAACAATATGAGTGTCTTTTTAATGTTCAGCAGAGAGTGTAGATTAGGGGTACAGAATATTAAGGTGTCTTCCGCGTACTGCAAATGCGAGACCTTAGATCCGTTCCTACATATTTCGATGCCTTCCCAAAGATTAAGAGATACGGCTTTTTGAAACAGTAGGTTTAGAGGCTCCACTGCTAGGTTGAATAGGAATGGTGATAGTGGGTCGCCTTGTCTAAGACCTCGTTGGAGTTTGAAGGTATCCGAAGGTGAGCCATTGATAAGGACTGACGCCGATGCCGACGTAACACAGGAACTAATCCATTGGCGCCATCGTGGAGGAAATTTCATTTCCTCTAGTACCCAATCCAAATAGCCCCACGAGATGCTGTCAAAGGCTTTATGGAAGTCCAATTTAAGGAGAACTGCTTTGGTTTTATTCCTTTTACAAGAGTCGATGATTTCAGTAGCAATGAGTGCTCCATCGAGAATTTGCCGACCTTTGATGAAGCTGGATTGTTGAGAGCCAATAAGTGAGTCGATTGTTCCTTGGAGCCGCCGGGCCAACAATTTGGAGATGATCTTGTATAGGCACCCGACCATACTAATTGGCCGGTAGTCCTTGAAATCATTGGGGTTTTCAGTTTTCGGTATAAGCGCAATGAAGGCTGTGTTGCACCCTCGGGGAAGCCTTGATGTTTCCCAGAATTCATCAACCAATTCGTACACATCCGACTTAATCACCTCCCAAGCGTTTTTAACGAATGTGAAGTTGAATCCGTCTGGCACGGGCGCTTTTGAGGCATCACAAGAGGCCACTGCTTGGTCTATCTCGTCGTGAGAGAACTTCTCAACCAGTCTCGCAGCCTGTAAGCGGTCCAGGGTTTTGAATTGAAGGCCTTGGAAGAACGGCCTGTGTTGGTATTCCTCATGGAATATTTTTTTGTAAAAGTTGACAGCTTCTTGCTTAATCTCTGATGGTTCTTCTATGACTTCACCTCCCATTATGACTTTATCTATTCGATTCTTTCTCTTCCTCATAGTTGCAATTGTGTGGAAGAATCTCGTGTTTCGGTCACCTTCATTAAGCCATTTAGACCTGGATTGTTGGGCCCAATAAGACTCTTTCTTTCTTAGCCAACCCCATAGTTCCACTTGGGCCGACTTTCTGTCATGAATCTCAGCATTGCTTAGGTCTCTAACATTGGCCAAGTTATCAATATCCTGGATATTATCTTCCAGAGACTTGATGTGCTCGTCAATTTTGCCAAATTCAGCACCATTCCATGAACGCAGACTGCCTTTGACCTTTTTCAATTTCTCAACGATTGGCTGGTCTGAAGAGGCGCACCATGAGTCTTTGATGATCTTCAAACAGCCTGGATGAGCCAACCAACAGTTAAGAAATCTAAAGGGTCGAGGTCCCCAATTTTTGTCTCTCGATTGGACTAGCAAAGGACAGTGATCTGAGATTGTTCTCTTGAGTATAGAGACTTTTAATGATGGATATGTGGTGATCCATTCGGGCCCTATGAACATTCTGTCTAACTTACTCTTTGAGTGACCTCTGAACCATGTGTATTTACCATTTGAGGGAGGTATTTCAATAACCTGCAAATCCTGCAAGAATTGGTTAAACTGTTGTGATCCAGTGACTGAGATATGTTGGCTGCCCCTGTCATTTAGGTCAAGCACTTCATTGAAGTCTCCAATCAGCAGACACGGTAGATTGGAAGAGGTTTGGAAGCTGCGTATACTGAGCCACACTCTTTCTCTATCGGAGATGGAACATGGGTTGTATATATTGATGAGAGTACATTTGAATTGGATGGAACGAATCTCTCCAGAGATTGCTATCCAGTGCTTCTCGCATTGTGTCAATTCAGCACTAAAAAACTCCGAGTTCCATAAAGAAATTAGACCTCCAGAGGTCCCTTGAGAGGGGGTTAAAGCCCATTTGATAGATGAATCTTTCCAGAATGAATTGACTAGCTTCAAGTTGAGTGATTCACTTTTGGTTTCCTGGATGAACACAAACTGAGAGGCATGTTGATTAATAAGGCTCCGAATTTTGCTTCTCTTTACCTTGCCACAGAGACCACGGATATTCCAAGATAACACAATCATCTAAATAAATTTATTTGATGGGTTATGATAAGGGGGGTATTACTGGGCGGAGAGCCAATCCTCCTGTTGCCTCCTAAGGATCAGATCAATTCGGTCTTGCAGGGTATTGATTGGGCCATCAAACTTGAGGCCCAGTTGCTTTGCTAGCTTCAGTACATTATCTGCCGTAATAGCAATGGACATGTTATTTGGAGGAGAGAGGATGGGTGGTGATGTGGACTGGTTAGGAATGGAGATGGATTTGTGCTGCTTTTGGGTTTTGCGTTTGGCCTTTCTTGCTCTTTTATTGGTGTGGGCTAATTTGGTGCTTTGTGGTATGTTATCTTCAAATCCAGGGGGGAATAAGGGCCCAGATGAGAGAGAGGATGAGGAGGTGTGATTTTTGGGCCTAATGAGTGGCCCAAATTTGTTGGAGATTGAGATGGGTGATAGGGAGGAATTTTGCATTGGGCTTCTGGATGAGGTAGGCCCATGGGAAGAGTGGGCTTTGAGGAGTTGGTTGGGTGGATAACTTTTAGGAATAGAGGTAGTAGAATATAGTTATCGATATTAGTAATGGTCAAAAGTGTGCATTTGATAACACTTTACAATTCATATAGAGATACATGTTTAGGGAAAAAGTACATATATATATGTAAACAGTGACGGACCCGGAATTATTGGTCAGGCCGGGGTGGCAGGGAAAGTCATACGAGAGATTGCTAATGCATAATTATTATTATCGGATAAAATAGAAGGGTAACTTGTAGCTTTTTTTCATGATATCATAACCGTGTACTCCGTAGTTGATTGTGGCACCACAAAAGTTCAAATTATTGAGAATTTTTTTTAAAAAAATATGATAAAATAAGAATTGAAGGAATTTTTTTGTTCCTTATATAAGTGAATTGTTTTTATTTAAAACCGTAGTCCAATTACATAGGTATAAATTAGTAAGAACTATGAAGTATACAGAGGTACAAAATGAAAAAAAAAAAACAAGGGCCAGTTTGTTACAACTGGTTGTCTAACCCTAGATCGATCAACTAACAAAGTTGCTTCATTTTGCCTAGAAACCACTTGCGCCATTTTGCAACCTATATTAATATTAGATTAGGTTCCGTGTATGCACGGATTTTCAAAAATTATTATTTGACCATTGTTTATATATACTCCGTAGAATTTTCAACTTAAATATTTATCCCTTAAAGCTAATGCGTAATTAATAAATATTGAATGTATTCATTTAATCATTTAATATGCAATTTTCGCCCTATTGCGTATTAATTTTTTTAATATTTTTTGAAACTATATATCTTACGTATTATATATATTTATATGTTTAATATGATAATTTGACCAAAACATTGAGTAAATTTATTTTCTATTATTGACATGACATTGAGTTTGGAAGATATTCAGTTAAATATTTTGTGAAAAAAAATGATTAAAATTCGTGCATGCACGATATCTAATCTAGTAAATAAATAAAGTAGACATATTATTTTTTAGGAAAGATACTTTTGGCGGTAAAATTTTACATCAGAAAGTGACATGTGTAATTTCTAATGTCTATTTTAGTATAATGTAATAAATTGTGCATGATTTAACATATAACCGGTATTAGATATTTTTTTGCTAAGATTTTCATTTTTTTCGGCGTAGTACGTGCCCCCTGGTCCTTAGCTGGGTCCCCCATTGTATAGTACGTATACATACTCCATTACTAGTTTCATCCTTAAATTACACGTAATAATAAGTACGGGAACGTATGAAAAATAAACGGTATTTAAAAAATACTCTAACTTTTGGGCCCTGGCGATGTCCCGGGTTACTTCTTTAATAACATTTATATATATATTTTTTTGGCAATTGATAACATGAAACATGTATTAGCTTAGTGGTAAAATCTCTATTGTTTAATCTCAAGGTCAAGGGTTCAAATCTTATGCAAACTATAGTTGACATGTTTTTTAATGTATATGAAGATTACATGGAGCGAACGACCCATAAACAGAGCGCCACGTGTCACACATACTTTTTTATAGACGACTTTTAATATATAGTATAGATACTCCAAAATTATTTTAAAATGGAGAAAGTTAATTAAAGCGGCAATTACCAAACACCACAAATTATAAGGTACACCCGATTATATGTAGTTCTACATGCACCCGGGTTAAAAGCACATATTTTTACGGCTTAAAAGCACATTTACATACTTAAAAAGCACATTAGCGATTTAAAAGCACATACTTATATATTTTCCATTTCCTTTTACTTGCAAAACTTTGCTTTTCATCTGTAATTATGTGCTTTAAAACTGTAAAAAGTGCTTTTAATTTATAAATATGTACTTTTAAACTATAAAAATATGCTTTTGAGGAGTTAAAAGTAAACTACGTGCAACCGAGTATACCTTCTACCAATTGAACAAACACCCTCGTACCCTTTCTTTGATGGCCACGGCCCTTGTACATTCGAAAGAGTCCATTTAGCAATACTTAAGGTCTTTAATTTTTCTTTGACCAAAAATATGAAAAGTCAATGAGAAAATGACTCATCTTTTCGTTGAGTGTCACCGAACTTCGTTTTCCTTAACCAAGACCATTATGTGACACGTGGCCATGCAATAAATCGTGGTCCTAACCAGCGTTTGGTCCTTAACTTGATCTATTATTTCTCCCTTCAAAGTTGTCACGTTGGTCTTTAATTTGATTTTATTGTTGAAATAAAGCTCTCAATAATTTGATTTGTTCACACTCTATGTTTATTAAATTTAACCGAGTATCAATATTTCAAAAAAGGGTGATATTTTTTTTCTAATAAAAATTAATATCCAGACCGAGAGTGTTATGTACAACTAGTATTGATCATGTGTCATGCACAATCTTAGTTAATATTTTAAACACTACATAAAAGGTATTATCAACTACAAGATTTCCACTCGTAAAAGAACGATTACGACGGGATTATCCGTCGCAATCCCATCGTGAAAGGTGGTAGTCATAATTGACTACCCCATCTCAAATATCATGCCAGTCATTTGATTAATTATATTTTTTTGGGCTAGGTTATGACGGGTCTCTATGTCGTAGAATTTCTTGCATAAAAGACGAGATTTAGGCCCGTCATAAATAGTCCGTCGTTAATGAGATAGTTTTTTTTATAGTGAAAGGTGACTTTAATTTTCCACTTCATCGTATAACTAAAGGAGTATGAGGGTGTTTAGTAATGAGAGATTTGATGGGAAAAGGGCTTTTTGAGATAAATTAGAGGTTTGATTTTTTAAAAAAGCTAATTGTAAGTGTTTGGTTATGAGAGGAGAGTTTTGAGGTGAAAAGCTCAACATAAGAGCTATTTACAATCAGAGGTTTTAAAAAGGGAATGTACATTGACTACTTTGTCCTGATATTGCCTAAAATTATAACCCTTACCAGTTACCAACCTTACTACCCTACCGTATTTAATTTCCCTCCAAAAACATTACTCACACTTCCTTCTTCTTTTACTAGACTCGTTTCTTGTTGTAATGAATTTTATATTAAAACTTTGAAACACTTGAAAACTATTGCAATCATGCTTGTAATTTCATTAATACTTCTCTATTTGCAAACCAATAATTTAAATTTTAAATTAAGAATAATTTTTTTACAAAACTAAATCTATTTTATATATGTATTCAATGTTTATTAAAAAAATGAAGAGAAAATAATTAACCTAATAAACTATTTGTCTAATATTAATAAGAAACAAAATATCCAACAACAAAGTATGCCAATGTCCTTAATGGTCATTTTATATATTAAACAGATAACAACTAACAACTAATTTACCAAACACTTTTACACAAGCAACTAATTCAACAATTAGCTAGCTAGTCAAACCAGCTAATACAAACATCTATTAGCTAACAGCTAGTCAAACCACTAACAATTACCTAGCCAAACAGGGCTTATATATATATTTTATTTCGTATTTCACTGGAAAAAATAATGAAATTAGTGATAAGCTGGTATAGTAGAGTCATAAAATTTATTAGAGGTGAAGGGACATGAATTATTTTTAAGATTTAATGTAAAAACGAAATTAAGAATATGGTTATATGGTGTAAGATTAGAAGATGAAAGGGGCATGATCAAAATTTATTGGAGATGAATGAACAAGATTATTTTGGTGACAGGAACACTCCATATAGACCATATTTATTGCAATTTTTCACGATCTAGCCGAGTCAGTGAATATGGACCATTTTATTGCAACTTACTTGCATGCATTTTGTTGAAGTTTGGTTGATGATCAAATTTGAAGTTGGATTCAAATGATCGATATGTACGTTATTGGCTTAAGGTCAAGTTTAATCTACCTAACTCGATAACTTGCTAGGTAATACGCAATCAACTTTCTCTCAATCCCTTGTTAAACGTTAATTGGGGGATTGTACGTAGCTAGAGCTGATTATGCTATTTTCTTCAAGTAATTTATGTAGTTATAGATAAACAAAGAAAATACCACAGACAGATACGTCCATATTCCAATATTCAAATTAACAAAGAAAATGAAGTCAAGATTGAGAATAGCTTTCACAAGCTAGTCATGTAATTATATTATGAATCAAACTAAATAAAGAGCATGTTGCTTCTTCCTAATTAATTATAGTCAATCAAATTACTTTTAACTATTGATTTCTTTCCACTTTTATATTTTTATTATTAAATTTCTATTGATGCTTACGTATAAAATATACCTACTAAAGTACTAATCATTATGTGGGGGCTACAAGATTCTCATAATTGACCCTTTTTATTTTTTATTTTTAGGTGTGATTTCCCATTATTGATAATTAAGAGTAATTAATTAAGTAAAGTAGAGATTAAAGTTGTTGGATATTATTACTCCTTACTTCAAGAAGACCATGAATTGAATATGATGGTGCATCGTTCTCATGCTCTTTACTTGTGGGGAAAGACTATATAAGTTTATTACACGTGCATAAATTGTAGACTTTTTTAAGAAAATATCCAATATATAAGTACCTTCTAATTATTTTGTATTTAAAATGTTAGAACACTACAAAAATTTGTATCTTTTATGACAATCTAATAACGACGTGTCAAAAATCTCGTCGCAAAAGCCTTTTACGACAGGGCTAACAACCAAACAAAGACGGGAACAACCGTCGCAAATGTCTTTTACGACGGGTTAACGACGGGATTTTCAATTAATGACAGCCCCCTTTAATGACGGGTTCGCGATAGAAAATTCCGTCGTTAATCGATAATTATTGACCTTTAATGACGAGATTTTTCGTCGTTAATGGTGCAATTTCTTGTAGTGGAAGAACACTAAAAATATTGACCATTATGGAGTACCTTTGGACGGATTCCATTAGTATTCACGACGGAGTAACCATGTTCCTACTTCTTACTTAGGCCCAATTATTTTGGATGAAATTGAGGGGGTGTTTTGTATAAGTTTTGGAAACGAAATGGAGTGGAATCAAATAAGAGAGGGGAAAGGTAACAACAACAATTACTGTTATTGACTGTTTGGTTCCCAACTCCAGAAAGGAATCACTTAGATTAGTTTTAATTTCATTTAATCGTACATTTATGTTTGGTTTCCATTAACCTGGTATTTTTTCCTAAAAAATATGTTAAAAATCTTGCACAACACACAAACGATCGAAGAGTCAGGAAAAGAAAGTTAATGGAAGACAAGAAAGTAGAAATTGTGTCACAAAATAAAGAATTCGAGCGCTGAGGAACAAAGTAAATAAGATGAATCGAATGACGAGTTTCCAGTAAATAAGATAATGAAGAACATTTGAGTGAGAGACTGGGAAAGATGGAAAAGGAGAGTGAGAGATGAATTGAAGACCTATGCAGAAATTTGAAGATTGATTGAGCAAGAAACAATTTCATTTACATTTACATTTACTTGGATCTTCTATCCGATCTAAAACTTAGAATTTTTATTTCCTAGGTTTAGGGTTTTAAAAATGTGTTCGAGGTTTCAATTTGGATACTTTCTTCGTTCCATAAATATCGTACCATTTTGACTTTTTTTTATTATTCACGTTGTTACTTTGACCATCTTTTATAATATATCCTCCGTATATAATACATAAGAAAATATGTATATAGGATCTTTTTAGATTCGTATCGATATATATACACTTTTAAAATATCAATTTCATTTTTACTTACGCATAATTCGAGAGATTAAGAGTCAAAATTGTGTGTTAGAAAGCGTAAAGTCAACATAATACACTATTTAAGGAAAGAATGAAATATAATACGGAGTAAATCATAATTCAAGTCAGGCTTGAAACCTTGTCCGGAGTAATTGATCAGACAATGCTCAATAATGTGTCAAATTGGATAGGATACGGGTTAATTCATTTTTTTAAGGTAAGATAAAGTACCGTACCGGGTCGGAATCTCGTATCGATCAACCCGCGTCGGGGGAATGATATGTATGTAAGGGGAACCTAGAAAGTAGTCTTTAGCTGTAAGCCGTAGCCCGTGGGTTTTTGGACCCTATCAATATATCCCTATATGAGTACACTATGTTATTTGATACGTTGGGCCTTGTGGTTTTGAAGATATGGCTACACTGGGGTCTCATAATTTTGCCGATGTGTGGAATGCCATACATAGACAACAAGCCCAAGAATGACAGATTGAGATAACAACAAACTAACAAGGTTAACAACTACTCCGAAACAAGTACTCCGTAGTTTATTTTCGGGAAATTCTCATTGATAATCTATACTTTTGTACATTTGATTTTGTAACCAGAAAAAAACTGAATTATCATTGGTTGCCCTGAAATATTGTATTTTATCAACAAGTGACATTAGTAAATGTTTATGCTTTCATTTAATTTCTTTATGTGGTTAACACTTAAAATTACACAAGCACCTATACATTACCCCCAATTAAACTTCCCCAGACCCTACCTTCTTTCTCCATTCTTACACCATATTAGACCCGTTTAGCTCCATGGCATGCTTAATTACTTGCATACGTTGAACATTAATGCCCCCAAACTAATTGGCACATTTTCTTGCCTTTTTGTACTTCAATATCTGGTATAAACCAAAATGAAAACTAAAACATCAAGTAATCACCACGTTACTATTAGTCTATTACTCAACCCGCAGTGAAGAACAAAGAATTGCATTGCACATGTAAAACAGATTAATTCTCACTGACACCACGAAATTAATCAGATTAAACAATAAAATAAGAGAGAAATGAGTGTACTAGTTGAAATAAGAGAAAGGTGAACAGGGGCAGTGGCGGTGCCAGGATTTTTGACTTAAGGGTTCGAAATTTTCGGACAAATATGATAGAATCGAATATCATCCAAAATTTAAATTACAACTATAATTTGGTGGTGCACATGTGTTATTCAATAACTAGCTTTTGAGCTCGTTCAAAGAACGGGCAATTATATTAGTTGTTATTAAGTTGTCTTTTAAAGCGTTAATTTTAATGAGAGTTTATTATGTTGATTAGTGGAATATAAGATTTATATATGAGTTAAATTTAAATTGAAAAATATATAAATTAGATGGTGAATTAATATTGAGTGTTAAAGAGGGAGATGGAGAGGGTGAATGAATATATGAACTAAATGGTGAATTGATGCTGAATGAGGAAGATGAAGGGGATGAGGTGTTGAATCTGTAAAATATTTCGTATAACAAAATTAAAAATTGAAAAAAGAAAATTATGGACGAAAGATGAGGTGACACGTGTCATCTAATGATCTATGAAAGATGGGTGACACGTGTCATCTAATGGCTTATGGTTTTCTTTTTTAAATAATAGGTATAGATATTAAGGAAAACTAAATAAAATAAATACACTGAAACCGAAAAACTAAAATAAAGTAAAATTAGAATACATGAACTAGGATTCGAACCACTACTACCCGCTTGCTATAGAGATGCCATACTGACTATCAACCACTGCGACACTTGTCAATATTGTGATATCATGTCGCACTTAATAGATAATAACCGAATTTTCTTTTAAAAAACTAATCAGAATTTGCTGGTTCAGTAAGGGTTCAGTTGAACCTACTGAACCCTTACTGGTGTCGTCACTGAACAGGGGGAACATATTCAAAATAAAAATCAAATGAAGCATTTGAGAAGAATAACTAGGAGGTGAAGAAGGGGAAAATCTAAAAGGAAGAAAAAGAAGGCGGTGGTGCTATTGAAATTGACGGTGGAAGGGCCACCACAACCGGTTGTTAAGAAGCGGGAGATGTTCATAATGGCACGGTCGTCGTTCTAAGTGGGTGTAAATTTATTATGGATGGAGTAGGAAGGACATAAGGTGAAGAAAATGATGTACAGTACTTTGTATTATGCAGGGGTGTTTATGTAATTTTAACCCTGTAAAATAATTAGTTTAAGGTTTTGAATCCTCGTTAATGTCACAATTGGTAAAAAGTACTCCATAATATTACAGGGCTACCAGTGATAATTAAACATGTGTTTTATGTTGCAATTAAACCAAAATTAGAACAAACTTATCTGATTTTGATGAACTGATTGAAGAACAGTTGTTGCGTCGTGGACGCCCACTGTCCTAAAAGACGATTTCGCGCTAACTTTCGGTGCAGTAGAACAGAATGCGGTTGCACTCCAGGATTAGCGCAACGCCGACTTTGTGTGCACTCACAAAACCTAATGGAGCCAGGACATATGCCCAAAACCGAGAGCAATTTTGTGTGTGTTTCGAATTTTTGGAAATTGTATTATTTGTTTTGAATTGAACCGAAATTCTGATTAGTAATCAGAATTGAGGAAAACCAACAGTCATAAACGGCTGGAACAATAAAGATTGTATTGGCCAAAAAAGGACATAAATAATTAATGTTGTAACAGACGTCATTAAGGTTAACTAATCCAACGGTTACGTAATCAATACATATTCCCGTAATAAAAAAGAATAGGTACGGCCCACAAAACCCACCCCACACCCATGAACAACATTCCCGAGGGCCGATCCCGGCCGAACGCACGTGTTATGTGTCTAACCATACTACTCTCACACTTTCTCAAACAAGTGTTACACCCACACTCCAATTAATAAACAAAGAGAATATGAGGAGTTATTCCAATGTGGGACTATCTTATTTTGCACTATTTTCTTTGTGTTTCCCAATGAGAACTTCCAACATTTTATTACCAAATAAAATACTCCGTATACAAAATACATGGTTACCAATGAGAAGTTACCTTTATTTTTTGTTAAGATTCGACTTATTTAATTTTAACTTATATGAACTAATCTTAATTTATTCTAACTTCGATGAATTTATTTTATCTGAACTTGTCCGATAAATAAATAGAAACTTATTTTTTTTAAAATTATCTGAAGTAATCTTAATTTCAAATCTTGCGCTCTTTATATTCATGTTCCACGTAAAAACTTTTTTCAAATCAATTTTGTCAAGTGTTATTTGGGGTTGTTGTTTGGAGTGAAAATCCCATTTCTCCTTTCCCACATTCACAAGAATTTGTCCTATGCAAGTATGTAATTGTGTAACATAGTTGGGAAGGTTGAGGTGGAAGAAGGTAAATGGTGAAATGAGAAAGGTAAATATAGGAGGATAAATAATTGGGACGGTTTTGAGTAATATGAGGAATGAGTCTACGGTAAATAACGTATACCGCTATAACCTGAAGGTGCTATTTACCGCTTTATACTACTGCTTATTAATTTAATTTAATAATATAAATTAATTAATATACTTCGTATAAAATTAACCTCCCTCTTCTTCTATCTTTATCATGTCTCCTCCCCTCTCCCAAACTCTTATTCTCTCATCTGATCTGCCTCTCTCTTTCTCCATTGATGTTCTTGATATATAATTGGGTTTTGAGTGTTCCCAAATACGCAAACCAGTTCTTAATTGATCGAAGGTTTCTCTTCTAATTCTAGCCCTAATTAATTGACATTCGTCCTTTTTTCCCTCTCAATTACAGGAGTTGTTTGAATCTTATAAGTTGTCAATGATTTTTCACTCAGTGCAACATAGTTTTTTCAATATTTGACAATTTTGTACTAGTCCATAGTAGTGTAGTACGTGGAAACGATTTAGCGAAACACCCAATTTTTAACTTTTTTTGTTTGGAAGAAAAATAATTAAAACTAGAGTTAATGGTTTGTTTTTTCGTTTTGTTTTGTGTGGGTTTGTGCTACAGTTAGAGATGGCCAACGTGGTGGGTCGTGGGTGGATTTGTGGGTCGTGGGTCGGGGATAGTTTAGACACGACATACCTCATTTAAACTAGGGTGGGTCGAGTCGTGGACTATGTCGGAAAAAATGGAAAGAGTACATGATGGGTCGTGGGTCGAGGTGGGTTGTGCGGGTCGGGTGGGTCTGATGGATTTGGTGGGTTACGACAAATGTGATTCCGGTGGGTCAGGTGGATTTACTAGAATTTTAGGAACTGATTTGGATCAAGTGGGTTTGGACGATTAATCAAGCGATAAAAAGTTATAAAATTTGTATGAACTTAAATTAATTAATTTTTATGTTATTTGTTTACTAACATAAATGTGGTTAATATATATTTACACAATAAAATTAGAATTTATTAGCATTTTAAACATACAAAATTGTTTAAATTAGGATGAGTTTCACGGGTTGGGTTATGTGTTGGGTGGGTTGGGTTCGTGTGTTGTGTTGGGTGGGTCGGGTGTGCAATGGCGGGTTGTGTCGGGTCCGATGGGGTGGGTCAAAATGGGTTGTGTTGAAAAAATCCGACCCATAACACATCAAAAAAATATACGGGTTGGGTTGGGTTGTGCCATGGGTTATAAGTGTGTTCGACCCATGTGACCCACTATGAGTTGTGTCAGGGCGGGCTGGGTCAAACCCGACCCAATGGCCATCTCTAGCTATAGTACTCAAATGATAGGGAAGTATTTATTGTTTTGATTTTGTATAAAATGTCTATTAAAATTTTATAATGGTCATACAAATGTACAATTGAACCGTTTAGATTGGTCTGTAAATTTAATTTAAACGGTTGGGATTGTTTGTTAAAGTCTTCCACGAATTTAATTAAATATTTAATGAGGCATATTTGTAATACATAATGGTACACGATATTTATTATATCAGTGATAAATAGCAGTACATATCATTTATTGCAAAACTATCTATAATAATCTTAATTTCAAATCTCACACCCTTTCCTTGTATTCCTGTTCCCATGTAACAATTTTTGCCAAGTGTTACTTACATGGGTTGTTGTTTGGGGTGAAAATCCCCTTCTCCTTTCCAACATTCACAAGAGTATTTCATGTGTAATTGTATAGTTGGATTGATTTACCTATATACAAGAGATCCCTGTTCAATAGGTCAATCCTATTACCAAAATTAAATACTCTTACATACAGCCAGAGTCTCGAACATGAAACACCTCCTTGAAGGACTTGTGATCTATTATTAGACCCTAAATTTAAGAGCAAGACAAAAGGCAAAGAAAAAATACAAAAGGAGGTTATCAAGATTGAAGCCAAGGATACACAAGAAATAAGAGGGTAGCATAGTACATTAGTACTGGTATCATAAATAGAGATAGTCAAAATCAATGACGAATACATAAGTTAGCTCAGACGATTTAGATTTACAGGCAACTTAATTTACTACACAACAACACAACCCAGCTCATTGACAAATTGGGTCACCATAAAGATGTGACATTTTTTATGTACCTTCACCCAGTCACCTGCATTATAAGAGCATCACTACATGTGATCTTAGGGGCGTTAACGAGTCAAGCCGAGACCGATCTTATACAAATGTACTCAGCTTGAGCTTGAAGCTCGTCGAGTCGTGAGCTTGAAACTTTAAAATCGAGTTCGATAGGCTTGATTGAGGCTCAATCATCAAAAATCAATTAATTAAGAAACATGTTTTTCAAAATTTTCAGGTTTTACCTATCAAAAAAAATTATTAACATTATTTTATACGAGTAAAAAAATATCACTACAAAGACTATTAATTACAAAGCTCGAGCTCGTTTCTCAAAAAAAAGTCAAGCTTGTTCACGAGCTTTCAAATAAAAAAACGGAGGTCAAGCTTGACTCGTTTTGATCTCGATCTCGAGTCATGCTTGGTCAAGCCAAAATTTGTCCCAGCCGAGTATCGAGTAGTTTACAAGCAGGTTCGGATCGTCAATACCCTTAGACCATAGTTAATCATGGGAAAAGTACATTACTTACCCGGCCACTTTCTCACTCATTTTTTTCCATTTTTCCACGAGTTTTTTTCCCAACCCACAACTCTCTTATCCATGCATGAGCAAAAGGAAAATTAAATCCCCACCTCTCTCATTCTCTCTACCCACTGCTTCTCTCTCTCACAACAAGAACAACACCAATAATAATAATAATAATAATAATAATAATAATAATAATAATAATAATAATAATAATAATAATAATAATAATAATAATAATAATAATAATAATGGGCGCCCCTCTCTCTCTCTTATATCCATGGGCGATTATGGGCGCGATTAGGGCACGATCAGGACACGTTCATATTCCTGCGGTTCTGCGGCGTTTTGGTCCGGCGTAGTGTCCGACGAAAGGGTCCTTCAAAGTTTCCGGCGGGTTCGGCGGTGGTTGCAGCGATTTTCAGGGGTCATTTCAAGCAGGTAACAGGCGACTATAATTGCGTTTTCCGGTGTTTTCTGGTGCTTTTGGGTCAGTTTTCACGCCAGTCTTGGTTCAATTTTCGGGCAAGTTTTTGCGGGGCTTCAGGAGGCGGACTTAGACGACAATTTTGGGTTAGTTATGGGAACGTTTTAGGCGGTCCTTGGGTAGTTTCTGGGCAATTTTTGGCTGCGAGGTGGGTGTTTACGGGATTGTTTGTGTTTGTTGGATGTGTTCCCGGCAGTCCTATTCCGGCAGAATTTGCGGTGTCGAGGTGGTTCGGTGCGGCGGTAATCTAACAATAAAGGGTTGGTTGCGTCGTTGGTGTTTTTGGTGTTTTCGGTGTTGGTGTGTTGCTGGTTCGTGTTGGAGTGACGTAGTGTTTCCGTGTTGGCATCGCTACTGGGTGGTGGTGTTGTGTGCTTCTTGGTGTTGTGTGGTTGTAGGTTCGCGAGGCATTTGTTGTTGTGGTTGCAGCCAACCCCACGACATTGTTGTGGGAAGCTTCATATCCCACGGTGTTGTAGTGGTTTTGTCTTGTTGTTTTGCTTTGTCTTGTTCTTGGTTTGTCTTCTTGTTGTGGCTATTTTGACTTGTTGTTGTTGCTGCATTTCTGTGTGCAAAGTTGTCGCTTTGTGACCGTTCATTCTGGTTGTCTTACCACGGGCTACTCTAATGCCTACTGATGTGGTGCGTTTTCACTATCCATTTGTGGGTCTTAATGGGTGTCAAGATGGGGGGAGGAATGCGCTTACTAAGAGCTCTTTGATCACTCATCTTCGAGATCGTCATTGTAAGGATGCTGCTCAAGTAGTCACACGACACACTCTAACCACTGACTTGGCTATTTTTACTGAGGCTGAGTTGACCTTCCGTCGTATGGGGATTTGGATTTGCGGGGATTGTTTTAATACGCATGCTCTTCGTTCTAAATGTCGTCATGGTGCAGGTTCTAATTTTGTGGCCCCACCTGATGATGGGGATGGTGTTGTTCGGTTTGTGCTCTATAGTCTTTCTAAATCGCAACTCAATTCTGATGTACCCAGTCATGTGGATACAGCGGTGCAAGTACTTGATTGTGGTTTTACCGTCACTCTTCTTGACAGATTTCTTTCTACACGTCTTTGCACTGTGAAATCCATCCCTCCTAAATGTCGTTTGGGTTTTTCCCGGGTATTGAAAGGCACGTTTGATAGGGTGATTTGCAAGCCTAACGACATCTCTTATTGGGTTAGTCTTCTCGTGTTGCCTATGTGTATCCTTAGGACCTTTAGTCCGAGGAGTAATCGCGAGTGCTCATCTGTCGTTAGGCGGCAACGACAGGAAGAGAGCATTGCTAATGTTATTCGTACTTGGAGTGAGTCGGGTGGTAATATGTTGCTTTTGCGGGAAGCTTTGGCAGCTGGATCCCCTACTTTGATGGATGTTGATGAGGATCTTGATTTGGCAGAGCGTAATATCAAGCAGTGTCGTAGGAAGATTTATGATGGACATTACACTGCTGCAGTCCGTGTTCTTTCTTCTTCTGGCGTTGCACCTTATAATGAGGCCACTCTTGCGGATTTACAACCAAAACACCCTTCTTCTCCATCTCCGTCCTGCCTGACATTCCTGTTGATCACCATCATCTCATGGCTATTTCTGATGTTGTTTTGGACCGGATTAGGAGTTTTCCACGTGGAATATCTTGTGGGAGGGACGGTTTGCGAGCTCAGCACCTTGCGGATTGTTTGAGTGGTGCTATTGTGGCTGTTTCAGATGAGTTAGTTGACTCCATTCCTGGGATGGTTAATCTCTTTTTAGATGGGAAATGTCCTATGGGTTTGGGAGAGTATGTTGTTAGTGCTCCCCTCACACCTCTTGTCAAGCCCGATGGTGGTATTCGTCCTATTGTTGTGGGTACTGTTTGGCGACGTCTGGTTTTGAAGGTTGGTGCTGCTATGGTTGGTCCGTCTTTGGGAAGTTATTTTGATGGTCTTTAATTTGGTGTCGGGAGGCCATTCTTCATGCTGTGAACCGGTTGATTGAAGGTCGGGGTTCTGATGTGGGTCTTTCAATGTTGTTGGTGGATTTTCAAAACGCCTTTAATTTAGTTGATCGAGCGGCCATGTAACGTGAAGTTCGTCTTCGTTGCCCGGATATTTCGCGATGGGTTGAATTCTGCTACTCTACTCCAGCCATATTGTATTATGGGGAACACACCTTATGGTCGTCTCAGGGGGTGGAGCAGGGTGATCCCCTTGGTCCTCTGCTCTTTGCTTTGGTTTTACAACCCTTGGTATGTAAAATCAGGGACGCTTTTGATGTATGTCTTCAGGCATGGTATTTGGATGATGACACTATTATTGGTGACACCTTGGTGGTGGGGAAGGTTCTAGAGTTGATTATGGAGGAAGGGCCTTGTCTTGGCTTACATCTTAACGTGGAGAAGACTGAGGTTTTATGGCCTATAGAGGACCCACAAAGCAAGCTTGTGGGAGTCTTCCCCCCTGATGTTTCTTGTCTTTTGCATCGTGTTAAGTTGCTTGGTGGTCCTGCTAGTTCCAATCCATCTTTTAGTGGTGAGCTTGTGATGCAGAGGGTGACCAAGACCATTGGGCTTATGGATAAGGTTGCTCAGCTTGATGATCCACAGTGTGAGTTGTTGTTACTTAGGGCATGTACCGGAGTTTCTAAATTCTACTTTGCTTTGCGTACTTGTCCTCCTGGTATTTTTGAGGAGGCTCAACGCACATTCGTTGAGGCTCTTCGATCTTCCTTGGAGCGTATTGTTACTACTTCAGGGCCTGGCTTTGGCGATTGGAAGTGGCGACTTGTCACCTTACCTTTTTCTTTTGGCGGGCTTGGTGTACGTTTATTCTGCAGGTGATGTTCGTTATTATGCTTTTCTTGCTTCTCGATTGCAATCTTTTGGTTTGCAGACAAAGATTTTACGACGTGTTGGCATTGTTGATCCTGGTCGAGCATTGGAAGATTCGTTGAGTCTATTTAATAGAGCGGTGGAGTATGACATTCTGAGTAGCCCAAGTGAGGTCGTTGCTCCTAAAATCATGAAGAAATTGGCAAATATATATTTCACAAAGGTTACCACATCGGCAGAATCCACCTTCTCTTTATCTCATCAACAGTCGGCATTGTGGAAATCGCAGTAGGGAGATCACACCTTTGCTTGGCTTCGTGCGGTCCCCATACCAGGTTTGACACAGACGATGAATGCTAAGGCTTACCGATGTGTGTTATGTTACCGGTGGGGGGTTCCTTTGTTCTCTGTTACGGCGCCTTGTTCTGCCTGCTCTAGGGTCTTTGCGGGAGATATCTTCGGTGATCATGCGGTATCATGTGTTGGCATTCTGGGTATTAAAAATCAGCATAATATGGTTCGGGATACCCTTGTTGATGTTTGCTATCGGTCTGGGATTTCAGTGCGGAAAAAAGGTTGATATTGGTCTATCTGGAGGGAACGGTGAAGCTCTCCAACCTGCAGACGTGTTGCTCTACTCTTGGGATCGGGGCTGTGATGTGTGTGTTAACTTGACGGGATCTTTGTTAGGTTATGAATAATACAACAATATAACTCATGCGGAAAACCATAAAGCTAGAATCCAAATTAATTGCCACATAGTCAATTAGCATAATTTAGGTGAAATAAAATTTGATGTGTGCCTTCCCTAGCTGCTCCCGAACCGAACAAGAACAAGTCTTTAGAGCCCCAAACGTTGCCCCTCTGTAGAAAGTCCATAGCACTTTTGGATCCGCCTTAGGTTTAACCAACTAGGATTTTACTTAAGGTTTTATGTATTCTTGTTAGGCTTGTATTATGTTCTCCCTTGAACACAATGGGAATAAAGGATATGATTTCGTTTCAATTGATGTGTATAATTATGAGGGCCTAGACTCATATTTATAGTGTAGGAAATAAGGAATTTGAGTCTTACTAGGAATAGCATTACCAACCCTAATAGGATTAAATTTTTTATTCAATTAGAATTGCAACATTAATTAAACTCTTAATTATTTGAATTCTAGTAAGACTAGGAATACTTAATCCAAGGTTACTTGGGAATTAAGCAATCGGATATTTCTTGGAGCCCAAGACGAAACAACCCAATGCAGCCACAACGGGACATGTTGGTGTGCGTGCTGCCTCGGCCCAGTGCCTTGTGGCCCTCGCCTCGGCAGGCCTTGCACTCGCTGCTCGCTGGCTGGGCGCAGCCCATGAGCTGCTGCCTTGCCGCAGGCTTGGCGCGGCCCATGAGCTGTTGCCTTGCTTGCAGCTAGGCACGGCCCATGGCTGCTGCCTTGCTCGCAGCTTCGCGCGGCCCATGAGGCTGCTGCCTTGCTCGCAGGGCGCGGCCCATGGTGCTGCTGCCGGCGCCTCGCTCGCAGAGCGCTGCCCATGGTGTTGCCTTGCTTGTCGAGCGATGGGCTGGCTCGCTTGCCGGCTTGTCGCTCGTCGAGCTTCCAATTTGTTTTCCGATTCAGGAGTTCATTTCCATTTCGAACAAATATTTACGTTTCCGTTAATATTTTCGATTTCGGAAATAATTTCATTTTCCGACAATATTCCGATTCCGATAATATTTCCGTTTCCGACAATATTTCTGATTCCGGCAATATTTCTATTTCCGATAATATTTTCCGATACGAGCTATGTTTCAGTTTCCGGCAACATCTACGACTTTGGATAATATTTATATTTCCGTCATGAACCATATTTCCGTTTCCGGCAATATCATCATTTTCGGAGTATTCTTTATTTTGCCTTTTGACGATTTCAACTCCCACTGGAACACTGCACTGGAACCGAGATCCATCGTTTCCGAATGTTCATAAATGGAGTACTTAATGAATAATGTATTCACTTAAATACTTGATATGTTCACGTACTATTTGTGTGATCCTACGGGTTCAATCAAGAGTAAGTTGTAGATTTATATCATTAATTCCACTTGAACTGAAGCGGCCTCTAGCTAGACATTCAGTTCACTTGATCTCACTGAATTATTAACTTGTTAATTAATACTAGAATTTATTAGACTTAGCATTAAATGCATACTTGGACCAAGGGCATTATTTCTTTCAATCTTCTCCTCTGACACAATCTGGGTTGTTTGGCTTTATCCCGGACCGGGTTGTGACTGATGCGGCTATTCGGGAGCGGGTAAAGTACGAAGCATGTTGCCAGGCAATTCTATTTCTCTTCATTGGGGGAGCTGGATAAGGATGTTGTTGCGTTTTTGAAGCGGGTTCAGAAGTTCTCTAAGACTCAGGATATAGGGGCTCGTGCTGCTGCTCATATTTTTACCAGGATAGGCTTTGCTATAGCAAGAGGAGTGGGGGCCCAGATTGTGTCTCGGCTTCCCATGAACTATTTGTAAAATGGTTGACATTGTTAGCATTTGATTCATAATAATAATAATAATAATAATAATAATAATAACAATGTTGTTCGTGATACCCTTTTGGATATTTGCTATCGGTCGGGGATTTCTGCTCGCAAGGAGGTTATGTTGGGCTAACTAGTGAGAGTGATGGAGCTCTTCGTCCTGCAGATATATTGCTTTATTCATGGGATGACGGTCTAGATGTGTGTGTTGACTTGACTGGGTCTTCCCCTATTACGCAATCTGGGTTGTCAGGCTTCGTTCCGGGTCGGGTTGTGGCGGTTGCAGCGCAGCGGAAGCAGGATAAGTATGCGGCACGTTGTAGGGCTTTGGGTTACGGTTTCTTTCCTTTTTCCTTCTCTTCTTTTGGGGAATTAGAGAAAGGGGTTGTTTCTTTGCTGAAGCGGGTCCAGACGTACTCCAGGGCTCAGGACATTGGGGCACTGGCAGCTGCCCACATTTTCAGCAGGATCGGGTTTGCCATAGCTTAAGGAGTGGGGGCCCAAATTGTATCTCGGCTCTCCTCCAACTTCTTGTAGTTCACTTGATCTTTGTAGCTTGTTAAGCTTGTAACCTTTTGGTGTTTTCCCATAATAATAATAACAATAATAATAATAATAAGTAGAAAGTAGAAGATGAGTAACTAGATTTTTGGTAACTATTGTACGTGGTAGTAAATAAGGAAATTTGTCAGAAATGACCTTTTAAAGTCAAAAAATTGTGACGAGCGACCTTTTTTTTTAAAAAAAAGTTGTTACATAGGACCTAAAACCAATTTTTTGTTGTGAATAGGGACCTGAACTCATTTTCCGGTGGTCAACTCAATTTTTCCGGCGTTGACCCACTCGTGTGGATCACGTACCTAATAAAAAAATATTTTTTCCTTTTAGAATTCCGTCCAATATTTTTTAAATTAATGGTTGTTGAATTTTTTTTTTCTTTTTAATATGTCAAAAATATATTTTTTAAAAATGATTGTTGAAAAATAATCGTTACAAGATGTTAATGTCGGGTCAAATGGCACGCTACTATTTGGTCGAACTTTCATCACCCAAAAGCAAACAAATCCCCCATGCCATAAGGATTTTTATCTAATTTAGTTATTCCGTATTAAAGTTGACGCGTTTTGATATTTGACGTTACTTACTTTTGGACATTATTCATTTGATTATCCTTACAAGTCCGTTAACGATAATTAAACCTAACCGACGTTATAAATGAAACGGGTTAACCAAGCATAAGGGTCAGTAAATTTTTGAAGACTAAATTCTTGGAATGTCCTTCTGACAAAATAACAGATGAAATAATGAAGAAGAAAAGCCAGAAAACAAAGCTTATGAGTCACAAGTGCTGCTATTTTATGAATCTGTGATGATAATATTTGGTGCCCCCCACATTAATTATTGAATTTGAGATTTGAGAGGACAGCCCTATTTCCTTATATTTGCTGCAGTTACCAGAAATTTGGGTTATATTTGCTGCAGATTATTACGACAAAAATTGTCACTGGCCCCATCTTTCATCTTCTATTAGGTTATGAAAGTATGATGATTCACTTGATTGTCTAATATTCAAAATTAACACATTTTGAAAGTTGTATTAACGTGTACCATTAGACTTGTCAAATAGGTTGGTCTAATTTAGCGGATATTTTTTAGTGCGAATGAGCCTCAAGGGCAATATAAATTACAAATGAGAGTAAGGGGATTCGAATCTGAGACCTATTGTACACAGACCCTCAGTCTTAACCACTAGGCTGAGACATCACTGATTTTTAGCGGATTAACTTTATATCGGACTAATTCGATCAACGGATTTGAGGCCGTGCATGTAAATGATACTCCGTAAATGATATCATAAGACTTGTAATTTGTTAATGTAGGGTTTTCTAGCAATAAAGCAATCTTTATTGGAGACTGATAACAACATAACATACACATACTCCATAGATTGATTGCATGAAATATAGGTAAAAAGAGAAAATGACATTTGAATACCAAAAAAATGTCCTCATTCTCCATACTTTAAACTCATTCAAGTACTCATCCATATTTTCCCATAAACAACAGCTATATTTCATTGAACCCCATCTTTTTAATTGATCATATATCACATGTTTCGAACGACTTGACACTGTCAAATATCTGTCTTTGCAAACTTCTATGCTGCCATAAATGATCAAAATAGTACCTACTTGTTTGGATATTGTCACCATATTGCTATGGAATCAATTATATTTTTGGATATTGGCATATTGCTATTGAATCAATAATAACTTTGGATTTTTATATATGGTCTCTTCGAAACCTCAATAATAATTTTGGATTTATATATAGTATCCTCGATTCTCTTACATGGTATGACTAGTTGTTGGATTTGTACGGCCCCAAGGTATAAAAATTTTCTTGTAAAAATACTACGTAAAATACGATAGATTAGTTATAAATTTATGAGAAATGTGGTAAATGATATGGAGTAAAAATGTTACACTAAATTTGGTTAACATAGAATAGATAAAGTATGATTGAAATTCACTATACTTGTTTGAGATTGGTTACGTTTGGTTTTCTGCACTGTTCAATTTTAAAATAAAAAATACAACTAAATCACCAAATCATGGCGTATTAGCACCACAATAAATCACCGTAATCAACTACGAAGTACAATATTTGAAACAAATTATCAAGAAAAGTGGATCAAATAAAAACAAAAGTACTTCGTATTAGAGAAAAACATCATGTCCTTCTCTTTTAGATTCTTGAGAACGATATCTTTTTAAACATAATCACAATTTCTTATTTACAGGTGAATTAAATAAATATTATACACCGGATTAAAAGTTAACTCAAAATGATTAAAAGTTACCCTTACATGTGTAAAATTATGCTTAAAAGAGGAAAAAAAATGAAAAAGTAATAAAGGGCAAATAAGACCATTCACTGTTGATAAGGAAAATGCCAAATAAATGAAGAAAAAAAATGACAGGCAATGCACTATTATGGGAATAGTAATTGGAACTCCTTGCTTTTATAAGTGTTAGGATTAGGTTATACTCCGTATTTGATTCAATTGAAATTAACTTATTCTGAACTTATTTTTGATGAATAAAACTTTGTTAAAATTGTCTGAAAAAAACTTATTTTTGTTGAAGTGAACTCATATTAACTTTCTAAAGTTATTTATGCTAAAACAAGTAAAAGTACGTTGAAACAGACAGACCCTTAGTCTTCGCACGTCTAACACTCACCCTCCTTTTTAGTCCAGATCAATCATTATGTCATAATAATCTAAAGACATGGTCGCGCGTTTTTGTTATAATAATCTAAAGATTGTGTTGGCCGGACTATGTGTAGTTAGACCTCAATCACAAAGGTATGTGAAGGGGAAAACAAATTATCTTTCTCATTTTCGTTTCCTTCTAATCAACAAGTTTAGATCTTGTATCTCTATGTAGTCCCTTCTTTCTCTTCAAGTTTTCCTTTTAAGTACAACGTGTTTTACAATGTCAAGTTGTTTTACATGTCATGCATCCATATAAGTTCGTTGATGCATAATATCCATTGTGCACATGAATCGTATTCTAAAATTTGTCATAAGATGGTCTTCAATTCCACATGCTTGTTTACTATCTTTGACGTTGTGCACCTTTTTTCACCCGTCTAAAATTTCCTACCTAGCCTTAGGCTATGTTCTACTCATATTATTTTAATTTATTTCAGACAAAATAAGTTCAGATAAGTTCAATAAATTAAGTTTATTTTTCATATATTTTTACACTTAAATAAATAAATAAATCAGATAAAATAAGTTCAGATAAATAAATTAAGATAAATTTAGTTAAGTTTAGATAATATAAGTTCAAACAAAATATATCGACTAGAACAGAGCCTTAAATAATAGAAGCTCGTGAACTGATTTTGATATATCTTTTTATGAGCGTAGCACATAAGACGGTGATTCATAGTGGATATGCCAAACAATTTTTAGTGTGCGAATCATCTCCCCCATTAGACTAGTAGGGAAGAAGGCAAAAAGAGTCCCTTTCAAATGTTTCTTATTTCATAATGACTTAATTCATCAAGGAAAGAAATTAAGAAAGCTTGAATCCTCCTTTAGTTTCCATCCCCTTTCTCGATCCAACATTTTAGAAAGGAAAATTTATCTCGTCGCCTGTCTTTTCCCACCTTACTTGGCTTCTAAATCTTTCTATCCAAACAATTATAGTTTTACATGTTTTCTTATGTTTTACATGTTTTAAATCTTTCTATCAACTTTTTTTATTAATATAAAAGTTAATCAAAATTAGGTTAAAGTTAAAAAAAATGAATAAAAGTTATTTTGGTGTAAAATAAATTTATTGTACATCTTGTGCGCGCAAGACCTTTTGTTTTCTTAATTGGGTTAGTTTAGAATTTATACCGTAGGCTGATTGAGCTCAAAGCAAATGCATATCGAAACTAATTTTAAATGAGACAGAGTAACTCTCCACTATTATAATGCATAAACTAGTTTTTAGGCCCGGATGATGCTCCGGTTACTACGTTAATAACATTCTCATTTACTTATATTATTTGTTTTTGCAATGATAACATAACATGCAATAGCTTAGTGGTAAAAACTTTATTGTTAAAATTCAAGGTCATGGGTTCAAACCATGTTTGACATTTTTTTTTTAATATACATATAACGAACGACTCATAAGCAGAGCGCCACATGACACATATACTTTCTTTTAGACGTCTTTTAATATATAGTATAGATATTTTGTATTGTTATTCATTACTCGTATAAGACAACTCACATATACACGATATGGGTTTTCAGTTTTCACTTCTCAACATACAAGACTACTTGGCAGGAAGTAGAGCTGTCAAAAACTGACCCGACCCGAAAACCCGACCTGAACCGACCGAACCCGTAACCGACCATGACCCGAAATTACGGTAAAACAGGTAACCCGAAACCCGACCTGTACCCGACCCGAAAAAACCGATAACCGATTTTAACCCGATGTTGTAACACCTGAACCCGAACCCGACACCCGACCCGAAAATGACCGATAACCGAACTGACCCGACCGAACAATGACCCGAACCCGATTTGATACCCGACCCGATGTCAACCCGAAACCGATTGTAACTCGATGAAACCTGCTATTGACCCGACCTGTGAGAACCCGCTACTCGATTTACCCGAGTTATCAATGACACGACCAAATATTAACTTCATTGATATATCTATTTTAATTATTTATTGCTAAATATTGAAAAATTTAACTCTAAAATAAGTTAAACAAAATTTTTTAGAATATAAAATCCTTAAAATGTATAGGTTAATTATCAGACCCGAGTTTGACCCGTCCCTGAGAGTGACCCGATCTGAATTCTATTTGATCGGATTATTATCCGATCCAAACTAAGACCCGAACCCGAAAATAACTGTATTGCAAACCGACTTAAACCCGACTCGATAAGACCCGAACTCGAAATTATCTGCTACAAACCGACTTAAACCCGACCCGATAAGACCCGAACCCGAAATCAAACCTGACCGAAATGTGACCCGACTCGAACCCGACCTGAACCCGGGATAGGAAAAAACCCGATATGACCCGACCTGAAATCGACCCGACCGAACCCGAACTCAACCCGAATGAAATATTGACCCGACACGACCCGACCTGATCATGACCCGAAACCCGAGATGACCCAACCCAAACCCGACCCGATGACCTGTTTTGACAGCTCTAGCAGGAAGGTGCCAAGTAGCCATCATTCAAGTCACATGTTAGCATGATACCATTCAATGTGAAAATGACCAACTAGTCTTATAATTCGCTACTAAAACTTAAATTGATTTATTTTATAATGTATAGAAATTAAAAAAGAATTTGAATCTGTACACGGTTGTATAATCACATTCTGTACAAATTTTGGTGAAAGTTACTCTCTCCGTTTTATAAAGATTTTTACGGTTACTATTTGCATAAATATTAAGATAAAAGTAGAAAAAGTTGGTTGAATATAATAAAATATCGATAAAGTAAGAAAAATGTGTAAAAATGTGAACAAGCGTAAGAAAGAAAAATGAATAAAGTAAGAAAACTAGTGAGTGATAAATTATAAATTTTGTGAGCTTGAGGTAAAAAGGGTCATTTATTATCATGACCTCATTGGCTCAAAGAGACTCCCGCCACAAGCGGGGTAAGGGGGGTCAGACGTACGCAATTTTACCTCTAGAATTGCAGAGATATTGTTTCCAATTGACCCAAAAGCGATAACGGGACAATGAGACGACCATCTTCTACTTCATGGAAATGAAGGAAAGTAAGCGAATAGGTTTTAATATGCATTGATTTAGTCAATTACATCCCAAATCCAAAAGAACAAATGAACCCTTATCAGAAATGGACATGGTGAGGTAAAAAGGGTAAGATAATAAATTTTCATGTACAAAAATAGAATAAAATAAAGTGTAAAAAACATTATAAAACGAACTAAAACGAAAAACGTAAAAATCATTTTTAAACGGGTAGTTATCGTTAAATACAAACTTTTGTATAAGGCGGTCTTTCTCGTAAGACCGCCTTAATGACACTTAGTCTGCCACGTAATTTGCTGACGTAAGCATACATTTAGCTTTTTTAATGAAAATATATATGCGTATTTATCATTTTATCTCATTTCATTTTCACCCTAATTCATTTCTCACTCCTCAGAAACTCTGCCTTTCTCTCTCTTCTCGAATCGTTGCCTGCCCAAATCGCCGTCGGAGATGGCTAAGAAGCCGACGGAACAGACAACGGTGGTGGCTTGTTGAGGTAATTCCTCATCTCTCTCCTTCATCTGGATTTCTCTTTTCTATCTCCTCTAAAATTCTTCAATTTTTTCGATTTTGATTTTCGAAACCCTAATTGTTGATGATTTGTAACAGAAGAAGCGGCGACAGTGGTGGTGGTGGAGGAGAAGAACAGCGAAGTCGATTGTGGTGTTTAGCAGCGGGATCCTGGTGGCCGGCGGGATGGGGAAGTGAAAACCAGATCGGCGAAGGAAAGAGATGAAGGAGAATCCAGCGTCGCTGCCGTCGCCAACGAAGGTTGTCGGAAATCTAATCTCCTTCGCGCAACCTATAAATTTCCGGCTTCTCTCTCGCTCGAACTAAATCTTCAAGGTATGTAATTCGTTTTTTTTTATTGTTGTCGATTTTGATGGTTGAAGCTATGTTTACGCTAGAGTTTTTGGATTTTGATTTTTGATGTAATTAGGTCAACTCTTGCGATTTTGTTTTTGATTCTATTAGGTTTTTGTTTCGTTTCGATTGAATTGATTAGGTTTTTGTTCAATCCTTTAGGTTTTTGGTGTCGATTAGATTGGATTGATTAGGTTTACTTTTTTCAGTTTATGTGGATGTAATTGATTTGTTCTTGTTTCCGGCAGGAGGAGGAGGCTTTGCGGTGGTGGCGGTCTGGCTGATGGTTGTGCAATGTTGGTGCTGCGATGTGATGCCGATTATTGTGATAGAATCGTTGCAGACTGAGGATTCGTAGCTGGAAGCACTGGTGTTTTAGTTTTAGTTAAGAATTGTAATGTTTTAGTTACACTTTTTTTGTATTTAGTTAAGAATAATTATGTTTTAGTTTTAGTTATAATTCTGAAATAATGGTCTTCTCAGTGGAATTGCTGGATTGATTTTCTATGTTTTAGTTATGAATTTTTAAGTTTTAGTCACGATTTTTTTGGTTTTAGTTAAGGTTTTTTGAGTTTTAGTTACGTATTTTTGAGTTTCCATTCAGGGCTTTAGTTATGATTTTTCGAGTTTTTGTTATGATTTTACCAGTTTAAGTTACGATTTTCTTGGTTTTAGTTAATATTTTTTGAGTTTTAGTTATGTATTTTTGATTTTCAGATAACGAATTTCAGATTTTTAGTTAAGATACAAAATTTTAAGCATTGAAAATAATTAGGTAAGCAATTGAATCAATTAGTTAAAATTTAAACTAATAAGTTAAGCTTCAGAACCAATTAGTTAAGCAATGTAATAAATTAGTTAAGTAATGTAACATATTAGTTAAACCATAGAATCAATTAGTTATGCACTGGATTTAATTAAGTTAATCACTGGAATTAATTAGTTAAGTTTAAAGTTCAATTAGTTAAGCAACGAAACTAATTAGTTATGCAACAAAATCAATTAGTTAAGTACTGAACCAATTAGTTAAGCAATTAAATCAATTAGTTAAGCATTGCAACTGATTAGTTAAGATTTTATGAGTTTTAGTTAATAATAAGTTTGTTTAAAATTAATAACTATTTGACTCATAAGTTTAACTATTTGTCTTTATACGTTAACTATTTGTCTTTATACGTTAACTATTTTGTTATTCAATTAGTTATGATTTTTATTATTTTTAGTTATGTTTTATACTAGTTTAGTTAGTACCAAAAAAAATTGAAAATTTTAATTTTGAAAAAAAATTCGAAAAAAAAATAATTTAAGCCTGAAATCCAATTAGTTAAGCCTGAAATCCAATTAGTTAAGCCTGAAGTCCAATTAGTTAAGCCTGAAAAAAATTCAAAAAAAAAAAAATTAATTTTTTTTTAAAAAAAATTACATGCTGACTTCAGCATGACGTCAGCACACGCGCCAACATGGCTGCCAGCAAGACTACCAACAAGGCGGTCTTTCCTGTGAGGCGGTCTCACACAAAAGTTTCTCATCGTTAAATGTCGTTGCTCACTTTGGTGTTCTTGATCAATCAATGTATTGTGACAAAGTCACGTAGTTATAGGTCGTTTGCCACAATTAATGTTCGCTAATCTCCTCTTAAAGCTACATCTTGTCCCTTGATTAATAAATTAGATGGTATTCTCCTAAGGAATAAAAATTCTCCAATCCTCTTAATTCTTAAAGCTACAAATAAAAGAAAATTAACTACCATTACACCGTATTTGACCAAAATTTCATCCCCTCACTTAAAAGTCTAAACCATAGTTAGTCGATCGTAAATCTATCTATCTATCTATCTCTTTCTATCGATCACATTCACTAGGCTCCTTAAACACACATGAATCCTTAAGCTCACCCCAATATGTTATTAGAACTGGGAACTGTACGTGTTTTAAATGTACATACTTATTCGATCTATACTTTGCTCTTTTTGGTGCAAATGAGCCACAAGGACGGCGATGAGAATCATTCTCAGGATCACTTGGAACCGGGATGGAAGCTCTAACCAACTGAGCTATCCATCACTCTCTATACTTTGCTCTTAAAATATTGCAACTTACCCTTTTAAATGGATATCTAGCTCCCTATCTCATACTCCCTCCAGCCCTCTTTGAATTTTCATGACACGTCTTAAAATATACTCCATCCGTTCTGAATACTTGCACCTCTTTTCTTATAAAGTCGTCTCGGAATACTTGAACCATTTCTATAAACGACATATTTTTCTAATTTTATGTTGTTTATCTCATTTACCTAAAGTCTCACTTGTATTCCTAACATCTGAAAAAACATTAAAAAAATCACCACCACCCTCACCAACCTCAAAAAGTTGACACATTTTCCACTAACTATATTAAAAAAAAATACTCAATATCAATTACCACCTATTTAAATAATAAGTCAATTAAATTGCCTTAAACTATGTGCCGGTCAAACCAGTGCGAGTATTCCGGGACCGAGGGAGTAATTATCTTCGATTATATATTCGTAAAATTATAAAAAGAAAGAATTATCATCGAAAAATATACTCCACGTTGAAAAGAATCAATAAAGACTCTATATGACGCTACGGCAAGGATCAAAAGTGTGATGGGATGCAAAAAATTTATTAATGAAGGGGATAACTTGATTGTGAATAACTCGATAAACCGGATTTGGTAGGTTCCTTGTGGGATTAGTGGGCTCATTAAGGATGCTAGTTGGAATTTATCGAATTTGGATTCATTTTCGATCATTCATTTGTTATCGGGAAGCCAACCAAGCAGCGGATTTTTTGTTTGCAAAAGGAAGCTCTTCTGCTAATATGTCGTTATGGTTTTCATATTTTGATCATTTCCTCTCCCTCGTCATCCAAAAGAATGAGTTCTTTTCTGTAATACCCCGAAATTTTAAATTCGATTTATTAAAATTGAAAATATTTATTAACTTAATTTCGTTTTAATTAAATTACGAATAATCAAATTTCGTTATTTTAATCGTTTTTACGAATTATTTTAAACGATAAATTTATAAACTGAAATTATTTATTTTCGTTAACGATAATTTATTTATTTTTAAGGAATTATTTTAATTAAACATTTTATTACAAATTCTGAATTTTTGCCAAATATTGTGAATTTATTATAAAAAAATAAAATAAAAATAAAATAAAAAAAATGAAAATGTCAGCTTTATTTTCTTGCTCCCCACGCTCAAACCAGGAAGTCAATACTTCCTTCCTTCCCTCAAAATTCTGTCCAAGTTCACTCCTTGGAGCCCAAGGAATACACCTTGTTCTTCACTCTACTTACTTACAAATTCAGAAAATTTAAGGTGGAATTTCAACAACAAACAAAACACAATTTCAATTTCAATTTTTGGTGATTCAATCCAACCAACCACCATCAACCACCGTCTGCCACCACCGCAGCCACCACCGTGCACCACCATTCTCACAACCACCTCAACCACCCTGACCATTGTCGCCCCCAGCACCACCGTACACTCCACCCCTCGTCCCTGCTCTCTTCGCACTCCCCTGCCCCTCCCCTGTCTCTCCCCTGTCTTGCTCGATACGCCACCAGCCCGACGCCACTTTACCACCCTACAAACACCTCACCACCTCCCAAACAAACCCCCGACCCCAATAACCCGACAAGCCGCCCTCCCTCCTCCCAGAACCGACCGAAATCCCCGCCCATTCCCCCCTGTTTTTCGCCCCTGTTCGAGCTCTTTTCCCCTTTCCCTCGCCGTTCTTCCGCCACCAAACCACCAGCATCACCATCGCCCGTCGGCGTCGAGTCCCCATGTTAGGTTATGATACATATGACAATTCATAAATCATGCGGAAAAACCATAAAGCCAGGAAAGCATATTATTTACACATAATCATTTAGCATAATTTAGATGCATACTATTTGTTGCGTGCCTTCCCTAGCTGCGCCCGAACCGAACAAGAACAAGTCTTTAGGACTCCAAGTGTCGCCCATCCGTAGATAGTCCACAGCACGTCCGGATCCGCCTTAAGCTTGACCAACTAGGATCGCCCTTAAGGTACTTAGAATTTTCGGCACTTATAGGCAATTGTGTGACTGAATTTTTGCTCTCAAAAATCACTTTTAATACTTGAATACTCTATGAAAAACTCGTGTCTAAATTTATGACCCTAGGCATATATTTATAGAACCTTGGAAAGGATTTCGAATCCTGTTAGAATACTAATTAATTAATTAGAATCCTATTAGAACTCTAAATAATTAATTTAATCTTTTAGGATTAGGATTTTAATCTATGCACGAATTCCGATAGCTTTAGGATTCGTATAGCACGTACACACGCACCGCACGAGCATCGCACGCCCATGCGCAAGCCTTGCGGCCCACGCTGTGCGCACGGCGCACAGGCCCATTGCCCGCAGCCCATTTGTGCGCGCGCGCCAGCCTTGGTTGGGACTGGCCTTGCGCTGGGCCTGGTCGAGGCATTGGCGTGTTGTTGGATGCGTGTGGTTTGCTGGGCGATGGCCTGGCTTCGTGCTGGGCCCTCGTTCGGCAGGCCTCGTCCGATGCTTATTCGTACGATACGCTTCCGATTAAATTCCCGGTTCCGGAATTCATTTCCGATACGAACAATATTTAACATTTCCGATTCCGGAATCAATTTCCGTTTCGAACAAATATTTAATATTTCCGATTCCAATAATATTTTCCGATTCCGATAATATTTTCCGATAATTATTTGTTTCATAATGCTAACGTGCCCATGTTATTTAGCTTGAAAAGACTATAATGCCCTTACTCTCTTTGGTTATATTGTCCCGACTACTTATTGTAAATTATACTCCATAATTAAGGATTTAATATGACTTTAGTGATCGGTAGTCGGACGGTTAAACAATAGCTACAAGATAAAGGAAACTAGTCGCAATTTAGAAGGTACCATGGTGCACCGTGAGTATATATGGTGCACCTTAAGAACACTAATATATAATTAAAAAAATATTTGGTTACGTGAAAAGAACATGAATATATTTTTAAATTATATTTTTAATAAATAGTGAAATAATAATATTATTTTGGCAAATTTGCCAAAAACAACCTTTTAAAGCCCATTTTTTGCGAAAAACAACCTTTAAAAAATTATTTTGCTAAAACAAACCTTAAAGTAAAATTAATTTGCGAGAGACAATCTATTTGTGTTTTCAGGCGTTGACCATACATTTCCGGCATTGACTTCCCCGGTTTTACTACATGCACCCTTTTCCCACTTAAAACAAATTGGAGCCAAAAAAAAAACACCCAAAATTCATTCTTTCTTTGTTCTTCTTCTTCCCCCGCCAATTTTTTGGCCCTCTCTTTCTGCTGAATTATTTTGTATGAAATTGTTGCTTCCAAGTTAGATTGCTTCTCAATTCAATCATTGTCGACACTAGCTCTACAACAACAATTTGGTAAGTGTTGTTAATAAATTTTGTGTAATTTTAATGTAGGAAAGTTAGGGTTCCCCCCCCCCCCCCCAAAAAAATTTGCTTGAGCAATTAATTCTCTGAAATCAACACCAAGAAGTAAAAAAAGGGTAAGGCAAGCAAAAGTAGCAGGCGCAGGTGAACCCGGTGGCGGCGACAACGGCGGATTAACCAAAACGCAACCGATTTCGTTGTTGAAACCACCAATAACAATGATGCACACCGCAAATTCACCGTAAAATACTTGATATCCGATGTGGGTGTTGAAGAAAAATGGTAATTGCTAAGAGATGAAGGTAAAGTGGGGGACTTAATAAGGGATTGAGTTGGGTTCATCAAAGGCCTCTTATGAGGAGGTGACAAAATGGGGTTTTTAGGTGTTGATGTTGATCGCAGATGAAGGCGATGGAGTAAAATTGGGCTCATTCTTCACTAAAATTGGATTCAAAACACCAGAAATTGGACCTATTGAAGAAGTGAGAGGTGGGTTTGATTGAAACTCAATAATTTGATTATTAAAATGGTTAAAATTGCCAACATTTGGGTGCTTTTGGGTGATTAAAGATGTAAAAAAAGATGGTGGACTTGGGTTGAAATCGGAAGAGATGTCACTGTTTTCTTTTCCAATTTGAACTTCGGATTTTTTCTGATGCATTTACATATGGAATAAAACCCAGCAATTACACAAACCCAAGGGAAAAGGGAAATTATTTTTTGTTTTTTTTCGGTGGGAATTTTGGTTAAGGGAAAATTGGAAGGAATATGGGTGAGGGTAGTAAAATCGGGGAAGTCAATGCCGGAAATGTATGGTCAACGCCTGAAAACGCAAATAGGTTGTCTCTGCCAAATTAATTTTACTTTATGGTCTGTTTTCGCAAAATAATTTTTAAAAGGTTGTTTCTCGCAAAAAAATGAGTTTTAAAAGGTTATTTTTTATAACAAAAAAGTGAAATATAATATCGCATGTTCTTTTGTCGTAGTGTCACGTTCTTTTGCTTATGCACATATGTTCTTTTGGTGCACCATGATCACTGTATAGTGTGCACCATGGTACATAGTCCACGGATTGGAAACTCGTTTGCGAATTGTACGGAGTATTTATTATCGGTGGCTTTCACAGTAATAATGAGGTGAAACCGTGAGAGTGATATTTGACGAGTTTATGACCTTACTTGAAAGATGATAGGTTTGAATGCAAATGAGGTGTCTCAAATGCTACGAGTAGTATACCCAAACCATGGGTTATGTAAGGCCGTAAAGGTCGTGTAACGTGTTAGCAAGTCGACTAAATTTTTCAGAGGTCTAATCTTAATATATACTCCGTTTCAATTTTCTATGTCATACAATGACTTCTACTCCAATCAAATTTTCAAATAAACAAAGAAAATAGGCAAATTTATTAAAAAGGACATTTTATAACCCAAATTTTGCGAGAAATGACCTTATATAAAATTTTTTGTGAAATCACACCTTAATGTAAATTTTTTTTGCGAGAAAGAACCTTATATAATTTTCTTTTGTGAAATCACACCTTAATGTAATTTTTTTTTTTTGCGAATGACAACCAAAAGCAAATTTCCGGCATTGACTGAGCTTTTTCGGCCATTGACTTGCACGTGAGAAGCACGTGTGACTTTATTTTGCTAAACACACCCAATTTTCCTCCAAAATTCTAAGCTTTAAAACCTAAAGTTGAAAAAAAAAATCGAAATAAAATCAAGTTTGAAAATTCAAGACTCGAGAAAATCAATGTCTTTAGCCAACGTAAGCCACACGTGCTGCTCACGTGCAAGTCAATGGCTGGAAAAGCTCAGTCAATGCCGGAAACTTCTCTTAGGTCCTTTCTCGCAAAAAAAATTATTTTAAGGTGTGTTTTCACAAAAAAAAATTATATAAGGTCCTTTCTCGCAAAATTTGAGTTATAAAAGGTCCTTTTTGGCAAATTTGCCAAGAAAATAAATGAATTAAAAGTCTAAAACATGGCTAACATATACTAGTAGGCACTAATAAGTATTTTAATTATGTTTACGGTCCATTCTAAACAATTATAATTATGCCCCTAACACTAAGGGCATGTTTAAGAGACGGGGAAAAAAAGATTAAGATAGAGCATAATGGTCGTCGACTTAAACATAATCAATACGAAGTATCAATTAATTGAAAATGTGATTGTGGCCCATACCTTTACGGTTAAGGGAGATCCAATTGTATTTAATGGTCATGACACTCAAAAGCTTCCAATTTTACAAGGTCCGACATTTACTATTCTGCTTAAATGCAACATGATGGTAGACGTAGTGAACAATGAAATACCTTCTAATTCGGATTTAGTTAACATATTATTAGTTCAAGTTAAATTATTACTCTATAATTCTGTATTGCTTTGTGAGGGATTCTTTATCTTAAGAGTCAACTAATAAGTTATATTTACCATGGTCCTTCGCATCAATTGGTTCACGAAGATTTCAATAGATCTCTAATTATCGATCTTTTATTATTGCCACATTATTGACAACCATACCATCTAATAATTAATAATTCTCATGTTTTTATACTCATCTCTCACCAATTAGTTGTTGTATGTACTGTTTGGTTTTTTCTTAATTTGTGGAAGAAAACTTCAACTATTCACATCACTAAAACTCCGTATAATATTAACTTTCAAAAATAATAATTAATTATTACTCTGTATATTAATATAATAAATGTACGTTGAAACAAATTTAAATAGCAATACCTCACAGGCTAATCTAAATCAATATACTTAACTGTCTATATAAAATACTGCGTATGGAGGTTTTATTTTAAGCACTCGGTACTAAAATCCTTAATGAATCGTGAGGATTAACGTGCCTATTTAATATAGCGTCGATTTGTGCTTAATTGTTCAAACTTCCCTTGCAAAAGATATTAATGTTAATAATTGTTCTGGTGTTGAAACAATGGATTTTGGATTGAAGACCCTTGTGAAGATGAGAAAGATCTTGCTTGTTTGATTATGTGGAGTCCAAATATACCTGCACAATAACAAAGTCACTATAGAGAGAGTTCTCTAGAATTATGAGTGGTTAGCCAATCAATTGGACGTACCTTGATACATGCGCCTTGGCGACATATATATATAATGTTTGTGTAGTAAATGCTACTAGGACATTTATTGCTGAGTGGGCATTGGGCCACTTAAATCAGGCTTAGAGCCATGGCTAGGTCGGAGATTTAAGTTGTGTTTGGCCTAGTGGACTTTTGGGCAGTCGACTCAATTGGGAGTCAATTAGAAACCCAGCAATAAATAATGTTAACATACCGTACCTCATGATTCATGCGAGTTGGTGCCACAGAAAAATTAGTTTAAAATAAATTTGTGATTAAAAAAATTAAATAGACACCCCTCTTAATTGAAAAAAGTTCAAAAATATATTTAAAAGTAGATTTAATAATTAAATAAATACAATAAGCATACAAACCGGTGCTTTTGAACGGAAAATGTTTGGTTGACCATAAGGGTTGGCAACCCCGGCCCTAAGATACATATAACATAAAATAATATATAAGCACAATTAATTGGAGAGAGAATATGTTGTATGTAAAGTTTCAATGCATTTGTAACCAATCAAAATTCAATATTAAAAGGGTTACCAACCATTAGGGTCACTCTATCATTGTCCCTTTTGAACGTGCTTGGCGTGAACGGCTAAGGTTGTCATTACTGACCTACTCCTAACTCCTAATGTTGTCATTATTATAATCCTAATCCTAATTAAACATTTATACCAGAGTATCATTGAAATTTGAAGTCTTCTAAAATAATGGCCTCATTTATTACTTAATTAATCCGTAATTATTTAATATACTTGCTGATCACCGTATCTTTTGTGTTGTTGAGGACTCGAAAGTTTAATCACTACTCCGTGCACGTAATTAATTTTAAAAGGCTAACGTGCTTAATTAAAGAATCTTTTACTGTAAGTCCATAACTATCGGTGTGATAGACGCCAATTTGACTACTCCGTATCACAATTGGTTTGCTACTTTGATAGACGGCAATGACGATAAATTCAAATATTGTAATCTACATTAAATAATAGTCCTCACTTTGTATATGTAGGAGTATTCTTCCACGTGAAAGAAATATGATGTTTAACAATTAACTGTTAGTTTAGTGGTGATTAAGGCTGAACTTGGTAGGGAGGATCCATGTTCAATCCCCGCAATAACAATTGGGAGGAGAATGGAACCACTCAGAACTCGCTCCGATTCTGGATTAGCCATAAGGGTGAACCGGGTGGTACACATAAAAAAAAAAAATCGATGTTTAGAATATCTTTAAATATACTCATGTCCTTAATATATTGAATAGAAGATGGCTTGGTAATATGGCTATATATTGGAGTATTAATCAAGACTTAGCACTTAGTACTTTGCATGTGGCACACACACGGTTTATTTAATGATGTAATCAACGTTAATCTTTTTGTGGTTATTAATTAATTAATATTTTGATTATTAATTAATTAGTCCGTAATTATTTAAATAGGATAATACCAAGAACAGTTATTTAGTAATTCTCATATTGGTTTTCTATTTATCTGAAGCAGAATGTTAATGACGTTTTTTATATTTCTTACAAAAGTCAGTTTTTCTTCTAAAAACATGTTCATGGGAATGGATGATGTTGTTGTATTCCATTCATTTGATTAGCGAATCCTGGGGGAGTAGATTAACTTTGAATCCCATCAACAATATAGCGGGGGATAATATTATCCCAAGGACAAAGATTAACTCGTCCTAATCTAGTTTCTGTAATTTCGTTTTGATAATTCAAAGTATATATAGTTTATAACAATCTTAGGATAATATTATGGAGAGCACGATTAAGATGTTCGGTAATGATAATGTGAAACTAGATCGTTTTGATGGAACCAACTTTCTGCGTTGGAAGGAGAAAATTTCGTTCTTGCTTACTGCTTTGAAGATTTTCTATGTTCTGGATCCGAAGTTGGGGACGTTACCAGCACCATCAGACAAGAACACCGAAGGGATGATTGCGGATCCTAAAAAGCGCACTGAAGATGAGATGTTGTGTAGAGATTATATTCTGAATTCCCTCTCTGATCGTTTGTGTGATCTCTACACTCTAATTCAGTCTGCATAAGAGATGTTAAAAACCCTGGAGTTCAAGTATGATGCTGAAAAACAAGGGGCAAATAAGTTTATTACTTTTAAAATCTTTGAATTTTCTATGGTTGATGGCACTTCTATACTTGATCAAGTGCATGAATTTCTGATATTGATTTCTAAGTTTAAAGATTTGATGATAACCATTCCTAAGAAACTGATTGTGGGAGACTGGGAGGGATTATTGCCAAGTTACTACCATCCTGGAATGATTACAAGAAGAAGTTGCTGCATACTTCTGAGGAATTTACTTTGGAACCGATTCATAAACACTTACGGGAAGAGGAAACTCGTGTTAGTGAGAAGGATCTGAATGTTACTTCTAGTTCTAAAGTGAATTATGTCAGTCAGAAAAATCAGAAGGGTAAGAGAAAGACAAATAACAATCCTAATTCCTCAAACTCGAACAAAAAGGGTTGGAAGGATATTTCTGAAATTGTTTGTTACAATTATGGAATGAACGGGCATTTCAAATGTTTTTTGTAGGAACCATAAGAAGGAGAAGGAGAAAAATCAAATTCAAAACCAGAAGAACATTAATAAAGATAAGGCGGTTGTAAATGTTGTTGAACAAAAAGACAACGAGATTACTTGTATGGTTTCTAATTTGCAAATTGGAATGATCCAAGAGTTGCATATGGTTGCAGTGGCTACATGTGATGATTGGTGGTATGATTCTGGTGCTACCACCCATGTTTGCAATAATCGTTTTCTCTTTAAGGATTATGTTGATGTCGTTGATGGGCATGAAATTTTGTTGGGGGATCATCATACTAGTAAGGTTCTTGGAACAAGAAGTGTGGTGCTACAATTCACTTCTGAAAAGAAAGTTACTCTTACTAATGTACTTCATGTTCCTTCTATTAGGAAGAATTTGGTTTCTGGTTTGTATTTATGTAAGAAAGGACTCAAGATTGTTTTAGAGTCCGATAACATTATTCTATCTAAGGTTGGTTCATTTGTTGGAAAGGGTTATGTATCATGTGGCATATTTAAGCTAAGTATCAATAAAGATGAAAGTTCTAATTATTTTTGTGTGCAATCTTTTGATTTTAGTTTTAATATAGAATGTACAACTTTTTTGACATATCAAACAATGAAGTTCATGTGCAAAAATGGAATTATTTCTTATATCAATGAACACAAATATAAGTGTGAAGTTTGTTTCCAAGCGAAAATGAAAAGGAAGCCTTTCCCAAAGGTTGATAGATAATCTGACATTTTATAGCTTGTACATTCTGGTATTTGTGAGTTAAATGGTGTTTAAACTAGAGGTGGCGGTAGGTATTTTATTACTTTTATTGATGATTGTTCTAAGCATACCTATGTCTATTTAATGAGATCAAAAGATCAACCTTATGAGATGTTTCAAGTTTACAAAGTCATGGTACGTAGAAACACAAAAGGGCAAGAAACTGAAAATCTTGAGAAGTGATGGAGGTGAAGAATATTTTCCTACTGAATTTACTTTATTTTGCGAAGACAATGGTATTGTTCACAAAGTTAGTGCACCTTATAGACCTCAACATAATGGGGTGGAAGAAAGGAAAAATGGAGTTTTGGTTGATATGGTAAATGACATGATTGTTAACTCCAATTTACGAACGAACTTATGGGGTGAAGCTTTACTAACTGCATGTCATGTACACAATAGAGTTCATTCAAAGACGCTGAACTTATCTCCTTATGAAATTTGGAGAGGAAGAAAACCTAATATTAGTTATTTTAATTAGGGTATGGAGATGCTTAGCTTATTACAAGGTCCCCGATCCTAAGAAAACTAAATTAGGTCCAAGAGATTTGATACCTGTGTTTGTGGGATATGCTAAAAATTCTAAGGTGTATAGGCTTTTGGATTTAGACTCAAATGTCATTGTAGATTCTCGAGATGTAGAATTCTTTGAAAATAAATTTCGAAGTGATTCCAAAACGTTGATGAGTCTTTGCATCAAATACCACAAACTGAAACAAGTTCTAACCCTTCTTCTAGAAATGTGAGATTAAATCCTAATGATTCTAGCCAATCTAGTGAACCTAGAAGAAGTATAAGAGCTAGAAAGGAAAAGAACTTGGGTCCTGATTTCATTAATTCACAAGCTATTGCTTTTCTTGTGGAAGGTGATAGAGAAACAGTTACCAATAAAATCCCAATGATTCTCAACGCTGAAAATGAGAATGGTGATCTAAAGACATTTCCGGAAGCAATGACTTCTAGAGTTTCAGTTTTTTTGAAAGAGGCAATAGATGGCGAGATGAATTCTCTTGTATCTAATAAGACTTGGGTCTTGGCAGATTTGCATCCTGATTCCAAAGTTATTGGATCTAAATGGGTTTTTATGGTAAAGAAGAATGTGGATGATGAATCGATTAATGTTTTCAAAGCTAGACTTGTGGTTCAAGGCTTTAGTCAAAGAAAAGAAATTTATTTTGATACCTATGCTCCCGTGGCTAGAATTACATCCATCAGAGTCTTGATAGCTATAGCTGCTTTGTATGGATATCATGTACACCAAATGGATGTTAAAAATATTTTTCTAAATGGTGATTTAGATGAAGAGTTGTACATAAGAAATCTGAAGGGTTTTTCCTTTCTGGTTATGAACATAAAGTTTGTAAGATAATTAAATCATTGTATGGTTTAAAGCAAGCTTCAAGGCAATGGCATGAGAAATTTGATTCAGCAATTTTTTTTCTCATGGTTTTGTTCATAACTCTGCTGATAGATGTATATATTCTAAGTTTACAAAGGAATATGGTGTGATTTTATGCCTATATGTTGATGATATGTTAATCTCCGGAACAAACATGATTGGCATAAATGAAACCAAGGCTTATTTAAGTTCTTGTTTCAAGATGAAAAACTCAAATGAGGTTGATACTATTTTAGGTATCAAAGTAAGAAAAAATAGTGGGGGTTATTCTTTGAGTCAGTCTCATTATGTTGAGAAGATGCTTAAGAAATTTAAATTCAAAGAAGCAAATATTCCATATGATACATCATGTAAGCTTAGTGTGAATAGTGGAAGAGTTGTAGCTCAGCTAGAGTATGCTAGTGAAATAGGTAGTTTGATTTATGTTACTCATTGTACTAGATATGATATTGCATTTGCAGTTTGCAAGCTTTCTAGGTTTACTAGACATGATATTGCATTTGCAGTTTGCAAGCTTTCAAGGTTTACTAGCACAGAACATTGGCAAGCTATTGGAAGAGTTTTTGGTTATTTGAAAAGAACCAAAGGTTATGCTTTACACTATGGAAACTTCCAGCTATACTGGAAGGATACACAGATGCTAGTTGGATATCTATTGACGGGGATAATAAGTACACAAGTGGTTGGATTTTTATGCTCGGTGGTGGTGTTGTTTCTTGGCCTCAAAGAAACAAACTTGCATTACTCAATCCACCATGGAAGATGAATTTTTAGCTTTAGGGGCAGCATGCTAAGAAGAGAAATGGTTAAGAAATATGTTATTGGATATAACCCATGCTAGCTATTTCTTTGCACTACGATAGTGAGACAACTTTGTCTAGAGCATATAATAAGATTTATAATAGCAAGTCTAGACACGTCAGTTTGAGACATGCATATATATGTGAGACAGTTGTTATCCAACGGGATTATAGCTGTAATTTAGGTAAGCTCTTGTAACAATTTGGCGGATCCTTTCACTAAACGACTTCTGAGAGAAATCGTTTATGGAACAAGTCGGGATATGGGCTTGAGACCTATTTGATTAATCAGCAACAATGAAAACCCAACCTTTTTGTTATGATTACCCATAATTAAAAAGTTCAATGCGGTAATAACAAATTGTTTATGACTGATTATGTCACACTAGTTTATCAATTTTGCTAGTGTATGTTTTTAGTGTGAGTTATATATACTCTTAATGAAATTCTAATGATAGAAGAATTTCACCTATGTAGACATAAAAAGTGGTGTCGCTTCTAAAAAAAAGTTTTGATCAAACTTTTGTAAATGTCTATGAACCAGGTGGAACACATGGCCATAATAGTGATACCTTGTTTTATGAACATGTTAAAGAACATTTGTGTGTGAGGTTTTTCCGACTCTAACATAAGAAATTTTTGCTCAAGAGTTTTCAGCTGCCATAAATTTCGTTATTGTTTTGAAGAATTGTCACTAAGTGAAAATTCTAATCAAAAGATACTTTCATGTATGCACATTATGTCAAATTGAAGACTAAGTGGAGGATTGTTAGATAGTAATCTTCACTTTGTATGTGTAGGAGTATTCTCCCACATGGAAGAAATACGATGTTTAGAATGTCTTTAAATATACCCGTGTTCTTCATATATTGAATATGAGATGTCTTGAGTTATTGGGCCAAGTTGAGCTTTGGGCTTGGTGTGCTAGTATTGGGTTGGTAATATGGCTATATATTATTAATCAAGACTTAGCACTTAGTACTGCAACGTGCACGGTTTATTTAATGACATAATAAATGTTAATATTTTTACGGTTATTAATTAATTAATAGTTTAATTATTAATTAATTATTTATTTTAATAAGATAATACCAAGAGCAGTTATTTAGTAATTGTCATATTGATTTTCTATTTATCTGATGCAGAATGTTAATGCTAATGACGTTTTTTACATTTCTTACAAAAGTTAGTTTTTCTTTTAAAAATATGTTCATGAGAATGGGTGATCTTGTTGTTTTCCATTCATTTGATTAGGGAATCTTGGAGGTAGATTATCTTTGAATCCCATCAGCAATATAGTGGGGGGGCTAATATTATCCTAAGGACATAGATTAACTCGTCCTAATCAAGTTTATGTATTTTCATTTTCATAATTCAAAGTATAGTTTATAACACTCCTACATTTGTATTACTTCCGTCACACTTTATTCTTTACGTTTGGTATCATGCATGCGATGTAACAAATAATAATGTGAACAAATAATTTTTTTTCTTAAACAATACAAATTTATTTTCACTTTTATCCAAAATTTGATGTTTAAAAAATGATAAAGATTTAATTTTCCAATAGGAAAGTGCGAGAGATTTAATAACCTAATGAATTTGATTGGTTTAAATTCTTACTTTGCACGATTTTTGACAAAAATGTTAGAATTTTTTAGGTTATAATGTAAAAGGAAAATATTTCACGTGTAAAGATTAAAATGAAACGCTAAAAACGGAAAACATAAAAATTATAAAATAAAAAGGGAAGGAGGGAGTAAACTCTCTTAGAGTGTGTTCTGTTCACATTTAAAAAATAAGTTTCAAGTACAATAAGTTCAGATAAGTTCCAATAAGTTTCAATTTTAATAGTAGTATTATTATTTTTGTTATTAATAACATTATTATATTAATTTATAATAATTATTATTATATTATTATTATTATTATTATTTATTATTATTATTATTATTACTATTATTATTATTATTATTATTATCAAATACAAAGTCAAAAATTTACAAATAATTAGTGGGATGCCGAGATACAATCTGGGCCCCCACTCCTCTAGCTGTAGCAAAGCCTATCCTGGTGAAAATATGAGCAGCAGCACGAGCTCCAATGTCCTGAGTCCTAGAAAACTTCTGAATCCGCTTGAGCAACGCAACAACATCTTTATCCAGCCCCCCCCCCCCCCCCCCCCCAAAGAAGAGAAAAAGAACGGAAGAAAGCCATAACCAATGGACCTGCAATGTGCTTCATACTTGACCCGCTTCTGAATAGCCGCATCAGTCACAACCCGACCCGGAACAAAGCCAGATAACCCGGATTATTATTACTATTATTATATTTATTATTATATCAAAAGCTAACAAAGTCAATTAAAATACAAAAAATTAGTGGGAAGTCAAAATACAATCCGGACCCCCACTCCTCTATCTATAGCAAAGTCTATCCTTGTGAAAATATGAGCAGCAGCACGAGCCACAATGTCTTGAGTCCTAGCAAACTTCTGAACTCGTTTCAGCAACGCAACATCATCCTTATCCAGTTCCCCCAGAGAAGAAAATGAGAAAGGAAGAAAACCATAACCAATTGTCTGACAACTTGCTTCGTACTTGACTCGCTTTCGACTAGCCGCATCAGTCACAACCCATTCGGGGAAAAAAGCCAGACAACCCAGATTGTGTCATAGGAGAAGGTCCCGTCAAGTAAACACACACATCACGACCTCGATCCCAAGAAATAGAGTAACACATATGCAGGTCGGAGAACTCCGTCGTTCCCTCCAGACAGACCAATATCAACCTGTTTCCGTGCCGAAATCCCATATCGATAACAAACATCAACAAGGGTATCCCGAACAACATTATGCCGATGTTTAATACCCACAATATCAGCACGACACCGCATAATCAACGAAGATATCCCCCGCAAAAATCCTGGAGCAAGCAGAACATGGTGATGAAACAGAGAACAAAGGAACACCCATCCGATAACACAACATGCATCGGTAAGCCTTAACATTTATCATCTATCCCAAACCTGATATGGGGACTGTCCGAAGCCAAGTAGAGGTGTGATCTCCCTGCTGTGACTTCCACAATGCCGATTGCCTAGGAGATAAATAAAAGGTGGATTTAGCAGATGCAGTAACCTTTGTGAAATATATATCTGCCAATTTATTCATGAGCTTAGGGGAAGCACCTCACCAGGGTTACTCAAAAAACCATACTCCACAATCCTATTAAATAGACTCAACGCGTCTTCAAAGGCTCGACCAATACCAACAATGCCAGCATGTAGCAAAAGCTGTGTCTACAAACCAGCAGACTGCAATCGAGAAGCAAGAAAAAAATAATGACGTACATCACCTGCGGAATAAACACCAAGCCCTCCAAACGCAAAAGGTAAGGTGGCAAGTTGCCACTGCCAATATCCAAACCCAGGCCCGAAGCAATAAAAATACGCTCCAAGGAAGATCGAAGAGCCCCATCGAATGTGTGCTGAGCCGCCTCAAAAATACAAGGAGGACAAGTACGCAAAGCAAAGTAGAGTTTAGAAACTCCGGTACATGCCATAAGTAACAAAAACTCACACTGAGGATCATCAAGCTTAGCAACGTTATCCATAAACACAATGGTCTTGGTCACCCTCTACATCACAAGCTCGCCACTGAAAACGGGACAGGAACTGGCGGGACCACCAAGCAACTTAACACCACCCAAAGGTCGAGCAATATTAGGGGGAAAGACACCCACAAGCCGGCTTCGAGGGTCTTCTATAGGCTAGAAAACTTCAGTTTTTCCACGTTGAGATGTAACCCCGAGACAAGGCCCTTCCTCCATAATCAACTGCAGAACCTTCCCCACCACCAAAGTGTAACCGATAATAGTGCAATCATCCAAATACCATGCATGAATACATACATCAAAAGCGTGATACACCAGGGGTTGTAAAACCAAAGCAAAAAGCAGTGGACCAAGGGGATCACCATGGTGCACCCCCTAAGACGACCATAAGGTGTGCTCCCCATAATACAATCTGGCCGGAGTAGAGTAGCACAGTTAAACCAATCGTGAAATGCCCGGACAATGAAGAAGAACTTCACGTAACATGGCCGATCGATCAACCAAAGTTAAGGTATTTTGAAAATCTACCAACAACATTGAAAGACCCACATCAGAACCCCGATCTTCAATCAACCGATTCACAACATGAAGAATTTCCACCACCTGCAGAAACCCCTACACCAAATTGAAGACCATCCAAATAAATTTCCAAAGACGGATCAACCATAACAACACCGACCTTCGAAACCAGACGCCGCCAAATAGTACCCACAGCAATAGGACGAATACCACCACCGGGATTGACAAGAGGGGTGAGGGGAGCACTAACAATATACTCTCCCAAACTCATAGGACATTTTCCTGCTAAAAAGAGATTAACCACCCCAGAAATAGAGTCAACTAACTCATCTGAAACAGCCACAACAACACCACTTATTATTATTATTATTATTATTATTATTATTATTATTATTATTATTATTATTATTATTATTATTATTATTATGTTCCAATAAGTTCAGATAAGTTCAGATATATTCAGGTCAAAAGTAAGGATTACTAATGTACAATTAATAACTAAAATTAGAATACCCCTAATATGCGTGTAGAATTCCTCAGTTCTCAACATCAAGTACAAGTATACCAATTGACACATAAACTTTGACCGTCCATGTCTTTAATTATTTGTTAGTGAAAATATTTTATTTTTTATTTTGAAAGTAGATATTGAGACAAATCTAACCACCTTTTTATATGAGAACAATTATTACGGAGTATTATTTACATATGTGTAAAAATAAAAATCAAAACTAATACTGTATATAAATAGTGCATGAAGTCAAAATGTTTTAACTATTTATAAAGAGATAAGTATTATGACATAAGAAGTACTACTTACGGAGTACTTCACACACTAGTGTTTCTTGACCGCGCGTTCCGCACGGGGTTTTCCAATGCAAATAATTTTTGTTGTTGAAATGTATAAATTATTAGTATTGAAATAACCGTATAGTTTCATAGGTCCGCTTGTTCGAAGGTTTGAAAGTCCAATGGATCCGGAATCAATCGGAGGCTACCAAATCGGAGTCAGGCCCATAATCTAATATTGGGTCCGTTTTACTTATCGGGTCGGATGCAGATCTTATTAGGTCCGACCAATTATCATTCCTAGTGGCAAGGGAAGTGTCTAAACATATATGGCTAAATTGTAATTGAAATGTGTAAGGGAAATCCAAAATACACTATTCTTAAGAGAATTTTGATTTTTACAAAGAAGGATGGTGGGGGAGATAAGGGTGTTAATTCACTATTTCAAAGAGGAACTTCTTTCTTTTATGATGGTTTATGATATATTAGCAAATCAACCTCCATATAAATTATTAGATGCACTTTTCTAAACTACAGAGCATAAAATTGTCTATCACAATGAGTACAATCTGACTTAATTTTCCATATTACTTAATTTTGAGAAAACTTTTTTTCTAAGTTGAACTTGTTATTAGATTGACCTGTTACTTTGTTACAGTCTAACTCAAAGAGTATATTTTGTATAAGACCGTTGTGATGAATAAAATTCTGTATCTGAAATTTGATTTGTGATCTTATTGCATATGTAAAAAAAACAAAAGAAAACAAAGAAACTTGATTCTATTCAAATTCAAAAGATTTTTAAGTTATTGGACCTCTATCTAAAAAATTTAGATACCGTGACTACTATGAACATTTTGGTAGGCGGTAAACATAGCGAGAATTATTAAAACCTTAGTTTGTATCAGTTGTATACTTGAGGCGGGGAAAAAATTAATTAGGTGACAAGTGGCAAGTAAAAGGGCAGTCAAACATACTTGGTAAGGAAATAAACAAATATGGCAAGGAAAAATGGTTAAAGTGTAATTGAAGTATGTAAGGATAATTAAGTAAAAATACTACTCCCTTCGTCCCAGAATAGTTATTACACTCTCCTGGGCACACAGTTTAATGCGATATGTAGTAGTGTGGTTATCAAGTATTATTTTATTAAAAAGTAGATGTGATGGAAGTTAGTGGAGTATTTTAATATTATGGAAAGAGAATATATGATACTTTTATATTGAAGGATATGAGAGTTTAAATTAAAATATTTGTGTGGTGGGCCAAAGTGAGAAATGGACATCTATTTAAGTATAATAAAAACTTTTCTAAAATGGGTTGGAAAAAAGTATAACGAGTAATCTGGGACGGATGGAAAAGAAAAATGTAACGAGTATTTTGGGACGAAGGGAGTATTTTTAAGAGAAAATTAGATTTTTCAAAAAAGGACTTGAAGGGATAGGACGAATTCTACTGCATGTTTCAAGATGGGAGTTCCTGCTTTTAAAAAGGTTAACGATGAGAATTTATTTTTTTAGGTAAAATTAATTCATAATAAAATAGGCATACGACATCTACAATAGAAATCAAAGCTAACAAATACTCCCTCCGTTCCGGAATACTTGAAACGTTTTCCTTAAAAGGTCGTCCCGGGTTACTTGCAACATTTTTAAAAATGGAAACTTTTATTAATATTATATCAATTTCTCACTTACTCAAGGACCTACCCATGGTTGTTAAACCCCCGATTCGGATCTTACGATCCTACGATTCTACGATCCAAAAACACGCCACCGATCCGAATCTTAGGTAGGATCTTAATGTGTGTAGGATCTTACGATCCTACCTGGATAAAAATTTTGAGTGGTGGGATCTTAATACGATCCTACGATCCGATCCAACATACAATATTTCAAGATAACAATTTTTTTATTACTATATAGTTCATAATCACATAACATTAGAAATGTCATACTTTTATATCAATAAATTAATGATAAAAAAGTATCTTATTCACTTAAAAGTACGAAATTCATATAATTTCAACAACCGTGTGCATATCTTATTAATTGCACTTGAATCTACACAAGTATTAATCTTATGTAAGCAAAAAATGATATTTAAGTGTAATACCCCGAATTTTTAAAACTCGGTTAATTAGGCTTAATTATTTTTATTTAGCTTAAAATCGTTTTAAATCCTAATTTCGAACTCTATTTTTAATTACGAAGTTTTATTTTCCCGCGAAATATTAATATCATTACACGATTTTAATTTCAAATTTACGAACTCAACGACTCTTTTTAAATCTTAATTATTTCGGATTTTTAATAATTTCGAAACGTTTTTATTTTATTCGAAAACTAAATTTTATTTTTCATAACAAAAGATTATTTGGAAACTTGATTTTAATTAAACATTACTATTCTAATTAATTTCCTAAAGTAGCATCAAATTTTCAGAAATCTTGCCTAACTAAGTGAAATGACCAAAATGCCCCTAAGGAACAAATTGGCATCTTTCCTTCTCTTTCCTTGCTATTCACGTTCAAGCAACAGCATACAAACAAGAACAAGAATGAAGGAATTCCTTCATTCCTCTCCACCCACAATTCAGTCCAAATGCATTCCTTGCTTCCCAAGAATTTCAGCTTATTGATCACTCAACTTCACACTATAAACAAGCCACAATTGTCACCATTTTTCCAACAAAATCAGTTAACCAAAAACTGAAAATCATTCTCTCTTGCTCCCTCTAATTCGAGCCACCACAACAAACACCATCAACAACCGCAACTGCCACCACCTCAACCACCAACTACCACCACTATCACCTTCGTCCCACACCACTCAACCACCTCTGTCCCCGCCCAGAACTCATCAGAAAACACCCCTCAAACCTCCCCTGCCCCTCGTCTCTTTCTCCCCTGCCGCACCACCGTACCGCAGCCACAACCACTCCCAGCCACCGTCCACCATCACCACCCTGCACCCTGATCTCCGTCGCCCAAAAACCCCCGGTGCCCCGCCCTTACCGCCGCCCAGAACAGCCCGGAAAATACCCCCCCTCCCCTGTTTTTCCCCTGCTTCGCGCGACCACCCTTCCCCCCCCCCCTTCCTTGTTGTTCCGCCGCCGTGAGCCAACAACCACCAGAACCGGCGCACCTTCGCGCCGCCGTGCCGCCCAGGATTCAGCCACCGCCGTCCCTTCTTCCTCCTTCCCCTCTCCTCTCTCCTTCCTTTGCGTTGCTTCCCCTGTTCCTTCGAGCCTCAGTTTCGAAAAGAAACGAGTTCCAGTGATTGGAACTTTGTTTCTTTTATTCCTCAAATTGAGCCCAACCTTTTGTTTTGACCCAATATCCCAAAGTAAGCTCTATTCTTTTATTTAAACACCCATGTTAATATTTCATGAAAATCAATTATTATTTATTTTAATTGTATAAATTTTAAATGATAATATCAGTTTTATTTAAATAATATTTTTCGTTAATTTATGAAACTAAATAATATTTATGTAAATCGATTTATGAAATTTTGATTGAAATCTTGTTGAATAATATTTTCAATAATTTATAAAAATATATTTTTTATGAAATTCATTACTTCAAAATTCACTATCTATGAATTCATTATTTATAAAATATTGGTTTTAAAGTTTTTATCATTTTAATAACTAATTCAATAATTGGATACTTTGAAAGAGATCGAACTCGGAGCTCAGGACGAACGGACCAACGAAAAGGCTTAGCAAATTGTGGAATTGAGGTAACGGTTATTGCTAGTACCCGCATTCCCTTCGAAATGTATTTATGAATGATGTTATGAATGATTGATGTTTTATAATGATGTTTTATGAATTGCGGGATTACAAGTATGATTTGATTGAATTGTTTTACGATAATGCAGCTTTATGCAAAGTATTGATTTAATGAATTATTATTCCTGAAAGAAATGATTTTATGAAATAACGAGATTTAATGGTTTATTGAACCACCCTGAATGATTGAGATTTTCCTGATTAATGTTCGATTAAAAGAAATGTAAACATGATAAATAAAAGTGTAAGAACTGGTCAAGTTCCCCTGATATGGAGCCCAGGCTCCCCCTGATAAGAAGCACTGGCTTCCCCTGATATGGAACCAAGGTTCCCCCTGATAAGAAGCACTGGCTTCCCCTGATATGGAACCAAGGTTCCCCCTGAAATGAAGCACTGGCTTCCCCTGTTATGGAGCATTGACTCCCCCTGTTATGAAGCACTGGCTTCCCCTGTTCGTAGGAGACGTCCTACTATGTTTTCCTGTAAAGTCATGACGACCAGAATAAATACTGTTAAAAGGAAAAAGATTAATGAAATGACGTTCCTGAAATTAATGTTCCTGAAATGATGTTTTTGAAATGATGCTTCTGAAATATTGATTTATTAAATGTTTTACTATATTCTATTCTCCCTGTTTATTAAATAAAATGAATTGAAATGATGTTACGATGCTAGGGTAACTTGTTACTGAGTCTTCGGCTCACCGTTTTGTTTTCCGTTTTAGGTACTGCCGGGGACCACGGAAACGAGTAGTGGCGAGGATTTCACTATTACCAAGTTCACCTAAGTTAATGTTAAGTTGTAACAAGTTTAAGTAAAGATTCTTGATTAAGTTTCGTACTTTTATTAAGGAATTGAGAAGGATGATTTTGTAAATTTTGGAGTTTAAAAGCTTATGATTGATAGTTGCCTTGTAATTCCCAAGAGGGAGTTACGGCGGGTAATGTCCCGACTGAATTAGGTTAATTCCGCTGCTAATTATGATTAAATAATTGAATTAGAGGTCGGGGTGTTACAGTTTGGTATTCAGAGCAAAGGTTCTGGTCCATAAGTGCTAAACCTTACGGGTTTCGCACGAAATAGAATTCATTAGGCTTTAAGCAATGAATTTTAAGGAATAAGTTAAAAAGAATATGTTAAAATCATGTTAAGTTAAAATGAAATGAGTGTGAGTGTAGGAACGGGCCGAAAAGGGATTATTTTCCTATTATGTATGTTTTCTGATTGAGCATGTTATGCAGAATGTCGACTATCGAGGCTGCTAACGATATTAACGAGGGAGCTCACAACGATCACAACGTCCATGTCAATGATGACACTATCTACGAGGATGTCGCCCATGATGATCCCTATGACGATCAACCTATCGAAGATCACAAAGAAAGGATGGAACGATTAGAAACCGTTAGCACGATGTTAGCTGAATTAATCAAAGATTCTCAGAAACAGAAATCGACGAATGCGAACGAAAATGCGTCAATGTTCAAGAAGTTTTCATCCCTGAACCCACCATCTTATGATGGCAAGCCCGACCCTGTAGAATTTGAGGATTGGATTAATCGCGTAGATCAATTGTTTGAAACCTTGCAATGTCCTAAGGAATGGAGAGTCGATTTCGCCGTGTTTTACTTAACGGGTCAAGCGAGTTTATGGTGGAAGGTTAATAAGGAAAGGAAGAATGAGCCTAGATTTGGTTGGACCGAACTGCAAAAGTTACTAAGAGATAAGTTTTATCCACCATCCCTGAGGAAACAAAAGGAAGACGAGTTTTTGCACTTGCAACAAGGAACAATGAGTGTTATGGAATATGCAAACAAGTTCATGGAATTGTCAAGATTTGCACCGGAGCTGGTATCGACAGAACAATCTAGGATGAACCGTTTTGAGCGAGGTCTTCATTTGAAGTACCAAGATAGGTTGGCAACTCAAAGGTTTACTTCCTATCAAGATATGGTTGATATTGCAGTTAATGTTGAACGAGTTGTATTACTTCGAGAAGAACAAAATGTTGGTGATAAAAGGAAGAATGATAATCAAAACCATGGAGGAGCTAAAAGGCCAAACCAAGGAAACCATAATCATAGAAGGAACGATAGTAGAGACCAAGGTTACAATGATAGAGCATCTCGTAGTGTATGGTGTGCTAAGTGTGGAAAGAGAAACCATACTGAAAGTGAATGTCGTGCAGGAACGAAGACGTGTTATCGATGTGGAGGAAAAGATCATTTTGTCAGGGACTGCCCTAAACCTCCTCCCACAAATACTGGAAGAACAACCTCAACCAATCATGAACGAAACAACAACAATGCTAGGGATAATCATGATCCACCACGACTACCAATATCTGGAAAGGCTTACATGATGGGAGCTGACAAGGAAGAAGAAGATGACGCCAACGCTGATACTATTTCAATTTAGTTCTTATGTACGTTTGAACCTAAGTTTCCTGTTTTAGATTTGAATCATGTTATAGATCTTTTGTCAAGGACATGTTATGAAATGTTTAAGGATCATTAATGTCCTCAAGGAAGTTTATGAAAGAATTAATAAAAGCATGATTTTGTGGATATGAATTGTTCTAAGGAACTTTTATGTTTATGAATTATTTAAGGTTGATTTTTAGAGTACCGAAAGAGCATGAGTTTGTGTTTAAGGATGAATGATAGAGTACAAGAGGAGTGTGAGTTTGTATTTCATAAAAGGTGAATCATCACTTAAATCAAGGTTATTCAGGGTTCAAAGCGTTTAAGTTATGGTTAAGGTTGATTTTATGGGTTATTTTCCCCGCACCTTTCATAATGATTGTTTTGTGGTTATAAGCACCTAAGCGTATTTTCAGATATGTTAAGGAAACTAAGCTAGAATCTTAAAAATTTATGCAAAAATATTATGTGATCGAGACCAAACATGATGGAAATATGAAATTGAGGCTACACATGGAGTTCTGAGGATTATACCAAAGGAAGTTATCAGGAATTAGTCTGTCAATAAGATTGATGGTGTTTTTAGTATACCTTTCCGCATCATTTATAGGGATTGTTTTTGAAAGAATGCTTGATAATCTCCATAAAGAAAGCTAAGCAAGGAAATGTAAGGTTTGCGAAAATGTTATGTGGAAAAATATGATTTATGGTGAAAGCATGAGATTAAGTTTTGCATATAAGTTTCAAGGATCTTACCAAAATAAGTTATCGAGAATTAGTCTGTCTATGAGGTTGATAATATCAATGAATGTTATGAAGTTCGAAAAGAATTATGAATGACTGAGGAATGCAATGGAGTTAAGAAAAGAAATCGACGAAATGACATGTCTGTAAAACCAGGTAGTATGAACTAAGTTTCTGGAATCTAGATTGTTTCTGATAAAGGCACGTGTGATGGCTTAGAATTATCCGCCAAAGCCCAAGTGTTTGTCGACTTAAAATACTAAGGATATAGCGAAGTCGTATATTAACGATGTATTTCCCGTCACGTGAATGGACTCGAACCCCCGCAACGAAGGAAGTCAACAAGTTGTGTGACGCAGAAGAAAACATCAGAAATCAAAATCGAAATGAATCAAATAACGGAAGTCAATTCAACGACAAGATTCCAGCAACAAGAGACCAATAGAGAATGAAAGCGAAATATCTCTAATTATTCTCCCACGAACGATATGATGTGCGAATGACTATGTTTTCTATGAATGGTTATGTTATGGTCAACCATGATCGTGTGTTAGATCAAATGATTATGAATGTTATGCTTAATTTGAATTTTCATATGAATTATGTCTCTATGATATGGATTATGTTTATGCTGACATGATTGTACTGGTAATCTAATTGTTATTCATGGATGCCGCCTCCGATGGAAGTTCTCCTGAGCTCATAGTACGAGATTGATATAATAAACAACTTTTACAAATTATTTGAGTATTGCAATTAATAGATAAATATTTATTTTAATTTTCAGAATTATAAGTTGCATTAAAAGTTACTATTTTTGGTAGGAAATATTTTCAAACAAGATCTCGCAAAGTAAAATAGGAGCCTAGTCTATGCTAACTAGTTTGCCCCTTTTATGTTCTTTGCTTCTCGATCCTATTTTATGAAGTAAAGTGGAGATACGAAAGACGATGGCGGAATGTAATTGACCTTAATGACGATTAAGGATCAATATATAAATTTTGCCCCTTTTGTACTCTTTACTCTTCGATTCTAGGTCTCGAGTTGAAGCGGAGTCCTAAAAGATGATGGCGGAATGAAAGCTAGACATTGTCAGAATTGAAATTGTGAGATCTTGGTTTTAAAATAAAACATCATACTTTGATTCAAGCGTTTTCAATTTTCAACAAACATTTTATAAATCTAATTTTCAAGTTTCGAGGACGGAAATTTTTCTAAGGGGGTAAGAATGTAATACCCCGAATTTTTAAAACTCGGTTAATTAGGCTTAACTATTTTTATTTAGCTTAAAATCGTTTTAAATCCTAATTTCGAACTCTATTTTTAATTACGAAGTTTTATTTTCCCGCGAAATGTTAATATCATTACACGATTTTAATTTCAAATTTACGAACTCAACGACTCTTTTTAAATCTTAATTATTTCGGATTTTTAATAATTTCGAAACGTTTTTATTTTATTCGAAAACTAAATTTTATTTTTCGTAACAAAAGATTATTTGGAAACTTGATTTTAATTAAACATTACTATTCTAATTAATTTCCTAAAATGGCATCAAATTTTCAGAAATCTTGCCTAACTAAGTGAAATGACCAAAATGCCCCTAAGGAACAAATTGGCATCTTTCCTTCTCTTTCCTTGCTATTCACGTTCAAGCAACAACATACAAACAAGAACAAGAATGAAGGAATTCCTTCATTCCTCTCCACCCACAATTCAGTCCAAATGCATGCCTTGCTTCCCAAGAATTTCAGCTTATTGATCACTCAACTTCACACTATAAACAAGCCACAATTGTCACCATTTTTCCAACAAAATCAGTTAACCAAAAACTGAAAATCATTCTCTCTTGCTCCCTCTGATTCGAGCCACCACAACAAACACCATCAACAACCGCAACTGCCACCACCTCAACCACCAACAACCACCACTATCACCTTCGTCCCACACCACTCAACCACCTCTGTCCCCGCCCAGAACTCATCAGAAAACACCCCTCAAACCTCCCCTGCCCCTCGTCTCTTTCTCCCCTGCCGCACCACCGTACCGCAGCCACAACCACTCCGAGCCACCGTCCACCATCACCACCCTGCACCCTGATCTCCGTCGCCCAAAAACCCCCGGTGCCCCGCCCTTACCGCCGCCCAGAACAGCCCGGAAAATACCCCCCCTCCCCTGTTTTTCCTCCGCTTCGCGCGACCACCCTTTCCCCCCCCCCCTTCCTTGTTGTTCCGCCGCCGTGAGCCAACAACCACCAGAACCGGCGCACCTTCGCGCCGCCGTGCCGCCCAGGATTCAGCCACCGCCGTCCCTTCTTCCTCCTTCCCCTCTCCTCTCTCCTTCCTTTGCGTTGCTTCCCCTGTTCCTTCGAGCCTCAGTTTCGAAAAGAAACGAGTTCCAGTGATTGGAACTTTGTTTCTTTTATTCCTCAAATTGAGCCCAACCCTTTGTTTTGACCCAATATCCCGAAGTAAGCTCTATTCTTTTATTTAAACACCCATGTTAATATTTCATGAAAATCAATTATTATTTATTTTAATTGTATAAATTTTAAATGATAATATCAGTTTTATTTAAATAATATTTTTCGTTAATTTATGAAACTAAATAATATTTATGTAAATCGATTTATGAAATTTTGATTGAAATCTTGTTGAATAATATTTTCAATAATTTATAAAAATATATTTTTTATGAAATTCATTACTTCAAAATTCACTATCTATGAATTCATTATTTATAAAATATTGGTTTTAAAGTGTTTATCATTTTAATAAATAATTCAATAATTGGATACTTTGAAAGAGATCGAACTCGGAGCTCAGGACAAACGGACCAACGAAAAGGCTTAGCAAATCGTGGAATTGAGGTAACGGTTATTGCTAGTACCCGCATTCCCTTCGAAATGTATTTATGAATGATGTTATGAATGATTGATGTTTTATAATGATGTTTTATGAATTGCGGGATTACAAGTATGATTTGATTGAATTGTTTTACGATAATGCAGCTTTATGCAAAGTATTGATTTAATGAATTATTATTCCTGAAAGAAATGATTTTATGAAATAACGAGATTTAATGGTTTATTGAACCACCCTGAATGATTGAGATTTTCCTGATTAATGTTCGATTAAAAGAAATGTAAACATGATAAATAAAAGTGTAAGAACTGGTCAAGTTCCCCTGATATGGAGCCCAGGCTCCCCCTGATAAGAAGCACTGGCTTCCCCTGATATGGAACCAAGGTTCCCCCTGATAAGAAGCACTGGCTTCCCCTGATATGGAACCAAGGTTCCCCCTGAAATGAAGCACTGGCTTCCCCTGTTATGGAGCATTGACTCCCCCTGTTATGAAGCACTGGCTTCCCCTGTTCGTAGGAGACGTCCTACCATGTTTTTCTGTAAAGTCATGACGACCAGAATAAATACTGTTAAAAGGAAAAAGATTAATGAAATGACGTTCCTGAAATTAATGTTCCTGAAATGATGTTTTTGAAATGATGCTTCTGAAATATTGATTTATTAAATGTTTTACTATATTCTATTCTCCCTGTTTATTAATTGAAATGATGTTACGATGCTAGGGTAACTTGTTACTGAGTCTTCGGCTCACCGTTTTGTTTTCCGTTTTAGGTACTGCCGGGGACCACGGAAACGAGTAGTGGCGAGGATTTCACTATTACCAAGTTCACCTAAGTTAATGTTAAGTTTTAACAAGTTTAAGTAAAGATTCTTGATTAAGTTTCGTACTTTTATTAAGGAATTGAGAAGGATGATTTTGTGAATTTTGGAGTTTAATAGCTTATGATTGATAGTTGCCTTGTAATTCCCAAGAAGGAGTTACGGCGGGTAATGTCCCGACCGAATTAGGTTAATTCCGCTGCTAATTATGATTAAATAATTGAATTAGAGGTCGGGGTGTTACATTAAGTATTAAGATTACCTGAATACATGATTGTACATTTCAATTTAATAATATAACCATTACTTTTACTATTTAGTAGGATCTTACAATCATACAAACCGATTCTACCGATCCGATCCTACCCCCTTTCATCGATCCAAGGTAGGATCCCGATCCTGACAACCTTGGACCTACCTATATCTCTACTCCCTAAAAAAAACATTAAAAATTACACTAACCCCACCCCCCTATCCCTTTAAAAGTTTGACACACATCACACTACCTATATTAAAAAAAAAAAAAAAAAAAACTCAACTACCAACTACCATCTAATTAAATAATAAATCAATTACAATGCATTAAACTTTGTGCTGGTCAAACCGTTTTGAGTATTCCGGGACGGAGAGAGTACAAAATAATTTGGATCAAACGAAATTCTAATCCGGCGAAACCACGATCGTTGTGGATGAGATCTGACAATAAGGGGGTCTTTCACATCGTTGTTTGACACAACCTTCAAGGAGGGGATCTTTCTATCTACTGTAGTTTTGAGATTGAGTTAAATTCGATTCAAGTGATTGTAGACGTAGAAACGACTATCTGTTGTAACACCGCACAAGTTCATCAATAAATCAAATTTTCCTGCAAAATTAAAATAATATCACTATACTTTCATAAGGAGAGAGATAAAACCTAAAAAATGGGTAGATAAAACTCAACAAATGTGCAAAAGGAACTCTCCAATAGAGAGATGATTAAGTTCTTATTCCAAACATTTAATCAAAAGGTAGAAAAAATAAGAAATGAGGGATTTACCATCAACCTAAAGATGGGTGAGTCCATAAAGAATTAGGGTTTTGAAGGAGGAGGAAAGAGAAGAGATTAGGGATGATAATATCAGATTATGATGATTTAAGAGTTAAGACCTCACTTTTGTGACGTCATACTACACGGAGACATGGAGGAGTAGAGAACCTCATAAAACGGATCACGGATGTAATAACGGTGAATGAATTGGGGCCACCGTCAAATAATTACACTCACTCTTTCTAACCAATGAGTAAATAAATCATACAAACGGAGTTACGACCATGATTAGCATTCATTGATACTCCGTAGTTGATTATGAGGGCAACACTGCGTAGAATTCTTCGATCTCATAATTTTTTCATCATTGGGCCTTTTTTAAAAGTTAAAGCGTCTACATTTTCAAATGTCATTAATGTATACCCAAATATGAAAAAGTTACATGTACACCTGTTGTACTCCTTCCGTATTTATTTAAGGTATACATTTGTCTTTTTCGGTCGTATTTATTTAATAAATACGTTTGCCATTTTTAGTAACTTATCAACCCCACCATCTAATTAAATAATCTATCTAATATATCTTATGTCCCACCACCCTATTAAACAAATAATTTCAGAACTACCACCTCTCACCCCCTAAAATGACATGGTCCCCACTTGTTTTACCTATTAAAATATCTACACAACCCCACTTGTTTTATTGCTTTATTTCATTTAATTCTTATTCTTATTTCACTTTTAACATGTTGTTGTTGTTGTTGTTGTTGATTTGTTGTCTAGATCTGAATCAATATTTCCAGATCAGAAGCGGTATGTACAGATCATGTGCAGAACTGAAGATCATAACAGATATGTCTAGATCAGAACTGATCGATATAGATCATGTCCAGAGTACCGATATGACCAGATCAGAGCCGGTATGATCAGATCATGTCCATATCATAACCAATTTGTATAGATCATGCCTAGATCAGAACCGATCGGTATAGATCATGTTTAGATCGGAACCGATATATCTAGATCAGAATTGATCTGTACAAAATTTAGATCTATACATATTATATCTAAATATTAAGTCCATATCATAACCGATATGTGTAGATCATGTCCGGATCAAAAGCGATTTGTATAGCTCATGACCAGATCAGAACCGATATGTACATATCATGTCCATATCAGAACCCATACGTCCAGATCAGTATGGATGTGTCCAAATAATGTCCAAGTCAGAACCATTATGTTCATATCAAAACCGATATGTCTAGATCATGTCCAAATTAGAACTGATCTATCCAGACCATGTCCAAGTCTATCTAATATAAGAAATAGTTAAATAATGACTAAAGTCAAATAAATAATTTGTAATTATTACAAATATTATAAATGTGAATAAAATTTATTTTACATGTAAATCATTTAATATTAATAATTGTAGTTTTTGTTATTTAAATCTTAATTATTAAAAATCAGTTCAGATCAGATCAGAAAAAAATAAATTCAGATCAGATCAAATAAGAAAAATTAAATTCATGTCATATCAGATCAAAAAATAAGTTCAAATCACATCAGTTCAGACCACATGTGATCAAATAAAATAAAAAAAAAAGTGAACCAAATCACATTAGTTTATACTCCGTATAAGATATGATCAAATAAGAAAAAATGAGGTGAACCAAGGGCCGTATGTATTATCCAAGAGTATACGGAGTAAATAAGTTTCGAAAAAAAAAAGTAGAAATGGATATTTTGTGGAAGGTTGGAAGTGGATTAAAGTTGAAGATTAACCGTTGAAAACTTGAAATTAAAGCTCTTAAGAATTTTAAAGAAAAGGTGAATCACTATAAAAGTTTCATTACATAGGAAAGATGCGAGGGTGTTGGGTTTCTCAATATTTTAAGGAGACAAACGTTGCATTTCACGCTTTCTTCATGGCGGCGTTTTCTTGTGATTTGAATTGCTCCCCATTTATTAATCACTTTTGTATTAAGGATACTACCCTACGGAGTACTCCCTCCGTCCCGGAATACTCGACCCGGTTTGACCGGCACAGAGTTTAAGGGACTTGAATTGACTTAATTAATTTAATAGGTAGTAGTTGATAGTGGGGTATTATTTTAATGTAGTTAGTGGGAAATGTGTAAAGGGGTGGGGTTGGGGGAGAGTAGGAGTTGAATTTTTAATTATTTTTTTGTATGGAGTAGGGTGTAGGTGGGTTAATAGGGGTGGAGTGAGAAATAATATAATATTGTTAGAATATTTCCATTTTTAGAAACAGGTCACGTATTAAGGGACGACCCGATAAGGAAAACAGGTCAAGTATTCCGGGACGGATGGAGTAGCTTACTAGAATCACTTTGCCCTTTTATTCACCTTGTTACAAAGTGATTACTACTCCGTAATCACTTTGTCTTATCTTTTTTTCTGAACTTTTTCTGGTTAAATTGAATTGAAATGAATTGTATTGAATTGAATGAACATAATAAAATTTTATTACTAGGTATCCGTCTAAAATGTTATAAGCTCGAATGTTATTACAATGATCTTTAAAGCTCAAATCTTTCCTTTTATAACTTTATTATACTATTATTTTTTGTGCCAACTTTTTATTTTAATTGGTCCAATTTTTTCAACTCATTAAATTTCTTTACAATTTATCAAGTATATTAAGTTAGCAATCTTTGTGCTTTTCCATTATTGGTTCATTTTGATAAATAAAATAATCTTATTGACTGTTGTAATGATTAGTAAATTGAGGTTTTACTTGATTTTATTTTTTTAATAAAAAAAAAAATTATTATATGTTAATAAACGTGTAAAATTCCAAGCGTAACAAATAAAAAAAAACGGAGAAACCGGGGAAGTACCTCAATTGGATAATACTATAGTGCTGAAACTTGAGTTACCGATTTGAATCTAATACATATCATATTTTTCGGTAGTAGTTTTAATTTTAATCCTAAAAAAGAACAAAAACTGAAGAGACAAACACAAACACAATCCGAATCTATGTCTACCGTTGTCTCCTCGACTCACCACTCCTACACACCGCTCCTCCCTTAATTAATTACCGTTCTCTCTCTCTCTCTTGTTCTAGTTAATTCATATAAAATACTTCGTACAATTTACATTGTTCCAATTATATCTTCCATTGTTTCATCTTTTACTGCTCTGTTTCTTCTTCTTCTTCCTGCAACTTGTAATCCCTAAATTTAATCATTTCCTTTTTTTTTTGTTTTCTTCTACATTGTTTATTTTCTCTCTCCTCTTTCTACTGGTTCGTTTTGGCTTCCCCATTCTTCGATTTCCTTCCCATTTTTGTCCTCTTAACATAACATAAACATCAATCCTGGAGTATTTATTTTCTGTTCAGAAAATCCAACTAAATTATAAACAAAAAAAACCCCATTTTTTTGAATTTCAAATTTCATAATTAAAGTCTCCCATCTTCTTTACTCCTTTTGTTTAATACCAAGTACCCTTTTCCATCTTCTTCTTCTTCCTTCCCGCTTTTTATAGTCTTTCCCTTTTTCTCAACAGTCAAATTTTACTCCATAAGTTCTGTTTTTGTTTTTTCTCTAAAAATAATTACATTTTATTTTTGGAAATTTTCTGACAGATATGATGTTTCAAAGGAAACTTGTCTGATTTGATTGATGTTAGTTGATTGAAGGAATTGATAAACATTCAATTCCAGAGGCATTATATCATTTTTTTGTGATTAGTCATTTCAATGAAGTGAGTGATTAAATTAAATACTATTACTCGCTCCGTTTGGGATTGTTTGCACCATTTTCCTTCTTTCGACCTCGGGATTTAGTGTGAAGAGGTTTAGGAGAGAGAAGGAAAAAAGTGGCGTTGGGCTCTAAGCATATGTCATTTTCAATGCAAGTACTGATATAAACAGAACCATGTTCATTTTCAATGATATTACAGACTTTCATGATGGTCTGTATTTTTCTTCATTGAAGCTTCTGTTCTTGTGAAACCAACATCAGCAAATAGTCAAAACATCCCAAAACATCTCCATTATTTCTGCAGCTTCACACAAAAGACAGGTTGCTTGATTTTACTAATTCTGGAAAAAAAAAATTGGTTGAACTTTTGTGGGTGAATATTTGGAAAATTTGGGTTACTGTTACAAAACAGTGAATAAATTTGGAGGATTTTGTGATAGATTGAAAATTGTGGGTACCCATTTGGATATTTTTGCATGAAATTGCAAAATTATTAAGGGTTTGTTTCAACTGAAGTGATTATTGTTGAGTAGAGAGAACTGAGAAGTGGGGTTTGTAAATTAGGAGAGAGAAAATGAGTGGGCAACAGCAGAAAAGAGAGAAGAATGACAAGGGTTCATCGGAAGGTGTTGAGAAGGTTATGGTTGCTGTAAAAGCTTCAAAGGAAATCCCAAAGGCAGCTCTTGTTTGGGCTTTGAGTCATGTTGTTCAACCTGGTGATTGCATCACTCTCATTGTGGTTGTCCCTCCTCCCAGTTCAGGTCTGAATTCCCAAACTACCGTTTACTTTTACTTTTTGGTTTTTGTTGTACGGTTCCGTATGATGGTTCATGTTAGCCAACCTCAAATCATTTTGGGACTAATGCTTCGTTTTTTGTTGTTAGAATTACACATTATGTGGATATTTTGAGTGTTTAACATGTGATTAAGAACTATTTGTACGATGAGATGGAGGAGTGACTACTCTTGGTGAATTTGGCATGTCATTGAACTTAGGAAATCAATTTCGGGGTAATTTTGGATTGCAAGGATAGTAGTATTATTAGATGGATAAATTTTGATGCATTTTGTAGGTAGGAGATTGTGGGTTTTCCCTAGATTTGCTGGAGATTGTGCGAGTGGTCAAAAGAAGTTGTTTGCTGGTACGAGTTCGGAGCAGAAAATCGAGTTGACAGATTCTTGTTCTCAAATGATACTTCAGCTACATGATGTTTATAATCCTCACAAGGTTAGCTAGTCACCTGTTGTTGGTTTTTGCAGAATGTGTATGACACTATGACATATAAGCTTAGTTTAATGTTCTTCTCCTTAATTTGCAGATAAATGTGAAGATAAAGATTGTGTCTGCATCTCCTCCTGGAGCTGTAGCTGCAGAAGCGAAGAAGGTTCAATCAAATTGGGTTGTATTGGACAAGTAATGTTTAAACTCATTTGTTTACTCCATTGCATGCTTTCCTTAATCCTTATGCATATGTTAAGTGTTAACTTACTGATGTTATTTTTGGAACTTGCAGGCACCTCAAGCAAGAAGAAAAGCGTTGTATGGACGAGCTCCATTGCAACATTGTGGTCATGAAAAAGTCACAGGCTAAAGTACTCAGACTGAATTTGGTCGGACCTTCAACGGAACTTGTACTAAGTGGTCCGTCAGGTGGCCAACTTGATGAAGTTAGAGGGCCTGTTGTCACTCCAAGCAGCAGTCCTGATTTATTTACCGCGACAGAAGCAGGAACATCATCTGTATCGAGCTCAGATATTGGGACATCGCCTTTTGCTCCATCTGTAATGAGTGAAAAGTTAAAGAAGAGTGATATGGTCCTTATAAAAGAAAGTAGAAATCTTGTTGTGTCAGACTCGGATGATTCAGATGAAGAGGACTTGTCTCCATGCTCGACAAGTTCAGGGGTTCGGCCTTGGATGGGCGAGTACATAACATCACATTTACGGTCCTCTAAGAAGCTCGAGAAGAGGTCTTCGACACAAAATGATAGGGATTCTGGTATTGGGTCTAGAAGATATAAGCCTGATATTGAGTTTAGTGGAAATGTGAGAGAAGCCATGTCTCTATCAAGAAGTCCTCCTCTTGGACCTCCTCCACTATGTTCAATTTGCCAACATAAGGCACCGGTTTTTGGGAAGCCTCCAAAGTGGTTTAGCTATGCTGAACTCGAGCTTGCTACAGCTGGATTTTCACAGTCTAATTTCTTGGCGGAAGGAGGTTATGGGTCAGTCCACAGAGGGATACTACCTGATGGTCGGGCTATTGCTGTGAAACAACATAAATTGGCAAGTTCACAAGGTGATGTTGAGTTCTGTTCGGAAGTGGAGGTTTTGAGTTGTGCTCAGCATCGGAATGTTGTTATGCTTATCGGCTATTGTATTGAAGACAAGAGGAGGTTGCTGGTCTATGAATACATATGTAATGGATCCCTGGATGCACATTTATATGGTAATGGTTGAATTCTTTTGTTATCTTATTCTTGGCTTATATGCTCTATTTGCAAATTTATGTTTAGTTTATATTTATTCCTATTTCATTAGTTGGTGCATTTTGATTGACTTTTTTTGGGTGAATCTAACAAGTAATGATGTGACTTCAGGACGGAATCAGCCCCCTTTGGAATGGTTTGCTCGGCAGAAAATTGCTGTTGGAGCTGCTAGAGGACTGCGGTATCTACACGAAGAGTGCAGAGTAGGCTGCATTGTTCACCGTGACATGCGTCCAAACAACATTCTTCTCACCCATGATTATGAACCACTGGTACTTATCTAATATTTTTTTTACTTGTTATTCTCCAGTAAACTCAACTCTTACTCTCGTTCGAAGCATTCTCTTTTCGACACCACCTTTGTAGCAAGTGAACAACTGAACACATAGTCTGTCTAAAGGGTCTGGCAGCCATAACTCATAAGCAAGCTGAGCAAGATGTGTTAATTAATTCATACTTAGGAGCGTTTTGTTTGTTCTTTTGAGACCGTGATTTGTCTAAACCAGCCAATCTTACTTTATTGGGTATTGGGTAGATTGACAGTTTTACTACTCGGAAAAGGGAGTCAGCAATCAAATGCTTACTAGTAACAGAGATTAATTTATAGTCAAATTTCATTACAAGTTTTGCAGTCCGCATTTAAGGATCATTTGTCATTTCCAATGAATTTAAAGGATCACTTTTATTATATGAGATTTAGAATGAATTAAATTGGTTCAGTAACTGTATAATTAATAACATAGCAAGAAATATGTGTATGGAATCACGGGTCAACTAGGGAGAGTCTCATTACTACTACGTAGTTAGGAGTAGGTTGAGTACATGGACTTCTCATTACCAGAGGCATTGTCTTAATGTTATAATGTGATTGTGTGTGACTTGTAATCCTGTATACAGATGATATATTTTTTTCCTTTTCTAACCTATCCGAGGCATGCATTGCAGCCAACCTTGTGAGTGCTAGATGAACGACTAAAATCGTAGAATAGCTGATAAAATGAAATTGATATGAGCATGATTCAATCTCTGTCTCGCAGCTTTTTGTTTTTGAGGTCAATACTTTAGTTACTCTCTAGTGTATAGACTATAGTATCCTGATGTTACAGAATTATGTATTCCTGGTTAAGGTGGGGGATTTTGGGCTGGCGAGGTGGCAACCTGATGGAGACACTGGGGTCGAAACAAGAGTGATAGGCACATTTGGGTATGTCTTCTCTTCGATATATTCGACGTATCATACTTTATACATGCTGGTTGAGTTAATCTCATCTCTATGTTCTTATGTATTGCAGGTATCTAGCTCCAGAGTACGCACAAAGTGGGCAAATCACAGAAAAGGCAGATGTCTATTCCTTCGGTGTTGTACTTGTTGAGCTTCTAACAGGAAGAAAGGCTGTTGATCTAACTCGATGCAAAGGCCAGCAGTGCCTTACTGAATGGGTATAATATTCTGTCATTTGTTGTTTCTTTCTTCAACCGTGGTTTGCTTTGTTTTTTGAATTAGTATATGGTGTCTTATCACTTAAACAGGCGCGGCCCCTTATGGAAGAAGGTGCTATTGAGGAGCTAATCGACCCTCGTCTTGGTAACCGGTATTTAGAACCAGAAGTCGTTTGCCTGATGCATGCTGCATCCTTGTGCATTCGCCGAGACCCTCACTCCAGACCTCGGATGTCACAGGTAATAAAACATGCCTCTTTTGATGACTAGTATGTATTACAGTTTAGCAATGTTGATAATCTGAATCTCTAAGTTTAAGGCATTGTTTGAATGTTTGTGGAAAATCAGGTCCTTCGTGTACTAGAGGGTGACATGTTCATGGATTCAAGTGTTCTGTCCACACCTAGGCACGATACAGGGAATCGCAGTGGAAGAATGAGACTGCTGGACCGCGAGTCATACAGTGGTCCATTGCGCAACGAGGAAATAGAAGAATACACTGGTAGTTTATCCCTAGAGTCACTGAGGACAGCTTTGTGGGAAAGGGAAAAGATTAGGACTTCATCAAACCATTAAGATTTTTGGACAAGAGAAGATTGCTTTTGCTGTAGGATTTTTTGGGGGAGTTCCTGTATTACTCTTCTCATTTGGTTTTTGTATAGTATATTAGAAGGTATTTGTTGTTAAATGTTAATATTGTATGCATTTTGTGTAATCATATATTGTCATATACCAGCCAAGTTATTCCAAATGAAGATCCCCTCAAAAATAAATAAATTTCCAAATGAAGATGCCACTTTTGCTAATCTTCTGTTTCTTTGATCAGTTATTAATAAATGGTTCAAACTAATGTTACCTAATTCTCTATTCATCCAACTAACCCGAACCAAAGAAGTAAAATATGATGAATATAGTACAATTTTGGTCTATTGGTGATCCCCTATCCAATTTCATACTAGTGAATCAAGTAACAATATGTCAATTTCTAAGCCATGTAAGTTTTTTTTTGTTAGAGTTAGTACTTAAACTAGATGCATATATGAAGTATAAAAATTTCAACTGTTTCATTAATATGATGACTCTATTCGGCTTTAAATAATACTCCCTCCGTTCCAGATTAGTTGTTACACTTTCCTTTTTCGTTCGTCCCAGATTAGTTGTTACACTTCTAAATAAGGAATGACCCCACAATTATTATAATGTCACTCTCTTCCCACTAATTTTTTTTTTGTCCCCACCCCCTCTCTCATTCAATTAAAAATACCCCATTAACTTCTATCACATTCACTTTTTCAATAAAATAACAATTGATAACCAAACAACCACTTATCACCTAAAACTTTGTGCAAAGGTAAGTGTAACGACTATTCTGGGACGGAGGGAGTACTATTTTGTCCTACTTGTTCCATTTGAGAGTTTTGTGTGAGAGTTTTGTGGCTCAAGAAAAATGAAATGGCAGAATGTAATACAGCCAAATGTCAGGGAGACTCATTGTAATCCTGAAAACTCTCAAAGGTTGCTTGTAGTTTACTGAGAGCTGAGACTTCCATTTTGAATCAGGATTTCCGATAAGTGCTAAATTATTGTTTTTCTTGGAACAATCAATCTTGATTCTTGTCCTGGTATCATATCACTGAACATGAGAAACTTCCAAAAACAGCTACCTTGGTCGAGTTTTAAATTCAAATTAAGAGTACTTCCCACGACAATTGGCTTAACATCACCCTGTATATCATGCAGTCTAAACAAGTAAAATAAGCATAAAAGATTTCTTAAGAATGAGGTTAACTTTAAAATAAATTCTCGTGTTTTCTTAGCAAGGTATTACTCCCTCCGTCCCGGAATACTCGACCCGGTTTGACCGGCACAGAGTTTAAGGGACTTGAATTGACTTATTTAATTTAATAGATAGTAGTTGATAGTGGGGTATTATTTTAATATAGTTAGTGGGAAATGTGTAAAAGGGTGGGGTTGGGGGAGAGTAGGGGTTGAATTTTTAACTATTTTTTGTATGGAATAGGGGTAGGTAGGTTAATAGGGGTGGAGTGAGAAATAATATAATATTGTTAGAATATTTTCATTTTTAGAAACAGGTCAAGTATTAAGGGACGGCCCGATAAGGAAAACAGGTCAAGTATTCCGGGACGGAGGGAGTAGGAAGTACAGATTACTTATACGGAGTATACCATATCGCAGTGCTTAAAATTGTTCATTAGCCATACTATTCTAAACAGAGGGCACAGCTTTCTTACTACTTGTATTTTCAAAGTCCGGGCAGCAGGAATACCCTAAAAGTCCAATTGCTACTATCTTCTCCAGTATACAATGATGCAACATGCAACACAGTCGTAAGCTAACTGCACAGCATTCAAAGGCCTTGAAATATTAAAGAAATTTATGACTACAAAACTCAAGATCTTACCAGAAAGCTATGGTGCGATTTCATATTCTGCATGTCAGAAATGATCTTCAGATTTTACATTTGCAGTTTTTGCACATGAATCTGAAAGGAGTCGAACACCAAAAAAAAATGTTCTTTCTGTGTGCGACAGCTTGTCAATCTACTAAGAAAAGTCTCCAAAGAGAAAAGGGACATCTACAATTGCTTACAAGCATGCACTCATGCAGCAATCACTTGAATATCGGGATATTTTTCTTTGCCTATGGCTTCCTCATTTTAGACCTAGCATATCTGGAAAAACATTTAATAAAAAAAAAAGGTTAAGAATGTAATTAGCTTGCATACTAATCAGACAACTAAGCAGAATAAGGGATAGGAGGTAAAAGATGGAATATTACTCAATGTGCATGCCACCCCTGTCTGATGATGGCAACATGCTATCCTGAAGTGCTTGCATTGCTTGAGTAGCTTGTTCTACTTCCTGAATCGAGTAGGATTAAAACATGGCATTTAACATGAAAACCAGTCAACATTACTCAACAATAGGGCAGTAAAATGTACAGAAGGCAGAAATAGACTAGTACTAAGAAATACAAAAATCATGGAACTTGAAAGAGTTTGCTGAAAAAAGATCTTGTAATAAGTGAGGAATGGGTGAAATCCAATCCGACTATTCTGCTAAGTTAAAGAGTTTGCTGGAAAACAATCTTGTAATATAGGAACATTTATTAAATCATTAAACCAGAGAGGCTAAGAAAGAAAAGGAGTCAGGTGAAATAGAATAATACTCCGTAGTTGGTTAGAATTCAACAGAAGCAGTGCAACCAAAGAAGCAGGAATCATTTCTTTATTACGGAGTACACTATTTTCTCAGGCAGATTTACGCAGATCCTGGAGAGGGAAAATTCAGAAGATGAATGAAGTTCGTCTAATTCTTGCCTATGGGGCAGAATTACTGTAGGGAACCATTGAGACATCATTGCTCAGGAGTCAGGAGTCAAGAAAGAGGGTTACGTAAACAATGTAAGACAAGCTTAGCAAATTGTTAAACAGGGGTCGTGGCATTTTCTGGAGAATCTATTCCTACACCCTGAACAAAAAGGTATTTACTGAAGAATCTTGATTCGCCAAAGACAATTTTTAAACTGATAGGAAAGAAGGTGCAAAAGTTGAGCATCAAATAAACTTCTGACTGAATGGAGTTAGCCATCCACATCCTGATCCAGGCACATAATTACCATATCTAGGAAGTGGAAGTTACACCAGAAAGAAATGCTTTGCAAATATATTTTTCTCAGATGAACAGTATTTGCTCTGATTGACTAACATGAGCTTCATAAAGATGAATATGCGTGTAATTGTGCCATGAACACAGCAAGAGCAAATGTATGATATCAAGATACCGGGAGAGCTTAACAGGTTGATATCAAGATGTTCAATCATCAAATATACTCCCTCCGTTTCACAATGTTCTACTCATCTTTTTTTGCGGACTCTAATGCACATCTTGTACCATTAATATTTCAAATCATGTAATGGTGAAAATTAGAAAAAGTTGTAAGTTTGAAAATACACGTGATGAAACTAAAATGATCCCACATGATAATGTTATTTCTTACATATAAGTCACAAAATACGGACAAAGTTTGTTTACTTTGACCCATGAATAGTAAGTGAGTAGAACATTGTAAAACGAAGGTAGTATCAGTAATATTCTCTGCTCTTTTCATCCTCCATTCAAAATACGTATACCTGTAAACCTTTACTCACATTTGTAATAAACTACTTCCTATTAATATGTTACCAAGCATATACTTGGAAAAATATTCTAGAATTAACGACAGAAGAAAACGCAGTAAGAACAGAAGTAGAATTACAGTGAGACTTCAACCACAACATCTAATACCTCATAATCCGCAAATGCAACTGGCATACCACCTCTAGCACGTAGCTTCAGCCCATTAAATCCCGAATATCTAGAATCAAGATCAAATATCCATATATTATTTACATATGACAAGGAAAATCGAAAGAGAGGACAATAGTAAGATAAGAGGGTGTGACTGTATTCTTTACTGAAGAGGGGGGATTCAAAGAAGAATTAGGCAAGGAAAAATCCAGGCATCACTTACTCAGAAAGAGCTTGTTTAAGTTCATCCTCACTGCAATTAGGGCCTAAATTAGCAATAAACAAGGTGGAGCATGGCCTTAGATCACCTCCAGAGGCCTTTTCCGTTTGCTCCTGCAGATAAAACCAAGAACAAAACTTCAACAAAAACAAAAACAAAAGTTATCACAAGTTTGTGAAATGAAAAGAAATTGAAATTTAAACATGTCAGCCTAAATCAACATGATCATTACACATAGACTTAGGCTTCGTTCTTATTCCCTGAGAAACCGTTCTTGGAATTATCTAACAAAGTATCCTTCATATGGACGAATCTGCATTTAATGGTCCTCGTAACTTAATCATAGTTGTGGGTCAAACTTATTCACCCTCATCTGAAATTAGTTTTTTAAACTTATTAATCAAAGTTGTGGAAAGAACAAGCGAACCTCTTATTCGTAGTTCTGAATCAAACTTCTTGAGCCTTATCTGTTTTTTTTCCCCCTAAAACTTATTAATCAAAGGTGTGGAAAGAACAAGCCAACCTCAAAATTTGCTACTGACAGATAAAACCATTGTGATAAACTGATAACAACATAGGTGTAGATACAATATCCAACGCCTACAATAGGCTAATTCTCTTTGACAAAGAGTTCTCTTTTTAAGAGGGTGTTAGCTTGAGAAACTTATTTGAAGGTGATTTCAGACAGATTTTTTTGAAGGGCGGTAATTTTTAAAAGGTGTTTTATAGCAATCTTTTGGTTTCCTTGATAAATCTTTAATTGCCAACACAAAGGCGTGCAAAATTGATGGTAAGTGAACCTTGACTTCACTCGTACGAACCCAGGGAAACATCCCACAGGCCACTCACCCCTAATACTACTCCAAGCCACAAGACAAGTCAAGCAAGTTCGAACTGTGGAACTTCTTAGTATATCCAGTCCTGAAAATACAGGTGTATTTTATTGATACAAGTAGCATAGTCGCACTTTTTTTGAGGAACTTTCACAAAAACTAGGGTGTAGCGCAGCAGTATTTATCTTATATGCTTAGATGTCATATCCTCAATTAGATTCAAGAGCCATAAAGAGCAGGTGAAACGATGGGGAAAGCGTCACATACTATTTGAAAAAGGTGTGATGATATATCCACGGTTTAACCCAAACAGGGTTCATGTAAGCCCATATATAGACTAAGAACTAAGCTCTCATGCTGTCTATACCCATCAATACCTATTTGGAGTCGGGAAAAACTATCAAATTCTCATTAGACCAATAAAGTTAATAAAGAGCACCATACTTTTAAACTGTCACATCAGATGTCTTTTATAACTTGTCTCCAAAGAAACTTTCCAGCTCATAGTTAAAAACCACTCCCTCCATGTCTAAATATTTGATTTAAAGTCGTATTAAAGAATTGAGTTAAACTACCATAACATACTACATCTCCATGGACTCCATCATACCACAAGGTTCAACTCTTCAGAATATTTGGTTAAAATGATTGAAGAATAAGGATAGTATGGACAAGTTGAGAGCTTAACTTACTAAACATACAAAGGGCCCTAATATTTTAAAACAGCTCGATATCAATTGAGCAACTTATTATTTTAGGGGTGAAAGGAGTAACAAAAAAACAGGTTGAGGAATCAATCACCAACATTTGCTGCAGCTACAGTGCCACCAAGTTTCACTTTCTCCTCACTGTACAACATCATACAAGGTGTCAGAAGTTCACTCCAAAAAAACACATACATGCAAGCACACACACAGACACAAGACGTACTCAAGTAAACATTTATGCATGTGTACATAATTGACACGTACTGATTTTAGAAGGTAAGTGGGTATGAAAAAGAGATAGAAGCAAATGGAGGAAGAGGATCCCGTCCTTTCAGGAATAGGGCTTTCGTTTTGTTGTTGTTTAAGGTAACCAAAGAAAAGCAGTAAAGCATTCTCGAATCGTAGCTCACATCTCTTCCAAAAAACTATCACGTTCCAAGTTACTAACCTTTTTACAGCGGAATGTACATTATTGTTGGAAGAGTCAGGATCTTCACTCTGACTTTGATTATCAGACTCATTATCACCTGCATAAGAAACAACAGTTCAACACATATCAAGATTCTTGTTTAACCTCAATTGCAACATATATCTGGTTTATTTTGAATAAAATTTTGGCAGCAAGTAAAGAAAAGTAAAAACGGAAGTGCAGAACAAAGTCCTCAGCTGCATTAGCGATTACCATCATCACTTGATGTATCCTCAGCATTATCTGAAGATTTTTTCCTTTTGTCGATCACAACATAAGGTCCACTGCCTACAATTACGAAGTTATGAACTATAAAGTACGAAGAACTGAAGAAAAATTATTGAAATAACGAATTACATGAATTATAGGAAGTGTATGTTGGGCATAAGAGCTTGCACCTGGATTATGTTTTCGCCTAGAGTTTGATCTAGCCAATTCAATATGTAGAACTGATCCAGCTTGTGGATCAAATTTGACACCCTGAACAATGGAAACATAACAAATACAGATTATTTTTCAAAGGAAAAGAGATAGCATTAGTGCACTATTACATCCTGTATGAAACTACTAGACCCTAGATTTCTGCAAGGTTCTTTTAACCTACTGTTGTTAAATTTATTGATACTATTGACATATACCATGATCAATTTGTAGCACAAATTCCACTCTGCTACACCCCCTCCACCCCCATCTCAAAACATTCAGATCTTACCTCGTTCCGTTCCTTGAACCTTCACCTGGAAACAACACAAATGCTTGAATGTCCATCTTCCCTTCTATTTTACATGTATAATGTATACCCACAAATGTAACACTAAATATTCCTTCCTAAATAGACTTGATTAATTTTGAAGGGTGCTCTCACTCTCTCAGAGTACAAAATCCACTTCAAATCATCTCTCTAAATGTCAATGGAGATATGTATTATTGTTTGATTCAGCAAGTACAAGCCCAATCCATAAACATAGGCACTGATTTTTCTCTAAAACGAGGAGTTGAAGACTAATGACGTATCTACAGATAACGTAAGATAATACATTAAAAAAGCAGAAGCTAATAGAAGTATAGAACTTGAACTATTCTACAAAGAAAGCAAACTGGCATATAGCAGTCAATACATAAAGTAGTAACATAACACACAACCATTTTATTCTGCAGAGTGTAGACAAACAGTGATAGAATCCAGGAGTGACCCATAGCCTTGATTAAAGCTTAAAATGTCACTATGGATATCAATTAGGCGACAGCTTCTATTGCCACGCCATTCCTATCAATGTCTGATTCATTCCCTCATTCCAATTATAACCTTTACGCTAATACAACGGCATCAAGTTAGCACAATAACTAATATATAGTTGAATACTACACAGCGTGGGATTGCCATAAGTCTACACCAATTTGACCAATGCACTTATGAAGGGAATAATCCTTTTCAATATTACATTCGACCACTCATATTCACACTCATAAAGATCAACCTAAGTAACTAAGCAAGAAATATAGTAGGAAAGAGTACATATGCTTACATCTAAAGACTGTAATGCCAACACAGCTGATTGATGGTTATAAAACGTCACAAATGCAACAACCTGCAGAAACAAATATATAATAAGCTTATCAAAAGAAGCAAAATGGCAGCAAATTGAAAAATCAAAACCATAAATTAACCAAATCAAACTTTCAAATACGAATTTATTCAAGAATTAGAGAAATGTAATAGAAAAAGAGGCTAACTTGATTGCCGCGGCCAGTGAACTTGAGCTGGCAGGACTCGAACCCGGGACGACGGCGGAAAAGGTTGTGAATTTCGCGAGGCATGACATCATCAGGGAGGCCGGAAACGAAGAGGGTATTGATATGGCGCTGTTCTTTGGGAATGTGTATTGGAATACTGGTGCTAATACTGGGAGGATTACTGGAATTGGGAATGGAAATATCATGAGTGTAGCTCAAATTAGGGTTTATACTTTCATTCACGCTATGGTGGTAGTAATACTCCGTCAATTCCGGTTGTTGGTGGCGGTGGTTGGGGTGATGGTTTTGGTGGAGGTAGTAAGGCTCGTACGGTGGTTGTCCCATCTCTCTCCTCTATAGTTGGTGTACGGGTTTAGCGGGGTTCCGGCTCAGTGTTTCGGTGCCGAGTCCGGGTTTCATTTTCAGATTTTTAGTTTATTAATTCTCTCATTACAAAATACGATTTGTTTCCCTTAGGGCATGCTTGGATTGAGGGTAATGTATTAAAAGGGTACTCCCTCCGTCCCGGAATATTTGACCTGCTTTCCTTATTGGACCGTCCCTTAATACTTGACCTGTTTCTAAAAATGGAAATATTCTAACAATATTATATTATTTCTCACTCCACCCCTATTAACCCACCTACCCCCTACTCCATACAAAAAAATAATTAAAAATTCAATCCCTACTCTCCCCCAACCCCACCTCTTAACACACCTCCCATTAACTACATTAAAATAATATCCCACTATCAACTACTACCTATTAAATTAAATAAGTCAATTCAAGTCCCTTAAACTCTGTGCCGGTCAAACCGGGTCGAGTATTCCGGGACGGAGGGAGTAATAAAAGTCAAACTAAGGTAATTGTAGGTGATGATGAGTGGATGAAGTAGTGGCAAAGGGAACAAAGTCACAAACTAGTGTTAGCAAGAAGAAAATAAAAGGAAAGGGGGAACAAATACCCTCATCATGGGGGGAATAGTTACCCACCATCCCACTAGGGTGATTATTACCCTCATTTGGGGGGTAATTACTTCCCCCCTTCCTCCCTTCTCCTCACAACACCACCACTACCACAACTTCTCATCACAATACCACCACATCACCCTCCTTCCAACCACCTCAATTCACCTTCATTGTCCTTTTATTATGGTGGTTTGACTTTTATTACCCCCATAATCCATTACTCCCAATCCAAGTGTACCCTTAAAGTTAAAGGTAAGAAAAAATAAACTAGGTTTTGTTCCGTTGACTTTATTTTTACTTATTTCAGTAAAAATAAGTTCTGATAAGTACAGATAAAAAAGTTTAGGAAAAATAAGTGTTGGTCAAATACAATTTATAACTAAAATAAGTTTTGACAAGTTCGGATAAGTATAGATAAGATAAGTTCAGGAAAAATAAGTGAAAATCAGGTAAATAGAAAGCACTCTTAGTAAACCCTTTGCACAAAGGGAATTTATGAGGGAAAAAACTTTATCTACTCACCGGGTAAACTACCCACCACTAATAGAGAGTGTGGTAGTGGAATCCACATCAGCTTTATTAATTGTTTTTTAATGTTCTATTAGTAGTGGGTTATCTACCCAGTGGGTAGATGTAGCAATGTCCATTTATGAGTAATCGTTTTGTACAATCGAAACTAATTGCGGACTACTACAATTATTAATATATATTATCGCAAATTAACTGTCCTATGTTTGCTATCCAATATGATGCTTTGTTAGCTTCCCGATAGATATTCTTGATATCCCACGAACCTAAGGAGTGTAGCAGAGCTTTAATGTTAGTGATGATGTGTTGTAACTTCCACCAAATTGACCAGATTCCTTCTATAGAATTAATAACAAGCAGGTTGACTACTTCAAGGCGAAGATGTTTGACATTGAGATTGAGAGCTTCTTGGATTCTTTCGTAGAGGGATAAACTTTCTCCAATAAAAGCTTGAGTAGTGTTCGTATATATATGTTGAAGGTGCAAGTTGCGACGCATATACCTTGTGGATCCTTAATGATGATGTGTTACTACTGCTGATGATAAGGTTTTGCTTGAACCGTTGAAATTGAGTTTGAACGCTCCCAAGGGGCTGGAAACCATCGAACAAGAATTGTGGAAGAAGGCATGGTTGAGGAGAAGAGGTGGAGAAAGGGGTACCTTATAGTTGATGTAAAACAACTAGTAATCTCAATTGCCATTTCGATTTCCGAGAAGGTTGAGGAAGCTTTTAAAAACACCCCGTGGGTATTAAAGGTTGCATTCTTAAAAAATGCAGTCGTTTAGCTATTTCCATATGGATCAAATAAGGAAATGAATTTTCTAGTGTGGTCGGAAGTTTCTTGGGGAATTAAGGATGTCAAATAAATAAGTGAATTGCAAGGAAAAGTCTAGCCATCTGATAAGCGTTGTTAGATTCCACGTTGATTTTGAGACCTTGCAATAGATAAGAAGGTGGTTCACATTTTTCGAGTACGTACCCCAAAGAAGGCATACATCAAAGGTGGTTTATATTGGTTAAATATAAGCGGATCGGATTATCGAAATTATACCCTTTTCAAAAAAAAAGTTCATGCACGGCCAAACAACTTACGGTCTCTTGGCATTTTGGGATGGCAGTGGCTCGTATGTGCTATAACGTAAATTAACTAGATTAGGTCTTGTGCATGAACGAATGTTCAAAAATAATATTTTACCAACTTTGTAATATTTGAGTAACAAAAGCATTGTTCAAAAATAAAAGAGTACGGAGTACAAACAATGTTGCACATTTTCAAAATATTAATAAAGTTAGGATATATTTTATGATTTTACAAATATTGTTTTTTTGAGAAATACAATCGATTACAATTGAAAATTTATATTGAAAATCAAATAAATAGGGAATGATCGATAAAATTTTAGTAAAAAATAATGAATATTTTCCATAAAAGTTGATTGAAATAAATAAATAAAAAGAAGAAAAATTTTGGCGGAATTTTTTTTCACTAGGAAGTGAAACGTGTCACTCTCGGTGTATGTTTTAGTATAATGTGTGATAGATAGTATTTCCTCGAGTTCCCTAACCTCTTTCAGTTACAATTTTGGTTCATCCCTAAGTTCAGTCCTCAATTGGGCACGATACTATGTATCTTTAATATTTTACTCTAGTATAAAATTCATTAACTTTTCGATTTTTAGATATGATGTCTTGGCTTGGTGGTTAAGACCGAGGGCATGTGTAAGATACATCTCATGTTCGAATCCCCCTCCCCCATTTCTAATTTGTATTGTCCTCGTGGCTCATTCGCATCCAAAATAAATAAATAAATAGCTATTTTTCTAAAGAGTTCTTCAAATTTATTAGGTCACAAAATAATTAAATGGCATGTTTGGGAATCTAGAATTTCATTTGAATGCTGGATTTGGCCCAATTATCTTGTTTGGGAGTACATGGAATTTGAAATTGTATTTGGGCCAAATCCAAGGCTTAGATTAAGAATTTGAAATCCAAAGTTAAATGTGGTAATTTGAAATACAATTGTTTTTCTCTCTCCTACTCATAGATATCTTTCATCTTCTTCCTCTCTTCACTTTTTCTCTCCTCGGCTTACATTGATAAACAACCTGAAGCTCGATCGACTATCTCAACCTCCATCAATTCTCTCTCCTCCTCTCAACCTCCATCAATTCTCTCTCCTTCACCACATCTCTCCACCATCACCCTCGTTCTCGCAACTTCTTTGTAGCCTTGTTATCGTCGACGCCAAAAATTTAGTTAAAAAAGTTGATTATTTGAAGAGAAGTGGTTATCGGCGATGGTGTAGCCGCCGGAAAATAAAAATGTCGTCGAGAATGTCACTAGCGGGGGAAGCGGGGGAAATTGTTAGTGGTCAATTCCAACACCATTTTTTACTAAGACGTATCAAGTTGTTGAAGATCCTTCCAGTGATGGCGTAGTTTCATGGAATGAAGATGGATCTAGCTTCATCATTTGGAATTCTTACGGTTTTTGCATGCGATTTACTTTGTCGCTAGCTATTTCAAGCAGAACAATTTCTCCTCCTTCGTTCGTCACCTCAACACCTATGTAAGCATCAAATTATTTGATTGATTTTTTTTCCAATTCAAGCATATCATATCAAATCTTCATTGATTTCGTTCGTCGTAATCGAATTCTAGATATCCGGCAACCCGTCCGTTCCGTTCTCCTCAAGATGATCGTATCGCCGTGACAAGGGGAGAATTTTTTATTTAAGGACTAGTTGATTGGGCACGGAGCAGGGGGGATAAGCGCAATTCTTTGAATCAAACGTTGAATGAAATCGATTGATGTGATAACAATGAAACTCCAAGAGTTAGGGTTTGGGTTTTCCACAAATAGGAACTTGTTAACAAGCTGATTGATTTTTGTAGGCTATTATTGATTTATTTGTATAATTCCATGAGTAAGCTTTGTTTAATTGTTGTACATATTTATTCGATTTCAAGAATCAATTGAACACCATTATTTACCTTGATTGTTCATCTGATTTAAATTTGTATGTATTAGGGTTGGGTATACTGTTGTAATTTGTTTTCATAATTATTTGGAAATTTTGTGAAACACTACCTTAATATTTGGACGTTTTGTGAATTACTACCTTATAAAAACTTTTTTATATTTTCCTACCTTATAAGTTTGATATGTTTTAGTAACACTACCTTGTAACAGAAAACGTTAAATCTCTCCGTTTGTGGGCCCAACTCAACGATTTTATTCCATTTCTCTTTCCTCCTTCTCAATCTCTGTTTTCTACTTATCTTTCTCAATCTTTGTCCTCTAATTTCTCAATCTCTTTTCTCTTTCTCATCCGAATTCAATTCTCCTTCTTTCTTCTTCTTCTTCTTCTTCTTCTTTCCTCATTCCCCATTGTTTTTCTGTATCTTCTTCATAGTTGTATCGAGTCTGTCCGAATTTTAGTCGCGACATTATTAATTAATTCTTATTACACTATCAATACAAGTATTACTACCGGATGGAGCATTCTATTGCAACATTGTTATATTATATGTCAAGATTGACTTGATTTGCATGTCTGAGATCCAACTTTGCTGTAATAAGCATGATTCCAGCCTTTTAGTATGACCCATGTTGGGTTTGCATTACTTAAGGTTAGTTGCATTAATTCAATTTAAAAAATGTTGTCAAAATTTGAGTCAGAACCTTTTCCTCAAGACAAATCTGTCTCTACTCTGTTCTGGCTCTTTCTTCGCTTCCTTTTAGTACCAAAATACAGTACTTCGTATTATTTTTGATGAATTTTGTCTATCTACTTTTGAATCATTACTTAAAATTGTAATACTAGCATAATTGAAGTCAATTACAGTACAAGATTTAGTTTCATGAAAGAAGGTTTTTCATGTCTTGTTGTAGGAGATTGGGGGAATGCCATTTCTCTGTTCATTTTAGTATAATATAAATTGAAACAAGAGCAAATGCTGCCTCATATATAATTCGCATGTAATTAGCCATAACAAATTCGACTAATGTAAGTTTCTTAGAACATGGCTGCAGAAGAGATGCACCCAGTATACAGCAGGTTAAAAGCTAGAACAATTGTTTGTCAAGGAATTGTTTCTGCTGGTGATGTTCAAACCCGGCAAAGAACTCCTCCATTTCCTGGTTGTGTTTTCTTATAATTGTCCTGCAAAATATACGTATGCTAGTCCTTTGCTGAAAACTGAAAAGTAGTAACTGACTTTTCTCTTTCGATCAATACGTACAACACTTGCATCATATATCTCAGATTCATAATTTCATATCATACAACTATATTACCCTGCATTATACTGTCTATTTCAGCAGAGGCCACTGAAAAGAAGAAGAAAAAAAAAGAATTGAATTCAGATGAGAAAGAGAACAAAGATTGAGAAATTAGAGGACAAAATTAAGAAAGATAAGTAGAGAACAGAGATTGAAAAAGAGGAAAGAAAAATGAAATAAAGTCGTTGAGGTGGGCCCCACAAACGGAGAGATTTAACGTTTTCTGTTACAAGGTAGTGTTACTAAAACATATTAAACTTATAAGGTAGTAAAATATAAAAAAGTTTTTATAAGGTAGTAATTCACAAAACGTCCAAACATTAAGGTAGTGTTTCACAAAATTTCCTAATTATTTTGATATTAAAATACAATTTCTTGAATTATTTTGATGTAATATTCTTTTTAAAATAAGATAATTAGTTTACTTGCAAGCATCGCTATACAATTAAAATTATAGTGGTCAATTTAAATTCCTTTTATTCCCAAACAACACGTAAAAGTTTGAAATTCTAGATTTCAAATTCTCATGTTTCCCAAACACAAATAGAATTCAATTCCAAATTTTGAAATCCATAATTTGAAATGAATTGTATGTTTCCAAACGCAACCTAATGTAATCCCTTGTACTTATTTTGGTAAACTACATTTTGAAAAAATCCAATGGCTCTTGTATAGTTTGGGCTTTTGGCAATCAATTTTTGCTCGGTTTTCACGTATAGGAGAATAGCACGAATGGGTATCTTGATCTTTCTTAACTATTCCTCTATGAAATTCTCTTACACATTAGGACCAACGAGATATTGGTATATTGGTATAAACTGAAGGCCTATATTGGTCGTATTCGTATATGATAAGTTACAAGTTCGAATAATCCCCTTTCCCTATTTGTAATTTCTATGGGTTTTTTTTTCATGAAACACCCCAGAGTTTTGGCGTAAATTCCCCTCGACTTTCAATAATACATAAAATACCCCAGATACCCTTACTTTTAACGTTGCGTTAGTGCTCCGTTAGCCCAAATTTCATATTCACCAAATACCCCTATTTTAAAACTTATTTAACTAAATACCCCTATTTGAAAACTTAATTCACCAAATACATATGTTTAAAGTACTTATTTTGATGCTCAACGACTAGTTTTTGTGTTTGTAAAAGTTGCCGTTGGTTATCCTTTGCATATAAACACCCATTCCCTATTATTTTTTTGTGTTTACAAGTGTAAATTGCTCTTTATTGTCGATATACTCCGTATGAAAGATATTGTACACTGTAACGTTTGCATTCACAGATCCACTGATTAGGGAGCATAATTGCAGATTGATCTACTCATTGTTTGTAATAGTTGATCCACTTTAGTTAGCAACTTAGCATATGCCAATTGCCAATTGCCAATTGCCAATTGCCACTTTGCCAGCAACTTTTCCAGAAATGAAGGTCTACATACTCAATTAATTGAATTTTTGAATGTGAATTGATTGCAAGGGGAAGGGGCCATTCCTAATCAATCGCGGCATGATGACCGCTAGTCCCATTAACATCTTCTTCTTGTTGTTTTCACAATTATAAAATCCTAACCAACTCTATGTGTAATGTAGGGACACTAATAATTCACCAATGACCCGAGTTTGCTACTACCATTACAGCAATGATCTGAGTTTGTTACTAGAGGAAATTTAAATGACTGCATATAAGTATAAATGAAAATGGAAATATTGTGTTCGTGATTTTGTCATGCCCTTAATAATTTCAGTTTTGTTAATAATTATGAGGATTACATAAACACTTGATCAAATTATTAACAATAAGAAATACCATCAGTCCATGAAAAGTAAAGGTTTGACTTTTCTAGATGAAACTCTTTACTCTTTAGCAATCAACAAGAGATTGTCCATGGCACACACGTTATTTCTCAATCATTTATTGAAAAAATTGAAGTACGGTTAATAAATTAGCTCTAACAACATTTTTTAATTAGTTATCTATTTTTCAGTCCTATACCCTTCATCATGGCAATTGGAAAAAGAAACTTAAAATTTACAGAAAGTTCTAACAAAATGTTCAGAAATCAGAAGCACAATATGACCATTAAAAATAATCTACTTAATGAATGAATTCCAATTGACTAACACGATAAAAAGATGAAAAATATGGACAATTTTGTGTATTTTAATTTGATTAACGTAAAGATAGTTTCATGATCTCTTGCTAGTATTGACATCTCTAGTTCTCCACCACCGCACATTTTCCCATATTTTGGAGTAACTTTTTATGAATCTGAAATGATGAATTGACTCAACAAATAATTCATAAAAATGTTAAAGTGACAAATAATATCAAAACATCATATAAATTTCCAAACAAGTTTTAGCGTGAGAATGAGCAATGGGGAAATTTTTTAAAAGTTCCAAAGTAATGGCATATCAACAAATTAACGATAACAATCCACAGGTAACATTACCCAACACTTTTGCCAAAAAAAAAATAAAATTTACCCAATACATAATAAAACATCAAAATGCCAACCACCAAATAATTTTACAAAAAATAAATAAATAAAAGAGTAATGAGACAACAAAAAAGTCAAACTAACAGAAGCAAGACTCTATTAAGAAAGAGTTGACTGATTATATTTATGATGATGGCGCTAAATACCGGTCCGACCGGCAAGCAAACCGCCGGCAGCAGCCTCCTCTTCATCCAAAAACAAATCATCAGACCGGCGAAACACCGAGTAAATGAAAACAACCACCACACCAACCGCCAAAGCGATCAATATATTCCAGGTAGCACCGGTCAATAGTAGAAAACCGACGGTCATAACCGAGAGAACTGCAAGAATGATCCGGTCATCAATAGACCGGCCGAATAAAATGAGCGGTTCTTCACGGAGAAAAAAGAGGAATAGCCACGCCACCATCATGACGAGGAAGACGATGAGAGAGATTGGGTGCCAGAGGAGAGAGACAAAGAGGATTAAGAGAACGATCATGGTGAAGTTCATACGGAAGTATGAGAAGTTTGTTTTGAGACGGGAGACGGCGTCGGAGAGGTTGTGGGGGAAGGAGATGGAGTGGTAATCGAAGAATTGACTCCATGGACGGCGGGAGGAGAAGGTGCCGTAGAGGCGGTGTTTGGCGCGGGAGATGAAGTCGAGGTTGGCGGAGAGTGGGGTTGAGGTGGGTGGTGTAGTGGAGGAGGTGGTGATTGGGGTGTATGGGGAGGAGGATGTCATGGTTGTGGAGAAGGTGGAGTTTTTAGAGAGAGAAAGAGAAAGGGGAGAAGGTGAGAATTTAAGTTATTGGGGGTTGGGAAGTATTGTGATCATTCTATTGGTACAATTGTAGATAGAGATCTTTGAGGGGAAATTAAAGGGAATTTGTTTATTTTGACAGCGTTTAGTACAAGGGATAGAGATCACCAAGATTACAAACATAATAAAAACAGATAATTAATCATTAGGATAATGATAGAATAAACTTGTCTTAGTTTATTTTTCAGATTTTGATGGTGTTTTAGAAGATATTTTGACATTGAGTTGTACTTTTAGCTCAATATTTTGGTCTCATGTAAAAAAGGAGGGTAATTTTATTGCTTATCACCTTGCTAAGCTAATATCGTTTGGTATTGGAAAGATCACAATTCTACGGAGATTTCTCCCTATGTACTATCCGACACTTTGACCCTTGATTAATGCATTAGCTCGGCTTTTTCCTCAAAAAAAAAAAGTCAAAAATTGTCCGTCCCAATTTTTATTTATTAAAGATGTAGTTTACTCCTTTATGCAAGCGTCCTTAGGTATGAGAATTTTGAGATAGAAAAAAATCATTTGATCTTTATTTCGGCAATTTAAAACTACTTCGCATATTTTTTTGTTCATTTGAATGGTAAATAAACAAGATTATCATACAACCTGTTATACCATACATGATATAAAGTCAAAACTCCTCTATTAACAAATACTAGATTTTAGCCCGTGCGATGCACGGATTCTATTAAATTGTTATGTGTAAATAAAAATTCTATATATATACCAATTTTATATATTAGATTAGATTAGTTTTTTTATTTTGCATTGAATTTCATTTTAGATTTTTTTTTTATAACTATGAGAATGTTTGTTTTTGGATGAAATTGTATATGCGTAATATTAAAAATTAATTAATAAAATATTAACGTGGCACTTAATTATTTATCTACGTGGCACTCTACTTTTTTTCAATTCAAAATTAATTTTGAAATCTTATTTTTCATTGGCAGAAACCATTAGATTTCCTATGTGGCGTTTTAATATTGGATTAATGTTTGATTTTAAATTGAATCTTATTTATTTTATTTTAGATTAGTGTTTGATTTTGGATGAATTTTATTTTAGATTTATTTTTTAATTATTAGAGTGTTTGATTTTAGATGGAGTTCTATATATTAGTAATTAAGTAATTAAAATATCTATGTGGCACCTAATTAATTATCTACGTGTCAATTGATTTTTTTAATTCAAAAATGAATTAGAAATCTTATTTTACATTGGCCGAAAACATTAGTAATCCTACGTGGCGCTCTAATAATTCAGCAAATATGCCTCCTATATATATATATATATATAATATTATATTAGATTAGCTTTTAATTTTGCATTGAATTTCATTTTAGATTTTTTTAATTATGACAGTGTTTGTTTTTGGATGAAATTGTATATGCGTAATATAAATAATTAGTTAATAAAAATATCTACGTGGCACTTAATTATTTATCTACATGGCACTCGACTTTTTTAATTCAAAATTAAGTTTGAACTCTTATTTTTCATTGGCCGAAACCATTAGATTTCCCATGTGACGCTCTAATATTGGACTAATGTTTGATTTTAAATTGAATTTTATTTATTTTATTTTAGATTAGTATTTGATTTTGGATGAATTTTATTTTAGATTTATTTTTTAATTATATTATTAGAGTGCTTGATTTTAGATGGAGTTGTATATATTAGTAATTAATTAATTAAAATATCTACGTGGCACCTACTTATTATCTACGTGGCAATCGATTTTTTTAATTCAAAAATAAATTAGAAATCTTATTTTTCATTGGCAGAAACCATTAGTAATCCTAGGTGGCGCTCTAATATTTCAGCAAATATGCCTCCTTTATATATATACTAGTATTTTATGCACGCGATGCGTGCGTGCATTTTAGAAATTTTATTGTGCCTAATATTTATTGCGTGCGGAATTTTAAAAAAAATTGGCACTAAAAATCATTCGCAAAGTCCATATTTTGTGATATTGAGGTCATATAATACTCGTAGCTTTACATGACGAATGATCGAATCTTATGACCAATTAAAGCTATTTAAAAAACTTAACATTATTTTGATACAACTAACACATCCCATCGAAAAACCAAATTTGAAGTACTAAACTTATAGTTATTAAACATACAAAATAGCGAGTATCACTTTCTTCTTTTGCTCGCAATATATTTGTTTAACCACATGCACTCCTCCGCCCAATCGATATGTAACACATAACCAACCGTATACGAATGTTCAGGATTAAAAGCTCAAGTTGGTGGATGTAGCACCCATGAAAAAGCTCTGTTTCCGAAACATGCAAATACTTTTTCCATCACTCGATTACGTCCGTTAGGCTGCATGAACGTTAAAAAATATATTGAGATGTAAAAACAACATGAGTTAATTATATTAAAAAATCATGTTGTTAGAGTATTAGATTGAAACCTGTTGAAGTACTGATTTTACTTCAGTAGCTAAACAACCTAAAAGGTATTGTGCAAGATCGTGTAATATCGTGACTTTCAAATTACCACTTTTATCAAATATGGTAAGTCGAAGTAGCAACCTATAAGAAGAAATTAAAAAAAAATACTATTATAGATATTTACCAATATATAATGTGTGTTTAAGTATAATAGAGATTTAGATAGTTACCTTGGGATAGTTACAGTGTTGTTGATATTGCAAGATTGACATTTTAATAGTCCTTGAAAAATGGCAACCTTTTTTAGGCAACGATTGCATGCTTCATAAATGACGTTATTAACATCATCAACACGACATGCATATGCGGCAACTCGACAGTATTGTACCTACAAAAAAAAAAAACAAAGTTAGACAATTAAGTACATAATATCGTATTTAATATATTGACAACACTCAAACTTCAAGGTTAGAAACAATACATTTCTCACAGTTGGAAATTGAGATAATCGGATACGGGGAGTATTAGAAATATCAATCGATGACTTTAGCGAAAAAGTCGATGAACGAAACCAATCTCTCCTTATCCTTGCCAGTTTTTCCGATGTATACCTGTACGTGAAAAAAACTTGTGAGCATAATACTTAAGGTTATGTTGTACATTAATATTAAAACAATATTAAGGTTATGCGAAATTGTGCATACCATGTAGATAAGGATGTTGTTTTTTCATTAACTGGGTTAACATAAATCCTAGTGTAGTATCCCGTGGAAAGATATGTACCTGTTTGTAATTATCAATTAGAAATATTATCACATATGAATATTATACTTTGAACTACATATTAAAAAGACTTTACTATATAATTTAATTTGAATGATGTACCATAGAAGCTCTTGACATGCAGACCACATGCTACAATGATTGGACAAATCTCAACATGATTAAGATTTTCATCAAGAACGTGCGCAAAAGCATTCCAAAGTGTTAATTTAATAACAGTCCAGCTGCAAGTAGAAAGTAAAACAATATTAAGACAAATTTATCGAAATATAGGCAAATTCGATAAGTAATTAACATTTTAATAATGTAGGGGACTTACGTTGTATCCATTATTGCCACGTCTCGCTTGAATGAATCTACACCAATATTCTCAATTGGTGAAACGTATAGGACCAATCCCATTGCATCTAGAAGATCATCAATGTTTCAATTAATAAACGACATATGCATGATAACTATATATTGAAAAAAGGCCAACAAAAGTACCATAAACTCTACTGGTACAGTCGATGTGACAACTTAATCTGTTCAAATGAACCAAATTATAGTGGAATGAAGGTATGGAAATGTCATCCTCCTCTTCACGTATCACATTTGTTTCTTCTTTAATGATCATCTGTTTCCAATTGGGGACAATTTTGTTTTTCCCTTCAGCAAATATCACTTGTACAGCAAGGAGTATATAAATGAATCCCTCTTGAAACCGTCCTATAAACTTTTCAATTGCGGGCTCGTAAATATTGCACTGTATGCCCTCACCCTACAAAAGAAAACACATGTAAAAGTTATGATATAGTTCAGATTCAATGAAAAAATTGAATGAAGTGTATGGTCATTTACCTCAACATCGACAAAAAGCATTTTCCATGCTTTCTTAGTTGTTCCTTTGTGGTTGTAGTTGAAAATATCATAATTACGAATTAGTCGGGCTCGTACATCATATAGTTGTACCCCGCTAGGATATAAATGTTCAAAAGTTGGATAATGGTACTCTGTCATCCTGTAAAGTTAGTTCAGAATAAAATTAGAATTACATAAACCGATATTCACAATGTATGAATATGGATATCACATGATATGAAAGCTATGTACATGAATAAATTTAATTACTCCGATATATAAAAATCACATCCCTCAATTCGTCCGATATATTATAAAATTCATTGGAAAAAATACGGCTAACGCTGACGTAACACACTACTCAGTGTCAAGAGTACAATAACGTTTATTACAAAACTGGAAATACAAAATAATACTCTAGTTTCGTATCTCTAATCATAAGACAACAAAACTTCTTTGTACACAATATTTTTAGTGAATATGCCTTCACAGCCTTGGACCTTTCCCTTTTCTATCACGATCTTTGTCGTGTTTTCTGAAATTCCTCGTGATAATGCCACATATAGCTGGCCGTGGCTAAATACATGATCAGGGAGGTATATGCCAACATGTGGAATAGTTTGTCCCTGAGACTTGTTGATAGTCAAGGCAAAACTCAACTTCACAGGAAATTGCTTTCTGACCATCTCGAATGGCAATTTTATATCTTCAGCAGTTTTCAAGGGAATTCTTGGCAAAAACACTCTGTTTCCCCTAGAATGTCCGGTTAATATCTCAGCATCAATGAAATTTTCCTTTAATGAATGGCAAAGCAACCGTGTTCCATTGCAAAGACCATGTTTAGGATCAATATTTCTCAAAAGCATTAAAGGTACCCCAGGTTTCAGGGTGAGAGCATGAGGAGGTAATCCCGACGCAGAAATCGAATTCAAAAACTCTTGTTGATACAAATTTCTCTTATCTTCAGGAACAGAGTCAAACGAATAGTACGTTTTTCCTTCTCCGAGAAACTTTTCGACAACCTTATTATTTATCCTATCAGCGTCTTCGTTTAGAGGTGTGATGATTGCCCTTTCAACTATAAAATTTCCATCACCAACGTGCTCACTTAAACTTGGAAAGACCTGGTCGATCAAAGCCTCGATCGAACTATCTGCCACTGTTGGTATAATCATGCCAGTCGGTAACCTTATCATCTGATCTGAAACAGTAGGTTCATTACCGTTCCCAACAGAGAGTAAGAAATTAGCAAAGCCGTTATCATCAATTGATCTCATATTTTCTCTCAAATGCAAAATACGAATGTGTCTCCACATAGGGGACCTGACAAAAGATGCGTCAATCATTTGAGCTCTAGTTCCATTTCGAACCACCGGTAAAACCTGTCTGAAATCACCACCGAACACAATAATTTTCCCCCCAAACGGCAAGTCGTTCCCCATTAAATCCTTGAGTGACCGATCAACAGCTTCAAATTGATATCTGTGTGTCATTGGGGCCTCATCCCATACGATAATGGAAGAATTTTTTAGGAGAATTGCAGTTTTAGAACGTTTGGTGAATGAGCAAGTTGATGAGCTATCTGGATTAAGTGGAAGCTGAAAAGTTGAATGTGATGTTCTTCCCTGGTGCAACAACGTTGCTGCAATTCCAGATGTTGCAGTGGGAATAGCTATTTCGCCTCTACTTTTTACAGTAGCAAGAAGGGCTCTGTATAAAAATGTTTTTCCGGTGCCGCCAGGACCATCAACAAAGAAAGAACAACCAGCCTTTGAAATGACAGCATTCATTATTGTATCGTATGCAATTTGTTGGTCACTATTGAGAGTGGAAACACATGCTAAATCCTCATCTGGAACCGGAATAGAAAAGTACTCCTCTATGATAGAAGGAAGCTCGTCTATGTCATCAGTACTCTCAGGTAAACTTGGTAACTCCGTGTAGTCAGAAATCTTTTTTCTTAGCGGTCGTAATAACCTATCCAAGTCTTGCAAAAGTTTGTTAGTGAGAAAAACACAATTGTTTGTTGTGTTGGAAGTTGGATAATCCTCAACCATGTAAGGGAAAAACTCATCCCACAGTGAACGCAATCCTGTTGGTTGACAATATATCAAGATGGTTGCAAATAATCGACGTAATGCAGTTGGCATTCGTACCGAACATGCCTCTGAAAGACATTGACGAATGCTTTCATCATTTTCGATTAGACCGAGGGCTTCAGCTGCAGCCCTGAATGTTGGGTGTATGACACCATTGACCGTTCTTAAATGTTCAAACGACGTAGGCCCCCTCACATGATTGAGTAACATTCTCATATAAAACCGTTCTCCTTCCAACGGTGAAGCTACATACAATCGACCCAAAACCCGTTGTGAACTTTTTCTCTTTTGCCATTCACGTGAAGTCGATAACCACCTGTAATGCTCTGGAAATTCTCGATAAAGATATCTCCTTGCATTTGGATCAATCGAATTCATCTTGAAAAATTCAGTGAGCATCGTCTTAGAGTTTCTTGGGTTCTCTAACACGCTTGAGATTGGTTGGTTCGCTTCAAACCTCACTTGATGCATGTTTGGCAAATGAACCTGCAAACGGTCTACGGAAGGACACATTCTAGTCATGGGAAATTTGTAAAGTTTCCACATAGCTTCGGGTGCACAAATCCACCGTGCATCAACATATTGTGCAATCTCATCTCCGTTATGAACTTCCATAGAGACTCTATCTAAACCCTTATGGATGTACTTATACAGATATTTGACACACTTGATGCTGCTGCATATCTCAATATTTATGTGGCAATCATATTTTAGGAGCAAAAATGGATTATATGGGACTACCCACCGATTATCTACACGAACTCGTGAATTTTCACGCAATGGTACTGCTGGACGATCTTGTGGACGGCGATAAAGAGGATATGAGTCATTGCCTTGCTTTGTATCATTGGAGAATTCCTTGGGGAATCCTTTCTTACAACTTCCTTGTTTCATACATGGGGATTTGTGGTTGAGAACACCACATGGGCCATGAATCATGTGTTTAAGAACTGCCTTATACAATTTTGGTTCCACTTGTTCATCGGGAATTACTGCTCTCACAATCTTGTCAAAGTCATCCGGAGTGGTTAGCTTGTCATTCTGATCAAGAATCAATAACATATGAACATGCGGAAGACCCCTCTTTTGGAATTCAATCACATATACATAAGCAACAACCGTTCCGAGGATGCCCCTTTCTAAAACATCCTTTTTCAACTCTTCAAGTTTAGCATGAAAAACCCGTGTCAACAGGTCTGGACGATCGTTTGGTACTTGTCCGGCCAACAATTCTGATTGTATCTCTGGCCAAGACGGATTGCATGTCATTGTAAGAAATAAATCGGGCTTGCCGAACTTATGAACCAATGCCATGGCATCTTGATACCTCTGGTGCATATCTCTTGGACTTCCTACGAATGAAGATGGTAGTATGGTCCGTCGTCCAACATTTTCTGCAAATGGACATTATACACACAAACCTTATTGCATGTGAAACAATGTATGAACTATATTGAGTGTAATATAATCAATTTAATTAATTAAATGTGGACCTGTGTTATGCTCTCCAGCATGTAAAGAATCCTCTAAACCCTTGTATAAATCAGCACGTATCTTATCTTGGTTGAGTGCAATCCACCTCAAATTATTGGCTTGCATTTTTACACAGTTATCGACAACAAATTGTTGGAGTAGACGACCGCCTCTCAAGATTAGAGAATCAAGATTTTGACGCATCTATATCACAAAATACTTGTTTTGGTCAGAAAAGGTATAAGTATACAATTTTTAGGATAAGGCTTAAAAAGAGTTATTAGAAATATGCACCTGAAACATGTATGCATAGAATTCCCGGCATGTCAACTTTTTACCAGTGGAACTTCGACTGTTTAAATCCCAGCCGTAAGAACCATAAGGAAAAAGTAGAGGATACTGCAATGGGTCATAATAACCGGCAGTGTCTTTGATATAACTCAGTTGCCCAGTTACTGACTCTATCATGATATCCCTATCTTTCAAGTTGGAAATGTCATCACCGCCAACGACAATTAATTGCTGCTACTTGGGAAGCTGTCGGCATTGAGTATTGATGTTTATTTGTAGGTTGCTCTTTGATGACAAATTTGCAATCATTTAAGTCACTACGCTGAGCAAGATGACGAAGATTGTGGACAAAAGGATTGTGAGCATTCAAAATATTCTTGATTCTGTCGATGACTTCGAGCCGCAATGATGAGTTCTCGGCTGCACGATTTTCATTTTCATGCTCAGTATCGTAAATGTAGAGTTGAAGAAACCGGGGACGATCTTCTGCATTCAAAGGTAAGAAACCTCCAATGCGATGGTAAATTGAACCTTGTGCACGAAATGTGTACACGCCTTGACGTGCATTTGCTAGTTCGTCATCTAAATGAACTCCCATTGAAGTGAATGAAAATACGTGGTTGTATTTACGAATATTTTGCCTAAAATGAGTCCCATATTCCGATTGATCAGAATATAGATCAAGCATATCAGCGGACAATGGAAAATCAGGTAAGTTAACCTTCCCGCTTAAGCAACATAGTTCAGTAGATTCACAATGGAAAAGGCGTGCCTGGCAATGTGGACATGTTTTCATGGATGGCAAACTGAATATAGGAACCCCATGACTCTCGTGGTAATTTCTTGCACAATTTCTGTAACCAGTTCTCCCTACTGTCCAAACCCTTATATCATCAGAGATAGGGTTTGATATGTTGTTGGTGTCGACTGCATGACATTCACCGACATTGAATAATAGGCCCGGAATGCGTATTTCATTCTCCGCCTCAACAAAATGCGGCATGTCTCTATCGTCTGAAGTAGGGTCTGGTATACGTGCATTGGCTGTACTGCTCTCGCCAACACAAAAGAATCGATTGGGCATATCTCTTGAGTTTGATGTTGGGTATGATATTGTCAGATTTGTTGCCCTACCTTCACCGACGCTAAAAAATCGATTTTCTAGATTTGCCCGAGTATCGAGTAAACGAAGTTCATCAATAGGTTGCACTGCATTATCAAATCGTGTTTTTGATTAGTTAGGTAAGTGGTAATTTTTACATACTTAAATGAATCTTTTATGTTCGGATTACTTACGTTCACGTCTTTCACATCCTGTCGTGACATTATTGGCACGATTAGTGATGTCTGCCATAGCCCTTCGAGCTCCCAAAGTGTTGGGAGTGTTGTTAACAATCATAGGCCCTTCTGAACATGGCCTTTGGGGTTGACTCTCAGGGGATGCTATAGCATTTGATTCGTTTTCAGAGGCATAAGTGAGTCTTCGTTTGGTATTTAGACGATCTATTTGTTCTGGGGTGAGCGATTTTCTCTGTCGTCGCTTTTGATCCCTCCATATGGATCTTTGATCTTGCATACATTGATCTTCGTTCTCGTCCATTAAAAAAATCTAAAACTACACGTATTAAAATTCACGTGTTGTACGAAGTATATCGGAGAGTGAATAATGTAAGTTATTTACTAAATAATGTGCTTTTTTAAAAAACAATTACTTTAAAGTTTTTTTATGGTTATGTTGATGCCTTTTTGTTTTTCTTGTCTACTTGAACGAATGTTTTAATTTAAATTACTATAAATATTTTATTGTGTTTCCTTTTGATTTTTCTTTTTTCTTTAAACAAAAATTTCAATTTAAATTAAATAAAATATTTTAGTTTGATGCTTTTTATTTTTTATTTTCCACGGAATTAAAATCTATTCATTTACCTTTTAATAAAGTATGAATAACGGGTCTCTAATCAAACATAACTTGTCAAGCTAATAAGCAGAGAGGAAAAAATTTAATTATATATATATATATATATATATATATATATATATATATATATATATATATATATATATATATATATCTCGATATATTTAAGGGATAATAAGAGATATATATTCATTCATGTTTGGCCATGGCAAATAAGGCAAATAAGGCTAATTCATTTCTTTTTCGGAGAATGGGCCTGGCCATTTCATTCTCAAAGATAAAAAAACAGAATAATCGTGTTGCCCAATTTCATTTTTGTTGCTCTTATCTCCTTAAACCTATTTGGATTTGTTTTCACTTCTATCTCCTTCTCACCGCCGCTCATCTTCTCTCTCTCTTCTCTCTTCTCTCTTCTCTCTTATCTCTTATCGCCGCTCATTTTAGTTAGCTTTCCCCTTCTCTTTTCTCACCACCGCCGATGAAATACAGCAATCTTCTCTCTTTTCTTCATTCCTTTCTCTCTTTAACTTGGTTCTTCTTTGATCTATCTCAAAAACTCAACAACACCTAAAATGGTTTCTTTTTATGTTTTGAGGGGAAAAATGGCGAACACTATGAAATCGAAATATCAGGAGGATCTCTCCCTTCACAGGTATATTACCCTTATTTTCGTCTTAAATTTGCCTTATTTGACATTGATTTAGAATTTTAGGGTTTTGATTATTTAATGTTTTTGGGTTGATAATCAAACTTTACTTCATGCACAATATCGATTTGTAGAATAGATAGGTTATTTAGTGTTTGCTTAACTAATTTATTTCATGGTTTGTTTTCTCAATTTTTGCTTAATTAATTTTTTGGGAATCTTGATTTGCATGTCGTGTTGGAGAGAAAGCCGTCGAGTCGCTGGTCGAGGCGATGGGGCGCTGGTCGAGGCGATGGGGCGGCGCATCAAAATTTCTGGTGAGTTTATTGTAGATTCGTTTGATTTTCTGGTCCCTGATTGTTTTTGTTTAATTTTTGTATGATGTTTCATTGAATTTTTATCCTTGTTTATTCTGCTTGTTTTTTTGAATTGTGGATTAATCAATGTTGTTGGGATTTTGTAAATTGGTGTGGCATCATTGTTGGTGTGGTTTTTTAAATCAAAAACTTGAATTTTGGCAGGGGTTAATTTACTGGATTGACCTCAGGAGCTGGCTTATGGAATAGATAGATTATTTAGGGTTTAGGGCCCGGATTAATTGTTGCTTGATTTTAGTTGTATTTGGTTTTCTTAATTATTGCTTAACTCAGTTGTTTGCACTTTTGATTTGCATGTGCTGTCCCTCCATGGCGAGAGAGAGCGCTGGTCGAGGCGCTGGTCGAGGCGCTGGTCGAGATAGTTCTATGGCCTCTAATATCATCCAGAGGTAAATTGGACAAAATTTTAATCTAATATGATTATTGATTACTTTGATTGGATAAAATGATCTTGGTTATAAAGTTGTTTTATTGAATTTGATTAATTGGTTTGATTTCTCATGTTAAAGGTTGATTTTTTAATGTTTAATTGTAGGTATGTTTGCTCTCTTTTGAGATGTTGTGTCAGAGTACGATTGGCCAAATTTTGTAGTTATCTCAGTTAATTACAATATGATATGTAAAAATATAGTTTAAAAAGTACAATTGGGAGAATGTGACTGAAAAGTAGTTGATAACCAATATCATTTACCTGGAATTGGCCATGATTGGTATTAAATGTTGGTATTAGCTAGAAACCCAACCTAGTTGTAGTTGTAGTTGGCCTTCCTTTCCCATCCCTTTTTCATTAATTGATTTCACATGTTTCTTTCATAATACCCTTGGAATTGGGCATTGATGAGAAATTGAATTATGCTTCTGCTCAATTGAATTATGGTTTATTGATTCAAGTTTTGATGAACACGTTAGTACTACTTGTAATGATAGTTGTAGTGATTTTGAATTATAGCAGGAGTAGCTGAAAATGGTAAAAGAATTTAATTTCTAATCAAAAGTGAACTTCCACGTGTCTTTCTGTATGGTTAATTGTTTCTATGATGTGATTTTCAGTTACTTAAACCGTGAACATTATGAGGTTGTGAAAAAGTTGTGATTTGTTTAAACTGGAACATTATGAGGTTGTGAAAAAGTTGTGAGCATTGCTGTTGGTCTTTGTTTATATTGTTGTTTTGAATCAGTTTTATATTGTTGTTGTTTGTTGTTGGAAATGTCCTCATTTTTTAGTACTGTGGAATTTTCAGTATTATTGTGATTGAGAATTCTTATTAATTCAATTCCCAAAAAATAATAGTAATCTCTATTATATTGAATATATGAATCAGTTTATATTGTTGTTGTTATTTGTTGTTGGAAATGTCCTCATTTTTCTGAGTACTGTGGAATTTCAGTATTTTAGTGAGTGAGAATAATATTAATTTCTATAAAATACAAATGTCTTATGTGCGCCAACAATCTCTTAAACAAAAATTGAATCTGATTTAGTAATACTGATCTCAACAATAACTTGTCAATTCTTATTTGTAATCTGATTTGTATAATTCTTAGTAAATCAAAAATTATATTGTAATCCTAATCAGTCAGATTTGTATAGGAATAAACTGTTTATTATTGGCTATAAAAATCAAATAAATAACATGTTTAATTAAAAGCCTGAACATCAATCTGTAATAATTAATTGAAATAAATAAAATCATGCATATTACTTATGTTTGAGAGTTTGATGAGTGTCCTACCTTATTCTGTTGGTTATTGTGTGCCTTGACGAACTTAACACCCAACTTAAAATCGAACCTTAAAACGAAATTATAATCTGCAAAAACCATTATCTATATCAGATTTCATGCTTTATTTTCCAATATACATTATTCATGCTTTTAATAAATAAAACCATGAAACTTTGGCAAGTACTTTTTTTATCAATAAAATATGAAATTAGAGCAGAAATTAATATCTGAAATAATTAATTAAGATCGGTTTAAAGCATGCCGATTACTATTATATTTTGTTTAGGAGATTGTTGGGGTACATACCGTATGTGTTTCGTAATTGTATATCGTTGCAGATTTCAAACCCAACTTAAAATCTGCATAAAAACCTATTCAAGTCAATTCTTTTTCAATTCATAATTCTAATAAAACAGATTTACAAAGAAGTGTCTTTTCAGAATCTATTGCACACTCACAAACACATAAGCATACCTTATAGTTTGAAATCTGCCATTAGAGATTAAAAAAATATAAGAGACTATTGTACTAAAAGCTTGAATTAAAATATGTAATAATAAAGTTCAGTCCATAAAAGCAGGGGTATTATATACCTTGTATTTTCAAATCTGCAAAATAAATAATCTCAAGTGTGTTGGTTAGACATACTGAATTTACATAGCAACAATATTTTAAAAAAACTTTTGTTTATGCATGAAATTTCACGAATGATTATTTATATCTAGTCTTATATACATGAAAATATAATTGTTATGTGTATTTTTATGCACAAACAGGTTTGAATCCGTCCATTCAAGTAAATTAAAAAATTACAAATTGTTTAATTTCTGTTTTTCATGGGTTTGCAAAAACATTCACGAATTATTATTATTTAATTAAAAGCGTGAATTAAACCGAAATAATTAATTAAAATCCATAAGACCTCATATTTTATTTAATAATTTCATTACTGTTTTTATGGTTATGCATAGAACACGGATTATTATTTTTACAAAATTGTTTAATATCTGTTTTAAATTTCTTGCAAGGAATCGTGAGAAAAATGGTACTTACGTGTGTGTGTGTGAGAGCGACTTCGCGAAGAACGTTGCTGGAGGTTTGTGTGGAGCTTTCACGAAGAACGATGATGGAGGTTTTACAGAGTTTTGTGGAGTTTTTGTTTTGGCAATTGAAATAATTTGTAATAATTTCGTTTTTTGTATTAATTGTGTTGTTTTGGTTATGTGTTTGTATTATATTCCCCTAATTTTAAGTGTTTCCTTTTCTGATTTAATTGTATTATATTCCCCTAATTGATTTCATTTCCTTTTTTGTAACAATGAATATTTTAGGTTATTTTGGCAGTAAAATAAGCTGCACAGTTGTGGTTTGGGCCCACTAAAAATATTTTGGACGTTACTGAATAAAAGTAGCCTTGTAAATGAGATTGGCTGTTGAACAGTAGAGGGTAATTTTGTAATTTAGCAGATGGACACGAAAAGTTAATTTACTGGATTGACCTCAGGAGCTGGCTTATATAATAGAGATATTAGATTTTGTAGATAATAAGGATGAGTTTCTTTTACAAACCCTTTATTCCAAGTTAATTTACTCTCTTGAATACCTTTTGACCTTTTGTTTGAGTTTCTAAAATTTAAGTGTGTAAACTGTAAACATGCTTCATAATTTCTTAAGCGATCGACAACATTGAGAGGTACTATTAAATATTAATTTTAACATATTATGAGAATTGTTTGCATAAATATATGTATTAAAATTAATTAAGGATATAGTGTGAAAATTAGTTTGAGTTATCAGTTTATCACAAAACATAAATGAATAAAAAAGATTGGTGAACTTAATTTTAGTGGCAATAGCAATTGAGCCGACATGGAATAGCACCAATGTAACTAACACTCCGTGTATAAGGCGTTGGTGAGGTCATGAATTCAGGATATAAAGGCATTCACATGGAGCTGCCACGTGACTTGTTTAATTAGACTTTTTCCACATTTTATTTAGAATAACAACCCATTTTTTTATTGGACTTACATGATCCAAGGATCCATATACGTGGGATAATTTAAAAACTTTAATTCCTTTGTATAAGGCAAATTTGTATAATTCTTTTGTATAATTGTTATTAGGGGACCACTCTAACGTGTTGGCAACCAAATATCTTGGAAAGAAATTTTCAATTCTATTAATGTTGAACCCTAGTATGGATGTTGAATGGTATGATCGACATATTTGTTCCTTAAAAGGGTTTTGGCATCTTTAATTCCGAATTATTCGGGTTGCCGCCATGGTGTTAGAAAATATCGACTTTAAGAGTAAGATTAGCGCTAGTCTGAGTAATAGTCTGAGCAACAGTCTTGTTGAGTATTAACCTAAGATCTCCCATTTAAGTGGAAGAGTATGAAAAAAGTCTGAGCAAGAGTCTTGGAATTCCAAGACTCTACTTAAGACTCTTAAATCGTAAATTCAATCTTAATTATTATTATTTTTTTCTTTTTTATTTTATTATTTTCTTAAGTTTGAGGAGTCTTGAATGAGTACGAGGGGTGAAGTGGAAAAATTAAGTAAGTCTGAAAGGGTCTCAACAAGAATATGAGAAATTGAAAATAAATAAAAATTAATAAAAAGATGATGTGGAAGTCTTAGCTTATACCAGCGCTAATCTTGCTCTAATAGTAAAGGTAAAAGATAAGATTAAGGTTTTATATGTTGGCTTAGTTGCTCTTTGAGTAGGCTGTTTAATTTCATTATATTATCTTTTAATACTTGACGTTATTGTGGTTTCTTTGTGATTTATTTGTCAAGTTTCCTTATGAATTTGTTGACGTTGGTAACCAAACATGGTTTTTGTTGGTTAAATTCTACATACCATGCAAATGGGTACGTTTTGTGAAGAGCATTGAGGCAGGGGAGGTGTTCGATTTACTATTTTGGTTTTGGGAGATGTTATGTTGTTTTTTGGGGAGACCTTAGAGTAAAACTTTTAGGTCCTATGGAGGAAGGATATGTTAGTCAGAGGAAATTTTGGTGTTCATGGGTTGTAGTTGTTGTTAGTTGGCCTTTGGGATTAACTTTTGTTAAATCTCATTTTAGGTTAGAGTGTGAAAATTCAACGCTTTAACAATCCATAATTTGAAAGCAGCTCCCAATTCTTGGGGGGTTTATATACTTTATAGCATGTCACCAGAGTCGCGTTCTGTGATGTACTCTAGATGCATGCTTGTGACCTTTTTATAGCCTTTTTTGGGGGTTCACAAGGTCTTTTCAACTATGTCGTGACATTTTTATACTTCTTATCCTTTCTTTGTCTCCCAAGGTTCACAAGTTAACAAAGGAATACCTCCCCAACTTCCGTTCTATCTCATAAGGAAACCATGGCCAATGGTGATTTTGACACGATTACACCTTGTTGGTGGTGCAAGCAAGGCCTCTCGTCAAACAAAGGTGGACACAAGGAATGCTTAATTGTTTGTAATGGTCTTTAAAGACCTTAATGATGTAATTCGTTTATGTTGTTTTGTAATGGTCTTTAAATACGATAGTTGGTGTAGTTTTTTTTTTTTTTGGTGCAAATGAGCCACAAGGGCGGGGATGAGAATCGATCCCAGGATCACCTGAAACCGGGATGAAAGCTCTAACCAACTGAACTATCCATCACTCTCAAAAGAAAAGTTGGGGTAGTTAATTAGGCTATTAAACTTTCATTATTAAAGGTTTGGTCATTCCTGCATGAGTTCACATGCACAATACAATAGACTGATGGAGCCATATATGAATTCCGCCAAATTAGTTAATTAGCCGGTTAAAATAATAGTTATTATTTGCACGTATTTCAATGCAATATTTAACTACTAATATATCTAATTTTGTATGTGAAAAAATTATAAAAAGTTGATATTTTGAAAATACATACCGTGACCAATCTAACAAGATCTTACATGTAACTTCTTATGGTCAAAAATTTCATATTTTGAACACATTTTCTAAAGCGTAAAGAAGTTTCAGAAACAGAAGTAATACTTGGTATGTAGCAAGAATTGGAAATTGGAGCAAAGGCAATAAAACTTTCATTATTAAAGGTTTTAAGTGAGTTGATTGAGTTTAGATTTGATGCCATTGAAGTCCACAAAGTTAGAAAAGCTTCTAGACTGCCCTTGAAGGCTACAAATCGAATTGCAAAAAGACTCCCTCAACCCTCTTAGGTATAAATCACGTCGTACAATATAACCATTGTACTAGAAAACTTATGGACTACTACGATCGTAATAACACTAATAATAAAGGGAGGGGTTTAGTTGTCATTGTCAGGTGGAAGAGTATGGAACAAATCACATAAAGTTGTAAAGGGAGCATAAGAAATGGGCACTCCTCAAATAATTGGTCTGCCATTGCGGTGGATCCATAAAAAACCACACATGTTTGAGAGTTGAGAATATGAATGAGAAGGCCTATACGAACACGTATACCAAGTCATACAACATACATAGTTACATACTACCACCAACGTACCAATTGACTGTTGGTTCAGTGGTGATTGAGGCTGAACTTGGTAGGGAGGACCTGTGTTCGATCCCCCGCAACAACAATTGGGAGGGAAATGGAACCTATCCACTCAGAACTCGCCCCGAATCCGGATTAGCCCTAAGGGTGAACCGGATGGTACACCAAAAAAAAACATACTACCACCAACGTAAAACCATAAGCATAATGTTGTATTAGTGTTTCGAAAACCCGATTTGAGGTCGTTTTTGGCTGTTGCTGATTGTATGTTGTTACGATCACAGTTCACTCGAAGATACGATCACGTTAGATGTCTTTCTTTAAACAACTTTTTACTGGTGTTTTTCCACAGCCTTGCTACTATTTTGGTGTTGTTTTCTTCGTGGCCTACTTGATCAATCTAATAATTTCAATTCCTTGTGTTGTTTCTGTATTTTCTATCCAATAATGAAAACAAGTGCATTCGAAACAAAAAATATCTTCACAGCCTAATGAATATAAGTACCAGATAATTTCTTATATAAACGGAAAATTGGATGGTCATCCTCTTTCTCGAAAAAGTTCTCCCTAATCTGCAAGTCCATGAAAATCCCCTTGTTTTGCCAATTAGCACACATTCAGAGTAATCCGAGGTTGAAGATGTGTCCGTCGCAATTAGGCAAATTAAAACTTTCTTCGCAAAACCATGCGACTTCTTTCAGTAATATTAGTCAGTTTATCGACCAAAACCAATTTTCCGTCAAAGGCCTTTGTTTTCCGGTTTCTCGCTGGATCCATAGCAATAGGATGATCCAAGACAGTGATTTTCAATTTGGGTCGAGGGGTTGGCGCACTGGCACCGTAGCGAGGGGGTAGTGATTCCTGTGAGATGTTTTTTGTTTTGTTTTTAAAGGATCTTCTCGTTCCAGTAAATGGACCGGACAATTACCGGTGATGTCATCGCTCATTTTCAATATCTTCTCTTTCCGCCTTTCTGGCGGGTTTGAGTTGACTTGAAGCCTTGAACACCTTTGAACAATTGCTGGGAAGGAAGGCTAGGCTGGAAACTGCATATGTTTAAATAAGGAAACACGTTAGCAATCTTGTGCATTGCCAAAAAAATAGAATATGAATAAAGGGCAACTGACAAAGGACAATCCTAATATCCTGGATAAATCCAACAAATTATGACCAATCAATACCAAAGACAGTTACTTTAGGTAAACTTGATAATAATACATAAATATCAAAGTAACCTAATTCTAATCAAGCACAGGACATGAACACGCCCAAAAACAGCAAATTTGGCAGAATGGGGAGTACAATGAAGTATACGATACAAATTCATTGAAAAAAGAAAATAAAAGCATAGGACACAAATTCTTCTGTTGTCTGGTGGTTAAACAGGCTGATAAGTCATAGCAGAACATGTAATAATTCATACTCGTGTTATGCATACACGAAAAAGGAGGTACTACATCACTTCATGTATAAGTGATAAGCCATGTCTTACTCGGAAGTCAGAACAGAAAGGCATAAAAGTATACGCACACTACGTATTAGGCATTAGACATGATTATTTCAAGACTAACATAAATCTATAGTAGTCTCTGAATTCAGCTAACTTCAGCTTAAAGAGAAATCCTATGATTAGGCAAGAAGGTTGCCTCTAAGACTAAAATTACATAGTTTTACAAGTTTCTTCAACTGCAAAGGTCACAATTGCATTTCAAGTTATCATCCCCACAAAACTGACTTACACTTCAACAATCAAAGTTTCATTAACCTTATATGAATGATAACTAGTTCTCATCTCTTAAATACCCGCATTAAAAACTTCACTTCTCTCTCTCTCCCTCTCCCTCTCCCTCTCCCTCTCCATTCCATCTATCTCTCACTGTCACAGAGACGCCCGTTCTCTAGAAAGAGGGTGCTTTCGAGATGGAAGGCAAGAAGTTTCTCCATGGGACATTGGAAATCACGGTCTTTCATGCAACACCTTACGCATCATCCTTTCCTTTCAGTGTAAGTACAAACATAATATGCATTGCAAATATTTTAAAAGTTAGTTAATAACCAAGAACAAGAAAATTAACTAGGTGAGACAGACAACATCATCCATATACTCGCGCAAGTGACAGAACAAAATCCTGTACTACTAATATGAGTATATTTTCCTGAGTTCAGACTAGTGAAATAAGTAAGTCTAGTTAGCTAGGTATCGGACTGCAGGTCAGCCCCTAATTTTTATGACCTTTCATCATTTTAGCAGTTCATTCATTCAAGGGTTTTGACCAACCAGGTCCACACTAACGATTCTTAAGAGCTCAAAATTGATAATATAAGCCCCTACTTATGTTTTGTATGATGAACACATGCAAGGGAAGCAAACTAGCATAATTCCTAAAGAGCAAACAAAATATCCATAGGTAGAAGTTCCTCAGTATTAGAGCATTTCTAAAAGCACAAAATATGTTTCTTTAGGTGAAACACAGCAGTAACTTAGTCATCATAAGGGCACAAGAAAGAATAATTATATAGACATTCACACCCGTAGAGCCGAATAGATGGAGCAGATGCTTACATTGACCCTATCTGTGCAGTGTTTATCAGGAAGCGGTAGACCAGCATATGTGACAATCAAGATAGGCCAACACAAAATGGCAAACACAACAAGCGAACGAGACCGGATTTGGAACCAGACCTTTCAAATCCTCTGTGCTCATCCCATTGACTCAACCATCACAATTACTGTCAAAACCAAGTGCTCCGTCCTGGGGAAGATACAATTTGAGGCACATCAGATTGTCACTCAAGCAAGCCTGATAAATGGCTTCTTTCCTTTGCTCTCTGAAGATGGGAAGCCCAAACAAAAGTTAGGGCTCCAATTCATCTTATGGTTCAAGCCAGCAGATTTGGAGCCTAGCTGGGGAAAGTTAATTTATGGTGGTGACTTCAAGGGCCTAAGAAATGCAACATTTCCGCAACGATCCAATTGCAGTGTTACACTTTATCATGATGTCCACCATCATAGTTCTTTCCAACCACCATTGCCTGGTCATAACATTCCCCGAAACCTATGGGAGGATGTATATAAGGCCCTTGAGGGAGCAAAACATTTGATTTATATTGCAGGATGGTCATTCAATCCCAAGATGGTGCTGGTAATTGCATTTTACACAACAGATTTATTCCTAGTGAATTTTCATAGCTTATATGCTAGTATAAGCAGGGTCTCAAGACCTTGGGAGGGTACTTGTCTTGTGATTCATATCCTACTCCTGCCTTTTCTTGTGTTTCTTACAAGCTTTATGGCAGGTTCGAGATCCTCAAACAGAAATTCCACGTGCAAGAGGAGTGGAACTCGGAGAATTGCTCAGACAGAAAGCAGAAGAAGGTGTAACAGTGAGAATTATGCTATGGAATGACGAAACATCCATACCTCTCATTAAAAACAAAGGCTTGATGAAGACTCACGATGAAGATGCATTCGCCTACTTCAAGAACACTAGGGTAATATGCAGATTATGCCCAAGATTACACAATAAATTTCCCACATTCTTCAGCCATCACCAGAAGACTATAACTGTAGACACTAGGGTAGAAAACTCCCCAAGAAATAGGGAACTAATGAGCTTCATAGGTGGCGTAGATCTCTGTGATGGTCGCTATGATACTGAACAACACTCCCTATTTCGTACGCTGAACACGGAATTCCATGCCCATGATTTCTACCAAACAAATATTGCAGGTGCTAGCCTTAACAAAGGTGGACCAAGAGAGCCATGGCATGATGCACATGCTTGTATAACAGGGGAAGCAGCCTGGGATGTTCTTACCAACTTTGAGCAAAGATGGACTAAGCAATGTGACCCTTCTCTACTAATCCCAGCAAGCGCCATAGAGAATCTCAATAAGCCTTCTCCTCCAAGCGACTCTGACAGAAATTGGAAAGTGCAGGTTTTTCGGTCCATTGATCATTTCTCTGCAAGTCCATTGTCAAACAAAGTTAGCACTGAGAAGAGCATCCATGAAGCCTATGTAGAGGCAATCAGGAAAGCAGACAAATTCATATACATAGAGAATCAGTATTTCATTGGAGGGTGCAGTTCATGGGAGAAAGATCAGAACAGTGGATGCAGAAATTTGATCCCAATTGAAATAGCACTCAAGGTGGTTAATAAAATCAAGGCCCGAGAAAGATTCTCAGTCTATGTAGTGATGCCAATGTGGCCAGAAGGAATACCAGAGAGTGAAAGTGTGCAGGATATATTACACTGGACATGGGAGACCATGACAACAATGTACAGATTAATAGGACAGGCAATAAAAGAAACAGGGGAGCAAGCACACCCTAGAGACTACTTAAACTTTTTCTGCCTTGCTAACAGGGAGAAAAAAGGCGAAGGAGAGTTTGCTCCTCCATTTTCTCCTAGCCACTCAACGTCGTACTGGAGTGCCCAAACACATAGAAGGTCCATGGTCTACGTCCACTCCAAGCTAATGATAGGTATGCAGAGTTCTTCTCCCAACACAACTTCACTGCAGCTTTTTTCCTTTATAATTTTTATGTTACACAACAATGTTCAACCTTTTGACAGAAAAATCCAGGCAGTGATCGTAATTTAGAAACAGAAAAATTTACATCTACACATATCAATGATATCATGCTAGACTAGTTTTTATATCTTCTCGGTTCTAAAGCTCAGAACAATATAGGCCATATTGCAAAGTATAAATAATTTCATCCAAGTATAGTTTCAGCATAAAAATGATAAGCACATAGAACACTGGCCTTATTTGGTTGGGAGGAAGTGGAAGGAAAAGAAAGGAAAGGAAAGGAAAATAACAGTTCCTGTATTTGGTTGTAAATATTATATGAGAAATGAAAGGAAAGGGAGGGAAGTGGAAGGAAAGACTCCTTTATAAAATTATCACTTTCCTTTCCTCCCAAAATCGGAGGAATTTGGAAGGAAAGAAAAACCTAAAATCTATCCAAAAAAATATTGAGCGCTAAAACCTTCAGCTTCTCCAGTTCTCCCTCCCTCGCGTTCTTTCTTCAGTAGTCGTGTCCTTCAACCGTGACAAATCGTATTTTACAGCAGGTTTCTTTTCTTCAACCGTGTCGGTCCCTTTTCTGGCTCAGCTTGGTTTATTTTGCTGGTTTTCTTGTTGCATTCTTTATTACCCAGTATATATAAATCTATAAGTGTTGCTTAAAAGTCCATAATTATTTAATCCATCATGTATGTCGCCAATTCTTGTTTGGTGTATTCTTATGGTACAGTCGTTAGACATTCAAGTTATTTGTGCGAAGAATATTTTCAACTGCAGTGATTGGCATTGCTCAAAAAAATGATTTGTTTTTATTTTAATTTTTAGTTTTCTTTCCCTTCTCTTCCCTTCCTTGCTAATATTGTACCAAACATGAGATTCCTATCAATTCCTTCCCTCAAACCAAACATGGGAAAATATGTTTTATTTCCTTTCCTTTCTTTTCCCTTCCTTTACCTTCTTTTCCCTTCCCTTCCCTTCCTTTACTAATATTGAACCAAACAGGGCCCAAAGTATATATGGTAAGGAGGCAATCAGAAACAATAAACTACTCTACTTCTGTTTAATCATGTTTTACCATGTTGCCAAAACATACTGACATCTTAATGTTTGGTGTACCATAATCTTTCTTCCAGTGGATGATACATACATTTTAATAGGATCTGCAAACATAAACCAGAGATCCCTGGATGGGGCAAGAGACACAGAGATTGCAATAGGATGCTACCAAACCAGAATAAACGACGAGAACCAAAAACAGAACGAAGAGATTTATGCATATCGGATGTCTCTGTGGTACGAGCACACAGGAAAACTTGAAAAGGAATTTGACGAGCCACATCGTTTGGAATGCGTGGACAGAATGCGTTCAATAGGGGAGCAGATGTGGAAGATCTACAGCGAAGAAGAGGTTGTGGACATGGAAGGTGTACATCTGGTATCTTATCCTGTGAATGTGCAAAAAGATGGTTGCCTAGAAGAACTAGCAAGCTGCAATTACTTTCCTGATACACAAACTCCAGTTCAGGGAAGGAGATCGAAAGTTCTGCCATCAATTTTCACCACATGAAGAAGTGAACAGATAATTGATACACAGCATATTTTAAGTTTGTCTTAAAACAAGACGGGAATACTGGACATATTGACAAATTTCATGGTAGAATACACATCCAACAAAGTAGAAGTATTCAATAAAATGTTCAAAGAACAAGATTGTAATTTGTGCATACGAAATGCAGAGATCTTAACAAGTTGAGGATCATGGTCACATGAAAAAAAGTTGGAGGATTTAAATTATTAACCACAAAATATTAAGAATCATCAACAGGAAAAGAATCCCTTCCACTCGAGATGGATCTCTCACTTCAATTTACCCATGCACAAATGCACAATGATATCCCAACATATCATTGTAAACTCACTTCTATTTACCTACACGCAATGATATCCCAACATATCTTAAAATATGTTAAATCTCTACGTATACGTCATTGCCAGCTTGCAGTGACTTGCACCCTAACTGCAAACTTAAAAGTGAAATTGAAACAGCTAAAGTAAAATGAGAATCACCATTCTTCGACTGCCAACATAGATAATAATCTACCAACAAAAATAAGTTGCCTTGCCAATGATCGAGGGAAAGAGAAGACGAAGTTGGTCAGTTTATAGTGTCTACAACTGAACAGTAATTTGAATTACAAATTACCTTCGGAAGAGAAATTGAGTTGTGATTTGGTGTAAAACATGAAATCCAATCAACTAAGATATGAATCATAAACATCTCAAATAAGCATTCACAAAGAAAGAAGGTACTCTGCTGACCCTAACTGGACATTGAACCAGATTTAGCAACAAAAATAACCATTCATCAAAACAAGAAAACACTAGATGTCCTTGACTAAATTGATCTTTGACAACTACGAGTGATTGAGTGAATGGACCTTAATCTTATCCAAGAGAACATTGCAAATCTAGTGTAGAAATAATTACCTATTTGGCTGTCTTAAATATGCTGCTCACAACTGGAAGGTAAAGCCACTCGCCTGCAGAAAGAAAGTAGATGAAAACAAATCGTTAATAACAAGAAGGAACTAACACGAAACACAATAAAAAAGAGATGAATTACACCGATAAGCAATATCATCTATCCATAGAAAAGATTTTGTACAATATTATGCATAACAAGCAGAGTACAATAAAAACCAGTCGATTAACCTCGTTAAGTCATCACCACCTAGAACTTCATGAACTTAATATATGTATGACTTGATAAAGACCTACAGCAAAAATTTAGTATTTACTAAAACAACATCAGTCGGTGCTGCATAAGCTAATGCCAAGTTGGTCAGCAGAGCTCCTATTTTGAGTTTAAATAACCATTTTACAGGAGTAAACACAGCTGAGCTAATCAAAGCTATCAATCTGACTACCTTATCAGTGTCATATAAGGTTGTGTCCAAGTCTAACGTAATGTCTTAACAAGAGAAGGGCACATTTCGCCAAAACTCTGCATTCGGGTGGATGCAAGATGGAAATTAAGCCAGGAAAAAAAGGTGGATGCGAGATGGAAATATCCATCACACTAGCTTCTAGGAAAATCCTAAAAATGGTATCAAAGAAAATATGTTCAAGGTTAAGACCCTAATAGAGAAGTATAGGAGAAGCAGGTAAATTCCCCAAGGAGAAATACAGGTCCTAGAATTCTTCTAAAGTAATATTGGAAATGCCACAGCAGATATCTATTGCTGTGAGCGAGTGATATTTTAAGAAACTTCATTGATAGTGACTCCTAGACAAAAATTTGGTATATAGCAGGAGGTTGAACACTTGAAAGAGTACAAATTGGGTTCGGAATAAAACACAGGCTTCTTCTTAATCCATCATAGCTTCCACCAAACAACATAATATAAGTTCCAAACCTTACATGTTTCTGACTTATAGTGAACCCTGCCTTAGTTCACTGTAGGATAATCAATAGGAGATACTCGATACACATGAATGTTTACTTAGGTGTAATCGCATGATAAAGATAGACATTTGCATCTGTTTGGTCTCCTCTCTAGCAGAGCCAGGTATCATGAACTATCCATGGAAGGCAACGTTAATCTGGCTCAATGACTAATGAAGGATGTTCGCAAGCTCACAAGATTACCTTCAACTCAACCTAAACAAAGCTCCATTTAACCACCCAATCTATCAACCCTTTCACAAGGCTGCTTTCTTGAACCAGTAATTCGCTTTGAAATTGCAGAATCACTAAGCAACTAGATTTTACAATCATAACAAAACTTAGTGTCAGCTAAGACGGAATCATTCAGACAACCTAACTCAAAAAGAACCAGATATTACAGAACCATATTTGAGAACCGGTATCATACTAAGAGTCTTAAAAGAATAAAAGAGGTTGAAAGTTTCATTTCCATCCCAAAAGTTTTAAAGTAAAACTGGATTATGATTTAAATGCTAGACAACAAATAAGCATTAACAAACTTAACAGCTACATATAGCTTAAGTTGTTCTGACTAAAATATGTTCAAAAAGGTTATAACCTTTTATAACTCTACACTATACTCAGTCGACTTAAAAATATGTGGCAAGACAAGAATACCTGTCCATGTTGCTCACATCAGATGCTGCTACTCGCCCATCTTCCTGGCTTTGGTCTCTCTGGATCCATAATTGGAGATTATACGAGGATATATCCAGTATATCTAACCATTCAACCATTTTGCAGAATTAAAGATCAGAGAGAGAGAGAGAGAGAGAGAGAGAGAGAGGAGGACTATGACGTGAGGTAACAACGAAAATGTCTTTAGATCTTCATCATGTCATAATGGCAGATCTTTAGCTCAGCTCATAATCCTTGAAATAAATGCTTTAACAGTTCACATAAACCAATCGACCACACCACCTTTTCCTTTCAACTCACATGTTACACTGAGACCTAAACTTCTTATAAATACACTGCACAACTTGTAGTGCAAATGATTTTTCTCCCATATCAACAACCTCTGCAGAAAACTAAAAACCGCCAAATGATCCAAAAATACCTTCACTACTGATCTCTTACTCCTCAAAATTCAACCTAAAATAGACAATCCAAACCAAAACCAGTAAAACGAGCTGAACTTGAGCTAAGACTTCCTTTCACAACTCATCATGAGGAGCATGAGGTAGTAGAACCCGAAGAATAATAACCTAATTCAACAAATCAAGTCATTTTCACATTCCAAAATTTATCACAAAGGAAACACCTATTACATATCCAGCAAAACTATAAGACCCCATTCCTCATTCCTTCTGAAGAAATATTACAAGTTCAAGATAACACGAGGAGGCAAGGAGCCACTTGCTGGGATCAATGAAAGGCAAGAGAAACGAATAAAATATCACGAGTAATAAAGAGTTATAAAATGAGGCAATTGGGTACTTGAGTAAGCATACCAATCATCATGTGTTTGGTTCAGCAAAGAAAATTTGAGAAATAACAGCAATCAGGTAATCATGAGTTTAGATGATAAATGAAGGATTCCCTAATGGGTGTGGAATATAAACTTAATGAATGGGGTAATCAAGAGAAAGGCATATAAGATGGTAAGCTATGAGGAAAAAATAGGGAATTGCATTCTTAACCTAAACAGCCCTAAATGCAATAATAAATGTCTAATTTACCCAAGCAAAGGTCTACTTCATTTCAAGAGATGCTAGATGAACTAATCTGGCAAGAGACTAGAAACAATACAACTCCACCAGCTAGTTCAAACCATGGAACCATATGATTCTGAGCTGCCAGAACTATCCAGAAGAAACATGCGCTATAGAGCTAGCACAATCCGTACTCTCCATAATTTCTTCACTTCACCTATTGAAAGAACAATATCAAAACTGTGAATGGAACAAATATCATCTTATTATGATTATTTACAGAAAACCCCAGGTTAACTATGGATATCAAGCTTGAAATGCACAGTGAAAGAGTAACAGCCACAAACATATGCTATGCCGTACGGCTGTAACCTCTCATAGAAGCCCTAGTTTGATCCCAAACTGTTAGGTATGACAGTGAGCCAACGAACTTGTAGAAGGCAAAAATGTCAACAGAAGAGATACTTAGAAACACCACCATTTATCTTGCCTGAAATCAAAGGATAGTGGCAGAAAAGAATTCCAAACCGATTGATTAAGCGCAACAAAGGCCTCTGTGGAAACACGGCAATAGTTTCCCCTAACTTCCCTCAATCAAGATGAAACAACTGCTCACAGGCTGCCAAGCATTATATATAGCAGACGAAATAAAACTTACAATAGATTTCTCAATAACAAGAATACAAACTGCAGGAGAAAATCTTAGTAGCCACGTATAAACAGCAAGAGGAAATTATTTAACAACGAATATTAAGATTAAAATTCGGCAACATATTCGGAAAAAGAGATGAAAACTAATTAAGAACAAGCGTCTAATAACAACTACCAAGCATTGTTTGCCATATGAAAACACAGCATACATGTCAAGTAAAACTTGGTCGCACAAGAAACTAGAAGCACCAGAAAACCATAAGCTATATTATAATAAAGCACAACTGTCAACATTGACAAACTAGAAGTAGCGGTAACATGACCATTTTACTTCACCAACAAACTGGACCGCATCTATAACTATAAATTGGACAAGCAAACAGTTATAAATCTACCAATTATAACCTTTTCATACACTGGATAGTAGCAAAGCATAAGAGGGACGGGGCGGCCAGGCTGATTCATAATTTAGATAGTTCTTCATCTTCTTGCACCACGAGGCTTCTCAATTCCACCCCAAGCAGTAGATGCCGATCCATAGAGAGGAGCCTTCTCAGCAGCACCCTACAAGACACTTGAGAATTACAAAACCAGAAAACAACCTTAAACAGAGTGCAGTTCACACAAAAATGACTCCTACCATATGTGGACCATACGGATCTCCATAGTGACCAGGATAGCCAGCATCAGGACTGCTAAGTTTCATCCCATAAGTTCCACCTTAAAAATGACAAATCAAGGAAGTTGCATCAGATGACGAGCAATTGAAGAAGGAAAAACAATAATAAAAAAAAATGATAACCCACAAAAGACTTTTATACACTCGATGACCACTAACGACCTGAATAATGTTCATATTGCTGACAGCAGTTCATAATTTACATACTATAAACAACCAAATTTTTTAATGATACAAAACGTGGAATGCAAACAAAAAAAAAGCACTAACCAATCACTACCCAAAAGAAAAATATGATAAGAAATTAAGAACTGTGGGAAGAAAGAAGTTAGCACAATGGAAATTGACATGCACAATTAATCCAAAAAGTAGAACCAAGGACTGGAAAGCATGTTAAGCACAGTCCTTATCATTGCCAAAAAATTATTTAAAATTTTATTGATAAGGTCTGGTGTGGAACATTATGATTAGTGAGTGGATAATGGCAACCCAAAACAATACAAGAATGGTGCAATATAAACTGACAACAAAAACTGGAAAAAGCTTCTTGTTCTCAAAAAGTTTTGTAGTTGTAAGAAATAAAATAAAAAGATACTGCGTATGAGAACTAGCTCAGTCCTTGAAAAAATGATATAACGGAAACAAATAACAGTCAACAATACAAAACAAACTAAGATTTCACTTCCACATTCACAGATGACATGCTTAACAAAAAGAAAATAAAGTTACAGAGAGGAGTAAGTAAAACTTGAATTAGTAGTTCAGTACCAGCAGCCCATGGTCTGCCATTATTGCTTGTGAGTTCTGCCCGCAACTTTTCAACTTCACGTGCCATGGAGATCAAGTTATTTTCCATTGCTTGCTTCTGCTCATGAAGCGCAATCTTAGCCTTCTTTTCATAGTCGATAGCACTTCTGTGGAGGGTCAAACAATGTTTCATATTAGCATTAAATACAATTGATATTGCAAAAATGAAGAAGAGAAAAAGATATATGGCCACATACCTTGTACGCATAAGTTCTTGTTGTATACCCTCAATGTCAGCTCTCATGTGTGGAATTTGTTGATTCTCAGCTTGTAGCTTAGTCAAATCCTTGGAGAACGACTGAACTTGCCCAACTAATTCTTGTCGGATCTTTTCTAATTTCTGAACTTCCGCACGCATTTGAGTAGCATCCTTCTTAAAAGATTCAGCTGCACGTAGCTCAGCCTCCAGCTTCAAACCTTTGTCAATGAGATCCCTTGAATGAACATCATGCTCCTTGCGAATATCAGAAATAGCAAGATTCATGCGGTGAATCTCCTCCCTTGCAGCATGTAACTCTCGCTGCAACGCCACCCGGTCCTCAGCAAGTCTTCTGTTATCCTCCAAAAGCTTACGCATCTCATCACGTTGTATTTCAATTTCTTCTTCCAAAATGGCAGGATGAAAGGTTGGGGGTGGACCTCGAACAATGTGTGCACTTGGAGGATAACCACGCCTATCATCGAAGGCATCACGATGTCCACGACTCCTACCCGACATTATCAATTCTCCTACACCATCAAAGCAAACCCCAGAACATTATAAGCAATATAATCTTGACTATGAATTCAGAAATTTTCAATAACAACCAAATTTCAGCATAAGTTACCCTATGTTGTTCGATTTGTTTCAGTCTAAAACATAGACAATCAAGTTGCATACATGAATACACAGAAGCCAAGACCAAAACTCAACAAATCAAATAAATACCCAACTAAAAAATTAGGGTAACAGTTTTAGAAAACCAAAAAGTTATAATCTTCAACAAGAACAATATACCTTAATTGATAAAAACAGTGTTTTACAGTTTGCATCAAAATAAAATAAATTCATCCCAGAAAAAGGAAAAAGGAACAATAGTTAAATTAAGTGGCGTATCAAAGGGGGTATTCAGTAGGTTCAATTGAACCCTAAATCTTGAAATTATGAAATCGAAAGAGTTAAGCAATTAAATAAATTAAAACAACCCAGTGATTTACCTAAGAAACAGAGAGACTGTAATTCGATTCCTGGAAAACTTTGATCCTCAGATGGAATTGAAGACGGGCCTGATGGTTGAGGAAGAAGATACGAGTGTGGAGGGGATAGACTTGAGTTTTTCTTTTTTTCTAAACTTTCATGTTATTTAGTGGCCAATAAGAGCAATACATTTTTCTATAAGGCGGTCTTGCACAAAAGACCACTTTGGTATCATATAAGTTAAGCAATTGAACCAATTAGTTAAGCATTTGAACCAATTAATTAAGCACTTGAACTAATTAGTTAAATACTGAAACCAATTAGTTAAGCAATTGAATTAATTTATTAAGCAATGTAACCAATTAGTTAAGAAATGAAACCAATTAGTTAAACAACCAAATAGGTCTTTTCGGTAAGGCGGTCTTACACAAAAGTTGCCGATAAGAGCAACTCCAATGGTTGCATTTAGAGACTTGCTTGTAATTTCCAAAACTTTTTAACAAGTAGCTAAATCATTGGAGCAATTTTGTTAAATTAGTTAGACAAAGAAAATTAGCTCTACCAAGCTAATTAGCTTGAAAAAATACAACTACTTTATTTTCCTAATTACTAGGAATGTAAACGTAAGAATAGAATAAAAAAAACAATAAAGAAGTTAAATAAAAATCAAGCTACTTGCTAACCATTGGAGCATGTTGTAGCTAGAAAATGTTATTGCTTGAAAAATTGATGTGACATACCAAGCTACAATGATATTAGCTAGCCATTAAAGATGCTCTAATAGTTTTATTTCTGTCAAAAATATTCGGTACTCGCTTTTTACCGCTACGGAAAGATGGATGTGGTCCAGATCGGGTAGCCCGAGGTCCGGCCCGGCACAAAAAAGTAGGTCCAGCATAAGTACGAACTCGTGGGCGGGTTTAGGCAGTATTTTTGAAAAAAGCATGGCAAGGTAAGGCACGGCACGACAAATAATGTCAAATTTAGTAAAATTAGGCTTAGGCACGACGACACGACAACTTGTTAGCCTGGGTCGGGCTTGGGCTCTAATTTGAAATATTTTTTTTTTGAGTTGTAACATTATTTTTATGGGCAATAATTGTAAATTTGCAATGGTATATATATTTAACATAACAATTCTAGGTCATTGAAATCACTTTGTAATTAAAGAAAAAATAAATAATATTCTTGGTCCCCCTATATGCCACATGTCAAGTTCTCCATGCATAAAATAGGTTTTCCATTATTTGGTGTTCATGAACACCAATTTTTAATTGGTTTCATTATCTCGATCTCTTTATTTCTCTCTCATATCTCATTCTTTTTTATTATTTATTATTCATTTCTCTCTTTAACACCAAAATTAGGTGTTTGAAAAACATGCTCTTAGTTACATCCAGTACTAGAGTACTGAGCTATGCCCATGACTCCATGAGCCTATCTGCCCATCCTCTGCAACGAATACATATTATTGGGATGATCCAAAGGGCACATATGCTTCAATTTGCATCAATTTGTAGTCTAATACTTAGAGTAAGGCCATCTGTTGGTTGTGGCGTGGCATGAGGCGAGAGAAATGGAAAATAAAAAATAAAAAATAAAAAATAAAAAATAAAAAATGAAGAGAGAGATGAAATAGGGAGGAAAGAAGTGATGATCGGGTCGTGACCATGACCAAAATAACAATTGTGGCATATCATTTCAGCAGGACATGTGTCATTTGATAATGATCAAAAACCCAAATTGCTGACACGTCAAAATTACTCCAAAATATTTTTGCAGTTATCAATGGCTACTACATCCTAACATCAATGGCTGTAAACTCCTCTGATTTTTTTGAATAACATTAACACTAAAAATATTCCGAACGTTAATATCTCAAAAAATACTAAGTAAAAAATTACAAAACTTGTACTAATGACTTTATTTTTTCTTCCTCTATAAAATGAGACCAATATTAAGGTACTTTTACAAAATTAAATTTTGTTAACTTTTAATTAAATATGTATCTAATGTCGATTAGTGTTTAATTATAAGTTACTAATTTAATTAAGAATAAGGTTTAAGATATTGTATGCATTTACTAATAATCATTTAAGTTATATTTTGAAGGGAATCTATACTATGTATTAAAAGACGTTTATAAGAAAGTTTACATGACACTTGGCACTCAGCTTATGAGTCGCCATTCGCATCATGTAATCTTCATATACCTAAAAATGTCAAACATGTTTTGCGTAAGGTTTGAACCCTTGACCTTAAGTTTAAACATCAAAGCTTTTACCACTAAACTATTAGATGTTTGATGTTACCATTGCAAAAGAAAAATATATAAGTAAATGTGAATGTCATTAATGTACTAACTCGGGACATCGTCTGAGACCCGAAACTAGTTATTTAAGTTATATGGTGGAATAAAAGAGAGATAATTTATGGTGGGGCAGGTTAAAAGTAAGAGAAATAAAATGGTGACCAAAATAAATTGGACAACTATTGGAAAGATTTGGACATTATTGGTAATATATTTTGGTCAAAAGTGAGTTAAAAGAGTAGACAATAATTGTTTATTTGATAACCAATTAACAAATTTGGGTCATCATTGGTTATACTCTAATGGAAAGCATGTGGTCGGAGTGGTACAAATCTTTTGGCGAGGTGATAATTTTGCTTATACGAAGTATGTGGTATATTTTCATGGAGTAGTTTGTAATTTTGTAGGTGCCGTTGCATTCTTGTATAGTACTCCGTACTCACTACTCAGTATATACTTCGTACGTTGTATAGCAATATGTTCGGTTGTTCAATTTATTTCCCGTCCTGACTTTCTAGTCCTTTTTTTTCTTTTTTTTTTTCTTACGTTACCATTCGATTCACCTTTAGGGCAGGGGCGGATGCAGAAATTATGGGGGTCCAAAAAAATTATAATTTTCTTTTCTTTTAGTGGGTTAAAGTTAAAAGTTAAATAGTCTAAATATTATAAACGCCATAATAAAATATGTGAGAATTTAAGAACTTTAATTTTAGGTTATCATAACAATAAAACTCAATATACAGTCAAAATTACAACAATAACTTGGCGCGATTTCAATTTAAAATGGAAAATCGAATTTTTCATACCTTGAAGGAGATTTACGGAGTACTTTATCACAATAATTTTCACTAAATAAATAGCACACAAAGATACTTGTGGGACATTATAATTCTATATACGAAGTGATTAATTAGACCTCTGAAAAGTTCAAAGTAACATGCAATATAAGTCTATAAAAGTGAAGTATTACATACTTCCATTACTAGAAAATCTTATGGAAATTTCAAAAACTTTTTGAAGAAAAAATAACACTTCTATTTTTTTTTTTTTTTTTATAAAGCAAAATCATGCATCATTATAAAAACAAAAAAAATAAAAGACATAAAAGTGATGAAGGAAAAACGAATTACAAAGGGAAAAACATGAATAATTTAAAAGATCAACGAATGTCAAATATAATATTAAAAAAACAAAAAAAGTAAAATCTCTTCTTATAATATTAAAAACAAATGTCAAACATGAATATAAAAAGTAAGAAATGTCCTCTTATGAGGATTTGAACCTAGAATGGGTGAGTGGAATAATACTCAAGCAACCATTAAGCCAATGATATTTCATTATCATTATTGTAAGTTAATTTATATATGTTATTTATATTAAGTGCAATTAATTACCTAAATATCACTTTTAATTATTATTTTTTGGAAAATAATGGGGGTTCCTTTGGACCCCTTTGGGGCTAAGTAGATCTGCCCTTGCTTTAGGGCTAATCCGAATTCAAGGCGAGTTGTGGGTGGATAGATTCTAGTCCTATTCCAATTGTTGTTGTGGGGGGTCGAACACGCGGTTCTCCCTACCAAATTCTAGTATTTAAAGGAGTAGAAAATTATGTTGAGTCTATTATTACGTGTTAGTAACTACTCCCTCCGTCCCTATTTGTTCTTTATAGTTTGAGTTTTTTAATTTATCTAAAAAAAATTCCAAACATGAATAACAAAAGGAGACGGAATGATAGAGTATCATTTGTTTGTTTGTTTCATTGAAATTGGTTTATTTAGATCAATCAAGAATTCGACGTTCTATCTGAAGAAAATTACTTTGAAATAACTTTAAACTAAAGCTAATTTATGATACATTTTCTCTACTTTCTCAACATATAGACAATGATAAAACAAAATTATGATACAAAATGAAGCACTTGTAATTAAAGATACCAAATATCTATCCCAAAATGAAAAGAAGGATACGGAGTATTCCGTATATATTTATAGAAGGACAAACTTGTCAGTGCAGTGATGCCCATCCACACGTGTGCAGCTGGAAGGAAGATTTTGTTTGTTTGCTTCATTATCATCTAAAATTGTGTTGATTGCATAAGAGTGAGGGATAAAGTTGGCATTGAAAGAGTCCATTTTTGTTTTTAGCTTTGTTTGTTTGGCAATGTACCCTTACAAGTTACTCCCTCCGTTTCTTTTTGTTGTATCCGTTTCCATTTTAAGCGTTTCATATTGTTGTATCCATTTAGAATCTATTCTATTTTTGGACATACATTTTATCCTAAAATACCCTTACATTTCTATCTAATTACCAAAATACCTAAAGATTCTACCCAAATTCCCACATAATTTTTCCCACCCATAATATTTAATTCTTTTCCCTTCCCCATATACCCACTCTCTCACCTCCTTTATCACCCATCATTATCACTCCTCTCTCTTACCTTATTTCTTTATTATTTTCTCACTCCTTTATTTATTATAATCTCTTACACTCAATCATTTCTCTTACACTCAATCATTACACTTATACCCACACAAACCAATATTCCAATTTTCTTAAAAACCACACCAGATTCCAAATGGATACATCAAAAAGAAATGGAGGGAGTACAACTCAAGGGTCTCTTCTCCTTTTGACCCAAACTGGCATTCCCTTTTTCATCCTTACTGTAGGAAAATGAACTATTGAATCATCCTCAGCCTCCCACCTGCATCAAGGTGCTATTTTTAAATTCAAACCCTAAAATGAAATGTTGTACGAGTACTCTTTTCATACATATGATCAATAAGATAACAATTTACACTTTCGGTGCCACCAACTAGTTTTGAATGACGTGTTACGAAGCTGAAGCATTGAGAGAAACAAATGTTCAAATATTAAGAGGACGCATATAATCCCTCCGTCTCTTATGTGCATTGAGATTTTTCTAAGTTTTCATGTAAACGAGAAAAATTACGTTTATTTATAATGTTTTCACTCTTATCAAAATTCTGACATTGGTAAAATGAGAAAAAAATAATGTCCCTATGGAAAAGTGTGAGGAATTAAATGACCCAATTGGTTTAATTGGTTAATATAATAGTTGGACACAAATTTTGATAGAATATTAAATCATTTATGTGATAATATAAAAGCAAATGTAAAGAACATTTTGAGACACCCAAAATGGAAAACGTAACAAACAAAAAGAGACGGAGGGAGTAGATAACATAACTTATTATTTTCGTAAATTAATAAAGTCGTTAAAGTAGACCTGATCAAATGGCGGGCCGGGCCGGGCCGGGCCTAGGCATAAAAATCAGCCCACTAAGTTGGGCCGGGCCAAGTTTCGGGCCAAAAAATTGTGCCCAACCCCGCTATTTTCGGGCCTAATATACCGGGCTTTTCGAGCCATTCGGGCCGGGTCAACTTTTAAACTAAAAAGTGTAGTTTTGTGTTTCCCAAACCCGTTCAAAAATTTTAAAAATTCGGATCGGGCCGGAAAATTCTTCCCAAACCCGAAAAATATTCGGGTGGGCCGGGCCGGGTTGGTCTTGATCAGGTCTAAGTTAAAGATATTTCATGATGAAGAAAAGAATAAAGTTGAGGATCACATTTTTTTTACCTGAATTTTGTAACAAAATGATGGAGGAAAATGGAGGCTTCCAATCTAGCCAAATCCAAGCCAGGGCAAAGCCTTTGTCCGCCACCAAAAGGGGTGAAGCTACTACTATTTGTATCTTTGTTCTGTTGAAAAATAATCAAGAAATTATAGTAAATATAATACCAAAATCAAGGGAATCAATGATTTCTTAAGCCATCATCTATTAAATAATGTTGAACAAGTTTATACCTGCCATCTCCAAGGATTAAATTGGTAAGGCGTGTCGTATAAGGTGTCATCAAGGTGAACTGATCTAATATAGGTAAGAACACACCATCCCTTCGGTACTAAATACCCTTTTATCTCCACATCTTTCATGGCTTTTCTCATTAACCCCGTGATTATATTTCCCATCCTCAACGTCTCTGTAATTACCTACAAATATGTGCATAAAAAACTAAACTATAAGCTATAAGGAGTATATCGGACTATTAAAAAAATTACCACAAACATGTTGGACCGTTCAGTTTTTAGAGAGAATCTCGTCCCTAAACAACACACGTACCATTTGTGTAAAAGGCAATGAAAGGTAATCATTCCAATACATGGGCTCCCCTAACCTTGCCTTAAGCTTATTAACTTTCACATTCTCCTCCTGCAAAATTTAACAAATTTTCACAATTCGGAAATAAATAAAAAGTCCAGTAAATAAATAATACTCTCTCCATCCGAGAATATTCAAAATGGTTTGACCGACACGACACAGAGTTTGATTCATTGTTATTGACTTATTATTTAATTAGATGGTAGTTGGTAGTGGGGCATTTTTTTTAATATAGGTAGTGGGATGTGTGACAAACTTTTAAGGGGTAGGGAGTGGGGGTGGGATAGTGGAACTTTTTTAATGTTTTTTTTAGGGAGTAGGGATTGATAAGCGAGAAATTGATAAAATATTAATAAAAGTTTAAATATTTAGAAACGTTGCAAGTAATCCAGGACGATCGGAAAGCGTTTGAATATTCCAAGACAGAAGGATTACAAATTTAACATTGGGAACGTTAAAAAGTAACCTACCGTAAATTTTTGGAGGGCTAATGGAGAATCTGATAGATATTTGATGGCAAGAGTAATAAGAAGTGGGACAGAATCTTCCCCTGGAATCATCATATCAATCATATTATCAGACATTAAATCATCTGTTAATTGCCCACTTTGGTCACTTAACAGAACATCTAACACATCATTTGGGTCTGCTCCTTGGATCATTTTATTCCTTTTAGTCACTATTATTTTCTTCATTAGTTTCACCATTTCCTTCTTTGCCTGTATACATACAAATTAAACATAAACATTATCACTAAACGCGCTTGTAAATTGTAATGCTAATGAAAAATAATTAAAGTTAGCGCGATTTCTGAGTTTGGGCATTTTTTTGTACCTGTAATGACCGATAAAGTTGAGTTCCAGGTAAGTTGACAGGCAAGGACATGAGTCCTGAAACAAACTCTTGAAACTGCTTTTTTAAGAAGTGCATTTCCTTCCCTGGATCCAGACTAATCAGTGCTTTTACCAGCACTTGAAAAGCAATCTGATTATTTCCAAAACATAATTATTAGTACTAATTACATTACTTAAGTACTAATTAGACCAAACAAAACAAACAATCGTGCTAACATAGTAGTACATAATCACTTTGGCCCTTTTTTACTAAACACTGCCAATCACTAATCACCCTTACCCAAAAATCACTATTATGATTATGGCATTTTTCATGTTAGACCAAACTCCAACTCAAGGCGGGGTCTAATGTCTAGGGGTCAGATGTACGCAACTTTATCAATATGATTATGGTCGGGAAAGAGGGGCATGCACATGTTTGGATTCATTTTGGATGACAGTAGGAGAGTAATATAATCAACCCATCTATCCATAGCTTATTGGAGACATAACTATCATGCTAACATAGTAGAGTAATATGGTACTTTTTATATAATCAGTTTGGCCGTTCTTTACAGATAGTGATTTTAAACTGCTCTATTCACACATAGGTGTGCCAAAATCAATTTCCGTTTATCTAAACACTACTAATCACTAGTTACACCCTTAGCAAAAATCACTATTACAACCATGTTACACGACACTCTCACCTAAGGGTGGGGTCCAGGCCCGGGGATCGGGTATACGCAACCTCATGATATGATTGGCACGAATGAAATTAGAATTAGGAGTGGGAAAGAGGGTGGGATACTCACATGTTTGGCTTGATTTTGGATGAGAATAGGGGAATGAATATTATCAACCCATGTATCCATAGCTTGTTGGACATAACATTGCATGTCTCTTGTGACCTGAGCTTTAAGATGTGATGATTTGAAGAAAGAAGCAATAAGTCCATGGATTCTCCTTTGCAAACTTCCATTAATGAGAAGGATTGAAGATTTCCCCATTAATTCAGTTAAAGATTTTGGATAACAAGGCACAAACAACTTTGCATCACTCTGTAGTATAAACCTGTTCACCTCTGCGTCCGTTGATATTATGGTTTGTTTCCCAAATATGTGGGACTTGAATACATTACCATACCTATTCAAACAAAATACACCCACAAAAATTAATTAACCTCAAAAGGTATTCAAATCTCTACAAAAATGGTCGAAAAGTACGTGTAGTTTTCGGTACTTACTTACGACGTCGTCTATCCATGAAGCTCTCAGGGTGGTCTGAATAGGCACAAGAGATGAACTCCATGGTTTCCCCAAGAAGTGGCCATCCAAGAGTGCCTAAAGGAAGTGTCCAAGTTAATTTTTTGGGGAAGTTTTTCAATTTGGTATTCCTATAAAGATGGAAAATAATGTAGGACAGAGAAATTGATATTGCGATGACAAGAGATGAAATCAAAGTCCAACTGCAAAGAATGTCCATTTTTGTGGGGGTTTGGTAAGTTGCACTTTCTGCACAGGTTTGAGTGTAGCTTTATAGCACAATATAAAACTCCATATAATGGTTCCATTATTTTTAAGGGCAAATTTGTCAAAAAATATTCGTGTTTTTGCGACAATCTATCTTATTAAAAAACTGTTAGAATTAACTACATTATGAAAATTTATGCTGTAAGACTATGTTTTCCGAGTTTTAAACGTTAGACTCAAATTTTTGGCATTAACGTACTTATGAATCTTACGTGTTATTTAATTTATCATTTTAATTAAAGTCAAAGGTAGTAATATGTGGGACGTGAATACATTATACACCTAGTAATTAAAGTTAATCCCCGAATCTTGAATCAATGTTAATGCTCCAATCAAAGGTATATCTTACAACATTTTTTTTAATAATGTAACTTTCACAAAAACTCAATTTTATAAGTTAGGTTTTTTGACAAATTTACCTTATTTTAATTAGGAAAATTATAAAGTGTTACATAAAACAACCTAAATACGGAAACATTAATTTGTTTATTATGTTAAAATAGTAATTATACTGATCGAACCGTAATTATGACATTTATTACTGAATCAGTTCCAATATAGAAATGTATTAAGTGGTCGTTTACAACTCCAAAGACTACATACTCTATATAATTAACCAGCGTTTTGGTGTTTAGTAGAGGGGCCAGGTAATGATATATAAGTTGCGGTACTTATGAGTTTGCATGGATATGCGCACGGGCGCCGAACTTAGAGATAAAGGGGACTGAATCTTGATTATGTTACTCCGTATCTACCATACATTTCTTTAGACCGTTTTATCATTTCAATACGTAATCTAATCTTAAAACATTCATTCCTATACCTGCCTACCTTTGAAAGACAAAAAACATATTGCTACTATTTGATACTTGCATAGATAGAGTTTCCCAAATTGATACAATAATTATACAGCTCGAATTCACAATTCTTTTATATTTCAAGAAATAAAAACGGAGTAAAAAATATTTGAGAAAACTTAAATCAGTACGTTTTAATATAGTACGTAATTTTTGTATGGTTAATAAGACAGAGAATTTGTTTAATATTACAATATTGTACCATTTAAGATTTATAACAATTGTGTTACAAATGATTTTTTTGCGTAAATAACTACAGTATGTTGTACATCAAGATGAACCTGAAACGATAGAAGTAAGAATGGGTGGACAACATAAAATAGAAGTAAGAATGTGCGGACAACATAAAATGGAAGTAAGAATGTGTGGACAACATGACCTCAAGCGGAAAGATGTTGACTTATACAACCATATGGTAAGTAGGGTGCAAAAGGAATGAAAAGTTTAGGTTAATTATATAATCTATAACAATTAACAAATGAATAACATTATGGAGTACATAGCACCTAGAGCTAAGACTTAAGAGGATCCTATGTTTTTAAGTTGGGGCTTGTTTGTTTGTGTTGAATATAGTCAAAGTGATTACGTACTTTACCTAGAGGTGTCAAAAGCTGACCCGACCCGAAAACATCACCTGGTTCGAACTCTAACCGAACTGGTTTGATCTGGAAAATTCAGGACCCAAACTCGATCTTTAACCGATTGGACTCTACCCGACATCCGTTTCACCCGATCTGAACTCTACCCGTAACCAGTTTGATCCGACTCGAACTTCACCTGTCACCGCTTGGATTCCACCCAAACTCCACCCGACACCGGTTTGACCCGACCATAACTTCACCGGACACCGATTTTACCCGATAAATATCTGATTTGACCCGATTTGGTTTGACCCGAATTGTTATCTAATCGACACCGGTTTGACCCGACCTAAACTCCACCCGACACCTATTTGACCCGATTTGATTTCACCCGAACAATTACTAACCAAACTAGTATTGAACCATCATGGTTTTAACCTAATCTATATCCGACCCACTTAATTTTAACTTCAAATTTTTTATTACTCAAATTCATGTATTTATTTATTTTTACTTAACAACCTATTTTCCCTTTCTAATTCAAAATAGAATATTGAATTGATAATCTAATTTAGTTAACTTCACTTTTCTTTACTTATAAAGTACTTAGAACGTTATAATTACTTTATTAAATTCTATGTTTACTATCCATAAATGTAAATATGAAGTATAAATTTGCACAGTTTATATTTAGCACTCTGATTACATGGTATATCATAATATATTAAGGTAGATACAATGTATACAGCTTGACTGCTACAAAATTGTCATTGACTCAGGCTTATATTGTTTTTAAAACTTGGTGTATATTGCATCAAGTATTTTTATACAAGCTTTATCAACTAGTAGTATTACTTAGTAATATTAAATAAATTTAAAATTAAGTAATTGTTAACCTATTAACTTTACTAATTAAAAGGATATGTACTAAATGAGAGTTGTTATTATAATTCTTAAATGCAAATAGAAACTACAGTATTCAGAACAGCGTCCATTATTCTTAAACTAGCTCCATAATTACAAAATACTGGATTCGTTGTTAATTGTGATTACAAATTGATCCGGAATCATAAAATCATTAACCACAAAAATGCTCGCTCAACAATTGACAACGAACCGGGAACATTCGAGATTAATTGACGGCTTGCTTGCAAATTTTTAATGGGTTTTTTGGGTTTCTATGGCTAATCAACAGGAGGAATATTAAGGGGGTTTCGGTGTTGTCTGATGGGGTATTCGGACGACGCATATGGTAGGCGGTCGTCAATAGCGCTGGTTGGTGGGATTTGGAGGTCCGAAAAGCAGAGAAGGGAAGAGCAGCTTGAAAAAGAGGGAGGGAGGGAGAGAAGAGGAGTGGGAGGCGGGTAGGTTGAGGGTAAAGGGTTTTAAGGAGTAAGTTTTTATAGTAAGGTCACGATCTGTGTATTGGGGGGTGATTTGTTGAGAGCCGTTGATTTTGTTTAATCAACTGTGTGATTTTCATTGAAGAGAGTTGTGTGGATTATGTTTTCTCTTTGCGACTTTGAAAATTAATAAAGCATCCTTTTGGTTCAATTTAATTCGTAAATATTAATTTGTCAAACTAAAACTTTTTTTTTTGTGTTAGCACTCGGTTTATCTTTAGGGTTAATCCGGATTCGGGGCAAGTTATGGGTGGATAGGTTCCAGTCCCCTCGCAATTGTTGTTGCGGGGGATCGAACACGAGTTCTCCCTACCATGTGAAAAGGGTAGGCAATACAGTAGCTCACCATGTGGAAAGGTGGGATACTAGTAGTAGTTCGGAAGTAATTTGTATGAACTTAAATGAACTTATCTGAACTTGACTAAACTTATCTGAACTTATTAAAACTTATTTTGTCTGAAATAAACTAATTTGTGTGTGAAAACGTCTGAACAAAACTTATTTCTGCTGAACTTATATTATCTGAACTTAAGTGAACTTATCTAAACTTATTTTGTCTGAAATAAGTCAAAACAAGTCCAAAAGAACAGTGCCTAGATGTGGTCAACGGGTTGTATTTGGTTTCAAACCTAATACAGATCGGAATATAATAATTACATATTGGTTCTTATTACGTATTGTATTGTTGGATACTTATAGTCTTATACGAGTATAAGTTATATGAAGTGCTCTATAGAATATATATTTCGTATTAATTAGTCGTTCAACACATTGATCTCTAATGATATATATAGTCAACTAAAAGAGATCTCATAGATTACGTCCCTGCATGTGTCTCATTATAATGTTATCAGATCCAATTAACTATTTACAGTTAAGTACTTTGTATACTAGTAATAATTGACCAATGTTTAATGATATAATCCAACTCCTAATAGTTATTTCCGCCTAGTTGTTATACTTTCAATTCTTACACTTGTAGAGTACGTTAATGTCTTGTGAATTTTGCGTTCTTATATGTCATTATGATCGTTAACACTTGACATATTGGTCGTGTTTGGTTTCCTGTCGACTGATACAATCTCATAGATTTATTGTTTCATACTTTAATGTACTCGATATAGCGTTATCAGTTTCAATTACCTATTTCTTGTTAATCAAGTACTTGTATACATGTAATAATCATTAAATGTCTAATGATATGATCAAATTCATGATATAAAAATGAATACTATGTTCTTTAAACCTGTTAGGACTACTAGTAAATTGAAGAATTGTTGTGATAAGTTATACGGAGTAGTTGTTTAACTACATTTGGAGTATATATTATGATGTATGTTCTTATACACTATAATCGTTATTATTTAGTAAGTTGAATTTCGTGTTAACTTAAAGAGTTATATTCTTAATTTCTTATAGATTTACATATATTGTATATCTATTATTTACATATGGTTCTCGTTATATAATCATTAATCATCTAATAACTTAAAACAAATATTGATATAAAATTATAACGATGTTGTAGTTTAGTAAATTTAAAATACTCGTAAATACGTAGATTAATAACTTGTCTAATTAGAAATAGAATGGAAAAAGTAATCGATAATGACTTGAAAAGATCTAGAATGAAATCGATTCAACCCGAGACCTAACTGAAATGACCCGAACCGATATCGAACTGGTACTGAATTAACCTGAACTGAAATGACCCGAGTCAAAGTCTACCCGACCCAAAGTTACCCGACCCGGGTTTGACCCGACAAATCCCGTTTAGAACCCGACCCGGGAACACCGGGTCCGTTTTTTACCCGAATCGAACTTGAACCGACCCGAAATTTACCCGGACCCGACAACAATTGACCTGAAATTGACCCGAACCGAATAGACCCGACCCAAACCCGATCTGATCCCGATAACTTTTGATCCGAACTTGACCCGAACCGAATAGACCCGAACTGTCATGGGTCAACCCATAACCCATCCGGTGACCCGATTTGACACCTCTAACTTTACCCATAACCACATAAATATATGCAATGAGGGTTTATATCCCGTGTTTTATGGGGGTTTTATTTAATAATTTAATTTAACAAGACGAGCCCTTAATTTTAAGGCCGGCCATTAGTCCTTATTGGTGGTTACGGTACTTTAGAATGGTCGTTCTCAACCACGGTAGTCGGTAGATGGTCCAATATTTACATGCATTTTCCTACAACCTTACAAACTTACTTACATTGATAGATCAAAAACCATACTAGTACATTGGATTATCCATATTTCCATGTTCATTTGCTTCACACATTTCTTAATTAAGATAGATATATAGATGTTTGGTCAATTTGAGTTTGTAATTTGAAGAAAACTAGTGGTTGTTGAAACATACTTTATCTTCTATTAATACGTGAGTTGTCTCATTTTGGATAAAGAAAAGAGAAAAAACACCAATATCAACTTATATGCTACTTAAACGGGTTATATCTCTAGTGTTTGTGTGAGAATTTTTAACTAAATTAGCTCGTTAGTTTTTTTTGGTGCGAATGAACCATGAGGACAATATAAATTACAAAAGGGTGCGGAGAGATTCGAACCTGAGACCTATTGTACACAGGCCCTCACTGTTAACCACTAGATCAAGACATTATTAGTAAATTAACTCGTTAGTGGTTACGAGTACTTGATAAAACTTAACATGCGAATTATCGCCATTTTTGGCGGCTCTTTACGATCATATTTATGTATAGACAATAGATGGCTACAAGCCAAGGGAAAACCATGATTTAGTGGGATTAAGGGCGTCCCCTTCCCCTCGTGCGGCCATGTGATGATTAAAATGTAAACTCACATTTCCCTATCATAACAAACTAACCAACAAAATATAACTCTGAAATCGACCTCCCCTAAAATCCACATATTGACAGGCCAAGGTTGGAAGAGATTACTTGAGATAATGGGTTCCTCCATTCCCATCATTTTAAATGCATTAATTAATTTATTATTATGAACAAGTAGCACATTTCCCTCCGTGACTAATTATTAGGTGGTCATCCTATACATAAATATAATCTTTACATAAATTTACAAGTCTTAAATGAATTTGGCGGTGAACAGCTAAATTAGATTGAATCCTAAGAAGTCTTAACAACAATTTAATTATTAAAATGTTAATAAAATGTTGACATATCATTTGAAGAAAGTCTTAAGATAAGACCCTTTTAAACATTTGTTTTCATTTGTTATATGATCAAGTGGTTAGTTATCCCATATTAACTCATAATATTACCAACTCGCTTTGTTACCCATAGTACAAAATATCGAGGAGAAGAGGGTAAGATGGATGAAATACCCAACAACGAATATAAATAATACAATGAAAGATTGAGAGGTCGTGACAGAACATTGAAAATAAAAAGGAACAGATGAACCGATGAACATAAAAGATATAAAGTATATGAAGAAAAGAGGAGGCTATAATTAAGAAATTAGGACGATGCACATGAATAACTCATAACTAAGAGAAAAGTTAGAGAGAGAAAAGAGAGAAAAGAGTTCATCTTCAAGTTGTCTTCCTTGGTTACGTAATGGAGGTATCCACTCCTTCGGAGCCTCCAGATAAGGTTATGCATGATGCAACGCATGTCAATAAAGCGACGGCTCAGGCTAAGGGCTCGCAATCATTCAGGGAGGTGGTTGCGTCTTCATCCCAATGGTTTGCAGAGGCAAGGAAAATTGTGTCCGCATCACGGGATTGGGAGGATGGTGATGAGTTAAGTCCAGAGGGTGGTTTGGCGGTCAAGTTCGACAAACTAACCTTGGACAGGTTAAGATCGCCATGGAGGTTAACTTTGATGGGGAAATGTCTTGGGATCAAGGTTCGTTCAGCATACATGGAATCTAGAGTTCGAGCTATGTGGAGGATTAAGGGATCCTTAGAGGTTATAGATGTTGGGCATGATGTGTTTTTGTTTAGGTTTACTCAGCCGGATGATTTTGAAAGGGCACTTTTTGGTGGCCCGTGGTTCATACTTGATCACTATCTTATGATTTCTACATGGAAACCAAATTTCCGGCCGTCAAAGGATGGTTTTGATACTATGTCGGTTTGGATACGTATTGATGAACTTCCAGTTGAATATTATGATAAGGAGGCACTCTTTGCGATTGCACAGTTGGTTGGTAAGCCGATCCGGGTGGACTATGCAACCGATAAGGTCACTAGGGGTCGTTATGCAAGAGTTTGTGTGGAAATAATGTTGTCAAAACCTTTGATCACAAAGGTTTGGATTGGTGGGGCCTGACAATCCATTTTGTATGAAAATGTTTCATCTCTTTGTTTTTCCTGTGGTCGGATAGGTCATGTGGCACACGATTGCGTAGTGGGCACGACTGAATCTAGTATGCATAAGGGTAAGGGAAAGATGGATCATGGAGAGGGGAATGCAAAAAGCAATATCATGCATGGATCAATGGCGCCAACTAGTGTGGAATTGGATGAGGGGGGCGTACAGGAGACGGACTATGGACCGTGGACTCTGGTTAATCGCAGGTCAAGGCCCAAAGCTCGATCCAATGAGAAGGTTGGGCCTCATTCCCAAATTAATGAGTACAAAAAAGGGGTTGGTTTAAGAGGAGTACGGAATACGATTGGTGGAGTAGGTGTTTTCCAAGAAGGTTCGCAACGGAAAAGTAATTTTCATGCAACTAAATCTCACATTGCTGCTCCCAATTCTTCTAATGATGAGGTTTGTCCTACTTCAGCAAGTAAAGGGGGGGAGGGAAGTTCAGGAGGCGCCGTCCACGTGGTAGAACAGAACCAACACTTGGCCATTAACTCTTTGGCTTCTCCTCTCAATACTACTCCAGAAGTGTTTTTAACCCCAGCAGTTAACCAAGTTAACACCCTTCCCCAACACTCTCTCAACCTTTCACCTTCTCCGGTTATTCCTTCTCTTTCTCCCCAAGACTGCTCTGTTTTAAGTGATAGTAATGGCCAACGATCAATCCCCGAAATCAGCATGCATGAAAGCGAGTCAGGGGCGGAAGGGATCTTGGAGGAGGGACGGTCAAGCTTGGATTCAGAGAGGCCCGCGATTTTTTCAGTCCAGAGGAGTTCCGACGGATGTGATAGAAGTTCCAAGGGTGTCGGGTTCGATCTTTCAACCGGAGCTGTTGCAGCTGATGCCGATGGACTCAGGGACATCTCAATGTGCGACGGAGAGAGACAAGAGGAGGGAGAGGTGCAGCCCGGGTTCGGAAGCGAGAGCGCTGTTGGCGGAGTTGCAGAGACAGGAACAGTTGTATACGGGTCCGATACCTCGGCCCAGGTTGGAGATACCAAGGAATTTCAGCAAAACATTGTTGCCAGGCACGGAACCAGATTTCAATCCAATCAATATGACTCCTCATCTTCATCCGGAGTTGCCAAAAGAGGTACCCATCACACCTTTACAATTCGAAACACAAGGGCAAGAAATGGGACGGTCGGGACACCATACGGCGTTGTACGAAACTCAACAAGAAGTGGTCGGAGTGCAAATACAGGGGAGGTATTATCGTCAAATGTTGGAACCTCTGAAAATCTTCACGTACGTGACTCCGATCAGATTGGAGGATTTAGGGATGATGGGGCTCTCGTACCATTGGAGGGATTGGGAGGAGTTCTTCCTTCCCCTGAATGCGGGGCCGGGAGATGAACCAAGGGCGACGGTACAACGCCCGTTACCTAATTTAAAGATGAAGGTGTGTGTTTGGAATGTAAGAGGGGCGTCGAGGGATGGTTTTATTCCGACTGCTTGGAACATCATTGAATCGCAACATCCGTCAATTTTTATTTTGTTGGAAACCAAGAGTGATGATTATCGTGCGAAGGAGGTAATGATGCAGTTACGTTTTACACAGTTCAAGGTCATTTCTCCGACGGATAAGAGAGGTGGAATTTGGTTGTTTTGGAAGAATTCAATCGATTTGGTATTATTCTTTGAGGATGTGAATCAATTTCATGTTCTGTTCCACTTCGAAAATGTAAGGCCGGAGGTCCTGATCACTGGATTACATGCTCCAAGTGTTCCGGGTCCAAGGCATGCCTTATGGAGAAACATGGCGGATAATTTACCACCGCCTGACACTCCTTGGTTAATGGTGGGTGATATGAATGAGGTCACGTCGCAGTCCGAGAAAATGGGAGGGCGTCCGTTTCGTAGTGGGCAATGCAAGGATTTGAGGAACTTTATGGATGCAGCGGGTTTGGTGGATTTGGGCTACCATGGCAATCCATACACTTGGACCAACGCGCGCGATGGGGCAGGCTTAATCAGAGAGAGGTTGGATCGGGCGCTTGCGAATTCTCCGTGGTTGGACATTTTCCCGCATACCCAGGTACATCATCTTCCTCGTACTCACTCTGATCATTGCCCTATTATTGTTTCATTGCATCATGATATAGTTGAAGGTCCATTTCCTTTTCGATGTAAAGAGGTTTGGATGGAACACCCCCAGTTTAAGGACTTCTTTTTGCATAATTGGTCTGACTGTGAGTTTGATTTCATTAGAGGGCGGGACAGTTTTTTAAAAAACATTGTTGGTTGGAATAGTAATGTGTTTGGTAACTTACGACTGCAAAAAAAACGGTTATTGGCGCGTATCAACGGTATTCAATTGGCTTTATCTAAATCGTATAGTCGGTTTTTGGTTAATCTAGAACGAGATTTGCTTAATCAGCTTAATAGCATTTTTAGGAAGGAATGTTTAATTTGGGCTCAAAAGGCCGGATTAAATTGGAGGAAATTCGGGGATTATAATACCAAATATTTTCACATTATTGCTAAAGTTAGGAAAAGTAGAGGGAAAATTTTAACTCTAAAAAATGGGGATGGTGTTTGGGTTACGGAGGGGGAAGTGCTTAAAGATATGGCTGTTTCCTATTTTGATACTCTTTTCCAAACGTCTTTGATTAGAAGTGTTTTGGGGGTTTCATATCCTAATGTTAACAAGTTATCTGATGAGGATAGGTTGGGTTTACTTAAACCGATCTCTAAGGATGAAGTTTGGCATAATTTAAGGTTAATGGACCCAATTAAGAGCCCTGGTCCGGATGGCATTCAGCCCATTTTCTTTCAGAGATATTGGGCTGAGCTTGGAGATAGTATATTTAAGTTTTGTAGTTCCTGTTTTTTATCTGCGGCCATCCCGTCGGATATTAATCGTTCATTTATTACTCTTATTCCAAAGGTGGACGCTCCTGAAAGTATGCGGGACTTTAGACCCATCGGATTATGTAACACTATTTATAAGCTTATTACTAAAATTATTACCACTCGTGTCCGACCAATTCTGGGTAAGTTAATTAGTCCGTTTCAGTCCAGTTTCATTCCGGGGCGGGGAATTGAGGATAATATAATTTTAGTGAAGGAAATGGCTCATGTTTTCCATAAAAGTAAAAAGGGTAAGAAAATAATGGCTCTTAAGCTTGATCTAACTAAGGCTTACGATAGTTTGGAATGGAGCTTTATTCGGGATACCTTGAGTAGCTTTGGATTTCCTTCCCAGTTAATAAGTCTAATTATGTCTTGCATTACTACTCCCCGTATTAATGTTCTTTGGAATGGCGCAATAACTAGAGAGTTTTGTCCGTCTAGGGGTATTCGTCAAGGGGATCCTCTTTCTTCCTACATTTTTGTGTTGTGTCTAGATAGGCTTTCCATGCTTATTCAAAATGAGGTCGACTTAGGTCATTGGAAGCCGATTACTCTTTCTAGGACGGTTAAAATTTCTCATGTTTTTTATGCGGATGATGTTTTCCTTTTTGGGCATGCAACGCCTCAAAACATGGGGAGTATGCTTGAGGTTCTTAAGGGGTTTGGGGAGATATCGGGGTTGAGAATTAATATGCAAAAGTCCAGTTTAATATTTCCAACTCACATGTCTCATGTTGTTCGGAATTCTATTGCAAATCCCCATGGTCTGAAAGTGACTTCTTCCTTCGGCAAGTATTTAGGGGTAGATATTAGGCCGAATAAATTGAAAATCGCTAATTTTGTGGGCTTGCTAGATAAAACTATGGATAGGATTAAAGGTTGGCAAGCAAAGTTATTAAATATGGCGGGGCGGTGCACTTTACTCAAATCGGTGCTTAATACTTATCCCCTTTACAATATGCAAACCTCTTTGTTGCCGGTTCGTGTTATAAATAGTTTAGAGAAATCAAGTAGGAAATTTTTGTGGAATAAGGTGGATAGGTCTAGGTTTATGGTTCGTACGAGTTGGGCTAATGTTACTAAACCTCTTTCGATGGGAGGGTTGGGAATAAGACGACTAAAAGAGTGGAATTTAGCTTTTATGGCCAAATTGGGATGGAAAATGCTTACATGTTCGGAAAAGATTTGGGTTAGACTTTTTAATGAGAAATATCTTAGAAGGGCTAATTTTCTCGACTGTATTCCAGGGTCGCACCATTCCCCCATGTGGAGGGATATTCTTAAAGGTTGTTCTTTGCTTCAAAAGGGGCTTATAGTGGGTATTGGGAATGGTCGTTCTACGTCACTTTGGTATCATCATTGGGTAGGATCGGCACCGCTGTACAAGTTGATAGATAAGGATATTCCGGACCGTATAGCGCAGTTCTTAGTCAATGATATTATTCGACATGGGACATGGGATTTCACTAAAGTGTCTCATTTCATACCACCTGATATTTGTGATATGATTAGGCTGGTTCCTTTAGCCACTTGTTCCAATGTGGAGGATTTCACTAGATGGGTTTATACTAAGAATGGTGTTTTCACAATTAAGTCTGCTTATTTCCTTCAGCTTCAGAATAATGACACTCATACCCAGCTTTCGCAACTCTTTCAATGGAAGTCTATTTGGAGAATTAAAGTTCCTTTTAAGTATAAAATGCTTTTGTGGAATGCTTGTCATGAGATTTTGCCGGTGGCTGAGATGTTGCATTTGAAGCTGGATTATATCTCTCCCAATTGCACTCGTTGCAATTTAGTGGCTGAAAATCACATCCATTTATTTAGGGATTGTGGGGATTCTAGTATTTTGTGGAATTATATTTTTACTCGTCTCCTTCCAAATCACAGGATTCAGTTGCACACTTTTTTCAGCTTGGGATGGGGGGATTGGTTATGGTTTAATTTGAATCAAGGGTCTGCTTGGTCGATCATTTTTTGTGTTGCTCTATGGCACATATGGAAGGCTCGCAATAGGGCTGTCTTTGATCATAAAATGTTTAAGTCGTTCTCGGTTTATAATGCATTCTATGTGGATTTACTGGATACTAACAAAGCACTGCAGGGTAAAGGGAAAGCACATGTGAGCAAGTGCGACCAAATTTGGAGGCCCCCAACGTATGAGTTCTTGAAATTAAATACAGATGGCAGTTGGAGGGCAAAGAACGAGGCGGGTGGAGGAGGGGTTTTTCGCGGAGCCACAGGCAAATGGTATATGGGTTATGCTAGTAAGTTCAATGCGATTACCCCTCTAGCAGCGGAGTTGTATGCGGTTCGGGAAGGGCTCATTATGGCAGCTGATTTTGGTATTCAGAATTTGGAATTGGAAACGGATGCGCAGCTCTTAGCCAACATGCTTGACTCTGCCAGTGAATCGTATCATGATGAGTTGAGACCGGTTCTGGTTGATGTGGCAGGGTTAATGGCGAAGTTCAATGTTGTCGTGGTCAAGCACATTCCCAAAGCCAAAAACAAGGTGGCTCATTCGTTAGCATGCTTTGCGGTCGAGATGGCAGTGGGGCACAAAGTTTTTTTAACCCCTCCACCATTTGCAACTATGGCGTATGAGGGAGATTTGCAGAAACTGGATGATGTAGAGAAGTTGCATTTGTTGAACGCCACAAGCTCCACTACACCTATTGACTTGGAGGCTCCTCCTGAGGAGGATGAGGGTGATGTAGTGTCCACCTCAATCATGTTTGGCACGATTCCGGCGACGGTTATCACGACGATTCCTGTTCGCAGCGCCATCGCGAATGTGGAGCACAGGGAGAAGCAGGTGGGTGATGGCGCAGCAGGAGCAGGCGCGACTTAAACCAGGTGGTGGTTGGTTTTGGTTCCCCCAGCATAATTGTATTTCTCGAAGAGTTGTAAGCTGTGATGGGAATATTTTGGTACCTTTTGTTGTATAGCCTTTTGAGCTTTCGTAGGTTTGATTGTAACGTCATTCCGTCGGGATGTAAGTTTTTGGATCACCCGACGGTTGTTGTAGAACCTGCTTTCTAATTTAATATAATCCCAGTTATGCGTTAAAAAAAAGGACGATGCACATGTATAAAAAGTAGGTTAGAGTCTAAAACAAAAATTCCAAGAGTTGGAGTCTAAAACAAAAATTACAAAAACTTATACTATGTATGAGACGACCTTAGAGCATGTTTAATAAAGAGGAAACACCCTTCTTTTAGCATTCTTTTTCCTCCTAAAAGGACTCCTAATTGTTGTAGAAATGGAGGAGATGATTCCTTTTTGGAAGAGGAATAACATTAACCATCCATTTGGAGAGGATAGCTCATGTGCTCAAGAGGAACCTTGACAAGTTATATTTCGCCACTTGTTACATTAATAGTGGCTGTCAAATTTACCCATGTTTTTAATGATTATAATTATTTAAACGGTAATAAAATTAAAATGGAAACATATATTTTTTTTAAAAGAACACCGACCATACAAAAAATAAATCTATAAAATGAACCTAATTTTTACCTATTTTCAAACACTTTATTTTTATCTTAAAATATATCTATTATCATATTTCATTATTTATTATATGTGCGACGATCGTTTTATTTACTAATGAATTGATTTATATTATCATTAATATTTAAATTTCTGTATAAATATTGAATTATTATTATAATTTGATTTTAATAATTTTAAAATAATTTAAATCCAAAAACTTTAGGCCATACAAAAGTTGTTAATCTAAACCCTTCCGAAATACTAATTAGTACCGACTATACTACTTAAGTTAAATCATCTTAATTTTTATGATCAACAAAATGTTACATAGTATAATATTTACTATAAACCCTATTCTTCACCAAACAAGCACTTCAACGACTCTCCGAAATCATCGTCGTCATAAATCCTTTTCCAATCCTTGCAAACCGCCATTACGACTAAACTTAACCAAGTCAACCATGGACAACAAGACTGAACTATGATTCTAGATGCGTCTCGACTTAAATTGGTTTTCAAGATTACCTAATCTCTCGATTAGATCGGAACTACGACTCAACTTAACCAAGTCAACCATGGACAACAAGACCGAACTATGATTCTAGATGCGTCTCGACTTAAATTGGTTTTCAAGATTACTTAATATCTTGATAGATAACGTTAGATCGGAACTACGACTCAACTTAACCAAGTCAACCATGGACAACAAGACCGAACTATGATTCTAGATGCGTCTCGACTTAAATTGGTTTTCAAGATTACCTAATCTCTCGATTAGATCGGAACTACGACTCAACTTAACCTAGTCAACCATGGACAACAAGATCGAACTATGATTTTAGATGCGTCTCGACTTAAATTGGTTTTCAAGATTACCTAATCTCTCGATAGACAACATTAGTTCGGAACTACTACTCAACTTAACCAAGTCAACCATGAGCAACAAGACCAAACTATGATTCTAGATGTGTCTCGACTTAAATTGGTTTTCAAGATTACCTAATCTCTCGATAGACAACGTTAGATCGGAACTACGACTCAACTTAACCTAGTCAACAATTTACACGTGGAAATACAATTAATATGTTTTGTGTTATTTTTAACTTTGTAATATAAATACAATAAAAAGATTTATATGAACACAATTCAAATTGCCATTGGATTTAAAGTTAAATTCAAAAAGAAAAGAAAATGGTTAAGTTAATTTCAAAGAACCGCTTTATGTGTATTGAAACAATCAAAAGCTTTTGCAATTCAACTTTGCATTTCCTTGTATCGTAACACCCCTCTCTGTTCACATTCGGTAACCCACCGGAACATCCATTGTCGCTGATTTCCAAGCTTCGCCTTTGACGATATCCGTCGACAACTTAATCGCAATCGACAAGTGTACTTACACCAGGGAGAAATGTAAATTCTCAAATTTTTGCAACACAAGTAGCTTTGCCGGAAAATTGATCGGATTTCTAGCTAGTTAATTATGAAACTGATTCACTAATTTCGAGTATAAATGAACTATGGTAAACGGTTTTATGGATTTGCCTGGATTTGGATGTGGCAGTGTTGTTGTTCTCTCCTTTGTGTGTTTGTTTGGTTAGGTGATGGGTAAGCTAATGTCTTCTTTGTTTTGTGCAAGAGGGTAGGAAAATGTTACAGTTGGTTTTTTTGAAATCTGAGGATTAAATTTTTATCTTTTTTTTTTTTCTGTTTTGGTGCTTGGGCGGGATAGAAATTAGGGGAGAGAATGGGCGGTATTATTCCCGCTTACCTACCCTAAATGGCGCATTATGCCAAAATTTTCCCTCCTAAAAGGCTTTGCATTTCCCCCTAAAACTGAAATAATCTTTCTTACTTGGACCACTTAAATAGCAGTGTACCTGGGCCCCAGTTACACCCAGTGTAACTGTATCAGCTCCACTCAACAAATATTAATGGCTCTTCAAATTGTTATTCCTCCTAGTACCCTAAAGGTTGTGATTTAATTTGCACAAAAGGGTGCTCAAATCTACTAGAAAACTAAAAGAATTTATTAAGGGCTAATCTCCTTTTGAGGAAACTAAATAATAGAAAAAGGCTTCTTTCGGAACCCCAAATCTCTCTTTTGACTAATGAGAGCCAATATTCAACTGTCATGGATTAACTAAGTAAGATCATCTTTGCTTTTGCGCAACTACCTACCTAACTTCAATTTCATACTAATATTATTTTCATTTCTTGACGGCAAATTCATAATTTCATACTTTATTATTGTAATATTGTTTATTATCAATAATTAATAATACATACTTTAGTTATTTAAGAGCTACTTTTAATCAAATATATTCAAATGAATGTAATGATTCGATCCATCACTTTAAGATAATTCCTCTCTCATTCAGTAGATCAATTCTTAACTTTACAAACGAAGTAAGTGCTAACTTTCTTTAAAATTTAGATCAACTCAGGCACTCACTTGTCAATTTAGAATAATGAATTTCTAATCTCCTCTACTGAAATACTCCATAGAAAATTAGTATTATATTTGAGATAGAGACTTTTTAACTGGACTTAATTTGTGATTTGAGAGTCTTCAACCTAATCCACTTAATTTGTTTATTTTGAATTAATAATATATTAATATGGACTAGCCAATTGTATATGGCCCAAATTGTATTTTATTAGTTCAGGTATTTTATTTATGTGCGCTAAATAATTAAAATAGATTAATATTATGATTTCAGTCCAAATTAATTAATTTTAATATAATTGCAATACACCAACAAATTTTTAGTGTCTACAATAATACAGAGTACTTAGTTCAATGATTTTTTTTTCTCAATTTAATTAAATATCAAACATGCTGATTGTTTTAAAAAAATAAAAAGAAGGATAGTCAATTATTCTCCCCCCAAATTCTTATATGAGATTGTCCTCGCCATCAACTGATGGTGAGACCAGTTCACACTTGCGAATTTAGGTATGTTACTTCTATAGTTTAGACATATTACTTTTTTTTTTATATAATTTTAGAGGAGTTACATTTTTTAGTTTAGGTATGTTACTTCTATAGTTTATACATGTTACTTTTTTTATACGGAGTAGTTTTAGGGGAGATACCTTCTTAGTTTAGGTATGTTACTTCTATAGTTTAGACATGTTACTTTTTTTTATATAATTTTAGAGGGAGTACTTTTTTTTAGTTTAGGTATGTTACTGTTTATACATGTTACTTTTTTTATACGGAGTAATTTTAGGGGAGATACTTTCTTAGTTTAGGTATGTTACTTCTATAGTTTAGACATGTTACTTTTTTTTATAATAATTTTAGAGGGGGTATTTTTTTTTAGTTTAGGTATGTTACTTCTATAGTTTAGACATGTTACTTTTTTTTATAATTTTAGATGAGGTACTTTTTTAGTTTAGGTATGTTACTTTTTTTTTTATACGGAATAGTTTTAGGGGAGGTACTTTTTAGTTTAGTTATGTTACTTCTATAGTTTAGACATGTTACTTTTTTTTATATAATTTTAGAGGAGGTACTTTTTTAGTTTAGGTATGTTACTTCTATAGTTTAGATCTGTTAATTTTTTTTATAGTTTTAGGGGAGGTACGCTTTTGGTTTCCCGCTCGTCACACCATCAAGTTGATGGTGTGACTGGTCTCACAGGAGACGCGCTGTATTCTCCCATATAAATTATTTTGAACTTAGATTTAGTATGATTTACTCCACTTTTTATTTATTTTTTACATATGCGGAATATATAAGATCGACATATAATATTTTGGATTCGTTCTTTGATATTTACATGCTACTTATTTCATGCTCCCTCCGTCCCTAAAAGACTGCCCCAATTTCCTTTTCGGACCGTCCCTTTGAGTTTGCCCATATCATTTATAGTATGTTGTCTTCGCATGCAAAATGACAAAACTACTCACTCACACGCTTGCATTTTATCTTAATAAAGTGGGAAATGTGGTATAGGACAATCTTTTAGGGTCGGAGGGAGTACATAAACCTTTGAAGTTCATGCTATATTCTGTACCAATGACCACACAAGTATTCTAAGCCATTCATCTGATTAGGGAAAATACGCGCCCTTCTCTACAAATTGCATGTTTAAGTGATGAGTTATTTGGTTTGGAATGAATCAATTCTAGTCATGTCAATGTTCAAGTCAATTCATATTCTTGAAATGAGATAATAATTCGAAATGGCCACAAGATTTCCTCTTATCCATGTAGAAATTACAATTTGGTTTGGTTAGGGAATACTCTGTAAAATATAGATCTAGGTAACCATGAACATTTCAAGAATTGTAAGATTGTTGTGCACCTTAAAGAAGGCATAAGCATTGAACCTGGTCACCAAAAACCAAAAAACAGACACCACCAGATTCGTTTTGTATCTGTTTCTGCACAAAGTTTAGATATTGGGGATGGACTTGGCTCGGAGAAATTGCTTGAGGATGGTTTTTTCTTCATCGATCTGCTTCTTCTCTTCAGGGTCTTTGGTCTTGATCTTCCTCTTCTCTTCAAGCATCCACTTGAACACTTCCCTTTGCTGCTGCTCAGGAATTGGTTTTCGTACTCTTGTAACTTGTGCTATGGTTGGGCTCTCGGTAACAGAAGTGGCTGTTGGGGTTGCAGCTGAAGTTGAAGGAGTGGGAGTCAGAGTGGAAGGTGCATCAGTAGTAGTTTCTTCCTCAACAGCTATGTCTTTCTTCTTGGTCCTCATAAATAGATAAGCTGTGAGACAGCATGGAAACAAATCAAGAGAGAAATACCCACATCGAAGCAACTGCATATAACATTTAACAAATAATGCTGTAGAGGATTCCAAAGGACAGAAACCAACTCTTACATCGGAATAATGTCAGCAGTAAGTAATTCATCTCATAGACAATGTCGAGACAATGCACTTAAATGTTCCGTTTGTCAAAAAGCAAACTCAACATAACGTTGCTCATATCATGATGTCAAAAGACTGGTGCTAGAAAGCGAGAAGCCGAGAAAAGGAACAAGAACAAGAACAAGAAGTAGCAAACATGAAGGGATGGGCAGCTGAACAAGGGTGATAGGCGCAAAGATGAACCTCAATTATTCTTAACTAAGGATCTTTAATCTCTCCTGCAAGGAGTTTCACAGCTGACCCGTACCCCGAAAGAGTTTCTTTTCGGAACCCATATTGAAAGGCTACATTCAAAAACAAATAAAAATACCAAGGTCCAAGGCAAACCAAACATTTGGGATGGTTAACAGGACCAAATACAAATCAAGAGGATCAACCAAATGGAAAATACCCATACCAATTCATCTCTTCCACCATCTACCTGGTCTGATTTAGACTCTCTGGATGACGGCATCCTGTTTTATAAAAGGCGGTAGAGATATGATTCTTCGATATCCCAAGGAATACCGTTGGATTGATATATTTTATGGTTAAAAACAAATTTTACTAACAACAGAAACTAAACTCTAATAACATGAGACGTTTCAGACATGGCAATATATTCCAATCATAAGGCATGTCATTGCTTTAGTCAGTACACAATACAGTCACAGCGCACTTAGCAGTTTATTATAGTATAAACAATCAATTCGATGAAATTTCTCCACCTACACATAATAAGAATCAATTCATCCTTTCTTGGTAGTTGGTACACAACTTTCAGTGACAACATACTTACCAGCTTTATAAGGTATGAAGTCTATAGACAATCAGTTAATTTTTTTTAATATGACACACTGTAACAATAAAACCATATTAAAAATATAGTACTTAATTTGCTGCACACGAGTCTAAAGAAGCTAAGAACTAGAGTATCACCTGCAGTTAAATGAAAAAGATTGCTAAAAACAGACAGCTAACACCAAATACCTCAGCATTATATTAACGCAAGGTAAAGGTCATATAAAATATAAGCTGCAATTATACCACTAATTTGAAATTAAACTACAGCCTGTGAGTCTGTTTTAAACAGGTGAGAAGCATGGGTAATGACAAGATATACTCCATACAATTTAGTGTAGTTAACAGCAGGTAAGAGGCAATATTTTTCATACTCATACAAGCTGCCAAGCTGGTGGATGTATGCAGACACGATGTATAGTAGGATGATTAGCTTGAAAAGAACAAGTGATGCTACATCTAGTTTGATGGTCTCACAGAACAGACAACGTAATTGTTCCTTTGCGGCTGGCGAGTTAGAAAGTGTCTTTCAAGAGCAACTCACACCAAAGTAGTTGAAAAAACAGAGGAAGAAATACTAGGGATCAGTTGGATAAATGCATAATAAGGATAAGACTGTAGGGTCTACTCACCCCAACTGAATATAACAATCGCAATGTCCCAATTTAGAACTCAACATGATTTCATCTACGTAATTCATAATATTTGAATAAATATCAAAACGTGGCGAGCTACATGCCCAAATCAACAGCATTCTTCAACATTTTTTTATGGAAATGCCTACCACTTTGATATGCAACAAATACAGGAATTTAACGTTAGCCCTATTTACCTGATTCCTCATCCTAAGTACCTTGGAGTGGGGAGTTTAACTTATTTTATAGATTCTGTCGCATAATTTAATCATCACATATTCACATAACATTATAATAGCAAATTCTATAGATCTCATCACTCCCACTTCCTAATTCAAACAACCCTTCACAATTCAGGGTCCAGCAACAACCACAGCTGCTGTGGTCAATCGACAATTCTCACAACTTGCTCCACGGAATACTGCACGAGGCAATCAATGGACAATTCTCACAACTTGCTTCAGCCAACCACCCCTCATCTAAAGTCTGATCACCAAAAACATTCAGCAAAATTAGTGTTCATCCACAAAGATTAATCTTGATTGCCCCAAACCAAATCACCCTAATTACATTAGTTTCTTAAACCAAAACCCAAATCCATTTCAATATTCCAGCTCTTGTAGCCAATAGACTTGCCCCATCACCCCAAAAGCTAACAATTCTCACCCGAACTAATTACTACCTTAAAAAAATCCCCATCTTACAATTAGCAATCCAAGAGTAGCTAATTCATGCTACCCGGTTCGCCCTATACTTTAGCTTTAGTCAAACCTTCATCTAAAATCGAAAATCACCAAAAACATTCCGCAAAGTAATCTCCATCCATATAGACTAATTCTTGATTGCACCAAACTCAAATAACACTTAAACAAACTAAGTCATGAACCCTAAACCAAAATCCATTTCAAAAATTTACCCCTAAAAGTAAACCAATTCCCTGATCAAACAAGCACTAAGCAGCAAAATCACAGAAAACCCAGATGCCAAAACTCAAAATTTAAGATAAATAAGAGAGCAGAAACAAACCTCCAACAGCGAGATTGACACTCAAAATGAGAGGCAAGAAGAACTTATACCGCCTCACAAAAGACTGCTTTGGAACCTCCGGTGGTGGAGTCGAAGCTCCGCCGCCATAACCACCGCCTATTGACGAAGAAGATGGTGTTGCTGTTGATGATTGAGCTTCCATCATTACTCTTGATTGCTTCAACTGAGCTGTTTTCAATCATCAATCAAAAAAAGGACACATTTAGCCTCTTTTTTTTAATAAAATTATTAGGAGAAAACAACAAGATTCCATTTTTATTAGTGGGTCGCAATCATTATCGATAGTTAATCACATAGTTTACGCTAGGAATTGGAATGAGTAAAAGAAGAAAGAAGTAACAATAATATACCTTTCTTGGGTTTGTTGACGTATAGCTTCGGAGGTTCGCTCATTTTTAACTTTTCACTACTCAGAGAAATTTCTGGTGAGAAAGGGAAATGGAAGATGAAAGAGGAATAGGGAGGAGTGAGAGTGCTGTGAATTTGACGGGGACTTTGTGGTTTTCTAAGTTGGCGTTTGTGAATTGTGATTGTTGGTTTCTTTTTGCTACGGCGAGCATAAACTAGCCTACGACGCTACGAACTACGAAGGGTGCTACAAATGAAGAGTTGAAAACAGTTTCGAAGTCCGAACATATGCTATCTGGTGCATCCAAGTAGGGATGACCGGATGACTCGGGTGGTCGTGGATCGGATATTCTATATTTGAATTTTGTACGCCCTGCGTTTTACTAACTAAAAGATAAAACTTTTTATAATCGATCGTATTTAATTAAAAAATACAGTTTTTATTTTCGCATGTAATGATACTCACTTTCAATTATATTAAAATTTCTCTCCTTCTTGTAGTTCACACACTTACTCACATCATCTTTTTATTACGATAAATGATTCACCCACTATCCCATTTTCATCTTGTTTTAATAAATTCAACCCACTTCCTAAAACTACATGTCGATCAAAGTGTATCTTTGGTTAAATACAGATGGAGTAATATCGGAGTATGTTAGAAGGCAAACGCTAATGAACGCCTCGGGACGCTAGATAAGGTAGCTAAAAGTGTAAATATTGGATTTAATTAAATATTAACTAGTATGTGCCCTTGCTAATGCATGAGATAACTTTACTTGTCTACTTTTAAAAATTCTACTAAATAAATTTACTCATTTCAAGTTATTTTTATTAGGATTTTAGTTTTTTTGGTAATTTCGTTGGAGATGGTACGTAAAGAAGATTGAAACTATGTTATTTCTTTCCCATTGTGTATCATTTCGTATATCTTTTTCTTTTTATTTTGTATAGTCTGCTACATGCGTAAGATGTAGTAACTTTTTAGGTTTATTTCGGAAACTATATTATTTCTTTCCTGCTGCTACTTTTTAGGCTTATTTCACAAACTTTGACTTTAATTAAGTTAGATTATAATTCCTTCTTTAAGATATGAAAATTTATTTAATTTAGTTATTAAATTATTATTTTATGAAATTTCATTTTTATTATTTTCTCCTTTTTTTTCTTGCTTGATTGGTGCGTGATTGACGATATGAATGGATTGGTTTCCTTTTGAGAGGGTATAGCGTGACATAGCTGAAAGGGGATTATTGGGGGGTTTGCTCATCTATCATAACGAGGGGCGGAACCAGCTCGGACCATGGGTATGCAGTTGCATACCTCTCCTGTAAAAAAAACAAAAAAAACAAATTATATTTCCATATTTCCTTTTTTTATGGAGTACTCGTATCTCATTGACACAAAACACAATAAAATACAGCAATCTAGACATTGTCAAACTTTTTTGTTTGTTTGTTTTTGTTTGAGAAAAGCATTGTCAAGTTGTCAGATACTCAATTATTTGTATGGTATTTCATTTTTAGTTTAATTGTACTGTTTCGTTATACTTCACGAGTAATTTGGATTAAAATTGCTTTCTTTTTTAGATTCGAATGAATTTCAAGTGCAATATAAGTTACAAATGGGTGCAGGCAGTTTTGAACCTCAAGCATATTACACACATGTTCTCAGTCTTAAGTCTTAACCACTAGATCAAGGCTTATAATAATTAATAATTCTCGGTTTCTCGCCTAAACGTCAAAACCACTGTTATAATTTTGCATACCCTATTTGTATATCCTGGATACGCCACTAATCATAACCACCACTTTGCTTTAATTATACTACTCCCTCCATTCCTTTATGTTGTTCCCATAAAGAATGTTGGGGGGTTTTTAAGAAAACTGAATCTTTGTTTGTATTGGGATAAGAGTAATGATTGGGTGTAAGAATAATGATTGTGTGTAAGAAATTATATATTTAAAATAAAGTAAGGAGAGAGAAAATATTAAATAAATAAGATAAATGAGAGATATTTCATTAACAAAATAATCAGATTAAAATCGAACCAGAAAAAGAACAAAATTAGAACAACTCTAAATCGAACCACTAAATCGAACCAGAAAATTCGATTTAAAATATAACCAAAAAATAAGAAAATCCAACAAAAACCCAGAAATTTAGACTTCAATAACTCACAAATTCGTGAACAAATTCGAGCACAATTCAACCCATAAATACGAACATATTCAACCCAGAAAATCAGGAAAATTCAACCCAAATCGAACAAATTAAACCCAGAAAATTAAACCCAGAAATTCAACCCAGAAAATTAAACCCAGAAAATTAAACCCAAATCTTAAACCCAAACCGAACAAATTCAACCAAAATTAAACCCAGAAATTCGAGAAAGTTCAACCAAAATCAACCCAAAAATTAGACAAGAAAATCGAGATAATTCAACCCAATTTTAGACCAAAATAAACCCCAAAAAATCGACCAAAATCAAACCAAAATTCGAGAACATTCAACCCGAAATTCGACAAAAATTTCGGCAAAAAGTTCGTCCAAAATCAACCAAAAATTCGACAAAAATTAAACCAAAAACTCGACCAAAATCAACCAAAAAAACAACCCAGAAATTCGTCATAAGTTCGCAAAAAAAAAAACCATAAAAATTTGAAACGTGAATACAAAAATAAATAAATACCCAATTGATCTCAATTTCACGATTTTGAGGATTTAGAGGTCAAATTCGACCATGAAAACTCTAGATCTAGGGTTTTCGTGGTCGAATTTCACCATCTAAAACCATAATACGTATTCTACAGCTTTTTCGGGTGGTGGTGGCGGTGGCGGAGTTGTGGTGGTGGTGGCGGCGATATTGAACGAGGAGAGAGAAAAGTGAGAGAGGAAGGAGGAGAGAGAGAAAAGTGAGAGGAGGAATATGAAAATGAAGAACATCTTTGATGTTCTTGAGGGTATCAGCAATCTTTGATGTTCTTGAGGAAGGTCGAATTTCAGCAATGAAAGGAGGTTGAAGAGAGAGAGAGAAATCAGTGAGGTGAGAGAGAGTGAAATCGGAGGTGAGAGAGAGTGAAATCAGAGAGGTGAGATAGAGTGAAATGAGAGAGAGTGAAATCAGAGAGGTGAGAGAGAGTGAAATCAGAGAGGTGAAAGAGAGTGAAAGTGACGGTAGTGGGGTGGGGTTATGGGGGATGGGAAATTAATTAAATAAGGGTGGTGGGGAAAAAGAGGGTGGAAAAAGGGTAGAATCTTAGGGTTTTTTGGTAAATAGTGGGGAATCTTAGGGTAAATTGGTAAAAAAACTATGGCCAAAAATAGTAAAGATTCAGTAGGGGAACAACAAAAAGAAATGCCAAAAAAGGAAATGGGAACAACAAAAAGGAATGGAGGGAGTAGTATTCTGCACGCAATGCGTGCAGATATTTTTAAAAGCTGATTTGATATATACGCAAGTATGTTCTAACGTTTTATAATTTTTTTAACAATTTTTATAAGTGTATTATCGATATTTTATGTGGACACCTAAATGCTAAGTTATTAAACTAAAGTTTGATCATAATGAACTAAAATAATATTTCAATGACTTTCTTCTCTAATTTGTTAATTAAAATATAATCTTATATACACGCTACACATTCTTAAAAGTATGTACATTTTCTAAAACATGTAAGAAAATTTATTTAAAACTAAAGAGAAAAAGTATACACATTTATATGTAATAAAACCTATTTAGGAATTAATGTAATAACAAATTAACTAAAATAAACGTAAAAGATTGTTTTTTTACTTGTTCAATTTTTTTCTTTTTTTGTGTTTTTTGCCGCAAAGTGCTTGTATAACCGTATAAAATCAGGGTATGATTAAGAGTAAAACTAAATTTAATTTTGTAATAAAAAAATAAGATTGAAGAGATGAATTCCAATTTTTTTAATTGCCTTAATAATTGCTTTCAAGTTTGTTGTAGGAATTAAATTAAATTGTTGTTGACTTTTGGTTGTCACGTGCATTGAATTTCATTTTCTACATGACATTAATTATCTGTTTTTAGAATTATTATAATTAAATTAAATTAAAACCCTTATAAAGGGTATTTTAGTCTATTCCATAAGGGGACACCAAAAGGCCATTTACTAAAATGACATCTTAAATTCCCTTATAAAATAGAGATATATATATCTTATATGCACGCGATGCATGCAAAATTATTAAAAACTTAAAACTGTATTTTTACTTAATATTGATGTATGGGCGTAAGCAAAGATCTTGTACATACTACGTGCAACTATACTATCATAGTCTTTTCTACACAATCATATTTTACCATTCTTATGGAAAATAAATGTCATAATAATTTTCTAATTTTATAGAAAGTCAAAGATCTCCAATTATTAGACCATTAAATTTAACACGTATGGAGATTAGCCCATAATGCTGGCACCAAAAAACATTCCTGATTTGTTATTGATTTTCAGTTTTTAAAATCAATAAATAATCAGATTTTTAAATCAATAAATAATTAGCTTTTTAATTGAATTTAATTGTGAAATTTAAAGGGTAATTTAGTCTTATCCTAGAGGGACACCAAAAGTAATGTTACCGAAGTACCTATCCCCTCTTCACTTATATAATAGAGATTGATTACACTGATCGACGACTGATTTTGGCATGCATTCCAAAATTCATAGGAAATCAAATGAATGCTTATCTAATGCCCGAGGCGTTGGTTAGCATGATCCTTTAGGCTTTGTTTGGTACAGTACACATTGGAAGGGAAGAGACGGAAATGGAAGGGAAGAGAAAGGAAAAGAGGGGAAAGGATAATAATTTGACAGCTGTAAAAATTTCATTTTCCTTCTTTTCCCCTCAAATTCCTTACTCCGTATAATTTTTGAAACCAAACACTCTCATACTTTTTTTTTTTTACTTCCAATTCCTTTCTACCAAACACAACATCTATCTATTACTATATACTAAAAGAGACACCAGGAATGACACGTGTCATTTCCTGGTGCAATTTTTTCCCGCCAAAATGTTTTTTTTTTTACTTTAAAATAAATAAATTACATCACGTTTTTTTAGGAAACTAAGATAAAAATATATTTTAATTACAATAGATGTGTACTGCATAATATATTATTGGAGGAAAGCTAAATCAATATTATTTTTTCCTTTATGATATAATTTTATTTATGTAATATTATAACTTTTTAATCCGATAAGAAATATAAAAAATATTGATAAATGAACTTCTAAGGTTAGTCTATTATTAATAATATAATACATAATAACTGGTAAGTAAGAATGTTAATTAAAATAATAATACATGGTAAGTAGACTAACATATAAGTTTATTTATCAAGATTTTACTCAATTTAAAATATGTTTTATTTGACTAACTCGGTCATGCTCGGGTCTTTTCGAAAATTAGTCTTGAGTCATTCGGGTTTGGTTAACGTTGTTATATCGCTCTACATACAAGTAAACGACTATAATTTTTAACTTTGCATAGTAATATGCAAATTTAGTTCATTTGAATATTTTTTTTACACAACTTTGAATTTATACTTTTTCATATATCCTTTTTACTTTCATGTTTTCCTAATATCACAAGTCTTTTAGTTACTATTAAAACAATAAATTGTTTTAGTAGTAGCCGTGCGTTGCACGAGCCCTAAATCTATTACTTTATTTATACTAAAACAGACACCAGGAATGACACATGTCACTTCCTGGTGCAATTTTTTCCCGCCAAAATCCTATTTCCTAAAATATAATCTACTTTACTTTTATATTTTTTTTTCTATTATGTTTTATAAACGATTTATGTCTGGAAAAAAATATTGGATTATAGAACATGACAATAATAGATACCAAATAATAATAATTTGCTTAAAATAATTTTGGAATTATTTTAGTCAAGTCCGTATATCAATAATATAAAATATACTCAATACTTTAATTAAATTAGCATAATAAGCTTATAAAATATGAAGTACGTAATACGTAGTGGGACGAAATTTTCATATTAGACGATTAAATGAGTATGCTCAAAATTTATTTATTATGTATTTGTTTTAGGAGGATAAATATTTTATTAAAAATATGGATAAATAATAATTTAAAATATCCGTGCATGCATGGGATTTAATCTAGTTAGTTACGGAGTAATATACTACTGAATCTCCCTAGCATAGTTTTTTTTTTTTTTTTTGAATCTACTCCGTATTATAGAGAGCTCAACCTCTTATCAAATACTCCGTACACTTGATAATTATAGCAATTTTCCAAGGTTATCGACTAAGTATGTTGGACAGCTATGTTCATTAGAAGCATCCTCCTCCAGTTTTTGGTCATCTGAGCTTTCCTCATCTTCTACCAATACAGGGTCGAACAAGGGATTCATACTCCCATAACCTCTGCCAGCCTGACTATAGGTCGGCGCTTGCCCTAAATTAGGGTTGTGGATGGTTTCATCCTCCATCGTTGGGAAATCTTCTTCCATGGGGATTGCGTCCGTATTGATTGCCATTGTTTTACTTTTTTTTGTTTGATCTTTGAAGCAGATCACTCTTTTCGCTCCAAAGCCCTAGGGTTCGTCTTTCGCTTTTTACCATCGCTCAAAATAATTCCGGGTTATGATATTTGATTGATTGATTGATGATGTAAACTATGACATTGGTTATACCCTAACACACTCTAAGTTGAAAGTCCTGAACTTGCCACGTTTTTCTCTTTCTATCTCTTGTATTTTATTTGATCTTTTTATAATCTTGTTTCTCCCCTCTAACCTCTCATTCTCCTTCTTCAATTTGGCAATAGAGAGATGTTTTCTAGAGCTTGTTCCCGGATTTCGAGGACTGGGTTGAATCCATTTCGTTGGCGTTATCCTTGTTTGTCAGCTTCAAATTCAGCTGTTGCCGCATATTATCAATTGTTAAGCAACTCTAATCCCACAATAACTCCTTCGTTGTCCAAGGTATATGGGTGCCAAAATTGCTTGTAGGCTTCATCATTTTCATAAAACCCATATGATGAACATTATATGTATATTACCCTTCGTGTTTAATGAATTCGTATTGTTTCCATGTGCAGTATGCCTGGGGATCTATAGGAAATACATCTTGCAGTTTCAGTCATGATGCAAGACATCATATTCATTATAGTGCAACGTCCACAGTTGAGGTTAGGTGTGACTTTTGCAGATACAACATTCAACTATGTTTTGTTGATTCCCATCCTAGTTGATACATGTTTCTTCTTGTAAAGACATTAATAGCTGGGTCTACCTTCCAGAATTATGTGCACTTTTCCCTCATTGTTTGGGTAATGACTAAATTAAGGAACCTGTTAGTTGGTTTCTGATGTTTGATGATGGGTGAAGCGGGAAACTAAAACTATTTTTAAAGTTCTCTGATGTTAACTTTCTGGTGGTTGATGACTGCACATAAAAACTGTTTTGAACTCTAGTTGTTCTCTATGGACTTTTGACTTCATATTCTTTTGGTAAATTGGTCTTTTTTTGGCAAATAAAAAGTGTTATTATTGGTCAAGGATAAACATTACAAACAAGCACCAGAACACCTAGGCTAAGTAAGAATCCCCCCCTTCTAGGAAGGTTTGGGAGACCCCACGAGCCACGTAAATCAAGCACTGTTTCGTCTTTTTAGTGCATCTACAAGAAACAATAAACAAAATTATATGAGCTACTGTACCACACCTATCTAATTTGTTATTAAAAACCATATAATTCCTTTGCAACCAAACTGCATAGACTGTCTCCGTAATGCCATGCTATGTACTCTGTCTGCATCTCTAGTACTCCTCCTGCACTTCCTTGTTGCCCACTAAACTTATTCTTGGAAATTCAGAATATTCCCAGTCAAACCCACCTTCTGCATCACTGTGCTCCAAACATCCCTTAAATAAGTACACTAAAAGAACAGATGTTCAAGTGTTTCAGTTTGCTGACAGGAAACACAAAGTCCATCGGAACTGATGTTCTAGTTCAGTAACCTCTCTGTAGTTGTAGGTCTGTTCTCTATAGCCATCCATAGAGTAAAAGTACTTTTAAGGCTACCTTTGTTGTTGCATATAAGCCTCCTCCAGTCAACCTTTGGACCAACTTCCCTTATATGAGCATACACCTTCTGTATTCTGAATTTACTAGCATGAACAAATTGCTCACCACCACCTGCATTCTGTAATATTTCTCTACTTTGCCAGATTTTCCATAAGGACCAAGTAAGCCCATTAGCAATAGGCGTAGTCAAGAAATCTTTCTTTTTTATATAGTACATGTGTACCCATTTCACCCACAACCTATCTTGTGTCATGGACAGTGCCCAACAATGTTTGATCACAGCAGCTGCATTCCATGTTATCAAGTCTTTCAAGTTCCACCCACCACAGGTTTTAGGCAAACACATTTGTGCCCAAGAGATAGGAGCTCTCCTAGACCCAAAATCCTTTCCCTTCCACAGAAAACCCCTCATATTCTCTACATTTATTTTACCACTTTTTTAGGCATGAATTGTTTTTGGCATCAGATACCAAATAGGACAGATTTAAATCAATTGCACTCTGCCAGCATATGACAGCAATTTTACTGCCTAGCTTCTAATTTGAGCACCTGTTTTTTCAATCAGAGGTTTGCAATCAGTGTACCTCAGTTTTCTTGTAGTGGGAGGTACACCAAGGTACTTGAATTGGAAAGTACCTTTGGGAATACCTAAACTATTAATGATAATGTCTTCATCAGAAGTAGGGATGTCAGCCAAGTAAACATCACTTCTACTCAAATTAGCAGCAAGACCAGACGCTTCTGAAAATTTAGTAAAAGCATCAAAGATAACCTTTACTGAGTGAACGTCATCCCTAGCAAACAGCAAACATCAAGTGAGTAATGCCTAAATTTTTGCACCTTGGATGGAATTTGAATGCAGGATTTGAAGAAGCCTTCTGTAGAGGCATGTAGAAAGATATTCCATGAGAACAGCAAAGAGAAAAGGACACACAAGATCTCCTTGTCTTAGACCCTTTTTTCTGGAATAGGTTCAGTGGGAAACCCATTAACCGAATAGAATGTAGATAGAATATGAAACAGCCAAGACAATCCAATGAACAAACACAGCAGGGAAGCCCAACTCACACAACATAGCTTGAAAAAATGGCCACTCTAAAGAATTATAGACCTTTTTCAAGTCAACCTTGATCATGCATCTCAGATAACTATTTTTCCTAGAGTAGCATTTAATCAACTCAGCTGCTAGGAGAATGTTAATCAGATTAGCTCTACTAGGAATGAATCAAGCTTGAGCTCAATTTACCACTTCACCAATAACTAATTGCATTCTTGTAGTCAGAATTTTGGAAATAAGTTTATACACAACTGAACACCATGCAATGGGTCTGAAGCCCTTAAATCTAGAAGCAGTTTGGATTTTAGTAATCAAGGTTACCACCGTATTGTTAACTTGGTTCAACATCTACCTGTCTCAAAAAATTCCTTCACAACGAAGTAACACCTCCTTTAATAACCTCCCATGATTTTAGGTAGAATAAACTGTTGTGCCCATCCAACTGCGGAGCTTTGTTGACATCAATGCCTTTCAAAACAATATCAATTTCAGCATCTGTAATGGGTTTCACCAGGTGGTCAGCACCCATAGCAGTCAGTTGCTTTCCTTGCCTCGCAACAGTGATGTCAATACCTTGTATGTTAGTAGCAGCAGTTCCAATCAAGCTCCTATAATACCCTCCAATTTCTCTCTTTATATCAGCTTCTGTTGTCAGTTAAACCCCAGCAGAGTCATACAAAACCTCAATGCTATTCTATCATTTCTTTCCTTCATTGCACTAAAGAAGAATTTCGAGTTAGGGTCACCTAGCTGTCACCACTGAACCCTGGATTTCTGCTTGAAAGCACTCGCTTGGACATCTAAGAATTTCTTCAACTGAGCTAGCTTCTCCTTTTCCTCACATTGCAGATTCACATCAGAGTAGTTGGTAACCAGTTGACCTGGATTACCTCCAACTCATTTCTGATGAGATCAATTCTCTCATCAAGTTTAGGCATTTAATTGGTCTTATTCTTCTGCAAAGGCATTTAATTTCAATCATGCTTCTGTTGTGTCTGTTATTGTACTTTTCCACTGAAAAGTTGCAGAATTACTTTTGCAGGACCAATCTGATCCGTTTTCCCTCGTTGCTGATGAGTTATCACTCCTAGCTGATAGATTGCGGTCAATGGTGGTTGCAGAGGTTTAATAGTTATTCGTATTTTGTATTGCAAATGAATAAGTACTGTTTGGATGGAAAATGGGTTACTAAAAAGTGGACATTGTATGATGTTTATGTTATTCACTTCTTGCAGGTCCCTAAGTTGGCATCCGCTGCTGAATATTTCTTCAAAATGGGAGTTGAAGGAAAGCGCTTTCGCCCTACAGTATGTGTTGATTGCATATATACTAGGATTGTAACAATATTCTGTGCCATGAACCATGAGGGGACATATTGCTCATTAGTTTCCTTGGAAAATGAGATTTCATGTGGACAGCCACCAAACACGTAATCACAGGAGTCGTTTTTTTTCGATTTAGTGCTTTTGGATTTGTGAAGTTTTCCCAGTCTGGTTTATTGATAGCATCATAACTGACAGATGCTTTCACCATTACTGACTTGGCTCACTTAATTTGTTATTTATGAATATCTTATTTTGTTCTTCATCGAGAAAAGTTCCTTTGTAGAGGGTGCGAAGGGTCTCTTAAGTCTTAATTCATATTTTTATTACCACTTATATAAGTAAAAAAATTTAGGCTTAAAACTGTGTGAGATAGATGCCTATTTTTTAGACCTTTATGCTTGCTTTCATTTCGCCCTGTATGCATATTGTAAAATTTAGATAGTTCATCTGGCTTAATTTTTTCATTAGACTTGGTAGTCTTGATTTCTTATCTTGCCTTTTTTAAGAATTGAAGTTTTTGCTTTATGCAGGTTTTATTATTGATGGCAACAGCTTTAAACATGCCTGTATCTATGTCTTCTGCTGATAGACTATCACCTGCTAGAGTAGTTGATAATTTGGAAACACAACTTCGTAGAAGACAACAGTGCATTGCGGAGATCACAGAGATGATCCATGTCAGTATACAGTTACTTATTTCATTTACTCTCTTTGATATTCTCCCTTCCCTTTTGTTTAGTGTTGCTCAAACTTGTTATTGTCAAAGTTTAGTCTACAAGCTAGGTTCCTCCTTTTGAACTCGTGGGTTCCCCTTGGTTATTTTCTGTTAAGCTCTCCATTATTTTCAAAATAAATAAATTAGGTTTGTTCTGCTTGGCTTCTCTATATTCAGTAATAATGCAGAAATTAATGGTCATGATGATTTGATAATTGGAGTTGATTGTAGTTCTCTTTTTTATTTTTTATAATGAACTTTAAATTGAAATTTCCTTTACTTCCTTCTCTCTTCCTTAAGTAATTTATATCTATTGCTACTCTTCATTTTGTTTGATTGTCATTTTGGCTACTGGTTAGTACATGTAACCCCCCCCCCCCCCCACACACACAACGTTGAGTGCGAATCGTGCGATGGATTGGATCGATTCGGACCCTGCTTCAGGTCTGACCCAAGTCTGAGTCCATTCTGCCATTAAAAAATCTGCTATTTTTTTGGGGTTGTAGTACATTTGTCAGTGCATATAAAAAAGCCAAACGTTTCATGCCTCTTCTTCCACTCCTTCTCTCTCCTCTACATCTTCCCCTTATACTTCCCCTGCCCAAACATGGAGTCCGAATTTGACTTTACACATTTCACATTTCCAGTTTTTGGTGATATTCGTTTATGACTTTGTTGATTTTTTTTTTTAAGGAATCATTAGGTGTCCTTATCCGGATTAAGAGGTACCGTCATTGTTACCTGGTTCGCTAGTATGAGATTGGGTATGGGTTCACAATTCGTTGCCTAATTTGCTAAATTAGACCAAAAAGGTATCATTTTCATGTTATAGTTCGCTTTTTTGGTTCGCGGTTCGTGGGGTATTAGGGAATTAGGTAACACTGGGTACTGTCGTTCGTCGGATCCGGACTTGGGGTCGGATATTGGGTCCGTTTGTGGTCTGACCCGACCCATTGCCAATAATTAGTAAATCTTGACTGCCTACATTTATCTGAAGCTGTATCCATTGTAATTTTGTCGCTGTTTTTCGCTGTTGAAGTTGTTTGTCTTGTTGGTATGGGAATATTTTTGTTGGTCTATCGTTAGATCTTTGTTTGATGCTGGCTTCAGGGGCAGTCACATAACCTGATACTTTTTACATCTGTTGTCCTTGTTTGCCGAAACTGTAGCACAGTCTTTTGGCTTCATCTTTTGTACACGATGCATGTTTGTGTATTTCATCACTTGATCCATAAGTGAATTACGGAATTCTGTATTAGCTGAAGGCATCCTCTTAACTGTCAGTGTGTAGAAAGCTTCAGGAAATACTAAATAGTGGTTGAAATGGGTATCATCTATTGGTCTCAACTAAAACTCTTTTGTTGCCTTAGGTGGCAAGTCTTCTTCACGATGACGTATTGGATGATGCTGATACAAGACGTGGTGTTAGTTCATTGAACTCATTGATGGGGAATAAGGTAATGTTTTCAGTTTTTTGTAGCATGTCAAATGTGGTAGATAACATAATAGGTCTTTATAGTTTTTAAGTTATTAAATAGAAGTAGTTGCTCTCTACTGTTTGCTAAACTGTAGTATTGGAAAGCCTTAGCACTTTCTATAGTGATCTTTGATGATTTCATTAGTTCCTTGTATTTTTATAAAGAGCGCTACGTGTCTACATGTTTATTTACCGTTGGTGGTCTGCCCTTCCGTATCCTCCAACCCCTGATTTAACGGTGGAGCTAAATGTTATTTTCCAATCAATTAAAAACTGACAAGGAGAGATTTCTGTAGACCTGGATGGGAAAATGCTGTGAGACATTTTGATGGAGATAGATGCTTGGATTAAGATAAAAATATAGCTTTTCGCAACCATAATGCTCTCAAGGGTAAACTACCTAGAACAAACTTCGAGGTTTTATGTCACCAACAATGCATAAAGGACAAATTGCCAACAAGGTATAACAATCTAAAGACGACTCAATTAACTTAATATCTAGAAATTGAATTTTGATTCATTAATCACTTTAAGTAACCAAGTTTACAAGACTCATATTTGTAGTTTTCTTTGAAGAATTTTCATGAGGAGATAAAAACTTGAATATAGATTTTCAATGGCTGAAATATCATAATATTCCTTTAACTAAAGTTTTAGTGGAAACAACTTCATCAATCAAGCGTCTTATAAAGTTAGCTTCCCAAAGGGTAAAAAATCTTCTTACATCACATAGCTTGTGGTCCCACTTGTAGAAGTAGACAGCAGGTTAACAAAAGGTGGTGGTATTAAAATAAAAGGACAAATATAAGATGGTTATAGGAAGTAGCTCTCTATATAGAACGTGTTTCACTCATTGGACCTATGAACACACAATCATAACAAAGATCCATTATTTGACAAAGAATAAGAACAATAGTTCAATACACATCTTCAATCCTTTCTGAACAAAGCCTTAGTTTCATATTAGTTTTGGATGCAGAATCCACAAGTCTCAACACCTTAGCTTTAAAAAGCGCGTTTGGGCTCAAGGCACATGCCTTGTCACGTTAGCCGTGAGGCATCTACAAAAGGCGCGCGCCTTATGCGCTTTTTCCCGGGCTCAAGGCTCAAACGCCTTATGAGCCTTATGTGGTAACACCGTAACAAGCAATAATTTCTTTTCTTTTTTAGAACAGGCCAAAACTCTGTGACTTTAACGACAATTCCACTGTTTTCCTTTGTCTCTTTCAGATATAAACTCCTCCTTTTTCTATTTTAAAGTAACTGTTTTATGTAAGCTGTGGCACACTTCTTTGTGAATCTAAATAAACAGTGAGTGACTAAAATGTTTCCTAAACCTTCCTTATTCCCTTTTTGTTTTCTTATCCCCTTAAAAAGGCTTTTAATATTCTGTAGTTACTATTTTATCCCTTTGTAACAGCAAGTGATACTATTTTGCTATGTTACTTGGAAACCTTTCTTTGTGAATCTAAATAAAGAGTCAGTGACTAAAAAGTTACCCAAATCTTCCTTATTCCCCCTTTTGTTTTCTTTTCCCCCCTAAAAAGGCTTTTAAGTTTCTACAGTTACTATTTTATCCCTTTGTAACAGCAAGTGATACTATTTTGCTATGTTACTTGGACACCCTGGTTACCGGTGGTTGACTGGTGGTATCGGGTGTCAACACAACATGACACGAATTTTCAACACCTATTTCGAAAAAGGATCCAATCAAGTGTCGGGAACGGAGGAGAAGAGGAAAAAAATAATCAAAAAGTTAAATTTTTGGTATCCAAGATGAAGATTGTCATCGGTGAATAAATAAGTCTTACCGGGTGTTACACGGATCAATAAGAAGTTAGGTTAACTTAGTGCCCTCTTTGTTTTAAAAAAATACGGGGTGAGGATTTTCCAAAACTTTTATGATAGCCGTGTCTAAAGAACTAGTCAAGACACTCCTTTGACCATGTCGCTGTGTCGGTGTCAGACATGACACCTAAATCCGTGTCTGAGCAATATAGTTGTTTTGATCTTTTTTACAGAAAGACACTAGCGTTAGGCATGACACCTAAATCTGTGTCTGTGCATTATAGTTGTTTTGATTTTTTTACATAAAATAAAAGGAAAAAATTATTTTAAATAATCCAACCTTTCAACGATTTTCCGTTATTAATCCAACCTTTGCATGCCATTAACTTTCATTGCACCTATCCGGTTACCAACCCGATTCTTAACAACTAACTTATACACGTGTCAGACAATAATTCGTTATTTTTTTTCTCTTTCGACCCTTCTCGCATTTTACCCCTCATGCTCTGCTTTTCTCTCTCCTTTTGCTGCACCTCCGCAACATCCAACATCTCTGCCGCCACTGCCCTTCCCTTCCACCGCAATCCTGTTGCCTCTGCCACACCTTCTGGGCTCTGTCCACCACCTACACCACCTACAGCAGCCACCTTGCATCCTCTCCTTCCCTTCATTCGTGGGTCTGTTCAAATTATCAAGACCAGTCTTGCTCTTCAAATCAATATGAAGTATACATTAAGCTTCTTATCAACATCTTGGATATGTATAATTGTTCATAAAACTCAACATTATAATTGATTCATTAAGCCCATCCATAAGTTTACTAAACTGTTTTTTCAATACCTGATAAAAATGATACTAAGTATAATGAGGAGTAACTCTGAAGGCCTCAAGGGTCTAAAGTTGAAGAAGTTTTCAATTAAGGAGTAGCTTCAGGCGGGAATGGAGGTATAAAGAAGGATGAGAACATGAAGAAGAAGGCTATGGAGGTAGAAGGAAGGAGGCTAGAACACAAAAAATTAAATTAAATTTGAAGGATATGACCTTTTTAGCCAGTTACCGGTCATTTGGGCTCAATAAAGGTTAATGGGGTACAAAGATTGGATTATCAAATAATAATTCAAAAGTTGGATTATTAACAGAAAATCGTCGAAAGGTTGAATTTTTTAACAGCTTTTCCAAAAAAATTAACATTTTGTATTTTACCACCTAAAAGAAATCTGAATTTGTGTTTTACTGCCTCTGTTTTCCTGAATTCTACTCACTCGCTTGCATTTTACACGGCCTCCAATGCCCTAGTTTGACTATTAATATCTTGAATTGTATATTAGTAAAAATTCTAAAAAATTGATATTTTGAAATCCATAACGATAAGAATCCAACAAGATCCCACATGATAATGTTTACTCTTATACATACACCAAGATATATGGTCAAAGTTTTTAGTACTGACAAATGAATATGGGTAGAACTCGAGAAAAGAGGTACCACCTAAAAATCAAACTTTTATTTTACCACGTAAAAACAAAAATAAATAAACTGTTTTACTACCTTTTACAACAAAATTAACGGCATCGTTAGTGGACCCACAAATTAAGCTTCCCTCAAATTCTTTACCATTTTCTGCGATTTTCTTTATTCCTCATTTTCATTCAATTCTTCACCTTTCTTCTTTACTTCTTTCCAATTCTTAACCACCTATTTTTGCACTCCGAATCTCCAATTAATCAAATTACAAACTTATATTATACAACATGCTTAATAATCATCAAGTATAAGTTTGGAAAATAAACTTACATTTTTATTTGATGCATGATAATCAACAAAAGTAAATCAAGATCAACAAAATTAACAAACAACAACACGTGTTTGTTGTTGTTCTTTGCCGCAGCAGGAAGAGAGGGAAGAATTACGAGGTGGAGATGATGATTTAATGGCGTGAGAAGAAGATGATGGTGATAAAATTGACATAAAAAAAAGGTTTATATTAGTTCTTAATAAGATCAATTAGCATTCCCTATCCTCAATTTGTAAAAACAATAAGCATTCAACAAATCCCCAATTTCAATTTCATATAAATTCTGATTTTATTTTTTTGCGTTTTGGGGTTAATTTCATTAATTGAATCAAAATAATTCAGCAGACCAACATACACAATTCGCATGCCCAAATCATTTACACACAAATATTAGTTCAATTCTGTCTAAATTATCATCAATTTCAACTGTTGACTACCTACCAAATTTGATGCAAATTAATCAAAAACACATACCGTATTGTACCTTAGATTCTGATTTTTTCACCCAACAACTTCGAAAATCTGAAAAAAAAAAAATGAAAGCCCTCAATCAATTCAAGATTTTGATGCAATTTATTTTTTGGCAAATGCCGGATTTTATCAACCAAACATAACAAGTACAAAGGCTAAACAGCCAAAAGACACAAACACAAAGATAGCTAAAACCCGAATTAATAATCCCTTCTAGGAAGGCACCACTGACAAGGGCAACAAAAATACTTATAAACTCGATCCATATTTATGGAGATCCTTAAGACAAAAACACCTACTATAGTCATACGTTTGTATTTCCTTAAAGACGTTTGGAGCAGTTTTCTGAAGTTCCTCTGCCTCCAAATGCAGTAAATTGCTACAAAACAGCCATTCAGTTTATGCTTGACCGAATTTCTACGTAAGTAAGAAACAACAATAAGTTTCTCAGTTTCCCAGTTAGCACATCTTCTTTCAATACCAATCCATTTCAACACAAGAGTCCACACCTCCGCAGAGTAAGGGCAACAGAAGAAAAGATGAGAAATACTCTCATCCTCATCTCGGATCACAAATAACCCCAAAATTAGTTAACCTGTCAGTAGTGGCAAGTCTGCCCAACACCGCAAGCCAACCGATAAAAACACACTTTGGAGGGGCAGGGTTGTTACATACCACTATACCAGCTTTCTCCAGGAGACGGGCGTTGTGACACCTTTTAGATCATGATATACTTTCCTTGTAGAAAAAGAGGCCTGATCAAGGATCCTATCAACGTAACTCAGTTTAACTAACTGCTTCCGCGCATCAAAGATCTTGCAAATGACCCACGAGGCTTGAGAAGGAGTCTGCATTGTGAGCCAATTGTTATGCTTGATGTAGTAAATATGCACCCAACGAATCCAGAGCTAATTTTGATGCAAAATTGTGACTTAAGAGAAGATTATATGGACTTGTAGTTATTGTGATGATGAACATCGTGAAAATTTATAAGGAAAATGTTGTACTAGCCGTTGAAGTGGGGCCCAGTAAGTCAGTAACGGTTCCGTTAACTTTGCTGTTAAGTAGTGGTAAAATTAAATTTTTATTTTTTAGGTGGTAAAATAAAAGTTTGAGATTTTTAGGTGGTAAAGCACAAAATTGGATTTTTTAGGTGGTAAAACAAAACATTTCCGAATAAATACCACAAAAAATTAGAATAATTGTGCGTCTTGCCTACGAAAGGCACGCGCCTTCGCCCATAAACTAAGCTCAACACGCTACAACTCGTGAACTAAGGCACACGCCTTCGCCCATAAACTAAGCTCAACACGCTACAACTCGTGAACTAAGGCACACGCCTTCGCCCTTAAAACTAAGCTCAACACGCTACAACTCGTGAACTAGTCTCTCTCTAGATAATCAGGTTGCTTGTTGTTTGTGGTCTTCATACTTAAGGATGTTTTTCCCATTTCAGAGTTCATAAAGAAATTCTTATTTGCATGTGCATGCACATGTAGATTATTCTGATTATCCTAATCCCTTCTGCAATATATCTTTCTTCTCTTGTCAGCAAATTATTATGATTATTCTGATTATATAATATGTTAAAAAAGTATATTAATTGCCGTGTTCCCGCACCTGGTTCCAAATTTAGGACTGTCCCATCTCCTAAAGATTAAGGCATGATAAGTCGGATTTGGACAATTGCCTATACTTGTATCCAACACCAGTAAACAAGTCTAAGCAACTTAACCCTTATCTTACTCTGCTTTTCTGTGGAATCTTTGGGGATATGGGTTCAGCTCGGAGGAGAAAAGTAGATATGGCCGAAGAGGAATCGGAGATATTAGACTTGCCCTTCATTTAGATTCGGGGTTTAATTTGAATTTAGTTCTGAAATTTAAGCTATTAATTGATAAGGATGTAGACTATTGCTTTAGGGATTTCGATGCTTGATGAAAGAGAAATGATGATAATGATATCAATTTCATCAATGGCTGGAGAGGAGATAGATATCTTTTGTTGACAAAAGAAAAATGTCAAAGGGGGCAAAAGCAGGCAAAGTATGATGGAAGATAAAGGAAGGGAGAACAGTCAAAGGATTAAGGGACCATTTATAGGAGGGGGTTTAATATTTTATGCTGCTCTATTCACTATTGAACTGGAAGATGTTAGACATCTTCTTTCTGTTCACACATTACTTTAGTTTGTGATTATATTTTTTTCCTTTTTATTATTGAGCAAGTACAAGTATCTTGATGATGATGAATTGATGATAATGATATGCTCCCCCACCTCCAATTGTCTAACGAGGTCTTCTTATACAATGTTCCTCTCCTCCTTCCCCCCTCCAAAAAAGGAAGTGAATTATTGAAATACCCATCAAGTCAAAGGGTGTCATTTTTTTTATTACTTCGTGTGTTATTTTGAACAATTATCATTTTTTAAGAACTATTGTTATATTATGACCTTTTGTGTCATTTTTGGGGTTTCATTTTATGACTTCATGTTAATTTTTCTAAGTCTTACTTTTATGATATTTGGTGTCGTTTTTACAAGTATATCACATCATTTCAAAGGGGCCGCAAGGGAACTTCACACTACACACACACACGCACAACACCAATCTACACACACAAGCACAATAGCACACACTATTATATTTCCTTCCTTCTTTTAATATAGCAATATTTTTACAGACATAGATTATGTATCTATACTAATATAATAAAAAAATATCATAACCCGGGATCTTATTAGATTCGTTTCAATAAGTATTTTCAAAATATTAACTATTTATAATTATTACAGACATATAATTAAAGATATTGATGATATAAGGTTTGTATGTATGTCTATTTCTGGGATATTATTATGGATTTCCTAAGCGCGTTTCTTGATTTCATCTGTTTAATACATTACAGTTGGCTGTTCTAGCGGGTGATTTCTTGCTCTCTAGGGCTTGTGTAGCTCTGGCCTCTTTACAGAATACTGAGGTAAATGTTTAAATATTTTAAGACGTCGATTGTGACTCTACATTGTTTACTTTCCCACGGCCTGTGGTGGTTTGATAATTGTTTGTGAGAAAGTCAGATCTGGGGCAAGTTTCAAATGAGGATGAGTTTTGCAGGTTGTATCGTTACTTGCCAAGGTTGTAGAGCATCTTGTCACTGGTGAGACAATGCAAATGACAACAACATCCGAGCAGCGTTTAAAGTATGTCGTTTCTCTTGGAGTTATTTTTGCGTATCTGTTGTAGTCATGTTTTGTTTGCAAGGGGTTTAGCGCTAGAGATGCTTTTGTCGATAATAGCCGTTAGCCATTTCATTATTCAGCTACTTAAAAGGTGTGAAAGGTAGAACGTTGTTTGGAAAGGATAAAAGTAGGGTGGAACAGTTACAACATTCTTGTATGAAAACGAGTGTCTAAAATGAGAATAGAAGGGAAACAGTGCAGAGTTGAACTTGCAAGAGGCTGGCTACAATATGAGATGAAGATATTCAGGGTAAACTGCTTCTTAGTTGACTCGGTTACATAATTTATGTAGTGGATTACTGAATACGGCCTATATTACTTGATATTGCTTATTGAAAGATTTTTTTTACCCCGTCCCTTCTCTTTCTTTCCTTTCTCTCCTCTCAGAGACACCTCAACCACTAAACGGATAGCTGATCACCACCAGCCACCACGACCCCCATCCGTCCAGCCCTAACAATTTCCACCTCCATCCCCATCCATCCAACCCTAACAAATTCCACCTCCATCCCCATCCATCCAACCCTAACAATTTCCACCTCCATCCCCATCCGTCCAACCCTAACAAGTTCCACCTCCATCCACCTGCCATTACTTTAAAAAAAGTTACACCGGCAACCTAAGCCGCATCGGTGGATTTCGTGCACCTAGGTGGCAGCACCCACGGCAGATACCTTTGCTTGGTCTGGGAGAAATCCACAGACGCCATCTTGGTTGCTAGCATTAAAAAAATTTAAAGTCATGGTGGCGGTGGTAGGTAGGTGGTGGGCTGGCGGAAGATGTTGTTGCCACTGTGGTGGGTCGTTAGGTGGTGGTGGTGGCTAATGGAGGATGTTGGTGGAAGTGGGCGTCTGTTTGTAGTGGTGGAAGATGGTGAGAGAGTAAGGAAGAGAAAAAGTAAGGGACGCCGTTTTATCCTTTCCCTTGGCGGTATCCTGCAATCTTGGGCAGTGTTTAGTGAGGCCCTTAACCTAACATCTAAGGAAGTAAGAGAGTGAGAAGAAGAAAATGTTATATGAAGGTGAATATATGGTTAGTTCATTATTTTGGTATTTAAACTTTTACACGTAAATGACAACGGATTTGTTTTAGATAATATGATTTCCAGTGGATTCATTGTAATGTTGGCGAATAAATTTCGGGTTATCAAGGCTATTCAATTTTGTGGTTATTTAGAATTGTGAACCTCATAGGTTCTATTGCCAGTTTGCAACTATTTTTATATGTTTGCATTACCTGTGCAAAGACAGAAGTTAAATCTATGACAAGTGATGACTCTTACGGTCTTATTAATACTGTTCAGATTGTTGTTTTCTCTTTTCAAAACCCAGGAATTATAACCTCTTGATCTCTAACTAATTAAATCCTTTATAGTCACGTGACAAATTTCCAAATTATTTTCAAGTAGTTCTTTTGTTCCTGGTGCTGTGGACCTGTGGCATCTAATGTCCAACTATATGAACTTTTTCTCAAGTTACTGCTTTTCATGCGATTTCTCAAGGTTCAGATAGAATGGTTGTGCACAACCCTGATACTATTTTTATTTAATTACATCAGTTAGAGTTTCCGCTTACTAAGCACAAACTCGTTCATTAAAGATACGCGTTCATTAATATCTTTAATTCTGAAATTATAAAAGTTAATATCTTGAAAGTATATAATCTAGACAAAACTAGCAAGATCCCTTATGACTATTTTTCTTTACGTATAAATAAAAAAACTGGTCATCATGTGGTGGTGTGTGAATAGTGTGAAAGACCAATTGATGCAATTAGTAAAGAACGGAGGAAGGAATTGCTCTGTGTTAATATTTAGCTATGCCTTATCATGTACACAGCTAATATTTTGGTTCATTTCTACTTGCAGCATGCAGTATTACATGGAGAAGACCTACTTCAAGACAGCATCATTGATATCAAATAGCTGCAAAGCAATTGCTCTCCTTGCGGGACATACTGCCGAAGCTGCAACGTTAGCTTACGAGTATGGGAAAAATCTGGTGAGTGACACTGTGTCACCATCTTTTATTTCTGGTAGATGTTGAAGGAAGATTGAGATATTCTCTTTGTCTATTATGATTGTAATGAAAAAGAGAAATGCTTCTCAAGTTTTTGAAGACTTCTGGGTAGAGCTTCCTTATAGTGTACAGTAATCTGCATCAGAAAATGAATATGCCTATGTTAAGTGAGAGGAAAACGGTCTAGTTTGCCTGCTGGATCAAAACGAGCCTATCAAGGGATGGCAACGGGTCAAACATGGACCGGATCCGGACTTTTGTATTTGATTCCTGATCCGACCCAGAATTTTGAAGATCTAAGTTCTATAAAACCCACGACTGTAATTTATAAAACCAATGTAGAATGAGAGTTTAAGATGTCAATATAATACCTTCTAATGCCTGCATCAATCATTACCAGAGATAATGGGAATCATATTGAACTGCTTTCTATAGATCCAGTTTTCTGTGCTCCAGATGGGTGGCCTCCATTCTTTTTTTTCTGGAAGTATTTTGAAATAGCTTATTACCTCTCTCTCTCTCTCTCTCTCTCTCTCTCTCTCTCTCTCTCCCTCTCTCTCTTTCTCTCTCTCATTGTACTTTGTTTCTGTATACCGATGAGTGATGATTTCATAGGCCTTATGGTCCTTTTGTCTGTCTATATGACAAGTTAGGGAATGGTCTTATTAATTCTGAGGTTTGTAAGGGGACTCTTTGCACCTGTTACATCCTTAAATTTACATTGCTCCATAGTGATGAAAAAAACTTCTGCTAAATTAGTCTCCTAAACACTAAAGCACCTTTCTGGGAGCTCATTATGGATGTCTGTGATGAAGTTAGACACCTTGTGGAAGCCATTTCCTGTTATCTTTAATTTTGGAATGTTCATTTCATCCTGATGGCTTTTTATACCATGTGTTCGGGTGTAGAAGCTGGGGTGATGAATCTGGAAACACCTTGCCCTGCTTCAAGGAAACGTTAGCTAACCTCGGGTGTTTAACCGAGGAAAACCCCCTCCGATGGTAAAGCCAGTAACTAGCTAACCTCGGGGGGGGGGGGGGGGGGGATCTGGAAGCACGTTACCCTGCTTCGAGCAAATGTTAGCTGACCTCGGGGATTAACCCGGGAATCCTCCTCCTATGCAGTAGAAGAGTTCCCTAACGAATGCTCAAAGGGGGTATTTATAGTCGTACCTGATTGAGTCTGATACTGCCACACGAACGGTAGGGATGTGCTCTGACGGTTTGTCATTCTGGTCAGTCAGTTGGAAATGGATTATTGCTTGTCTTGCTTCATTGGTTCCTTTCTGGCTACAGAGTTTTGGTCTAGCATTGTAGCGTCCTGGGAGGTGGCGTAGTATCCTGTATACCATGATTTTCAGATCTGTTGCAGCTTGTCTGTCTATAAGTTCATACGTACTGCAAAAAACTAGCAGTTGTTTTGCTGATCATCTTAAATAATAGTTTCACTATGAGATAATTTTATATTTAAGCAGCCTTCTGTTAAATAATATCAGTACATATTGTTTATTACATTTACATTTCTTTTTTTCCTCCCCAGGGATTGGCGTATCAACTGATAGATGATGTTCTTGATTTCACGGGCACGTCTGCATCACTTGGAAAGGGTTCACTTTCTGATATTCGTCATGTAATCTTTTACCTCTTTTCTATGAGAGAATTTTAAAAATATACAAAAACTCTTCTTTAAGGAAGTGAACTCTTTATTTGAACCCTGAAGGCCATGTTTATTTGACAAGCCAATTGTACAGTAACTTTGATTTGGTGGTCAATTTCATGGAAGATGGGAAAAAAAAAAAAAAAAAAAAAAAAAAACGTTTATTGCAATGTTATCACTCAATTAGCAATGCCCATGGCGGGTAGTACATTATCTGCATTACTGTCACAGAAATTTTGTGCTCAGTTTTATTCTGTGGTAGAACTGCCATGCTATTATTATGACAGTCCAGTGTATGAGTTAAAAAATGATTTCTTCTTAATCGATATATTAAGACACGCACATTCACTTGTACGTAATTATGTATTAACGAAGTATTAATAAGTTGATATATGTTCTCTTATTTTTACATATGGCACTAGATTCTTTGATATTTTTTAGGTCTTCTTTAAGGGTTAGGAACGTAGCCATGTAGGTTTGCATCTGAACCTCCTCAGACCCCACTGATTACTATTGGGTTATAGTTGATGTCTTTTGTGTCTTCAGTGACTAAGTGCTTCATGTCGCTATCTTTTCCACAGGGGATCATCACAGCTCCTTTGTTGTTTGCCATAGAAGAGTTCCCTCAGTTGGGTGAAGTTGTGCAGCGAGGCTTGGAAAACCCTGCAGATATAGATCTTGTATGTTTTCAAGTGAACTTCATGTTAAAATCCTGCTTTGTTTCTTGTTTGTGAATTATGCATATTTAAATGCTTTTATTTATGTTGGGTGTCAATTGTTGTAGTAAACTTCTGTTCCATTTTCCTTCAAAGATTTACCTTCATTTTTATAGGAAGTACTGTCACAGATTTCTCAATGATTGACCGGACATTCTTTTGTGACTTTGCAATCGTTTTCGCGAGGCGGGAAGTATTTATGTGGAAGTTGTCTGCCCGTTTGATCAAACCCCTACGTCATCATATTTTCCTAATTATTTTTTATGACTGTCTCTGCATATCTTCTTTTCTCCACTTGATCATGTGTTGTTTGGTCCTATGAAGTTCCCTTGGTACTCGAATTAACTTTCTTATCCCAGGGCAATAAACTAGTGTACAATCGAATACCTGGAGTGATAGAGTATCCAGTAATTTGATAGGATTCTGAAACCTAAGGCACATCTAGTATACTCAGCTAAAGGCATTTTGTCTGGCTCTATAATCTGATTGGCCAGTCTCTTTGGAATGATGTTGAGTTTTGTATAATCTTATAGCTTATTCTATGTAAAATTTTGAGGTACAAAAGTTAACCTCAAGTATATACGTGGTTTTTGACAGAAACGTTTTTGAAAAGTTGATAACCCCGACCCGGCCACAAGAGAAAAAGCAGAGTGGCAGGGCAACGGTACCAGATGTTAAGGAGAGAGAAGTGAGCAGGTCTCGATGAGAGCCCAAGCGAGTCTCTCATGTTTTATAGTCTAACCTGCATTATAGATATGCTAGTAGTTTCCTTCTAAACAGTCTGGGGTAGGGTTCCATACCTGTTTGGGTTCTATTAGCTAGAATTATAAAGAGGTTTCTGGGACCTTAATGTGAAGCAGGTTCATCCACAATTATCTAGGAACTTTTTTGCATTAGCTAAGTTTAGAGTTGTGGGGGTGTTGGTACCTAAGACGTTGGATGGAATCTCGTCTACATCATTGCCCTTTTTGTCTCTCTCTAATAAGGACGTGTTCTAACCAGATGAGTATAGAAGATATGGACAACTATCCGCCAAAACTGGGTTTGTATTTCGAAGAAAGCCTTATGTAGTTGGGAATTCTTTTGTGATGTGCCAGATAAAGGGGGTAGGAGTTTATTTTTGGTGGATTGTCGTCCTACTTTGGCCTTATCGGGTAATCACCAAAGCGTGTAGATAGATCTTTTGCATAAGAGAAATTAACTTTTCTTCGTTGTTCTTTGTACCTTTAAGAAGAATTGTGTTTGCTTGTATGTCTTTTGAGTTAACTAGATTAATTGCCAGTAGTAGGCACCAGCAGCTTGTTTTATTTTGTGCGGAATGTAGTAATGTACTCCATAATTGTTGTCTAATCTGTTATAATTTTTTTCATTTAGGCTCTGGATTACCTAGGGAAAAGTCAAGGAATACAGAAAGCAAAGGAATTAGCAGTGAAGCATGCAAACCTAGCGGCTGAAGCTATTGATTCTCTACCCGAGAGTGATGACGAGGATGTTAGAAGGTCAAGACGTGCACTTATAGATCTTACACACAGAGTCATTAACAGAACAAAGTGAACAAAGATAACTTAAAGCTTCTGAAGCCCACGATTTGTTTAATCTATTTATTATAAGTTTATGTATAATGGGGTGGTATCAAGGATACCCATTTGCCTCTTTATTCTTTCACAGGTTCAAATATGTTCTTTTGCTCAAGTTCAAAGCAAAGGCTCATGCATAAGATTTTTAGTTAGAATAGAACTGTAGGTCTATAGAGAACTCTCAGGTATACGAGTAGTGAACATAGCAAAACTAAAGCCTTTTTCTGAATATTTGTTTTAGAAATACAATTAAAAGAACTTTTGTGGGCTATCCTATCCTATGGACTCTGTCGTGTCTGCTTTGTTTTCTACACTTCTTTCTCAACTTCCATGTTTTTACATTGTTTTCTTATGTATTTTTATTTAACTTAAGAGCTCCTCTCTTTTATTTTTTTATATTATCATTATCATTACCCCATTGCCTCAAAGAGGCTCCCGCAAGAAGCGGGGTAAGGGGGGTCGGGTGTATGCAACCTTACCCCTGCAATTGCAGAGAGGTTGTTTCCAATTGACCCAAAAGTGATAACGGGACGACCATCTTCTACTTCATGAAATAGAAGCGAATAGGTTTTAAGAGCCATTTTGATTTAGTCCATTCCATCCCACAACCAAAAGAACAAATGAATCTTTTATTTTTTATATATTTTTAAATTTTGGGGAGTAAATACACAAGCTGGGTGACACTTTTAAGTTCTAACTAGGGATTTCTTCAATTTCCCCTCAATGACTGTTGCTAACCATATGGCTGTAGAAGTATGTCTGCAAGTTTAACTGGAGTTTATCAGGATTGATCAGGGTGTTTGGCTAAAGAGTTCCAAGATAAAGGTTAGAAGGGTCACTGCCCAAACCCGCAAATGTGTAGATAATTGCTTAAGACCGAAAATGGGAAGATGTGTATGAGAGTAGGGAAAGAAAGATGGTTTCGTAATGATTTTTACATCTTAGGTTTAATCCGTTTCATAATGTTATTTATATCATGCTTTAATGTTTATTACTATTTTTGAACTGTGTGTGCTTGCTTTGTTTTCTACACTTCCTCAACCCTCACTTAGGTGTTTTTTTTTTTTGGGTTTACTTTCATTTTCAGGGCTTAGTTTTCATTTTTGTTTAATATAGCTTAGTAGCATTCATATTAGTAAGATACCGTTTAACTTGTTATTATTTATTATGGATATTTCATGAAATGCCCCTGAGTTTTGATGTAATTCACCAAATGCCCATCAAGTTCCAATAATTCACCAAATACCCATGACAAATGACTTAATACCCAAAATACCCTTAGTGATAACGGTCCGTTAGTCCGCCGTTAGCATAGTTTCATAATTCACCAAATGCCCCTTTTTTTTAAACTTATTTCACCAAATACCCCTATTATCAAACTTATTTCACCAAATGCCCCAAACTTAGAAATAGGTATTCTGGTGTTCCAACGGCTAGTTTTTGATATTTGAAAAGTAGCCGTTGGTCTTGCTTGGCTATAAAAACCCATTTTCTGAATGTTTCTTGTCATTTAGATGTTGTTTTGCTTTGCTCTGCTTTGCTAATTTCATTAGATTTGTGTCATGAGTTTTGTATCCAAATCATCATCCACACACAATGAGTCCACATACATTAGAGTACCTAACAAAGTTTGTTATTGTGGTAGGAAATTTGCCATCCGAAGCTCCGATACAACGCTCAATCCACAAAGGTTGTACTACAAGTGTGACCCTTGCAACAATCTAAGATGGTGCAAGGGAGTAGTTGAGCAAGAAAACAGGGGGCAGCAAGGACAACAAAGGGAAGCTTAGACGAAGGAGAAAGTGCTGAAAACAGGGGAAGCCATAAGATGGAAGAGGAATTGAAGCAAATGAAGAAAAAGCTAAAACATCAACAAAAAGTAGTTAACGTTGTAATACAAATGGGGATATTGATGTTTGTAATCCTACTGTTTGTAATCATGAAGTAAACACAATTAATGAGAAATAATATCACATTTCATTAATTACTGTTGTTGCAAAATATGCACAAAATACCTAAATGGGAAGCAATTCTGTTTAACTTCAAGTACAAATCATTGCACCAACTAACTTTAATGTTGTTCTTAGCTTCAACTACAAAACTTTGCACCAACTTACATTACAAAACATTCAATATTTGCAAGATCAAAACATTTGTGCAAAAAACTACCCAAAAAATCTTATGTGCTAACAGATGATTTCCCCCCTCAAGCTTGCTTGGATTTCTTGCCCTTTGGTGCTGCCTTGGAAGTGCTTGCACCATCAGAGGCTGTTTTCCTCTTATTTGTTGCAGCTCTCTGTTTTGGTGGTGCCTTGGAAGTGCCTGCACCAGACTTGCAGGTCCTTGCATTGTGGTCCATTTCCTTGCATTTGCTGCACTTAACTGAAGTGTTCCTCTTCCTCTTTCTAGCTTCCATGGCACCCCTCCTTCTCTTTTTTTGTGGTCTTCCAGCACTCCTCTTGATCCCAGGAGGTTTAATGGTGGGCAGTGTGGATCCAGGCCACTGAGTAGGGTCAGCCATTGGGTGCATATGCTCTGCATATGCCTGTTTATAAGCAGCACCCTTGAAATAAGTGGAAACAAAGTCCACAGGGTCAAGTCTCTGGTTGTAGATGACCCTTAAGCCATGTTTGCAGGGCATACCTGACACCTGCCATACTCCACACCCACAGGTTCTGTTGTGTAGCTTGACTGGGAACTTCACATTGCCATCCTTCACTTCAAGCTCCCCACCACCACATGCAGTAGAGTAACAAAATCTGGATTCAGCACTTCTCAACTCCATTTCATGTTTGGCATAGTCTGTTAAGTGGTTAGGCTCCATGTTTGCTGCCTTATCAAACCTGACCCCAATTCTCTCCATGGCCCACTCCCTTATGGCTGCAAATAAACACATAAGAAGTTAATATAAGAACAGTCACTGAAACTTTGACAGAAATAGCAAATGAGAAGTAAAATAGAAGACTTTACCTTCAAATAGTGACAACAAAGGTAAATCCCTGTATGGCTTGGTGAGAGCATTGAATGATTCCACATAATTAGTTGTGTTATGATCACAACACACTAGTGGATCAAACTGATGTCTTGACCACTGCTCAGTACATGTGTCCAGGTACTTTGTTGCATTTGGATCAAACTCAGTGATCTTCTCTATTGCCTTGTTATAAACATAGGGGTTGTAGGCATTTGCAGCTATCCAGAAGAGCTTGTGGAAAAGTTCTCCACTCCAACCTCCATTCTTGCAATTCATGTACAGATGCTGAGCACAACACCTTCTAGTAGCCCTTGGGAAGTTTTCATGAACAGCTAAATTCACCCCCTGAAATTACAAGGCAAGGCAAAGTAAACATTTAGAGTGAAGGGTATTTGATGAAACAATGTACTGAAGTTATTTAAACTTAGGGGTATTTGGTGAAATAACTTTAAACTAAGGGGTATTTGATGAAATAACTTTAAACTCAGGGGTATTTGGTGAAATAACTTTAAACTTAGGGGTATTTGGTGAATTATAAAAACATGAATAATAGATAAAAGGTAAGATCTTACCCTCATTCTGTCACTGATGAATGTCCAGTCATCCCTGCTGCAGCCTTCTCTCTCAAACAGTGCCCTGAGGTTCCTCATAAAATAGTTCCAGCTCTCTTGACTTTCAGTGTCAACAACCCCATAAGCCAACAAGAAGATCTCATTGTTGCCATCAATCCCCAAGGCTGACAGAAGAATCCCCTTGAAAAACCCACTGAGGTGGGCTCCATCAATTCCTATTATTGGCCTACACCCCTTAAGAAATCCCTTTACTTGTGCACCAAAGGAAAAAAAGCAAGCCTTGAACTTTGGTTGCACATCCCCAGGATCACTATGCCATGTGATCAGTGCATAACTCTCAGGGTTAGTCTCCTTTATCATCTCTGCATACCTAGGTAGCAGTGCATAGGACTCACTAAAAATCCCATTAATAACCTCCTTAGCCAATGCTTTAACCTTGTAGAACAACCTTGTTTTTACTTGTATCACTACGACAAAAAATGCTTTTTATAGCGCTTAATAATGCTTTTTACAGCGCTTCTTGAAGCGCTGTTGATGGCTCCGCTATTAAAAGTAAAAGGTACCTTTAATAGCGCTTTTCAAAAGCGTTGTAATATGTCATATCAGGATAATTCAAATGTTTCTTTCATATCACATTATAAGCGCTATTAAAGAAATGCTGTCAAAGATTTACCGCCAACTTTTAAATTATTTTCTAATAGTGGATGTATCTGAAGCGCTATTAAAGTTATTTTTAAATTATTTTTAATTATTTATAATATACTAGAAAAACATTTCATTTTTTGCCACAAAATAGCACCATATATTGAAGAATAGTAAATAGTTGAAATTAATTTCCAAACCTCTATTAAAAGAATTTTTACAATTATCACCCTTACAAAACCGATTGCATAGATCTAAAATAAAAATTCTAAACATTAAACTATGCAAAATACATTAATTAATAATTAATAATTAATAGAATCGTATGTTTTTTGGTTCCTTCAACATAACCTAGCGATTACACAATTGTTGAACAACATGGCACACCCATTCGGTTCTTGCTTCGTCAATCCGCTCTTTGTCCTAACTTGAAAACTGTCAATCTGAAAAGTACTGCGAATCAATGGGGGCATAAGGATTCATATATATATATAGAAGGGAAAAAAACGAATGAACTAATATTACCATAAACAATAAGTGCCATACATGAAGGGAAAAAAATATGAACTTCACATTATAGGAATAGATTATGATGCTATTGGAAAAGAGTTGCAAAAATTGCCTTGCTGATAAATTGAAGCTAGAAAATAATATGCCTTGCTGATAAATTGAAGTTGTGCAGGTACTGCAATATCTAACTAAAGAGAAAGGCATTACCTGCAGCTTCACAATCTCCTATCATAAATTGTACTTGACCAGGTGAATCTAAAGAAGGCACTGAGGGGATTAAGTCTCTCACAAGCATCTGGGATGTCAAATCTGGGACAAAGTAACCGGTTACACAAGACAGTAGTAATCCAAGCAAGGAATCTAGTGATCCGATTTACTCAAAAACTCAAGTACAACGGCAATAAAAAACAATAACATTAACATTCAGAACCCATTAAAACTAAACTACACAGAATCTGTAGGGACTAATTATTATAATGACAATTCAAATAACTCGTAAATAAACCACAGGCTGATTATTATGATTGCTCAATGCAGCAACAAGTAAACAACTTCTATAACTAATGGAATCTCCAATTCTGCAAAGCTTCATCTTTGACTTAGATCAGCACTAGAGGATTGCAAGTTCTTTTAAAGAAAACAATTAACAAAAACATTTTATAGAAAACGTGATTCCACAGACAGTGAATAAGATCCTAAGCATAAATCAACCCCTAAGACCAGTAACATTGTGACATAAAAACAATGATTCTTACTCAGGCAAAGCCTTGCCTGAACCAATATTATACGATAACCAGGCCAATTAAGCTGCCTATTAAGCTGAGATTGCTTCGTCTATTAACCAGGCCAATTAAGCTGCTTACCCATATCTTTGAAGTAAATCCTTGTCTGAATGACTGAATCATTAAGATAAAAAAAAACCAACTGAAACCAAGGAATATGCAAAGTTATCAGGGTATCCTATCTTAAGCTCTTTACTCCTGTAACAATGAGGTCGTAGGTATCCAACCAATAAATAATACTTACACGAGCACGAGCAAGCTTCTTCACAAACATGGCACAATAAGACTGGTGCAATTTATAAACCAATTCGGTAGCATTATCAGAAAAACCCAACATCTTTATATCAGTCAGATGTTGTTCCTAGCATAACTATATTTGCAATTTATGATTCAACAGTCGAGATTTTTAATTTTACCAGTATTCTTTGTGGCTACAGGAAATTGAACCAAGTACAGATCCAAATAATCAAGGCGAAGTTTCTTTAAACTGTCTTTACAGGCTTCAAGTACATGTCCATGGTCAGATTTCCACAGCTGCAATTGGGATCAGATATGATACATGAGTGCAGTAGTCAGCTAGTGAGCCAGATATCTCCCAAAATTAGAAACACTGTCCCCTTTTATCCCTTTGAAAACAGACTGACCTTAGTGGTTATGAAAAGATCCTCCCTCTTAACAAGCCCAGTTTGAAATGCATCAGCAAGTGCCTCCCTAACCTCAGCTTCATTCTGGTAATCAGCTACAACAAAACTTAACTGCTTACTCATCGTAATCTTATCAACAAAGACCTGAAGATATATGTGCTACTGAACATCAGTATGTGTTCTCTACTTGTCATTCTAAGGCTCTTGCATAAAAATTGTTCTGAAGTAAACTGCCCCAAATTTTCGAAATACATCCTTCCAATTTAATATTCATTCTGAAACAAAAAACAAACAGTACAGAATCATATATCAACACAGCAACATCAGAAAAACACACTCTTCGCCTATTGACGGGCCATAAGTCTTCCATTATGACTGCAGGGCCTTAAAACCCAGATCATATTTGATTTCTTTATAGGCATAACAAAAGAAAATAAGTTGATTAAACAAGCAGCTTTTGATCGTTAAAATAAAGCCAGTAATGGACAATCTCAAGCAATTTAATTACCTCAGAACAGAATTTAATCTATCTAAAATGTAAATTTGCAAATGTAAATCATTAAAATAAAGCCAGTAAAGGGAAATCTTCAAGTTACCCATCTTAGATGAAACCCGCATATGCAAGTCCAAATTACAAGTGCTCATTACAAAACTGAAAATACAAACTATAGACTTCCAAACAATCGAACTGAATTAACTAACAGATTAAGAATAAGCACAAGGAGTAATTATAGTTTAGAGCTACCTGTTGTTGTAACTCCTCCAGATGTCAGAAAAAGCTTCCGGTTATTATTTTTAGAATGATTCTAACTTTAATTTTCTAAATTTTGTAGGAAGCTCTTAGAGGTGCTGCAACTATTGAGAAAAGTACTAACTTCTATTGTTCAAAAATAAATTATGTTGGAGCATTGAAAGTTTATCATTTACCATATTTACTTGTCATGTAAAGCTAACAACAAGTATAGAGCTGTAGAGGAACAACAAACTGAATGTTTAAATTCTCATGGGGCTCATGCATCTTCTTAAAGGTTGTATGCTTATACGAAGTACAAGTGAGCAAGTTGCAGATCAGTAACAAAGATAAGCTATGATAAAAAAAAATTCACTTCAGCTAAGAGCAGTTCAAGAAGAACAAATTTTGTTCCACAAAAAAATCAAAAATCTCAGGCAAATATATTGATTAATAAAAACCAGTTGAAAAAAAGTAACTCAGTACTACTCCATCCTGAAATGACAGTGACATTGTTTCCACCCTTGGCAATTCAACAACCCATCAAATTAAAAATCGGAACACAATAATGAAATCACATAATACTCACAACCTACATATACAAATTCAGATGACCAAAACCCATAATTTAATTAATTGTAATTGAATTCAAGCCCCCTTCAATTCCCCACACAACCAATTCAAGAAAATTAATTAACTATAACCCTACATTTCAAAACATAAAATTAAGAACAACCCAAACATAAATCAGCAAAACTCCTTAAATTTTATGGAGTATACCTTGAAATTCGATTTTCCACTCTTGCTGTGAGAAGGAAAGCCCCGCCACATGAAGGAAATTGCTACCGTGGGTTTCTATGCTCCGATTGTGATCGATTGACAATGCGAATCTGCTAACAAATTATAATACGTAATTACAAAAATATTTGAATACAATTTAATTAGAATTTTAATTGAAAATTTACTAAAATAAAAAACAAATCTGGCTCCGTCGTCGATCACCGATGTCGGCTACCGGAAGTCACTCACGTCGCTAGACCAGATGGAGTGGTTCCGTGGTGGAGCACTGGTGCGCCATGCTCGCGTAGTCCCAAATCCCCAAATCCTAATTCACAAACCCTAATTTCCTAAACTCAATTCCAAAGATGCCGACAAGAATGAACACAACAGTGTAGTTGTGCTTCCTATGATTTCCTTCCATGTCGGATCATTGGTTTTCGACGGCCGGTGAGAGGAGTTGGTGAGAGTAGAAGCATAGAAGGTAGGTGAGAAGAGAGAGAGAAAAATAACGAGGAAGGTGTGAGAAGGAGAGAAGGTAGGCACTCACAAGCCGCGTTCAGTCAATTTTGAAAGTGTATATATTTTTTTAAGTTTTTTCCTATAACATTTGAAAGCGTTTTTTAAGGAGCGTTATCATATGTATGAAAAATGACAGGGTATATCGGACAAGCGCTATAATATGTGTATTTATGACAGCGTATTTTTTATAAGCGCTATAATATGCTATATTTGACATTTTTGACAGCGGAAGGGGGAAAAACGCTATTAAATAAACGCTATTAAATGATATTTCTGTAGTAGTGTATCCTATACTTCTGTTGAGTCATCTTCTTCAATGTTAAGACAAGAATATCTAAGTTTGCCTCAATCTCTGGCAACAACTTCCCCACCAACCATTTGGTGGTCACTATGGGGTTAACCTCAAGCCTACCACACTGTCTGTGCTCCCCAGTCAATGATTTGATTGCCCAACTAAACTTATCCACCATTTTTGAGGCATGTATCCTCCAATCACAACCCTCCACTGCACAAACAACAGTGTATCTTCTACTGTCTGCCTTCTCAACACTCAACCCAAACCCCTCCTGTATGCAGTAGTCTCTTAGGACATCCAGAAAGGCCTCCCTATCTGTAAATATCAACCATGGTTCAAGCTTAATAGAACCATAGGGCTGCTCAACATATACCTTCCCATTCTTGTAATTCTTGTCCCTTTTTGAGCTCCCATCTAGACAGTCCTCAAATGACATATCATGGATGTCATCCCCCATACTTGCCAACTCCTCCTCCTCAACAATGAAATCCCCTATGTCTGATTCATCATCGCTGTCTACATCACCATCATCACTCCCAGATTCCTCAAAATCAAAATCCTCACTGTCTTCATCATCCTCACCCTCAAATATCACATCACCACCCTTATCCTTACATGTCCTAGCTTCCCTTTTGTTTCCCCTACTAGCTTTAGACACAAACTTTCCCATTTTTACTAGTGTGGGTTTCCCCACCCTAAACCCCTCAGGTCTAGCCCTTCCTGTTTTTTTGGGTTTGGTTGGGACAACTGGTTCAGGTCCAGCTTGCTCTGGTTCAGGTCCAACTTGCTCTGGTTCAGGTCCAGCGCGCTTGCTCTGGTTCAGGTTGTGTGGGCTGGGGTGCTCCCTGTGTTTGTTGGGTTGTTTCTGGTTCTGGTTCAGCTTGATGTGGGGGTGTTTGTGGTGTTGTTTCTTGTGTGTTTGTGGTTTCAGTGGGTTATGGGGGGGGGGGGGCAGGTTTTGGTGTCTTCTTTTTTGGGGTGAGTTTCTTCCTAGGTTTGGCCTTGGAAGGTTTCTTAGGAGGGGAGGACTCTCGCTCTGATTCAGGTTGTGGTCGAGAAACCCCAGGAAACACCTCATCAGCATCTAGTGTGTCATAAATCCTCACATACTCAATCCCATCATCCTCACAATCCACCACTGGAACCTCCATAGCAACTGTGTACCTAAGTTGTTCCTCCATTTCCCTCCTCAACCTCTCCTTTTCTTCCTCTTCCCTCCTCTGTTCTTCAGCCTCTCTTTGCATCCTCAAAAGCTCTTCCTGTCTCTCCCTTAACTTTTTTTCTTCCTCCTTTCTTTGCCTCTCAATCAAGGCTACAACAGACCTAAAAGCTACCCCTGGAGAATCTGTTTCCTCTACCCACAATTCCACTGTATCCTTCCCCCTATTCCACCCCCACATTCTCATCATCACATTATCATCTACCAATTCTACCTTCCCTTTGGGTGACTCAGTGTACAACCTAAACTTATCAGGCAAAAATACATTCTGCTTAGATGATTCCATAAATATATCTTGGAAAATGTCAATCAATTGACATCTATTAGTGTCCAGAATCCTAACATCAAAATCATGTGACTTATAGTGCAGCAACAACCATATTGCGGACATCCTAACACACAACACAACATCAACAAAAAACAAAAATTTCCATTACTAAGTTGACATGCTTAATTTCATGAAAACGCAAACAAACAAGTCATCTCCAACATCAAATGTCCAGAAACCCTAAACCCTAAATTTGCGCAACAGAAGTTTGTAAAAACAAAAAAAAAATGAGCGATTCACATTACATACCTTAATCGATCAGCGAGTAACCAAAGAAGGCGAAATTCACACTTGAACTTGAAATTCTACAGCTTCCTTACGCAATTCGCAAAAACCCCCTTTCTGAGAATTCGCGTGTGTTCAAAAACCCAGCAAACGACTTCTCCAACTCAATGTGCACCAAAATTTCCAGGCTTTTTGTGTGAATGATGATGCAGTTATGGTGGAAGAATGAGGAAGAACATGGGAAAGAGAGAGAGAGAGAGAGAGAGAAACAGTTTAAGGGTCACAAATTTTTTGAGCTGTAGAATGGGTAACCAGGGGTAGGGATGGGTTATGGCGCCCAAAAGCAAAATAAGGGCAATATAGAAAACTACCCTAACAGAGCGTTAACGTCCGTTAACTGTGTGGGCATTTGATGATATTGTTCGATTTGTCAGGGGTATTTGGTGAATTATTGGAACTTGATGGGCATTTGGTGAATTACATCAAAACTCAGGGGCATTTCATGAAATATCCGTATTTATTATTTAGCTGGATAAAATGAAACTTCGACCACCGATTAAATAGATCAGATCAAATCGGAGCTCGTAGACGCCAGTGATAAAGATGGATTGACGATATTGCTTGTCCTCTCCTCTCCGAACTGAAAGCTGGATAAAATGAAACTTAGACCATCGATTCGATAGATCGGATCAAATCAGAGCTCGTTGACGCCATTGATTAGATGTATTTAAGGTATTGCTCTCTCCTCTCCTCTCTTCTTAGGGTTTTTGTAAGTTTAGAGAGATTTAAGAGAAAGAAGGTGACTACCGTAAAGAGTATGAAGATGCAAGATGGAACAAAGGAAGTTGAGTCATCTACCGAGAAAATTAACTTTTTCGAAGAAGGATTTAGGGGTGTTATGGGCATTAATTAGATCGTTAGATATCATGTTTTGGCATTTGAAAGGGTAAGAATATCACCTACAATTTTGAAGCAAAATATTTACGAAAATGCTATGTTGTTCCAAAATTTTCCCGATCACTTGCATTAACTTGGAATTTGTCACGGCAAGAAACGATAAAGTAAAACTCCAAATAAACCCTCCTCTCCTCGCCTCTCCTCTCTCGCAAGTCCACCATCTTCCCCTTCCACTGTTTCTTCTGTTCTTTCTTCAACTCTCTCTTTCTCTCTCTTTCTCTCTCCTCCATTTTCACAACAATACAAATAATGAGTCGTTACGACTCTCGTTCTACTGACCCTACTTCCTACCGCGACCGTCGCAGGTAATCTCTTCTCCCCCCAATTCCTCACCCCAGAGGAAAAAGCATTTCACGAATTCAATTCAATTCAGTTCAATTCAATTTAATTACTTCGTCTTCAATTGAAGCCGATTCGTGCTTTTGTTAATGAACAATTTTTTGATAACGGTGGTTGCAGTGATTATGGAACCTCATCCGCCGGCGAAAATGGTGGCGGAGGTCGAATTGGGGCACCGGCTCCGAGGAGAGACTCTTCACCGCAACGGAAGTTGGATTTAGATGGATTGACGCCTTTTGAGAAGAACTTCTATGTGGAATCCCCCTCCGTTGCCGCCATGACTGACCGCGATGTTGAAGAGTATCGCAAAACAAGAGAAATCACTATCGAGGGCCGGGATGTTCCAAAGCCTATCAAAAGCTTCTCCGATATCGGTTTCCCAGGTCTCCATTGTTTTTCTTTAATTTTTTTTTAAAATTTTGCACATTTGAATTTTTGTTGGTTTTGGTTTTGATTTTGATTTTGATTTTGATTTATGGTTTTACATAGAGGTGCTTGCATAGTTAAGAGCAACTCCAATGGTGGAAAAAAGGAACTTGCTCACAAAAAAAAAAAAAAAAAAAAAAAGGTAGCCCACCATTGTTACAACAATGACATGAGCGGCTGTTAAAATCTTGTAGCTATTTTGGGCTACGTAGCTCAAAAAAACTATAGCTCAAATAAATAAATTATTTAAATTAAATATTATGGTGAGCTCCAAAGTATTGTAGCCCACCAATGTGATAATTTATAGTTTTAATCAATTGTAATTAGAAATCTGATATGGCAAACTTAGCCACGACATCTTCTAGCTCACCATTGAAGTTGCTCTGAAGTATTGTCAGAAGGTTAACTTTATGACGATTTCCATTATACACGCAGGTGTACACTATACCCGTACTATTATTTATTTGCTCATTTGGGAGGGCTTAAGGTGAGGGAAAACGGGTGTGCGGTACTGTGTGGATGATACAACTGATGAATACTGAAACTCTTTTGCGGACTAGCCAGGGATTAAATAACATAAGTTAGGTTTGAATTTATTGTATTTTTGAGTTGTGCCTATCACAAAAACTATGTTGTGGGAGGAATTGGGATTACATTGAAATTTTAAGCACGATGGTGGCTATGTCGATTGATATTATGTAGGAGGATACTGGTGTTTGAGCTTAAGAGTAGGATGTGTATAAACTGCTGTTTTTTGTTTGAATTTTATCTCTTGGGTGACATATTGTGACCTTTTAGTTTGACTTAAGGCCTTGTTGGTGTCGGGAATTCTTGAAGTTTATTAGGGAAGCTTTCACGGAGTACCAGACATTGTTGCCTGTTTTTGTGAATGATTAAATGGACACGAATACTTGATAGTTAGTGTCGGCATCTTGTATCCTCGGTGATTGAATGGGAGATGTATTGCATCTCTTCAATCTGGTTGTTTACCAACTAAATGTAAGGTGATTTAACGGTGTTGTTCAGTTGCTCCTGTCAGTGGCGGTTTTGTGGTAATGCATCACTTATTTCTCTGAAGCCTGTGTTTCTTACTTGAGCATCTAATTACTGACACACAGTATCCAAACGTTTATTATTTAATTATGGTTATCAAGTTATTCAGAATATCGATGTGATAACAAGCAAATCTTGTTCGTGTGTATTAAACTTAAACTACAACTAGTTCGGACTTGGGAGTGAAGTGATTTTTTTACTGCTTAGGTTGTCACGATAAAGGACAGTCTGGTCTGTGATCAAGGCATACTCCGTAACTCTGTTAGTCAACTTAAAGAGGAAATAGACTATAATCCTTAACTTTTTTTACTTTGAATTGTAGCTTCATGGACGACAATTTGCAATTTACGGGATTACAACTTTGACAATGTTTCTCACTTCATCATTTTTACTGTTGAACTGCAAATTCACACCAATGTTATTATGAATTATAAGTGGTATTTCTAGGAATTATGGAGCTATGACAGCTATCTCATATCATTCCGAATCTACTATATAGCTATTGAAAGCAGATTCTGTCCTCCTAGTTAGAGTTGTAAACTAGTAACAAAGCAAATATGCTGCTTACATTGAAGTAAATTTATCTTTTGTAGTTTATAAGTTTCATTTTTGTAGGTTATAACAAATATGTTATTAAGATACCTTTCATACCTAGGAGTTGTCGTCCTTAGTTTAAAAAAGCGCGCCCAAGGCGCGCCTAGGCGCAAGGCTCACCTAGGCTCAGCCTTCGGCGCCTTGAGCCCTCCAGGCTCACTGATGTCAACCAGGCGCGCGCCTTCGTGCGCCTTAGGTAAGGCGCAAGGCGCTTGCGCCTTGTGCGCCTTCAGTCTTCAGGCGCAATAAGATGACGTGGATCTTTTATTTACATTTTTTTCTTTTTTTAATGATATAAACACACCCCATGTGACCTATCAACCGTCATATCTCTACAACCTTAGCTTTTTGGGTAGTGGAAGTAGCATAATATGAGTTAATTTTCATATTTCCAACTTGTAATTACCATGGAAGGTTCTAATTTTGGCACTTCATCGACGGGATCACGCAATACTTGTGAACCGGCAAGAAAATATGGCACTCCAATAGAAATATGTTGTTTTGAGTATAAATTGTGTTGATTTTTTTCTATACCGAATTTAAGGTTTATTAGAAAATTATGTGCGCCTTGTATCCAAAAGGCGCGCGCCTGAGCCTTGCGCCTTGCGCCTAGGCTCCATGACCCTCGTGCGCCTTAGTGCGCCTTGCGCCTTTTTAAACTAAGTTGTCGTCATGTGTACACAAAAGGAGGGCTAGACCGCTAGAGAAAAAAGTTAATTTTCCTTGTACCATGATGTACCAGACTATCATTCTGTTTATGAATTCATGATTTCAAGAAAAGACAAGCTCTGCTCCTTGTGTATAACTTTGCTCCAACTATCCAACATCCTGAAAAATGAGAAGCTACCATGGGGAGGAATTGTTCTCAGGAGTCAGGAGTCAACTGCTTTCTTCCCTTAGACGTACCCACCATCTTAAAATGGTTTAACATACTAGCTTCCACTTCCCAGCCAACAAAGCCTTGAGGATAACTTCCAAAGAGAGAACCCAACTGCAGAAGGACACAATCAGACCTCATGATTTATATGCTCTGTAGTTTGTTTTTTCACTTCTTTGTTCCAGGAATGACAGACAAAAAAACTTTCTTTAGCTTAAGAAATTTGAAGATCTTTTCTAAACTAAATTGAGTGAATTCTACATCCACTTGCAGCATTGAGTCTTCCATTTTGAATGACAATTTCCTCTTCAAGTCCCAATCTGTCCAAGTGTGCCATCGTTTTCTAGGTCTTCTGCATTTCAGCTACGCAGGTAGTATGCAGTATATAGGCTACATTTCTATTTTCCTCCTATGGGCAATAGTATGTCCTAAACTGCTTCAGTAGTTGGTTTTAAACTTTAATAGTTTGCCTTGCTGTGGGACAGAAGTGCTTTGATAATTGTGGGTCTAGGGGTTGGGGTGCGGAGGGTATGCTTCAGTTGGAACTTAACTCTGGTGCCATGGAAAATCCACCCAGATACCGAATCACCTGGACTCCCACTTGGGACCTGGGAGTATTTAATATTAATGTTCTCTGTATAGGATTACCAATATGCAATTCTCTTTTATTTTGCTACTTTCTGAGTTCAACATGGTGAACTTATCTGTAATTTACGAACAAGACATGCAGAAATTACACTTGGAAATGTTAATCATTCTAATGCGGTGCCACCGCGTCTACTTATCTTTTCTGTCTGTTTTCAGTGAGTCCTTGCGTTCTTTTCACGCTGTTTCCAGTGATTAAATTATAAATATGTACCTTTTCAACTGCAGACTATGTCATGGAAGAGATTAAGAAGGCAGGCTTTACTGAACCCACTGCTATTCAAGCTCAAGGATGGCCGATGGCCCTAAAGGGTCGTGATCTAATTGGTCTAGCAGAAACAGGATCAGGGAAAACACTTGCCTACTTGCTACCTGCTATAGTCCATGTCAATGCTCAGCCAATTTTATGTGAGTATTGGCTCTTTGAGTCTTATACTATAACTTCTAAGTTCTAAGCCATCTTCTCTGTTTTCTGCTAAACCTGTCTGCCTCTGTTACTTGACTGCATCAACTTAATTTCATATCTTTCTTCAGCTCCTGGTGATGGTCCAATTGTATTAGTTCTGGCGCCAACTAGGGAACTTGCTGTACAAATACAACAAGAAGCCACTAAGTTTGGCACTTCTTCAAGGATTAAAAATACCTGCATATATGGCGGGGTTCCTAAGGGACCTCAAGTTCGTGATCTCCAGAAAGGTAGGTGCTGCTTGAGTTTGAGATGACTTTGTCCATCAAAAGAGAGGGGACAAGGATATTTGAGATGCTTTCCTATCATATTGCGACTTTCGTGATCTGCGGTTCTTGTTTTAGGTGGTACACAAATTCATTATTATTAATTTTTGTCTTGTATTAAGGAATCTGATCATTTAGTTGATCGGGTCTCTTACACATAAAGATGTACTGTTTTTCTGCAGGTGTCGAGATAGTGATTGCAACACCTGGAAGGTTGATTGATATGTTGGAATCCCACCATACAAATTTGCGTAGAGTGACCTACCTTGTGTTGGATGAGGCAGATCGAATGCTTGACATGGGATTTGAACCTCAGATTCGCAAAATTGTGAATCAGGTATGCGACAGTCAGCATCATCTCTGTGCATTTTGAATTTCTATTCAGTATCATTATGTCTTTATTGTCATGATAGAACTTGGTCAGAACGTGTCACACTATTATCTCTTATGAAGGGGAAAGGTTGAGCTGAACTGACGTGAAGTACTTCCATATTACTAGTGATTTCACCTTACTACACCTCCCAACATAACTATCTTCATCCTCTTTTGGCTCTTCCCTTGATGGGATGAGTACTTATTTCAATATTTCTACTTGTTGGTATTGCCACTTGCCACGTCAAAAGATGGCTGTTGGACTGAATTTTTATTCTGCCCCCATCTCTTTTTAGGGATTGTATGATTGGGGGGAGAGGTTAAACAAAACAACGGAGAGTGTTCCTTGGAACGGTAAGTATATTTTTAGGCTGAAGCCCTGAGCAGATGCATGTTGGTCAACGAGTTTTTAACTCAAAGCTCAACAGTCGATTAAACTATCACTTGAAAGTTGAAACTGCCAGTCTTACATGTTTCTTGTGTAATTCACTTGTCTCGGTTTATGTTACTCTGACTCTAATTCATGTTAGATACTCAGACATTTGACACTTGGTAAGGGTGAGGAACCCTTACCCGACAGTCCTATTTTCACCTGGACACCTTAAGTATCTTGATCCGCATCTTTGTTGAGAAAAACTACAAAAATAGAGGGAAAGCAAAGTGAAAGTCATGCAATATGTACTTGAAAAATGGTTTGAGGTATGAATTTAACCAAAACTGGCCAACAAGTTAATCAAATGTATATTGTAGGTGTATCCATAATGTGAAAACACATGCTAAAGTCTTTTGGAATCAGGGATATATTCATGAATGCCATGTCATTATCATTCATCATTATCTTACCCCATTGCCTCAAAGAGGCTCCCGCAAGAAGCGGGGTAAGGGGGGGTCGGACATACACAACCTTACCCCTGCAATTGCAGAGAGGTTGTTTCCAATTGATCCAAAAGCGATAACGGGACGACCATCTTCTACTTCATGGAAAGGAAGCGAAGAGGTATTAAGAGCCATTTTGATTTAGTCCATTACATCCCACAGGCAAAAGAACAAATGAATCTTTGGCTCCATTGGAAATGGACAATCATGAATGCCATGTCTGAAAATTTTAACCTCGGTCCTTAGCGTGTCTCAAGTACTTGTACCCGACACTCATCCCGTCCCTGAGAATCACTCAGTTGAAGAAATTTGTTAATAATAAGGAGAATGTAGTTTAAAATGCATAGTTCGTTACTTACCATATCCTCACTGTCAGTTAAGGAATCCCTGAATAGGCACCATGGAGCCTAAGTCTCATTGCAGGTTGTATTGTTCGGCAGACTTTAGTTTGGATTTACGGTGGTTGGTTCAATCCTGCTGTGTAATTTTTTTGATAATTGTTTTTGTTACCTGGTGTCTCGGGCTCTCAGCTTTGGGTTATTCCTAATGGAAACTGGGGGTTTAGCTTGTGTGTATCCTTATAAAGTGGTGAATTAGACTGCATCTTAAATACGGAGTAATTAAATTTCAGCTGCGTTGTTCTGGGTACCTTTGGTGTTGTAAGCTTGTAACTTTTCTGTCACTTCAGAAAATTCTCTCTTTTACGTGTATGTTTCAGAAATAGGCATTTGGCTTGTAAGCTTAGTATAGTCAGCTCATGACATTAGGTTTTACGTATATGTTTCAGACTAATGTTCCAGCCATTACAGGTAAAGGTAATAAGTTTCATAGCAGTCGTGGCTCTTGTGGCCATGCATGTGCAAGTAGTACTTTCTTTTGTATTTTTTGCTCTCAATTATATCCTGATTTATGTGGACTTTCCCTGCTGAGCTATCAAGAAGTCGTAACTTCCCCAAATTCGTTTTTGATAGATGTTAACATTGTGTCATTCTTCCCTCAATGCAGATTCGACCAGACCGTCAGACACTATACTGGAGTGCTACATGGCCAAAAGAGGTTGAGCAACTAGCTAGGCAGTTTCTATATAATGCATACAAGGTAACATTTGACTTTCCATAAATTATTTCAGGACTGTGAACCCACCTGGTTCATTGGTGCTGATGATTACATCAAATTAAGTACACCTGAAATTGGTGAGTTATTTGGATAAAAGAAATGAAAAATTAGGTGACTTTAAGAAGGTGGTTATTAGTACTAAAGTACCAAGTACCAACCATGAATCGCAAGTGGTCTTTGCCCCCTCCAACCTCCACCCCTTACCAAAAAAGGAGAATAATGCCATTGTCATCTGTGAAATGTCGCAGTCCCCACTTTCAGTTGTGTTTCGAGCCATTGGATACTTAATGATACTTGTTGAAGATGTCAGATATCTTTACAGATGTATTTTAGTTTCCTTTTATTAGTGATGATGAATTGGATGTCCCTTGTTTTAGATCTTGTCTTGTGTTACAATGTTAGATTTTGTGAGGATGTCCATTGAGAAATATTTTAAGGTAGCTTTTTCTTGGGCATCTGCAGGTTGTCATTGGGTCTCCCGACTTAAAGGCTAACCATGCAATTCGTCAGATTGTGGAGATCCTCTCTGAGAATCAAAAGTATAAGAAGTAAGGAGATCTTTGTCCCTTTAAACACAAAGCTTAGAGCGTATCAAATATCTTGGCTTATCGATAATGTCAGCTATCTGCGACTAACCTTTGTAATATATTCTAGACTAGTGGATCTGCTGGAGGATATAATGGACGGAAGTCGAATTTTGGTGTTTATGGACACTAAAAAGGGTTGTGATCAGATTACCCGGCAGCTTCGCATGGATGGTTGGCCTGCTCTTTCAATTCACGGGGATAAGAGCCAAGCAGAAAGAGATTGGGTGCTGTCAGAGTTTAAATCTGGCAAGAGTCCTATAATGACTGCTACAGATGTTGCGGCTCGTGGTCTAGGTATGCTTTCTACTTGACTATGCTATAATATTTCAAACCATCCCATTGTCAGTGCTGCACTACAGTTTCACCTACTGTCTTGTCTGAAAGATTGAAGCCAAGGGCCTAAGACAATTGAGGGGCATCTTAGTATTTTTTTTTTGGAGGTGAATCCTAGATTATGTCCAAGGTCTCAACAAACAACCCATAACTTGCTTATGAGTAATAAGCAAATTGAATCTATTTCTTGTTTCCAACTGGTGCCCAGACCTGGTGCTCCTAAATTGCATAGGTTGAACGCATTCAGGGACCACAATACTTATATTTTTCAGAAGTTAATATGGAAAATTGGATTTGAGATATGTAATTAGGTCCCAAGTCCCAACAAACAAAATAGAGCTGCTTCTCAGAACTTGCTGTGAGTCTAACTAACAGAACTCTGAAGTTCTTGTCAACAAGGTCTCCTATTAGTCAGAAACAAGGCCGGCTTATTGGTGTGAACAACAGAAAATTGTGAGACTTGATATATCTAAGAGGATTGATGTCCCCTGTTCCTGTATAAAAGAAAAAGAACTTAGTTGTTTACATGAGTACTATTATATTGTTTTTACTCGGTATTCACTTGATTTTCTGTTTTTCTCTTGGTATGCTACATGGAATAAACACCATGTTTCACAAACTGCAGGCCAGATGCCTGGGAAGCATTACCTTGTGATCCGCTCATATATTTGGTGAGAAAATTATACTATGGTGTGTGTGATCCTTTGATGAGTTTCAACAATTGTCATCAGTTCTGCACTCCATAGTAACCAAAAAAATGCCGAGAGAAATATACTTGTTAATGTACCCAATAGTGAACTAGAGTTTGTCGGATAATTTTTTTTTAAATGCTGTTCAGCCCTCAAGTAATGTAGCTATAAATTTTAAAAGAAGTTCATCTTCTTTGTTTTATACCCTAATGCCTTAGCCCTTATTGTTGTTTTCTACTTTTCTCGGTTCTTACGAAATTGTGAAGTTGTAAACAATACTCTAATAGTCCAATGCCTTGGCCCTCATTGTTGTTCTCTTTCTTACAAAATTGTTAACTAATTTGTGACAGATGTGAAAGACGTGAAATATGTAATCAACTATGATTTCCCTGGTTCACTTGAAGACTATGTTCACCGTATTGGTAGGACAGGGAGGGCTGGGGCGAAAGGAACAGCATACACTTTTTTCACAGCTGCAAATGCCCGATTTGCAAAGGAACTTATTGCCATTCTTGAGGAAGCTGGACAGAAGGTCAATCCTGAGCTGGCTGCTATGGGCAAAGGTGCTCCACCCCCTTTAGCTGGTAAGTTGATTGTGTTTGAGGTCGGTGTTCAGTTTTACCATGTCATTAAGATCACAGGGTCGTTCTCCAGTAATCGTAAGAACTTTTCTGGACTCACTTCTGCTACAATGCATCTAGAGTTTAGATACATGCTGCAGTGCTTTATTTTGGGCTGTGGTAAGAGTCTTTTGACAGTTCGATGATGACTTGATGAGTGAACCAATAGCACAAGTTGTTGTGGTTAGTTTTAGAGATATCCTGAAAATTTTAATGGTACTCAATTTTCCATAGAAAGTAGTTTTATACTCGGTATGTATTAATAATTGCAGAATTCTTGCAATTTTATTCGTAGTGTGCATTTCAGCACAGAGCTCAAACTTGTATCTGTTTCTTTGTCTCAGGTGGTATGACAGAACGGAGGAGCCGATACAGTACCGGTCGTTCTTGGAGCTAATAGATAATGAACATACGATGTTTATTCCCCCTCGTTACATTATTTGTTTCCTTAAGCATTCAGCTTCTGTAACTTAATGCCGGGGTTAGACTAGGATGATGCTTCGGATGGTTTTGGAAGGTTATGGAGTTTCAGATAGTGTCTTTGTATAAATACTGTATCCAGAGGCTCCCGGTGCGCATAGTTGCATAGATATCTAAGTCGATATGAGACAGTGGATGTAATAGAGTTTTCAAATCACACTAGTTCTCCTACCAACAAAGAGTGGTTCTTTGATGCTCTCCTTTGTAGACGTACTTGAATTTATTTAGAAGAATGGTTTTTTTTGGCTATGCAATTAAAGAAATTGTGTAACCTTGTTCAAATCTGACAACCAACTCCAAATTGGGGAGGGTATTATCTTACAGGGATTTGTAGCCATGTAGCTATGAGGACAATCGTATATCCTTGAGGTGTCTGAGGGCGATCAGAAACCAATTTTTATTCATGGAGGGCTTGACATGTGGCACATGGGGATCAAACGTTATTGTTGTTTTTATTTTAATAGCAAAATGACATTTTAGAGATGGTGGAAAAATGTTGCATAATTATAAAATTATGAGGTGCATTAGATTAATGACAAGTGTTACCTTGTTTGATGATATTTTTAGTGTTTGATAAACGTTGCTAAATGTTGTTCGTGTTGGGGGATAGAGATAAAATATTACTCCGTATATTTTACTCCCTATTAGGTTGAAGTTCAAATTTTTGGTGTTTGATAAACATGCTCTTGACGATAACTTTGATCTTTGGGTTTTTTGAATTGAAACTTAATTATGTAGTATAACCGAAGACCGGATGAATTCATGAACGATTAACGGAAGTGTAGTTGTCCTAAAACATGTTCCTATTTTGCATCGAAATGAAACTTAATTATGAATTTACCGTCCACGCAAGATCGGAATATGGTTCATTTTTCTTTTGGTTTTCCAGGGAGCAAACCGTTATCTCAATTAGTTGTTTACATTTTAATACTTCGTATACCAATTAAATTTCAAAAGGTCTTGCGCGCATAATGTAATAAATTTATTGTACACCAGAGTAAAAGTTGACTCAAAATATTTAAAAGTTACATTTATATATGTAACTAGATTAGGTCCCGTGCATGCACGGATAATTTAAAATTATGTGACTAATTTTTTAAATTTTTTTATATTTCGTAATTTATTTGACTGAAATATTTCACTCCTTAAAGTTACTGCATGATTAATAAACGTATTTATGTAATCATTTAATTCGGATGACTCAATTTTCGCCATACTACGTATTACGTATTTTATATGCTTGATATGCTAATTTGACCAAAATACTTGATATACTAATATGTTGATTTTTATATGTTAAGTTATATACTAATATGTTGATTTTAATTTAGGTATATAATTTCTGTAATAGATAATTTCCATAACATGCACCGTAGATTATGATTCTATATCGTTTTTCCTTTTATTTTTTTGCAGTTTCACGATTATCTATCAAATCTATTACTGTAATCTATCAAATCCTTCATATTCTGTAATACACAATTTTAGTTTTAGTAATTTAAGAGCAAAAGGAGAAAAAAAAAATTGACGGAAAAAAATCGCACCAGGAATCGACACGTGTCATTCCTGGTGTCTCTTTTAGTATATAGTAATAGATAGTAATCTATTTTTTAGTGATAAATATTGTACACCACTTATAAATAAGAATTTTTGTAATTAGTACTATGTAGTTATTAGTAGTGAGTCTTAGGGAATAGGGAATCTGATTCATGGATAAGAACTATTTGATCTAATAAAAAAAACCTATCAAACCTTCACATTCAGATAAATATTGATACACACTTCAACTTTTCAAGCAATCAAATATTATGATTTAGGCTAAATGATTGTTATTAGGAAGCTAAGGAAACTAAATCCGATTCTATATATTAGTTATTTGTGAAAATTATAAATTTTGAGATTGTTTTAGGCTAAATGATTGTTATTAGGAAGCTAAGGAAATTAAATACGATTCTATATATTTACATAGACACTACGCAACTTCCTTAAAAAAAGAAAAAATAATAAACTTGTCTAAAAGTTTCGAATGACCCCCATTGTCAACGAAGTCTGGTTTCGCCCCTACTTACATTGTAAAAAATTGTGTAATTAATCAAATGGGATTTTATCTTTATATCACCTAATTATTATTACATTATTAAAATATAATGGGATTTTATTACATAATTAAATTAATAATAATTAAAATATAATGGGATTTTATTACATTATTAAAATAATATCTTTATGGCCTAATTATTATTACATTATTAAAGTTTCGAATGGCCCCCATTGTCAACGAATGGGTTTCGCCCTTGACATTGTAAACATTATTATTTTAATTATTATTATTATTATTATTTCAATAAGTTCAATAAGTTCAGATAAGTTTTAATAAGTTTCAATAAGTTTCAATATGTTCAGAAAAGTTCAAAAAAGTTCAGATAAATTCAGGTCAAATAATTTGAACAGAACGCACCCTTAATAAACGATTTGGTTCCTTAAACGGCTAAGGAAAGGAAAAGCGTACCTTAAACTGATATTCAAACCAAAAATTATACTACGTCAGTACATGGTACAACTGCACAAGTCAAACTTGTTACCTTAAACTTAAATAATTAATTTTAGCACGTAACCCTCAAAATTGGTTTATTTTTTTACTCCTACCAAGTAAAAAAAAAAAAACTAAAATGTAGAAAAAGAAAAAGTTGGGTTAATCATGAGTAATTGAAACGTGGGTTGACTATATAACTATATTCTTGTAGCAATGCAACATGGGTTAGCGGTTACTGCAGATTAACCACTTGTTAAGCATACACGTTAGTATTAAATTAATTGAAATATATTGTTTATTAATTCTTAATCTCACCATTAAAAACTAAATTATGAGCTTCTGCTTAGTTAATTAATTCTCCAGTAAACGTGAGGCTTGACAAACATGTTTGACATCTTTTTTGGATGGAGAAAAGCCTCTACGTGGTAATTTTACATTAACATCTCATTCATTCATGTTATATATATTTGTTTTTGCTTAGTGTTAGTTAATTTAGGGGAGTTTCAATAGAAACATATATATGAGAAAACGAATGATCGAGTGAGGTTTTACACTTTTACTTACTGTGTGGTGTGGTGTGTACATATATGGTGTCCTACAATTTTGTTTGATTTATTTTGGTCATTCTGTAACTGATCATCTGTGAAATACTATTTTGGCAGTAAGAAATTGATCAAGAAAGTTCAATGCCGATTGAAGCTTCTGAAAAGCAAAAGATTTGCCATGAGCAGGTATTTAAGAGAAGACATTGCTCAGCTTTGGAAGAATGGATATCACCACATTGCTTTCAACAGGGTAATTATTAATTAACTGCACAATCTGCTATATATATATAATTTGTTCATGCTCGATCAGCTCGTAACATATGCATCTGAATCTCGAAAATTGAAGTTATAAATTTATGATTTTATGCAGCTTGACCAACTATGCATGGATGAAGATATGATATTAGTGTACGAATTGTTGGATCAATTCTCCGAGTTCATAATACTCAACTTTCGACACATTCGTAGACACAAGTATGTACGTTATAATGTATGTAGCTCGATGATTTAATTTGTGTTTTTGGTTATTAATTCAAAAATCCAAAATCTATATTTGAAGGGATCTTCCCAAGGATGTAAACGAGGCTGTTTCAACCCTCATCTTCGCCTCTGTAAGATGTGGTGATCTTCCGGAGCTTAGGCTTCTCAGGAATCTCTTTGAGAAGCGTTATGGTCATAAGATTACAGTCGCCGCTGTTGAATTGCACCCTGGTAACCTTGTTAACTTACAGGTATATATGCTTAGCTTAGCTTAGCTTGCATATTTTGTCAGTAATATTCGAGCATTAATTACATTTTTTCGCCAAAAATATTGCAGGTGAGAGACAAGCTTACCCTACAATCAGTTCCAGAAGATGTAAAGAAGAAAGTGTTGGATGAAATAGTCAAAGATTTCTTCTTCAAACCAAAGTTTTCACTGCAGGCTATCACTCAAGTTAAAGGGAAAGATGATGAATGTGTGATAGAAACGGGTGCTATTCAAGTATGGAAAGCAGAGGAAAAAGGAAAAGTTGGGTGTTGTTCACAAAGCTCAATCGATTATCAGTACTGTGATCATGATTCAGTGGTTTACCTGAATGATGTACAGGAATTCAAGTCCCTTACCAAGCAAGGAATGGACAAGTACTGCGTAGATGATCAGGATCAAAGATTCTTCATGTTCACCTCGAATTTAACTATGGAAATGATAAGACAGGGATCAGAATCTAGGGTGACACAGTTTGTTGAAGACGTCCAACATGAGAATTGTTACAGTTATATAACATATGAACCATACTACTTTAACATGAATGGTAGCAATGATGGTGTTGAGGTGAGTAAGTGCAGGGCTGTCGTGCCCTATGTAAGGGATGCAACGAGACTGGAAATGGAGATGAAGAAAACAGAAATCTGTGAATCAAATTCTTTGAAACCAGAGAATAACAAGTCGATATCTCCAAAGCATGTACACCCCAAGTTGCCAGATTATGATGAGATAGCAGCTATGTTTAGAGCTCTTAAGAAACTTCATCAACTAACTCTTTAATTAAGCATCTCTTGTTCAATTCAATTCCCCCCTTAATTAGCTAGATATTATTATTCTTTCTATTCTTTACTCTGTATTATTTGACAGGATTATCTTTGTATTGTATCACAGGCACACAGCTTTAACTTATTTCTTTGAAATTACTTTTAGATATGTGCTACATTTAGCAAGCCTGTGGCCCTGTGGTACTAATCAGTAATCATGCATGTTGGACACAGGTAGGTGCATGTACGCTCTAGGGTTAGACTTTCTGACTCGAAATTGTGTCAAAATTTCCATGGTTTTTGGTGTAGCAGAGTTTTAATATGAATAGTGGAGCGTTGGAATAACCAATCTAGTAACACAAATAAGTTTTCACAAGTTACAAACTCACAAGGCAGGTCAGGTTGAGTTTGGCCTTAATCTGAAACTAAGAAATGCAACAAAGTCGAGTACATGAAGTAAATGTAGGTAGGGGGAGGGGTGGTCCTAAAACCCGTACTTTATATCTCTGATCAATGTCACATGATTCAGAAACCCGTTGATGATATGATATGGTTGTAACAAGTTCGTTATCAACTCGTGGTGAAAAAAAGATGTATTATACTTGTTCACTAATTACGTAGTAATTTACTGGACTTCGTCCATGAGGTTCTAGCTCTTGCAACTTCCTTGCCATTTTCCAGACGAAGTAAATGATGATATTCGTCAGGAACTTGAGCAGATGCAGCTGAGAGGGATTGCAACACACTATCTCTCCCACATTCTCTCCTGTACTCCAATGTTATCGATCTCAGTTCATAGTTTTCCCTCACTGCTTCCGGGGTTCCCTGCATCATTAAGCCGGAAACTAGCAGAGCTGATTATTTCCAACTTAGACTCCATATGTTGGCGGATTTATACCAGTAAAACAGATCAATTATTATTGATCCAATGTACTTGAAAATAACAGATTGAAATTGAGAGATATCTCATGATTAATGTACCTCAAGAATCCAGCATATGTACTTGACATTATTGACATGTTGATTGGGATCCAAGTCGAACCATAAAGGCTGCAATTTCAGAAATTTTTAATCATAATTAAAACTACATTATCTTAAACACATGCAGGAAGTTGATCAACGTAACTGATAATATAGTTTAGGAGTATTTAGCATAAAATTAACGGTGAATGCACCTTAATTCCTCCAAGGATATAATCGGCTTTGTCTTGATCAAGTTTATGTAATTTCCTGAGCTTATCCTCAGTAAGAGGGGGATCAATGTAATCCTTGACATAAGGATCTCCTTTAGCTTTGATCTCCTCTGGGATTTTTGATAGCCTCCTCGTTTTCTCATTAATCATCACAAACTCACTGCATTTCATTTGCATATATAATATAATCATCATAATTTAACTACATACATCCAAGTTTGTACAAGTTTCAACGAAGAGCTAGAACCTGTCAACTCGCATGATATTGTTTCCTGTACTTGCATCAATTAGTCTAGAGCTACATGTGAGGCAATGTTTTGTTAAGCCTGAGCACCAAGTCTCCACTTGAACAATATCTCCCCTGCCAATGGATCCGAATCAATAACAATAACCTGGTATTCAATGCCATCTAGCTACATCAACCACCCTTCTGATTCTCTATGTACGATTGCACACACAAAATATATAGTTTTTTTTTGTGTTAGCATCCGGCCGGTTCACCCTTAGGGCTAATCCGGATTCGGGGCGAGTTATGGGTGGTTAGGTTCCAGTCCCCTCCCAATTGTTGTTGCGAGGGATCGAACATGGGTTCTCCCTACCAAGTTCAGCCCCAATCACCACTGAACCAACAAGCAATTGGTACACACAAAATATATAGTAACACACGTTGAAATTTCTGTGAATTTAGAACCAATTAAAACATCCTAAAATGTTGGCCATTTTGGGGAATAATTATCCTACCATATATAAATATCAACCAGTAGAAAAAAAAAAAGTGGCACATAAGTGGTACACAAATGTAGAGCAATGAGAATCATGGGATAGAGGATTTTGACTCAGAGAAAGGTGGGGGACAAGAGTGAACAAAAATACTTGATTCATTCCTAAATATTTGTTACTTTAACAACTTTCTTAAGTATGTCCCATATTATATGAAGTATTGTTTTAAAAATATCAAATGTATACTCCATTAATCGGCTATTTTAGTTCATTATATATAGTTGGAGATTATCAATGTATCATAACGTTATTGTTTTAGTTAAACACATAATTCATACTCCGTCTTAGGCTTTAGTTTTGTGATTTCCATCATGACCCATAATTTAACATTTTTCCACAAACTTAAAACACGAAATCACATCCATCTACGAACTAAAAAAGATTGGGCAACCTAATATTACTTTAAATATGTTAGAATACACTCTTAACATGTTATACTATTATTAAAACGACTATTATTACGAAACAGATCCGAAGAGTAATTCACTAATTCGTCGTTACATACTTGCATTTCCCGATTTAATCCGGTGCTGGACCCAATCAATGACAAGTGTACTGAATATGACCCAACATTTTCATTAATGAATAATACAGTAGGTAGTTGGAAGGTAGAACCGTAGAATAGTACAATTCAACATTTAAACCTACCTAAATTCATCCAAAAATTAAATTCATGCAAAAAAGAGAAAAGTATTTCTTGATTAAAAATTTAAATGTCTTTTTCTTCTATTAAGAGTATAATTAATTAATGTAGTAATTAAACCATACCATGAAGGATAAGATTCGACTTGAACATGCATCCTTCCAATAACCCATATTAGGTTTCGACTAGTCATCTCCTTTGACACACCAAATCCTTCCACCACTAGTCCCGAACTTTGGAATAGGTTCACCCCCGTTTCCTGCATTCGATTTCATCATGTAAGCTTACAAACTGTAGCGCCTGTCAAGGGACCAACTCAACCAAAAGCTTAAGCTGATGGTTGAAGCCCCAAGATTAGTTTTATACTCTATCAGCGCCACAATTTTTTCCATATATTCTAAAATAGTACTCCATATATGATTTTGTAAAGTTCGGGATCAAACCTGTGTATAATTAAGCAAAGCCTCCAATGATGCTTTTTGATGGATATCAAGCTCATAAAGTCTAACCAGGAATTTTTGACCCACTACGTACTCATCTAGTGTATACCTTCTTTTTTCGGGTTCAGTCTGCACACGAAAATCACCAAAAAGACGACTCTAAATCCGTCTTATAGATTCAAAACTTGTCAAAAAGTGTAAGTTGGTGGTTGAAACGCCAAGATTGTTTTATGCTTTGTCATCGACAATATACAATTTAAAATGTATTAGTTCGAAGGACATAATAATTAAACCAATCAGCAACACGATTAGCCTCACCATAAACAGGAAGTACATACCTTGGTGAAATTGTTGAGCTTCAAAGGGTCTTGAACATTATCAAGCTTAACTTGCAATCTTGTAACTTGAGAAGGTAAATTTGGTCCAAAGTTGTAGAGAAGTGTGGCATTATTGTCGGTTGATCGTCCTCTGAATAACTTTGATGGAGGGATCGTTAATGGAAAGTTTGATAAAACAGCTGAAATTGAAGGCATTTTGATTATCTTAGATCAAATACAAAACTCACTCAAAATTATAAAGTTTTGTATTTGATCTTAGCAAACTAAAACAGAAATGTTGTTTTTTAATATGGCTTTTAAAGCTCCTCTTGCTTGTAGGTGTTGGGGAAGCTGTTGAAGTTTTTGTAGGAAGTTTGATTTTTTTGGCTCCTCTCATTTAATGAATTTGAAGTGTGGCTATGTTAGCAACACTGACATTGTCATTACTCATTACTCTTGTGCCATGATGTCCTGTTTTCTGAATGTTATTTTAGGTAAGAAGAATTGTCTTATCAGGTCAAGTCAACCCGATTCGAGATAGTGGGTTAGACCCTTTTTGAATATTGTTGGGGAGTAAGGGGTTTTCTGAATGTGAATGTCACTTGCACAACATAATAAGTAGAGCTTTGTTTTTGAAATTGAATACTTTGCTTTTGGGTTGTATAGTTTTGAGTAATCATGGACAATTCCCTAAATTCATACACTGGCTAGGCCTAGATTACTTACCCCCTAGAAAAAGAGGTTATACTTGTGATTTGTGAAACTTATCAGTACAAATTTAAACACGTTATAGTTGTGAACTAGTGTGATGTTATAGTTGTGAACTAGTGTGTGGCCCGGGCGATGCCCCGATCGCTACGTTGAATAGTTAAAATTTTAGATTTTTTTGAGCTCATATTTGACGAAGTGCATGTATACCTTAAAGTGAAAAACATCAATTAAGTTTGTCAACTACACAGACACACTACTTCATTTATCATGCCAAGTAATTTTTCAATTAGATCATATTACAATTGTATAATTTGTTTTCTAGTGGTACTAAGTGCTTCAAATTAATAACACCAAATTAGATATAAGCAACCATGCAAGGTATTTCTATAGTTGATGCTTATGAGATTCATGACATCATGTTTCTTCATAGTTGTCCTAATTATTTATTTTTATTTTTTTCAAAATATTCCATAGAAAATAAAAAATAAAAAATCAAATAAAAATTTAGTTGGTTTAGACTTCATGTTAACAATTATTTATAAATTAATGTGAAGAAAGAAACCACAAATGGTGGTTGGTTAAGATGGTAATGAGAATTATCATTCAGACATGAGGTCTAGAGTTCGAACTTCGTTGTATTGATTTTTGGTTATCCATGACATGACATACCACTTGGTGAGTGAATGACTTGGCGCAAAGGGAAGAGTATTACGTGACACATATACGTTTTCTAAAACGCCTTTTAATATATTAGTATAGATTGAAATTATATGATTTTTATTAGAACAAAAGAACTATACTAAATGACTGAAGTAAAGCACTTGATAACTACTAAAGTTATATCTTGATTTCAGATGAAAACTTTAAAAGTTAATATCCATAATTTAACTTTTCTAACAGCATTTCACGAATCTTATTATCCTATTAATTTAGGGTACATACTTATTCAAGGAAAGGTGTAAGTGAAGATATGCCTGAGTAAATGGAAGTAAAGTCAACAAAAGTCAATGTCAAAGCCATGGTATTTTAGATTTTTAGATGAACATAAAACTATTCCAGAATTGACTTAAATAATACTCCATCCGTCCCTTAATACTCGCACTTTTTTAACTGCATACGCTTGTCAATGCACAACTTTGACCACCAATATCTTTAACTACATATTATAAAAACTTATAGTAAAAATATTAATATTTTGAAAATATATATTAAGATGAAGCTAACAATATATTGTATACTAACATTTGTTTTCATATACTATGAATAAAATAGGGTCAAAGTGAATTATGTGAATAGTGCAAAAAGTCAAAACGGTGCGAATATTAAGGGAACGAGGGAGTAGAAAAATGTGTAATAAAACTAGTATTTGATCTCCAAAAATGGAAACCCAGCCCAACTACGGAGTACTATAAAGTATAAACCCAACACAAAGTCCATGGGTTTGTATCTATAAAGCCCAAGAAAAACTAAAAAGTGTGATGATTTTGTGATAATAAAATAAATAAAATCCGAGAAATTCAAACAAAAATGGCGTTCGCAAGCTCTAGAGTGGTGCTGGTGCGAGCATCATGGGACACTCAGCAAAGATTACCTTACAACCCCAACACTCCTCGCAAAATCAAGAAAAAAACCAACTCCAACTCTCTCTCCTCGTCTTCAATTTCAACCTCTCAAAATAATCAGAGCCCCCGTTTGCAGATTGATGTTGACGAGCTTCTCAAGTTCAACCCTATAACCCCTAGCCAAGGTATTAAAGACTCCATTTTTTCTGCATTTTTTACCTTCCTGGTTTTATTTGTTGCTAAATGTAATGATTCTATCGGAGTTATAGTAATTTTGTTGAATGGATTAGGAATTTTGGTGATAATGACACTACAAATTTGTTGATTAGAAAGGGGGGTTTCTGTTAATTTTTTTGCTTAAATGTGATCACTGTCTCAATCTGAAACAGTTGGGTGTGTTTTTCATCTGGGGGTGTGTTACTTTTCTGAAATTTAGTTTAGTTTTTGTCTTGAAAAATGATGGCATAGCAATTTTAGCTAATAATTTGCTCATACAATGAACTACATTTAAGGGGTTGTAGTTAGTTTGGTGAATGGTCTGTGAATTTCATGATTTTTCTGGTGAAAGTATGTTTCTTTTTGAATGGAACTTACGCTTGGTCGGGAGATGGTGGCTGGTAAAGGTCATCCATTATAGTATCAAATTCTAAGGGTTATGATTATCTGATAAGCAGTTAACTCGGAGGAGCCGGCATACCTGGGTTATGAGAGATGGTTGCCAAGCGCACCGAAGGTGGAGAAACCTCGGTCTACTCATAATGCGGCTTCCTTGGCATATATTGGAGACTGTATATATGAGGTATGATTAAAGTAATATCTATCACTGTGTATGTTAGCATCATGTGAACACATTGAATTCCATTAAATCAAATGTTTATAATTGGTTAAAAATGATACACATTGTATATGAATAAGGTTTATACTGCTGATAATCTGATAATTTCAATTTCTATAGTAAGTGCTTTTCGATTGCTTGAAATATTAATTGTTACAGTAGATGGCTAAGAAGGATAGTGATCATTGATTACTGCTTTAAGATGATCATTTGTTGTGACTTGTGAAGCGAGTAGTGTAGGAAGACATACCATTTCATTAATTGTTCATTAGCTTTTTAATACTTTTTCCATTTTATGACATTGGAAAATTAAAGTGGGACAGAGATAAAGTCTATGATTCAATCACGTAGCTCTCAACATATACATGGAGGATGCATTTTTCTTTTTTTGTGTGTTGGTGGGGGGATAAGGCTTGGGAGTTGGGGCTTTTAGATCTTTGAAGAAGTCTGTAGATTCCTTAGGGTTTCCCTCCTACTAGATTGTAAAATACAAATAAACCAACATTGCCTACCCCATATGGGGATATTGATTTTTAAAGCGGGTTGCATTAGCTTAAAACGGCTTGTAGCTGTTATTCTACGTATGAAGATAAATAATTTATGTCTTATGTCAAATTGCCAATAAAATTTTGTTGCTTACTGTTACCTTTATTGAGATATGCAGTTGTATGCTCGGAGGCATTTTTTAACACCTACACTGAATATTGAGGTATACAACGATCGTGTGATGGCAGTAGTACGGTGTGAAGCACAGGTCTGTTATTGTTGCATTTTGAAACTGGATCTCAAGTTTGTGGATGTCTTAGATAATGAAAATATTTTCTCTCTCAATCTCTCCTTTAGATTGTAAAAATGAAATATTTTTATCATTTAGGAACTTCTTTAACGTCTTATTGGACTTGACACTTCCGTAATTACTTTTTTAGATGAATGCTTGATGATGGTAATATATGTTTGGAAAGGAAAACATCCCAACCTTCCCCTCTTTCTCCATACAAGCCTTCTGTGGAATGCCAGTAGAACTTGTGCTATTTGATAACCATAGTAATGTAGATAGGAATTGTTGTTAATTGTATTTGGAGTCCTTTGGGCCTAGGACTAAGCCTGCTCCTGGGATTTTGGAGGCGGGGGGAATTTTCCACCAGATCTTAGAACATCTTGTTGTGTGATGAAGATTGAGCACCTAGTCACTCTGATATGTATAGTTACAGATCCCACCGGTTGCAGACCTTGGGATGATTGATGTGCAAGCAACTTTACCCCTAAGTAGTCCAAATTCTAAAGTATGAAGTAGTACAAAGACTATCTCCAAAGACTGATGAATATACTTGGAAGGTTTATAAAACTCCTTCAAAAGAGGACACAATGCAGCTAGTTTGAGCTGTTTCAAAATTATCTTAACTGTCTTTCCATTTCTGGTAAAATATGAAGTACGATTTATCAGATGCCAATTAGAATTCTCATCTTTGTGAAGGAGGATTCTCTTACTTACAAGGCAGCAATACCTGCTCACTACATTACACACACGGTCGGCAGATAGCTTCTCTAAATCCATAATGTTATTGCCCATACTACAATGATCCGTCTTTCCGACCTCATATTCTCTTATATTCTCGTCTAGCACTACAGAGGAGGTGAATGTTTTTTTGTTTTTTTTTCGGGGGTGGGGGGTCGGGGTGGATGGGGGGATAAGAAAACGTGTATAAGAAAATGCGAGGATTTTCTATCTCAGTCCAATTCCAGAAACTTGCAGCCTTGAAATATCGTTGCAATTTATGTTTTCGTTCAGTGTGGTACCCTCAAGAAGCTTAATCCTTCAACACTACAAAAATAGATGAGTAGTAAACCTAAAAATGAGTTAGATCAGTGTAATTATGTTTCAAAGTGTGTTCTTCTTTGCAATAAGCCACTGACTATCTAGGAATTTGGGTCTACTATATCAGTATTTGTTGTACTGCTCTGGGACTCATGTTATAGACATTATACATATTGTGTTACTTCTTTGTCAAGATCTGTTGTTTCTTATCTTTATTTGCTGTTTTGCAGGATGCCCTGCTTCAGAAACTTAGAAATGAGGACTTTTTGTCAGAAGAAGAAAGGTATTTTGTCATTCATTTTTTGTGCCTAATGTTTAAGAAATGGCCATCTGCACTGCATACTGCCTCACTGTGATGTCATGACGGCCTTAACTCCTTCACGACAGAGTCCAGGCCCTACATGATGGACTATGAGAGGAAAGAACCCCCTTGTACTTCAAAGGGGTGACTGAGGCCCAAGAGTCCAAGACTCTCATATGGAAGTCAAGCTCTTTCTTTCCATGTGGTCTGGGAATCTGGGATTGTTATGTGACCAATTCCTCAATAAAAGTTCTTTCTTTAATTTCTACATTGCTCTTATCAAGTTATTTCAAAGAACCTCCATTAGAAAATAGAAAGGGAGTTGGCTGGGTCCAGGGTCCACATCATGCGACTATTGACCTATGTGTATTAGTTGCTTGATGGATGACTGTCAGAGTATACTTGGATAGATTAATTGCTTTTATCTTGAGGCACCGTTAAGTATTACTTTGACCTTCAATTCCGTCTGTACTAATATTGCATTTGACTGTTTGGAATTGATAGGGATATTCTACGGTGGGGAAAGAACATTGCCTCATCTAAAACACGAACTACAAAACGTGCTGGTGTAGCAGTTTATAACAGAGCTTCATCTTTGGAAACACTGGTCAGTTACTGCACTCAGTTCTATTAAGATATCACATAATACTATAATAGGAAATTTGTGTTTTCAGTTCTGGAATTGAACCCCGTCATATCCCTGCACTCAGTTCTGTTTAGATATAACAGCAGTGAAGTATTGTCTTTTCACATATGGGTTTTAACTTCTTTGTTTTTCCTGTTATATCACATAAAGAATAACTAAGAAGATACCGAAGATTTTTTAATTATTTTAATGGGTAAGGTGGACCCTAACTGAAACTCAACCCTCACGGTTTTTTAGTCCAGCTTTTTCGGTCAGACACTTGGAGGGGGGGGGGGGGAGGGGTTAAGCGATCCACATCCTGATCATTAGCCATTGACGGGATTTGATCTCGAGGTTACGAGGTGAGCCTCCAATGAGTGATATTTGCAAATTCTAAGTAGTTTGTAGACCTTGACACTTGTGATGTTTGCTCTACACTTCAGATGGATTGAAACGTTGAGTTATCAAGTGATTATCAGGAAACCATATGAGGTTCAAGTGATTCTACCTTGGAAATTATTCCTATTGAACTACCTGGGGTTCAAATTGGTTCTGCCCCTTAATAACATACAAGTATTTTTTTAAGTTAAATCCTGTTTATGTGTCCTGTTAACAGTAGGATTGCCTTTGTGCTTGTGCTGAGGGTAGGGGGTCTTTCTGGGTGTATTTTAACCACTTGAACTATAACAAAATGTAATAATGAGTAATAACAGTACTGATTGACTATTATTTATCATTTCGAAGATAATGGTTGTTGTTTCACAAAGGAAAAGACAAAAAAGTGTACCAAATGCTAAAGGTTTGCCAACACCTCAGAAACCATTATTGTTCTGATTAAATTAGGAGTGCATACGGCTGTGGGTTTTTCAGAAAAAATCTTGACTACTTAGCGAGAGTTGTTCACATTTGGCTTACCTTGACGCCGCTGCTTGCAATGATCCATACGTGGTCACAGTTGCTTTGGTATTGTAGATTAAGGCAAGACAGTTCATGTGAAGAATCCACTTCTTTTTCCTGCCATCTATGTTTACTCAGAGTCCGATATGTGTCTGAGTATTAGACTTGACAATTTAACAATAACTTTCCAGATTCTTGATCCAAAATGATGTCACGTCCATATTAGGTATAAAAGATCCAACACTTGAGGTGAAATGAAAGGTCCGAGTAACATAGATGGCAGGGAAAGAGAGCTCTAGTCTTGACCCAGCTCAATTGAATAATACAGTACGATCATAGCTCTAAAATCTGAATTAGCTAGAAAGTGTTGGAAAAGGTGTGGACATGTTTCATCTTTGACTACATAACGGCGTTCATTCACTTAACCTGTTGATGGTGATTTTGTAGATCGGCTACCTTTACCTGACCGACCCAATGCGTTTGGAGGATATGATGTCAAAACTTGGATTCGCAGTGGGTGTTTCCAGCCAATCAATTATTGGGAGTGTAAATGGTAAGTTACTAATAAGGTTGAAATCTCTCTATATACATGGTTGTTTTCTCACGCTTTGATAAATGTAACAAGGCAGCATTTCACTAGACATGTCTTACGATAATTTTATACACCTAACATGCCCGAAGATGTCCGTATAATTAAAAAATAATACTTTCTGATTAAGTAATTGAGTCTTAGAGGGCTAGCATTGTACGGAGTAGCCATTTAGCCTGACTCTTTTTTATCTGAATGTTGGTTCAATCCTTGTGGCAGCGGAGTTGCACAACTTGAAGCAAAAGAAACCAAAAGAGAAGACACGTTTGCTAAGCCGGCCAACAATAGTACCGAGCAGCCTTGATGTAGAGAAAGCATTGAAAGAAAACGAGGTTGACTTGATAGCGTAGAGACATCGACAATAATCAGCTAAATTATGACTTGATTTAATTGGTTATCTTAACACAAACAATTCTAAAATTGGTTCGAAGATGGCAGAGGAGTGTATAGTTTGCTGGATATAGGTTATGTATTCGTTCTCGATCGAACTCAAGTTATAGGTCTTAGTTTCAGATATAATCTGGAATCAGGGTATGTATTTGTTTCCAAGGTAAAGATAAATGACAATTTTATGATTTACTATTATATAATGAAAGAAAATGTTAAGCTACAGAGAAGAGAAGATTAGGAGAAAACGACGGTTTAGCCTTTCATATTGTTAAGGTATATATAATACACAGGTACACAACTTAACACAACATAAACTCCTATAACATAAATTTATTAACAATATGCAACTTTACATAATAGCAGGAATTCTATATACATTATAATTCTTAATATTCCCCCTCAAGTTGGAGCATGTAGATCATCAATGCCCAACTTGTGCATAAGAAACCCAAACTGTTGTCTTCCAAGGCTTTGGTCAAAATGTCTGTAACCGTTGACCGGTGGGGACATATGACGTAGACAGGTTACTCTTCAATATATATGTCATCACGAACAAAATGATAGTTGACCTCAATATGCTTAGTACAATCATGAAACACTGTATTCTTAACAATATGTAGGGCAAAATGACTATCACAGAATAGACCTGGTTATCGGGCGGGGCGGGTCAGGGTCGGTGCGGGTCAAAAGAGGGTCGGGTATTGAAAGGGTCATTTTTAGCGGGTCGATAGAGGGCGGGTCAAAAGCGGGTCGCGGGTCAATAGCGGGTCATTAGTGGGCGGGTCAATAAACGAGCAATGAAAAATGAAAAACAAAAGAGCCATGTGCAAGTACAAGTAAATACGAAGCTATACACGTAATTTTTTGTATCATTACTATTTTAATGTTCAAAATAATTGTAGTATAAGTTTGACCCTATAATGACCCTGTCCAATAGAGGCCCTGTCCAATAAGAGCCCTGCCCAATAAAAACCCTATTAACTTGACCCTAACCCGATATCCATTGGAATACCCTGTCCAATAACCAGGTCTATCACAGAATAATCTCATAGGCTTAGAATGCATGACAACAAGGGAGGACAATAATGACTTCAACCATTTCAACTCACAAGTGGCTACGGCCGTGGAACGATACTGTGCTTTAGCAGACGAACGAGACATTGTAGGTTGCTTATTTGTTTTCCACGACACAGAAGAACGCCCCAAAAATACCAAATAACCTGTCAACGATCGTCGATTCAACGGACAAACGCCGAATCACTATCACAAAATGTTGTCAAACTCATGTCTGACATAGGACGTAGCAAGATTCCTTGTCCTAGAGTATCCTTTAGGTATCGCAGGACACGAAGGGCTGCATTAGACTTGATCAAAAGGCGGGTCAGGCCGAGGGCATAAAAATCTGCCCATTATGTCAGGCCGGGCCAAACTTCGAGCCGATTTTTTGTGCCCAAAACCCGCTATTTCAGGCCACAAATAGCGGGGTTTTCGGGCCACTTTCGAGCGGGGGCAAATTTTTAACTAAATTTGTTGTTTTACGTTGACCAAACCCCGCAAAATTTTTAAAAAGTTCGGGTCGGGCCGAAAAATTCTGCCCAAAACCCGGTAATTTTCGGGGGCGGATCGGGTCGGGCCAGCGGGTCGGGTCGGGCCAGCGGGCCGGGTCGGGCCAGCGGGCCGGGCCATCGTTGATCAGCTCTAGGCTGCATCCCATTGTAGGACCTGCGGACAACTCAAAAATTGGGCAAGAACATGAACAGAATAACGTAACTTAGGACGAGTAACTGACAGGTACACCAGTCGACCAACTAACCGACGATACTTGTCCGGATGCTCAAAAGGGTCACCAAACGCATGCGCAAGACGATGATTTTGCTCCATAGGTGTGTCAATAGGCTTACAACCTAACATTATGACTTCCGTCAAAATATACAGAGAGTACTTACGTTGACATAAAAAAAATACCTTCAGGGCTATGTGCAACTTCTATGCCCATAAAATATTTTAATACACCAAGATCTTTCATATAAAAACAGGTGCTCAAATAAGTTTTAAAGCGCTCAATCGCATCATGAGAAGAGCCTGCAATAATCAGATCGTCCACAAAAACAAGAACATGCAAAGAAACACCTCCTTGCACATAACTAAATAATGTGTAATCTGCATATGATAGTTGAAAATCAAAGGCCCTCAAGACACTTGACAACTTTGCAAACCATTTTCGCGGGACTTGTTTTAAGCCATACAATGATTCTCGTAATCTGCATACCTTTCCAGGAGAGGAGTACCACAACCGGGTGGAAATTGCATATATACCTCCTCATCCAAATCTCCATGTAGAAAGGCATTATGAACATCCATCTGGTGTAATTCTCAATTCATAGTTACCGCAACCGCCAGAAACAAACGCACAGTGCCCATTTTTTCCACAGGCGCAAAAGTTTCATTATAATCAACACCTTCAATCTGCCTATTACCATGGACAAATAACGTCATTTAAGACGTTCAACTTTTGACTTGTCGGTGTATTTAATTTTATACACCCAACCACTACCAATAGCCTTTTCATACAAGATTTAGTTTTGTAGTGCTATTTTGAGCCGAAATTGTATGTTAATGTGAAGATTGGTTGTTGATTTTTAATATCTCGAATTATAAATAAGTAAATATTAGTATAAAAAGGATAATTTTGGGGGGAAAATCGGTACGAATCTAACAAGATCCACTCTGGATCACAAAAAAATGACCATAGGTCTAGTGTACATAGTGTTAAAATCGAAATGGTGCGATATTTAAGAAACGAAAGAAGTATATATACTCCAATCAATAATTTTGGTAATCAACAATGAAACATTCCTGGAAAAAAAAAAGGGAAAAATTACTTTATATAATCCAACTTTTCGTCGATTATCCGTTAATAATTCAACCTTTTAATTATTATCTAATAATCTAACATTTGCACCCCCATTAACTTCTATTGCACCTAACAAGTCACCAATTTGATACAACAAGGAACTTATACACGTGTCAAGCAACAATTCATTATAATTTTTTAAAAAACTAATTTGTTTTTATCTTTTTCTTTTCCTTTCTTGTTTCTGGTTTCTTTTTCTTTCTTCTTCCTTCCTCCTTGATTTCATGATTTGATTAAATTAAAAATCAATTCCTTTCCCCCAATTTTGAGCCAGAAACCGCATCAAACATTGGAAATTAACAACCACTTCGACTTCGTCAACCGCATCTAGCTATTTCGTCAAGTATTTATCAGTCAACCGCATCGATTTCGTCAACCGCAAGAATGATTTCGTCAAGTATTTTAAGATTGGGTCTTTCTCTTTGTGATCTCATTGGAGTTCGTAGTGAAGGTAGGAGAGAGAGTATAATGAATAACGCAAGTGATAAACCCTAAGATTTTGGAAGAGAAAAGGGGCGACCATGGTGGCTTGCTGCCATGGATGATCCGAAAAATAGAGGAGGGAAGGGGGGAGAGAAAATAAATAAAAAAGTTGATGAAGCTGTTGGTGTTTTTGTTTTTTTTTTCGCAAGAGCAGAGATCAGAGATGGGTTGTTAGGATGGAGGAGTGACAGAAGGAGAGGAAAGAGGAGGAGAGAGCATGAAAAATGAAGAAAAAAAATTACATTATCTTTAATTTTATTTATTTTGACTTTTTTAGCCGGTTTTCGGTCATTTAGATGTACTAGGGGGGCGTTTGGTTGGGGGTATTTAGGAAAGGGAAAGAGAATCAAAAGGAGTGATTCCCTTTGTTGTTGTTTGTAATGTTATTTCAATCATTCCCTTTACCCCTTGATTCCCCCAAATCCCTCTATATTGATTCCCCACCCCCCCTAAGGTATTGGCATTCCCTTTCCCTAAGCCACCATATACCCTCAACGCACCACCACATCCACCATGACCAACTCATAACACCACCTCCCTCCACCTGAGCCACGCTAACTGTCAACCTACCCTCGTCGTCGAACCACCGTTGACCACCCATCGTTCGCAATAGGAGGAGTCGAGAGGGAATCGCGGGCCAGTGGCTGGTGGACGGGTGGCGTCGATTGGTTGGGAGAGAGGGAGTCGCGGGTCTGGTGTTGGTGGACTAATCGGCGAGTTTGGGGTTGGTGGGTCGGCGACGATTGGTTCGGGGGGAGAAGGAGTCGCCGGTCTGCTGTTGGTGGACTGGTCGGCGGCGACTGGTTTGGGAGAGAGGGAGTCGCGGGTTAGGGGTTGGTGGGTCAGCGGCGATTGGTTCGGGTGAGAGAGGGAGTCGTCGATCTGGGGTTGGTGGACTGGTTGGCGGCAATTGGTGGGGTGGTGGACTGGTTGGCGGCGATTGGTGTGGGTGGTGGGCTGGTGGTGGACTGGTGGTGAATTTTTTAGGGTTTCCTTGGATTTGTTCAAACAAACAACTCTTGCAATCTAAGGGATTTACTTTCCATTCCATTCCAAACCCTTTCTTGATTCCATTCCCTTTACCCCGTGTCTAGCAAACGGCCCCTAGAAGTTATTGGGGTGTAAATGTTAGATTATTAGATAATAATTAAAAGGTTGGATTATTAACTGAAAATCGTTAAAAGTTGGATTATTTAAAGTAATTTTTTTTTTAAAAAAAAAGATATTGCTTTTGTTACACAAATATCGCACAATTTGACTTTTATACTATTTGTGTTGTACATTTGACCATCTTTTGTAATATATACGTAAGACAATATGTAATCGTGTAAAATCTTGTTAGATTCGTAACGACATATACTTTCTAAATATAAAAAAAATTATTATAATTTTTACTTATGCATATTAAAAGTAAAATTTATGTGTTGAAAAACGTAAGTCGACATGGCCAATATCCGAGAAACGGAGCAACCGCAAAACTTATACTCGAAAATACGAAGTATAAAACGGAAGAAGTACTATAAGACGGTGGATAAGATTCATGATATTAATATTCTGAAAATGACTTGGAAAGTTTTTGTTAGTGGTGGTATCAATTGGGCCCTTCTAGTGGACAACAGGAATAACAGGACCCAGAAAAACGCAATTAATTGGGCCCATTTTATGATCCTTGCTACTTGGGCCATTATCCTAGTAGTTAAGATTATAGACAAGATTATCCGTAGTGTTATCTTACTAAGTACTCCGTAATTTCCCTCAAAAAAAAAAAAAAAAAGTACTCCGTAATTTATTAGTTAATTTATTTGGAAATGGATTTGATGTTGATCTGAATGCCATCCTCAGTGGTAATAAACATAAACTGTCATTTGATTTTGTTGGAAGCTGATGTGGCATCCTTGTCGGTTAAAGTTCATTAAACTATTAGCAGGTTACTGCCTTGTCATCAATATTATCCATTAGATGGAAAATTTTGATACTCCGTAGTCTATACTACTCCCTCCGTCCCGGAATACTTGACCTGTTTTCCTTATCGGGCCGTCCCTTAATACTTGACTTGTTTCTAAAAATGGAAATATTCTAACAATATTATATTATTTCTCACTCCACCCCTATTAACCCATCTACCCCCTACTCCATACAAAAAATAATTAAAAATTCAACCCTTACTCTCCCCCAACCCCACCTCTTAACCCATCCCCCACTAACTACATTAAAATAATACCCCACTATCAACTACTACCTATTAAATTAAATAAGTCAATTCAAGTCCCTTAAACTTTGTGCCGGTCAAACCGGGTCGAGTATTCCGGGACGGAGGGAGTATCTACCTTCCACAAGTTTGTATGTACCATTTAAAATAAGAATCAAGTATAAACATATGTAAAAATGATATTTTTTTTTTTTAAAGAAAGTAATTTACTACAACCACTACTATTGTAATATTTACCAGTTAAGAATCAAGTGTCAAAATAATGCGAATTAAATTCTTATGAACTTTTTCATCTATTATAAAATATGGTTGTTAGAGGGAGTGATGATTAGATAGCCACCTTAACAAAATCTAAGGCATACAATTGTTGTTGTTCATGGATAAGGAAGGTGATCATTATGAGAATTGAGAAGCTAAATCCTTTCTATTATGGATAGGCATGCAACCTAAGACAACCCTTCATTATGTGGGACTGTGGGACAATTTATAGACTTGTGGTCTATCCTTTAATATTGGAGAAATGTTGCTCTCATTAATCTTTGATATTTCTAACAATAATTTCCCCACCAATTTATAAAAGAAGAAAAAAAATGTTGCTTTATTTTAGTTTAGATAGAGGTTATCCATATTCTAAATGTAATGAATTAACAAATTAATATTGCAAATGTGTAGGTAGGACAATAGAATCACTTCACATAAAATATATCTAACACTTAAAGTAGATTTATCAATTATCATCCAATCAAATGCTAACTAAAATCATTAATTAAATCAAAGGTTATTTGAATGGAACACTTGAAAAAAAATTGTTAGACTTATCTATATCTTTTAATCTTTATCAAAATTGTGGTTTTGAGCATCTTCTATTGATTGACAAGACTTTCTTTATAATAAAAAAAAAGTGTTGATTGTAAGATATAATTGTATCCCGTAATAATTTATGTGAATCTTTAAAGATTCCAATATAAATAAAATTAATACTCTCTTGATAATTATTTAAGAAAAATAATCATCATTTGATATCTTATTTGATTCATCTCCATATTCGCATTATTTATGTTTTTAGTAGTATGTATTCAAATATAATACTAAAAATATGATGGAAAATTACATGTACGAAACTACTAATTTCCCACCCATATAATATTTTTTAACTAAAGTGCCGGGGTTTTCCACCGGCCAAAAATAAAGAATCGAGTTCTTCTAAGTTCTAACATGGTCATCTTTGGTGGGTGGGAAAGGAATGGGCCCAATGCAAAGCGCCATGGTTAGACCCTTGGGTGTACATAATCCAATAAAGGAATTTGGCTGGTTGAGCCCAGTGGTCCCTAATGGTTGGTTTATTTTCAGCATTCTGGTTTGTCTACCTAACTTAGGTTCTATCTTTACAAAACTACTACTCCGTATATGTTATCACTCCAATAAGGTAAATAGAACAAAGCCTAAATAAGCTTTTAGGTATTACTACCCTTCGTTTGTTAAAGAGTCAATTGCAGTAACCATTACATAAACAAAACATATAACAAGACTGAAACTATAACTCAACTCGTTTTTTTTATATATAATTATTGTTATTATCTTTAAATTTGTGACACACTACAAAATAAAAGTAAAGAAGAATTTACTAATACAATTTAAATTTTCATGCAAAAAACGTATTTTTTTTGTTTTTGGATATAGAGATATAGAAAAGTGACTATATTGGAGATAAGATACTTGATGCCTTGAGCTTGAGGGCACATACGTACATAACTTTAGAGCAATCCAAAAACACAATGTTGTTGAGGTCAAGAAAAATGCGGAAACAAAAATTCGTGTGGTTTCTCTCGAATATGGATGTGGATTCACCTTGTCCAACAAATTTGGATATACATTTACTTCGTTAAATTATTACTCCTTCCGTATCAAATTTGTCTTTTAGTTAGATTAAAGAATTGTATATGAGGACGATTGAACAAATAAGGTATAAGACAAACAAATAGTGACATCTATTTATGATATATAGGCAAATTTTTAGAGATTATTTTTCCTACACACATGCAATTTCTTAATATCCGTGATTTAACCAAATATGAATATCATTTAGAAACGGATGGAGTATTACATACTACTCCGTATTTTAATCTTGCAAAACTATTACACCATATTTATGAATTTATATTACTCCTTCCGTTCTCGAATATTAGTCTATTTTGGAATCTTATCACTATTCAAAATGTAAGAAAATCATCTAATTTCTTTTGCAATATGAAGTATATTTCAAACTATATTCATGTGAGATCTAGTTTTGTTTGTCTCAATGTGTAGTTTAACAATATCAAATTTTTACATTTCTTTAACGTACGTATTTGTTGATATTTACGTTTAAATATTGAGTTGAAAATAACAAAAACAAAAAAAAAGTCAAAATATGACTAATATTTAAAAGCGGATAGACTACCGACAATTGTCCGAATTATAACATAACTTTATTTGTCTTCAATTAACGAGAAGAAAGTCTAACAAAAATGACCGTAGGTACTTTGTGTATCGGGAGCTACAAATGCATATCTGATATGTGTGGTAATACACATATCAGAGTAAAAGACAAAATAGAAAAAGATAATATAACAAAAAGACAAAATACAAAATAGCAAAAAGGCAAAAAAAAAATAAAAAAAATTGCTGGCAATTAAATTTTTGAGATTGATTATGAATACGAAAAAATGAAGAAATGATACTTTAAAAAAAAATTGTTACTTGTTTTAAAAGAAATGATACTGTTTTTTTTAAAGAAATGTTACTTGTTTCAAAAGGAATGATACTTGTTTTTTAAGAAACTGTACTTTTGAAAAGAAAAAAACTTTCTCTCTCTATTGTCGTCTCCTTCTCTTTCTATTTTTTTTTTTCTCATTCTCTCTCTGTTTTGTTTCTCATTCTCTTTCTGTTCTAATTGTATGTGTGTTTGTTATTTAGTGTTTTGTTTTTATCTATTAATCTTTTTCCTTTGTCATATTGTGAGTGTCATTTGTCATGTTGTGGGGTGATATGTGTTTTTCCACACATATCTGATATCCGCTACGCCAACCTCCTTTGTAAGCGAAAACAGTAGCCGGTAGCGAGTTGCACGATAGCTATAGCTAATACATAAAGATAAGATCATATTAGTACTTTGATTAATTTGATTAGCTAAAGTGTTTTGCCTATAACTTCATGTGAGGTCGTTTTATGTGACAACTGGAGATTATAATCAGTACTTTGATTTGATTAGCTATAGTGTTTTTTCTCATATAATAATGTTACAGTTGGATACTTGAATGTCTTAATAATATTACCAAATATTACGAGTAGTATTCATGAATTTAAGAGAGGGGATGAGATTGAACATACTTGGCATTTTTATCCTTCCAAAATATATAAAGAAAACGTCAATATACAAAATAGTGTGTTTTATTTACCTGATTAAAATTGGTTTTTGTACTGTAATTGTATTGACTTATAACTTATTAGATGGAGTATATTCTGGTTATAAAATGATTTTTTTTTCAAGGGCTACCAAAAGTAAAAAAGCAAAGCAACTTAGAAACGAAATGAAAAGAACTAAATTAAGATGACAATTGATGAGCACCGGCAACGGCAACGGCCGATAATTAAGAGAAATTTTGGTCTCCCTTATTGTAGATTGAATTTAGATCGATATCTCTTGTTTTTCATTTTCTAAACTCATATTGACTTCCTAAAAATAAAAATGAATCTCATAAAACCTTCGTGCTTGGTGTTTGAACAATAGATACAAAGTTTTCAGTACGAATAGCCAAATTATTGAACGCATGCAAACAATTCCACAAAGTATTAAGTACTTCATGATTTCTTTTTTGTTCTTTTTTTCTTCAAAAGAAATAGGAAAATTTGTCAAAAATAACCTTTTAAAACACAAAAATTGTGAGAAAGGACCTTTTAAAAAAAAGTTGTGAAATAAAGCCCAATTGGAATTTTTTGTTGTGAATCAGGACCAAATGGGATTTTCCGGTAGTCAACGACTATTTTCCGGCGTTGACCGTCACGTGACACGCACGTGTTTTATTTTAAACAATTTTTTTTTTCAACACTTCCCTCCATTTTTCCCCCACTCCTTTACTATCCTAACTACCCAGAAACCCAAAAAAAAAAAAAAAAGCTTGCACTTTCTCTCTCTTCACTACTCTGTTGCTTCTCCTTCCTCTTCACCTCATTAATGGCAAATACTCTTGGTGAACCCTAAACCCATCATGAAAATCGATCCATTACAGCAAACTTGAAGCATACATTGCAGAATGTATAAAGATCTTAATCCCACCATTATACACCCACCCATCTTCACTAATCAAACGCTTTAACCCCATCCAACTCGCCGTTAAAATTATAACCTAGTCAACGACCCATACACCCTCTCCAATGGCGATTTTGGCCATCTTCTTCAGTTCTGCGCAAAAAATCGTCTCATACTCCAAGGAAAACAACTCCATGGTCGTATTATTGATCTTCAATTTTACCCTGGATAACTTCCTTGCTTCAAAACTCATCAATTTCTACGCTAAAATAGGTAACATCATTCATGCACGTAAGGTGTTCGATGAAATTCCTCAGAGAAATACTTGGTCCTACAATGCTATGTTCATAGCTTATTAAAGAACCCTAATTTCAAGATTCCCAAAATTGGAGAAACGAGAGCAAAAAAATTGGGGCTTTTAGTATTACCTCGTACGAAAAGGGCCGAAAAGCAATTGGGTTGTGCGAATTTGATTGATTTCAACCGAGTAGAAGAGATTTGTGCTTGGAATGAAGAAGAAAATGGAGGAAGAGCAGCAGAGCAGGAGAGAGAGAGATTCGACCCTTTTTTCTTTCTTTTTTTAAGTTAATAAGTTAGTTGGGGTGGGGAAAAAATTAGAGGGAAAAAAATCGTTTAAAATGAAACACGTGCGTGTCACGTGGCGGTCAACGCCGGAAAGTAGTCGTTGACTACCGGAAAATCACATTTGGTCCTGATTCACAACAAAAAAATTCCAATTGGGCCTTATTTCACAACTTTTTAAAAAAAATGTCATTTCTCACAATTTTTGTGTATTAAAAGGTCCTTTCTGACAAATTTTCCAAAGAAATATTAGTACGATATTTTTATATTTTAAAGTTGATCCTTTGAATTATTTAATTTTAGAGGCCCAATTATATAATAATACAATTCCTCATAAAATGTAGAAAAATTTTATCATTCTGTGCTACTTGTTTAACGAGAATTGTAATAAATCAAACTTCTTTAAAAGTATAAAGCTCGCTATGCACTCGAAAAATGTTACGGAGTACTTTGTATTTTTTAAAGAAATTCATCCTAAATTATTGTTTTAATTTGGACTAAGATACTCAGCTTCTATTTTAGCCCACAAACCAAAATTTCTAATCAACTGATTTTTAATAAATTGTCATCAACCTTTCACCATTCCCCCAACGGAAAATAGAATAGTTGTGAAGCAAATCAGGAAAAAAAATGGACCCCTATTACTGAATTCTGGGATCCGCCCCTGATCTTCCCTACTATAGATTGAATTCAGGCATCTCCTGTTTTTCCTTTTCTAAACTCATATGGACTTCCCAAAAATAAAAATAAGTCCCATATAACCTACGGTGCTTGGTGTTTGAACGATAGATATAAATTAAGTAGCCAGTACTAATAATTGAACGCATGCAAACAATTAATAATGGAAACAATAGCTTGAAGGATAAGGAGATTTATATTCGGCTATACTAAAAAGTCGCAACTAATAGGCCGGGATCGAAAGCATACATCAAACGCTTTAGCCCTTCAAGAACCACTCAAGAGCTCCAATGTTGGTCGATCAAGAGATAATTCTTATTGGAGGGCTACGTGGAGAGCCACTCCAAGAGCTCCAATGTACATGCTATTTAGAAAAAAATACTTGTAAAAGAAATGCATCAAAGCTTTAGCTAAGAGCATGTACATTGGTTGACTCTTCAAAAGAGCTCTTGGAAGGTTCTCCACTCTCTCTCTACCACTATCTCTCTACAAGATACACTCAAGAATTCATTACACCCAACATTGGTTGGTTCCCCAGTCAAGTGAGCTCTCCAATATCTTATTAACTATTTGGTGGTCCATAATTAATTGTTTTTTTAACCAAAATTACTATCCTTCCTTTTTTTTTTATAACAAAAATCAATTTTTGGAGGGTTTTTGGGTAAGAACTACCTTGAAATAGCTCTCCATGAAGAGCTATTCAATTGTCCCTCAAAAACCACTCAAAAGCCTCACTGCCAATAAAATAGCTCTTGTTAGAGAGATACTCGAAAAGCTACTTAAAAAGCCACTCCAAAAGCCCCAAAGGCCAAAGTACATGTTATATGCTTACAGTATCACAGTATTTGAGCCACTGTACTGTCGTCCACTCGTATAACTATAATGTTAGACTAATGAGTAACAACTTTAAGGCATTGGACCGTCCAAATATATAATGTCAAAAACTTTAACAATAACTTATTGACTCCCCATATTCTGAATATCCTTCATGTTTGGTAAGGAGGGTAATTCTCATTCATTAAGAATAGAAACCAAAATTAAATACGGTAGTACTCCGTAATACTCCCTCCGTTCCTAAATGTTTTTCCCGTTTCTATTTCGAGCGTTCCTATATGTTCTTCTCATTTCTATTTGTGGATATTACTTTTTACCATAAATTTCTTCACCATCCCTTATTTAATTCATTCACATTTCCCTATTCACCCACCCAACCCCACTTTTATGATTTTTTATTACTTTATTAAAAATATCTTCTCTCTCCTTCATTTCTTTATTACTTTCCTTTACTACGGAGTACTTTATTACTTTCTCTTACATTCAATCATTACTCTTACACCCAATCATTACAAGATTCCATTTTCTTAATTCCCACATCAATTCCCAAATGGAAAGAACATAAAGGAACAGAGGAAGTCCACTATTACCATTCTTTATTTTAGGATTTGGGCCCACCTTCCTAGAAAAGAAACCATTGCTTCCCATTTTATGTCCCTATTATATTTTATTCCATACTCTTTCAAATAACACAATTTCTTATTTACAAGTGGTGTATAATAGTAAAAGTTAACTCAAAATGCTTAAAAGTTAAGCTTATATAGGTAAAAGTTATTTATTTTTTAGTGATAATTTTTTTTATTTTAATAAAACTTATTTCTTCAAAATCACTAATAATACATAAAATTAATCATTTAACCCTTTAAAATGTTTATCTATCAACTTTTTTTTACAAATATAAAAGTTAATCAAAATTATGTAAAAGTTACAAAAAAAATGGGTTAAAATTTATCTTGGTGTACAATAATACACCTTGTGCGCGCAAGACTTTTTGTTCAAATAATCAAATGTAACCAAAAACTATTCCTCTCCAAATTAAGGTATCGGTATTTTTTATTTATTTTTTTAAATCTATTTTTGTTGTATAATCGAATCGCCTTATTTTGGCTTTATCATCAGTTTTTTTTTTTAAATTGTTGTGAAGGTGAAGGTGAAATATAAGAGCCTTTGAAGAGAAAATATAACAAAATAAGATTAGTTACACGCAGTTTACACATACATTTGTCCAAATTCATGCAAAAATCATGATGAGAAACTAACGAAGATTAGTCATATAAAAAACCCTTGACAATGGCGATTATTACTAATTACGGAGTACTAATTTAAACAAAAACAAATCCAAAATGATTTACGTACTATTCAACGAAAAAAGTGTAATGTACGTACTTACGTAAGTGCCACACTCTCATGCATTGGTTACCTTCCATCATCATCATCAATGATGCACCATCGATCTATTCTGTTCCAGTCACTTCAACTTGAAAACTTATTGTTACTGTAATTTGGTAGAAAAGCTAGTTTCAGTAAGGATCAGCGATCACTTATTCACACGCAAGTTCATCATCATGCATGTAGCACGAATGCCACGGATTTTGAAAGTCTTCTAATCATCTTAAATTTATGCAATTAGGAATTGCAAGTTTAAGGGTGTAAATGAGCTGAGAATCTCATTAAATAACTCGAGCTCGGACTCAGAAACGACTCGTTTGTTTAATAAATAAATCGAGCATATTCAGATATGGAAGCTCGTTTAACAAATGGGCAATTGGACATGGACATGTACATGAACATATATATACTTGTTTTTTAAATTAGTTCATGACCAACTCTACTTTTTTTTTAATTATATTCATGAACATAAATTTAATTCAGAAACAAATCTACTTATTATATCATCACCAATATTTACCATATATAAAGCTTTATTTTTATTTTATTTTTGGACATAAGCTTATAGAACAGGCTAAAAGAAACTAAGCAAATTTATTAAAATACAAAAGTGTTATAACGGATGCAAAGAAAGATTAAATTAACGTAATTAAAGAACGCAGAGATTTAACGTGGTTCACTAACAATGTGTTAGCTACGTCCACAGGCAGAGGGGAGGAAATTTTATTGATCTTGAGGAATACATATTACAGAATACGGCTAGGTTATGACCTAAATAGTTTATATAGTACTTTCTAGACAGATGCGGAAAATCCCAGAAAATAGGCCCAAAACAGATAACCCGTGTCCAAAATAACAGATACCGTAAAGTTTGGGGTCGTTGCCCCCGAACCCCCATCGGGGACCACGTTGCGTCCCTGAACCCCTAAACCAGGGGCGAGATCCCCGTGTTGGGGCGTTGCAGTAAGGGGCTTGACCGATTCAAGGCATTATCTAACAAATCTCCACCTTGACTTGAATCCTCTCACAAATAACAGATGTACCAGATGCACCATTATAATGCCAGATGTACCAGAAACTCCTCTGCCTCGGATTTTGCCCTCAAAAGGGCAATCAACAACTCCTAACATTTAGCAAGTTCAAACAGTGTTGAAACTTGCTATGTGGAACCGGCTTGGTGAACATATCAGCTGGGTTATCAGCAGTACCCACTTTGTTCACCTTAATTCTCTTCTCTCTTCGCACTTCTCAGTAAATGATACCTTACATCGATGTGCTTAGTCCTCTCATGATGTACTTGATCCTTAGCAAAACAGATTGCACTGAGACTGTCACAGTACACTATAGCTTGATCGTGATGTAGACCCAAATCACTAACCAACCCTTTCAACCATATTCCCTCTTTTGCTGCTTCTGTCAATGCCATGTACTCTGCTTCTGCCAATGCCATGTACTCTGCTTCTGTAGTAGACAAAGTCACCGTAGGTTGCAAACTAGCTTTCCAACTTACAACTGAACCACCAAGATTGAAAGCATAACCAGTCATAGATCTTCTACTGTCAACATCTCCAGCATAATCAGAGTCTGAAAACCCTGTCACCAAACACTCTGTATCACCTCCATAAATGAGACCAACATCAGATGTACCTTTTAGGTACCGAAAAATCCTCTTCACAGCTTGCCAATGCTCCTTTCCAGGTTCACCCATAAACCTACTAACCACACTAACAGACTGTGCTAGATCAGGTCTAGTGCAGATCATTGCATACATCAAGCTTCCTATTGCACTAGCATAGGGAACTCGAGACATGTACTCCTTCTCCTCAGCAGACTTAGGTGCAAAAGCAACAGACAGATGTGCATTTGCAGCACTAGGAGTATCTATGGGCTTTGCTGTAGACATGCCAAATCTTGACAAACTCTTCTGAATGTATCCCTTCTGTGATAAGAAGAGCTTCTTTTTGCTTCTATCCCGATAAATCTCCATCCCCATAATTTTCCGAGCCGCACCCAAATCCTTCATCTCAAACTCAGCACTAAGGAGATCCTTCAACTTCTGAACATCAGACTTGTTCTCTGCAGCTAACAACATATCATCTACATACAGGACCAGATAAATCAATGAACCATTTTCTGCCTTGCTATAGTAAACACAACAATCATACGGACTCCTGGTGTAGCCAATCTCTATCATATAGCTATCGAATTTCTTATACCACTGCCTCGGAGACTGCTTTAGTCCATACAAGGACTTCTTCAACTTGCAAACATAATCTTCCTTACCAGGAACCTGAAAACCATCTGGCTGAGTCATGTATATCTCCTCTTCCAACTCTCCATGCAGAAAAGATGTCTTCACATCTATTTGTTCAAGCTCCAGATCATGATGTGCAACTATTGCTAGTAGCACCCTGATGGAAGTGTGTCTGACCACTAGCGAAAAAATCTCATTGTAGTCTACTCCCTCTCTCTGAGTGAACCCTCTAGCTACTACTCGAGCTTTATACTTGATACCCTCAACTGATGTTTCTCCTTCCTTCTTCTTATAGACCCATTTACAAGTGACGATCTTTCTGTCTCGAGGTCTCTTGGTTAATTCCCAAGTCTGATTCTTATGAAGTGACTCCATCTCATCTCCCATTGCAGCAAGCCATTGGGTAGACTCAGTACATGTAACTGCTTCTTTGTAGGTGGATGGCTCATCAGGGTTAGGATCCACCTCTTCAGCAACCTGTAGTGCATATATAGGCCACCATATCTTCAAAACCATATCTCTTGGGAGGCATCCCATAATTAGCTCTCTTTGACCGATCAAGAGCCAAACTGTGCTGATTCGCTACTGGTAATGAAGAACCCGATGGTTCTGATTCTGACTGTGGTTGTTGACCTTCATCTTGTGGTTCACTCTCATCTAGAGTGACTTGCTGCTCCACCTGTTTCTCAACACTACCACTTTCTGACACAACAATAGACTTCACAGTAGGGTTAAGCATAGAATTTTCATCAAAGACTACATTTCTACTTAGTATAACCCTTTTTTCATATGGGGACCAGATTCTATACCCTTTAACCCCATCCCCGTAGCCTACAAATACTCCCTTTTTAGCTCGTGGCTCTAATTTACCCTCATTTACATGATAATAAACAGTATAACCAAAAGCTCTTAAACTAGAGTAATCAGCAGGCTTACCCGATCACACCTCAATAGGGGTTTTGAGGTATATACCTGTGTGAGGTCCACGATTGATCAGACAACAAGCTATACTAACCGCTTCTGCCCAAAATCTTCTAGTTAGTCCAGCATTAGAAAGCATGCACCTAGCTCTCTCCAGAAGTGTCTGATTCATACGTTTTGCTACACCATTTTGTTGTGGTGTATCCCTGACTGTATGATGCCTAGCAATCCCTTCATTCTTGCAGAACTCATCGACCTCAGACCAACAAAATTCCAGACCATTATCAGTTCGCAGCCTTTTGATCTTCTTCCCTGTTTGATTCTCCACTAATGCCTTCCACTGTCTGAAATTCTTAAAAGCTTCACTTTTATGCTTCATAATGAACACCCAAGTCATCCTTGAGAAATCATCAATCATTGACACAAAATATCTGTGACCCCCTAAAGACTCCACCCGGGAAGGACCCTAACAATCAGAATGGATGTAATCAAGTGTGCCTTTTGTTCTGTGTATACCTTTAGGGAACTTGCTGCGATGGAATTTCCCAAAAATACAATGTTCACAGAATTCAAGATCCGTGACCTTGTGGCCACAAAGAAGATCCGCTTTTGACAGAATTTGCATCCCTCTTGCACTCATGTGACTAAGCCTCATATGCCATAACTTGTTCATGTTCTCCTTATCAATCTCCGAGGATGCAACAGCAACAGAACCTGATAACGTAGAACCTTGAAGAAAATACAAGGTACCATGTTTTACACCTTTCAGAACCACATTCGAACCCTTGCAGACATGTAAAACTCCACCTTCACCCTGAAAACTGAAACCCTTGTTGTCTAACATACTCAAATATATCAGATTCTTTGTCATAAGTGGAACATGCCTAACATCATTCAATGTGCAGAATTTACCATCTGTGTCCGAATTTTAATTGAGCCTATTCCAACCGCCTTACAAACAGAACTATTAGCCATAGAAATATTGCCACCATCTACTTGCTCATAGGTTGTAAACCACTCCCTGCGCGGACATATATGGTAAGACGCTCCAGAATCAAGGATCCACACATCACTGTGATGCGTGTGCTCATCAACAACTAGAGCAATATCCTCTTCAGAATTGGTATCAGCTACCGCAGCAGTACCTGGCGATTTATCCTATTTCCTCTTCTTCTTGGGACAATCAGATTTCCAGCGTCCCTTCTCCTTACAGTAATTACAAACATCATTATGTTTAGGACCCTTAGAAACTGGTTTCTTGAATTTCTTCTTCCCCGAATTTCCATGCCCATAACTCCCACTAGCTACTAACCCAACAGCCTGATTATCTGTACCTGTACCAGTCGCCCTATGGCGCAGCTCTCTAGTGCGGAGGGACGATCTAACCTCCTCTAGAGAAATAGTATCTCTACCAACAATAAACGATTGCACGAAATTTTCATACGATAATGGTAAAGAAACTAACAGAATTAAAGCAGCATCCTCATCTTCAATTTTAACATCAATATCACGCAATTCTAATAAGATTGTGTTTAATTGATCTAAGTGATCTCGGAGAGGCATACCTTCCTGCATTCGCAGACTGAACAGACGTTGCTTCAGAAGCAACTTATTGGTTAAGGACTTTGTCATATACAGACTCTCGAGCTTAACCCACAGACCTTGTGCGGTTTCCTCCTCCGCGACCTCGATGATGATATCGTCAGCAAGACACAACAAAATCGTCGAGTGTGCCTTCTCCTCCAGAACGGCCATCTCATCGGTGATTGGATCTGCCGAATTCCTAGCAAGCGGCGCCCACAACCCTTGTTGTTTCAACAAGGCTCGCATCTTGATTCGCCATAAACTGAAACTATTACTCCCGGTAAATTTCTCGACCTTCACGTTAATACCAGACATCTTTCTCAACGAAATTTTAAAATCCTAGAACAGATCCGGCTCTGATACCAGTTTGTTATAACGGATGCAAAAAAAGATTAAATTAACGTAATTAAAGAACGAAAAGATTTAACGTGGTTCACTAACAATGTGTTAGCTATGTCCACATGCAGAGGGGAGGAAAGTTTTATTGATCTTGAGGAATACAGATTACATAATACGGCTAGGTTATGACCTAAAGAGTTTATATAGTACTCTCTAGACATATGCGGAAAAGCCCAGAAAATAGGCCTAAAATCGATAACCCGTGTCCAAAATAACAGATACCGTAAAGTTCGGGGGCGTTACCCCCGAACCCCTAAACCAGGGGCGAGATCCCCGTGCTGGGGCGTTGCAGTAAAAGACTTGACCGATTCAAGGCATTATCTAACAAAAAACGAAGTAGAAGTTGTAATTGTCAAATCATGAGCCTGCTGCACTTGCTGATGACCCACCTTGTTCACGGAACACCAATAAAAGTTTTCCCAACTTCCTTGATGTCCTCAAGCGTCCACATGATCTACACATCTAACAAAGCATCTCCTCTTAAAAGTTCCACTAAACGGTGAGAGTCAGTTAAAATTGTGACCCTAGCAATCACAGATTGAAACGCCCAACATAAACCAAGAAGACAAGTGTTAGCCTCTGCCAGCAAAGTTGAATGGGAAGTTCCTGGTCGCGCCTCTCCCAAAATATATCCATTCTGCAGCTGAAGACCTTGTAAAACCCATCCCATACCTGCATTCCTAGTTGTCTTATGCCACGAACCATCCACCATAATTATAGCTGGAGTACCCAGGATTTCAGTACCCGAAATTATAGCCCTGAAAAAACCCGATGTAAAACCTAACGTATCCTCTGGAGGATGAAGAAACCCTAAATAAGGCAGATTATGCCGATGAAGAATTTCATAATCATTCAGGCCTTGAGTAATAATTGCTTGAACAGTTGCTACAATTAATGGTCAATTCCCCTCTAAAAACACGGTTATTCTTAGTTAACTAGAGCCCCCAAAGAGTATTATTGAAGTACACTATTCTCTGACTATTATTCCCATCCTGGCTATGATATTGCCGGATATAAAATAAGAACCACTCCGAGAATGACGTGGTTCTATTGAATTCTGAGTGGATAGCTAGAGATCCACCTCTCCAAACATGTTGTGCAAGGTTACAAAATCGGAAAAGGTGTTGTATATCTTCTTCGTCACAACCACATAAATCACAAGAGATCGGAACTTCGATACCTTTCCTCCCAAGATTAACTTTAGTTACGTTGCTAGACCATTATGCAGAAGTTTCCACATGAATAATTTCCATTTAGTTTTAGGGGTATTCCATGTATCTCCTCTGTGCTTGAAAAGTATGTAGTGAATGTTCAACGGTTGCTGATGTGAGCTTAAGGGTTTGATTACATATGCAGCCAAGTACACCTAATGCCATGTATACATGAGATACATTTTTGCTCATTTGAAAATTTTAAAATGAACACATCTATCAACGGAGTAAAAAATTAGCTTTGGTTATACCAAACTTCATATATGCTAAAGTGCATTTAAGTATTTTAATGTGAGCTTTATTGCCACTGAGGCGATTATCGAGTGTGTGAAGAGATTAGAATGGCAAAGGGTAGAGTGTGGTTAGGGTCTAGCGATGGCGGAGAGGCTAATATCTGATATGTATTTTAAGGTACATATCACCCCACTAAACGACAAAATAGAGATAAGATAAAAATGAAAATATGTACCATTTTTCAAAGAACATATGCCATTTTGGAAAAATGGATGCCATTTTTAAAAAACCAATGCCATTTTAAAACAAAATTGATTTTGTCCTCGGGTCTAGCAATACTCGGACTCGTACCCTACCCTAATATTTTGACGTATATTCATACCCTACCCTTATCTTATATGGTCTAAAATTACAAGACTCTTACACGGATCCTATGGGTCTGATAGGGTATGAGTAGGGTCTAGAGTCTAGAGCGGGTCGCGATGCCTATTTCTTCGAAAACTTTTATCGGTTATATATATAAAAAATTATATGTAATGTGCAAAAAATAGTACAAGACCAACAATTAAATTGATAATTTAAAACAAATAAATAGCTAGTCTCCAAAAATCATCTTTGTCTTTCTTATACACATTACAATTTAATGTACTAAGCTCACAAATTACAAAATCTCAAGTTTTCAAACGCCAATGTTAGAGATTTATTTTGAGTTAGAGAGTGGTAGCGTCGACTGACTTTTTATAGGAGTAGAGGTAATTTTGTGAATTGCTTTAAGATTTTTTTTATTTTTGTTTTTTCATAGAATTGAGCGTGTAGTTTAGGGTTTGTGGTATGTGTCAAAAAAAATGGGACACTTATCCTACTCTACCCGACAACTTATATACCCATACCCTTCCTTTACCCTATTGGGTCTAAAAAATTAAGAACCATACCCTAGTTTTAAAGTAAGGTCCAATAGGGTCCGGATAGAGATATTAAGTACTACTCCTACTCACTATTACTTCGTTTTCCCCTTAAAGATTGTATCATCCTTAATTTTTACTTTGTTAAGAGTTGATTTGGGAAAACCAATAGATAAATTTATCATTTAGCATGTTTTTTTTTTGGTGTAGAAGAGGGAAAACAAAGCCCTAAAGAAAAGAAAGAGCAGGAAATACAAGCTAAAACAAAAGAAAGCAAAACAACATAAATTGACAGCAGCTAAGCATAGACACTAAGCTGCGGGTGCCGGCCGGTATCAGTCTTGCAATCGTCATCCCGCCCAAGTCCTCCAATAAAATAGCACGGAGACCCAATGGGATCGCCTCAAAGATCAACAAACGTTGCTCTAACTCGACTCCATGGTTAGCAAGCCAGTCAGCCGCCCGGTTAGCTTCACGATAGCAATGGTGTACCGTAACTTCCCAACCTTGTCTGTTGATCATACTCTTGCACCTCCGAATGATATGAAAATCCGGGGAGTTGGGGATAGTCGTATCAACCAATAGTTTGACGACCACCTCCGAGTCCACCGTGAGTTGGACTTTCTTAAAGCCCGCATTCCAAGCTATAGCCAAGCCCCTAAGGACACCCAACAACTCTGCTTTGGTACTCGAACATGTACCACGCCTTGAAGAAAAAACATCAAAGATCTCACCACGATGTCCTCTAATAATTGCACCACACCCTGCTTTTCCCGGATTCCCTTTCGATGTCCCATCTGTGTTTAGCTTGACCCAACCCATTCTAGGAGTAGTCCAACGCACAAAAACTTCGATCCTGCCTCGCTTCCTTTTCCCTAACATCAGATCATCTTTTCTCATTGCTCTACGCATAACACCAATTCTACCCATAATGAAGCTAATCTGGTCGAGAGGGATGTCAACTATTCTATTGAAACACCTCATGTTTCTCCATTTTCGTAACCACCACAAGGTGTTGGCAAAAACCAGGTACCAATCTTCAACCCACGTCTGATTATCCACATTCATATTATATATCAGCCACTCGAGAAATGGTTTAGAAAGTAGTTCATGCTCATTGAGCCAAGGAAACTTCTTCCAAACCATAGTAGCAGTTGGACACCGCCTCAGAATATGATCCAGGTCTTCCTCTACCGCACCACAGACCTCGCAACTAGCATCTGAAGTCAAGTGTCTAAGTACTCTATTTTTGTTTGACATTAGCCTTCCACGAAACACCAACCACAAGAAGAATTTAATACGCTGTGGGAGATCGAGTTTCCATATTGATTTCCACGACACTGCACCATCATTTTCCTCATCTTTTCGAATCAACTGCAAGGTGAACTTAATTGAGAAGCCCCCTAACGCCTCTCCATTCCAGTATACTGAGTCAATTGCCTCATGATCATCTTGCAACTCAAATGATTCTATAATCTGTAACACATCAGAGGGCAAGAAGTCAGCAAACAGTTCTGTCTTCCATCCCACATTAGCATCCCATAAATCTTTCACTGGTAAATTAATAAGATTCATGGGTGGGGGTTGCGTTACTCGCTGAATTAAAGGCACATTAGTCGCCCATGGGTGTTTCCAGAATAGGGTGTCATTCCCATTACCAACAACCTTACTCATTCCTTTTTTCAGAATATCCACATTCTCTACAATGCCCCTCCATGCGTTGGACATACCACTGCGAGCTTGGAACATGTCTATGTCACACCGTCCTTCACAGTATTTACTCCGCAACACACGAGACCAGAGGGAGTCAGGTTCAGAGAGAACTCGCCACCCCAGTTTAGACAAGAAGGCAGAGTTTGCTTGCCTCATTGACCGAATTCCCAGCCCCCCTAGGTTCTTGGGTTTCGTAATTGTTTCCCAAGAAACTAGATGTACCTTTCTCTGGTCTTTTGAACCACCCCGCAAGAAGCGTCTTGATATCTGTAACGCCCTGACCTCTAATTCAATTATTAACGCATAATTAGCAGCGGAATTAACCTAATTGGTCGGGGCATTACCAGCCGTAACTCCCTCTTGGGAATTACAAGGCAACCATCAATCATAAGATATTAAATCCCAAAAATTAATATTAATATTAATAATCTTTTATATTACCAAAATAAAGGTACATAAATTACTAAAAGTCTTTAATTAAACTATTAAAACTTAAAACATAAACTAGGTGGGAATTATTAAAGTGAAATCCTCGCCACTACTCGTTCCCATCGATCCCAACGGTACTTAAAACAGAAAACAAAATAACGGTGAGCCGAAGACTCAGTAACGAACTATTCTAGCAACGTAAATTCATTTCAATTCATTTTATTTAATAACACAGGGAGAATAGAATAATGTAAAACATTTTATAAAGTCCTTTATTTAATTCATTTTCAACTTTAGGGTGCACATGCTAGTCGTGGCAAGTATGACATGGTGGAACGTCTTCCACGATGGACCGCTGTCCATAAACATGGGGCCTTGGCCCGAAAACATGAGAGCCTTGGCTCAATGGGCGGATGCCCCATGGGTACATGCATGACCGAGAATCGTAACATGTGAACATATACTGCCAAACGGACTAGGAATTTCACTTTCATTTATCATGTTTCGTTTAATTTTACATTTTAGTCTTTTTACTTCAGTTTAAGTAACATAATTCCTTTGGATCATAAGATTAAACATCCTTTCTTTCCTGGTTTCTTATAAACAGCATTTTATAAGAAATTCAATCAATCATCATAGCATTTTATAATCAATCATAAAATAAGGAATAATTCCATCAAATCATATTATAATAAATCATTCAATAAAATCATATTTCATTTCCCGCAATTCATAAAACATGTCAAAACATTCATTTAATAAATCAATCATACGTTGTAATTTCATAATCACATTTATAAGGGAATTGCGGGTACTAGCAATAGCCGTTACCTCACTTCCACGATTTTGGCTAAGGATTTTCCTTGGTTCATTCGTCCTGAGCTCCGAGTCCAATTTCTTTCAAAATAATAAATCATTTAATTAGTACTAGGTCGATAAAACATTTTAAATCGATGTTTTATAAAATCATAAATTTTATAAGTAACGAATTTATAAATAACGAATTTTAATAAAATATAATTTCGAAATTTAGCGAAATATTATTATTATTCGAATTTTCAATCGAAATACATATATATTTTATAAATCAATTTTTCATGGAAATGTTATTTAAATTTCATTTTTATTAATTCAAGCTAGTGACTTTTTAGTAAACCGGAAATTAAATATATACATTTTTCTACTTGAAAAATAATAATAATAATAATAATAGTAAACAATTTTATTAGTAATTAATTAGATTATAAAAATTTATTAAAACATAACTATGGCCAAATTAAAAATCTGAAAATTCAAATCTGGTCTTACCCAAGGCCCAAAATGGTTTGGCCCAACTTTAATTATGAGTTTAACTTAGAAACCTTAGTTTTGGATTTCTGAGAAAAGGAAAGGGGGCACGAATTGGAAGCAGGGGAGGGGGGGTGAGCACGAAGAGAAAGGGAAAAGAGGAGGGAGGGGTGGTGGCCGGGTCTTGGGCGGCGAAGAAGCACCGAAACCGTGCCTGGAGGCGCCGGTGATGGTGGTTGTGCAACGAAGGCACACGGAGGAAATGGAAGGGGTGCGCGAACAAGGGAGGGAGAATAGGGGATTCGAAGAGAAAGGAGGGGGTGCACGACGGAGCAGAGCACGAATAGGAGGGGAGATGGGGCTGGGTTTGGTGGCGCCAGAAATCTCCGGTGAAGGCGAAGGTGGTGGTGGCTGGTCTGCAGCGGTAGGACGACGAAAGAAAGGGAGGGGGAGTGCGAAGGAGGCGAGAGAACAGTGGAGTTTGGGGGTGGGGTTTTGCGGTGGTTCTGGGCGGCGTATCGCCGGAGATTGAGGATGGAGTTGGGTTTAGGAGGTGGTAATGTGTTTGTGGTGTGGTGGCGTGGTGTCGGTGATGGTGGTGCAGCGAAGAGAAAAGGGAGAGGCAGGGGAGGTGGGTCGCGAAGGAGGGGAGAGAGCAGGGGGAGGTGGTGGTTGCTGGGGGTCGGGTGGTTGGGGTAATGATGGGATGTAGGTGGTAGGGATGGTGGCAGACGGTGGTGGCAGTGGTTGGTGGTGGTGTGGTGGTTCGAATCAGAGAAGAATAAAAGGAGGTGAGATTGAGTTTTGGGGTTGAATTTTCAATATAACTTTCTGGTTTTGAAGACATGTAGAGTGAAGGAGAAGGTGAAGAACTTGGGGCTTAAGTAAATGAATGTAGACAGATTCAAGGGAAAAGAGGAAGGAAGGAAAATGCTTCCTTCTTACTTTGTACGTGGAAAGCAAAGAGAAGAAGTGAAGTGAGATTTTGGCTCTTCTAAGGGCATTTTCGTAATTTCACAAGATTAGGCTAAAATTTCTGAAATTCGTTGCTATTTTTGGATACTACTAAAAATATAAATGTTTAATTAAAATAATTCTTTAATAAAAATTATCGTTAACGAAAAATAAATAAATTTTCGTTTATAAATTTATCGTTTAAAATAAATCGTAAAAACGATTAAAATAACGAAATTCGATTATTCGTAATTATTTAAAACAAAATCAAGCTAATAAATATTTTTAGTTTTAATAAATCACGTTTAAAAATTTCGGGGTATTACAATATCATATCAATCTCATCATTTAGCATGTGGATAGTAATAAAGTAGAGAGGAGTTGTGAGATCATATTAGCAAATGAAAAATTGATCAATCGATGAAATAAAAAAAACGGATTTTTCATGAAATACCCCTGAATTTTGGCGAAATTCACTAAATGCCCCTCGACTTTCAGAAATTCATAAAATACCCCTGTTCCAAAACATAATACACCAAGTATCCTTATGACGTCATCAATCCTAATTAACCCATTTAACTCACCCATTAACCCATTTTTTCCCAATTAATCAACTAAACTCCTAATTAACCCATATTTTTCTTTTCTCTCTCCCCCACCTTTTCTTCCTGTTTCTTCCATGGATCTCCCACCTCTACCAGGATGGTCGACTTTCCAGCCGCCACCATCGCCGCCAAGCAACAATAACAACATCAGTAGCGACGGTGGAAGCAGGCCGGCGACTGATTTTCTTTGGTATTCGGCTGCACCACCAACTCATTTTCTCTCCTTCTGTTGCGACAAGTCCAACTCCATCAACCCCATGGTGAAATCTCGTTACAGAGAATGATGGAGTTGCCGAAGAAGATTGAAGGCGACCATTGTTGACTACTTGCCGCACAAGCCACGACATTGTAAGTGGTTCAAATTCTACAACAAACACCAAAACAAAGTTCGTTTGATCGGGAAAACAACAAACACCAAAACACCAAAACACAGTTAGGGAAATCAAAGCAAAATTTTGTAAATCTGGAAAAAAATCGATCAAACAACCTTGTTCGTTTGATGTTCTTTGTTCTTCAATTTTCCTGTCAATTTTCTTGTCAATTTTCGTTCTTCAATACAAGAGAGGCTCAATTTGGGGGAGAATTTCAAGGGAGAAATAACCTTGTTCTGTTTGATATTCTTCGTTCTTCAATTTTCTCTGAATCTCTTCGAATTTCTCTTCAAATTTCTGTTTCAATTCTTCGAATTTTCTTCAAAATTCTTAAAATTTATCTTCGAATTTATCTTCGAATCTCTGGGCTTTGTTAAATTGATGAAATTTGTTAAATTCATTCAATTGATTTGACTTTTTTGTGTGATTAAATATGATGGAATTTGGTTTGGGTTCAATGAAAAAAAAGTAGTCATGATTTGCTGGTGAGATGATGGAAGGAGGAAGGAGGAAGGAAGAAGGAGAGAGAGAAAAGAAAAGAAAAATGGGTGGGTTAGTGGGTTAATGGGTGGGTTAATTAGGTTTGTTAATGGGTGGGTTAATTAGGTTTGTTAATGGGTGGGTTGATTATGGGTGTTAATTAGGGATTAGTTGAGTTAATTAGGCGTTAATTGGTGGATTATAGGTATGATGACGTCATTAAAGGTATTTGTTGTATTAAGTTTTGAAATAAGGGTATTTGGTACATTAAGTATTGAAATAGGGGTATTTTATGAATTTCTGAAAGTCGAGGGACATTTGGTGAATTTCGCTAAAACTCGGGGGTATTTCATGAAAAATCCGTAAAAAAAATGGGACAATTTTTTAAGAAAGGGAGGAAGTAATTGCAAAGCTCCTCATACAGAAGACATAGAGTAGATAATGCAAGATTTTATTTTAAAAAGAAAAACAAGGCAAGTAAATCTTGAGCAACTAACAACAATATCAAAACTACTCATGATTCATGAACAAAAAAGTAAATTTACATTTTTTTCAATTTTACCGCCGCTAAATCTAGAAGGTGATTAACGAGTAAAAAATTATTGCAGGATTCTCTTCATTGAATTATGGCCAAACAAGTGGGACCCAATAAACAAAAAAGGTCCCACATTTTCACAAATCACAAAGTTTCAATAGAGTGAGTACTTACTACAGTTACACCCCATGAGGTGATGAGGGTGTCTGTGTCACTGTGTTTGTATAAAAGCATCTGCAACCTCCAAAGCTTCTTCAATATGCAAATTCAACTCTGATATTTTTCCAAACAAAAACAAAAATTTAAGAAATCCCAAAAACAAAAATAAAGAAAAAAGGCGGAAAAGGGGGAGAGAAAAAACATTCACAGCTGTGTTTCATAGACTAGTGTCTCACTCTTTCACGCCACTTTCTCTCTCCAAACAAGCATAGAATAAAGTGCTCCCATACACACTCTTAAAGAATCACCAAAAGTTCATTTCTCTGTGTCACTCTTGCCCAACTTCACTAACAAAAACTAGGGCGTGTTTGGTTTCACAAAATTAAAATGCAGCCCAATAATAATAATAAACCCTCATTTTTCATATTTATGCTCTGTATTTTCTGGGTTTTTTTGGTCTTGAATTTATCAGTATTTGTAAATGCAAGTGTTGGGTATGACCATAAAGCCATTACCATTAATGGGCAAAGAAGAATTCTTATTTCTGGGTCTATTCATTATCCCAGAAGTACCCCTGAGGTCAGAATTTTTTCTGGGTTTTTCTTTTTTATTATTACATTTTTTTGGTTAATTTATCTATTTTTGTTAGTTTCTGCATTCTGGGTTTTTGTTTTTGCTGAAAATCTGAAATGGGTTTGATATATTTTTCGGGGTTAAAATTTGCAGATGTGGCCAGATCTTATTCAGAAGGCTAAAGAAGGTGGTTTGGATGTTATCCAAACCTATGTTTTCTGGAATGGCCATGAACCTCAACAAGGAAAGGTAATTCTTATACTCCATATTAGTCCCAACTCCTAACTTCGTTACATAAATTATAAATACGTCACACTTTCTGTTTTAAGTCCGTTCCCTTATAACTATTTTAGTTGGTGTTCTGTTTTCCAGTACTACTTTGAAGATAGATATGACCTAGTGAAATTTATCAAGTTAGTTCAGCAAGCTGGACTATATGCTCATTTGAGGATTGGACCTTATGTTTGTGCTGAGTGGAACTTTGGGTAATTTCTTGTTACCCTTATTTTCATTTTTACTGCTTCAAAATTTGATGTTTACTGCTAACAGAATTTCCATTTTTAGGGGGTTTCCTGTTTGGTTGAAGTATGTCCCAGGCATCAACTTCAGAACAGATAATGGACCTTTTAAGGTTAGCCAAGATCATTTGTAAATTATTTAACTGTTTATGTTGTTGTTTTAATTAAGTGTATAGTAAGTTTGATTGTAATGATCATTACATTGTTGGTATACTTAGGCTGAAATGCAAAGATTCACTGAGAAGATTGTTAACATGATGAAAGCAGAAAAATTATATGAGACACAAGGTGGTCCAATTATTCTGTCACAGGTATAAATATATGTTTGTTTTCATATTGGTTCACTCTGAATCTGTTATATGTTTACTTGATTCGAGATATGTATGCTCGAAATTCTTTGAATCGAACTCGAGCTTAATGTCTTTGTTATCAACTGTCTGTGGCAGATTGAAAATGAATACGGTCCAATGGAGAATGAACTTGGTGCTCCGGGAAAAGCTTACACGAATTGGGCAGCCAAAATGGCTTTGGGGTTAAGTACTGGAGTCCCATGGGTCATGTGTAAGCAGGATGATGCTCCAGACCCAGTGGTAAGAGCTTTTGATGATTATTTTGCTCATTTAATGTTCTTATAATCTCTTTTAAAGCCTCTAATCCGCGGTTGATAGTCTTGCTACTTCACTGTTGTATTTGTCTGGAAATGCTGTTATAGTTTATGTGGGATTGCACATGGGTTTAACTCAGTTCTTTCCAATATCTTATCTGTCATTGGACTTCTGACTAATATAATTTTGTTTGGCTGCATTTAGTATTATAACAATGAATAAACAAGCCTTGTAAATTGAACCTTGCCTCTAATGTTTATTATTATGTCTGATCTAGGAGATAGGGAAAGTGAGTATAATAATCGGAAATTTGTTTAAATGGTATTCCGTACTATTTTGTTGAGTGATTATTGTTTATCTGTATAGAGTATTTATGTATTCTCTACGTCATGATTATATAACACGCTTTGGTAATTAGGTTGACAACAATATCCAGTGCTTGTATGTTTGACATTTTCTTAATATGATGCACGTTTCTATAGCTTACCTTGCATGCTTGTTACAGATTAACACTTGCAATGGCTTCTATTGCGATTACTTCTCTCCAAACAAGGCTTATAAACCAAAAATGTGGACGGAGGCCTGGACTGGATGGTGAGATACTGATATCTATTAACAAAATCAAGATGCTAATGAATAAGGAGTTTGATGAATGGACGTATAGTTAACGTGTATATTTTCATATTGTTTTAGGTATACTGAATTCGGGGGTCCAGTTCCTAAGAGACCAGCTGAAGACTTGGCATTTGCTGTTGCTAGATTCATACAGAAAGGAGGATCTTTTGTCAATTATTATATGGTGAGCAATTTTTTTTGGTGTTCACCAGCTGAAAACTTTCACGTCCTTTGTTGTCGTTGCTTACAGTTCAATACTTGTGTATGTCAGTATCATGGTGGTACCAACTTTGGCCGAACTGCTGGTGGTCCTTTTATTGCTACTAGCTATGACTATGATGCTCCTCTTGATGAATTTGGTATGTGTTTTTATCGCTCTTACAGAATGTCCTCTGTTCAACTTTTTCAATGTACTGAAGAGCATATTTCCAGTAATAATAACAATTTTCATCCTTAAAACTTTGAGGATAGACAAGGTGCAATTACAGTACACGGCGCTAAATTATGAGCCTTTCCTAATATGTTGAAGTGTTAAACCTACAGTACAGTGCAATTGCTAAATTGTTATTGTCACCGTTCTTCCATTTCAGGATTATTACAACAACCGAAATGGGGTCATTTAAAGGATTTGCATAGAGCAATAAAACTTTGTGAGCCAGCTTTAGTTTCAAGTGAACCGGTAGTGATCCGGTTAGGGAGCAGTCAAGAGGTTACTTTTCTAATCACTTACAGTTCACACTTTGATAAAATATCCCTTTCCAGTGTAGTAATTTGTAATAACTTTCCCCCCCTACTGATTATTTATACAGGCTCATGAATTTAAGTCAAAATCTGGAGCTTGTGCTGCATTCCTTGCCAATTATAATGCACATTCTTATGCAAAGGTGGCATACGGGAATAAACACTACAACTTACCCCCTTGGTCAATTAGTATTCTTCCTGATTGCAAGAACACTGTCTACAACACTGCAAGGGTGAGAAAAGGTTCTTTTATGTTACAATAGAACTTAGTAATTTGCACTTAGGATAGACCTTTATTGAAAAGAGAACACTGCAAGGGTGAGAAAAGGTTCTTTTATGTTACAATAGAACTTAGTAATTTGCACTTAGGATAGACCTTTATTGAAAAGAGGGGGAAGAAAAGGTCCTTTAAAAGTTTTAACATATTAAGATTACTGTTTACTAATATATCACAATTCACAACTTCACAAGAGAGTTTATCGAGGTATCACATGTATGTTCTTTTTGGACGATTTTGGTAAATTGCTGGACTCAACTAGCATATCATGTCAACGACATATTCAAGTTTAAAATCTTGTTGCAGATTGGAGCACAGAGTGCACAAATGAAGTACACTCCGGTTTATCAACACTTCTCTTGGCAATCATACAATGACGAGCCAGCTTCGACTGATGACAGTGCATTTACAATGGTGGGGCTGTTGGAACAAGTAAATACCACTAGAGATATGACTGACTACTTGTGGTATATGACTGAGTGAGTATCTTTGCAAAACTAGAACTTTTTTCCCCTGAAGTTTCTGCAGTCGTTTAGTTTATGTTTCTCTTACCAATGAATTCTCCCATGACAGTGTCAAGATTGATCACAATGAAGGTTTTTTGAAGGGTGGAAAGGGGCCAGTTCTTACTGTAATGTCAGCTGGTCATGCTTTGCATGTTTACATCAATGGTCAATTAGCTGGTATGCAACACCTTTCATCTTATATATGTAAAGCCTATTACCAGCATACCAAATGATTTCACAGACTATTGAGTCTAATTTCTTGGACATAAACATCAGACGTGTGTAGTTAATGTAGAGGGTTCTGTCGCTCCTTATTCCTCTATACTTTGGCCTTTGTCCACCAGTCATCATTGATTTCAATTAATTGTTCTATTCTTTTTAGACTGCGAAATTATTACTGTGAAAAATCAAGACAGAAGTTTCACAATTTTCGATATGTTTGACAAATTGACAATGATATTCTGCGTGTGGTTAGTGTCATAGTGATAACCACATCATACAATATACTCGTAGAATACTACTCCTAACTTCCTAAGGAACATCGGCGTAGTAGAGGAAATCATATGTATGCAACGCAACTATGCACTATGCATACACCATGCAGTTTGCTGTATGCAGCTAACTGATACAATTGCAAGCCTTATCCACCTGTAGTTGACAGTTGATACAGAGTTTCTTTTAAGGTAATTAACAGCACATTCATTGTTTCCGTTTGTGGCAGGTACCGCCTATGGAAGTCTTGAAAGTCCTAAGATTACCTTTAGTGAAGATGTGAATTTGAGGGCTGGAATTAACAAGATTGCACTACTGAGTGTTGCTGTTGGGCTACCGGTATGTCTTCTGTTTCTCAGGCTCATTGGTTATAATTATCTTACACATGCATAGAAGACACATATGTAGTTCGCAATTATGTTTACCATGATGTAGACTCTATATTGCAAAATAACTCTCTATAATCTATTTTTGAATTCAGAATGTAGGCCCACATTATGAGCGGTTCAATACTGGTATTCTCGGTCCTGTTTCTTTAAGAGGTCTGAATGAGGGGAGGAGAGACTTGACATGGCAGAAATGGTCATACAAGGTTAGTCCTCTTCTTAATTGTATGAGGAGATTAACCCTTTTATTTCTGTAAAAAGGTATTCTAATTTTACAATTTTCTATCAGATTGGAATGAAAGGAGAATCCTTGAGTCTTAATTCACTTAATGGTATCTCCAATGTTGAGTGGGTTGAGGGGAAATTTCTTGCCCAGAGGCAACCTCTTACTTGGTATAAAGTGAGTATTCAATTCAAATATTTGATATTTCGTGTAACTTGTGCAATAATTATATAATTTGAGTAATGTTATTTGGTTCATTATCTCAGACTAGTTTCAATGCTCCAGCCGGTAATGACCCCCTTGCGTTAGATATGGGTGGCATGGGTAAGGGTCAAGTATGGATTAACGGACAGAACATTGGGCGTTATTGGCCTGCTTATATAGCAAAAGGTTCATGCAGCGACTGTAGCTATGCGGGTTATTTTAATGAGAAGAAATGCTTAAGTTACTGTGGAGATGCTTCCCAGAGATGGTGAGTAAAACACATAAAACAGTCTCATTGGTATTAATGCTATCATATGTTGAATTTTGACAGAGTAAATATGATATCAGGTACCATGTTCCTCGATCTTGGCTGAAGCCAGCAGGGAATTTGATGGTTGTATTTGAAGAAATGGGGGGAGATCCAAACTGGATCTCCTTAATGAAGAAAGAAATAAGCAGTATTTGTTCTGACATGAATGAGTGGCAACCAAACCTAGTGAATTGGCATTTGAAATCTTCAGGGAGGATCGAAAAACCATTGCGGCCAAAGGCCCATTTGTGGTGTGCTCCTGGACAGAAGATTTCATCCATCAAATTTGCCAGTTTTGGGACGCCGCAAGGATCTTGTGGAAACTACAAACAAGGAAGCTGTCATGCCCACAAGTCATATGATATATTTGAAAAGGTATACTTACACTGCATTACCTACCTTTTGAATATTACGGAGTATTTCTTTACTAGCATAATGAAAGGAACAAAATGCTAATGGGAAATTAGGGAACTTTCTTGGAATTCCATTCATGATCTGCTGGCTTTTTGTTGCAGGATTGTGTTGGTCAGGCAGGTTGTGCTATAACAGTTGAACCTGAGCTATTTGGAGGAGATCCCTGTCCAAATATAATGAAAAAACTAGCAGTTGAGGCAATTTGCAGTTGATATGCCTAGCTGTTATACCTCTTGCAAGTTGAAGATGGATTCTCCAATTCTTTCGATATTTAAGTTCTGGTTTTGGCAAAGTTCCTGGAAATATCGTTCATCAATATCATTTCCATTTCGGCTTTTGACTTTAGTGAAGTTGTACAAACTCTGCAGCACACTTTAGTCCAAAGCTTGTACATAAACTTAGATGTTTCCTCGCATTGCTGTGCTCAAAAGGAGAGCCAAGGTTAAGAAGTTGAATCGACTCGATCCCATAAGTCAGAGGGAGGGGGTTCTAGGCTTCTAGCACATTGAGATGATAATAGGAGTCCATGTGCTATACATGTATGTATGGATTAGAATGTTTGTTTTACCCTATTGTTCCTTTCTCAAGCTGAAATTCCTAATTGAGGCAATTTTTCATTGCTTCCATTTTGTTGCAACAATATTAATGCCTAAATTATGTTAGCCTCTTTTTCTATCAAGTCTCCTTTATGATTGCTTAACTCATTTCTTCTTGTTCTTCCACGTACATTTCTGTTGAACGATGATGATAGGAACTAGGAAGGGTAAACGTATCAAAGAATTGGAAATTTTCTGAAGATTTTAGACTTCATCGTTAAATTTATAGAATTGAGAAGTGTTAAAAAAAATCGTTTAAAATAAAATACGTACGTGTCATGTGGCGGTCAACGCCGGAAAGTAGTCGTTGACTACCGGGAAATTACAGTTGGTCCTGATTCACAACAAAAAAAAATTCCAATTGGCCTTATTTCACAACTTTTTTTAAAAGGTCATTGCTCACAATTTTTGTGTTTTAAAAGGTTCTTTCTAACAAATAGGATAAGTAAATAGTGAAAATAAATAAATAGTGTCGAAAGTCAAAATGATAACAATGAATAAATGTACTCCGTAATAATTATTACTAGTTTAGGGCCCGTGCAACGCACGACTACTACTAAAACAATTTTATTTTATTAGTAACTAAAAGACTTGTGATATTAGGAAAACATGAAAGTAAAAAGGATATATGAAAAAGTATAAATTTAAAGTTGTGTAAAAAAATATTCAAATGAACTAAATTTGCATATTACTATACAAAGTTAAAAATTATAGTCGTTTACTTGTATGTAGAACGATCTAACAACGTTAATCAAACCCGAATGACTCAAGACTAATTTTCGAAAAGACCCGAGCATAACCGAGTTAGTCAAATACAACATATTTTGAATTGAGTAAAATCTTGATAAATAAACTTATATGTTAGTCTACTTACCATGTATTATTATTATTATTTTAATTAACATTCTTACTTACCAGTTACCATGTATTATATTATTAATACTCCGTAGTAGACTAACATTAGAAGTTCATTTATCAATACTTATCAGATTAAAAAGTTATAATAATACATAAATAAAAGACTAACATTAGAAGTTCATTTCTTATTATTAATGCTCCGTAGTAGACTAACATTAGAAGTTCATTTCTTATCAGATTAAAAAGTTATAATAATACATAAATAAAATTATATCATAAAGGAAAAAATAATACTGATTTAGCTTTCCTCCAATAATATATTATGCAGTACATATCCATGGCAATTAAAATATATTTTTATCTTAGTTTCCTAAAAAAAACGTAATGTAATTTATTTATTTTAAAGTAAAAAATAAATAAAAAAAATTTGGCGTGTAAAAATCGCACCAAGAAATGACACGTGTCATTCCTGATGTCTATTTTAGTATATAGTAATAGATAGATAGATGAGTCCGGAGTCCGGAGTACTATCATAAGTTTATAACAAAAAGCATAGGCTGGGTTTTTTTTATTGGGCCGGACTCTTTGTAAGTCGGTTAGGCCCAGTGTAACCTTGATCTGGACCCTATAACCTATTAAGCTGTTTTAGACTTATAGTATTGTAAATGGCACACTTTTTATTGGAAGGTACGAACGTGCTAATTTGTCTAATCTCCAGCCCAATTGATCAAACTTAATTTAGATTAAAGTTTGAAATCAATCGCTCCGTCCGTCGTTTTTACTCGTAATGTTTGGCACTTTCATGTATGTTAATGCACAATTAGCAAAAACTATAAAAAATTGATATTTTTAAAATACACATTGAAATGAATCTAACAAGATCCGATACAATTATGTTTGATCTTACATATAAACCACGAACAATAATCAAAGTAGATTATGTGAATAATGTATACAGTCCAACGTTGCGATTACTAAAAGACCAGAGAAAGTATTTTTTGTGTAGAACTAGAAATTCGGGTTTAAAAGAGTCTAATCGATTTAAGAGTAATGTCCGATTAATTATACACAAGAGATGTAGGGGTAAAAAAAACTAACTTTTACTCAGTAAAAGATTAATGTTCAATACAAAGTACTAAAAGCAAAAATCATGCTCCTTAAAATTATACACAAAAGATGTAGGACCAACGAAAAAAATATAGTAATAAGGTGGATTAAAAACGTTGGTAAAATAATGAGTAGTTATAGAGTTCTACATTGAACGAAAGCGAAGATCAAGATACGCAAGATCGACGGTCAAAACTAATATCTGGATTTTAAAGAAAAATCAATATCTGATTTGGTTTTGTAGGTTATTACTTCGACCTTGCACAACACATTTTAGGTTGCTTAGCTATTGAATAAAATACTCTCTCCCTTCTTGAATGTTATTGGAATCTAAGACAATCCAACAAAAATATAATTGTCACATGAATTTCAATAGAATAACCCATGTGTGTAGGACAGAGAAATAATGGAGGGGTTTAATGGGAATAAAAATTTACTTGAGAGTAAACAAGTGAGACTTTGGGATATTAATAAGGGTATAAAAGGGATAAAAGTTATACAAATAAGGAAAGATTCCAAATGAAACTAGTAAAAAAGAACAACTCAATTAAGAAAGGGGACTGACATTCAAGAATGATGGGAGTAAGTATTCAACAGGTTCCTCTCTACTATAACTGAATACTTTTCTGATTTTAAATTATCTCAAATTGAGCTTGAAATTCAAAGGGAAATTATTTACGTTTATGTATCCTAATAGATGTAACCGGTTCAAATATTGAAAAGGAATTCTCAGCTTCCGGAACCAAAGTTTTTCGTGGGTGTTACCTAAACGAATTTAATATTTTAATCCAGAACATTCTTATAGTGTTAGTTATATATGTGCTGCAAATCGATTGGACGAAGAAGTAAAAAAAGTGAAACACATTATATATTACTTTTTTTAAAAAATATATTGGTATTACAATTTATATTTTTCGTCATGTAAGGATTTGAAGCTATTATATTGTTTCACTATTTATATGTTTGGTTCATGTTGAGATTGTCGATGTCTAATTTTTCTGCCTATTATTTGTACTGATTAATGATAATAACACAATTTTAATTTTTATATATATACTCCAGCACACATGACGTGCATATACAAATAGTCTATATTAGGTAACTTCTATCTAGTACTCCGTATTGAAGTACTCATTTTGAGCCTTCTATTTTTGTTATCTTTGTACACAATTTATTTATTTATTTTTTTGACGGGAATTTTTAATAACTTTAAAATCAACTATAGTAAACACCAATATTAAATCATCCAGTCCCATTTGGAATATTTTCAATCCAAAAGAAGAGAGCCTTTTGTCGAAGTTTAATTATTTCTCCACTATACACATTCTAACATTTTTTTTTTTTTTGATGGGAGACACATTCTAACATTGTATTTTTTAGTTCTTGGTATTTTTGCCTGATATTCACAAAATAAATGAAGATAAGAGAAACAAAACTAACACCCAAAAGAAATCTGATAGATGGATAGCTTGTTACTTCTAGCTCGTCAATTTGGATCTTTTTCTTGCAGCAATACTTACGAAATTGACACAATTTTTAATAATTAATATTTCTCTCATTTCATAAATATCGCACCATCTTGTTATTTATACTATTCACACTAAATCTTTATAGGAAATAATTTTATTTTAATATTTTATTATTTATTAAAACAGTTAGTTAGTTAGACAGTTAGACATTCTGTTATGAATGTGTTGTCCTCAGCCTTGTATATAAGCTACTCTGCCTTCTCTCTTTCGTTTTGTGAGAGATTAATTCTATCAAAAATTCTTTCCTCTCTAAACTTGCTCAAATCAGTTTTAGGTTTCTTCATGGTATCAGAGCTACAATCTCTGATCTGAGATTGAGGTTATCTCATTTTGAGATCGATTTAATCATTTTTCTTGTGATCAATTTCTGAGTATTTTGGTGCGAAATTTCTTGCAAATTGCGATTGCGATTGCGAAATTTCTTGCGTAACTCAGGAATTTTTTATTTGATTAAGTTCATCTACTGATTGCAATGGCGGTTGAAGACACTGAGAGTGATAATTCGCAACACAACTTACACAATGGAGGTAATGGTGATAATTTTGATCCATTTTTCATTGCTAATTCGGATAATCCTACATCTTCATTAGTTGCTGTTGTGTTTACTGGTGTAAACTTTGTTAGATGGAGTAGAAATGTAAGGCGAGCTTTGATTGCTAAAAACAAAAAAGGTTTCATTAATGGAGAGATTACAAAACCAGCAGTTAATCATAAAGATTATCTAAAATGGAAACGAGCTGATTTTATGGTTATAAGCTGGATCTTGAGTTCAATGAATAATGATCTAGCTGATGATTTTGGTTACATTGATAATGCTGCTGAATTGTGGAAAGAATTGACTGAAAGATTTGGTCAGTCTAATGGTCCTTTGATTTATCAACTAAAGAAAGAAATTGAGAATCTCACTCAACAGAATATGACTATTGTCACATATTATGGGAAGCTGAAGAAACTATGGGATGAAATGCAGAATATGAGAGCATTTTCTACTTGCACATGTGGTGCAATGATTCACTGTAGTTGTCAATTCTTGAAAAAGATAGCTGAATTTGAAGAAGAGGATAAAATGATGAAGTTCTTGCTAGGATTAAATGGAGGTTTTGATGGCACTGTAACAAATGTGTTATCTATGGATCCTTTGCTTAGCATTAACAGAGTGTTTTCCATAACTCAACAAATAGAGAAGCAAAAAGAATTGAGCAGTGCTATTGCCGATTGTAATGCAATGACTAGCAGTGCTATGGCCACACAAGCTTACAAGGGTGGACAGATTCAGAAGCATGCTGTTGGTTCTGGTAGGAAAGATTGGAAAGAATTGAAAAAGGAAAAGCTGAATCGAATTTGCACTCATTGCAAAGGCAAAGGACATACAGCTGATCAGTGTTTTAAACTCATTGGTTATCCAGACTGGTATAACACTATTAAGGCTTCAAAGGGAAGTAGTTCTACTAGTGGTAGGCTTGCAGCAAATGTGACATATTCTGATGATATTGGAGATGAACCTTTGGGCAATACAAGTGCTGATGGAAGAATTTTGAATAATGACATGCTTAATGCTATCTGTCAGGAAGTTATGAAAGTCATGAATAGCAAACAATCTCAGAACACTGATGCAACTGGAGCTAGTTGTTCATATGTCAATTATGCAGGTATTCTCTCTCACTCATTCAATTGTGCTATTAATAAATTGCATGATGAATGCCTGTGGATTGTTGATTCTGGTGCATGTGATCACATGACTTATGATGAAACCATCTTAACCAACATAAGGACACTCTTCACCCCAATCAAAGTTGGACTACCTGATGGTTCTCAATTGACTGTTGATACTATTGGTGATACTGTCTTGAGCACTAAATTAGTCCTATATAATGTCCTATTGGTTAAAGGTTTTAAACATAATCTGTTGTCTATTGGTAGACTAATTGAACATTCTGGTATGAAAGTTATATTCACTAGCACTGGATATACTTTCCAGGACCCTGCTAGTGATGAATTGATAGGTGCTGGAAAAAGGACAAATGGTTTATATTACTTTGTCACATCTTCAAACAACAAGTTGTCAAGTGCTGCAGTCAACAAAGGTATCATTCATCAGCAACCAAGTTGTAATACTGTAGGAAGTGTTCCTGATGTAAATAAGATTGATGAGAATGAAGTTGTATTACCAAGCAAGACTGCTACTGGTGTCTCTCAGGCTAAAGAGTTGGATAGAAATAAATTACACATGCTTCATGCTAGATTAGGACATCCATCCCTGTCAAAGATGAAGTGTGTGAATTCTGAGTTTTGTAAAGGATTTTCTGAATATAATTGCATTGTGTGTTACAAAGCCAAGCAACATAAACTGCCTTTTACTATTAGTACTAGTCAAGCTAATGCATGTTTTGATCTGATTCATGTGGATTTATGGGGTCCATATAAAGTCAGAAACATAGATGGAGCTTCTTAATTTCTTACTATTCTTGATGATCACAGTAGGACAACATGGACTTATCTCCTTCACAATAAACTTCAAGTTGAGAAAGTTGTTTCTGGTTTTCTGTCCATGGTTGAAACTCAATTCAATACAAAGGTCAAAAGAATCAGGTCTGATAATGGAACTGAAATTGTGAAAGAATCCTGTAGGAATCTGTTTGCTAGCAAAGGGATATTCCATGAAAGAAGTATCCCCTATGTTCCTCAACAAAATGGGAGAGTTGAGAGAAAACATAGGAGTCTCCTGGAAATAGCTAGATCTACGAGGTTCCATGCAGGGCTTCCTAAGAAATTTTGGGGAGAGTGCATTCTTACTGCTACTCACCTAATCAACAAAATTCCTTCTAAGATTTTGGGATTGAAAACTCCTTTTGAAGTTCTGTTTGATAAACCACCCAAATATGACACTTTAAGGGTGTTTGGTTGCTTATGCTTTGCTTACAATAGTCACATTCAGAGGGATAAATTTGACTCAAGAGCCAAAAGATGTTTGTTCATAGGTTATCCCTCTGGTTTCAAAGGTTTCAAACTCTATGATCTTGACACTCATCATGTCTTTATTTCCAGAGATGTGGTATTCTTTGAAACTGTCTTTCCATATGACATGACACCTGATTCTATTCCAAATATTATTCCTTCTCTTTCTCTAGTTGATTTTGGTACTTCTAATTCATGTTCCAACTCACAAAATTATACCAGTGAATATGATAATTCTTTACAACCTCCACATTCCCCTATTTTTTCTCATTCTTCTCTTACCCCTTCTAATCACTCTATGCATTCTGATTCCCCTACTTCACATAATTCAAACTGTTCTCCAAATACTTCTTTGCCTTCTGGTGATACTCACCCACCTCCTAATTCACTAAACACTACCATACATTCTACTAGACAGTCTACAAGACTAATAAAGCCTTCTTCAGTTCTTACTGATTTTGTGGGAAGTTATGTTCCACACAGAACTCCTTTGATTCAGCCTAATGACAGTGAGTCTTTATCTTTTTCTGCTGATTGCATTCAATCTGAAAATAAAACTTCAGTTGCACCTGATTTTGATTGGCTGCTAGGTTTGGCCTTACAAGACTTTGATATTTGGGACTCTCTTGCTTTCTCTGTATGTTACACTTCATCTGATCCACAACATTACAATCAAGCCAAAGATGATGAGAATTGGATTTTGGCTATGGATAAGGAAATACAGGCTCTTGAGAGCAACAACACTTGGGATCTTACTTTGTTGCCCAAGGACAAGAAAGCTATTGGTTCAAAGTGAGTATATAGGACAAAGCTGAATCCAGATTACACAATAGATAAACACAAAGCAAGGCTGGTTACTATTGGATATCAACAAGTTGAGGGGAGGGATTTCACTCAAACATTTTCACCTGTTGCTAAACTAGCTACAATTAGAATTGTCATAGCACTTGCAGCTATGAAAGGCTGGATTCTTTGTCAACTTGATGTTAACAATGCCTTTCTTCATGGCTTTCTTGATAAGGAGGTATACATGAAACCCCCTGCTGGTTACACCAAAGCTAAGCCAGGTGAGGTATGTAGACTCAGGAAGTCCATTTATGGACTCAAACAGGCTTCTAGACAATGGAACAAAGAGTTGAGTAAGTTTTTGAAAACTCTCAACTTTCAGCAATCCACACAGGATTATTCTCTCTTCACTAGAACCCTTAATGGTGAATTTTTGATCCTGCTTGTCTATGTTGATGATATTCTTCTTACTGGCACTTCATCTACTCAGATTGAAGAAGTAAAAACTGCTCTTGATCAAGCTTTTACAATTAAGGATCTTGGTCATTTGGCTTATTTTTTGGAGATTGAAGTACACAGAAATGAAAAAGGTATCTTTCTTTCTCAAAAGAAATATATTCAGGATATTCTTACTGATACTGGAATGGAGAATTGTGAATCAGTATCTGCACCACTATCTTGTAGACTCAAATTATCCACTGATGTGGGTGATCTACTTGATAAATCTGATGTTTACAGAAGATTGGTTGGTAGATTGCTCTACTTGGGTATCACTAGACCTGATTTGTCTTATTCTGCTCAGCACCTAAGTCAGTTTGTTCACTCTCCTAGAGTTCCACATTTGCGTGCTGCATTACATGTTCTAAAGTATCTCAAAGGCACTTTAACTGAGGGCATTTGGTATTCTGCTAGTACTGATCTTACCTTGTCAGCCTATAGTGATGCTGACTGGAGCTCTTGTCAGTTCAGTAGTAGGTCCCTTAGTGCATATGCAGTCTTCCTTGGACCTAATCTGATCTCATGGAAGACTAAGAAGCAGATAAGTGTTAGTAAATCTTCTACTGAAGCAGAATACAGGAGCATGTCTGCTGCTGCAAGGGAGCTTGTTTGGATTCATGGTCTCCTTGAAGATCTTCAAGTGACTATACCTCTGCCTATCTCTTTGCACTGTGATAACACTTCTGCTGAACACTTGGCTCAAAATCCTATGTTCCATGATAAAACTAAGCATTTGAAACGAGATATGCACTATGTCAGAGAACAGGTTGAAGCTGGATTTATTCAAACTTCTCATGTATCAAGTTCTCATCAACTTGCTGATATTCTTACCAAGCCTTTAGCTTCTACTGCTCACAGGCATCAGTCTGCCAAGCTAGGACTTATTTCTAGGGTCCAGCTTGAAGGGGGAGTATAGGAAATAATTTTATTTTAATATTTTATTATTTGTTAAAACAGTTAGTTAGTTAGACAGTTAGACATTCTGTTATGAATGTGCTGTCCTCAGCTTTGTATATAAGCTACTCTGCCTTCTCTCTTTCGTTTTGTGAGAGATTAATTCTATCAAAATTCTTTCCTCTCTAAACTTGCTCAAATCAGTTTTAGGTTTCTTCAATCTTTGATCACCTATTGTGATTCATCTCTAAGAAAAATTATAATCATGTGGTATATTGCTGGATTTGTATCGTTATAGATTTTCTAAATATCAACTTTTTATAATTTTTTTTATTATATCCAGATATTAAAAGTCAAATTATATATTGAAAAACGTAAAGTCAACCATAGTGCAATATTTAAGGAACTGACAAAGTATATAAAATCAGTGTAACGCAACATGTTTCACGTAATGTCGCCCCCCATTCTTGTGATACAACCTCAAATTTCTTTCCTTTTACCATTCAACTATGAAATGCTTGTGGCATAGAGCGTATCAGTGTATCACAATCCAAAATGCAAGTACACTCGTAATATTTTGGGTGCGAAAGATAAAAGTTAGTGGGCCGGGGTAAATGTAGTTAGTATGACTGTATGAGTACTTCGTATGAGAGTAAAGTGGTAGTTCCAGTGGCGGAGCCAGGAATTTTTTTTTGGGGTGTCGGCAGTGACGTTCCCAGGATTTTTACAGTATTGTGTCGGGTGATCCTCCACAACACACAATATATTACTAAAAAAATGTATCGTCCTTAAATTAATCAATATTCATATTACAATCGGTTTATCTCTATAGTATACTGATCTCTTACGCATGGGGCGGGTGTTTTTAAGTATAACCGAAGAGATCGGTTCTCTATAATAACAGATCTCTTAGCTCTCAGCTATAAGTTTTTTTTGCCATTTTTTTTGGTGGGTCGGTGGACACCCCATGCACCTACCTAGCTCCGCCACTGGGTAGTTCTAGTGTCTCTGATATCGCCCGGATACCCATGTGCTGCATTATGAGATAGTATGTAGTTAAAAACCGAGACAAGCGAATTAAAAAAGAAAGACGGGGCAAATAAAATCGGAAAAAAGAGGGACATAGAGTGAGAGAGTATACGGTGCACACTTACCATTTTACAATGAAAACGTTTTACGCCTTATCAAACGGAGCCTTGATGAATCATGGTTGAAGTGTTTTTTAACTATGGTCTCATACTCTGATTACTGGGATACTCCTTAGTCCTTATATATTATATATCATGCGTGGGAGTGGGACCAAATGTGATGACCACAAGGCACAAGCTAGTGTTTGAGTAGTGTCAATTATTGGCACAACTCGCACAAGCAGCTCGCATTAAAGCAAATAAGTCCTATAAAATGGCCACTTCTTCTGCGCTCACAATTCAAACCTCAGCCGACACAAAAATAAAATCACTTGTTTAGATCCATTACATTGTTATTGGTTTTGTCTATCCTTTTAAACTTGAGAATGGGAACATTCCCATTCTTATGTTCACTTCTTCTCTGTTTCTTGGCAACAATTACATTAGCAACTAAAATAGACACAGGTTGGTTAAGCAGAAAGAGTTTCCCTAAGGGCTTTGTTTTCGGCACCGCCACTTCTGCTTACCAAGTTGAAGGTATGGCTCATAAGGACGGCCGTGGTCCTAGCATTTGGGACGAATTCATCAAAAAACCAGGTACATTCTTTGTCAATTAATTAGTTCGCCTTCTGAATTAATTGTTGAATACTTCAATGATGAGGTTAAGGATTAAATAGCATTCGTGTATGTGGAAATTAACAGGGATTGTGGCTAATAATGCAAATGGTGAGGTTTCAGTCGACCAATATCATCGTTACAAGGTCAGTTCACATTTTAAGATTACCCGTTTATATGCATTTTATGCGTTGTTACCTTGGCTACCTGTCCACTGTCCTTATTAATTAAGACTATAAAAAAGTTAAAGACTTGTAAATAATACTGCCAAAAAACATTTTTTTGAAAAATAATGCCCTGTTTTGATCAATCATATTCATATTCATATTCATGATCTTCGTCACGTGTTGGAGAAAAGGACTTTTTAAAGCATATACTTCTATGAGATATGCCCCAAAAACATGCTAAGTTATAGTAGTACTAACAGTAGCAATTAACTAATTAATTATACTAGGTACTTCGGATGCTTCTCGATTTTCTACCATTAATCCACTATACTTCCTATAATAGAATATAGAGTATTATACAAAAATCACTCTTTATATTTTCAGTTTTTCATTACAAATGGGGGTGGGGGGATTCGAACCTGAGACCTATTGTACACATGCCCTCAGCCTTAACCACTAGGCCAAGACATCATTGGTAAAAGAATCTTTCTTTCATTTTCAATCTGCCCACTTATCAAAGTATGTGAGTGTGGGTGTTCGGGTGGACCATTCTTTTGAGTTTTGATGGATTCACTTGGTTTTCTTTCCGTTTCTCTAAGATTACTCGGAACAATATATTTATCGATTATTTTACCAACATTAATCTCGATTTAATTTACCAAATGGCCTAAGTAATTCGGTTAAAATTCAGATTAAAAGAGAATTATAGCTGATTGAGTTTTTGATGAAAGTATATATATATGGTAGGAACTTGACTAATTAAAAACTTTTACAGGAAGATGTTGATATAATGGCAAACCTTAACATGGATGCATACCGTTTCTCAATCTCGTGGTCACGGATTTTCCCAAGTGAGCTACAATTCTATATGTTCAATTAATGTTGTTTATGTTCAACTAAAAAACTTACATTTCATGATTGTATTTGTAGAGGGTACTGGTGAAGTAAACTGGAAGGGTGTAGCCTACTATAACAGACTAATCGATTATTTGATCAAGCGAGGTAACGTACAAAAATGCCTAAAACTTAAAAGTCTGTACTATGTATAAATATTTACATTTGTCAAGATACTAAACTAGATTTGCATGATTATTTTTGTTGTAGGCATAACCCCATATGCAAATCTCTATCATTACGATCTCCCTCTTGCCCTCGAGAAGAGATACAAGGGTTTGCTTAGCAAGAGAGTTGTGTATGTAGCTACTGTCACGATTCATTTGAGCATAAATTTCTTAACATGTTTAATGTTCCAGTGTGAAAAATAAATTAATATTGTTGTGTTTTTATGTATTTATATGCAGGAAAGATTTTGCTGACTATGCAGAATTCTGTTTCAAGACATTTGGAGACAGAGTGAAGAATTGGATGACTTTCAACGAGCCTAGAGTTGTGGCGGCGCTTGGGTATGATAATGGTTTTTTTGCTCCTGGAAGATGCTCCAAAGAATATGGTAACTGTACTGAGGGGAATTCAGGGACAGAACCCTATATTGCGGCTCACAATTTGATTTTATCCCATGCTGCAGCAGTTCAAAGATACAGACAAAAATATCTTGTAAGTGTATTTTCGATCTCTTGTCGGCTAATAATGCCTGGTGTTTCTGCTACAAATAAAAGGAGATCATGATATAACATACCAATACCATGTATGATGATATAACATGCATAATGGTAGTACGTTCCAATTCTTTTTCGTGGTGCAGGCGAAACAAAAGGGAAGAATTGGTATACTGCTGGATTTTGTGTGGTATGAACCACTTACAAGAGGAAAACAAGACAATTATGCAGCTCAAAGAGCACGCGACTTTCATATAGGATGGTGAAAATCCTTTTCCCTAGCTATATTTCTACTTACCTTTTCTTTGTTTGGGATCATATGTCCCATTTTGTGTACCGTTCCTTGTTGTGTCCCCCTTATGATACTCTCAACTTTGCCATTACATAAACTACCAAGTATATGTTTTACATCCAATAATGCTGACAATACATTTTTGTAGGTTTATCCATCCAATAGTATATGGAGAGTATCCAAGAACAATGCAGAATATAGTGGGAGATAGGCTACCCAAATTCACACCAGAAGAGGTTAAGATGGTTAAGGGGTCGATGGACTTCGTGGGAATAAACCAATATACAGCTTATTACATGTATAATCAACAGAGCAAGCCAAAGACCCCGGGCTACCAGCAGGATTGGCATGCTGGATTTAATTGTATGATGTCCTCTTCCCATTTCTGAAACTCTTTTTTTTTTTTTTTTTTCGTTATTTTCTTTCATTAAGTGTTTCTTGTTGGTGCATGATTACTACAGTCAGTAAAAATGGTGTCCCAATCGGCCCTAAGGTAATTTTCTGCAACCCTGTATGTGTATCAGTGTATGTAATACATGATGCTAAGCGTGATGATATGTAACAGTTGTTTTTATCTTTCTAGGCAAACTCTTACTGGCTTTATGAGGTACCATGGGGTCTATACAAGGCGATAAACTACATTAAGGAGCGTTATGGCAATCCCACAGTCATTCTGTCTGAGAATGGTACCACTCTTAACAACTTTTTCGATACTATTTCATCATCTAAGTCTCACTATGATCCCCGCTAAGAGAGATTAAGAAAGATCAGAAGAAATCAATAATAGACTTATATTTTTGCATGAAATGTAGGTATGGATGACCCAGGTAATGTAACACTTCCACAGGGACTGCATGATACGAAAAGAATTCATTACTATAAAAGCTACTTGGGTGCCCTGAAAAAGAGCATCGATGAGGGAGCAAATGTTGTTGGCTACTTTGCGTGGTCATTGGTGGACAATTTCGAATGGAGATTGGGATATACTTCACGATTTGGTATAGTGTATGTTGATTACAAAGACCTTAAGAGGTATCCGAAGATGTCTGCTTATTGGTTCAAAAACATGCTTCGTAGAGCCTAGAATCCCTTGAGGGTCATATACTCATATATGACCACCTCTGTTTTATGCTTTGTAATGGATTCTATGATGTTAATGCAATCTGTAATGTTTCAAGTTCAATAAAGATGTTCTTTAGTCCATCTATTTGGGTCTTTTTCTCTTAAATCTTAACACTCGAGATGATCAAATTAAGCTCATTCGATATCTCAAAATTGTCTTTGTTTTTCCTTATTACATGTTCTCTCTGCATCACATACTCACAGCACATACTAGTTACCCTAGCTCTCTGCTGGTAAGCTGGACCATTAATTGCACAAAAGAAGGCACGCATGCTTCAGAAGAACGACCTTCTCTATACAGGTCCAAATTATCCACACATCAGTCAACATTCTTTAGTTGTAGATTCACATGTTCGTAAGAGTCACCGTTTCACTGTTTTCAGGACCAGAAATGCATGGTGAACAACGCATCAGCATTCAGCATTCAGCATTCAGCATTCAGCATTCGCATTCAGAATAAGGACATGGAATCAAACTAAACGCATGCTGCAAATAAAGTATCACTATAGTTAGCTAGTGCGGTCCCATAGACTCCAAACCAACATCCGAAAGCCCAGCACAGGCCACAGGTTATGGACACTGAGACCCAGCCAAAAACAGTGTGGCCCAAGCTCTTAAAAGTCCAGTTTGGAGAAAGGCCACGGATGAGGAAATTTCTGGTGAAATTATAATAGAGACTAGAGAGGGGAAATGATATAGCAAAAAATGTACTACTATACATTCAATCCAATCTAATTAATTACTACGTAAGTTACATTAAAAGAACTTTTATAAGCTCCTAACACATACTACTAACTCCATTTCAAAATGAGCTTTACTGATACTATTTGCACAAATGTTAAGACCAAATAGAGAAACCGTGTAAAAAGGTGGGTGAATCCATGATTTGTTGTTGTTTGACTCCATTCCTTAATCTCGTTAACCTTTGATTTCTTAGTTTAGTTTAATTAGTTTTCGTCGAGTCGACTAGTGCTTTTACCTATCCCGTTCCGACCTAGCTTATCGTTTGATTAGCATTATTAGTGCACCTTAGTCCTTGTGGATTTCGACCCTTACTTATCGCTTTAATTGTGTTTAATGATTAGTTTAGGTAATTGGTTTGATTAGGAGAGACTAATAACGACCTAGTTTTACCCTCAATCAAAATGGCGCCGTTGCCGGGGATTACGGTTTGCATTAGTTTGTGTTAGTTAGATGAGTATGTCTAGGTCATTGTTCATAGTCTTTTACTTTGTGTAGTTTTCTTCTTATTTTTGAAAAAATTTGCTAAAATATGGCAACTATCCCTATCTCTGAAAATGATGAATCGTGTACACTTGGTGATTTCACGTCTCTCCACCATGATCTTCTCCATAATGATTTCCTTAATGCTTTGCATTCCGAGTCGGTCATTTCATTGTCCGAGTTTCGTCCTTTTATAGCTCACTTGGATTGCCAAGAAGGCCTTAAACTGGATTCTTTTATTAAGGACTTTGAGGTTGCGTCCCGAACTTTAATTTTCAAAAGGAATGGGATAAGTCTCTAACTTTCTAAATGAATCCATTCGGGATGCTTGATGGAGAAGAATTGAATTTGAGGCTAAATTTCTACCTATGATGCATGACATTGAGGAATTGAGTATTGGGGATTATATTCCTACTCATTCCTCCTTGAGTGAATGCCTCGATGATGGTGATGAAAATCTCTTTGCTCCATTTTGTTCCCAAGTGCTCAAATCGATTCTAATTGTGGATGAATGTGAATTTGCCAACCAAAAACAATCTCTTCAAGGTATTAAGGAAATTGAGGATGTGGAAGTCCCCTCTTTGATTGGAGGATCCTTGGATGAGAGTTCTTGTACTCTTTGTGATGTGAGTGAATTGAAGTTGTTTGTGAAACTTTTGTTCTCACTCCCTTCCCTCATATCCCTTTTCAAATTAAGAAACTCAACATTTATCCTTCATTTCCCATCTCTTTTCCCTATTTACCCCAACTCCCACCGCTTGAGGATTCTTTTTCCTCTATTGATCCTAATGATTCTCCTACCCCAAAGGAGCAAGAAGAAGGGAGTATTTCTTATGTTATTCCTTTAGTTTGTAGTTTTGATTTTAATTCTTCTTATTTTCTCATTTTTTTCTTTTGATTTTTCTTCTTTTTGGCACCCCACCCCCCATAGGCATAGAGTTGCATTTAACTTTGCGCATGCTTCTCACTTGACTCTTGCCTACTTGATGTTCTTGGATATGTTTTCCAATGCATTTGACAAACTATTGTGATCATTTTCTGGGTACTTACTAAAGGTAAAGGTCGTCAAGCTAATGCCGTAAAAGAAGCGCTTCTCGGGAGGTAACCCGTGGTTTTGGCCAAATTGGCCTTTGTATACTAATTTTGTTTTCTCTTTGAGGTTGTTTGCCTCACGCCTCCTTGATTTGGAGGTCATTTCATCTACCATTGCCGTGCCCGATGGTCCTTATGGTGAGTTCGATTGTATTTTCGGTTCTTTGCGGGACTTGCTCCCACGATAGCAACAGCACGCAGGATGTGCTGTTGTGCGACGAGAGGGACGAAGGGAGTGCGCGAGAGGCGAGAGAAAAAGAGAGAGTGAGGGAGAGTGTGCGGGGCTGCGGGGCAGCTGTGTGCACGAAGAGAGCGAGAGGTGGGGTGCGGTACTCGAAGGCACGGGCACACAGCAACAACGATGAGCAAGGCTGCTCGTGTGTGGGTGAGGGGCGAGCAATAGGAGAGCCGGACGAAGGAGAGAGAACAAAGAGGAGAGAGAGGGTTGTGAAATTGTGAGGGGATCATTAATGAGAGGGGTCTTATTTATAGGTTTCTAGTTCCTAGTGGGCTCAGGTTAGGGTTTTGCATTGGGCTTTGCAATTGGGTTTAAGTTAGAATTAAATACTAAAAGCTTTGTTGGGTTCACCAACTGAATTGGATTGAGCTCGGAATTGAATTTAAATATTTTTGAAATACGACCCAATAAATTCCCGACTTAAATAATAAAATATTAAATTCATTTAATTTTATTTCGGAATTAAATAAAAATAATAAATATTTTATTTAATTAAAAACCACACTTAAATGCAATTTAAATTCTAAAATTCGTAAAAATACTTTATAAATACATTAAAATATATTTAAAAATTCAGAAAAATACGAGGTATTACATGATTTGTTTACGTACTATTTGTGTGACGCTACGGGTTCAGTTAAGAGTAAATTGTGGATTAATATTATTAATTCCACTTGAACTGAAGCGGCCTCTAGCCAGACATTCAGATCACTTGATCTCACTGAATTATTAACTTGTTAATAAATACTAAACCGCATTTATTAGATTTAGCATTAAATGCATTTAGTGCAAACTTGGACCAATGTCATTATTTCCTTCAATTATGACGCCATGGATTTGGACACTTGAATTTGGTATATGGACTAGAAAATTCGCCATTATGACGCCACGGATTTGGACACTTGAATTTGGTATATGGACTAGAAAATCCGGCATTATGACGCCATGGATTTGGACTTTTGAATTTGGTATTTGGAATTTGGACTAGAAAATCCGGCATTATGCTTGGAGTTTTGAATTTGGTATTTGGAAATTGGACTAGAAATTCCGGCATTATGACGCCATGGATTTGGACTTTGGTATTTTTGCGTGGGGCATGTTTTTGGGTTTTGGAATAAACGGAGTGGCACTCCTAATTACTATCCTAAATCGGCGATTTTGATGCATGAGGTTGAATGGTGCTCCTAGGAGGTTTAGTTTTCCTAGTTTGGAGGCTATGGTTTTTTTGGCAAAGCTAGAACTCGGGGTTAGCCATTCACGCGTGCAAAGACTCCCACACACAATGCATATAAACACGTTGTCATACTAGCATGAACATGATTGTGACATGCAAAGTTCTCAAACTAGAGTCGGCTATAAGTTTTTGTATGACGCAATTGGTCGGTTTAGGGTGTCAAAGGGTACTTGACTAAGAGGCAGACCTGGTAACAAGGCGCCTCCACCAAGGGAGACGTATGTTAGAGAACGGTCTTCATGCCAAATGCTGGGAGCATTATGACAAATGTCAAGTTTTGGTAGACTCGGAAATGATCAAACACTTTAGCAGGGAGCCGTATGGAGAGTGATCCAGTCTTTGCCCCCATGGTTAACCCGAATGTAGAACACATTCTTGTGGGGCAAGGGTAGAAAAATTGATTTTGATTCTTCGAAAAGCATGCATGCAATGCCTAAAAGACAATTGTATTGAACCAAAATTTGCGAATTTTACCGTTTCGGCACTCGTTCTCAAAGTTTGGGAATGGCTCTTTCAACGCTCAAAATTTGAACCAAACTCCCATTTTGAACATTGAAACGTGATTTGGGAAGGCTGCCACTGCCAGCTACTGCGCCAGACGCAAGGCAGCAGCGCCAGACGCTGCTGACTGCCCCAAGTGCTTCAGCCAGTCAGTGGCAGTTTGCTCGAAACATGTTTACTGCTCAAAACGTAAGTTTAGGACTCCTTAGTGGAGTCTCCAAGTTGTAGGGGTTTTTATTCTTCTAGTGGTATTTTCGTATTTCGTATAGTTTGTACATTGAATTTGGTATGTAAGTTATGAGAGCTTGATGAATCTTGTTTAAGATCTACCAAGGTCTCTAACTTGTCTAATTTGTCAAGTGTGTGATCAACTAGATTTGACTTGATCTTCTCAATCCCACCCCTAAAAGGGGAGCCAAATTCTAGGTTCACGCAAGTGATGTAATTGAATTTTGAACATAGAAAATAAAAGCTCAAAATATAGGAAAGTGCGTAAAATACCCCTACGGCTTTCGGAATTTTGAACATTGATGGAGTGGCCACCAAACAAGTTTAAGGTTCCGGTTTGGAAAGATCGTAGTATGACTCGGGATAAGGCATTTGGAATTTGAAACCGTTTAGAAACTCGGGTAAGGGAGCGAGGCACTTATTTGAGTGGAATTCGCAATTGGTTCATACAATTCAAGCATCATTTTCGGAGTATAATCCTAACATGACACTAAAATTAGGCGGGTGAGCATGCTTGATTAGAACATCGAATTTGCTAAGTTTGTATGGTGATCACTTTGATTTAAGTCAAATTTAAGGAACCTAGACCGAATTTTTCAAAAATTATCTTTGTTAAGCGTGATTAGAACTTGTATTTTGTTGATTTAGCATGTTACGTGATGAAAGCAATAAAAACAAGTAAAGCATCATCACAATAGAAATTTAAAGTGCGAAATTAGTAAATATACATCACCACCTAGAAAAGGGACTAGGTGAAAACCACATTGCCTAGAAGGACTAGGCAAGTAAAGTCGCATAAATAGTAAGTGCGAAATTGAAAGATGCAATAATTAAAGGCGCGGAATTGAAATAAGCAATAAAGCAATAAATAAGCAATAAAGCGTTGAACTTGTATAATAGAAATTGAATGACTTGAATATTGAAAATCCGATTGAGGAGCACTTGCTCAAAAGTGATTTAATTTGGCTCCCCATCAAATCTAATCGGGTAAAAATAATCTCACTTTAAAATGAGTTGCTCATTAAAAAGTTTTATCGATTTTGTATATTGCATATTGAAATAGAACTTGAATATTGAACTTAAACTTGAATATAGAACTTGAATATTGAAATTAGGAGGCTTGGTTCTTAAAGATTAGACCTTTCCATGTTAAAAGGCCTCACCTTTAATATGCTCCATGACTTGAAATTGATTCTAGTTTAAAGAGAAGTTGATCTCATTTAAACATCATTGAATATTGAATGTAGAACTTGTATATTGAACATAGAAATTTATATGTTCATATGTTCTGTTTGGAAAAGGGTTTGCACTTTTCCAAACAACCTTGAACTTGCATAAAGTTAAAGTTTGAAGATTTGAATGATGATTGTTGTAAGGAACACTTTCAAGAATGAAAACCTCAACTTACTATTCATATTTTTTTTGGAAACAAAGTATAAAGATTGAAACTTGAAACTTGTAAAGGGAGTTTAAAACATCATTTGAGGGGGGGGGGGGGGGGGGGGGGGGGAGGTTTCAAGTATGAAATCCCCTCAAAGATTACACCTTTTTAAACAATTCCTACTTCAAGTGAGTATGAACATCACAAGAACATCATAGGATTATTAAACTTGAAATAAGAAAGGTAGAAAATTAGATTTGAAGAGTCCTCGGAAATTTACCTAGATTCTGGTGTTGATTGATTTCCAAGCTTGGACTCCCATATTGCTTAGGACATTAGAACATTGAACTTGTATTTGAAGAGTGTTTGTATGAGAGTAAATTTTAGATATTTTAATTGAATATTGAAAGATTTGAAACTTGAATATTGAAGGATTTGAAGATTGAATTTTAGAGAGTTTCGAAATAGGCAGAGCTTCGTTGCTCGAAATTGAATGATTCTTGCTCCGTTTGTTCGTGAAAAATAGGGGTATTTATAGGAAAACCTGATGGGAATAGAGAAAGTCAGCGGCAGGCGCTGGCCTTGTCGCCAGGCGCCAGTTGCCAGGTGGCACATAACAACTGGTACAGACCAACGCGCTGCTTTTGTCCTTTTGTGCGTTTTGGCGGTTTGCAAAAGATGCTCTTTGTACCTTCTCGGTCCTTTTTCTTGGAGGCGAAGGCATGGATATTTTATTTTTTGAAAGAGATATTTTTGAGGAAGCTTCTTGAGATTGCTGATTTGTACGGGTTTCGCTCGGTTTTACGGGTCGGAGCCCGGAATGCTCGGTTTTGGGACAGGCGCCCGAATTTGACTTTCCTTATATGATTTTGAGTGGAAAAGTGCCATGGAGAATGATGGTGGCATCCATTTCTTGATATTGAACTTGGATTTTTAAATTGTATTTTGGAAATGTGTATGGGCTTGAATTGGAAGCCGAGGTTAGGATTTGGGCCAAAGGTTTGTATCTTTGAATTGGAAGTTCGGAATAGAAATTGAACTTGGGGATTGAATTTGTTTGGATTTGAGTTATGAATTGGAGTTGGATTTTCTGAATTAGAATGTGTTTGTATTGGAATTGTGTTTTCTTTGGGATTTGTACTTGAATTTTGAACGAAGTTTGGAATTGAATTGAATTATGTCATTTGAAATTGGTAGCTTGCACTTAGAAATTTACCACCCAAATATATTGGCGGTATCGTCATTAGACTCTAGGGGAGACACAAATTCGGTGTCTACAGACAGGATCCCTGATCTTGAGGCGAACTTGGGCTAGTCGAGTTTGTTTCACCGCTGGAGATATTAGAAGTGCTCTGAGTAGACTTATGATAATCTAGATTGAATTGACTTTGCTAGTCAGTCTTGTACATGAATCACCTTTTTGTTGGGGATGATGAGGCATTAGAACTGAGTGGGCTAGAATAGGATAGCTCCCAGATTGATTTTGAATTTTGATTTTGTATCCTTTGATCATTTAGTATTCTTCTCGACGACACGAGGAGGAAGATTGCTGAGGGCTCGACCCACAGAGCAGCTGAGGAGGATGCCTCCGACGGGGAGGTTGAGAAGCTAGAGGAAGTTTTTGCTGAGGGGCATGGTTCTCGCTCGAAGACCGAACCGCTTCAATTAAAATAATATAGAGTATTATATTTCTTTTAAATTTTTGATATGTTTAAAGTAAAAATCGAAACAAAACCACTACCTAAAACACAAACACGACACGTGTGCCCGAATCGCAAAAGTCGCGAGTAGAGCAATATTGAAGGCCGTCCCAGTTAGTGAGCAATATTGAGGGCCGTCCCAGTTAGTGAGCAATATTGAGGGCCGTCCCAGTTAGTGCCACATGAACCAAGCGGCTAAGCCCCCAAAACAATCCTAAAAACACGGGCTTCTTAACACAGTAGCACTCTAGCAGGGTGCACTTACTTCTGAACTCACCACCATAAGCAGAGTTGCATTCACAGACGAAGACGACGATATAGGGTGTGCTGAATTAGCGGGAAACCAAAAAGCACAGTAAACCTCGCAGGAGAGAGAAAGAGAGAGAAGATGACGGAGAAAGGTAAAGGAGGAAAGGGTGGGAAGGCAGGCGAGTTAACGGTGGACGAGAAGTACACTCAGTGGAAATCTCTGGTACCCATTCTTTACGATTGGCTTGCTAACCACAATCTTGTTTGGCCTGCTCTTTCTTGTCGGTATACGTCTTTCTATCTCCTTTTTCTGCATTTTCTTCTTCTTTGTTGAATTTCAGTGAAATGTGAGTTGGGGTTTTCTGGGTTTTATTGAATGCTTGGGGGTTTCTATTTTTGGATAGATTTGGAGTGAAATTTGGGTGTAATTTCAAGAAAATGTATGTAATGGTGATTTCTATGCGAATTTGGGGTTTTTCATCTTAAGAGTTTGGGTGTAATTTCAAGAAAATGCATGTTATTGATCATGGCGTGCGTTTAATTTTCCAGGTTACATGTGTTAGTTCATGGCAATTTATGCACTTGTTTTAAGATTTACCATCCATCCTTAATTGTAATGTATTATTTGGAAAAAGGGATTGATTGGATAGTTTGATGTGAGAGTGGCATACAGTGTGGTTGTTTTTGTCTCCCAAATGAACCTTGTGAATTGTGAGGATGGGTTATATTTTTGGCATGCACATTACCAAGATCTACATTGTTATATATCTTGGCATCCTCTGATATTACAATAAGCTCAAGCTAGTTGGAGGTAAGCAAAGTTTCATTGTCACTGTCTAGGGCATGACCGCATGCGTTATACTGGGTTGTTTTCATGGCGGCGGTTGTTTGATATGCAAAATCCCCCAGTGAGTGTTTGATGGGTGTAAAATGTTTTTCCCAATTTCCTTTGTTTGATTTGTAAGTTGTAACTAACTCTTTGGAGGTGAAAAACATTTTCCTTTTGAAAGGATGGGAAATCTGTTTTCTTCCCTCCTTACCTCCCTTTTCTTCTCCCACCATAAATTCTCACCCTTCCACTCCTATTTTCCTTTTCTCTATAACTTTTCTTGTTATGAAACAAACAAAGGAAAAGAAGTTGAAATTGAACCATTTTTCGATGAAATTTATTTCACCAAACCATACGAAGTCTTAAAAGAAAGCTACTTAAGGGCCAGGGGAGTTGATGTTGGGGGTGAGGTAGGAAAACACCAATTACTGAACTATACATCCGAGAGTATTATCCAATTGGTACTCTCGGGGTAAAACGCAGCGAAAACAAAACAAAATGCCCGCGACCAAATAACGTTGGGTAACATATGAAACGACCGAAATGACATAGAAATTAAAGTAAGATACGAAATAAAAAAAAACAACATACGAAATGAAAAAAATAACATAACATAACTGTCAAAATTATAACTTATAAATAGACGGAAAAATGAAGAAAAATCAAGAAAATGCTTCATTTCCCTTTCGACACTTTCTCTCTCCTCTCCACTTTCTCACTCCACAACTATCACAAACCGCCATTTTTGGGAGATTTGTGAGCTTTCTCTCTCCTCCCCATTTACATTTCTTCAATCTCCATCAAAAGGTGAAGCAATTTGAAGATTTTCTCAAGTAACAAGGGAAGCAAATTGTTACATACTTTTAGGTCCATAATGTAAACTTTTTTTTTTTTTTTTTTTTTTTTTTTTTTTTTTTTTTCTTCTTCTGGTGCAAATGAGCCACGAGGGAAATATAATGTAAACTTATGATGTCATATTAATACATTTCTTCGCTAGTATCATTGTGTTATTTGTTTATTTTAACATGTTATTAATTTTCATAAGCATGTTACTTCTTGTCATTAGCATATTTCTTTTAAAAATGTTATATTATGTTGCTTTATCGTATATTTAAGAAACACGTTAATTGATTTATGGTCATTGACATTTAATATGTTAAATCAATTAAAAAAATACCTTTTTTTTATATAATGAAATTGCTTAACAAGTTATTATTTCCATTCAAATAATGTTAGTTTTTATTATATTCATATTTTTTTATTAGTACACGTGTTGTTTTTTACTTATGCAATGTTATTTTATTTAACTCCTATGTTACTTTATTAAAAAAAACATTAATAAACAAAAGAACATGTAACACAAAAACATAGGAAAAGAGTAGTATACAACCACCACTAAAATTATTATTCGCAAAATCACATTTTATTCCATTAATTCATTTTTGCTATAAATTTTATGAAATATATTTATATAAGTTTCTTAAAAGTTAGCGATAAGCACTTTTAAACCTATGTTATTTTCATATAGACTTATGTTATTTTTCTATAAATATATGCTATTTTCTCTTTCATGTTATTTTTTACAAAACTAATGTTACTCCCTCCGTCCCTTAATACTCGCACCGGTTTGACCGGTGCGGAGTTTAAGACATTTGAATTGACTTATTAATTTAATGAGTGTTAGTTGATAGTGGGGTATTTTTTTAATATAGTTAATGGGAAATGTGTAAGAGGTGGGGAGTGGTGAGTGGGTATGTGAATTTTTAAATGATTTTTTGTAGGGAATAGGGGTGTAAGTGGGGTTAGTAAGTAAGTGTAGAAATAATATAATATTGGTATAAATTTCCATTTATAGAAGCGGTGCAAGTATTAAGGGACGGCTCGAAAAGGAAAGCGGTGCGAGTATTAAGGGACGGAGGTAGTATTTTTTTCCACATAAAGCGCAAAGGATATGATTTAGACGCGCGGGAGTACCAGGAAGAAGGTACTCTCGGGTGTATGTAAGAATTTGTGGGAAAACACATGATGCCAATACTCCCTCTGTCCCTTAAAATTGCCTCATACTCGGTTTAATTTTATGTAAAAAATTTGCACATGAGTTGATAAAATTGGGCACATGAGGAGAGAGAAAGTGGGAAAACATGCCAAAAGAAGAGGTATAAGGCAAACTAATGGGACACCCCAAAGTGAAATATGGGGGAATAAAAAAGGGTCGCAGGGAGTATTTGCTGGTGATGGGTTTTTTGTGGAATCGTTTCGAATCTTAGGCCCATATAATTTGTTTCCCAGTGTGTTTGGAATCAAGCTTATATGAGGAAAACTTGTAAAAGTGTATAAACATGAATCTCCAGTTTTTTAATGTTTGGTTGTTGAAAAGGAAAATTATGTATAAGTTAAATCGAGGATGTATGAGTAACCTCTGGGTTTTATTCTACCTTTTTTTATTTCCATAGTTATCCTTATCCCTGACTCCCTGCTAAAGTGCTGGAAAAACATTGGAAAACTAAGAAAGTCAATTTTTAAGCTAAGTAATACCCTATATTCCTTAGATTTCTCTAATTTAACTTTTCTACACATGATTCTAGTTTACTTTTCTTCATACTCCGTACTTCCACATTCAGTTGGTCTCCAAACACAGGGTTCATAGCTATGTTCATGATTTTATTATTTTTTTGTGATTAAAGTTTTTAAAGAGAGTTAATCTACCATTAGTATGATGGTTGTATACTTGTATGCTGTAATGTTGTAGATGGGGTCCACTTATTGAGGAAGCCACTTACAAGCATCGGCAGCGTCTTTATCTCTCTGAACAGGTTATCACATACTCAGTATTTGTCTGTTTGTTTAATATTGTTACATAATTCCAAGTACATGTGATGCATTCTCATAATTCTTACTAAAGAATGTTCCTCATCTTTAACTTTAGACTGATGGGAGTGTTCCAAATACACTTGTTATTGCAAATGTTGAAGTTGTTAAGCCTAGGGTTGCTGCTGCAGAGCATATATCTCAGGTAATATAATCCGTGCATGCTAGCTCATTTGTTAGTATACTATCTTCTACTAATTGTTACAACACGAAGGCTTGCATTTAAACTTCATTTTCTTTTGTGATCTTGTTATTTCAGTTTAATGAAGAGGCTCGCTCTCCATTTGTTAAGAAGTTCAAAACCCTCATACATCCAGGGGAGGTACACTTACTGTTTTCCTTGCCAAGGGGTCAAATTTATCGTGCAGTGGCCTTGCTTTGTTGAGCATTTTCAAGCTAGTTTGGTATAGTGTTGTGTTATCTGGTATTGATGGATACAGAGTGCTCTGATTTTATGATGTATGTAGATTTGAAACTGGAGTCGTCTTTATAAATCATATCTAATTTAGTATTCTGTTTCTGCATTGACTTGACCATGTTCCAGGGACATGCAGACTATTGTTTTATTTCTAGCTCATAGTATGGTTGCTATTGAGTTTGTATTGAAGCTGGTGCAGCTTTGAGAAATAAAATGGAACACCCTTCTAACTACAACATGTAAGAATACATTGTGATAAGTTGCAATCTGTAGAGACTACGAAGAGTGAGAGTAACTCCAGTACAAGCTGATCTACCTCCCCATCAAGAACCAACCCATAATCCTCCACCCCTTTGAGGTTTAATCTTAATCTAGTCTTTGCAGAAAGAGGCGGTCTCGCTAAGTTTAAGCAGTACTTCTGACGATTCTTGGGTTAAGTTTGGTTTAGGTGCTCCTTTCATTCTTATTAATGAGGCATCTGCAGCTCTCCTAGGAGCTAGATAGATTAGGAAACATTACTAATCATACCTTCTTTCCCCTGGGGACAACATGATTATGATTAGCATTATAATAAATGTGGTACTGTAAGTGTTTTGCATTATCTTTGGCTGCTTTGTTGTTGGCCTTGTACAATTTTCTCTATCGTTGCTACATCTATTGCATTTTCTTTTGTTCAGGTGAACAGGATCAGAGAACTCCCGCAGAACAGTAACATAGTGGCAACACACACTGATAGCCCTGACGTGAGTTATCTATTTAAGTAAATATGAATATTCATAACATGGGCATGGAAACTCACATGCTATTTTCAACAACATATTCATGAATCATGATACTATCCCTTGGTAAAGTAAGTTGAAAGTATTACATGCTTTAACTTATTGAATCTCTTCAGGTTTTAATTTGGGATGTGGAAAATCAACCTACTCGTCATGCAGTTCTAGGAGCTCATAGCTCTCGTCCAGATCTGGTATGCTTCATCCAAAGTCTACCTTCTCTTAAACCTTTTTGTTGTCCTGCCACCTGTGTATGAAAACCTCTATTGCTGCCATTCATATGGTTCTGAAACTGTTTGACAATTATAAATAAATTTTTTTTCTTGATAAAGCAATATTAGATTCAAATTTTAAATTGTTTTTTTTAATTTAAAACTTTAAATAGTTAGCTGATCCCTTATCACGCAGATATTGACTGGACACCAGGAAAATGCTGAATTTGCTCTTGCAATGTGCTCTTGTGAACCGCTGGTGCTTTCTGGAGGTGTGACTCGTATTGTGTTAAAGAACTACTTTAGTGATCTCATTAATGTTTTTGTCATTTTTACTACTATTCATTGTTGGTTTAAGTGTTGAACACTTTAACCTAGTGTTTTAAAGAATATCATGCTTTGCCGTTGATAATACATTTACCCTGCAATTATGAGGACATTATACTTATGTTTTCTTTCTTTTGCGTAAATCCCTCACAATGAAGTAATGAACTTGTTGAGTAAATTAATTTCCCTTCTTACGAGGCTTCTTTTTCCATAACTAAAATTTGCCGATATGTTTTTTTGGCCAAAGAGATTATCTTACCATCAGCTTGGGATTTTGAACTACTGCCGGTGAGGCTTAGGCGATCGACAAGGATTTTTGGAAAAGTATAGCTTTATGGAGAGACATAGGCTCTGTTCTGTTCGACTAATTTCGACTTATTTCAGACAAAATAAGTTCAGTTAAGTTCAGATAAGTTCTGATAATATAAGCTCAGAAAAATAAGTTCTTTTTAGATAAAATAAGTTCAGACAAAATAAGTCGAATAAGTGGAGCCATAGTGAAATGATGGTCTACATAAGAGAATGGTTATAAACTGGTCAATATTTTTTATATCTTTGGATCTTTGCATAATTAATTGATATCTACCATGGGAAGTTGCTCAACTAGAAGTTGATTATGTTGTAGAAGTGTCTTATTTTGTAGGCTTTTATTTATAAGAGAGTGGAAAGGGAATGACACACTCCTATTATAGTCGAAATGTTGAATATAACATAAGAAGAGATATATTCTCCACCTACTTCTGTTTAGTTAGAAGGTTAGATTTCCTTTTGATTGGGAGTAAGTCCGTGTTCTCTATTTTAAATTTGTGATCAGGTTTCCAAATTTAAATTTGATATCCCTATATATTCTTGTTAGGTGCTCAAGAAATGTAGAAACAAGGCTATGCTGACCATCTAAATCTAACAAACCAGAGCCACTCAGCGGTCGGGAATGTGGGTTATGCTGACCATCTAAATCTAACAAACCATCTAGCCACTCAGTGGTGGGGAATTTGGGTCATATTTCTCTGAGACATTCCTGTATTAAAAATTAAGTGTTTTCATATCCCGTTTCTTAGAAATTATCTGTGTTTGCATGTATCTTACTCTCCTTTGTAGCCGCAGAAGCAGTTATTTGACTTCGTACTGGTTGTTTGTTGTATTTGCCGTGCTTGATCTGCTAAAACGTGGATCTAGGTACAGTAATTATTTAAGTGATCTGTCCAATGAGGGTCTGTATGGTCTATTGGCTGACCTTAGGGTTCATGTCTCCTCATTTCACAATGACTTTTGGAGAGGCATGTTTCTGAAGCAATTTACGTTAACATTCTGTAGCTAAGGCGGTTTCATTAATTTTTCCTGTTGTATGATTTGCTGTTTGTACCATGTGTTCCTTTTTAGTACAATTTTGTACTCCCTTTGTCCGGAAATATTGTTACCATAATAGTGTAGTTTCAAGTTTTCAACTAGCAATGCAACAACTAAATCCATATTAGATATAGTATTACTTTCTCCCCCTATTCACTAGCAAAGTTTTACCATGCAGGGAAGGATAAATTAGTGGTTTTGTGGAGTATAAATGATCATATCTCAACATTGGCTACAGAACCAGGGGCCGCAAAGTCCACTTCTTCTGGCAGCAATATCAAATCGGCATCTAAGTCTGGTGATGGAAATAATGGAAATACAGCTAGTCCTTCAGTTGAAGCACGTGGCATCTACAAGGGACATGACGATACTGTTGAGGATGTACAATTTTGCCCCACGAGGTAGCTTGCATAATCACTGTTTTGTTTGTCTCAACTTATGATTTCTCTGAAATATTTGGACCAAAGGAAGTTACAGTTATCACATCTATGCTACGGAGTATCTTATGATAATTGGGTTGTATATAACCTCAAGTAATACTAGAGAACCGGACATAGGTATGGTCTATGGACCCTTGACTGTTGAGACTTCATTTTAAAAAACATGCAAAATATTCATTAAAATACCATATTTAAGTGCCTGACATTTGGACTTGCACTTGTGTTGTGTCTGACATTAGTAATTGAGTCAAATAATATAGTTGCCTCTAACAAAACAAAAGGGGCTAGTGATTGTGTAGCACTTTAAGCGTGTTTGTGTGTTTTAAACATTAGGTTAGTTCATTCATTCATTCATATTCACACATTAGGTTATTCTATTCGTTTATATTTACACGTTCTCTATGTGTGTGGAAGTGCGCAGCAGTTTTGCAGCGTGGGTGATGATTCCTGCCTAATACTGTGGGATTCAAGAACTGGATTGACTCCAGTCACTAAGGTAACATCTCTGTGCTTGGTGGCATTTTCGAGATTATGATTCTTTTTTTAGTGAAAAGCTTAGGAACAAGTAGAAATGGTGTTTGTAATATGTTAATGTATGCAACTAGTGCTATTTTCACTGCACAGTTCAATAGTTTATGAACTTTTATTGGGAATGCTTGAAGTTACATTATAAATAGTTTGCAGACTTGCAGTGTTGATGTGTCTCCTTTTTTCTTTCTTCTTAGTAAAAAGGAATTTAATGGAAAACTCTCAAATGGGTGGTCCCCCTCTTCCTTGATACTAATTTGAAAAGTGGAAGACATAAGATGGCATGGAACTATGTTTCCATTAAATTGTACATGGCACTAAAATCTGAAAGGGGAAGGGAGAGAGGGACAGGGTTATGAAAGTTAGTGGTAGAAGTTTTGTCATACAACTATAGAGGCCACCTTAGTTTCTTGAACTCCACTTTTTCTTCTCTCCAAGTTTTATTAGACATTGCCTCTATAGTTGTCTAAATATTTTTACATTGTTTTATTCCCTTCCATAGTTCTGTTCCAGAATGCTTTCTCCCCAATTCTCGATGCAAGAAAAAAGAAAGAATAAAGAAGAAAATGAAGGGGGGAGGAGGAATTTTTCTGAATTTCATCATGTTACTTGTACACTAAGCAAATTCTGCAGAGTTATGCACATTCTAAATCAAACTGAGTTTCTAATTTGTGGTTTTAGTGATGGAAGATCTTCTTACTTGCTTTTTTGTTTAAATGCCATATGAGATATGGCCAATCTTGATAGAAGAAATTTTCTTGTTTTTGCAATCAACTATGGTTTTGGACTCTACCTTTTATATATTTGGTAGATTTGGGAAGCTATTTTGGAACAGAACTCCCTCAAGCCTATGTGTTAGAATCCAACCTTCCTTTACTTGTATTTTGCTTATCTAATGCTTTCTATGATCTTTCTAATAGTTTCCTAGGCTCTAGATAGAATTATTATGTTACTGTCAATCCGGTGTTCAGTGTTCAAAGGTAGTTTGTAGATAATTCAAAATAAATGAATAAATGAATTCCTAGTTCTCACCAATTGTTGCCATTGCTTGTATTTTGTTGTAGGCCTTTATAGATATTGTGCCGCCACTTGCTCTAAAGCATCCCAAATCCCACAAAGTCCCGTAATCAGATAAATTCTTGCCGCCGGTCTCGCTTGTGCCTGTTGTTTGCACACAAGCGCCCCGGTCGACCCTCGCCCCTCACTCTTGACGCCGGTAGGCAAGAGCGCCCATTCAAAATCAGACGCTAACTCGTGCCCTTACGAGTCGCAAGACACTCATTCCGCACAAGGCTTGCATCCTTGCCGCCAATAGGCAAGAGTGCGTCGCACGAATCCGGTGTCAACACATTCGGACCGTGACAATTGTTATCAGAGCCAAGGTCCAAACCTAGGTATCAAGAGACCCGAGGAAGCAAACTAAAAGGGAATCACTAGAAGAAAGACTAGCCTGGCTAGAAGGCTCTAGCCAAGTCAGAGAGCTGGACCCGACTCGAGGAAGTTGTGATTGGCCAAGCCAAAGAAATAGAAAGACTCGAGAATGCGGTCGATGAGCTTATGCAAGAGAAAGAAGCGCTTCACGAACAACTTAGCTTTGCGCTTCAGGCTTCACGAACAACTTAGCTTTGTTCAGAAGCAAGCTGAAGATGCACAAGACAAGTGCGCGATCCTGATGCGCGCTGCAAGGACTGAGCTCGTGCAATGAAGATCAAACTCCAAAGCCTTGAGACTACATCGACGCTAGAGACTTGAAGGAAGTTGATAACTTCCTTTTCGACATGGAGCAGTATTTCAGAATCTGTTAGTTGAGTGACAACCTAAAGGTGGATACTGCGACCATGCACTTGTCAGATGATGCAAAGCTATGGTGGCGCAGAAAACACACTGAAATTGAAGCCGGGAAGATCAAGATAGACACCTGGCAAGAGTTTAAGAAGGAACTAAAAGATCATTTCTATCCCGAGAACACCGAGTTTGTTGCAAGAATGAATCTACAAGAGATCCGCCACAAGGGCTCCATACGCTACTATGTGAAAGAATATTCGGCTTGCATGTTGGACATCCGAGACATGAAAGAAAAGGATCGGTTGATCAACTTTGTTCACGAGCTACAAGAATGAGCGCAACTTAGAAGTATTGAGGGCGAAAGTTGTCACCCTTTCGTCCGCTATGACTGTTGCAGAGCGACTAATGGGCTACTCCGCTGGGAGGGGCCATCGCTCAGAAGAAGAAACTAGGGGGGGACCGCTACAAGTCTGGAGGGCCCGACTCCAAACTCGCCTAAGAGCGCAACAGGTGGCTCGAAGGTGTCGTCCAACTCTATCGGGGGATTCAAGCCAAGAAGTGCGGGAAGCGACTCTCAGAATTCATGGTAGTCGTCATCCCAATGAACAAGAGAATCCAAAGTCGGCACGCCCTCGGGAAATTGCTTGCTATGTCGAGGTCCACACAAATGGTGGGACTGCAAACACAAAGGGAGATTGACAACCTCCAAAGAGGTTGTCGGCCATGACCGTCAAAGAAACCCAAAATAAAGCAGGTGAGTCCGAAGAAGAGGAAGATTTGCAGCCTCAGAGAATGGGTGCCATCTACTACCTTTGTTTCTCAATACTTGTATCATTTCTTTTTTCACGTATTCAAATACGCTTCTTTGAACATTAATATATCTAATTGCGTGTAAGTAAAAATTATAAAAACTTGATATTTGGAATCCTCGTTTTAAAATGAATTTAACAATATCTTACTTGACTACGTTTATTCTTATATAATGTGAAAGAATGATTGACAAGGTTAGTTGATGAATAGTGCCCAAATGAGAAACGATACATCTATTGCAGAACGGAGGTAGTACAAGATGGGCGCCATGAGGATGGTGTCCCCGGGACAGGAAGAAGACCGACCGACACCTGTCGGCAATGTCAGTAATGAAGCCCCAGAAGAAGACAACATCCCAGAAGCACCAACGTGAGTGATGAAGCCACATAAAAAGGTGACATCTTAGATACCCCCTCGCAACAGATACAAGAATCAAGATGCAAGCTCGAGCCAAGCTGCACCGAGCAAGAAGCCAGAATCAAGGAAGACTTGGATTCACAAGAAGCACCAGACCCAAAAAGAAACAATCACCAAGACTCCAACAGAAGCAAACCAAACTACCAAGAGATAGGAAGATTCAAGAAGACATCGGCCACCACCATCAACCAACGGCGCAAAAAAGACCGCATAATTTAAGATATGAGCTTTTTCTTTTATCTATTGTAATTCTTTTAAGTCGACGAGCTCATCGACAACTTAAGTGGGGGAGGATGTTAGAATTCAACCCTCCTTTACTTGTATTTTGCTTATCTATTGCTTTCTAGGATCATTTTAATAGTTTTCTAGACTCTAGATAGAACTAATTTGTTATTGTCAATCCGGCAATCTAGTGTTCACCGGTAGTTTGTAGCTAATTCAAAATAAACCTCTATGAGGGATTGAGGGGTATGCATAAATGAATTCCTAGTTCTCACCATTCTTGCCATCGCTTTATTGCTTGTGTTTTGTTGTAGGCCTTTATAGATATTGTGCCGCCACTTGCTCTAAAGCATCCCAAATCCCACAAAGTCTCGCAATCAGATAAATTCTCGTCGCCGGTCCCGCTTGTGCCTGTTGTGCGCACACAAGCGCCCCGCTCGGACCCTCGCCCCTCGCTCTTGCCAATTGCCGCCAATTGGCAAGAGCACCCATTCAGAATCAGATGTTTGCTCGTGCCCCTACGAGTCACAAGACACTCATTCCGCACAAGGTTTGCATCCTTGCCGTCAATAGGCAAGAGTGCGCCGCACGGATCCGGTGTCAAAATATTCGGACCGTGACACTATGCTTGTCCGTATATTGCAGCAATCCTACTTATGTTGAGTTGAATCATACTGTATACTAACCATCTGTTAACTTGGTAACTTATTGATAACAGATGACATTCCGACATTTGTTTCTGTAGATGGTTGGTTTTGTAACAGTTTCCAACTTTTGCTGTTGTAAATGCCTTTCACATTCAAATATGTGATATTTCAAGTAGTTATATATCAATATTTGAAATTCCATTATGCTTGCTGAGCCGGCTTAGGCATCTTTTTGACGAAATGTTATGTCCCACCAGGTTGAAAAGGCCCATGATACTGATCTGCATTGTGTTGATTGGAACCCTCATGATGAAAACTTCATTTTGACTGGGTACGTGCTTTTTGTTATTTTTCAATTTGGTATTTTAATATTTGGTTCTAATCTACAGAAACTCCGTGTGCATTCAGATCAGCTGATAATTCAGTTCACATGTTTGATCGGAGAAATCTCACTAAGGATGGAGTTGGATCACCTGTCCATAAATTTCAGGGCCACAGCGATCCTGTCCTTTGTGTACAGGTCAGCATATTTTTGTTGATTTAGCTTGCAAAGTTTTGATCATCTTATGAATCCTAGAAGATTTTTGTACTTATAGATTATTAACGATTTTTTGATACAGTGGTCCCCGCATAATAGATCAGTTTTTGGCAGCGCTGCTGAGGATGGCCTGCTGAACATATGGGATTATGAAAAGGTATGGATACACTATCCTTTAGTGCGGTGAAGTTCTTTCCTCTCTTCACAAGGGTTGTACACAAGCTCTGTGAATACAAAGGCGTGTTTTTTTTATTACATATTCTGACATTATGCACTAGAAGATATTCCTTTAATGTGGAGGACTCTGGTGGAGGTTATTTTCAAAAGAAAATTTGTTACAGGTTACCAGAATCATGTACATCTCAAACGTTCTGGACTTCTGTATTCCAACAAATATCTTATAGCAACTATTTAACCTCTTCTGAGAAAATTTGTCAAACTTTATTGAAAATCCCTAAAAAAAATTTATGTTGGATAAAAAATGCCTGAACCGGCTGAAAGTAGTTGATGCAAGAAGCAAACTCCATGTCTACCAATTTGATGAGACTTTCTGGTTTTCACGTTTGTTGTTCTATATTTTTCCTAGAAAACCCCCGTTAATCTTATGTATTTTTAGCATCAAATGACTGTGTAGCGAAATAGCAACTCCTTACCTTTGCCAACAATTTGCTGCCATAGGTCTACTAATGTACTTGCATAGTTGCATGTTCATCCCTTTTATTCGGCTGACTGCTAATCATTTATTCTTTTGATAATACTTAGGTTGGTGAAATGCAACCAGAGAGTGGAAACAAAATGTCGGATTGTCCAGCAGGTTTATTTTTCAAGCATGCAGGACACAGGTATGGTGTGACTTACATACTGACTTCTTTGCATTTGAATACCTTTGTTTGATTTGTCTAGTTTTAGGTTCCTAACCTTTCTATTTTTGGAATAGGGACAAAGTGGTCGACTTCCACTGGAATTCAATTGATCCGTGGACTATTGTCAGTGTTTCAGACGATTGCTCAAGCTCTGCTGGAGGAGGAACGTTGCAGGTATTGATATTTTTATTGCTTGTTCTGATGCCACTCTGGTCTAGAATGGATTTCTTTTACTTAAACTCACTTTTGACTTTTGAGTATTTGCAAGATTGTTGTTTAATTAGCAACCTCATTCTCAGCTTAAATTAGGTTTCCCATGCTTATTATATACTCTAGTGTATCAAGCAGGTGCATCATGCATGTACTGTATGCCTTAATTTTGTCCTTTTCTACACAAACCCATTGTGTGTTTGTTAAAGGAGAGTTTGTTTTGCTAGTTATTTCCACACTCCCGTGCCTTTTGTGTGTGCTTTTGCATGTAGAATATTTTGCAAGCATTCACTGAGTCGTTTACTATGTCTAATTTCACAGAAATTACCACGTCTACCTAATCAGAAATTCAGAAGTGCAATTTGCTTTTTGCAAGACCAAGTTTCTCATTTTTATGATTCTTAGTTGCCATGCAACTTTTACTGACTGATTAGTTTCTGTCCTATATTTTTTTTTTCTTGTATATGTTGCAGATGTGGCGCATTATTGATTTGCTTTACCGACCAGAAGATGATGTCCTGGCGGAGTTGGAGAAGTTCCGATCTCATGTAACCACATGCTCCTCTTAGATCGTACTGTACAAGGATATTAGAACATGTTTAGGCTGTGTTTGAACTTTGAAGGGTGCAAATATCACTCTTTTGAACGTGAAATCTGTGTTTTTGGGATGGGTGAACGTTTGTTTGACCCTTTTGCAAAATGTAACCTTGAATGCTGAATTTACTACGCCGTTTCTAAATCTGATGGTCTGATAAGGGCATCACTCCCTCTGTCCCAAAACAATAGTCCAATATACTAAAGTATGTTCGGAAAAAATTGTCCATTTGCCTTTTCGTGTGTACTCTAACCATTCATCGTTACTAAACTGTGTTTATTCCCTCGTCTGCAGATCTACATCTGGAAATTAAACAAATGTAAGAATAGAATGTTGGTCTAAAACTTGTCTTTTAAATACTTAATTATAAGAACTACGTAGTAGTACGAATACGTAACTGGAAAGTGGAAAGTATGATTATGAGTATGAGGTGAACTCGATTAGAGCAAGAGCCAAGAGCCAAGAGGGCCCCACCTTGCAAAATTTCTTGTTCATATTCTTGGCTTTTGATGAATGGACGGCTTCTTAATGTTTTATGTTACCAAAGTCGGTGCAGAAAGGTTATACCAATTATCATTTCTTTTCAACTTTTTTCTATTTTTCTTTTTCTTTTCTGAAGTTGGATTTTGGAAGCATAACTGGCTTGTCTAACGCTTTTGTCTATTGACATACAATAATACGGAGTAAAAGTTAAGGAAACATACCTTGTGGTGGGGAAGAGACTTCAAAACAACTTTAAAATTGTGTTTAAACATTCAGGGTGTCTACTGCTTTTTCTTTTAGGCAAGGAAGAAGAATTCTTTCTAGCGAAAAATAAAATAAAATAAAAAGAATTGTCTTATTTGGTAAAAAATGTCAGACAGACTCAACTTAGCAGGTTAGTCAAACCATTTGGAATTGGTGGAAAAACTAAGAAATCCTCATCCCTGGTGGATTGAACCCTCCAACCTCAAGGGTAAAAGGTCCTATAAATTAAGTTTAGCTTCGTATTGTATCTTTTACTTCTATTTAATCGAATTATGTGTTATGTATTTTTTTATATATATATAATTATAATAGATAGTTCATATTCTTATGCATAGATTTATTTTTTATTGAATGATTTGATTTTATTCCTATGGTATCATAGGTCAAGCTTTGCTCCGTGCTTCGATTGTACTGGAAGAATTATTGAAAATGGATTAACTTTTTTAGATTTGCATACTACATTAATGACATTTATGATTTCACTAATTCTGCTTTCGCTGCAGACGGGGTCTAACTTTTTTTAATCATTAAATCCTCTATATTTCTTACTATGCTATTATAAATTACAAACTTTTATATAAGACGATCTTAAACAAAAAAATATTATTTTGGTGTCATATAAATTAAGCAATGAAAACAACTAGTTAAGCAATGAAATCAATTAGTTAAGCACTAAACTAATTAGTTAAACAATGGAACCAATTATTTAAGCAATGAAAAAAATTAGTTAAGCAATCAAAACAATATTTTTGGTAAGACGATCTTACACAAAATTGCCGATTATAAATATCGTTATAAACAGCGAACTGGTTTCAACAAATTACTCATCCACTTATATTAAAATTTAAAAGTAAGATATAAGGAATGTCACGTTACATTAAAAATCCAAACATCCAGGTTCTCCACAAATTTATTAATCTCCACAAATTTGGATGAAAAAGTAACAAATTAACAATGTTGCCTTACATAAAAACGTTTTGTAATAATAATCAAATAAATAATTGTTAGAACAATACTAGAAAACTTTAATACCAAGCAAATTTTGTGCTGGTGATGAGATTCGTAGGTCATTTGTTCGAATTGAGTTATATCGAACGGACCATGTGAATGTTTTTTCAGGTGTGAGATCTTTTTTTATCCTTCTCGATTATGCAAATGCTTAACTAAATTAACCTATACAATCCTAAATATCATGTTAAATCGCACTCAATCATTCATACGACCGCATTTTAAATGAAAACATCTTCACACGTTTGTATTTCAAAACAAAATCCATATGTAGTGTTTGAAGATTGAACACCAACCAAAGACTCAAGTAGTTTAGTATATCTCTCTAAAAATGGAAATTACTGAAGTTTTTTTTTTTTTTTTTTTTTTTTTTTTTTTTTTTTAATGTTTATAGTAAAAAAACAAAAAAAAAACAATCATGGTAAAATCATGTACTTCAACATTATAAAAATTTGATGAAAAGTAAAAAAAGTTGAGATTTGATTCCGAGGAAGAAAATACCAATACTCCCATACGACGCCTGACGGACTCTTTTAATTAATCGTTTCTACAGATCTCTCTCACACACACACAGAGACGAGATCGTCGTCATCTTCCCCTTTTTCTCTCTCTTAACTCTCTCTCTTCAAATTCGATCCTTGTTCTTCAAGCTCGTTCGCAATCGGATCACAACCGACTCAATGGGTAATATTCCAAGGAACTTGTCAAATTTATGATTTTTGACATTTGTTTTGTTTGATCTAATTGAATTCACATTCATTATTTTTTCTTCCCTTTTTTACAATTGATGATTACTTCGGTTATGTTCCGTTTCCAGGTTAATTTAATTTAATGTCGGTTTCATGGTTTTGGTTAAATGCGGGACTAATCACGCCCGTTTTTTATGCAATTGCTTTATATAAATACATGCAATTTTGGTGGTGTATGCGATTTTAATTTAGGTTTTAGTTTGAGCAAGTTGGAAACTGTGCTGTGAATTTTGAGTAATTGGGGATCTTGAAATGTTGGTGGAAGTGATAAAGACTTTTATTTTATGAGGTGGGTTCTTTGAATTTCCAATTCTTTGAGGCTTGGGGGTCGAACGATCATATTTTGTAAGGAGCTGATTTTATGAAACTGGGGATCATACTTTTGGGGAATTTTCCTGCTACTGTGCTCTCGTTGTTGAAACTCTAGCTCTTTTTGAGGTCCTGTGGCAGAGAGTATAACAGTGTGTATTAATTTATTGACACTTATACTGCAAATTTAGTAGCTTGGTTTAAACAATTAAACATAATGGTTGGAGAGAAGAAGCAAAAAAAAAAAAGTATCTGTGTGTTGTTTTAGGTGAGATTCCAGCATATGTGTTGGATCACACTAAGTGTCAAAACTGTGTATTCCTCGAGAGATCTTTGGTTGAACGATAGTACTTATTAATATATTTTTTCTTCTCCAAACCACAAACTTGAAGAAGATTGTAAGAATATTCTGTGTATGTTTATGTTGAACAATCTTCGATCATGGCGCCTTTGGAGTCACGAATGTGTTGACTTACTACAGTTATGTCTATCTTTCTCAGATAATGAAGCTGGATGTTGTTCTACCCAGCTGATCGATGGAGATGGTACTTTCAATGTTGCTGGGCTTGCGAGTTTTTTGAAAGGGGTAAAGCTGGCAGAGTGTGGGCTTTCATATGCCGTAGTCTCCATCATGGGCCCACAAAGTAGTGGTATGCACTAATGTTTTGTTCTAATAAGCTTATCCCTTGATGAATGCTGTTTTGTAACTGTGGAACATACACTATGTTTTTGAAAACATAAATTGATATTATCGCAGTTTAAGACGTATGTATTTCGTTTACTTATGACTAGTGTTTCTTCGTTATGTTGTTGGAGTTAGAATTGTGACTAATATTTCGTAGTTATGCTGTCTAAATGTTTGACTCTTGTACTACTTGCTGTCGTTGGACTTTTATTTTAATTATTTTGTTTGCAAACTTCTATACTCTAATTGCACTTCATTTATTTTTGACATAAAGTACCTATCTGCACAGTTGTTGGAAAATGTGACATCATTATGTTTGATTGTTTTCTTTTGCTACTATAGGGAAAAGTACACTATTGAATAATTTATTTGGAACCAACTTCAGGGAGATGGATGCATTTAGAGGAAGGTAATTCGATGTATTCTTGTCCAAATTGTGTTTATTACCAAATCTATACTAGTCATATTGACAAGTGACAATACTATTTTCTCTAGGTCTCAGACAACCAAAGGTATTTGGTTAGCAAATTGTGCCGGCATTGAGCCTTGCACTATAGTAATGGATTTGGAGGGTACTGATGGTAGAGAAAGAGGAGAGGTGATTTCCATTCCTCATATAATCATCTTCAGCTTTAGACTGTTTTATCCACTTTAATTGATAGTTTAACGTAGCTATTTCTCTAACCCTTACTAAACACTTCTATTTGACATGCCTAGGACGATACTGCTTTCGAAAAACAAAGTGCTCTCTTTGCCCTGGCTGTTTCCGATGTAGTGCTTATAAACATGTAAGTGCTCAATCTACTTGTGTTGTTTTCCTGATTTTGTGTTTTTATTTTTGTTTTATTTTAATTTCTTATATGTGAGATTGTTATTTAAATTTGATATTGATGTAGGTGGTGCCATGACATAGGACGTGAGCAGGCAGCAAACAAACCTCTATTGAAGACTGTGTTTCAAGTACATCATCACTCTACTTGATTTATATCTTTTTGTTTTTGCTATCTGAAAGCATACTTGATAAGTCTTGCAACCAGAATGCTTGTGCATTTGTTGATGGTTAAGATTGCATGGCATTTATTTGTATTTCTGGCGTGCTTCCTTATAGGTAATGATGCGATTATTTAGCCCCCGAAAAACAACTCTGATGTTTGTGATTCGTGATAAGACAAGGGTGAGTTAATTTTTTTTTCTTTCGTTAAATTTTTCTGGTAGAGCCAAGAATTAAATTTATTCACTTGAATATCGAATGTAAGAACTTAATCAGTATCTCTATTTGGTTTTTGTACCAGACACCCCTTGAAAATCTCGAACCGGTTCTGCGAGAAGATATTCAAAAGGTGAAAATCGTGCTTTATCATATCATTACCTGCTGTGACATTAATCTTATCTAACCATTTTTTTCCTGTTAGATATGGGATTCGGTTCCTAAGCCACAAGCACATAAAGATACTCCTCTAAGTGAATTTTTCAATGTAAGCTAATCCTTCAACTTCTTTACTGTGCAAGATTCATTTAAGTCTAGGAATGTCTAGCAAATATGACTGAGAAGAGTGCCTTATCACATTTTCTGTCAACTTTACCAGGTTGAAGTTGTTGCTCTTTCTAGTTACGAAGAGAAGGAAGAACTATTTAAAGAACAGGTATGCCACTTGGTTGAATTTGGTACTTCTAACATTTTCAATTTAAAGTTTCCGAGGGATTCCTACCATGTTTAACTGGAGTTTTTGTTTTTAGAAGCTAACAAATAAATCTGGAACTACTGCAATGTTTTCACTTAAGTTTGGTCAATAAACATTAGATGTGGATATGCTTTTACTTTGCCTGACTTACTGTAAATGGATGAAGGTTGCTAATTTGAGGCAGCGATTCTACCATTCTATAGCTCCTGGTGGGCTTGCTGGAGATCGCCGTGGAGTGGTGCCTGCTTCAGGATTTTCTTTCAGTGCACAACAGATATGGCAAGTTATTAAGGAGAACAGAGACCTTGACCTTCCCGCGCACAAAGTAAATGATTTAACTAGTTGTATCTAGATGTATGATGTAACTATTGTAACATTCATGATTACTCATGGCTCAAGTTTTTTTCAGGTCATGGTGGCTACAGTTCGCTGTGAAGAAATTGCCAATGAAAGGTATAGCGACTTTACCCAAAACCAGGTATAGTTTTTCATTCTTAATAACTATTTTGATCCTCTCATCAACATGAGATCTTTTGTTGATGGTCTCTGTTTCCGTGCTGCCCTTCTTAGTTCTTCTGGCTATTTTTTCCTACTATTGCAGGATTGGCTTCAGCTGGAGGAGGCCTCACAATCTGGCCCTGTCGCAGGATTTGGAAAGAAGCTCAGTTCAATTATTGGGAACTGCTTATCTGAGTGAGTATCTCTATATATTTCTTTTCGAATTCTGTTGACCACATTTTGCCCCCTGTGAAAGGGTATCTTCTTGAGCAGCTTATGAGTTCCTGCTGTGTTTATTTGCTTCATATTACTTACATGTATTTCCTTCTCTCCATTCAGATATGACTCAGAGGTTGTATATTTTGATGAGGGTGTCAGAACTTCTAAGAGGAAGCATCTAGAAGATAAATTACTGCAAGTAAAGTTATCTATCCTTTTTTAAACTTGCATGAATTCATCTGGAGCTGTCAGTGCACAAATTTTTTGTACTTCTGTTGAGTAATACATATGTTACGAAATTATGCGAGTGAAATTACACTGATATTGTTTTATATGTTGTACATTTTGAGAATGCACTTGTCAATAAAATTCCAATTGGTCATACCGTTGATAAGGTTTGTTCTGCTTTGTATATGCTTGATGCTTACTGTTCTTTCTCTTTTTTGCTGACCTGTATTAGCTTGTTCAACCGGCTTTCCACTCCATTATGGGACATTTACGGTCTGGAACAGTGGATAAGTTTAAGGAGGCATTTGACAAAGCTTTAAATAGCGGGGAAGGGTTTTCTGCTGCTTCCCACAAATGCAAAGAGACCTTTATGAAACTGTTTGATGAAGGATGTGATGGTAAACTTCTTTTACTATGAACTTTTGCCTGCATTCATGGTTTTATTATTATTATTGACATGGTGTCCGAGGTGAATATGCCTATCTTGCAATATAGTCAATTTAAAAAGTCACTTTCAGGCATCACTGAGGCTGTGTGAGGCTTGTGGGTAATCTGGTGGTATGATTTTCTTTGTTTTGCAAGGGAGACTAAACATAAAATTTTACTGAAGTTGTTTTTCCTACCTTTTTTACTTCCAATTGTAGATATGCTGTTGTATGGAGAAATTTTCTCAAATTTTGACCCTACCTTGAAAACTAAAAGAAGTGAACTTAAGTTTAGTTTAGTTTAGTTTTGTACATATGCTATGACTGAATAAGGTAAATGGGATACATTTTACCCTTTTCCATCTAACTTAAATCCTACTATGAAAATCCCTGTGAAGTGAACTTGGATATTTACCTTTGCTTTGTGCAGATGCTGTGATTGAACAAGCACACTGGGATACTTCTAAAATGAGCTCCAAGCTTGTCCGTGATTTAGATGAATATGTTGCTTCTGTTCGTGCTACCAAGTTGGCTGAACTTACTTCCAATTATGAGGTATGGATCTTTGTGTAGGTTACACTGCTGTCCTTCATATCTGCGGTGTGCTTTTTCAGGAAGAATGTTTTGTCATATTGTCTTTGTTCACTGGACTTGTATGTAGCTTTAAGCTTTTAATACCTCATTTTGTTAACTTTTACAAGTTAATGTAGATATCTTTAGATAAGAAAAGGAAATTTTATAAAGGAAAAACTTCGGAATTACTTCCTCCGTTCTTAATTACATTATACAATTGAGTTTTCGACACTGTTCACACAAGCTCCTTTAACTTCTTTTTATGATTTATACTTAAGGAAAAACATAGTCGTGTGGGGTCTTATTAGATTCGTCTCAATAAATATTTTTTAAATATCAACTTTTTATAATTTTTCTTATCCATAGTTAAAAATATTAATATTTGAAACTGATAAACGTGCCTAAATAATTGTGTCATTTAAAAAGAACAGAGGAAGTATAAATTAAGGACCAGATTCTCTTAGAAAATAGCGCAGAGAACTCTTGAGTTAATCAGACCAAACTTTAACTAGTGCACCAGCCGGTCCTTAATCCCATACTCCTCATTTTCCTGACATTTATTCTTATTTTCTCAACCCAAATTCCTTTTCCTAAAATGAAATTCAAAGCCTTGTCCTGAAGAACTTGAGTACTACCAATGTTCTCTTTCTTTTTTTTCAAGGTGTCAACTAAGCAACCTGCTGAATAGTTTGTGCTGGAGTTGGGTGGAGCCCTTTCCCCTTTTGAGATTCCTCTCGAGTGTTCAGTCTGCTGCTTGTAGTGTCTGCCAGTCTTAGAGCTGATAACCTTGCTAGTGAAGGATAAGCATCTCTGAAATATCCGAATCCTGACCCCTTCATCTTCGATGTTCTTTCTTTGCGCCAGTTCTTTATACCAAAATTCATGCTGCAGTGCAGCCGAGTTATTGTCTCAGGCATCCTTCATTTAATTATTTCAGCAGAAGTGCCAGTCCTCTGTTTGCCAGTGGCCTTAAGTTGAACATGGAAATCTCTTGGATTAAATACAAAAGCATAGTTGCCCACCCAAAATTTTCATGAGCATCCATGCTAGATGTTCTCAAAACCTCTGAAGTCTGAACAGACAAAGAGCCTATAAGGAACTGTTAAAACCTTGTAGCTGCTCACAAAAAAAAAAGAACACGTGAGCAGGTAGCCCACCATCGGTACAACAATGACATAAGTAGTTGTTAAAACCTTGTAGCTATTTTGGGCAGGTAACTAAAAAAAAAGGTAGCACAAATAAACAAATTGTTTAAATTAAATATTATAGGGAGCTACCAGATATTGTAGCCGACAAACGTGAAAATTTGTAGCTTAAAGCAATTGTAGCTAGAAATTTGATGTGGCAAACTTAGCCACAACACCTTATGGCTCACCATTGGAGTTGCTCTTACTGGCTGCTGATTGGAACTTTCTGGTACCTCAAGACATTTATCACATTATTGCGCAACTTGCAAACTGAATCTATGGTGACAATCACAATGATAATATTCGTACACTGCTTGAATGCCATAAGTCAAATTTATTGTGGAACTAAAAGTATCTTGCTTTTGACTGTTGTCTAAACACATCATTAATCACCACCTTTAACATTTGATTAACTATGCCCAATGCAGGCAAAATTAAACGAGGCTCTTGCAGGCCCTGTTGAGGCACTTTTGGATGGTGCAAATGATGAGACCTGGCCATCAATTAGAAAACTTCTTCGACGCGAGACTCAGTCAGCAGTTTCTGGCTTTGCTAATGATCTGTCTAGTTTTGACTTGGATGAGGTAACCAGAGACAAAATGTTAGCAAGGCTAGAGGATTATGCAAGAGGTGTGGTTGAGGGGAAAGCCAAGGAAGAAGCAGGAAAGATCTTGATCCGCATGAAGGATAGGTAAGGGCTGAAGTTTATCTGTATGAAGGATAGGTAGTTATAACTGTTCCAATTTTTCGTTGAGCACTAATTTTTTCCCCTTATTTTTCTTGCTTAGATTCACGATGTTGTTTAGCCATGACTCTGACTCAATGCCTCGTGTTTGGACTGGAAAGGAGGATATAAAATCAATTACAAAACTTGCTCGTTCTGCGGTATGATATTTTGGTGAAATATAACGTTATATGCATTCGTTTTCCTCATTTAGAAACTGTTATACTAATTTTATACTGTGGTACTACTTTTGCAGTCTCTTAAACTGCTCTCTGTTCTGGCTGCAATTCGGTTGGATGTTGAATCTGATGATATAGACAGAACATTAGTTCTTGCTTTAGTTGAGAAAAGTAGTACTAGTGACAGGAGTCTGACCATCTCCGATCCGCTAGCATCAAGCAGCTGGGAGAAGGTGGGTTTTCCTTATTTTTCTTTTCAAAAATACTTTTGAATGGTTTTCTTATCAAATACAGTTAATAAACATTGTTTTAACTTACGAAATCTTATTAGCCTAAATACTGATTAAAGGTGAGGTTGCACGCATATAGACCTTCTTGTTTGTGTTTACTTAACCAGGATAAATTTCTTACTGCACTTAATTGATTTCACACATAGCCAAACACGTGTAATGATTGGAAATTTTGGAATTGAAAATTGGCAGTACCAACATGTTCCACATTACTGCCTTTGTGAACTTCCAGGGACTGTTCACTATGTTCTAAACTTAGATTTTAGTTTAAGAAAAGATAGGAGTTATAGTACAGTGAATATTTACCTTTGGAGCTGCATCTGATGGTCTAAAACTTTCTGATACTTCAGTTCAGACTGTACTTTCGGCGTTGGAAGTCAATTTTGTCTGCATCCAAGTGTTTGGCTGTAATGTACTGAATTTCTCATGCATGTCAAGCCAGCTATGTTAGGCTGCTTCATTGATGCTTTGCTATCCAGAAAAAAGCAATGCTGGACTGGTTTAAGAGAGCATACGAGTCAGCTGACTCAGCACTCATCAGTTTGATCTAGTGTTCTACTGATTAGACTTGTTTTAGAGTAGCTGTATTTATAGGTTTGACACTGCCTTTTTCTGTTGCCATCTCATAAAAATGGAAAAAAAGACACCTTGTGCACTTGTCTATATCTCTATCCGTCTTTCGAAATTATCATCCTGTGGGTCCACGACAGCTCTGTGATTTGAGCGCAGGTTCCATCTTCGAAGACATTAATTACTCCTGTTCAGTGTAAACAATTGTGGAGGCAATTTCAGATGGAGACAGAATATACTGTTACTCAGGCCATTGCTGCTCAGGTATGAATTCATCTCCCTGACCTCTTTCTTGTTCGTTATTTTGTTCAACCAATACCAAGCTGTTACTTCGACGTGATGATTGATATCCAAAGCAAACAGATCTGTGTAAGATGCCCTGTGTTTCTAACTTAAATTGCTATCTTAAATTTCTCAGGAGGCCAGTAGGCGTAGCAACAACTGGTTGCCACCTCCATGGGCAATTGCTGCCATGCTCATTTTAGGTTTTAATGAATTCATGACACTTTTAAGGTACAAAATTTCTCCATTATGCTGTTATATCTCCCCAGTTGTCCGTTTTTCTTTTGCTCACTCGCTTTATTTCGTGTCTCAGAAATCCACTTTATCTTCTCGTCCTCTTTGTTGGCTTTCTAGTAAGCAAAGCATTATGGGTGCAGATGGATGTAACAAATGAATTCCGTCATGGCTTTGTAAGTTTAATTTGACAACCCGTCAAAATTGAATTTCAATCGTTTTTGTTCCATGTTCTGTACTGATACTTTTCCTCTACTTATTGTATATAGATAAGTTATAATTGCCTAAAGCTAAGACATTATTGATGGGAGGTTGGCTATTGTTGCATCTCTGAGTAGTCAGACTGTTACAGTTCCAAATTTAACAGCAACTGTATCTCATGATGTCAAAACCTGAACAGATTAGAAAGATGTGGGAGACATTAATGTAGTACCTAGTGTTTTCCTTGTGTCGAGAAAGTAAAATAACCGTTTAAAGAACTGTAGAATTTGAGCACTGCTTATGAAGTGTTTTCTCCACATTTTGCTATCTTGTCATTATACTCTGTTAGCCTGATTCTGGTTTTTTTTTCTACAGCTTCCTGGATTCCTTTCGTTGTCAACCAGAATTTTACCGACTGTAATGAACATGCTTAGAAACTTAGCTGAGCAAGGAAACAGACCAGCAACTGGTGGTGCTCAGACAAACCCACCCCTAGCAGCTAACAGCTTCAGAGGTGATGTCAATTCTGATGGTGTTTCGTCAACAGGTTCTTCCCATGTGACAACAAATGAAAACGGAACAGAGTGTTCAAGTTCTTCAAAGGAGGATTAGTTTGGAGGAGTTGGTTAAAAGACTGTGATTTACCCCTATAAGTTGTGCTGCTTCTTCAATCTTCATTGAGAGACGCAGATGTGTACTTTGCCATATAAGCCAACTGTTATAGCGAGCGAGCTACATGAAATATGAAACATGGAAGGATGATTGATTTGATTAAAGGCATCGATTTTTGTCTACATGCCACATGCACAGGTCTTCGGTCTCTTATAGAATATAGTTTTCTGTTTCCTTGTTGTTCTGTCTTCCTCCTCTCGTGTGTACGTTGCGGGTCTGTGAGATGATGATCCTGTCTGATTTGTGGCCAAGGGTTTTTGGTTGTTGTCTGAAATGGTTGTCTCAGTTAGCTCGTCATTTTTGTAAAAGTTCCATAGTATCTGCAAATGAAACTTTCTTGCCTAATAGTTGAGAATGTTTTGATCGATTATATGAGTGAACTGATTAATTGGATTTACATTGATATCATCAGAAGTGTGCTCTGCGTCATTCATTACTTTAAATGTCTTAGAAGCTTATTTTAACGCTCAACGCTGAGATATTGACTTTTAATTATTTTTTCACGTCCAAATTTTACAGAAACCACACAACTTATACCATTTCATGAACTCGTAAACTCATATGTTACCTTTCATCATCTCAGGTTTTGATTTACTTCCTCACTTCTTTTAAAATAATGTCACAATTTGGATTTGAGGTTTAAGTATGACAAATTCACCATTATCCTTGAACTTTTTTCATGAACTTGTATACTCGTAACGTCAATTGTTTCCCCGAAGTACTTTTATAATACTCGTACCGCAATGTAAAGAAAGAGTAATAGGCATAAAATGGTTCTATTTACACTAATCGAATATTTTTGGTATCATAAACAAATTCTATGTAAAAGTTGTATGTCGAACGATTAAGTTTTTCAAACAATTTATATAATACTCTCTGTCGACGGATAAAATTGCTAGTGGTTATTTAAACGAGGTCAAGTTAAAGTTGATTCAATTCTACTCCATATTATATTAAACCTGAATATTGCAATAATATTGCAGCATTAGGAATATAACAAAAGTACTTGTTTTATTTATCCAATCAACATCTTATCCTAAGTCGAGACACCCAATTGCACAATGCCATGTAAGCAATAAGTAAGTAGAGTGAATCCAACATCAAGCTAACCACACAACTCCTTTGTGGCTGTGATCAAACATGTAACATCCCTTCACTTTAAGATCTTTTTCAAATAACCAAATTTATTCACCAAAAATCACCCAAACCCAGAAAAAACAGAGGAATTATAGCATCAATCTTCAATGGCATCAGTTATGATGACTTCTCTCCCACAGTTCACTGGGCTTAGATCTCAGCAGGCTTCTTTCCCTGTCAAAAGCTTGGTTTGTCTTTTTAACATCTTTTCCTCATTCTTTATGTGTCGTGCTAATTATAAGGAATTAAAATTAGAAATGTTAAGCATTTGATAACACTGAATCACATAAGGAATCATTTATTGGGACTTGTTTTGGAGTAGTATATAAGCAACATTTTAGATTATGCTGAAACTTATGTAGTAGTGGCCAGTGGGTATATGATTTTGTATATTTCAAAGAAGTTAATTGATTGTTGTACATAATACTACCTCCGTTTCAGAAAGTTCTTTACGCTTTTGAAAATGTGTCCAAAGTATAAAAACTTTGTCGTAAATTCTCACTAATATATACATCAAAACGTTACATGTAAAATCTTGTTAGATTGGTCTCGGGATGTATTTTCAGAATATCAAATTTTTATAATTTTTTCACATACGAAATTGGATATATTATTAGTTAAATATTGCATTAGAGTCCGGGCAAATAGTAACTATAAAGATATTTTTGAAACGGAGGTAGTACGTAATTAAACTATCAAGTGATTGTTTAATTTGCAGTCAGCAGGTCTGCCATTGAGGGGCAAAGGGAAGGGAGCTTTGGGTGCACGATGTGGCGATTTCATTGGCTCATCCACTAACTTGGTAACTATTTCTTATTACCCCATAAATGGGATTGTTATTTATGGTTCTTGTAAATTGTAATTGGTACTCATTGTAGTCAACTAGTCACATTGTTGCAACCTCTCGTGATTAAAGTATGTGACACAATTTTACTCAAATACGCGTACATTACATACTAGTTGGATAGTTTTAGTTTAGTAAGGGTCCGATGAAAAAACCTATCAGATCAACGCGACAATATTTCTTAGACAACCTAAAATTGTACTCGACGTGATAATTAATTTTCCGAATGGAACTAATTAAGGTGATTATTTCAAGTAATATAACATTGATAAAGATAAATGAATATTGTTAATGGGGAATGCAGATAATGGTGACTTCAACAACCCTAATGTTGTTTGCTGGACGATTCGGGCTAGCTCCGTCAGCCAATAGAAAGTCGACAGCGGGTTTGAGATTGGAAGTAAGAGACTCAGGATTACAAACTGGTGACCCAGCTGGTTTTACACTTGCGGACACCCTTGCTTGTGGTTCATTTGGTCACATTATTGGTGTTGGTGTTGTACTTGGCCTCAAGAACATTGGAGCTATTTAAACATATATGCCTTTGTTATTTGTTGGTTTAAGCTTGTAAAATACTCATTTTTAATATATTATTATGCCATGTCTCAATGTTTATAAACTATAGTCGATAGGGAGTGTCACTTACCAACAAAATTGGTGTTATATCGATCTCCTTATTGCAAGCATATGTTTACGGAGGAAACACTAAAACTTTATAACTTCAAGTTTCAAAACTATTAATGGGAACTTTAAATTTTAGGTCATGAATTTTGTGTTTAATTAGGTTTACTGATGACTAGCTCAATCAGCTCATTAAACAGAAATGCAACAAATACTATGACGGCCTAAAATCAAATGGAATAGTCTATATATATAAATCGGGGAACTTCAGTTCGGGTTAATCTCGGGTTCGGTTGGAACTGGTTCAGGTTTAATACGGGTTTTTTTATCGGATTGATTTTGTTTGGATTAAGTCCGTTTCGAGTGTATGTCAGATTCGGGTACAATTTGATCGGTTTACTTCGGGCACGAGTATGTTCGGATCGGCTAAGTCTCGGATTCGAGCCAAGTATGAATCTGTGAGTCAAGGTAAGAAGAAGGGACCCTACTGAACCAACACCTAACACATGTTAACCAGTCCAGCTACGCGGATTTTCGCTTGAGCCACTCCCAAACACTTTTACAGCTGATGGAGCTCGAACCTTTGATCTCCAAGTCAATGGGAGTTCCCTACCAACTCCACCAACTTATGTTAGTTATGGAATAGTCTATATGAGAGGGAATAATAAATGATAGTATGTGTACACATTATCTGTGGCGTACATATACATACTCCATCTGCCCTGAATATTTTTTACGTTTGCCATTTTATGTGGTTATTAAGGATAAGAGAACATTACAAGATTAACTATCATTGTTGTACTTTTATTGGGAATTGTTACTTTTTTATTCCATTTTCACAATAATTCAAAATAATTGTAAGGGCTGTGACTTGTGAGCCAATAGAATTTAAAGAAATTCAGTGGAGATTGGAGCTGAACTTGGTAGGGAGAACTCGTGTTCGATCCCTCGCAACAACAATTGGAGGGGACTGGAACCTAACCACCCAGAACTCAGCTCGCCCCGAATCCGGATTAGCCCCAAGGGTGAACCGGGTGCTAACACCAAAAAAATAGAATTTAAAGAAATAAAAACTCATTAATTCATCCAAACTTAAATCAATCAATGAGATTACAAGGTCTTTTATTGACAAACTAATAAAATTACAAGATTAAGATTACAAAGATGAGATTAAAAAGGAAAGAAAGAAATAAGAAGATCATTTTGAAACAACTTAAAAGAAAACGGGAAAGCATTTAGGAACAAAAGGGAGTAACATCGATCTATCGCGTCTAAACAAACCTATGCCTCATTATATGCGTCATGTAACAAAAACAGTAGGTCTAAGGCAATATTGCAAATTAAAGCTATGATGTTAGAGCAATTCCGATCCACCTTCTGTCCTAATACCCAAGAAGACATTGAGTACATTTTCCTTATCTGCCCAAGAGTAGTTGATTTTTGGTCTAATATTAAGTTTATCCCCAAATTTAATCATTTACATTCTGATTTTGACACCTGGTTTTTGAATAAGCTGAAATGTAAGGAAGAATACACTAATTTGAAACTCTCCTCTAATCTATTTTTGCTTTATGTTTGTGGAGAATGTGGAGAATTTGGAACAAAAGAAACTTGTGGATTTTTCAAAAAGAAAACAAACAACAGCCCTGGTGGGAATTGTTGGAAGTTGTTGTTGAGAAACTTGTAGATTTTTCAATTCGAAAGATATTGACACCTATTCAGTTGTTATGTTTTGTCCAAAATTAATTTCTTTCTTTTTTTTCTTTCTACATCTTCGAACCTGTGGGAATTGTTGGAAGTTCTTGTTGAGAAATACAAAAGAAAAGAGTGTAAAATGTGAATAATATTTATTATCCCACATTGAAAGAATTTCTCATTTCCTCCTTTTTAATATATTGGGTTGTGGGTGTAACTCTTGCTTGAGAAAGTGTGAGAGTAGTATGAGTGAGAAGTTGAGAACATAACACACGCACGCGTGCCGGCCGGCCGAGTCGGGTCAAACTCTGAATCTTGGGGAATACGGTGCACGGACGTACGTGGGGTGGGTTTTGTGGGCCTGGTTTAATTAGCCTTAATAGTGGTATCCCATGGCACATCAATTGTTCATCCGAATATTCACATCTTCTTGATAAGTCCATCCTAATTATCTTATTGTTACAACATCATTTTGTTATTTACTTTATTTGCAACAGCTTTTCCCTATAAAGTACGTGTAATTAACTTCTCACGTGACATATATCAACAAAACAACCACTAATTATGTCGAATTATTAATACACCTTCACATAGCACATTACATGTAGAACGTCCGATGCAAAACCAATCCGGCGCGTAAAAATCATCTAAGCTACTACCCCGTGCGTCCGTATAGTACTCCTACTCCATGAATTTGAAAACACCGAGAATATGAGAAGTTAGCTTAAATTATGTACTCCAAATCTCCAATGTTTTAGAAGACTGATTGATCTTTTTAAGCACCCTTTTACACAAGAAGTTACGTTGGATCGTTCGATTACGATTAGGTCGTTTGGTAGAAATTAGTAATGAGAGTTATAAATTTTCATAATGTGTGATTTGGAGTACAATTTTGCACATGGATGCATGTGTAAATGACAAGTCTAGCTTAATTATATATCATATATCTTGTAAACATGTGCTTCTTCGTAATCTTTAATTCCCCACTTCAATTCCCTTCTATACGGTCATGCACTCATGAGCGAGGGGTCGGGTTAATAGAAAAAGACTTCACAGAGAAATTAAAGTATGTGCTACTTTTTAGTCTGTTTATATGTCAACCAAACAGCCATACTAAAGAAGTATTGCAACGTACGTAAGTACTAGAATTGAAGTTACCTCTGATTTACTACGTACAAGGAAAGTGTGAGACGATGGAGTAGTATTGATATAAGTTGAGAGGTAAGGTAAATTGGCGTTCATTTGAAACCAAAGAACACCAATTTGCTTTTTCCTAGCTAGAAAGTATGAGCAAATAACTTGTCGTGTATTTAACCACTAATCAAGCCGAAGTAATACAGTCCAGCTTAGACCTTCACATAGAACATTTCATTTAGTAGAGCGTGTTATGCAACACAGTAAACTAAAATCATGTATTACGTACTCCGATCCATAGCGTAGCTAGAAAACATCGAGAACGTACTCAAGAAGACAATTTAGCTTACTTATATTTTTATGGGTGATGATAAAGGTCGCAAGTTGCGACAACATTTAGTTGTCGCAATCTTACATGTCGGAGTTTAATTGGTACATATAGGCGCCACGTAGGATATGAGTCATCATAATATTTTTACTATCAATGCAAAAAATTTACTATGAAAATATGTAAATAAGGTAATCGATATAAAAAAAGAAACAAATTAGAATATTAAGATTTTCCTACTTTTATTTTAAACATGTATAATAGGATATATAAGTTAAATATTTTAGATTCTAATTTAAATCATGACACATAAGCATGACATGTCATCATTGTGACACGGCTTAAAGGTCGCATGTTGCGACCTTTATCATTTTCGTATTTTTATTACAATGTGTACTACGTACGTAGCTAGTTTAATGTTTAATGTTTAATGTTTATACCAAACAAAATGTCAGAGCATTGATAAATAAGTCGAGAGGTAAGGTGGTAAGTAGTGAGGCACATTAACATGAACATGTGGGATAAGTACACTTTGCATTCAGTTGCTTCCCTACAAACACCTAACAACACAAGGGAGCTTCTCTGTATAAATAATTACTGCGGTAAACCATACAATTCCCTTATTTATGCGTATCACACGTTCACCATACAATTTTACGAGGAAGTAATTTCGGCATGCTGTGATGTGTTTCAAAATGAAACACATCACAAGGGCAATTCTGTAAATACATTGAATTTCAATGGTACATGTTATACTCGGAATGGTACTCTATTTTTATCGTAATGGTACATGTTTTTATCGTAATGGTACTCCGTTTAACGAAATAGTACTTTCTTTTTAATGAATGGTACATGTTATTCACCAAAATGCCTCTGTGATGTGTTTTGAAATAAATCAAAACATGCCGAAATTTCGCTCCCTTTTTTTTACATACACTTTTTATTATTTTAATTTGACCTTCCTTCATACTATTACTCCGTAGTTCACTAGTTCACAGTTTGTTATTGTTGTGTTATTGTTAGGTGTCTACTTTTAATTTAACTGCCTGCAAGTGGGTGTTTGATCCTACCACTTCTGAATTCTGAACTCCACCTCTCTCTCTTTCTCGTCTCATTCTTTCTGCGTTTCTTCTCTGCATTCCTCTTTAATTTTTTTTCAAGCTGTTACAGCGTCACACGTACTAGACAATCAACCTAGGGTTCTTAACTTTCAGTATTTAGTACCAACTATATATCCAGTACTATTATATACTGCAATATATAGTACGAGTATGCATCACGATCAGATTAAAAACAGGTTGCAGTTAATGAGAAGGAAAATACCTTTTTATCATCCGAAAGGATGAGTTAGGTTGACCTTTTCGAAGGGGTTAACCTGATTTTTTTTTCTTATATATAAAAAAAAAAGGGGCACCTTTAAATCTAAAGATCGACGATTCAATTTCCTCTATGGCAGTTTGGGGGTGGGGATACCCTTACCCTCCCTCCACGTAGTCTCACCTCTAGTACTTATAGTCTTATATGATGAACTTCAATCCAAATATCAAAAAAAAAAAAGTTGGAGTTGGACTTTGGGGAATGCATTACTATTGACTTAATTAAAAAGGTGTTGATAAATACTGAAGGATTATGCTTTGAATCTTAGATTTGTTGTGCACAACAACGCCATAATGGTTGTGGCCTTGTGGGGGTGGGGAGATCTATCGAATTGGGCCTCCTATAGGCTATAGCCGTAGGACATGCCAAACTAATGAAATAAACGTAACCCTCAACATTAAAAATGTTGCAACATTTGCTATACAAATACTTGTCTTCTTGTCTGTCATAAACCCATAATCTTGGGGGCCGAGGTCATGCTCTCTCCGTGTTTTTTTGGTATAATATAACTCATTCGCTGTAAAATTTTGTTTCTAGTACTCCCTCCGTCTTAATACTCGCACCGTTTCGACTGGACACGCTTGCCAATGCAAAACTTTGACCACCAATATCTTTAACTACATATTATAAAAACTTATAAAATATTAATATTTTGAAAATATATATTAAGATGAAGCCAACAATATATTATATAATAACATTTGTTTTCATATACTAGAAATAAAATTGGGTCAAAGTGAATTATGTGAATAGTGCAAAAAGTCAAAACGGTGCGAGTATTAAGGGACAGAGGGAGTAGTAAAGAGAAGAGCGTATACTATAATAAAAGGGGTTCGAATCCTCCGTCCCACTCTTGTGTCCCATTCTATATACCACTTGATTCTATTGGTCTACCTCATTAAATTACAATTTCTTAATTCGAAAATGATAAAGGTCGCAACATGCGACCTTTAAGCCGTGTCACAATGATGACATGACATGCTTATGTGTCACGATTTAAATTGGAAATTAAAATATTTAATTTATATATTCTATTATACATGTTTTAAAAAAAGGTAGGAAAATCTTAATATTTTAATTTGTTTCTTTCTTTATATTGATTACCTTATTTACATATTTTCATAGTAAAAATATTACATTGATAGTAAAAATGTTATGATGACTCATAGCCTACATGACGCCTATATGTACCAATTAAACTCCGACACGTAAGATTGCGACAACTAAATATTGTCGCAACTTGTAACCTTTATCATCACCCTTCTTAATTAAAGTAATAATAAAAAATTGTTATAATTTAATGATGTGGACCAGTAAAATTAAGTGGTACATGAAATGGAACACAAGAGTCGGACGGAGGATTTGAACCCATAGTATGCCAATATCTATATATTATATCTATTTTAAAAAGATATTTACACTTACTATTTGTACAGACTCCGGTGTAATATTTTACTGTTAATATATCCAATTCTCTATGACAAAAAATTATAAAAATTTGATATTTATAAAATACATTTTGAGACGAATCTAACAAGATATTTCAGGATAATTTTTTATAGATATCATAATGAGATTTTATGGTTAAAGTTTTGATTATTGGATACATTTTTCAAAGCGTAAATAACTTAATGAAACGGAGGTAGTATACGATAAGTTTATAATCAAAACTATTTCTGAAAACGATATATATTGCTCCAATAATACCAAAGTAGTACGTTCTCCGTAGTGAGACTAGCATACTTTTTCCATGTTGGATAATAGTCTTCACTTTGTACGTGTAGGAGTATTCTACCACATGGAAGAAATATGATGTTTAGAATGTTTTTAAATATACTCATGTCCTTCATATATTGAATATGAGATGGCTTGAGTTGTTGGGCCAAGCGGAGCTTTGGGCTTGGTGTGCAATTATTGGGTGGTTATATATTATTAATCAAGACTTAGCACTTAGCGCACGCGCATAATTTGTTTAATGACATGATTAAAGTTAATCTTTTTGCGGTTATTAATTCATTATTATTTCGGATTATTAATTAATTGATTATTATAATAGGATAATACCAAAGAGCAGTTATTTAGTATCCTACTTATCTGATGCAAAATATTAATGCTAATTATGTTTTTCATATTTCTCACAAAAGTCAGTTTTTCTTCTAAAAACATGTTCATGAGAATGGATGATCTTGCTGTATTCCATTCATTTGTACGGAATCTTAGAGGTAGATTAGCTTTGAATACCATCAGCAATATAGTGGGGGCTAATATTATCCCACGGACAAAGATTAACTCGTCCTAATCTAATTTATGTATTTACGTTTTCATAATTCAAAGTATAGTTTATAATTAGGATAATAGCACGATAAAGATGTTCGATAATGATACTGTGAAACTAGATCGTTTTAATGGAACTAACTTTCTGCGCGTATTGGAAGGAGAAGATTTCGTTCTTGCTTATTGCTTTGAAGATTTTCTATGTTCTGGATCCAAAGTTGGGGCCGTTACCAGAACCATCAGACTGATAAGTATAGTTTATACTCCAAGAAGAAATGTTTCACAAGCTAGTGAAGTTATATTACATACACACCGTACTAGAGCTGTCAAAATGGTTACTCGAGTCGGATCCGGGTCTGGTCATCTCGGGTCACGGGTCATGATCTGGTCGGGTTGTGTCGGGTCATTTTATCACCGGGTGCAGGTCGGGTTCGGTCAGGTTGAAAATTTGTCGGGTCATGTCGGGTTATTTTTCCCTTTCGGTATAAGTCGGGTTCGATTCGGGTTCGGGTCAGGTCTTTTTCTAGTCGGGTAAAATTATGGGTTCGGTTCTTAACGAGTCGGGTCAAGTTCGGATCGGATAATTACCGGGTCGGTTAAAATTCAGGTCGGGTTTACTATCGGACACGGGTTAAGACCGAGTACGATAGCTATCAAGTCTAGTCAAGTTTTAACCTTATAATTAACTTATTTGGTTAAATTTGGTTTAATGCTTTTCACTTATTCTAGATTAGGTAATTATAAAAAAATAATATTAACTTGATTTAAGTTATTATTTAGTTAGGTCAATGACAAATCGGGTTGTCAACAGGTCGCGTAAATTCAGGTAACGGGTTGTCAGAAATTGAGTCAATAACAGGTTTCATCGGGTTATAATCGGTTTCGGATTGACATCGGGTCGGGTGTTGAATCGGGTTCGGGTCATTTTTCGGTCGGGTAAGCTGACTTAATTTTGTTATCGGTTATATTTCGGTCGGGTGTCAGGTTCGGGTCCGGGTCATGCATTAACGGGTCAAAATCGATCGTCGGTTTTAGCGGGTTGGATACGGTCGTGTTACGGGTTTTTTATTTTAACAAATTTCGGGTTTCGAATCGAGTCCGGATCCTTAAAAAAACAGGTCGGTTCAGATCGGTTTTTCGGATCGGGTCAATTTTTGACAGCTCTACACCGTACCATGAGTATGAAATATCGAGATTTAGGGTACGAATCTTATGAGACTTTTTAGTTTTCTGGTCAATTTTTTTTTTAGCTTTTTGTAGTGTTGAAGTGGCAATGTCCCCCCATCCCACCCCACCCCCCACCAAAAAAAAAAACAATTGTAACAGCTATAGAAGAAATTACATCCTTAATTTTTCTGGTCCCATATGTATCCACCTTAGTTCCATCTATCATATTCATTGGTGTCGTGGTGGTATCATATCCATCTAACAATGACTTACAAGATCATGGTTACTAGAGGCACAAAATTAAACTAATTATATAAAAAATGCAATTGTATTAGACAGATCACAGATAATTAATGTAGCAATTGATCGAGTAATTCCAAAATCACAATATTGTGACGAGACTATAATCGAGGTCGAGAATTCGAAATCGATCTTATCAAAATTTCTCGCTTCTTAGCTTGTAATGTTATTTATTAAAGGCAATCTCATCCAATAAAAAACAGCTAGAGAAGAAATTACATCCTTAATTTTCTGGTCTCATTTTAAAATCATCCAAGAAATTAAATGAAATGGACCGGCCTGCTGTATAACGTACTGTGCTCTGCTGTCTCCCTTACCAAGTTACCAACCCTCCATCCCAACTAAAGTACAGGATAAAAGTACTCTCACTGTCCGTTTTTGTTTACTCCATTTATCATTTTGGTCCATATGTAAAAGATTGTGTATGAATCTTTTGTCCCATAATCCCATTATTTTGTTCTCATTTAATTTAAACGTATCTACCCTTTTTATCTCTAATTTCATCCAACAAAGCAAAAAATAGCTTAGGATTGTGAGCAAACAATTAGGGACGGAGGTGTAAAATTAAAATTAAAGAAAAAGACCTCAACTTTTAGGCTGTCTAGGTGTATAGAGTAATTGAGGTGTGCCGGATGAAACGATTTCATTTAATGGTTGAAGAAATGATAACGCAAAACTTGTAACTAACCTTTTAACCTACTCCGTATAAATTAAAAGAGTGAATGTCAATGTGCGCACCAAACAGTCCTACACTCCTACCCAAGCCTGTGTGCCATATTTAAATTAAAGCTTTTTTTAATTAAGTCAATGACGTGTTCAGGAAACAACATTCCTGCTTTTGAAAGAGATTGGTTTAATTGGGTTTATGTCATTATTATGGAGGTGATGATTAATGAATGAGAATCTAGCCTCCTTACCTTTACATGTATGTGTTCGTCGAGTGAAAGCGTCCATACAAGTGTTCTGATCGACCCGTGTTTATTACTCGTGTCACCAATAGTGCACATGCATATATACTATATACCATTCTGCATTATGGTAGCATACCCTTGGCAAGAGTGTGTTGTACAACTCCATGTCAAAGCACTCGGGCCGTGATAGCATGATATTGTAGGTAAAATACGTATTCGAATCGTGACGAACAATAGTGCATTATACGTTACGTTGTACTAGTATTTACAGTAATTAATTACATAAATGACCAAACTTTTGTTACATTGATTTTGTGAGCCTGTCTACTTAACAAAAGATGTAAAATAAATTTTCTCTTTATAAGGAAGGCTGGTTCAATAATCGGATACTATAGTACGTTCTACATGAACATACATTATGGTAATGCCGTCATAGTAGCTAAAATCAACTAATAATCTAGCTTTATGGTTTTGGGGGGTTGTAAATTGTAATTGGAGTATTACTGTATATTATTGCCTTGATTGCTTTAGCCTTGGGAAAAGTGATGTCGACTCTTACCCGAACTGTACCCAAAACAGGATGACATGAATAGGACTCGACTTGAATTTGACACAAATAATTTATTTACCACCTCTATTGTAGTTAATGTAAGGGCAGATTGCTTAAAAGAGGAGGGAGTTAAATTTCTATGTATGTCTAAAACTTCCAATACAGTAAAACACAATCAAAAACTGAAAATTGCCTAAAGAAATGGAAAAATCACATTTTTGCGTAAGAGAAGAAAAGAGAGCTATAAAGAGTACGTTCTACGTACGTACTGGTAGTAATTAACTACGTTCATGTGGAAGGTGTCATGCACTGTGTCATCTCCAATCCCTCCAATGTTCACACCAAGAGGAAATTTTGTACGTGATACATAGTACAGAGTGAGAGTATTATACGGAGTAACAAATGTAACAAAATTATCTCCCCACACCATATTAATTTTAGTCAGCATGCATATCGACATTTCTTTCAAAGGAGAGTCGATCCTAAACAATCATACTAGTACGCTGCTACCCGCCTACCCCCATTCACACACATACGAAACAAACATTGTATAGTGTCAAATATTACTCAAAAGTCTAATCTGTATTATTGATCAACTCATATATTTTTAGTACAAGAATATAAGAAGCTAATTCCTATTCCAACTCTAACTTGGTTTTACTACTCTAACAGGTACTTAACACTTCTGCAAATATATCATAATAACAATCCTATGCATATTAGAATATTATTAGTATTCTAATTCTATATCGTAACATCCCCTCAATGTGGAATATGAAGATCTCGAATGACTATCTTGTCAAGAAAAAAATCAAATTGTGCCTTTCGAAGAGATTTTGTAAAAATATCTACTAACTGGACCTTTGTAGACACATATGATGGACAAATAATGCCTTCCTTAATTACATCTCGTATAAAACGACAGTCTGCCTCAATATGTTTTGTCCCTTCAAGAAACACTGGGTTATGTGCAATGTGAAGTGCAAATTGACTATAACAAAACACACTCATTGATAGTTCAGTAGGAACACTTGACAAGAGGGGGGGGTGAATTGTTTCTTGGGAACTTGAGTAAGTTTCTTGCGGAATTTAAACAATAAAGAAACTGAGAATAATGAGCGAAGAAAGATATAAAATGGAGGAACCTTCTTGACCCTAATCAAGAAGAACCTCACTACTCTTTTGTATTAATGCAATAACTCTATTACAAATACACTCTTTAACTCGAGTTCCTCTCGAACACGAGTTCCCCACAGCAATCCCCTTCGATTACTGTGCTACTCTTTCTCTCTCTGACTTAACTCTAAGTCGCTCCTTTTCTCTTTGACTTAACTCTAAGTCACTGTTTCTCTCTTTGACTAAACTCTTAGTCGCTCTTTCTCTCTTTGACTTAACTCTAAGTCACTCAAGGATCACTCAATCCTTAAACCCAAAATACAATATGATAGATGGATTCTAGTACGTAATAAAGCTTATAGTAATAAGGAACTCAAGGAACACTCTATTTTGCCAACTGATTCTTTTAAAACGTTTAAGCTCTTTAAGATAGATTTTGTAGAAATCAGTTGTGTTTTGAAAAGCCAAAACTCTTCTCCTTTTATAGGAGAGTTTTACTTAGGGTTGGGTACCCATGTTCTCCTCAACTATCCACTAACAGTTACTGCTCAGTAACATGGGCATAGTTGGAGAGAAACAAGGGAGACCAAATCAAAACACTAAATGTACGTTAAACAGAAATACGTGGGGAGAGTTTCAAGGAACATGGAAAATCTTTTACTTGAGAAACAAGGATAATAAATCAGAATCCTATGTTTCATTTATTAATTAAATTCATTTTATTTATTAAAAAGATTTTCCAAGTTAAAACTCTTTTATAATTACAGTTAACATATTTCATTTAAAACGTACCAAAATACTTAGGTTCCTTTCGTTCCAAATTACGCATAAACAATATTAAATACTTACATAAATCCTAAACATAAACTCATATGTTGTAGTCTTCATGTTGCACCTTTAGAAGCTTCACTCGAAGACTTCCCAATTTGTTCCTTCTCTGGAACATCGAGGATCCACATAATATATGAGGATCTCGCCTTAGGAACTCGCCTAAGGATCTCGCCTTGCTTAATGATTATTTCTTCAATGTAGTGTCTGACATGGATCAATTACTTGCTTATATTCCACGTTGCTTAGTTTATCCAACTCAGGATCTCCTTAACTTAGCATTATCCCTCTAAGGATCTCGGAACCTATTATGCAACATAACTTAACCAATTGTCAGGAGTTTGCTTTGTCATCATCAAAACTTTAGGGTCAACAATATTCCCCCTTTTTGGTGATGACAACATAAGCAAACTTTCACTAAATGCAATAATAATCAATTAGCATAAATATAAAGCAATAAATTAAATAAAGTATTTTTATAAAAATTAATCTAAATTTCCCAAATGAAATTAAGGAAAATTGAAATTAATTTTAATAAACGAAAATAAAATTAAGAACGAGAAATAAAATTTTATAAACTTACATCGAGAAGAGAGTAGTGAGACGGACTCAAGTGATCAATTTAAGTTAAGTTTGCATTCATTTCCCCCTGTTGGCATTAACAAAAAGTAGAAATACACAATACTAATATATACCGATTATAGCGCCCTCCGATCAACAGTTGGCAAACTAAGTTAGCCTCAAAGTTAAGTTCCAACGTACTAAATTCGAATATAAAACATAATAATTAACAAGCCAAGTTTTTAGAGATACGATCTTTTAGGAGTTCCACAGAAATAAAGGAAGAGAAATTGTATGTTTCCCAACAGATGGTTACATACAAAAAAAATAAAAAAATAAAATAAAAAGTTCCAAAAAAATCAAAAGCGTAATGTAACACAAATGGATAGGATCAGGAAAGATGGCTTGGGTATGTAGCAAGTTTAGGTTGTTCCTTTTTCAACTGCATATAGATCCATATCCTTTCTCAATTGCGTCTTTTCATTCTTCCACTTTCTCATCATCATTCTCATTATCATAATATATATCAACAAACAACAGAGAACTGTTCACCTTAGGAACCACCATTTAAACCCTTTCATGCTATTTTTTTTTTCTTTTTTTTTTTCTTTTTTTTTTTTTTTGGGTATAACAACGTCCCCTTAGTATATACATCATAACCCATTCTTGTTCCCCCTGAGAACGTGCTGCCTTTTTTTTTTTTTCATTCGGGTTTTTAAAAGCACCCCCACCACCCGACCTCCGCTGTAATTCGCGGGTCGGTGAAGCTCCCTCTTTTTTCGGGTGGTTCGAACTAGACAGAGAAGAAGGGGGAGTTTCGGGTCTGGGTGGGTTCGGATCTGGGTGGGTTCTGTGGGGGTTGGCGTTAGCGACCGGGTCAGGGCGAGTAGGGAGGGTCGCGAACTGGGTGGGGGGAGTTCGTTCGCGAGCGGTTGCTTGTGGAGGGACGTCGCGAGCGGGTTTGGGTTTGTGGGTTTCGGTGAGGACGGTGGCCATGGAGTCGGACGGCTGGGAGGTGGAGCCGCCGTCGTTGGTTGTTGTGGAGGGTTGGAGGGTTGGAGAAGCTCGGTTGCTGTGGTATCAGTGGTCGGTCGGTCGGCCGGGTTGGGTCCGGTCGCCGAGCCACTGCCGCCGGCGGTTGCTTGAGGCTGGCCGCCGCTCATGGTGGCTAGGGTTTCAGATTGGGAATTTTTAATTTCTAGGGTTTTGTGGTGTTTGAATTTGGGGATTTTTATTTTTGGGTTCCTTGTGTTTGAATTGGCGAGATGTGAATTTGTGGTGGTTTTGGGTATGAGATCCATAGGGGTGATCCATTAGCTTTTAATTTTGGAAAAATAAAATTTAATGGAATAAGAAAAATTATGGATATATAGAAGGAAATAAAAGATAAAAATAATTTGTGGAAAAATAAAAGATATGAAAAAAAATTGTAACAAACAAAATATATCCATGATCCTTTTATTTTAGCGGAACTTTTGATTTACGTATCTCATATTACTGACTAATTAAATACACATTTTAATTCTAAATTTTTGGTTGTTCCTTAACGATGGTAAACTTCAGTTATGCTTTACGCACATGTATTTATAATGGTATACAGTAGTTATGCATAAATCTATAAAAGTCATACCTTGTGAGGAACTGTCCTGCTTACTTTTCTTATCTTGATCATCCCGATATCGAATCTCATTTTCCCGTGCTTCTCTCTGCTTGTTTACTTTGCAAGATTCTTGCAAAAACTTTCATTAGTTGTACGAAACAGTAAATTATCAAAGTAAATTTGTACAACTAGTGAGTCAGATCCTTTTGATTTTAAAAATAGAATTTTATCAATTCTTCCTCGTTTAAAATCATTTTGTAAAAGAAACTTGCATAATCTCTCGTACCACGATATAGGAGCCTGCTTTAACCCATAGAGAGCTTTGTCAGGCTTGTAGATGTGATTCGGAAATTCGTGATTCTCGAAACCTGGGGGTTGTTCCACATAGACGTCTTCTTCAAGAAAATCATTTAAGAAAGCACATTTGACGTCCATCTGATACAACTTAAATCCCATAAAGGCTTCCTGTTGATTGTAGCCTTCGACTACTAACCTTGCCTTGTTCCTGACGATCGTTGTATGTTCATCGAGCTTGTTCCTGAACACCCACATCGATCCTATGACCTTTTGATTCTTTGGTTTGGATTCCAGATGCCATACCTTGTTCCTTTGGAACTCGTTTAACTCATTTTGCTTGGCAGTGATCCAATCAGTATCTTTCAAAGATTCAGTGTGGTTCCTTGGCTCGATTATGGAGAGGAACGCATGAAAAGCACAGAAGTTCCTTAGTTGAGACCTTGTTTGAGTTCCTTTCCTAATATCCCTGATAATCAGATCCATTGGGTGAGAACTTTGATGTTTCCAGGGCTTAGGTTGAAATTGTGCCACTGGAACATCTAAGGTCTCCGCAGTTCCTTCTGTTTCCTGAGATCCTTGTTCCTCTGCATCATAGGTTTCTTGGTCTTCTTTAGGTTCCTCAGAATCATCATTTTCTGGTTCCTCGGGATTAGCATTTTCTGGTTCCTCGGGATCAGCATTTTCTGGTTCCTCAAGATTATCTGGTTCCTCAGGATCAGGGGCTCTTCTTCCAGGAACTTCTTGGTTAGTAGCAGCTTCTTGTGTTTGTGGATCTGCTATTCCATTTTGCTGTCTTCCAGGAGAGATTTCCTCATCATAATCTGTAAAACGAATTAAACCAATTTCGAAATCTTCTTGTTCCTGAATTTCCTCAACATTGTTAGCTTCATCAAGCATAATATATACATTTTTAACTCTTTCGAAAGAGTCTTTAAGAGAGGTATTCCTGACAGGCAACTTAAAGAACCTACCATGTACATCAGATTTAACATTATCGAGGTAGGTTGTGTGTTCTTTGCTAAGTTCCACTGCCTTGTCACTTTGAGCCTTTATTACGATAAGCTTTTTAAAATTGTCTAGAGTTTCTATCAATAATTCCACTAATTTAATTTTAGACAGAGATAGAAGAGTTGAGGACATTACTTCACTTGATGGATCTTGGGTTGATTCATCGATCTTTGCCATAAGACAAAGGTTTGCTGTTTCTTCTGGTTGATCCTCATCTTCTTCCGAGTCAGTGGCTTCTTCCCAAGCTTCGATCATTGCCTTCTTGAAGTTGGGCTTGGCAAAGGTGGATTTGTTGAATCTTTCCTTAGTAAAATCAGACATAGGTTTAGGAACTACCTCATTTTGAGCATTGGTCATTGTTACCTCGAAATCACCGACTTCTATGACTCGCCAGACTTGATAGTTCTCTGCCTTGATGTAGATCTCCATCCTGTTCTTCCAGTAGGTGTAGAATTTTCCGTTGAACATTGGAGGTCTTTGAGTGGAATAACCTTCCTCGAGTTTCTCGTAAGCGTTCATACTTTCCAGGAACTTTTTCTCAACAGGGTTTCCTGTATTTTTGTGAGATCCGGCTCTGATACCAACTGATAGTTCAGTAGGAACACTTGACAAGAGGGGGGGGGTGAATTGTTTCTTGGGAACTTGAGTAAGTTTCTTGCGGAATTTAAACAATAAAGAAACTGAGAATAATGAGCGAAGAAAGATATAAAATGGAGGAACCTTCTTGACCCTAATCAAGAAGAACCTCACTACTCTTTTGTATTAATGCAATAACTCTATTACAAATACACTCTTTAACTCGAGTTCCTCTCGAACACGAGTTCCCCACAGCAATCCCCTTCGATTACTGTGCTACTCTTTCTCTCTCTGACTTAACTCTAAGTCGCTCCTTTTCTCTTTGACTTAACTCTAAGTCACTGTTTCTCTCTTTGACTAAACTCTTAGTCGCTCTTTCTCTCTTTGACTTAACTCTAAGTCACTCAAGGATCACTCAATCCTTAAACCCAAAATACAATATGATAGATGGATTCTAGTACGTAATAAAGCTTATAGTAATAAGGAACTCAAGGAACACTCTATTTTGCCAACTGATTCTTTTAAAACGTTTAAGCTCTTTAAGATAGATTTTGTAGAAATCAGTTGTGTTTTGAAAAGCCAAAACTCTTCTCCTTTTATAGGAGAGTTTTACTTAGGGTTGGGTACCCATGTTCTCCTCAACTACCCACTAACAGTTACTGCTCAGTAACATGGGCATAGTTGGAGAGAAACAAGGGAGACCAAATCAAAACACTAAATGTACGTTAAACAGAAATACGTGGGGAGAGTTTCAAGGAACAAGGAAAATCTTTTACTTGAGAAACAAGGATAATAAATCAGAATCCTATGTTTCATTTATTAATTAAATTCATTTTATTTATTAAAAAGATTTTCCAAGTTAAAACTCTTTTATAATTACAGTTAACATATTTCATTTAAAACGTACCAAAATACTTAGGTTCCTTTCGTTCCAAATTACGCATAAACAATATTAAATACTTACATAAATCCTAAACATAAACTCATATGTTGTAGTCTTCATGTTGCACCTTTAGAAGCTTCACTCGAAGACTTCCCAATTTGTTCCTTCTCTGGAACATCGAGGATCCACATAATATATGAGGATCTCGCCTTAGGAACTCGCCTAAGGATCTCGCCTTGCTTAATGATTATTTCTTCAATGTAGTGTCTGACATGGATCAATTACTTGCTTATATTCCACGTTGCTTAGTTTATCCAACTCAGGATCTCCTTAACTTAGCATTATCCCTCTAAGGATCTCGGAACCTATTATGCAACATAACTTAACCAATTGTCAGGAGTTTGCTTTGTCATCATCAAAACTTTAGGGTCAACAATATTCCCCCTTTTTGGTGATGACAACATAAGCAAACTTTCACTAAATGCAATAATAATCAATTAGCATAAATATAAAGCAATAAATTAAATAAAGTATTTTTATAAAAATTAATCTAAATTTCCCAAATGAAATTAAGGAAAATTGAAATTAATTTTAATAAACGAAAATAAAATTAAGAACGAGAAATAAAATTTTATAAACTTACATCGAGAAGAGAGTAGTGAGACGGACTCAAGTGATCAATTTAAGTTAAGTTTGCATTCATTTCCCCCTGTTGGCATTAACAAAAAGTAGAAATACACAATACTAATATATACCGATTATAGCGCCCTCCGATCAACAGTTGGCAAACTAAGTTAGCCTCAAAGTTAAGTTCCAACGTACTAAATTCGAATATAAAACATAATAATTAACAAGCCAAGTTTTTAGAGATACGATCTTTTAGGAGTTCCACAGAAATAAAGGAAGAGAAATTGTATGTTTCCCAACAGATGGTTACATACAAAAAAAATAAAAAAATAAAATAAAAAGTTCCAAAAAAATCAAAAGCGTAATGTAACACAAATGGATAGGATCAGGAAAGATGGCTTGGGTATGTAGCAAGTTTAGGTTGTTCCTTTTTCAACTGCATATAGATCCATATCCTTTCTCAATTGCGTCTTTTCATTCTTCCACTTTCTCATCATCATTCTCATTATCATAATATATATCAACAAACAACAGAGAACTGTTCACCTTAGGAACCACCATTTAAACCCTTTCATGCTATTTTTTTTTTCTTTTTTTTTTTCTTTTTTTTTTTTTTTGGGTATAACAACGTCCCCTTAGTATATACATCATAACCCATTCTTGTTCCCCCTGAGAACGTGCTGCCTTTTTTTTTTTTTCATTCGGGTTTTTAAAAGCACCCCCACCACCCGACCTCCGCTGTAATTCGCGGGTCGGTGAAGCTCCCTCTTTTTTCGGGTGGTTCGAACTAGACAGAGAAGAAGGGGGAGTTTCGGGTCTGGGTGGGTTCGGATCTGGGTGGGTTCTGTGGGGGTTGGCGTTAGCGACCGGGTCAGGGCGAGTAGGGAGGGTCGCGAACTGGGTGGGGGGAGTTCGTTCGCGAGCGGTTGCTTGTGGAGGGACGTCGCGAGCGGGTTTGGGTTTGTGGGTTTCGGTGAGGACGGTGGCCATGGAGTCGGACGGCTGGGAGGTGGAGCCGCCGTCGTTGGTTGTTGTGGAGGGTTGGAGGGTTGGAGAAGCTCGGTTGCTGTGGTATCAGTGGTCGGTCGGTCGGCCGGGTTGGGTCCGGTCGCCGAGCCACTGCCGCCGGCGGTTGCTTGAGGCTGGCCGCCGCTCATGGTGGCTAGGGTTTCAGATTGGGAATTTTTAATTTCTAGGGTTTTGTGGTGTTTGAATTTGGGGATTTTTATTTTTGGGTTCCTTGTGTTTGAATTGGCGAGATGTGAATTTGTGGTGGTTTTGGGTATGAGATCCATAGGGGTGATCCATTAGCTTTTAATTTTGGAAAAATAAAATTTAATGGAATAAGAAAAATTATGGATATATAGAAGGAAATAAAAGATAAAAATAATTTGTGGAAAAATAAAAGATATGAAAAAAAATTGTAACAAACAAAATATATCCATGATCCTTTTATTTTAGCGGAACTTTTGATTTACGTATCTCATATTACTGACTAATTAAATACACATTTTAATTCTAAATTTTTGGTTGTTCCTTAACGATGGTAAACTTCAGTTATGCTTTACGCACATGTATTTATAATGGTATACAGTAGTTATGCATAAATCTATAAAAGTCATACCTTGTGAGGAACTGTCCTGCTTACTTTTCTTATCTTGATCATCCCGATATCGAATCTCATTTTCCCGTGCTTCTCTCTGCTTGTTTACTTTGCAAGATTCTTGCAAAAACTTTCATTAGTTGTACGAAACAGTAAATTATCAAAGTAAATTTGTACAACTAGTGAGTCAGATCCTTTTGATTTTAAAAATAGAATTTTATCAATTCTTCCTCGTTTAAAATCATTTTGTAAAAGAAACTTGCATAATCTCTCGTACCACGATATAGGAGCCTGCTTTAACCCATAGAGAGCTTTGTCAGGCTTGTAGATGTGATTCGGAAATTCGTGATTCTCGAAACCTGGGGGTTGTTCCACATAGACGTCTTCTTCAAGAAAATCATTTAAGAAAGCACATTTGACGTCCATCTGATACAACTTAAATCCCATAAAGGCTTCCTGTTGATTGTAGCCTTCGACTACTAACCTTGCCTTGTTCCTGACGATCGTTGTATGTTCATCGAGCTTGTTCCTGAACACCCACATCGATCCTATGACCTTTTGATTCTTTGGTTTGGATTCCAGATGCCATACCTTGTTCCTTTGGAACTCGTTTAACTCATTTTGCTTGGCAGTGATCCAATCAGTATCTTTCAAAGATTCAGTGTGGTTCCTTGGCTCGATTATGGAGAGGAACGCATGAAAAGCACAGAAGTTCCTTAGTTGAGACCTTGTTTGAGTTCCTTTCCTAATATCCCTGATAATCAGATCCATTGGGTGAGAACTTTGATGTTTCCAGGGCTTAGGTTGAAATTGTGCCACTGGAACATCTAAGGTCTCCGCAGTTCCTTCTGTTTCCTGAGATCCTTGTTCCTCTGCATCATAGGTTTCTTGGTCTTCTTTAGGTTCCTCAGAATCATCATTTTCTGGTTCCTCGGGATTAGCATTTTCTGGTTCCTCGGGATCAGCATTTTCTGGTTCCTCAAGATTATCTGGTTCCTCAGGATCAGGGGCTCTTCTTCCAGGAACTTCTTGGTTAGTAGCAGCTTCTTGTGTTTGTGGATCTGCTATTCCATTTTGCTGTCTTCCAGGAGAGATTTCCTCATCATAATCTGTAAAACGAATTAAACCAATTTCGAAATCTTCTTGTTCCTGAATTTCCTCAACATTGTTAGCTTCATCAAGCATAATATATACATTTTTAACTCTTTCGAAAGAGTCTTTAAGAGAGGTATTCCTGACAGGCAACTTAAAGAACCTACCATGTACATCAGATTTAACATTATCGAGGTAGGTTGTGTGTTCTTTGCTAAGTTCCACTGCCTTGTCACTTTGAGCCTTTATTACGATAAGCTTTTTAAAATTGTCTAGAGTTTCTATCAATAATTCCACTAATTTAATTTTAGACAGAGATAGAAGAGTTGAGGACATTACTTCACTTGATGGATCTTGGGTTGATTCATCGATCTTTGCCATAAGACAAAGGTTTGCTGTTTCTTCTGGTTGATCCTCATCTTCTTCCGAGTCAGTGGCTTCTTCCCAAGCTTCGATCATTGCCTTCTTGAAGTTGGGCTTGGCAAAGGTGGATTTGTTGAATCTTTCCTTAGTAAAATCAGACATAGGTTTAGGAACTACCTCATTTTGAGCATTGGTCATTGTTACCTCGAAATCACCGACTTCTATGACTCGCCAGACTTGATAGTTCTCTGCCTTGATGTAGATCTCCATCCTGTTCTTCCAGTAGGTGTAGAATTTTCCGTTGAACATTGGAGGTCTTTGAGTGGAATAACCTTCCTCGAGTTTCTCGTAAGCGTTCATACTTTCCAGGAACTTTTTCTCAACAGGGTTTCCTGTATTTTTGTGAGATCCGGCTCTGATACCAACTGATAGTTCAGTAGGAACACTTGACAAGAGGGGGGGGGTGAATTGTTTCTTGGGAACTTGAGTAAGTTTCTTGCGGAATTTAAACAATAAAGAAACTGAGAATAATGAGCGAAGAAAGATATAAAATGGAGGAACCTTCTTGACCCTAATCAAGAAGAACCTCACTACTCTTTTGTATTAATGCAATAACTCTATTACAAATACACTCTTTAACTCGAGTTCCTCTCGAACACGAGTTCCCCACAGCAATCCCCTTCGATTACTGTGCTACTCTTTCTCTCTCTGACTTAACTCTAAGTCGCTCCTTTTCTCTTTGACTTAACTCTAAGTCACTGTTTCTCTCTTTGACTAAACTCTTAGTCGCTCTTTCTCTCTTTGACTTAACTCTAAGTCACTCAAGGATCACTCAATCCTTAAACCCAAAATACAATATGATAGATGGATTCTAGTACGTAATAAAGCTTATAGTAATAAGGAACTCAAGGAACACTCTATTTTGCCAACTGATTCTTTTAAAACGTTTAAGCTCTTTAAGATAGATTTTGTAGAAATCAGTTGTGTTTTGAAAAGCCAAAACTCTTCTCCTTTTATAGGAGAGTTTTACTTAGGGTTGGGTACCCATGTTCTCCTCAACTACCCACTAACAGTTACTGCTCAGTAACATGGGCATAGTTGGAGAGAAACAAGGGAGACCAAATCAAAACACTAAATGTACGTTAAACAGAAATACGTGGGGAGAGTTTCAAGGAACAAGGAAAATCTTTTACTTGAGAAACAAGGATAATAAATCAGAATCCTATGTTTCATTTATTAATTAAATTCATTTTATTTATTAAAAAGATTTTCCAAGTTAAAACTCTTTTATAATTACAGTTAACATATTTCATTTAAAACGTACCAAAATACTTAGGTTCCTTTCGTTCCAAATTACGCATAAACAATATTAAATACTTACATAAATCCTAAACATAAACTCATATGTTGTAGTCTTCATGTTGCACCTTTAGAAGCTTCACTCGAAGACTTCCCAATTTGTTCCTTCTCTGGAACATCGAGGATCCACATAATATATGAGGATCTCGCCTTAGGAACTAGCCTAAGGATCTCGCCTTGCTTAATGATTATTTCTTCAATGTAGTGTCTGACATGGATCAATTACTTGCTTATATTCCACGTTGCTTAGTTTATCCAACTCAGGATCTCCTTAACTTAGCATTATCCCTCTAAGGATCTCGGAACCTATTATGCAACATAACTTAACCAATTGTCAGGAGTTTTCTTTGTCATCATCAAAACTTTAGGGTCAACACTCATACCCTGCTTGTGCTCCACCCCTAAATCTCTGAGTAATTGCTTCAACCACTTCAATTCACATGTGAGTGCGGCCATCGAACGATACTCTGCCTCCGCCGAAGAGCGCGACACCGTATGTTGTTTTTTAGTCTTCCAGGACAACGGAGAAAGACCAAGTAATACGAACCACCCTGTTAATGAACGACGCGTCAATGGGTAACTAGCCCAGCCCAAGTCACACCATCCTTCTAGACTTATTGCACTGTCAGAACGAAGCATAATGCATGCCTTATCCCGAACATTTTGTCAAGTATCATACTACTCTCATAGCTGCTTCCTAATGATCCTCCTTTACTGCCTCCATAAACTGTGATAAAATATGTACTGAATATGCCAAATCCGACCTTGTAACTGCTATGTAAATCAAACGGCCAATGAGGCGCCTATACATTTCTCCATCCTCAAGATCCTTTCCTTCGACAAGTACTAGTTTGTGTTTTGCTCTATCGAAAAATCTGCAGGCTTTGCACCTAATAATCCTGTCTCTGAAATGATGTCTAAGACATATTTCCTCTGACAGACATGAAATCCCCTCTTACTGCGTGCAACCTCGCAATTTAGAAGGTGTACCATGGTGCACATAGAACATGGTGCACCTTAAGAACACTAGTATATAATTGAAAGAACATCTGGTTACAAGAAAAGAACATGAGTGTTTTTTTTTATTTAGGTTTTTAATAAATAGTAAAATAATATATTACAAAAAAGTGAAATATTATATCGCATGTTCTTTTGCCGTAGTGTCATGTTCTTTTGCTTATACACATATGTTCTTTTGGTGCACCATGCTCTATGTGCACCACGGTCCATAGTCCACGGATTGCGTGCAACCTCCAAGCCCAAAAAATATTACAGATGTCCTAGATACTTCATTTTAAAACATTGGCTCAAGTAGGCTTTAAAAAGGTTTAATGCAAATACATTGTTCCCTGCAATGATCATATCATCCACGTATATTAGCACACTTAACTGCAAATCCCCCCTTGAAAGGGTAAATAATAAAGAGTAATCTGAATATAACTGTTTGAATCCATATTTCTTCAGGGCAGTAGACAATTTTTCAAACCAACATCTGGGTGCCTGTTTCAAACCATATAATGATTTTTTCATCCTGCAAACCATGTCAGTATTTTCTTTTTGAAATCCAGGCGAGATTTTCATATAGATTTCTTCTTTCAGGTCACCATGTAAGAGAGAATTATGCACATCCATCTGATGCACCTCCCAATTTTTCACTGTTGCAACGGCCAAGAAAGTATGAACTGTCGACATTTTAGCAACGAGAGCAAATGTTTCATTATAATCTGTCTGTAATTGCCTAAGAAAACCAATTGTGCCTTATTCCGAATCAAGTTGTCGTCCTCATCTTTCTTTTCCATATACACCCACTTACTTCCTAAGGCTTTCTTTCCTAGGGGTAATTTTTCTAGTACCCATGGTCTCCGCCCTTCAAGTGCTTCAATTTCTGCAGCCATAGCATCACTCCATGCTTCATGCTTCATAGCCTCTTTAAACTATTCCAAGTATGTTTTGCGCGAAGACATACATCAAACATACATCACATACTTTAGTACTAGTTCTAACCATACTTTGTAACTGAGGAAGAAGCTTCAGAATCTTTTCCAACGGTTGCCCCATTTGTTGATGCCACAATTCTACTACGCAATCTTTCCCAACTGCACGCACCTCAACTAATGAAATCCCATAGAAAATAAATAGTCCATCTGCTCGTTCACCCAGGCCAATCATCCTCCTCGTCGATCGGTCCGGTATATCACATACTTTGTTAGTAAATTGAGCCAGAACAATTTTATTCCTCATTTAACTGCAAAACAGAAATTAAATTGCAATTTAATCTGGGCACGAATAAACATAATGAAACAGTAATCCTCCTTCTAATTCAACAGACCCCATTTGATTAACATTCGTATATTGTCCGTCAGGAAGTCCAACGGGACAATTTGGGATGGTCTGGACGTTCTATAATAACGAGAGATCATATGTAACATCATTTGACGCTCCCGTATCTACGCTCCATTCAAAATTTGTTTTCTTACCCTTTAATTTTGTTTTGAATTGGAGGTTAAGATATCCAATATTTGCTGAACCTGAGACTTCGTGACTCCTACTAGGCCGTCTGTAAGACCACCTGCTTTTGATGATGCATCTGTCTTCCCATAGCTACCTTGCTGCTTTGTCACTTTGTTGGTTCGAACAACAACTCCTGCTCTTGTATTCATGTTGTTGATGCCCCCTCTGTGATTGTTGTTGCCACCAGAGAAGGTTCTACCACCACGACCACCCCTGCTGCCGGACCGTCCGCAGCCCTGACCACCGTGACGATTGTGGTCCCACCACTCCGGGAAGCCATGTAATTGGTAGCACGTATCTCCATCATGACCCGGCCGATTACAGTGATTACAAAATCTGTCAATATTATCATCGTACCTTGTCTTCTCGCGTGCTTCCACCTTAAACGTCGTTACATTTCCTCTGCCCTCCTTATCTATTCGGAGTCGTTCTGTGTTTATCACACTTTGGTAAGCTTCATCTATGTCTGGCGTAGGTGTTTGGGCGAGTAACTGGGCACGAATTGCTTCATAAGGCCTGTCAAGTCCGATAAGAAAATGGTGTAGATAATCTTCTTCTCTGATATGTGCAACCTGACCCGCTATATTGCACTTACATAAGCCACATGAACACTTTGACACTTAGGCAAACAAAACCAGTTCTTTCCATATCGTGTTTAGTATGCCATAATATTCAGTAACACGCTCGTCCGAGGTTTGCCTACAATCTGCAAGAGTCATCTTCAATTGACAGACCCTCGTCTCGCTAACTACGCAAAACCGCTTCTTGAGATGTACCCATAGTGCTCCTGCATCGTTATAATCTCCAATAGTTGATCATAGAGATTCGTCCAATGTATGTTTTATCCCTGAAACCAACATAGAGTGTACCACAATCCAGTCTGCAAGCCTCTCTAGATCGTCCATTGGTTCTGAAATTGTTCCATCAATGAACCCAAACTTCCTTTTCGAAATCAATGCTCTACTATACGCACAGATGTCGACCACTCTTCGTAATTCCTTGCACCTTTTAGTTTAATTGGGGTCATTATATTACCCGAGCTTTCACTCGAACCAAGATAACATACATTGACGGACTATCTCACGTATATTATGTTCTTGTGTTTTAATTAATGTGGAAAAAAAAAATTGGTTTCGTAAGCTAAGCTCGTGATACCATGTCAAATATTACTCAAAAGTCTAATCTGTATTATTGATCAACTCTTATATTTATAGTACAAGAATATAAGAAGCTAATTCCTATTCCAACTCTAACTTGGTGTTACTACTGTAACCGGTACGTAACACTTGTGGAAATCTATCATAATAACAATCCTATGCATATTAGAATATTATTAGTATAGTAATTCTATATTCGTAACATATAGTCATATATACCCTGTATATTTCACCCAAAAAAATATAGATACCCTATGTCCCTATACAGTGTCGTTTGGTGATCCTATTTCACACCAGAAACTCTACAACGATCCGTTAGGTGATCACGTGTTCGATCAATTCCTGTAAACGACATATTTAAGAAAATAAGGCTCCGTTTGGTAAGACGTAAAACGTTTTCATTGTAAAATGATTTTCCATGGAAAACATTTTCAAGGGAAAATCAATTACAAATTAGTTTTCCTTTGTTTGGTACCTTAGGCTCCGTTTGGTAAGGCGTAAAACATTTTCATTGTAAAATGATTTTCCATGGAAAATATTTTTCAAGGGAAAACACAATTACAAACTAGTTTTCCTTTGTTTTGTACCTTAGAGGAAAATGGGAGAAGATAATAAAGATTGAGGGGGAAGAAATGAGAGGGAGGTAAGGAGGAAAGAAGGAAAAGTGGGTTTCTCTCTTTCAAATGGAAAAGGGTTTTCCACTTTTAAGGGAGTCATAGAAAATTGTTTTTCATCCCTTACCCAACCAAACAACGTAAAATGATTGAAAAGGGAAAAATCATTTTTCATTAAAACGTTTTACGCCCTACCAAACGGAGCCTAAGTATAAAACTGCGTATGGTTTGACATTAAACCTTGTGCTGATCCTTATACATTGGGTACATCCTTAAGAGCATCAATTATAGAGGACTCTTAGCCCCCTCTTAAGGAGAGAGAAAATTTAAGAGCTACCTCTTAGCAAAAATGATGTAACTCTTAGCTCCCTTTTATTTAGAGGTTGATGGAGACATCCTCTAAATAAGAGGTAGCTCTTAGAAAATAAGAGGGGGTGATGTGGATGATTATGGGGATACTAATTTGCTTGCTTTTTTGACATTTTTGTTTTATAAAAAAGTAAAAATATGTAAAAGGTGCTTAAGAGGGAGTAAATAAGAGATAGTGTATTTCTTGAATTTTTTTATAGATAACTCTTATTAAGAGTGAGTGATGATGTGAATGAAGAGATATACTCCCTCCGTCCCGGAATACTCGACCCAGTTTGACCGGCACAGAGTTTAAGGGACTTGAATTGACTTATTTAATTCAATAGGTAGTAGTTGATAGTGGGGTATTATTTTAATTTAGTTAATGGGAAATGTGTGAAGGGGTGGGGTTGGGGGAGAGTAGGGGTTGAATTTTTAATTATTTTTTGTTTGGAGTAGGAGGTAGGTGAGTTAATAGGGGTGGAGTGAGAAATAATATAATATTGTTAGAATATTTCCATTTTTAGAAACAGGTCAAGTATTAAGGGACGGCCCGATAAGGAAAACAGGTCAAGTATTCCGGGACGGAGGGAGTATTAAGAATGTGCAAATAAGAGTGACCCCTAGTATTGATGCTGCTCTCCAATAAGCAAAAAAGTAGCCATGTAAATATAATACGGAGTAATGGATTGAAATGTACGTGTGACGTGTCCATGAGATGATCACGACACAAAACAATAGAATGTACTTAAACCTAATCAAAGAGTAATCAGACAAAATTTTACAGACTATGAGTCCATCCGAAAATCAAGCGGCCAGCACTTCCTTCTCCAACGGTACCATTCATTGCACCATTTAACATTCTTCCTAATACCTCACCACATTTAATACCAGCGAGCAATTTAGAGCAACTTCTCATACTTACATAGTACAACGATTCATCTACTTCATCCGTTTTTTTATTCTTTGACACTCCCAACAAGAGATCGATGCCTAGTGGGTCGGGTCTGACCCAGCCCAACGTGATACAATTCGTAGTGGATCGCATGGATTTGACCCACTTGTGACCCATGGCACAATCCGCCCAATCTGGGTGGATAATTTTTTGGTTGTATCGTGGGTTAAATTTTTCCAACACAACCCATTTCAATCCACCTCATAGGACCCGACACAACGCACCACGACACATCTGACCCACCCAACCCAACCCAATAAGCACAACCCACCCAACACACGAATCCAACCCACCTAATCTTGTGACCCACCCGACCATCCACCCTAATTGAAACTATTATGTATGTTTTAATAAATTTTAATTTTACTCTTTAAATATATGTTAACTACATCTATATGATTATGTCAATAACATAATTAATTTAAGTTCACATATGATTTGTAATTTTTTAACGCTTAAGTAATCGTCCGAACCCATCATACCCACAACAACTCCTCAAACTCGTATAAACCCACCAAACCCATCACAACCATATCAGGCCCAAATTAAAACTTGTCGTAACCCAACAAACCTATCGGACCCACTCGACCTGCACAAAAGACGACCCACGTAATGTACCCAAGACCATTCACATATTGTGTCCATTTTTCCCGACACAACTCACACGACCCAACACATATGACTTCACTGAGCCAGGTCGTATGTCCACTATCCATGACCCATGACCCATAACTCACTAAACCCAACCAACACGCCTCGTTGGTCATCTCGATCTACTCCCAACACCTTTTATTTTCCGTACGTCAACACTCTCTATACTTTGTCATGGGACTACTAATTCTCTATTGTTCTTCCTCCCACAAACCTACTTGCCTTTCATTGATCTCTCACACTCATCTCACTAGCTAGCTAGCACTAATTTTATACTTTGAAAGTAGTATTATTTTTCTTTCATCCAAACAATTAAAACAATACCTCATTAACTTCACTTGCATAGTACTTCCTCCGATTCTTTTAGTTGTAACACTTTGGTTTTCACGCTTGCCTTTTTTTTTTTGACAGGACGCTTGTCATGCAATGTATATCTTGAACAATTAATATATTTAATTACAGATAAGTAAAATTTATAAAAAATTAATTTTCGCAAAATATACATTAAGACGAATCTAATAAGATCTCACATGAATATATTTTTCCTAAAGTATAGATCATCAAAATTAAACGAAGTAGATTATATGAAAAAGTGCAAAAAACAAAATGTTGCAACTATTTTGAATCGGAAGAAGTATCAATTTTTTCATTTCCATGTGGTGGCGGAACCAGGAATCTAATGTTGGGGGCGAGAAAAAAATGAAATTGCATAATTATATTGTTATAAATAGAATTCGAATACTTGACCAAAAAGCACAATAGATTACCAAGGAATATTTAGTTATTTACTGATGTATTAGAGTATGTAACACTATAATTTTTTTTTTTAATTGTTCCCATTTACTACGTAATTGCAAGTCACAATCCCTTCTAAAACTACACGCAAGTCTTTATACCCGTACAATTTTTGCTAAGTATTTAGAAACAAAGGTAATATTTATTTAATTTAAATTTAGCACAATAAATTAGTATGAAGTGAAAAAAGTCTCTTTTGAAGGTGTATATAGTTGGCAAGAAGTAATTCTAAGAGATGTTGGTTGTAAGGAAGGTTATTTTGGGTTAAATTTTGTGTATATGTCTAAGAGCTTCATTGTTTTTCCTCCTCTGTTGAGGGAAAGTATTTTGTTGGACTTATTGGCTATGGCCTAGTAATATAATTCCTGTCGTTTTGCGTTAAAAATATATATATATATATATATATATATATATATATATATTATATATATATATATATATATATTATATATATATATATATATATATATATATATATATATATAAGTAGAAAAGGAGGCTAATAAGAGAAAGGCACAAGTCAGCAGCAGAAAAGCTTGCAGTCTAGTTTAATTTTCTCTCCCCTCAGCTCAGCTCCGCTCCTGAGATTTCAAAATCATATTTCTCTGCCCACTCATTCTGCCCTTTTTCTTTCTAACTTTAATTATGGCCTCTCATTTCTTCTTCCTTTGTCTCCTTGTCTTCTTCTTCTTCTTCTTCTCCTCTAGCTCCTTTGTCTCTGCTACTTCTTCTTCTCAAGGTCAACTCCTCTCTTTATATAAATGGTTTTATTATTCCTCTATTTGAATTTTGTTTTATTTGTCAATTAATTAACGGTTTATTTTGACTTAGATTGTTTACTCAATAGTATTATTTTTCTTTTGTTAATAAATTGTTAATAAAAAGAAGGCAGGAGAAAACGGTCTAGACCGTTCTCCTGATCGGGGTGTTCTCTTAGGCTAAGAAAACGGTCTAAGAGAACGCCTCCTTTTTGAAGAATGGGCCGGGGAGGTTGGATTATTTTCATCTATCACTCATTTATTATGAAAAATAATGATTTGCAGATACAAAAGAAACCTCAGAGCACAAGTACCCGTTCATAAGACGGGCGAGCACATTTTCATCATCATCATCATCGTCGTCGTCGTCATCGCCATCGTACGGTGGAAAATCGTCGACATCATCGGGAGGGTACGACTACATTATCATCGGGGGTGGCACGGCAGGGTGTCCATTGGCAACAACCCTTTCACAACACTTTAATGTATTACTTTTAGAAAGAGGAGGTGTACCCTTTGACAACTTTAATGTGAGTTATATGCAAAATTTCCACATATCATTGGCTGACAACTCATCAAACTCTGCTGCTCAACTCTTTATTTCTACGGATGGAGTTTTCAATTCAAGGGCTAAGGTTTTAGGGGGTGGCACTTGTATTAATGCTGGTTTCTATACTAGGGCTAGCTCCAGGTATGTATTCCATCCATCATTTTCCCCTTTTAAATTATATCAACTTAACTTGGCACAACTAAGAGTACGTATACATCTCATGCGCTGTCGTGTTTTCTCGGTCAATTTCGATTTTGTCATCCTCAATTGAAATGTTTAGTGTATTTTATGATTAGCAATTATTAACAATTTAGGAGGCCGGCGTTTAATAAGACTATAACAGATGTGACCTCTCATTAATATTGCCCGGCTAATATCATTTTCCTTAAAGTAATATGGTTTTTTTAATGTAACTTCACTTTATACGTACCCATAATAATAATATATATCGAAACAGAAGAACAACATCAAACAAGGGTAAATATTTTGTTGTTTTGAAAGGGGTAAATATTGGAAGGACTGGGAGATGATTACATCGATCAGTCAACCATTTTGTGTCTTGCATTGCGTTGACTTCCTTATCCGTCCAGTCAACCATAAAATTATACTACACTTCGTATTGTGAATTTGTGAATGTAACTAAAACTTGAAATACAATAGATGATGATTATACATGACTATTATTAACGTTGCCAGGCTGTAAACACATTTAATACATTTTCTAAATTTAAGAAAACTGGACAAAATATACTGTAGGTCTACTACTCTGTATGAATGATGAGATTATGAGAATTCCACTCAAGAAATGCTCATAGAAAGACAAGAAACATACTACCCTCTGTTACATATCTCTGAATCTCAGGTACCCAAATATAGTAATTACAACTCATAATATAGGTTCACCCTTTATTTTTTAAGGACAATATTCATGAAATTCTCACTTAGGGAGCTATTGGGTGGGCTTGGGAATCACGAGGCCAGAATTTAATGACCCATATACATCTTTCACCCTTTATGAGACCATTTACAACCTTCATCTACCACTTTTTATGGTACACATTTCTATCTTCTCTTAATACAACTAATACTTCGTACGGAGTATTGGGGTTTGGATAATGGTCTATAGACCACCACGTACGCTCCTTTCCTAAGCCCGGCTTTGGCTGGTAGGAAGTGTGTGTTTGTGGGGTGATCTATATACGAAGTACTTCATAATTTTTTCACGTTCGAAATTAGATATATTAGTAGTTAAATATTGCATTGAATTCCGTGCAAATAGTAACTGTAAAGAACTTTATGAAACAGAGGAAGTATATACCTTACTAAAAAAAAAAAAAGTACTTGTTCTTCACTCCCGTCCGGACGAGTTAAATTAGAGAAAAAAAAAAGAGCTAAAACATTTGTTTTTTTTGAATGTTGATCGTGATTAATCGTAAAAATAGAAAGAAGAGAGCATTTACTTCAGTCCTATTCTCGCTTAGTTGTTGTCATCCACCATACCACTAATACATACCTAACATTCAACTCATCAACCTACATTTTCTTCCTAATGCTGTAATGCATGTGGCTCAACCGCCTCCCTCCTACAACAGGAATAAGATCGGATAAGACCAACCAACGTCGTCAAAATAATCAATATTTCCTAATTTATGAAAATTTAATAATAACACATTGAAACGAGTCAGCACATGAACAAGATTTTATATGAATATAGAAAGTTAATTGGGGGATTTCAATACACATTTTACTGACCTTTATCACTTTAATTTCAAACTGACAATAATAATTAAGTTGATGAAATGATATTTGCAGTTATGTAAAAAGGGCAGGTTGGGATCCGAAGCTAGTGAATGAATCCTACCCTTGGGTAGAGAAACAGATAGTGCAAAGGCCTAAGCTTGCACCTTGGCAAAAAGCAGTTAGGGATGCCCTCTTGGATGTTGGTGTGTCACCCTTCAATGGATTCACCTTTGATCATAAATATGGAACCAAGGTCGGTGGCACTATTTTCGAGGAGAATGGCCGCCGCCACACCGCCGCTGAGCTCTTGGCTTCCGCCAACCCCCTAAATCTCGACGTTCTCATCCATGCAACCGTCCAGAAAATCACTTTTAACACTACAGGTATACCAAGTTTATACTTTTGTGTCCAACTTTGAAAAGTTAAGGTCCTTTTTGAATTTTTTTTATGCATTCTCTTGTTTGAATTACCAAATTACCCTACACATATACATTAAGAGTCAATAAGCACAATTAAGCTAGTATGAGTATTTTAATTTTGTCTAAATTTTCATTCTCCTGTCTAGAATTAGTTGTCACGTTATTTGAATTAATCATCAGTGCGTATATCTAATGTATCAAATATGGTGTTATGTATGTGTAAACAGGAAAAAGGCCAAAGGCGGTAGGGGTGATATTCAAAGATGAAAATGGGAAACAACATGAAGCATTTTTATCAAAAAGAAGAGGAAGTGAGATGATTGTGTCAAGTGGAGCAATTGGGAGTCCACAATTACTTCTTCTAAGTGGTATTGGACCCAAACAAGACCTTAAAAAGTTGAACATTCCTCTAATTTATGACAACAAGTATGTAGGAGAAGGCATGCAAGATAACCCCATGAACACAATTTTCGTTCCTTTAAAGAATCACGTAGAGCAGTCATTGATTCAAACAGTTGGGATAACAAAGAAGGGAGTGTACATTGAAGCTAGCAGTGGGTTCGGCCAGGCGGAAGACAGCATCCACTGCCACCATGGTCTTGCCTCCGCCGAGGTTAGTTTTGGCTTTATATATTATACCAACTTTCTTTATTTGTTGGCAAAATTGGTAAACTAAAAGGTAATTGTTGGTACGCATATTTTACATGGACAGATTGGTCAACTCTCAACAGTTCCACCAAAGCGAAGAACACAAGAAGCAATCCAAGCCTACAAAGACAGGAAACAAGACTTACCCTTTGAGGCATTCAAAGGTGGTTTCATCCTAGAGAAGATAGCTGCACCCAAGTCCAAGGGCCAGCTTAAACTCATCGACACTAACGTCGACAACAACCCCGCGGTGACCTTTAACTACTTCAGCCACCCCCAAGATTTACGACGCTGTGTGGAGGGCATTCAGATAATGGAAAGCTTAATAAAATCTGCACACTTCATGAACAACACAGGGTGTGATGAGGAAACTACTCAAAAATTGCTTAACATGAGTGTTAAGGCCAACATTAATCTCATCCCTAAGCAAACCAATGACACTAAGTCTTTAGAGCAGTTTTGCAAGGATACTGTGATTACCATTTGGCATTACCATGGAGGGTGCCATGTTGGCAAAGTGGTGAACCACGACTACCGAGTTCTCGGTGTTGATAGGCTCCGAGTTATTGATGGATCCACCTTTCGGATATCCCCTGGAACCAATCCTCAAGCAACTGTCATGATGATGGGAAGGTAATTAACTAAATTAACATTTTAATATCCAAACCCTTAATTTCAATGATGAACCAAGATTGTTTCTTACTTTCTTTTAATTCGCCTTGTTTGTGTAGGTACATGGGAATCAAGATCTTAAAGGGAAGATTAGGACGAGGAGCTAAAATTGTATAGGAAATGAGCATCATTATTTAGGGAGGTAACCGTGGATTTTGTTGGCAGTACGTTGTGGAAGATTGGTTAAGTTAGATTAACAGGCATTTCATTTTGTTATTTGTTAGTTACAATATTTGTAATTCTTGGCAACCACTAAAACATGTATAAATATACTTATGTAGGCTTTGCCGATTCTTAATTAGATAAATATATCATTTGTCGATTGTGGTGTGTTTATATGGTGAGGATGAAATACTACTCTGTACTACCATACTAGTACTCTACTTGTGTTAGTAGCGAAAATTGCTCCTATCTTTCCCTAATCAAAATCGACAAGTGATCTCTTGGCCGGAATTCCTATGTGTTCCCCTTTAATTTCTTCTTCTTAATTTGTAGGATACTCAATCCACCCCTTCTACGCATTGTTTGTAGGAGAAGTATTGTCACGCATTGTTCTTTGGGGGTGCCTCTACAAATTTTACCCCATACCCAGTAAAATTTGCTCCGTTCCTATGGGGCAGTAAAAAAGACACAAATGGAGTATTAATAATGAGTAAATTCCTATCACTAGGCTCACCAACCAACCTCACTTTGATTCTTATTGTTTGCTAGATTATGAGAAACTCCTTGAAAGAGTGTGTTCCATTGATCAAATATATAGGAATTACAATATGAGTTTTAATATACATCAAGTATCCTAAGAAATTAAATCCTAATAGATTTCTATCTCTATCACACCCCGCAGTCGTAGCGGTAGGAGGTCGTACGCTAAGACTGGATCTTGTTGACCCTAGTTTTGGTTGATGACAAAAGGCAAACTTCCTAATATTGTTACTTGATGGTTACAGTAAAGTGCTCGAGTTCCTGAGAGGAACTAGGGATAGCTGCTGAAGTTCCTGAGTTGGATTGAGCAAAGCTGGAGCAACCAAGCTGACACAAACCAGCTAGAGGAACAATTGCACTCACAATATCTCCATGTTCTCATAGAATGGTGAAGTTCCTAAGACCTGTTCCGTAGTAGGAACAACTGAAGCTTCTGAGTCGCAGCTCCAATAAAAGGAAGACACGAAACTAGGTAGTTTAGTACTCTTAGTATTCGTGTAAGATAATAATATTAGCTGATGATATATTATGGAACTTAAGGATTTTAATTTATTAAAACGATTTTATCAAATATATGGCTGCAAGTTTTTAAGGATTAAATTTAAATAAATAATTATTGTTTTTGCTTTACTTAATAAAATCAAATTTTCATTCAAGTAAAAACAGTTTTATAATCCCTAAAACTTCTCCTAAGATTCGATTAAATACCAAATAGTTTTTGAGAAAATCTTTTAACGTTTAACTGATCTAAAGCCACGCCCAGCTTATGAGGAGTTACGTGGGAAGTGGTCTTCCCTTGTTCCTCAAGACAAGGGACGTGGAGACCAAGGAGTGTAGAATGTTGGCAGTTGAGATTTGAAGGGAACAAACTCTAATGATCTATCTCTATAAAAGGGTCGTGAGTTTTCAGTTAAGATTACACAAACAATCCAAGAGTCTTTTATTTTCTTAAAAACGTATTAAAGAGTTTTTCATAAAATCAGTTTGTGTCCTAGTTAAATTCAAGTTCCTAAGTTCCTAATATATCTAAGCTTTATTAATATCTAGTGTTCTCATAAAACTAAATTGTATTTCGAGTGTGAGAGGATTAAGTTATCCTGTAAAGACTTAGAGTTAAGTCTGAGAGAAAGAGAAGTAAAGAGAGCTGTAATCAGAGTTGGTTACTGTGAGGAACTCGAGTAAGAGAGGAACTCGAGTTGTTGCGTTATTGTAATCGAGGCATTACTTTAATATAAAGAGGTTTTGAGGTTTTCTCTTCTTGATTAGTGTCAAGAAGTATCCTTAATTGTATATCTTTTGCCTCTGTGTTTCTCAGTTCCTTTATTGTTTCTAAGTTCCGCAAGAAACTTCACTAAAGTTCCAATTACAATTCACCCCCCCCCTCTTGTACGTGTTCCTACTGGAATAACAGTTGGTATCAGAGCCAGTACTCACGAAAAACACAGGAAACCCTGTTTGAGTCAAGCTCCTAAAAGTATGAACACACACGAGAAATTAGAGGAAGGATACTCCACGCAAAGGCCACCAATGTTCAACGGCAAATTCTACACATACTGGAAGAATAGGATGGAGATGTTCATCAAGGCAGAAAACTACCAGGTCTGGCGTGTCATTGAAGTTGGAGATTTCGAGGTAACAAAAACCAATGATCAAAACGAGGTAGTTCCTAAACCAATGTCTGAATTTGCAAAAGAAGATTTTGAAAAATATGAAATCAATGTCATGGCTGTTAAAATTCTGCATTGCGGCCATGGACCACATGAACACAATAGAGTCATAGGGTGCAAGAGCGCAAAGAAAATTTGGGATCTCCTTTAAGTTACTCACGAAGGAACTAATGAAGTTAAGCGTTCAAAAATTGATCTTTTAATGTCCAAATATGAACGATTTGAAATGCTCCCCAAAGAAACTATTCAGGAAATGTTTACTCGATTTACTAATGTTGTGGGCAAAATTACCGTGCCTTCGTGTACCAATGAGGACGTGACACATGGCACGTATTGCGCCCCCTAAGCAGAAATCATACGAAGTCTACTCCGAGGCATGAGTATTAATCTAGGTATCTACAATGTATGTATTTAAGTGTGTATAAATGTATGTATAAAACCTATACCTGGAAAGGGGCTCAATTAGTATGTATCCCAAGTGAATGACTAAGCACAATAGGCCCAAACAGCCCACTATTGCCAAAAGAGACCAGAGAATTGTAAGGAGAAAGGACACGTGTCCTCCTCCCATTCCCCAGCCAATCATGTAAGGGGAATATTAGGTCATTCCCCCAAAAACCTAGTACTATAAATATTCCCACTTCCCTAGAAAAAGGGGTCACAATCAATACATTCTAGAGCAATTGCTGCTCTGCCTTCTCTCTACTTTCTCTCTCTATAAAAATACAATCTTGTTTAATCTGTAAAAGTTACCAAGAAACCTCCAAGGTATCTCACCGGAAAAACCCCACAACATTTGGCGCCGTCTGTGGGGAGGTACGGTAACATGGAAGATCAACGACAGGACAACGATGCTGGGCGGCCTACACGCGTAGAGCGGCCACCCCTCGAAAGAGAAATGCCGACTGAACATCATACGCCGGCCACAAGAATCACTGAAGATGCCGCACGTACATTTGCGGCCGGGCACACCCCTCGTCACACTGCCGAGGTAGAGGTGCTCAGCGAGGAGGACGACCAGGCCAATCGCACCCCTCCTGGAGGACACCTGGATCCTCGGGTGGATACGGTAATAGAGGAGAACCCTGATATGCCTGTCTCTGTGGGTGCTCTTCGGGCTATTTTGGCTGAGTTCCAAGCTGATGTAGGGAAGACAGTTAATGCTGAGGTACAGAAGAGTATGCTGATTTACACCACTGCTGTGGCTGCAAATCATGAGAGGCCGGCAAGCAATAGGCCAACACTTTCTTTGCGCCCCCCAAATGTCTGGACCAGGCTGACAGGCGAGGACCTAAGGAGACAGCCGCCAACAAGTCAGCCAAATCAGACCATGTCTTACCTGCCACGGCGGCTGATCGGAGAAACGTCCCGAGGACGTGAGCAGCCACGCGCAGAGCAGTTGCCCGACTCTGAGTCGGAACTTTCTGACACTGGGTCAACCCCCGTCATGCCGGATAGACCTCTCCCTCATCCAACTTATACGCATCTGAGCCAGGCACGTCCAGGGGCCACCCGTCCAACCCGTCAAACTCGCGGACGCGAGTCCTCCCTGCGGCTACCTTACTCCAGGCGTCAAGACCCTGTATATCACATTCAGGAGGGGGTGTCCAACATGGCCCTAGGGCACACCACCCCTTTTGCAGATTCCATCATGAGAGCCCCGAGGGAACCCAAAGTCAAGCCGCCCAACATTGATGCTTACGATGGTACCACAGATCCGGACATGCACCTCTTGGTTTACCGGCATCACATGTATGTCCAAGGAACAACTGACTCAACTTGGTGTAAGTATTTCCCGGGCACACTCAAAGGAGTAGCCTCTAAGTGGTTCGAGAGACTTCCAGCCGGAACTATTCGCTCTTTTTCGGAGCTCGAGCTATTGTTCTCTACTCGGTTCATGGCTCACAAGGAAGAGAAGAAGACGAGCATGCATCTGAGTAGGATTCAGCAAGGGAAGGACGAGTCCCTGAGGAGTTATGTGAAGAGATTCAATCTAGAGGCAGGGCAAATTCCGGATTTGCCAGATGGTGTTGCATTCGATAACTTCATTCGAGGGCTTAAAAAGGGCTCTTTCAAGTTTGATCTGGTAAAGAAAAGCGTCCGAACAATGGCAGAAGTGCTGGATGAGGCGGAGGCCTTCATTCATGCAACAGAGATTTGCAGCGTCCCGAAAGACCCCAGAGGAAGTGATACCGCCGAGCTAGCGGCAAAAAAGGAGAAATTTGAAAAGAAGAACCGGCCTAACGGGACGTGGGCTATTGCAAAAGAATCAGACAGGGCCCCCGGAGCGGCAGGTCAGAAACGGCCCAGAACTTATGATCGGGAGCGTTTCGAGTATAACACAGACATGTACACAATCCTGATGGACGTCGGGTCCAAATATGACATTGATCGTCCATTTCCCATGAAGTCACCACCAGAAAGTAGGGACCCCAAACTGTACTGTCACTTTCACAGTGACATTGGGCATGACACCAATGAATGTAAGAGCTTGAAAAGGGCATTGGATGGCCTAGCCACCAAGGGGTTCTTAAAAAGTTATATCAGCAGGAACACGGGAGGTTCTGGCAAACCCTTCTACAAGAAAAACAAATCCCCTCCCTCGGAGGAAGATGGGAATCGTACCGACCCAGAGTGCGTGGCAGTCATCTCAGGAGGATTGGCCGCCGGCGGGCCGACCATGAGGGGCCAGAAGGATTATGCCAAGCGATTGGGACAAGTGATGCTGTCCGGCAAGGCCACAGTTGACCCGTTTCCAAAAGTTGAAATCGGCGAGGCCGACCGTGGGAAAATCTCCACCCCGCATGACGATCCTTTGGTAATTGAGTTAAAAGTTGCTAACCTAAGGGTTAGGCGTATTTTGGTTGATACAGGAAGTTCGTCGGACATAATTAGTCTAGAGTGCTTGAATCGGCTGCAACATGATCCCTCAAAAATTGAGAAAATCCACTATCCCATTATAGGCTTCGGAGGTAGTGTCATCCACCCAGTCGGCATAATTACCCTTCCTCTGAGGATGGGAAATAAAAAGGAATCTCGGCAAATGGATGTCCGTTTTCTCATAGTGAAAGATCTGACGGCATATAACATCATCTTGGGGCGTCCCACGTTGAACAGGGCAAAGGCTGTCATTGTGACTCATCTGATGCTTCTTAAGATCATTTGTGACGATGGGAGCGTCAGCACTATACATGGTGACCAGCAACAAGCTAGAGATTGCTACCTAACCACCTTGAGTCCAGAAGCATGGGGGACGGGTGAAGAGAAAGGGACGTCGAGCAACAAACGAAAATGTGGCGACACGCAACCCAAGGTCGTCAAAGAAACATTAACTATCTCAGCAGGGCACATGGAAGAGAGACGCCCAGAGCCTGTTGGGGCCCATTTCAATGTGGTTTTAAACACAGACAAACCTGACAGAGTAGTGCCCATCGGGATTTCTCCTGACGACCCGCTGGCGGCAGAATTGGTCCACCTTTTGAGAGAATTTGAAGATATCTTTGCTTTCACGGTGGACGAAATGCCGGGTATTGACCCTGCTGTGGCCGTCCATAAGCTGAATGTGGACCCAAACTTTAAACCGGTTCGTCAGAAGAAAAGGAACCATGGGGAAGATAGAAATCAGGCGGCAGCCGCGGAAATACAGAAGTTGATGGAGGCTGGGTTCGTCAGGCCTAGTCAGTACCCCGACTAGGTTGCTAATGTGGTCCTCGTCAAAAAACCTAATGGTACCTGGAGAATGTGTGTTGATTACACCAACCTCAATAGGGCATGTCCAAAGGACAGTTTCCCATTGCCCAAGATTGACCGGCTCGTCGACTCTACAGCGGGGCATGCCATGATGAGCTTTATGGATGCCTACTCAGGGTTTCACCAGATTCTGTTGTGGCCTGACGACCAGGAGAAAACGTCATTTGTTACTGAACAAGGCCTTTACTGCTACAAGGTGATGCCGTTTGGGTTAAAAAATGCACCGGCCACCTTTCAGCGTCTTATTAACACTGTGTTCATTAAGCAGCTCGGCAGGAACATTGAAGCTTACATTGACGATATGATCGTAAAAAGTAAGCTGAGGGCGGCGCATATAACTGATCTCAGAGAGACATTTGAGACTATTCGAGCTTACAACATGAGGTTGAATCCTAAGAAGTGTGTGTTCGGGGTGACGGCAGGCAAATTCTTAGGTTTCTTGATTGATGAAAGAGGAATTGAAGCCAACCCAGACAAAATCCAGGCAGTAATTGATATGAGCTCACCAAAGACAGTGAAGGAGGTCCAGCGGCTCACAGGTTGCTTGGCCGCCCTGGGCAGATTCCTTTCCAGGGCTGGAGACAAGTGCCACTACTTTTTTAGGTCTGTCAGAAAGAAGGCCAAGTTTGAATGGTCGGACGAGGCCGAGGCGGCATTGGTCAGATTAAAGGAGCACTTACACACCTTGCCTCGTCTTGTTAGTCCCTTGCTAGGAGAGACTTTGTACATGTATCTCGCCGTGTCCGAGCACTCGTTGAGTGCCGTTCTACTGACAGAGAGGGAGGGAATACAGATGCCGGTATACTTTGTCAGTCATGTTCTTCAAAATGCTGAAGTTAGATATCCTACAGTGGAAAAGTTTGGCTTAGCTCTGTTCATGGCCAGCAAAAAGCTCCGTCCTTATTTCTTAGCTCACAAAATAGTGATCTACACCGATCAGCCGCTCAAACTGCCCTTCACAAAGCTGGAGGCGTCAGGACGAATGCTGAATTGGGCAATAGAGCTGAACGCCTTTGATATCACCTATGAGCCGAGGAAAGCTGTCAAGGGGCAGGCATGTGCCGACTTCATTGTTGAAATGACGAGGCCAGACTTTGCCAAGAATACAAGCACAGTGTGGACAGTGTATGTAGACGGCTCATCCACACAGAATGGATGTGGAGCAGGGATAATCTGTCACTCCCCAGAAGGAGATACTTTTGAATATGCTATGCGATTTAACTTCCAGGCGTCAAATAATGAAGCCGAATATGAAGCCCTGCTTTGTGGCATTAAAATGTGTAAGGCGGCAGGCGCCGAGGAGATTGTAGCACTATCTGACTCCCAACTGATTGTGAGCCAAGTTAATGGGACCTACGAAGCTAGGGATCCGACTATGGTCAAATACATGCAGGCCGTCCATCAGGAAGTAGAGCCACTGAAAAGTTTTGAAGTAAGGCAAGTCCCTCGCTCGGAAAATAACCAAGCTGATGCCCTGTCAAAATTGGCAAGTTCCGCGTCTTGTGATACCCCTCGGCACGTGTTCTGGGAGGTAAAAGAGCACAAAAGTGTTGAGCAAATGGAAGTGGAAACTCTTGACAGAACGTCCACATGGATGGATGACATAGTAAACTTCAAAATGAATGGAGTCTTGCCCGAAGACTCAAGGGAAGCGGCAAAACTTCAAAAGAAATGTTCTTGGTTTGAAATGTGGAACGGCACCCTCTACAAAAAGGCCTACTCCCGTCCTTTGTTAAGATGTGTAACACCTGAGAAGGGGCAGGAAATTTTAGAAGACCTTCATCAGGGGTTGTGCAGCTCGCATATTGGTGGAAGGGCTTTGGCTGAAAAGGCACTTCGAACCGGCTATTACTGGCCGACCCTTAAGGATGACGCAATCTCACTGGTCAAGAAGTGTGACAAATGTCAGCGCTTTTCTCACCTAATACATCAACCGGCACGAGTTCTGACGCCCATTATAAGCCCAATTCCATTTGCTAAATGGGGGATGGATCTCCTAGGCCCATTCACGACCGCACCAGGAGGAAGGCGTTATGTCATCGTTGCCGTAGATTACTTCACCAAATGGGTGGAGGCAGAAGCGCTCAAAAACATAAAAACTGCTGATGTGAGAGCATTCATTTGGAAGAACATCATGACTCGCTTTGGGATTCCACAGGCTATCGTCTTCGATAATGGGCCCCAGTTTGAGACGCCTAAGCTGAAAGAGTGGCTGGCAGATCACGGTATACACACCTGTTTTGCATCAGTCGGACGACCCCAAGCCAATGGTCAGGTTGAGGCGTTCAACAAAATTATCTCTGAAGGAATTAAAAAGAAGCTTGACGAAGCCAAAGGTCTATGGGCTGATGAGCTGCCAAATGTCTTATGGTCCATCCGCACCACGGCTAAGAATTCAACCGGTGAAACACCCTTCTTGCTAGCCTATGGCGCCGAGGCTGTCCTACCCATAGAAATGTGTGAGCCAACGTTGAGAGTCATGCTGTATGACGAAAATGCTAACTGGGAGACAATGAAAGCAGCCTTGGACTTTCTGCCCGAGGTTAGAGGAAATGCAGCGCTCAGACAACAGCTGTACAAGATAAGGATGGCAAGAGAATACAACAAGAGAGTCTCTAATAGAGTGCTCAAAGTGGGAGATTTTGTCCTCAGAAAAATGGAGTCCACAGGACGAGCAAATGAACAAGGTAAGCTGACGCCCACTTGGGAGGGACCTTACGAGATCTATGATGAAGTTAGAGATGGAACCTACCGCATTCAAGACATGCAAGGCCGCCCTATTTCACGCACTTGGAATGCCGACAACCTCAAGAAATATTTCTTCTAGATATGTGCTAAGCCTTGTCTTACTTACCACGATCCATTGCCCAAGGGGCGGCCTCTAATGGTCATAGTAGGGTAGTAATTACTTTTGTAACCGGCTAAATTCGCCTTGCAAAGTTATAAATAATACTACTCTATTTGTTTCGTAATATTTATTGTTCGCACAATGAATATAAACATATACACTCCAATGCATAACCAAAGCCTAATTGTATGACGGCCTGAGAAGTGGCCCAGATTAGCAAAAACTCAGCAAGACTAATTGTTTGAAGCCTAAGAAGTGGCCCAGATTAGCACCAAGTTGTAGGCTGATCACCTATCCAACTCCCCTCCTAATATAAGCAAGCCGCTGGCCGACCAGTACAGCATAATACGTGCCAGCGGCATGAACAACTTTGAAACATAGGTTGTTCGCTCAAAAGCCCAGCGGCATGAACAACTTTGAAACATAGGTTGTTTGCTAAAAAGCGCGGCGGCACGCATGTTTGGCCGGCCAGTCCATTTGACGAGCATGTCTAGCGGCAATCATACCTATTGATTGACTTGCGTCAATCAATATCGTTATAGACACGCTCGCCAAAGAAAGTGACGACCAAAGTAGGGCCTAGCGCATGCTCAGTTGCCAGCGGCACCAACCACTTCGAAACAAAGGTTGCTTGCTAAAAAGCGCGGCGGCACGAACGTTTGGCCGTACAGTCCATTTGACGAGCATGTCTAGCGGCAATCATACCTATTGATTGACTTGCGTCAATCAATATCGTTATAGACACGCTCGCCAAAGAAAGTGACGACCAAAGTAGGGCCTTGCGCATGCTCAGTTGCCAGCGGCACCAACCACTTGGAAACAAAGGTTGTCCGCTCAAAAGTTCAGCGGCACGATTAACTTCGAAACAAAGGTTGCTTGCTAAAAAGCGCGGCGGCACGAACGTTTGGCCGTACAGTCCATTTGACGAGCATGTCTAGCGGCAATCATACCTATTAATTGACTTGCGTCAATCAATATCGTTATAGACACGCTCGCCAAAGAAAGTGACGACCAAAGTAGGGCCTAGCGCATGCTCAGTTGCCAGCGGCACCAACCACTTGGAAACAAAGGTTGTCCGCTCAAAAGTTCAGCGGCACGATTAACTTCGAAACAAAGGTTGTTTGCTCAAAGTTAGGCGGCACGAACGTTTGGCTGTACAGTCCATTTGACGAGCATGTCTAGCGGCAGTCATACCTGTTGATTGACTTGCGCCAATCAGTATCGTTATAGACACGCTCGCCAAAGAAAGTGACGACCAAAGTAGGGCCTAGCGCCTACTCAGTTGCCTGCGGCATTAACGTGCTTAGTGTACACTCGGATGCACCTTGGCAATCATACCTATTGATTAAGCAAGTAAATGCGAGATAGGAGAAACATCAAAAAACCTATTTACTTATAAAACAACGCCCGTAGAAAGGCGTGTGAAAGTAGCTCAGAATTCTTGACCAGGAAAAAGAAAGAGAATTGTTGTGTGCTCAGCAGGCACAATGATACAGACGCCATCAGCGCCAAAACTTTACAACATAATTGTTTTTTCCCTTAGGCACGGGAACGCTTGAATAAAATTTTAAAAAAAATAGGAAAGGAAGCAAATCAGGGGGCGGCCGCATCGTCCTCGTCATCAGATGATACAAACTCAGGGGGCGGCTGACCAAGACGTTCAGCAGCCAACACAGCGGCACTGTGCTCCATTCGCCGCTGGAACCACCCAAGATCATACTCTGACATGTGGCTCTCCCAGGCGTGCTTAACAGCGTCCTTGGTCGCTTGTTCCCCCTGATCATAGGATTCCAGAAGACGCTCACGCAAGGTGCGAACTTGCGATCTGGCCGTCTCTAGCTCCCCACGAAGATGCTCGGCTTCCTCAGCCGCCTCTTTGACCTGAGGGTACTCCCGCAACTGGTCCTGAAGCGCCCGTATTTCCGCCGCCGCTGTCTTGGCCTCCTCGACCATTGCCACCATGTCCTTGTCCTGCGCCAAGATCTTCTTAAGCAGCTCGGCCTTGTCAGATCTCAACGCAGCCACCTCCTTCGCTTGAAGGTCTATGGTCGTCTGCATCTGCAGGCGGACCTCTTCAATGGACTTGAACGCATAATCACCATGGTGGGTGGACTCAGCCACCTGAGCTTTGAGCTCCTCAGCAGTGCGGGTCTTCCAGCTCTTGCAGAATTCCATGCGGCAGAACAACTGCAGAAGAAGCTACATATTAGTAAATGACTCTAAAAGGGAAGACAAGTACAAGCAAGTTGGAAATAGACTTACGTCGAGAAGAGTGGCCTGGATCGCACCAAACTGGGCGTCAGTCTTGCGGCCAGGAAGAGAAGCAACATACTCTGCGGGGACGGCCTTAAAAACCTTGCGGCATATAGCCACCCTGTCCTTTGAAGAATAGTGGGGAGTAGCAGGTACGTTCTCATCCTCGGCAGCAGCTGCATCCTTCCCTTTGTCTTTGGCTATAGGAAAAACAACGGCCTTAGGATGACGCGGAGAGTAAGAAGAACTGCCAGAGGAGGCTCGATACGTCTGAACGACGTTCGAATAATACTTACCGCCCGAAGACCTAGCTCGGCGGGCCACCTCCGCCGGTATCTGAGAGCGGACGTCGGCCGGGATTCCCGAAAGAGGGTCCTCCACCAAGTCCACCACCAGAGACGGCTTGTCCACGCCCATCTCTTCGTCATCAGGGCATACCCCCTCAGCAACCTTCGACTCGTCTTTCTTCACGAGACGGCGAGGTAGGGGTTTTGGCTTCTTGAAGGTACTCGGAGTCTCCGAGCCAGCCGGCACAGCTCTCTTCTTCAGCTGGGACAGAGTTGTCCCCTTCTTCTTCCCTGACGCCCTAGCCGCGTCCTTAGCTTGCTAAAAAAGAAAGGACAGTCAAATATTAGGCCTCGTCATCTATCGCAAGTCACTCACCATGTAGTGGCTCGTCATTAAAAAGGACGCCCATCTCAAAAATGACGAGGCGTACCTCATCAATCACAAGTCACTCACAAGATAGTGGCTCGTCATTAAAAAGGACGCCCGTCTTAAAAATGACGAGGCGTACATTATCAATCACAAGTCACTCACAAGATAGTGGCTCGTCATTAAAAGGACGCCCGTCTTAAAAATGACGAGGCGTACCTTATCAATCACAAGTCACTCACAAGATAGTGGCTCGTCATTAAAAAGGACGCCCGTCTTAAAAATGACGAGGCGTACCTTATCAATCACAAGTCACTCACAAGATGGTGGCTCGTCATTAAAAAGGACGCCCGCCTTAAAAATGACGAGGCGTACCTTATCAATCACAAGTCACTCAATAAATAGTGGCTCGTCATTAAAAAGGACGCCCGTCTTAAAAATGACGAGGCGTACCTTATCAATCACAAGTCACTCACAAGATAGTGGCTCGTCATTAAAAAGGACGCCCGTCTTAAAAATGACGAGGCGTACCTTATCAATCACAAGTCACTCAATAAATAGTGGCTCGTCATTAAAAAGGACGCCCGTCTTAAAAATGACGAGGCGTACCTTATCAAGTGCAAGTCAATCGCAGAAAAGTGGCTCGTCATTAAAAAGGACGCCCGTCTCAAAAATGACGAGGCGTACCCTATCAATCACGAGTCACTTGAAAAAACACTAACTAAGGGGCCCGTCAATAAAAAGTGACGAGGCCTACCTTAGCAAACACGGGTCAGATATCAGGATATCGGCTCGTCACTAAAAAGACGTCCACTGTAGACGCTGGACGGGAGAAGTTTAACTTGCAAAAAACAACAACCTAAGAGAATACTCACCTTCTCCTCCAACTCGGCCTTGGCTTTCTGCATCTTGGCCTCATAGATGTCCGCCATCCAATCGGTCATATCGCCCTTCCCAATATCCGCCGCCGATAACTTGCTCATTCCTTCCTCTGTGAACAAAAGAAATCCAAAGTTAGAAAAAATGAATAGACCAACGCGGAACGGCACATAAATTGGCATACAACCTCGAGTCATGGAATATCCTAAGCCTACGGCCGCTAGAAAGGCCTCATTCCGAAACTGGCTAATGTGCGGCAACCACTCGGCCGGCACATGGAAACTCTTATCCACTGTTAAGTGGTAAGTGTTGGCCCTGAACAGGACCATTATCTGATCCCACTCTTCGGCAGTAAGGGGGGGAAGGGGCTCGTCACGATCCATGAAGTTGGCGTCACAGTTCCAACGGCTCATTCGCTCATACATCTCCTGGTCGTCAGTGTAAAACACGACCCACCTCTTCCTCCACATATGCCACTTGCTGAGCTTGCCGACCACTGTCTGGTAGGTACCACGGCTGCTCAGATTAAACCACCCTTTGGCGGCACTGGGGGAACGAGAGAGGGAGACCAGATGCAGAAAGGCGTTGAAGGACGGCTCCACGTCGTTCAGTGCACATTTGGCAATGTAGCCAAAGATATCCGCCCATGAGTTGGGGGTCAGCTGGGCCACCCCAATATTAAAACCATCTAACACCTCCACAACGAAGGGGTGTGGAGGGAATCTCATGCCGAGTTTGATTGACGCGGCATACACAGGGAATTCTCCCTCGGCAAGCAGGCTGACGGTCGAATCCAGACCGGCCGGCACGCGCATTTGGTACCCTTCCCCCACGCAGAGGTCATCCCTCATCTTGGCTCCGTGCCTGTCTAGCCACCGCATCCAGCCCACGTCTGGGTGAATCTCTGACGGAAGCAATTGGGCCTCCTCCCGTCCCCTGGGCCTAATAAGCTGGGGAGCAGCTTCTTGTTCCTCGGCGGCCGATGACAATGGAGCGACGCTTGGCTCCCCCACTGCCTGGCTCGCTGTACCCTCCGACGAGCTTGCCGCCTGCTCCCCCGCCTCGACGTACTCGTCGATCTCTTGAAAGAGTTCGGCAAATTCTTCGTCGACTGCCGAGGCGGTGGAAGAATATCTCTCCCTAGGAGGTGTCGATGCTTCTTCCCGCAAGCGCAGGCGCGTAGGATCTGCCGTTTGCTTGGTTCTAGCCATGCCTTCTGCATAGTGAACGAAGCACGGCTTAGGGGTGACCAACAATGAAGAAAAAGACGCGATTGGACGTCCGCCCCGACAAAAGATGAACGGCGGAAAAATCTTAAATAAAACCTTTAAACCCTTACCTAGTACTAAGAGGTCGGCCGCTAACAAAGAGAAAAATGACAAGAGGATAACAAAAATGGCGAAAACTAACCTTGAAAGATCTGCGAAGTACTTGGTGAAGAACAGGATGAGTATCGCGAAGAACGGGATGAATTTCGCGAAGAACAGGATGAGTGTGACGAGGAAAAGGATGAGTCTCGTGGTGGCCGGAAATCGCCTGATGGTGGTAGGAACACGCCGGAAATCGCCTATGAAAGCTCTGTGAAAACGAAATGTAAAAAATGAAATTTACCCCCCTCACCTCTATATATAGGGAGGGGCAAAATGGAGAAAGGTGACACGTGTCACCATCTCAACACCTGACCCAAAGATGAAGATGCAAAACAAGAGTCAAGAAGCGATACCCGGAATGTGTTTCCAGAAATGCCCTTCTTGAGGGGCAAATGTTGTGGGCAAAATTACCGTGCCTTCGTGTACCAATGAGGACGTGACACATGGCACGTATTGCGCCCCCTAAGCAGAAATCATACGAAGTCTACTCCGAGGCATGAGTATTAATCTAGGTATCTACAATGTATGTATTTAAGTGTGTATAAATGTATGTATAAAACATATACCTGGAAAGGGGCTCAATTAGTATGTATCCCAAGTGAATGACTAAGCACAATAGGCCCAAACAGCCCACTATTGCCAAAAGAGACCAGAGAATTGTAAGGAGAAAGGACACGTGTCCTCCTCCCATTCCCCAGCCAATCATGTAAGGGGAATATTAGGTCATTCCCCCAAAAACCTAGTACTATAAATATTCCCACTTCCCTAGAAAAAGGGGTCACAATCAATACATTCTAGAGCAATTGCTGCTCTGCCTTCTCTCTACTTTCTCTCTCTATAAAAATACAATCTTGTTTAATCTGTAAAAGTTACCAAGAAACCTCCAAGGTATCTCACCGGAAAAACCCCACAACAACTAACATAACTAACGAATTGGTTTCTCTTGGAAGAATTATACCTACTGATGAACAGGTGAGAAAGATCCTAAGGAGCATGCCACAGGACGATCGTTGGAGAACCAAGGTTATTGCCCTGTTCGAGACTAAGGACTTTACCAAATTCAACATCGAACAAATTGTTGGCTCCTTGATGACCCATGAACTTCATCTTGGGGCTGCTGTTCCTAAGAGTTCTAGAAACAGAGGGCTAGCCCTAAAGGCTGAGGAACTCAACGAGTCAGAACCAGATGAAGAGGAAGCTTCCATGTTGGTCAGGAGGATGAAAAGGCTCTACAGGAATTTCAAGTCAGGGAACCAGAAAGGAAGGAACTTTGTAAGAAAAACTGCAAGTTCCAAAGCTGAACAAGGGTGCTTCAAATGTGGAGAAACTTATCACCAAATTCGAGAATGCCCTCAGTGGGAAAATGACAAAGGGAAAGGAAAAGGCAAGGAACAATCCAAGGAACGCTACAATAAGTCCACCTTTGCCAAACCAAACTTCAAGAAAGCCATGATAGCTGCGTGCGGTGAAGCAATAGACTCTGAATATGACGAGGAACAACCAAGTGAAGAAACTGCTAATCTCTGCCTCGTGGCAAAGATGGATGGAACTGGACTAGTTCCTTCAGATGAAGTAAGTTCCTCCTCTCTTCACTGCCTTTCAAAGTCTAAATTAATTGAATTGTTGCTAGAAACACTAGAAGACTATAAAAAGCTTAGTATATTAAAATGTCAAAGTGATACGGCCTTGGAACTCAGTAAGGGACACATGACCTACCTAAACAATGTTATATCTGATGTACATGGTAGGTTCTTTGAATTGCTAGATAGGAACACCTCCATTATTGAATCGTTTGAAAAGGTTAAAAATGAAAATATCCTTCTACAATAGAACTCGGTCAGTAAGATGTTTAATTTGAGTCTTGATCCCACAAGATCCCTGGGGATTAATATGGGATTTTTTAATGTCGGCCTAGAGAAGTTAAACAAAGACCTGATTACAGCAAAGGAACAGAAAGAAAAACTAGAAAGGGAACTAGCCATTTCCAAGGCTCAGAAATAGCCACATAAGGATCCCCCCAAATGGATTGAGAATGCTCAATCTAAACGAACAAAATGTCTAGGTTTTACCCACAAAAACAGTCACAATAAGGTCTAGTGTAAAAGTATGTTTCTCCATTGGAAGTGGTAATCATGTCAGTACTGAATGTTCCAAGAAAAAAGAACAAGATGAAAAGAATTCAAACTATGTGAACTAAAATTGGGTTAATAAGTCAGTTGTTGTAGTTGAAAAGGACAAGGAAACCCGAGTTCCTGTAACTAATCACTAATTCTTTTACAGGTTCTAGTGAGGGGGAACAGCTCGTGGTATCTCGACAACGGGTGTTCCAAACACATGACAGGAGACAAATCAAAGTTTCTCTCACTAGAAGCCTACAATGGAGGAACTGTGACCTTCGGTGACAACATGAAAGGAGAAATTGTTGCTATAGGAAAGGTTGGAAGGTCAAGTTCCCATGCCATTGAAAATGTATTTTTGGTCGAGGGCCTCATGCACAGTCTGCTAAGTATTTTCCAATTTTGTGACAAGGGAAACTCTGTAAATTTTACTTTTGAAAACTGTCAAATCATTAGCAATGACACTGGGAAGGTTATTTTGGAAGGAACTCGTAAAGGGAACACATATACTGTTGATCTCAATACAGTTCAAAAGAACAACTTAACCTGCCTCAGTGCCATTGAAGATGATCCACTATTATGGCATAAGAGGTTTGGACATGCTAGCTTGTCACTTCTTCACAAACTGAGATCAAAGGATAGCTCTGATACCATGACAAAGGACCAACTCAACCAAAGGCTTAAGCTGAAAACCTTAGTTTCCTAAACTAACACAACTCTAATTTTCTAAATATACTAGATTCCTAGATATACCATAACTCTAACACTCTTTCCCATTTTGCTATTGACAGTTTTGAATTCATGCATGGGTGATTTTGTTCATGAAAAAAGGGCATGCATTTACCATTTTTAAGTTGTTGAATTCTGGGAATGTTGTTCACTTAGGGCCACTGGGCCAGTATGTAGCGTGAACTCGTGAAGCGATTGTGAATTATATCTTTCAAACGATTGTCTAGCTTCAGAATCTTTTTATGGATCAGGGAGCCCTAGCTTCAAATGGGTGCTTTTGAAAGTTTTGGGATGCGATAATTGATCATGTTATAATCATGCTAAGGATATTTGGGATGCATTAGAAAAATAGTCATAGGGGTTATTGTTTTTATTCCTACACATACTAATTTTGGTCCCATTTATTTTATCTCCCGTCAACTCTGTCTAACCAAAACTTAATAAAATAAACATACTCATACAACGCAAACAAAAAAGGACAGAGAGAGTACACGTCAATATAACATAAAACATAACTTAAAAAATGACTTAGACTTAACAATAATGCAATGTATTGAAACCCAAAGGATCAAAGAAAAAGTGGAGTAGGATTGTGCCAAAATCTCACTCATGTCTCCTCGTAAGTGGGTTAGTTGATCGATCTATAGGAATTAGATTGGTTGGTGACTCCATTATTCTCTTAGTCTCAAAGTTTGTTCATCTCTTCATTTACTACTTTAGTCTTCACATTTTGGTCTTACCCTTTTCTTTCTTTTTCCTATGTTTTTTCTGGTTGATTTGTCAATACCAAATTGGTTGATTCTTATATTCTCACCATCCTTGTTAAGTAGGTTAGACCGTTAGATGATGTCTTGATGATGAACATTCTTTTTATTTCAATTGTTATTTAATGTAGTCAAGTTATAATTCTTATTTATAAATTCTAATTTATATGCATTGTCAATTTGTCAAATTAGGGAATTTTGTATTTACGGTTGTTTTGATGAGAATGATTTATTTGAAAAGGCGAAAAATGACTTCATGAATTAACAAGTACTCCATGTACACATCTATATTACTCTAACAAAAAAACTACTCGTATCTTTTAAATTGATAGTTCTACAAATTCATCCGAGTATCTCTTGATACAATATTTTTCAAAAGATATTTGCATATCACATCCGTAGTATTTTTGAAATACTATCTTTTTCAAGAGGATTTGAGGACATTTTATACCAAATCTGTAATGTTATTGAAAGTGAGACTTGTTTGATTTCTTAGACAACACTCAAAGAATAAATACTCATCATCAACACCATCCAAAAAATTAATATCAACCAAAGATGTCACTAATGGAGACTATATATCAATAATTTTAATTATTATTAAGAGGTAAAGGTTCAAATGTTTTGACTTTGTGTATCATATCTTTATGTTACAGTCTCTCGTCATTCAACAACCTTAACAAATTGCTACTTAATTAGATCACTACTCACATGCCATGCACTAGTGTTTATTTCTCCTATCCATCTAATAAAAAAGCATAATTGTATTTACAATTAGTCTACATTACACTGATCAAAACTATTAGAAAACTTCTCTTATACTACCTCGTTTCGTAAAGATCTTTACAGTTATTGCTTTCGTGAATATTAAGACATGCAAAAGTAGAAAAGTTGGTTGAATATAATAAAAATATGGATAAAGTAAGAAAAATATGTTAAAAAATCTCAAAAAAGTGGGTGGGTATAAGAAGGGAAAAAAAACAAAGTAAAATAAAATGAGTGGAAAATTATAAAATATTGTGGGGTAAGAAGGATAAAGTGTTAAATTTTCATGTCCACAAATAAAATAAAATAAAGTGTAATGAATATTATGAAACGGACTAAAACAGAAAATGTAAATATCATTTTGATACGAAGGTAGTAAGTTTCTATTAAAGTAGAAAAGTTCAGGGTGGTAGGTAAAATACAAATAGTACAACTAAATTAAGATTACGGCTCTAATATAGAAAAATAAAAATAAATTAAAGTATCTTAATCGAAAAATCTAAATGAAAGATATATGCATCATGCATGCATCAGTCATTTTAAATGGTGTGTGTATAAATTGAGAAGCGGACAAATGAGAAAGAGCCACATTTGCTTTGCTATACATATATACCTTTCTTGGTTTTACATATCTAAATCATTATTATCCAATTAAGCTAAGTAATTAACCTCTCTTTTTTTTGCTTCAAGTTATGGGATTATTACATCCTTGTTCACTTCTTCTTGCTGCATTCTTCAACCCCTTCTTTCTTCTATGCCTTCTCGTCTCGTTGCTTAACGTATCTTTTGCTTCTACTTCTTTCTATGAAGGTCTAATCTTCTCCCTCTAATGCCGATTTTGCGTTAATCAATCATTAATCTTCAAGTATAGGATGATTAACTAACATATATGTGCATGTTAATGAATTGCAGAAAACCCAAAGTATATGCACCCGCACCCGCACCCTTACATCGAAGAGGCGAGCGCGTTTGGATCATCATCATCAACACCGTATGAAGGAGGAGGAGGCTTATTGTCATCGTCGTCTTACGGTGGGAAAGCAGCTTATGATTACATAATAATAGGGGGTGGAACAGCAGGTTGTCCGTTGGCAGCCACACTTTCACAACACTTTAGTGTACTACTCTTGGAAAGAGGAGGTGTTCCCTTTGACAAGTTCAATGTGAGCTTCATGGAGAATTTCCACATATCATTGGCTGATACTTCTCCCAACTCGGCTGCCCAACAGTTTATATCCATGGATGGTGTTATCAATGCAAGGGCTAGAGTCTTAGGTGGTGGAACTAGCATCAATGCTGGCTACTACTCTAGGGCTAGTCCAAGGTTTGTACATTACATACTCCCTCCATATTTATTTAAGTAACTTATCAACCCCACCATCTAATTAAATAATCTATCTACACCCCCCACTCCCTTAAAATAACATGGTCCCCACTTGTTTTACTTATTAAATATCTACACAACCCCACTTGTTTTATTACTTTATTTCATTCAACTTTTCTTCTTAATACCCGTGCCCGACTAAGTGTATTTCTTAAATAAATACGGAGGGAGTATATACTAGTCAGTTTGGTAGGCGATAATAAAAATGATTAAATATACACAATTACGTAATAGATTACAAAAATGATTGTATGTTCTTTTCTACGTACTTCATCTATCAACTACTGTATGTCCATGATAGTCAGTTTGGTAGGCAGTAATAAATGGATTGACTATATAACAAAAGTACGAAATAGATTACAAAAATGATTGTGTGTTTTGTAATGGTGTAGCTTTGTGAAGAGGGCAGGGTGGGATCCAGAGCTAGTAAACGAAGCCTACCCTTGGGTTGAGGATCAAATAGTGCACGCGCCAAAGCTTGCGCCATGGCAAGCAGCAGTGAGAGATGCTCTTCTGGAGGTTGGGGTGTCACCATTCAATGGATTCACCTTCGATCACAAGTACGGAACCAAGATCAGCGGCTCAATTTTCGACGAACAAGGTCGCCGTCACACTGCCGCTGAGCTCTTGGCTTCAGCTGACCCTGAAAATCTCGACCTCTACATCCATGCAACCGTCCATAAGATCGCATTTGACACTCAAGGTACATAACATATACTTAACTACTTAAATTATAGGTCAAATCTTTTTATTATCATATTTAAGTTTCCATAACTGAAAATGCAAATACAGGAGAAAAGCCAAGGGCAGTGGGAGTAATCTTCAAAGATGAAAATGGGAAACAACATGAAGCATTCCTATCAGAAAGACAAGGAAGTGAGATAATCTTGTCAAGTGGAGCAATTGGGAGCCCTCAGTTGCTTCTTCTAAGTGGTATCGGACCCGAAGAAGATCTCAAAAACAACAACATTCCTGTAATCCTTGACAACCAGTTTGTAGGAAGAGATGTGCAAGATAATCCTCTCAACACTATTTTCGTCCCGTTTAAGAAGGAACTACCACAGTCTTTGCTTCAAACTGTTGGGATAACCAAGATTGGTGTCTACATCGAAGCTAGCAATGGCTACGGTCAGTCCAGTAATAGCATCAAGCGACACCAGGGTATCGTCTCTGCTGAGGTTTGTCTTCATTCTCACCTCCTTTCACAACTGCTATCATAAGACGGATTTTTATTAACATTTTTCGATCTTCATCTGAACAGATTGGGCAGCTATCAACAATTCCTCCAGAGGAAAGAACATTTGAGGCAATCCAAGCCTACAGAGACATGAAGCAAGACTTACCCTTTGAGGCATTCATGGGTGGGTTTATCCTAGGAAAGGTATCCAAACCCATATCCAGAGGCCATTTAAAGCTTAACACCACTAACATCGACGATAATCCTATACTCACCTACAATTACTTCAGTCACCCAAGAGATTTGCAAAAATGTGTTAAAAGTATACAAATGATAGAGAAGATAGTCAAATCCAAGCGGCTCGCTAACTACATTAACTCTGACCATCTAACCATGGAGAAGTTGCTGAATATGAGTGTTCAAGCTAATATTAACCTCATCCCAAAGAACACCAATGATATTCAGTCCTTGCAGCAGTTCTGCAAAGACACTGTGATTACCATGTGGCATTACCATGGAGGCTGCCACATGGGCAAGGTTGTAGGACCTGACTATCGAGTTCTTGGAGTTGACAGCCTTCGTGTTATCGATGGGTCCACCTTCGATCAGTCCCCAGGAACCAACCCTCAAGCAACTGTCATGATGATGGGAAGGTACATGGGAATGAAGATCGTCATGGAAAGACTCGGGGAAGGTGCTTAATTAATGTATAGAAATGAGTTCAGAGAAAGGCTGTAGTCAATAAGAACTACACTTGTTCTCTTACCCAACTTTGAGTTTAACATGTCCTGTATTTTCTTCTTCTTTTTTCTACATACATCAAACAGAATTCTTTTTTACTATTTCTTTAGTTTCAAAGTATAGGTTAATATTCTCGTTTTCTAAATTAACATGAAGAAAGAGAACAAAGTTAGAAGGTGATGAAATCGGAAATTAAAAACAGATTTTCACCAAATTCTTCATTTGTTGCTCAACATATATCTAGAGAGAAGCAGATATCCATACATTTAGTAGTTTGAAAGTTGAAACTCAAACCTAGTGCTCAATTGAGAAGGCAGGATACATAATTCACAATTATTCCTCATCAAAGCATAAATAACCCAACGTAAACGTATCTGATTTGGACAATGAAATGCTGAAGAACTAGTGTAAACCTCCATACCTCAGAACACAGCAGCCGAGAGAGGCACAGCATGCAGAAGTCTCATTCTGTAGAGCTTGATTTTAATAATTTCAGCTGATAATCGGAATAATTCTCAACAACGTTTTCACACTGCCTCCAACAACAGTATGACCCCGGAGTTAAAATATTATCTGAACTCTGTTCCATCTGACAAGTTTATAAGTCCAAACCAGGTTCTATAAACTTCAGGTTATCTCTTCTAGATAATATAGCTTCTCAGCTTATATATTGGCATTAGCTAAACTGATAATTAGCTTAGTTCTCTTAATTTCAATGGGTTCCTGGCCAAAGATGCTCCTTCATGCTCTCTCTAGAAAACCGTCCAAATCTCTGCCAGAATGATTTTTTCTTTCCCGATCCCAAAGGACCAGAGCTGCAATGCCTTCCTGAAAATTGACACTCACTGTGTGGAAATTCTGCTGAAACATTTGCCAAATCCAGGGCCGGTGATGGTAACTTAACATCACAACTCGATTCATACGTAAGGGGAGAATAATGAGTCCCAAGGAAAACTTGAAAGTCTTCTGGGATTTGTCCACTCTTGTTATCATCATTTGGCTGGTTGGAATCACTCCCTGATCCTTGTTCATTTGCATCGTCGAGCTCACTGCAAACAAGTTTCAAGGCCTGAACAACTTCTCCCATGAAGGGGCGGCGGGATACCTCTGGTTGTACACACATAGATGCAATTGCTGCTACTTTTGAGAAACTGTCAAATGGAGCACTTGACTTTAGGAAGGGATCAATTACTATTTCCAATCCTTCCTTGCTGATAAGATTTGGGAGAGCCCATCCTACTAGGTTTTCTTGACCTGCTGGTTTTGTAAAGTCTACCGGTTTTCTTCCAGTTAACAGCTCCAGTAGGACTACACCATAGCTGTAAACGTCGCTTTTCACGAGAAGATGCCCAGTCATTGCATATTCAGGAGCCAAGTAACTGGAGAACGTACACAACAAATTAGAATAATAATCAAATGATTTAATTTCATAACAATTTCTATCAAAGGGAAGAAGCATAAGAGCAAATATAAGACCACTAAAGAAAGAGTTTTTACCCAAATGTCCCGATAACTTGAGTTGAGATGGGTTGATTTCCCTCGTTCAATGCATTTCTAGCTAAACCAAAGTCAGACACTTTTGGTGTGAAATCATGTTCTAACAAGATGTTACTGGCCTTAAAGTCACGATGGATGACACAAGGGCTTGAATCTTCGTGTAGGTAAGCCAAACCTCGAGCAGCCCCAAGGGCGATTTTCATGCGGGTTGCCCAATCAAGAGGAGCAATAACTTCCTTGTCTACTCCTGGGATCAACATAATCATTTTTTATATAAAAGATTATCTCAACTCAACAATAAGTATATGTCAAAAGGAAAACGTTGCTTTTACCATGTAAGTGGTATTCAACACTTCCATTTGGAACCAGCTCATAGACGAGGCACCGAATATGGTCTTCTGTGCATATACCTAGCAATTTAACAAGGTTCTTATGGTGCAAACGGCTAAGCATTTCAACTTCAGATAAGAACTCGTGTATCCCATCGCGTTTGTCCCTCTTCAGGACTTTCACAGCCACTTGCTCTCCATCAGAAAAAATGCCCCTGTAGACAACCCCAAATCCACCTTCTCCAAGGACCCTTGAAGTGTCAAATCCATCAGTGGCATTTTCAATGTCAACAAGACTAAAGACTTTTGCAGAACCTGTGAAATTTAGCATCCCAGAACCAAAAGACAATGAACTAGAAAGAGATTTGCTGCCTACCGCCAGAGACCTAGCACCTCCTGTTTCATCAGATCCATAAACTCTATTATATTCCAGTGGCAATTTTAAAACAATTGCCTACAATATGACTATTACTCAAATTTGGCATACATCATTAAGAATCCAGAAGAAGAAAAAAATT